>NC_092720.1:71567163-72767163 GCF_047496885.1 Scyliorhinus torazame
CGCACAGACAGTGACCCAAGCTGGGAATCGAATCTGGGACCCTGGAGCTGTTAAACAACAGTGCTACCCACTGTGCTACCGTTAAATGAAATAACCTTTAAAATAAATAAATTAAAAACATAAATAAAATCTGTTATACTGTAAGTGCAAATAACTGTAAAGAAAACGATAGTTACCTTCTTTTGAATTGACCAGACTCCATACAGTGGCAGACGCTGGACAGTGCTAGTGGCAGCTAAAGTCCCAGGAATTGAGTGAGAGTTCAGAGAGGGAATGAGAGTTAGGAAAAGAGGAGCAGCTGAAGAAGTCCCTGGTGGTAGCAACAGACACTGAGAACATTAAAGGTAGGAACAGAGGGGGGAAATAGGAACAGTGGAAGAGGGCCTTTGCAGAGCTGAAGGTGGGGGCAAGGGAATGAGGGCAGGAGCAATACCTGAAGAAAGATGAGGGGAAAGGTCCAGGGCCAGGTTGTGAGCAAGGAAAAGAGGGTCTTCAGTGCTGAGGGTGAGAGTGGGAGTAAATAAGAAGACAGGGGCAGGAGCGAGGGAAGGAGGGGGCAAAAAGTGCAGCGAAAGAATTCCCCAATGGTGGCAACAGACAACGGGGATTTTAAAAGTAAGAATAGAGGGTGGGAATGGGAGCCAGAGGGAAGAGGGACTTCAGCACTGAGGGTGGGAATGGAATTGCTGGGAAAACCATCATGTACACATGCAGGCTACTCAACGGGAAGTCTGTGGAAAATTACAATTAATTGAAACTGGCAACTTTATACAGATACTCTGTTAACGACATTAAAATGAAACTATGGTAGGTGAGTCAACGGTAAGTGGGGACTTACTGCAATTGATATTTTTCACGTACAGAGCAGTCTAAAGTGAACCAGTTTAAACCTCGGCTGGAATTCTCCAGTCATCAGAATTCACTTGTCCCACTGGCATCGCACCCCTACCAACGGGTATTGCAGTGGCGTGGGTTGGTTTCAATGGGAAGTCCCAGATAATACGCGACTGGGGACCGGAGAAGCCCATCCCTGGTATTTAAAGCCATGGACAAATAACAGTAAAGCCCAATCTAATTTTTAGATGTGGTATAGGTGGAATGAAAATGTGATTGATATTCATAGAATCATAGAATCCCTACAGTGCAGAAGGAGGCTGTTTGGCCCATCGAGTCTGCACTGACCCTTCGAAAGAGCACTCTACCCATGTCCACCCTGCCTTATCTCCGTACCCCATAACCTAACCTGCACATTTCTGGGCAGTACAGGGCAATTTCGCTTGGCCAATCCACCTAACCTGCCCATCTTTGGACTGTGGGAGGAAACCAGAGCACCCGGAGGAAACCCACGCAGACACGGAGGGAAAGTGCAAACTCCACACAGTCACCTGAGGTTGGAATTGAACATGGATCTATGGCGCTGAGAGGGAGCAGTGCTAGCCACTGTGCTCCCATGCCACACTCATATTCTATAAATATAGGCTGTACTAGAAATTGTAAATAGAATGCTTCTAATACTTGGGGCTATTGTGTGAGATTAATAATTATGTATTCTTCAAAGATGAATTGCTTTTACGGTCTATTGGAGAACTGTCAGTAAACTATAATACTTTTGGCCGAGGGAAGAAACACTAGCTCATCGTAACCAAATAAATAATATGCAGGCTAAGCTTTGCGATGAAAGATTGTACTTTGATTTAAAATATTTAAGATTGTTTTCAGATTGCAAAATTATGGTTTTCCTCCCGGTAGTAGTCCGTTTGGTGCTTCACCACATCATGTCATGTAGGAACCTTATCTGTACACACTGATAGCACATTGACATTTGGATTCATTTTGAAGTCTCTTTCTCCCTTTTCCCCTCTGCAAGTATTAGCATATTGTATCTCAGCCCTCACCATGGCATCTGCTGGCTGCTTTCTGATAATGGCACTTTGAAACAAGTTGCTAGGTTTTTCTAGAATGTTGTAAAATGGACTTGTGGTTCATTATGTGCGTTTTGTGCTGCTGGTAAAGATCAACTTCACTCCCGATACCTCCAAGCAATCAAGAACAGCCATAGCAACTGTAACTGCCTGTGGGGGAAGCAAGAGGCAGTAGCACTGCAAAAATCACCAGCAATACAGCAGACGGAAAGTCATTAATATATTTAAATCAGGGCCTATGGCATCAATCGGACCTCAATGTCAATTTCACTGATAAGAGCAGAAATAGTGTGCAATGCAACGAGAATGTTAATAGTCCTGCTTATCCTTTCTGTACTGTCTGTCGGGCTCAAATTACCTACTACCTAAGGGGCTGGTTTAGCACAGTGGGCTAAACAGCTGGCTTGTAATGCAGAACAAGGCAGCGGCGCAGGTTCAATTCCCTTACCGGCCTCCCTGAACAGGCGCCGGAATGTGGCGACTAGGGGCTTTTCACAGTAACTTCATTGAAGCCTACTTACGACAATAAGCTATTATTATTACTTACCAGCAGTCGTGAGCCAGGAAGCTGGCAAAGACGTGAGCAAGATGTTCAAGAATGTATGAAAGCCCTATACACGTGTAAGTTTTTCTCCTTTAGGTAAAGAGAATAGAACAATGTAGTGGGATTGCCTAGCAACTAAAACTTTTAATATATAATGTACATTTCATCAGATTTGTATATGAGAACTGGACTAACATTACCTTGTTAAAACACATGGTGCACAGTGTGAATAAAATCGACCATTTAAAATATGCACATGTTACAGTAGCCATAATGCAACATCATGAATTAACTGAAGTTTAACTTGCATCCACATTTCCAGATTTTTAAGATACTATTCATAGTCTTCAATATCAGACAATGGTATTCCATTACATGGACTGGATTCCAACACTGTGCTGCGCGTTGTCACCCTGGTTACACTTGCAGAGTACCATCTAGGTTTGGAACTTTGGAATTTGCGCCTACACATCACTTCTTTGAACATCTCTCTGAACCGCGTCGACATGAGGTTGTAGAGGATAGGATTGACAGCTGAGCTAAAATAGAAGAACACTCCTGAGACAATATGTACGTACTGATACAATCTGTGTAACTCTCCAGTCCAATTGTTTATCAGAATCCACATTAATCGATCTGTGTGAAAAGGTGCCCAGCAGATTCCGAATACAATCACCAGAACAACTGAAAAGAACAAAATACCATCATTATTGCAAAAAAGTTAAAACTAGAATAGTTTTGCTGCAACTAAAAATTCAAAACAGCCAAAAATGTTTCTTTGATCAAACGTAATATGCAACTTCACTAAAACAAGGAATGAACTGGTCAGGAGGTGGCCACTTAAATAAATAAATAGCCTTTATTGTCACAAGTAGGCTTACATTAACACTGCAATGAAGTTACTGTGAAAAGCCCCTAATCGCCACATTCCGGCGCCTGTTCGGGTACACAGAGGGAGAATTCAGAATTCTCAGCTGGTACAGGAATTGAACCCGCGCTGCTGGCCTTGTTCTGCATCACAAATCAGCAGTCTAGCCCACTGAGCTAAACCAGCAGGACCAGCAGGATTTAAAGAACTACTCACCGTCTTCCATGTAAGATGCTGCAAAGGTCGGGGAGACCATTTGCTGTGGTTGTATACAATGGTCGGTGAGGGCTCTGATGATTTCAAAGTGTGACTACAAGCTGTTGAGATATTTAGGGGTTCCTGGCAATGTGCTTATTTCTAAATGAGGATCTTCCTCATAATTTCACTGGCCAGAGGAAGAGTATTACTTGTAGAAGGAACAAATAGAACTGCAGTTGCACTTACAGGAAGGTAGAATAGAATTATGTGTGCCATTAGAATCCACGCCCTTCCAGTCTGGGGCTGGAATACAAAGGGTGGAAGTTGTGTTACTACTTTACAGAATTCTGATTAAACCCATCTGATTCTGGCATTCAGTTCTTGGCATTGCAGTTTGATAAAGATATATTGGAGGGGATACAAGCACAAAATAATCAAAACAATACTTGGTCGAAAGGATTAAATTATGAGAACAGGTTGCATAGATTAGCCTTGGAAGGAATTATCCTTAAACATGGAAGGCTAAGTGGTGCTCTAATTGTGGTGTTTAGAATGATTAAAGAATTTGATAGTGTAGGTGGAAACTATTTCCTCTGTTGCAGAACACAGGAGGATTTATATTTGGTAAGGGTATTAAAAGTTATTGAAGCAAGATGGGGGATGGAGGTGAGATGATCAGTTCTGAAGTATCAGAATGGCAGAACAGGGTGGAGACGTTGAGTGACCTATTCCTGTTTCCATGTACAGTGCATAGGCCCAGGACAACGTTTCTGTACTTTCAGAGGAGCAGTATCTTTCTAATGAGGCTGTTAGATAGTTGTGTGTTTCAAACAGCTGCAAGGATTTTTTAAAAGTCGGCTGCTGCGGCCATTGCGCATTAATTCCCGCGATTGGGAATGCTGCAATGCATGGCTCCGCGACCTTCCTGACACTTGCCCGCGTCCCGCCCACGGGTCGCGACCCCGACTTTGAAAATGACTGATGTACAGTATAGGAGCTAATAGCTGTATTTTGAAGTTAGTTTCTTCAAGTATGGAATATTTTAGATAGTTAAATGGATTACTTTGTCGACTGTCAAAATGGAAGCACTCAAAATTGTTTTAATGCCACATTAATGAATGAAAAAGGGAATTTCATTAACTAATGCTCATAGAAATTAATCTCAAAGATCTGATGTCCTTATTTCATCACAACAGCTGTGATCTCATTCTGACACTGGACCTGGAAACCATGAATCCATGGCAGAAGTGATGCAATTGTTCCCCCTCGAAAATATGGCTTTAGCCCCTGCTTAATGCAAGGACAAAAATACAGGCTGATCAATGTTACTGTTATTTCCTGTTGTATCTGGGAAGGAGCTAGTGGCAAAGAAGTTCCGAACTGCATTACACGGGCAGTGCACAATTGAATTTGATTGCAACAGGCAGCACACATCACTGCTTTGTCCTGTTGTGGAATTTCCTGAACAACAAGGGATGTAACATTGAATGACAAAGCAAGTGAGATCGTGAGGACAAAGCAGGCTCATCTGCCGTATTAAAGGTATGCAAAAATGGTGGGACACGGAGGTTGGCCGGCATGGGTCGCAACGGTCGGCCGGCATGGGTCCCAAAGTTTGGCCAGTTAATAAAAATGGGTGCCCTGGAAAAAGGTTTGAAAAAAACTGCTGTATATTGTTGGTAACATAAATATATTTCATACATAAAGAATTGTTTGACCCCATCACTTCAATTTAAAATGGATGAACTTCATGTCGCCTTTTGTGTCATGCTCATTACTGACACAATACGCATCACTTCGAGATGAAAGCGTTTACTTAATGGAACCTTACTTAATGAGGGGTTAAATTGACATATAATAACAGCTCAGAGGGCAGGCAATGTCAAATTCTGACACTGCCAGGAAACCCGTGGGCAGGGGTGTGCTGCCAGCAGGAAAAGAGAATCCCAATAGCCGGAGAATTCCGGCCAGGAACTCTTCACCTCTAATGAATAGGTGCTGTCGCACAAAAAACTTGCCAGGTGTGCTTAACTGGCAGGTCTGACATCCCTCAAGGTAATAGCTTTTTACATGCTCCTGATCCCCATTAATGGGGGTATCGTGGCAGCGACAGAAAATGGGGAGATTAGCAATACTGTTCCCTTTGATACTGAAGAGATGGAGATCAAACTCGGGCAGGTGCAGCGTCCAAACGTGGATAATGCGGCACAATTTAAAAATTGACAGATGATTTACAATGTAGTAAATAGTGAGGAGAGCAGTAGCAGACTTCATAAAGAACATAAACAGACTGGTGAAGTGGACAGACACATGACAAATGAAACTTAATGCCGAGCAGTGTGAATTGATTACATTTGCAAGAGGAATGAGGAATGGCAATACCAACTAAATAGCCCGAAGAAGAGTCTTATGGGCTCGAAACGTTAACTCTATTTTCTCTCTCCACAGATGCTGCCAGGCCTGCTGAGTTGTTTCAGCATTATCTGTTATTGTGAACTAAATGGTAACAGTTTTAAAAAGGCTTGTACAAACAAGTGGAACTAGAGATTAACATAGATAAATTATTGGAGGTGGCAAATACGTTAATGTTGTTAAACTAAATTCAAGGGTCTGGAGCTCAGACTGAGTCAGGTGACAACATTTCCTGCACATATTGTTATCCAGGACACTGGAAGCTTCTCGGAGCTCCCATTTGGAACAGGATGTGCACTTCCAGAGCCAGGTTTTTTGTTTCCCAATGAAGATGTAAATAAGGCGATCTTAACCTGTAGCGCATTTGACTGGATGATCTGACGTCCCTCAGGGTGACAACTTTTAAAGTGCTTCTGAACATCATTAAAAAGGATGTTGTGTCAGTGATAGATAATGGGAAGACAAATATTGAAATTAGGTTTTTTTTGCTGGAAAATCAATTTTCCTCTATCTTCCCGATGCTACATCATTTTGATGGGTTAGATTATCATAGAATTTACAGTGCAGAAGGAGGCCATTCGGCCCATCGAGTCTGCACCAGCTCTTGGAAAGAGCACCCTACTCAAGGTCAACACCTCCACCATATCCCCATAACCCACTAACCCCACCCAACACTAAGGGCAATTTTGGACACTAAGGGCAATTTAGCATGGCCAATCCACCTAACCTGCACATCTTTGGGCTGTGGGAGGAAACCGGAGCACCCGGAGGAAACCCACGCACACACGGGGAGGATGTGCAGACTCCGCACAGACAGTGACCCAAGCCGGAATCGAACCTGGGACCCTGGAGCTGTGAAGCAATTGTGCTATCCACAATGCTACCGTGCTGCCCACATGCTGCTGTTAGGAAGGCCTTGGGTGCAAAATGTACACTCACCTCTTCTGAGTTCAGGCTTTCCATTGTGAGGATCACAGGAAAATTGCATTTCCTCCTGCAAACAATTTTCATGTGCTGTGTGCATTTGGGAAACCTTAGGAAAACACACCTCCTTGGACAGTTTGTGTCCACTGGGGGAAGCATGCTGAGGAGTCGAGAACATGCTGAAAGCTCAGTCTAAATTACTTTGATATGTTCAAAGGTCGTTATTAGATGTTGTATTGTAATGCATTTGTGTTTTTAATGCGGTCATTCGTCATAGGAATAGGTCCTGCAAAGGTAAGTTGGCCCTTACATTGAGCACAATTGTATGAATGTTGAGATGCATTACAGTACTTTTTCCATCGAAGAAAGAGCCATTTACATTAAAAATGTAAAAAGAAAAGTCCTGCCAGTATCGGCTATCATGTTTTGTGCTGTGATCTAAATCAACTGGCAGTTCTAGCTGTTGATAAAAGCCTCCGTTTGAAAGTTGGTTAAAAAAAATATTACCCCTGCACCTGCTGCCCTCTAATGATTGACCACAATTATGCTTTGAAATTGAAATGGGATACTATTCTGTTTCATCAGTTTCCGGCAATGTAACTGTAGCTTTTAGGGTGCTGTAATCATTATGAATACTTGGCTGCATTACAAACACTGTACAGGGCCACATGCATGCTGTCGGTTTAATGTTACACCATTGGGAATCTTGCTAGCTTGATAAAGACATGTGGTTTCTCCACCTGTTTCTGTCTGGTCAGTGAGAAGCCAATAAAGCGTCCCCTCCTATTTTACAGTGCCCCTGTCAGTTCCCAATGCTGTGACAGATGATGACATGTGAAATTATACTCATCTCTTCTATTCGTTCCTCAAAGCGTACACTGGTGCAGGAATTTAGGGCCAACAGCTGCATCATCCTCAGCCTATTGTGCATCCGCAGGCCAAAATGTAGGAGATCAGTGTTATTAAGCAAGTAAGCGAACCTGTGCTGGCCACCCCGGACATTTCCAGACCATTTAAAATGGCAACGGATGCCAGTGACTTGGGGGTAGGAGCAGTGCTACTGCAAGCGAAGATGCAGGAATCGAGAGACCAGTGGGATATTTTTCAAAAATGTGAAGTCCATGCCAAAGAATGTATTTCTCCATTGAAAAGGAAGCTTTAGCCTTGCTACTAGCCCTTCAACACTTTGAAGTATAGGTCTGGCATGAAAATAAACAAAGCTTAATTAATCCGAACAAAAAAAATTGTGTTTCTAGAAATGTTGAAAATCTAGACAGCAAGATTATTCCGTTAAGAGTTTATTATTGCGACGTTTTAATGTTAAACTTTTACACATCCCCGGAAAGGATAATGTGATAGTGAATGCTTTGTCATGGGTTTAAGGGCTGACTAGTTACCAATGTAGAGATTGGAAAGGGAACTTATATAATGAGGATGGATGAATGAATATGTGTTTGTGATTTATGTCTTGCATACATCATAATGAAAAGTCCGTGCCCTGGCGTTTCATTGCTTTTAGGGCAGGGGTATGTAAGGGCCCTTCCTGTTGACTCCCTTCTTTCTCATTTTGTTATTTTGCCATTATCATTTCAGATCCATGGATGTTTAATGGAGATATAGCTTTAAGTCGTACAGAGAAGTGAGGAACTCATAAGTTACAAAGTAATACACTGTGCTAGCTTCGAACAGCAGAACCCAGACTTTTTGGCACCCGAAGGATCGGAGGGACTCGGTTCAATTAGCTGGCTGGAAGCCAATGAATTGGCCAAAAGGCATATTCTGCCCGGTAACAGGCAGTGATTGGGTCTAACTCAAGTGGGATGATTTTTAGAGAACCAAGGAAAGGACAGTCGATTCCTGGATGCTCAGAGAATAAGCTGTGTGGCTCTCTCTCTCTTTCTTTCTCCAGAAAAGCTGCATAGTTGCTGTATTCCTGAACCTACAATGAACCTGGATGAATCTACAGTGAAAACCATTACAGACTGAAAGCTGAAAGCTCGAGCTGAAAGCTAAAACAAAAGGAAGGTGTGTTAGAAGGTAAACATCTGAAACAAAGACGCTTATCCTTTTCACTTTCATCATTATTTTTACATGCCTCTTTTCCCCTATTCGTTTGTTCGTCTGTCTTGTGTATGTGTGCAGTGGGTGGGGATGAATTAAAGAGGGTGGTTTAGGAATTAGTGAACCATTTGTATGTACTGCATAGTTAATTATAATTATTGTTGTTAATAAAATTAATTGTGTTTAAATTTACAAACCTGGTGACTGAAGTTATTGGGCAGCCAAGGATCAAAAACATTGGACGTTTTTCTGAGAATTATTTGTTCATTTCAATTATGTTGTGAGTCAGGGTCAAGTGGGGCTGGAATTGACTGTGCACTAGCCCAGGGGATCATAACATGGACAATAAATGCTGGCCTTTTCAGCAACGCCCACAACCCATGGAAGAATGAAGAAAGATAGAAGAAACACAGTCCTTCCAAATCCTCCACCAAAATCCAACTCCACACCCTTTCAATTTGATAAAGTTGGAAAAACTCCTCCAGTAACACACAGCACAACATAGCACTTCCAGCAACTGCACCAGCAAAAAAAAAATCAAAGCTCCTTATCTGAAGTTTGCTTGATCATTCCTTCAAATAATAATTGAGGCAGGGGGTTAGGTCTTTTCAGGCAGCTGAAAGCATGTTCAGCTGGCACAACTTGAAAAAGGGTATTAACTGGATCTGCACGCTCCAAAAAGGAAGATTCACGACAGCCTGAGGAACTGTTTGGCGTCATGATCTTCTTCTGGTACATCGTGGACAGCATTTTGACTTGGTTAGGAGGTATAAATGGGAGGACTTAATCAATATCCACTTCATTGTGGAGATTAAATTAAGTTCAGTTGACTTCAAATTACTTTTCTAGAAACCTGAAAAGTTGGTGTCACAAATAAATTAAATACTTCTCATGAACTTGAATTTGTTTGTTAGTTGTCAGTTCCCCAGTCAATTTATTTCACAAAACTGAGATTGGCTATTTGGACTCTTACTGTTTGTTTTTCTCTTTCACTCTTAGTCATTTTTTTTTCTTTCTTTCGTTACATTTTTTCACTTTCAATTTCTCACTTCTACTTTTCTTGCTCTTATATTTCTATGTGCAAGACTTTAAGTGATGACGCATTCCTGGGAATCCTGTGTGAATACTAATGCACAATATATAACAATCCACTCTGGAGAACAACTATAACCCTGGCATCTCTTGCAATTCTGATGATACCAATTGCTAGATTGCAAGTTTTATCATCAGTTGTTCAGAAGAAATCAATGTTATCAATGTGTCATTATTCATCAGTTTATAATAAGGGAAATGATGTGCCAGAAAGTCTGATAGCAGAAAGAAAGCTGATGACCTTGAGCCCCCAGGAGCGCATAGAATTCCAATGCAGCCCTGCTCAGAAAACATTCAGATCTGTCCCCAGTCAATGAAAATCAAATTTCATTCCTCCAATTTCTCCCTCAACTCATTGAGTAACAATCCATGCCTGTTTCAGCTTCTCAACCAGAAGCAACTCAGGACCACCTCCCACCCAAAGCCAAACTTCTGCCCTCTGCAATGTTCTCTCCCCACTCATGGGCAGGAACATGCTTTCCCCTTCAATGGGAGTGGAAATGGGTGCGATTCAACAAAACAATCTCTGGTTTCGGGTGTGTTTAGTGGGGTGTTTCTCAATGCCTGCAGTGCTGAGAAAGACCCTACTATTCAACAGCACTTTGCCTTTTTTTTGGCCTTGGTGAGGAATGTCCCGTCAGGGCATTGGAGGGATACAAGATAGCCAGGAGGGAACTGAAGAAAGGGATTAGGAGAGCTAAGAGGGGGCATGAACAATCTTTGGCGGGTAGGATCAAGGAAAACCCCAAGGCCTTTTACACATATGTGAGAAATATGAGAATGACTAGAGCCAGGGTAGGTCCGATCAAGGACAGTAGCGGGAGATTGTGTATTGAGTCTGAAGAGATAGGAGAGGTCTTGAACGAGTACTTTTCTTCTGTATTTACAAATGAGAGGGGCGATATTGTTGGAGAGGACAGTGTGAAACAGATTGGTAAGCTCGAGGAAATACTTGTTAGGAAGGAAGATGTGCTGGGCATTTTGAAAAACTTGAGGATAGACAAGTCCCCCAGGCCTGACGGGATATATCCAAGGATTCTATGGGAAGCAAGAGATGAAATTGCAGAGCCGTTGGCAATGATCTTTTCGTCCTCACTGTCAACAGGGGTGGTACCAGGGGATTGGAGAGTGGCGAATGTCGTGCCCCTGTTCAAAAAAGGGACTAGGGATAACCCTGGGAATTACAGGCCAGTTAGTCTTACTTCGGTGGTAGGCAAAGTAATGGAAAGGGTACTGAAGGATAGGATTTCTGAGCATCTGGAAAGACACTGCTTGATTAGGGATAGTCAGCACGGATTTGTGAGGGGTAGGTCTTGCCTTACAAATCTTATTGAATTCTTTGAGGAGGTGACCAAGCATGTGGATGAAGGTAAAGCAGTGGATGTAGTGTACATGGATTTTAGTAAGGCATTTGATAAGGTTCCCCATGGTAGGCTTATGCAGAAAGTAAGGAGGCATGGGATAGTGGGAAATTTGGCCAGTTGGATAACGAACTGGCTAACCGATAGAAGTCAGAGAGTGGTGGTGGATGGTAAATATTCAGCCTGGATCCCAGTTACCAGTGGCGTACCGCAGGGATCAGTTCTGGGTCCTCTGCTGTTTGTGATTTTCATTAATGACTTGGATGAGGGAGTTGAAGGGTGGGTCAGTAAATTTGCAGACGATACGAAGATTGGTGGAGTTGTGGATAGTGAGGAGGGCTGTTGTCGGCTGCAAAGAGACATAGATAGGATGCAGAGCTGGGCTGAGAAGTGGCAGATGGAGTTTAACACTGAAAAGTGTGAGGTTGTCCATTTTGGAAGGACAAATATGAATGCGAAATACAGGGTTAACGGTAGAGTTCTTGGCAATGTGGAGGAGCAGA
Source organism: Scyliorhinus torazame (assembly GCF_047496885.1). Classification (NCBI taxonomy): domain Eukaryota; kingdom Metazoa; phylum Chordata; class Chondrichthyes; order Carcharhiniformes; family Scyliorhinidae; genus Scyliorhinus; species Scyliorhinus torazame. The sequence goes on from NC_092720.1 coordinate 71,579,049, forward strand.
GAGATCTTGGGGTCTATGTTCATACATCTTTGAAAGTTGCCACTCAAGTGGATAGAGCTGTGAAGAAGGCCTGTGGTGTGCTCGCGTTCATTAACAGAGGGATTGAATTTAAGAGCCGTGAGGTGATGATGCAGCTGTACAAAACTTTGGTAAGGCCACATTTGGAGTACTGTGTACAGTTCTGGTCGCCTCATTTTAGGAAGGATGTGGAAGCTTTGGAAAAGGTGCAAAGAAGATTTACCAGGATGTTGCCTGGAATGGAGAGTAGGTCTTACAAGGAAAGGTTGAGGGTGCTACGCCTTTTCTCATTAGAACGGAGAAGGATGAGGGGTGACTTGATAGAGGTTTATAAGATGATCAGGGGAATAGATAGAGTAGACAGTCAGAGACTTTTTCCCCGGGTGGAACAAACCATTACAAGGGGACATAAATTTAAGGTGAAAGGTGGAAGATATAGGAGGGATATCAGAGGTAGGCTCTTTACCCAGAGAGTAGTGGGGGCATGGAATGCACTGCCTGTGGAAGTAGTTGAGTCGGAAACATTAGGGACCTTCAAGCAGCTATTGGATAGGTACATGGATTACGGTAAAATGATATAGTGTAGATTTATTTGTTCTTAAGGGCAGCACGGTAGCATTGTGGATAGCACAATGATTCACAGCTCCAGGGTCCCAGGTTCGATTCCGGCTTGGGTCACTGTCTGTGCGGAGTCTGCACGTCCTCCCCGTGTCTGCGTGGGTTTCCTCCGGGTGCTCCGGTTTCCTCCCACAGTCCAAAGATGTGCAGGTTAGGTGAATTGGCCAATGATAAATTGCCCTTAATGTCCAAAATTGCCCTTGGTGTTGGGTGGAGGTGTTGAGTTTGGGTAGGGTGCTCTTTCCAGGAGCCGGTGCAGACTCAAAGGGCCGAATGGCCTCCTTCTGCACTGTAAATTCAATGATAATCTATGATTAATCTAGGACAAAGGTTTGGCACAACATCATGGGCCAAAGGGCCTGTTCTATGCTGTATTTTCTATGTTCTATATTCTATGAGGCTGCACTATAGCTCAGTTCATCAGTGCAGGAAAGTGCCACTTCTGGTTACTGATGTTTCTGGTGTCTGTACAGCATGCTGCTCAACTGGACGATTCATGTGATAGTTTCAAACTGATCTCACATTATCCTGAGTAACACTACTCGTGGATTGGGCACTATTTTTAAAGATAGTCTCGATCTTTCGACCCCACTCAGCGACCCTAGGGCGGCTTTTGGACTCTCCAACTTCACCCAACTTACTTCTTGCGTGGTCTTTGAGACCCGCCCTCACCCCACCTGTTATTGAAAATATGGAAAGATGTGTCATTTGAAACATGGAAGTCTGGCAATACCTGGTCTGAGATAAACATGAGAGGGTACAGGGAAAGATCCCACAAAGGGTTAACAGCAGCTGCCAGGAGAAGGATTGTAAAATGCAGATAGCCTTGGTCAAGCAGGCTGAGCAAACAAGACAAACAGGATTTTGAATGAAGCCAAAAACAATGGCTCACACCTTCATTGAAAGGAACTATCTCAGTAAGGATCTGGAAAAGAATGGATGAGGTTCTAGGTGTGAAAATTTGCTAATACCAGGTTTATCAGTCTACGAGAAACATAATTCAAAGCCAAAATCAAAGTCAAAATTGAGCTGAGGACACAATTGGAAAATAAAACTATGGAAATTACAGGAATTAAAAGTAACACCTCTTGAAACCAAAGCATTTTGAACATCACAAAGGAAACAATGTAATCAGATCTATGAGATGAAGTCATGTCAAAATGAATACTTCATTGGATTAGACTGTTTTAGATCAAAGTTCCTTTTTACAATCAAAGAAAGTAAGAGTTGCTTTACAATAATATCAAAAAACATAATTGTTAGAAAGCAAATATGAACCTCGAGACCAGGGCAGGAACTATCAGAATCAGATCCAGATCCTGAACCAGAGCTCAGAGGGAGAGAGAGAGAAGCAGAGAAGGAACAAGCAGCTAGAGACAGATTACAATCAGCTCGGCCATGGGAAATGGACAGGGCATAGCAGCCGAGCTAAAGTAGCTGATACGTCTAAAGAAGACCAGACTTTAAAGAAGATTGATTGTCAAGTTGGGCCTGAAGGTCCCTTCAACCAACCAGAAGGATCCAGAAGCAAGAATCAGGGGTGAGCTGGCAAGGTGGATACAGAACTGGCTAGGTCATAGAAGGCAGAGAGTAGCAATGGAAGGATGCTTTTCTAATTGGAGGGCTGTGACCAGTGGTGTTCCACAGGGATCAGTGCTGGGACCTTTGCTGTTTGTAGTATATATAAATGATTTGGAGGAAAATGTAACTGGTCTGATTAGTAAGTTTGCAGACGATACAAAGGTTAGTGGAATTGCGGATAGCGATGAGGACTGTCAGAGGATACAGCAGGATTTAGATTGTTTGAAGACTTGGGCGGAGAGATGGCAGATGGAGTTTAATCCGGAAAAATGTGAGGTAATGCATTTTGGAAGGTCTAATGCAGGTAGGGAATATACAGTGAATGGTAGAACCCTCAAGAGTATTGAAAGTCAAAGAGATCTAGGAGTACAGGTCCACAGGTCACTGAAAGGGGCAACACAGGTGGAGAAGGTAGTCAAGAAGGCATACGGCATGCTTGCCTTCATTGACCGGGGCAATGAGTATAAGAATTGGCAAGTCCTGTTGCAGCTGTATAGGACCTTAGTTAGGCCACACTTGGAGTATAGTGTTCAATTCTGGTCGCCACACTATCAGAAGGATGTGGAGGCTTTAGAGAGGGTGCAGAAGAGATTTACCAGAATGTTGCCTGGAATGGAGGGCATTAGCTATGAGGAGCGGTTGAATAAACTCGGTTTGTTCTCACTGGAACGAAGGAGGTTGAGGGGCGACCTGATCGAGGTCTACAAAATTATGAGGGGCATAGACAGAGTGGATAGTCAGAGGCTTTTCCCCAGGGTAGAGGGGTCAATTACTAGGGGGCATAGGTTTAAGGTGAGAGGGGCAAGGTTTAGAGTAGATGTACGAGGCAAGTTTTTTACGCAGAGGGTAGTGGATGCCTGGAACTCGCTACCGGAGGAGGTGGTGGAAGCAGGGACGATAGTGACATTTAAGGGGCATCTTGACAAATACATGAATAGGATGGGAATAGAGGGATACGGACCCAGGAAGTGTAGAAGATTGTAGTTTTGTGGGCAGCATGGTCGGCACGGGCTTGGAGGGCCGAAGGGCCTGTTCCTGTGCTGTACATTTCTTTGTTCTTTGTTCTTTGTCACCTTTCCCCCATGTTCCATCTACCCAGCACCATCTTAAATTGACTCATACTTTATTTCACTCTTTATTCACAATCCTTTCCTTGTTATTTGTGATATGTATATAGTTTTAAAAATCGAATTTAATATTGTAAATATAGATCAGCGTAGTTCCACCCGTAACAAACTTGTGGACAGCGTAGAAACAGCATTTCATTTTTGCACTGAAAAATGCTTCAAAAACTCCCAATGGTGGTGATTAATTTTGGCAGTCAGCATTCTCATTAATTAATTAGCAATGCTCCCCAATAAAATGCTGGTTTATTTCTCTATTATTTTCATAGAAGTTGCAACACAATGCTGGAACTGCGCTGACTGATAATCACACACAGAAACCGAGTATAAGAAAATAAATCCCTGCAAATCTTGGAGGGAGATCAGCCAGGAGTTATTTGAACACAAGTTCATTTTGCTTCGAACTTACACAGCATTTTGGTGACTTGGCGACGCCTGGCCTTTTCTTGCTCCATGCGAGCCGTCTGGTAATTGCAATGTCCTGCACCCGGCTTGAACTCGGAAAAAGCCTTCTCTCGCTTCAATTGCAGCCCGATCAATAAGTACAAGATACTTATGGTGATCATCGGGGCGAAGAAGAAGAGCACAGTGGTGACCTGAATGATGAGGTTGTACATCCAGGCGGGCTTCAGCAGCACGCAGATAGCCGACTCCTCAATGTGCTCCCCGAATGGTGTACTCAGGTAATAGATACCGTGCAGACTGGTGTTGGGGATGGCCGAACAGAGGGAAATCAACCACACCGTCAGGATGACACGTTTGGCATGAGTTCTGGTAACGACATACTTCGCTTTGAGCGGGTGCACGACGGCGATGTACCTCTCCACGCTGAGGGCCGTCACGTTCAATATTGAGGCAAAGCAAACGGTCTCGAAGAGGAACGTTTTGAAATGGCAACCTGCCTGGCCGAGGAGGAACGGGTAGTTCCGCCACATTTCGTAAAGTTCCAAGGGCATGCCCAAAATCAGGACCAGCAGATCCGAGATTGCCAAGCTGAACAAGTAATAGTTGGTGGGAGTCCGCATCACCTTGTGCTTGGCGATAACGGTGCAGGTCAGAGCGTTTCCCAGCGCGCCCACCAAGAAGATGCAGAGATACATCATGCAGACCGGCGTGAAAAAGGTTGACCTCCTGGGACCCAGGTACTTGAAGAGCAGCTCCTCGTTGGACAGGAAGAAGTCCTCGGGGACGCTGCCATTCCAGGTCAGGTTGTGCTCTTGGGAGGTGGCGTTGCAGAAGTACTGGTAGACGGTTTGGAGAAACGCGCTCCGGTTCTGCAAGTAATCCATCTGAGAACAGTTTTGGGGGAATTGTTCTTGGCTGGGCGAAAGCTGCATTGTCGTTTTACCCCTGCAAGAGTGAATGGAGATGGGGGGGAGGAGGGGGTGAATATCAGAAGGCATGGTGAAATTGAGTCTTCATGCTTTTTAAACTTTTGTCACTTATTTCAAACGTGTATAGCTTGGTATTAGAAATTTGACATCGGTTGTATTACGGCGTAGCTTAGTCGGGTGAAACCGCTTACTTTGAAATAGGCTGTGAAGATCACGATTGACAGGGAAGCATTACACAGGCTGGAAATTCCGTTTTGCTGGTCGCAGCAGCAGTTATCTTTCGCCGTTTACAAATGCAATAAGTCTGCGATGGGGTTTTATTACAGGTAGACCCGAATAATCAGTACTTACTGCATTCGATCAAACAGGAACGGTTATTGTTCTGTGGAATTGACTTGGGATGTCAGTCAGACTGGTTACTCTCGGTCCCTGGGAGCTGGTCTTCGAGCAGACAGTAACACACCATCCATCCCTCACTGAATATGTATCTTCCATCCAGAGGCAGGCGGCAGCAGTGAGAAGCTACAATTAGTCGCTGCCACAGATTCCCCCTACCTTCAGGCGCCTCTGTCATCCTAAATACTTCGGAGTTTGCATCGCTTCTGACGTCTTCAAGGAATAATTAAGTATTTCCGATCTTTGGGGATTGTATCATTGCCGTGTGGATCGATCTGCACTGAACTGAATGGGAGCTTCCTGCATGATGCAGCCGATGAGAAGGGAAGGGTCTCCATTCTCAAACAAACACTAATGATCTCTCAGAAGGTCGGGGCACAATCAAAAAAAGCTGCACTATTAATCCCAAGGAAAGACATATTTCATGTGTTCATTGGCCACCTCTTGCTGTGTGTCTTGTCAGATCTGCTTGGCAGGGCACAAGAAAATATGCACTCTTTGTATCAACAGTTTAAAGATTAAAATGTGGCAATGTTTCAAGAAGTCGGTATTTCACATTTCTGCGTTGAATATTTCAATTGTAATCATTTTCTTCCGGACAGCTGAATTTTCTAATCTCACTTTGTGTACTGGGGGAAGGGTTTGCTTGCAGCTCACTAACTCCCCCAGCCACCCACAGCACAGGAATCAGCCCACCTTGCTGAGAAATGGCAGCATTGGAAATAAACCTGATGACTTCGCTCTAGTGAACATCCATCCAAACTTCGTTCACAAAGCAGATTGTTTTGCGCGTGAAATAAGCGGATCGAAACTGCGATTCGACCATCTCGGCTTGGAATCAGCGTTTTAAATGTTTCCTTGCTGATGTCAATTAGGTGCATACGTTGCTGACAATCTAATGTAAGATTGTCAGAGCTCGTTCTGTCTCCCGTGGTATAAAAATGAAACCCTATGAGGGATAAATTAAAATAAATCCTCCAGCTCCTTCTGTGGAGCCCTCTCATTGTTCATTTCCCGTACCAGCCTCCCCGAACAGGCGCCGGAATGTGGTGACTAGGGGCTTTTCACAGTAACTTCATTTGAAGCCTACTTGTGACAATAAGCGATTTTCATTCATTTCATTTCATTCATTCAGGAGAGCGGGTACAATGGGTGCAGCAGAAGCTTTTCCTATGCCCACTTTGGGCACTGTTGAGTGTCAGCAATATTAACAATGCCAACGTCCAAGACACTAAGATTATTATCAATTATTATTAGAAAAGAAAAACAGCCACCATGGATGACTTTTGAGCTGGTTTTGGTCAGTTGCCCCTGATTGTGGATGGGAGCGATTGGAAGATGTGACGTAAGGAAGTGCAATTGTCGTGGACCACTACTGCTCAGGATGTGTACAGCTCATCAGCTGACTCACCAGTTTTGCTCATCAGACAACCAGAAACATGGATTCGCCCTCATTTAAAAGATTGTCATCTAGTTAACTGTATACATGCCCACCGGAGAGATATTAAAGGATGTTCAGATAAGATGAGTCAGAGGGAGGTTAGAATGTTGGATGAATCACAGACTTATCAGGGTAAAGGTTGATTTTCAGAAGGCTCCGTTTCGATGACCAGAAGGTGAAAATGGCCAACAAGGTATCATGTCACCAAGCTTAAAGCAACTAGACTGGAAGATTTTTGTTGAAAAGAAAACTTGAATCTTTTCCTGTTTTTATTGATCCCACAAAAGCAGGAAGAAAAAGTAGAAACTACTGGCCAAAGTTGTCTCAAAATGATTATTTAAATGATGTTCCAGTTTTAAAAAAAATCTTTTTATTGGCATTTTTCAAAGTTATGTACATTTGCCGTTCGTCTGCATTTATTATACAATGTAAAACAGGCTTTGTCCTACTTTTCTTTATTTACATACTGTTGCCACCTACTTCGACGTGTCCTCCCCCCCTCCCCAGCCACCCCTCCTACCACCCTTTCACTAACCCCGTCCCCTCCCCCCCCTTCCCCACCCACCCCCCTGATGTCCTCCCTGGTCGATCTGGGGGTGTGCTCCCCTTTCTCCTTGTTCCCCTCCCCCCACAGCTTTTCATTCCTCCCTCCGTCGGCTTCCGCTGTGTTCGTTTTGTGGATTGGGGTGGGGGGGTTGCCCCCCCTCCTCTAGTGCTGTCTCCGTTTGCCCCTCTCAGGTTCCCTGCTTCCTTCGCACCCCTCCCCCCCCCCCCCTGGGCTGTGCGTCCCTGACGTTCCTCCTTGTCCGTCTTTCTTTCCCCTTTTTAATCCTTCCCGTATCCCTTTCTACCGGCTGTTGCTGACCTCGAACAAGTTTTGGAACAGGCCGAAAGTGCCCCCATGCAGTAAGGAAGCCTTCCTCCGATCCTCGGATGGCACATTTGATCTTCTCCAGATGGAGAAATTCTGAGAGGTCAGCTAGCCAGTCTGCAGCTGTGGGTGGTGCTGCTGATCGCCAGCCGAGCAGGATTCTTGAGCGAAAGCTAGGGGTTCGGCCCTCTTCCCCATGTGTGGCTCTGGCTGCTCCGATACCCCGAAGATTGCCACTATTGGGTATGGCTTCACCCTCACCCCCACAACCATGGACACTGCTTCGGAGAAGTCTGTCCAGAACACAACAAGTTTGGGCCAAGCCCCGAACATGTGGGTATGGTTGGCTGGGCCCCTCTGGCATCGTTCACATTTGTCCTCCACCTCTGGGAAGAACCTGCTCATTCGGGTTCTGGTCAGGTGCGCTCTGTGCACCACTTTCCGCTGCATTAGGCTGAGCCTTGCGCAGGAGGAGGTGGAGTTCACCCTGCTCAGTGCTTTGCTCCAGAGTCCCCATACTCCCTCTGTCCCCAGTCCGTTCTGTCATTTCTGTCTGGTCTCGTCCAGTGGTGTTCTGACTCTGTCCAGTAGCTGTCCGTATATTTTCCCACAGAGTCCCCCCTCCTTACTTTCCATGTTCATCAGGTCCTCTAATAGTGTGGTCTCGGGGGCCCAGGGGTATGCTATTGTCTCTTTGCGGAGGAAGGGTTTTATTTGCAGGTGTCTCATTTCCTGTTCTGTTGGCAATTTCCATTCCTCCGTCAGTTTGTTCAGTGTCGCTAGTCTGTGTCCTATGTTAAAGTCCTTACTGTCAGCGTTCCCCCGTCCTGTCTACATTTTTTAAAGGTTGCGTCTCGCATGGCTGGCGGGAATCTGTGGTTACCGCAGATGGGGGCCATGGGGGACATCTTGGTTAGCCCAATGTGCTGTCTTAGGTGGCCCCACGTTTTCAGTGTGGCCGCTACCACTGGGCTAGATGTGTTTTTTGGTCGAGCGAGATAGGAGCATTGCCGTGGCTAGGGCCCGGAGGGTCGTTCCCTTGCAGGAGGCCTCCTCCATCTGCACGCACTCTGAGTTGGGCGCGTGCACCTAGCCCCTCACTCTTTCCACTGTTGCCGCCCAGGGGTAGTATTGTAACTTTGGCAGTGTCAGGACTCCCTTGATTTTACTTCTTTGCAGTGTTGATTTGGAGACTCTTGGATTCTTGCCCCCCCCCCACCACCACCACCACGCCCCCCACACACAAACGCCATAATTAAGCTATCTACATGTTCGAAGAAGGTTTTGGGGATGAAGATCGGTATGGACCTAAACAGGAAGAGGCACCTCGGCAGCAAGTTTGTTTCGATTGTCTGCACTCTCCCCGCCAGGGAGAGTGGGAGTATGTCCCACCTCTGTAGGTCCTTTTCGGCTTCCTCCACCAGGCTGGTCAGATTCCACTTGTTGATCTGTGTCCAGTCTCCGGCTATTGGATCCCCAAGTATCAGAATCATTTTGGGGCTATTTTAAACGGGAGCCCCTCCAGCTCTGTCCCTCCCCCATTTGGGTTCACTGGGAATGCCTCACCTTTGCCCAGGTTGAGTTTGTAACCCGAGAAGGTTCCAAACTCTGTCAGGATCTGCATGATTGCTTTCCGTCCTTCCTGTGGCTTTGGGGCGTACAGGAGCAGGTCATCTGCATAGAGTGAAACTCTGTGCTCTCTGTATCCTCTTTGGATGCCCTTCCAGCTTTTTGCATCCCGCAAGGCTATTGCCAGGTGTTCGACCTCGAGGAGGTACTTCCATTTGACTCTGTCAAAGGCCTTTTCTGAGTCCAGGGAGTCAGGGCGATGATCACCTCTGGTGTTCTCTCCCCGGTGGGGTGGGGCATTATTGTGTTCAATAGCCACCTAATGTTCGCAGTGAGTTGCCTATCCTTGACAAAGACTGTTTGGTCCTCAGCGACCAGCTCTGGTACACAGTACACCAGCCTTCAAGCCAAGACCTTTGCGAGTATTTTCACATCCACATTTAGCAGCGAGATCGGCCTATATGATCCACATTCCGTCAGATCTTTGTCTTTTTTGGGTATCCGTGAAATTGTGGCCTGTGCTAGTAAGGAGGCAAAGTCCCCCTCGCTAGCGAGTCTGCGAACATGTCCCTTAGATGTGGGGCCGGGGCCAGGGCCGGTGCAAATTTTTCATAGAAGTGTTCCGGGAACCCATCCAATCCCGGCGCCTTCCCTGCCTGCATGGAGCTGATGCTCTCCATGATTTCTCCCAGATCTATTGATGGTTCTAGCTCCCCCCATCTGTCCTCCCCCACAACTGGTATTTCCAGTCCTTCGAGGAACTGTTTCAGCCCTGCGTCCCCGTCGCAGGGCACGGAGGTGCACAGTCCTCGGTAGAAGGTCTCGAATGCTCGGTTAACTGCCTTTTGTTTCGCTACCAGTCTGCCTCTGCTGTTTTTTACCTGCGCTGTTTCCCTTGTGGCTGCCTGCTTTCTCAGCTGGTGAGCCACTAGGTGGTCAGCCTTTTCTCCATGTTCGTAGAAGGTCCCCTGTGTCTGGCAGAGTTGGTACACTGTTTTCCTCGTGGATAGCAGGTTAAAGTCCATTTGCATCTTTTCTCTCTCCGCCAGCAGCTCTACGGTCGGGGCCTCAGAGTACTTTCAGTCGACCTGCAGGATGGAGTCGATCAGCTGTTGCCTGGCCTCCTTCCCCTATCTCTGCGTGCCTTGTAGCCTATAATTTCCCCTCTGATCACAGCCTTCAGTGCCTCCCAGAACGTGGCGGGTGAGACCTCCCCGTTCCGGTTGTTACTTACGTAATCGCCTATGCATGTGATGTTTTCTGGCAGAAGGCCTTGCCAGCCAGGAGGTCCATGTCCAGCCTCCATATGGGGTGCTGGGCACGGCCTGTGCCCAACCTCACATCCACGTAATGCGGAGCGTGGTCGGTGATGACTGTCACGAAGTATTCCGCTCCTATGATTCCTGGAAGCATCGATGTGGTGTACACTTTGTGCACCTTTGAGAAGAACGAGAATTCCTTTTCTCCCATGTGTAGGAATCTCCACGGGTCCACCATACCCTTCTGCTCCATAAATGTTCCCAGTTTAGCCATGCCTGTTTATTTCCACATTCTGGGGTTTGATCAGTCGGTCAGTTGGTCCTGTACGCAGTTAAAGTCGCCCCCCATAATCGGTTAGTGTGTTCCCTCCCCTCCCTGTCCAACCCAATGTTGTCCACCCTTTCTGTCTTGTCCCCCCCCCCCCCCCTTGGCCAGATGCTCCCTCCCCCCTGAGAGGTGTGCCATGCCCCCCCCCCCTTACTGCCTGTCTTCCCGTGCTAGCCCTTCCTGCTAGTACTGTGGCTCCCCGCCCTGGGCTGGTCTAGTCCTGTCTCTAATCTGTCTGCCTCCGTTTCCTTCCTCACCCCATCACCTGTTTCCCTTATCCTCTCTCCCTTCTCTCTATCTTCCAACTTGTCTCCGCGAACAAGGCAGCACAGTAGCTTAGGGCTTATCACTATGGCTTCACAGCACCAGGGTCCCAGGTTCGATTCCCGCTTGGGCCACAGCCTGTGCGGAGTCTGCATTTTCTCCCTGTGTCTGCGTGGGTTTCCTCCGGGTGCTGCGGTTTCCTCCCACAGTCCAAAGATGTGCAGGTTAGGTGGATTGGCCATGATAAATTGCCCTTAGGTTAGAAGGGGTTGCTGGGTTACGGGGATAGGGTGGAGGTGTGCTCTTAAGTAGGGTGCTCTTTCCAAGAGCTGGTGCAGACTCGATGGGCTGAATGGCCTCCTTCTGCACTGTAAATTCTCTGATTCTTTGAGTCCTGCGCAAACACAGAGTCCATACAATGGGTCCTGGTCCTATCTCGTCCTCCACTTTCAGTCGTTTCTTGCCGGCTATCCTCACCGTTAGCGCGTTTGTTCTTTCTCCAGGTTGTTCGCTTGCAAATACTCTTCAGCCTCTGCCATGGTGCTGAAGCAGTGCTCCTTCCCTTTGTACGTTACAAAAAGTATGGCCGGGAACAACATGTCAAACCTCACCCTGCTCTTGTAGAGTGCCGACTTTGCCTTGTTAAATTTGGCCATCTTTTTAACGAGGTCTGCCCCAATGTCCTGGTACACCCTAATTCTGTGTCCTTCCTATCAGCACGACTTTGTCTGTCGGGCCCACCTTAGCATTTTTTCTCGGTCCTGGTACCGGTGCAGCTTCGCGATTATTGCTCTCGTCTGCTCCCCAATCTTGGGTTTTGGTCGGAGCGACCTGTGTGCCCTGTCGAGTTCAGCAAGGCAGGGGAAGCTGTCCCTCCCGACTAGGTTATCCAGCATTTGGCAATGTAGTCTGTTGGGTACCTTTCCTCCATCTCCTCTGGCAGTCCCACAATACTTACATTCTGCCACCGGAACCGGTTTTCCTGGTCCTCAACCTTCCCCTTCAAGTTCCCTTGGGCCGCCACCAACCTCTTCATTTCATTCTCCAGAGCCACTATCCTGCCGCTCTGATCGGTTGACACTTTTTCCACATCCAGGACTTTTTGTGGACTTCCATCTTTCATCCCAGGCCGTCTATCGTGCGCTGGAGGCTGACCATTGCTTCCGTCACTACCTCTTTCACCACCTGGAACTCCATTTTAACCGCCTCCCTCATGGCGGTCAGCTCCTTTTATTGAAATGTCTTCCATCTAGCCCCCGGTGTGGTGGTGGGGTGGAGGGGCGTGGGGGAGCGTCACTGCCTGTTCTTGTTCTGCCCTTCGAGTCGCCGGTCGCCCCCTCTCTTGGTTCGCCAGGGCCACCGCCTCGCCCCGTGGGTCCTCTGGTACATCCGCTCGTTGCTCCTGCCCCTTTCCGCCACTTCTGCCTTCTCACCGGCCCTTTGAGCTACCGTTTGCCGGCATCTTCCCTTCCACTACTTCACTGTTAATATCTTCTGGGTTCAGAAGAGTATTGCGTGGCTTTTTCAGCCCAAAGTCCGAGAAATGTCACTATTCTGGGTCCGACTGGGAGGAGAGCCACCTGATGTGCGTCCGCTCAGCACATCGCGGCGACGGGAAGACTCTGCCAGTTTTATAATGGCGTGACGACAGAACCATGAAAAGAACCTGGGGCGGAATTCTCCGTAGCCTGACGCTGAAATCGAGAATGACGATCAGGTGGAGAATGGCTCCCGACAGCAGGCGGCGGTTTGATGGAGATGCTTGTGGAGATGAAACCCTGGGCGAGATTCTCCGACCCCCCGCCGGGTCGGAGAATCGCCAGGGGCTGGCGTGAATCCCGCCCCGCTGGTTGCCGAAGTCTCCACCGGATATTCGGCGGGGCGGGAATCGCGCCGCGCCGGTTGGCGGGCTCCCCCTGCGATTCTCCGGCCCGGATGGGCCGAAGTCCCGCCGCTAAAATGCCTGTCTCGCCGGCGTAGATTAACCCACCTACCTTACCAACGGGACAAGGCGGTGCGGGCGGGCTCCGGGGTCCTGGGGGTGGCGCGGGGCGATCTGGCCCCGGGGGGTGACCCCACAATGGCCAGTCCTGCGATCGGGGCCCACCGATCCGCGGGCGGGCCTGTGCCGTGGGGGCACTCTTTCCCTTCCGCCTTCGCCACGGTCTCCACCATGGCGGAGGCGGAAGAGACTCCCTCCACTGCGCATGCGCGGGGATGCCGTCAGCGGCCGCTAACGCTCCCGCGCACGCGCCACCTGGAGATGTCATTTCCGCGCCAGCTGGCGGGGCACCAAAGGCCTTTTCCGCCAGCTGGTGGGGCGGAAATTCGTCCGGCGCCGGCCTAGCCCCTTAAATGCAGAGCATTCCGCACCTTTGGGGCGGCGCGATGCCCAACTGATTTGTGCCGTTTTGGACGCCAGTCGGCGGACATCGCGCCGATACCGGAGAATTTCGCCCCCTGTCTTCACATTCAGGATACCCTGCATCATGTTGTATGGCATTACCATCGTGTTAATTGGAATAGATTCAGAACAGATCTAGCAACTCCAGAATGGGCATCCATGAGGTGCTGTGGGCCATCAGCATCAGTAGACCTTATTCAGCCACAATCTGTAATCACATGGCCTGGCCATTCCCCATTCTTCCATTACCAGGATATCAACTCTGGTTCAATGAAGAGTGCAGGAGGGCATGCCAGGAGCAACAGCAGGCATACTAAAAAATGAGGTATCAACCTGGTGAATCTACAACACAGGACTTCTTGCATGTCAACGTAAGCAGCAAGTGATAGACAGAACTAAGCAATGTCACAACCAACAGGTAAGATCTAAGATCTGCAGATCTACCACATCCAGCCGTGAATGATGGCGGATAATTAAACAACTCACTGGAGGAGGAGGCTACACAAATGTCCCCTTCTTCATTCATGGAGACCAGCATAGGAGGAAGAGAGGAAGATCTGTAGGGAGGGAGAGGGAGAGCCGTGGGGAGGGAGAGAAAGTCGCCGTGGGGAGGGAGAGAAAGTCGCCGTGGGGAGGGAGATGAAGTGGCCGTGGGGAGGGGGCGAAGTGGCCATGGGGCCAGAGGGGAAGTGGCTGTGGGGCCAGAGGGGAAGTGGCCGTGGGGCCAGAGGGGAAGTGGCTGTGGGGCCAGAGGGGAAGTGGCTGTGGGGCCAGAGGGGAAGTGGCCGTGGGGCCAGAGGGGAAGTGGCTGTGGGGCTAGTGGGGAAGTGGCTGTGGGGTCAGAGGGGAAGTGGCTAAGGGGCCAGAGGGGAAGTGGCTGTGGGGCCAGAGGGGAAGTGGCTGTGGGGTCAGAGGGGAAGTGGCCGTGGGGCCAGAGGGGAAGTGGCTGTGGGGCCAGAGGGGAAGTGGCTGTGGGGCCAGAGGGGAAGTGGCCGTGGGGCCAGAGGGGAAGTGGCCATGGGGCCAGAGGGGAAGTGGCCATGGGGCCAGAGGGGAAGTGGCTGTGGGGCCAGAGGGGAAGTGGCCATGGGGCCAGAGGGGAAGTGGCCATGGGGCCAGAGGGGAAGTGGCCATGGGGCCAGAGGGGAAGTGGCCATGGGGCCAGAGGGGAAGTGGCCATGGGGCCAGAGGGGAAGTGGCCATGGGGTCAGAGGGGAAGTGGCCATGGGGCCAGAGGGGAAGTGGCTGTGGTGCCAGAGGGGAAGTGGCTAAGGGGCCAGAGGGGAAGTGGCCATGGGGCCAGAGGGGAAGTGGCTGTGGGGCCAGAGGGGAAGTGGCTAAGGGGCCAGAGGGGAAGTGGCCATGGGGCCAGAGGGGAAGTGGCCATGGGGTCAGAGGGGAAGTGGCTAAGGGGCCAGAGGGGAAGTGGCTGTGGGGCCAGAGGGGAAGTGGCTGTGGGGCCAGAGGGGAAGTGGCTGTGGGGCCAGAGGGGAAGTGGCTGTGGGGCCAGAGGGGAAGTGGCTGTGGGGAGGGAGGGAAGTGGCCATGGGGAGGGAGGGGAGGTGGCCATGGGGAGGGAGGGGAGGTAGTCATGGGGAGGGTGGGATGTGGCCGTGGGGAGGGAAGGGATGTGGCTGTGGGGAGGGGAGGTGGCTCTGGAGAGGGAGCGGAGGTGGCCGTGGGGAGGGGGGGGAAGTGGCCGTGGGGAGGGAGGGGAGGTGGCTCTGGGGAGGGAGGGGAGGTGGCTCTGGAGAGGGAGGGGAGGTGGCCGTGGGGAGGGGGGGGAAGTGGCCGTGGGGAGGGAGGGGAGGTGGCTCTGGAGAGGGAGGGGAGGTGGCTCTGGAGAGGGAGGGGAGGTGGCCGTGGGGAGGGAGGGAAGTGGCCGTGGGGAGGGAGGGGAAGTGGCCGTGGGGAGGGAGGGGAGGTGGCTCTGGGGAGGGAGGGGAGGTGGCTCTGGAGAGGGAGGGGAGGTGGCCGTGGGGAGGGGGGGGAAGTGGCCGTGGGGAGGGAGGGGAAGTGGCCGTGGGGAGGGAGGGGAGGTGGCTCTGGGGAGGGAGGGGAGGTGGCTCTGGAGAGGGAGGGGAGGTGGCCGTGGGGAGGGGGGGGAAGTGGCCGTGGGGAGGGAGGGGACGTGACTCTGGGGAGGGAGGGGAGGTGGCTCTGGAGAGGGAGGGGAGGTGGCTCTGGAGAGGGAGGGGAGGTGGCCGTGGGGAGGGGGGGGAGGTGGCCGTGGGGAGGGAGGGGAGGTGGCCGTGGGGAGGGAGGGGAGGTGGCTCTGGAGAGGGAGGGAACGTGGCCGTGGGGAGGGAGGGAAAGTGGCCGTGGGGAGGGAGGGGAAGTGGCTGTGGGGCCAGAGGGGAAGTGGCTGTGGGGCCAGAGGGGAAGTGGCTGTGGGGCCAGAGGGGAAGTGGCTGTGGGGCCAGAGGGGAAGTGGCTGTGGGGCCAGAGGGGAAGTGGCTGTGGGGCCAGAGGGGAAGTGGCCGTGGGACCAGAGGGGAAGTGGCTGTGGGGCCAGAGGGGAAGTGGCCGTGGGGTCAGAGGGGAAGTGGCTGTGGGGCCAGAGGGGAAGTGGCCATGGGGCCAGAGGGGAAGTGGCTGTGGGGCCAGAGGGGAAGTGGCTGTGGGGCCAGAGGGGAAGTGGCTGTGGTGCCAGAGGGGAAGTGGCCGTGGTGCCAGAGGGGAAGTGGCTAAGGGGCCAGAGGGGAAGTGGCCATGGGGCCAGAGGGGAAGTGGCCATGGGGTCAGAGGGGAAGTGGCTAAGGGGCCAGAGGGGAAGTGGCTGTGGTGCCAGAGGGGAAGTGGCTGTGGGGCCAGAGGGGAAGTGGCCATGGGGTCAGAGGGGAAGTGGCTAAGGGGCCAGAGGGGAAGTGGCTGTGGTGCCAGAGGGGAAGTGGCTAAGGGGCCAGAGGGGAAGTGGCCATGGGGCCAGAGGGGAAGTGGCCATGGGGTCAGAGGGGAAGTGGCTAAGGGGCCAGAGGGGAAGTGGCTGTGGGGCCAGAGGGGAAGTGGCTGTGGGGCCAGAGGGGAAGTGGCTGTGGGGCCAGAGGGGAAGTGGCTGTGGGGCCAGAGGGGAAGTGGCTGTGGGGCCAGAGTGGAAGTGGCTGTGGGGCCAGAGGGGAAGTGGCTGTGGGGCCAGAGGGGAAGTGGCTGTGGGGCCAGAGGGGAAGTGGCCGTGGGGCCAGAGGGGAAGTGGCTGTGGGGCCAGAGGGGAAGTGGCCGTGGGGCCAGAGGGGAAGTGGCTGTGGGGCCAGAGGGGAAGTGGCTGTGGGGCCAGAGGGGAAGTGGCTGTGGGGCCAGAGGGGAAGTGGCTGTGGGGCCAGAGGGGAAGTGATTGTGGGGCCAGAGGGGAAGTGGCTGTGGGGAGGGAGGGGAAGTGGCTGTGGGGTCAGAGGGGAAGTGGCCATGGGGCCAGAGGGGAAGTGGCCGTGGGGCCAGAGGGGAAGTGGCTGTGGGGCCAGAGGGGAAGTGGCTGTGGGGCCAGAGGGGAAGTGGTTGTGGGGCCAGAGGGGAAGTGGTTGTGGGGCCAGAGGGGAAGTGGTTGTGGGGCCAGAGGGGAAGTGGCTGTGGGGAGGGAGGGGAAGTGGCCATGGGGCCAGAGGGGAAGTGGCCATGGGGCCAGAGGGGAAGTGGCTGTGGGGCCAGAGGGGAAGTGGTTGTGGGGCCAGAGGGGAAGTGGCTGTGGGGAGGGAGGGGAAGTGGCCATGGGGCCAGAGGGGAAGTGGCCATGGGGCCAGAGGGGAAGTGGCTGTGGGGCCAGAGGGGAAGTGGTTGTGGGGCCAGAGGGGAAGTGGCTGTGGGGTCAGAGGGGAAGTGGCTGTGGGGCCAGAGGGGAAGTGGCCGTGGGGCCAGAGGGGAAGTGGCCATGGGGCCAGAGGGGAAGTGGCCATGGGGTCAGAGGGTAAGTGGCTGTGGCGCCAGAGGGGAAGTGGCTGTGGGGTCAGAGGGGAAGTGGTTGTGGGGCCAGAGGGGAAGTGGCTGTGGGGTCAGAGGGGAAGTGGCTGTGGGGTCAGAGGGGAAGTGGCCGTGGGGAGGGAGGGGAGGTGGCTCTGGAGAGGGAGGGGAGGTGGCTCTGGAGAGGGAGGGGAGGTGGCCGTGGGGAGGGAGGGAAGTGGCCGTGGGGAGGGAGGGGAAGTGGCCGTGGGGAGGGAGGGGAGGTGGCTCTGGGGAGGGAGGGGAGGTGGCTCTGGAGAGGGAGGGGAGGTGGCCGTGGGGAGGGGGGGGAAGTGGCCGTGGGGAGGGAGGGGAAGTGGCCGTGGGGAGGGAGGGGAGGTGGCTCTGGGGAGGGAGGGGAGGTGGCTCTGGAGAGGGAGGGGAGGTGGCTCTGGAGAGGGAGGGGAGGTGGCCGTGGGGAGGGGGGGGAGGTGGCCGTGGGGAGGGAGGGGAGGTGGCCGTGGGGAGGGAGGGGACGTGACTCTGGGGAGGGAGGGGAGGTGGCTCTGGAGAGGGAGGGGACGTGGCCGTGGGGAGGGAGGGAAAGTGGCCGTGGGGAGGGAGGGGAAGTGGCTGTGGGGCCAGAGGGGAAGTGGCTGTGGGGCCAGAGGGGAAGTGGCTGTGGGGCCAGAGGGGAAGTGGCTGTGGGGCCAGAGGGGAAGTGGCTGTGGGGCCAGAGGGGAAGTGGCCGTGGGACCAGAGGGGAAGTGGCTGTGGGGCCAGAGGGGAAGTGGCCGTGGGGTCAGAGGGGAAGTGGCTGTGGGGCCAGAGGGGAAGTGGCCATGGGGCCAGAGGGGAAGTGGCTGTGGGGCCAGAGGGGAAGTGGCTGTGGGGCCAGAGGGGAAGTGGCTGTGGTGCCAGAGGGGAAGTGGCCGTGGTGCCAGAGGGGAAGTGGCTAAGGGGCCAGAGGGGAAGTGGCCATGGGGCCAGAGGGGAAGTGGCCATGGGGTCAGAGTGGAAGTGGCTAAGGGGCCAGAGGGGAAGTGGCTGTGGTGCCAGAGGGGAAGTGGCTGTGGGGCCAGAGGGGAAGTGGCCATGGGGTCAGAGGGGAAGTGGCTAAGGGGCCAGAGGGGAAGTGGCTGTGGTGCCAGAGGGGAAGTGGCTAAGGGGCCAGAGGGGAAGTGGCCATGGGGCCAGAGGGGAAGTGGCCATGGGGTCAGAGGGGAAGTGGCTAAGGGGCCAGAGGGGAAGTGGCTGTGGGGCCAGAGGGGAAGTGGCTGTGGGGCCAGAGGGGAAGTGGCTGTGGGGCCAGAGGGGAAGTGGCTGTGGGGCCAGAGGGGAAGTGGCTGTGGGGCCAGAGGGGAAGTGGCTGTGGGGCCAGAGGGGAAGTGGCTGTGGGGCCAGAGGGGAAGTGGCCGTGGGGCCAGAGGGGAAGTGGCTGTGGGGCCAGAGGGGAAGTGGCCGTGGGGCCAGAGGGGAAGTGGCTGTGGGGCCAGAGGGGAAGTGGCTGTGGGGCCAGAGGGGAAGTGACTGTGGGGCCAGAGGGGAAGTGGTTGTGGGGCCAGAGGGGAAGTGGCTGTGGGGAGGGAGGGGAAGTGGCTGTGGGGTCAGAGGGGAAGTGGCCATGGGGCCAGAGGGGAAGTGGCCGTGGGGCCAGAGGGGAAGTGGCTGTGGGGCCAGAGGGGAAGTGGCTGTGGGGCCAGAGGGGAAGTGGCTGTGGGGCCAGAGGGGAAGTGGTTGTGGGGCCAGAGGGGAAGTGGCTGTGGGGAGGGAGGGGCAGTGGCCATGGGGCCAGAGGGGAAGTGGCCATGGGGCCAGAGGGGAAGTGGCTGTGGGGCCAGAGGGGAAGTGGTTGTGGGGCCAGAGGGGAAGTGGCTGTGGGGTCAGAGGGGAAGTGGCTGTGGGGCCAGAGGGGAAGTGGCCGTGGGGCCAGAGGGGAAGTGGCCGTGGGGTCAGAGGGGAAGTGGCTGTGGGGCCAGAGGGGAAGTGGTTGTGGGGCCAGAGGGGAAGTGGCTGTGGGGTCAGAGGGGAAGTGGCTGTGGGGCCAGAGGGGAAGTGGCTGTGGGGTCAGAGGGGAAGTGGCTGTGGGGTCAGAGGGGAAGTGGCCATGGGGTCAGAGGGTAAGTGGCTGTGGGGCCAGAGGGGAAGTGGCTGTGGGGTCAGAGGGGAAGTGGTTGTGGGGCCAGAGGGGAAGTGGCTGTGGGGTCAGAGGGGAAGTGGCTGTGGGGTCAGAGGGGAAGTGGCTGTGGGGCCAGAGGGGAAGTGGCTGTGGGGCCAGAGGGGAAGTGGCCAGGGGCCAGAGGGGAAGTGGCTGTGGGGCCAGAGGGGAAGTGGCTGTCGGGCCAGAGGGGAAGTGGCTGTGGGGCCAGAGGGGAAGTGGCTAAGGGGCCAGAGGGGAAGTGGCTGTGGGGCCAGAGGGGAAGTGGCTGTGGGGCCAGAGGGGAAGTGGCTGTGGGGCCAGAGGGGAAGTGGCTGTGGGGCCAGAGGGGAAGTGGCTGTGGGGCCAGAGGGGAAGTGGCTGTGGGGCCAGAGGGGAAGTGGCTGTGGGGCCAGAGGGGAAGTGGCTGTGGGGCCAGAGGGGAAGTGGCTGTGGGGCCAGAGGGGAAGTGGCTGTGGGACCAGAGGGGAAGTGGCTGTGGGACCAGAGGGGAAGTGGCTGTGGGGCCAGAGGGGAAGTGGCCAGGGGCCAGAGGGGAAGTGGCTGTGGGGCCAGAGGGGAAGTGGCTGTGGGGAGGGAAAGGATACTGCCATGGAGTGGGAGGGGAAGTGGCTGTGGGGAGAGAGGGGTGTGGCCATGGGGAGGGAGGGGAGGTAGTCGTGGGGAGGGAGGGGAGGTAGTCGTGGGGAGGGTGGGATGTGGCCGTGGGGAGGGAAGGGATGTGGCTGTGGGGAGGGGAGGTGGCTCTGGAGAGGGAGCGGAGGTGGCCGTGGGGAGGAAGGGGAGGTGGCCGTGAGGAGGGAGGGGAAGTGGCCGTGGGGAGGGAGGGGACGTGGCTCTGGAGAGGGAGGGGAGGTGGCCGTGGGGAGGGAGGGAAGTGGCCGTGGGGAGGGAGGGGACGTGACTCTGGGGAGGGAGGGGAGGTGGCTCTGGAGAGGGAGGGGAGGTGGCTCTGGAGAGGGAGGGGAGGTGGCCGTGGGGAGGGGGGGGAAGTGGCCGTGGGGAGGGAGGGGACGTGGCTCTGGAGAGGGAGGGGAGGTGGCTCTGGAGAGGGAGGGGAGGTGGCTCTGGAGAGGGAGGGGAGGTGGCTCTGGAGAGGGAGGGGAGGTGGCCGTGGGGAGGGAGGGAAGTGGATGTGGGGAGGGAGGGAAGTGGATGTGGGGAGGGAGGGAAGTGGATGTGGGGAGGGAGGGGAAGTTGCCGTGGGGAGGGAGGGAAAGTGGGTGTGGGGAGGGAGGGGAAGTGGGTGTGGGGAGGGAGGGGAAGTGGGTGTGGGGAGGGAGGGAAGTGGATGTGGGGAGGGAGGGAAGTGGATGTGGGGAGGGAGGGGAAGTTGCCGTGGGGAGGGAGGGGAAGTTGCCGTGGGGAGGGAGGGAAAGTGGCCGTGGGGAGGGAGGGGAAGTTGCCGTGGGGAGGGAGGGGAAGTGGCCGTGGGGAGGGAGGGGAAGTGGCCTTGGGGAGGGAGGGGAAGTTGCCGTGGGGAGCGAGAGGAAGTGGCTCTGGGGAGTGTAGCACAATCAATCACTCACGAGATGAGATGAGAAGGAGTCGAACGATGGCTTTATTATGCAGACTTGTTCCCCAGCAGCACAGTTACAGAATGCGGCTGCTGGGAGAACCCAGGCTCTTATACTCCGCCTTGCTGGGTGGAGCCAGCAGGCGGCTGATCCAATCGGGATCCAGTGTCTATCTACCAATAGCCTCTCGGCATCCCAGGGTACCTTAATACCCCTAATACATACCACCACATTCACCCCTTGTTACAAAATAACCTGGCGGGGTAGTGGGCCGTATGGTGGGAGGGGTTTCCAGAGTCGGTACCTAGGATGCCGCTAACACAGCGGCTATGCTCCGATATTAACTACTTACAATGCCGCTTTTACTGGGCAACCAAACCAAACCCAAAAAAAATATTTACAGAGGCATTTTGTGCTTCATTATACAGATTCGATGAGTTGGATGGGTGCCCTGGTCATCCTCGCCGATCGCCTTAGCCCCAGTGGTGATGCAGGCACAGGTTCCGGCCTCGTCATCTCTGGGAGCGTTGCGATGCCTTGTCCCGCTCCAATATCCCTATTCGGGGCCGGGGGAAGGACCGATCCACCCTGGAAGGGGGCGGCTGTGGGGTGCGCCGGCGGGAGAGAGGGGGTGATCGGTGTTGGGGGGGCATGTGTGGCTCCAGAGGGGGTCACTGGTGTTGGGGGGGTGTGCGGGGCTCCGGCGGTTGCCAGGTCCCGCAGGGAGACCGTGTCCTGTCGGCCGTCGGGGTACGCCATGTAGGCGTATTGAGGGTTCGCGTGTAGAAGATGAACCCTCTCGACCAACGGGTCCGAATTGTGCGTCCGCACATGCTTTCGGAGCAGGATGGGTCCCGGGGCTGCCAGCCAGGTCAGAAGTGACGTTCCAGAGGAGGACTTCCTAGGGAAATCAAGGAGACGTTCGTGAGGCGTTTGATTCGTTGTTGTACACAGCAGCGACCGGATGGAGGGGAGGGCGTCCGGGTGGACTTCCTGCCAGCGGGAAACTGGGAGAGTTCTGGACCGTAGGGCCAGCAGGACGGTCTTCCAAACCGTTCCGTTCTCCCTCTCGACCTGACTGCTCCCCCGGGGGTTGTAACTGTTCGTCCTGCTCGAGGCGATGCCCTTGCTGAGCAGGAATTTACGCAGTTCGTCGCTCATGAAAGAGAACGCCCTATCGCTATGTATGTAGGCGGGGAAACCGAACAGTGTAAAGATGGTGCCGAGTGCTCTCATGACCGTGGCCGCGGTCATGTCGGGACAGGGGATGGCGAATGGGTACCATGAGTATTCGTCAATCACTTTGAGGAAGTACGTGTTGCGATCGGTGGAGGGGAGGGGGCCTTTGAAGTCCAGGCTGAGGTGCTCAAAAGGACGGGAAGCCTTTATCAGGTGCACTCTATCTGGCCGGTAGAAATGCAGCTTGCACTCTGCGCAGATCTGGCAGTTCCTGGTGGCGGTCCTGACCTCCTCGATGGAGTAGGGCAGGTTGCGGGTCTTTACGAAGTGATAGAACCGAGTGACCCCCGGGTGACAAAGGTCCTCGTGGAGGGTTCGGAGACGGTCCACTTGTGTGTTGGCACACGTGCCGTGGGATAGGGCATCGGAAAGCTCGTTCAGCTTTCCGGGACGATACAAGATTTCGTAGTTGTAGGTGGAGAGTTCGATCCTCCACCGCAAGATCTTGTCGTTCTTGATCCTGCCCCGCTGTGCATTATCGAACATGAAAGCAACCGACCGTTGGTCAGTGAGGAGAGTGAATCTGCTGCCGGCCAGGTAATGCCTCCAATGTCGCACAGCTTCCACTATGGCCTGGGCTTCCTTTTCCACTGAGGAGTGGCGGATTTCTGAAGTGTGGAGGGTACGGGAGAAAAAGGCCATGGGTCTGCCTGCTTGGTTGAGAGTGGCCGCCAGAGCTACGTCAGACGCGTCGCTCTCGATTTGGAAGGGGAGGGACTCATCGATTGCGTGCATCGTGGCCTTTGCGATATCCACTTTGATGCGGCTGAAGGCCTGGCGGGCCTCTGTCGACAGGGGGAAGACCGTGGACTGGATTAGCGGACGGGCCTTGTCCGTGTAGTTGGGGAGCCACTGGGTGTAATAAGAGAAGAAGCCCAGGCAGCGTTTCAGGGCCTTGGAGCAGTGGGGGAGGGGGAACTCCATGAGGGGAGCATGCGTTCGGGGTCGGGGCCTATCACTCCATTTCTGGCTAGGCGGTCTGTGCTAGACACGCATTTCTCCCTGTTGTATGTGAGATTCAGGGCGTTTGCGATCTGGAGGAATTTGCGGAGGTTGGCGTCGTGGTCCTGCTGGTTCTGGCCGCGGATGGTGACGTTGTCGAGATACGGGAACGTGTCCCGCAAACCGTACCGATCAACCATTCAGTCCATCTCCCGTTGGAAGACCGAAACCCCGTTAGTGACGCCGAATGGAACCCTTAAAAAATGATAGAGCCGCCCATCTGCTTCGAAAGCAGTGTATTTTCGGTCGCTCGGGCGGATGGGGAGCTGGTGGTAGGCGGACTTCAGGTTCACTGTGGAAAAGACCTTGTACTGTGCAATCCCATTGACCATGCAGTTATGCGGGGGAGAGGGTACGCATCCAGCTGCGTGTACCTATTGATGGTTTGACTATAGTCTGCGACCATCCTCTGCTTCTCCCCGGTCTTTACGACTACCACCTGGGCTCTCCAGGGACTATTGCCGGCCTGAATTATACCTTCCCTCAGCAGCCGCTGGACTTCTGACCGGATTAAAGATCGGTCCTGGGCGCTGTACTGTCTGCTCCTAGTGGCGACTGGTTTGCAATTCGGGGTGAAGTTTGCGAACAGAGAAGGCGGATCAACCTTGAGGGTCGCGAGGCCGCAGATAGTGAGTGGGGGTATAGGGCCGCCGAATTGGAACGTTAAGCTCTGGAGATTGCACTGAAAATCCAGTCCCAGGAGTGTGGCAGCGCAGAGGTGGGGAAGGACGTACAGCCGGTAGTTTTTGAACTCCCTCCCCTGCACCGTGAGATTCGCGATGCAGAACCCTTTTATCTCTACCGAATGGGACCCTGGCGCCAGAATTTTTTTTTGATGACTTGGGTGGATCAGAAGGGAACAGCTTCTTACCGTATCTGGGTGTATAAAACTCTCCGTGCTCCCAGAGTCGATCAGGCAGGGCGTCTCGTACCCGTTAACGAATATCGTTGTTGATGCTGTTTGGAGCGTTCGGGGCCGCGACTGGTCCAGGGTCACAGAAGCCAGTCGTAATTATTGCACTGGGGCGTTTTCTTCAGGCCCGTGTGGCCATCCATCCCGGGGTCCTTAGACGTCAGCCAAGATGGTGGAGTCCACGGGTCGCACACGGTCGGGGTTGGGCAAGATGACGCAGCCCATGGATTGCTCGTTGCCGGGGGGGGCACAAAATGGCGGTGCCCATCCCTCCCGCGTGGAGTCCAGGACCCAAGATGGCGGCGCCCGTTCGCCGCACATGGATCGCTGGGGGGGCTGAGTTTGGGTTTCTCCCCCGGAGATTGCGGCTACCCCCCGGGCCTGGCACACAGCGACGAAGTGACCCTTTTTCCCGCGCACTTTACAGAGGGCCGAGCGGGCCGGGCAGCGCATCCGGGAGTGTTTCCCCTGCCCGCAAAAGTAGCAGCGGTGCACCCCCCCGGATGATCCGCCGCTCTGGCAGCGCAGGCCTGCGGGGGGACGGGGGATCCCGGGGGTTCGGTCGTGGCTGGGGTCCACGGTGCCCAAGGGGCTGCCGCGCGGTCGGGGGCATAGGCGCGGGTGTTCTGTGACGCCACATCAAACGAGGCCGCGAGGGCCCGTGGCTCTTTGAGGCCTAGTGTGTCTCTTTCAAGCAATCGCTGGCAAATTTGGGATGAAAGCATACCTGCCACGAACGCATCTCGGACCAGCAGCTCTGTGTGTTCATTGGCCGCAACCGATGGGCAGTTGCAGTTTCTCCCCAGTATCAACAGTGCATTGTAGAATTTGTCCAGCGATTCCCCGGGGATTTGCCGTCTCGTCGCGAGCTGGAGGTGTGCGTAGACCTGGCTGACTGCCCGAACGTAGATTCCTATCAGCATCGCGATCACCGTCGGGAAATCGTCCGCATCCTCTATAAGCGTGTAGATATCAGGGCTCAACCTGGCATGCAGGACCTGGATTTTCTGTTCCTCTGTAGATATGCCAGGGGCTGTTCGGAGGTATCCCTGGAAACACGCTAACCAATGTTTAAAAGTGGGCCGCTGCGTTTGCCACGTGGGGGCTGATTCGCAGACAGTCCAGCATGATTCGGAGCTCCATGTCCTTAAAAGTCTGCATAATAAATTGTAGCACAATCAATCACTCACGAGATGAGATGAGAAGGAGTCGAACGATGGCTTTATTATGCAGACTTGTTCCCCAGCAGCACAGTTACAGAATGCGGCTGCTGGGAGAACCCTTGCTCTTATACTCCGCCTTGCTAGGTGGAGCCAGCAGGCGGCTGATCCATTCGGGATCCAGTGTCTACCTACCAGTAGCCTCTCAGCATCCCAGGGTACCTTAATACGCCTAATACATACCACCACAGGGAGGGAGGGGAAGTGGCTCTGGGGAGGGAGGGGAAGTGGCTCTAGGGAGGGAGGGGGAGTGGCCGTGTGGAGGGAGGGGAAGTGGCCGTGGGGAGGGAGGGGAAGTGGCTGTGTGGAGGAAGGTGAAGTACCCGTTCGTACAGCCGCAGGTCATCCCCCAGGGCTATGGTGACTAGCAGGAAGGCCGCCATTGCTGGTTGAATTCCAATATCCATTGTCTGCAGGGGGTGAAAGGCCAAGATGTAAGGCTGGTTCGTGTCCCTCGTGCCCTATCGGTTCCCCCGGGCTACATGGTGGCCACGGTTGGCACTGCGGGATCTGCCACCGCATGTCCCTACCCTCCCCCATCCCCATAACCCTGGCCTCATCGGTGGCCTCTGGCCCTAGCGCCGTCCCTGATCCCAGGAGTATCATTGGCTGTTACTGCCCCTGCCCGCGTTAGGCACTGAGGGCCCCATAGGGGCTACTGTAGCTGTTGCCCTGGTTGGGCCGCTGGCAGGTGGCGGCCAAGTGGGGGGGCTGTGGCAGGTGTGGGGTGCGGGGTTCGGGGGTGGAGGCGCCATTACGGTTAGTGTCACGTTGCAGAACCAGGGGCCAGGGTGGATGGTTAGTGGGGTGCGCAGCAAGATGGCTGCCTTGCAGGCCATGGTAATGACGGTAAGTGCCTGGGCACCGCCACAGTCCCGTAGGTGATCACCCCGGCCACTCGGCCCGATATAAAGAACTGTGTGAAAACGGTTTTCAGGAGTGACTTGGAAACAGACTGGAGTTTACAGTTTCAATTTCAGCTCTCCCTCATGCATGTTAAATAAACCGTTTTTTCTGAGTTCGGTATGGTCTCAAGAACTCAGTTTGTTTATTCCCTCTCATAAATTGGCGCTGTGAGTAGGGCTACTGCATTGGATGACTGGCAACTATGTGGCTCCAATTTGGGTGAGTACTTTTAATTTACCACCCATAGTCAGCGGAGCGATTCCACACTAGTCGTTGGCCGGCTGTAAGTTGCGGCACCAAAGAACTATATGGAGGAAGGGTCCGACCGTGTGAGCTTGAATGAAGTCGTAAGGGGAATACCGGGGTATAGAGTCAGGAGATAAGAAAACTAATGAGGGGTTTCAGAGGACCTGGGTATAAAACCCACAACAGAGAATTCGGCGGGAAGAAAGGATTGAAGGGTCTCGCTTACAGCAAGGGGGAGTAGCCGCGAAGGAGAATTCTGCGAGAGGGGAGAGCCGCGAAGGGGAATCCCGCAAGAGTAGAGGGTGTAAGGATGGCCGGAAGTGATAAAAGAGTTGGGGATCTATGCTGGGGGCCCAGGGGATTTATTGTGCAGACGATAGAAATCATAATATAAAATTAATTCAGAAGATGCGAGAGAAGCGATACAATCCAGAGGCATCCGAGCAAAAGGCCAGATGGACGCGCCAAGCTAACAACAAGTATGAGAAAAGGGTATGATATGCGCTTTCAGGAATCAAGCGATGAATAAAGCCAAGGGACGTATTCTCCGACCCCCCGCCAGGTGGGAGAATCACCCGGGGACGGCATGAATCCCGCCCCGCTGCTCCGACGCCGACTGCCGAATTCTCCAGCGCCGGTTTTCGGGTGGGGACGGGTATCGTGCCACGCTGGTCGGGTGCCGTTGGCAGCGGCCCCCCCAGGAATTCTCCAGGCCCCGATGGGCCGAACGGCCACCCATTTTCGGCCAGTCCTGCCAACGTGAAATAGACAAGATCCATACCGGCGGGACCTGGCTTGGAGGGTGGTTAGCGGGGTCCTCGGGGGAGTGGGGGGGGGGGGGGTTCCGGCCCCGGCGGGGGCCCCTACTGTGGCCTAGACTGAGATCGGGGCCCATCGATCTGCGGGCGGGCCTGTGCCATGGGGGCACTCTTCCCCTCTGCGTCGGCCTCTGTAAGGCTCCACGATGGCCAGCGCAGAGAAGAAACCAGCTGCGCAGGCGCAGGAAACACGGCAGCGGTTCTGCGCATGTGCCAGAACATGCTGGCGGTCCTGCACATGTGGCAACTCGTGCCGGCCGACGGAGGCCCTTCGACACCGGTTGGTGCGGCGCCAACCCCGCCGACGCCGGCCGAGCCCCCGGAAATGCGGAAGATTCCGCACCTTCCGGGCGGTCCGACGCCGGAGGGGTACACGCCACTCTTTGGTGCCGGTACGGGCCTCCCCGCCGATCGCGGGAGAATCCGCCCAAGGTATAGATTGGGGTGATATGTCTTTTGAGTTAAAAGAAAAGCCAAATTAAAATTCGGAAAGGCTTTGAATTTTATTCTGAATGCATATTTGAAAGACATTGGGAAATTATTGGTTGAATGAATGTAAGGTTAAAAGACAGTCTGCAGACTTTAAGCTACTCATTCAGAGCTGCTGGCAGCTGAAAAAAAAGAGAACCTGTGTTTGTTAAGTTGCTGTTTATGTGTTGGTGTGTGTGATTTTTCCTTGTCTATGAGTCTGTCTAGTGCCTGAGTCTCTGAGGTAACGCTCTGAGGTTTGGTTTTGTCAGTCATTTCAAAGTTGCTTGTTTACTGTATGTATGTAGTTGTATTTTGAATAAGGTTAAGGAGCAGGAGAGGCTGTAAAGCAATTGTTCGCGTGGTAGAGTGATGATTCTGGGGCAACGGAAAAGCCCCAGTGGCTGCAGAAGAGTTTAAAATTACTATATATATTTACAAAAGAATTTACCTTTTCTTTGAGTTTTAATTATAATTTTGAAGAATGAAGACCAGTGTCTTAATCAGCTTCATTTGCTTTCTTTGCAAATTCTAATTTTATTTTTCAGTTTGTTGAGATTGAATGAAAGTATAATGCTTTGAATTCCTTTTGTTGGAGTGGAGCTCTCTGTGGATGCGTGAGGGTGTGTATGTTGAATAAGAATTTGAAATTTCCTTTGGTGTTTCTAGTTTTCAATGTTGTATTTTGCCAAACTCACATCAATTGGGTGTTATAAACTGGATTCAAAGTGTAATTTAAAACGGGGTAAATCTTTTTTTTTATCAATGTTTTTTATCAGGTTTATTATGCACACAGAATACTATAATATATATATATATAGAAGAGAAGGGCACGCACAAACATACCAAGAAAAACAAAGTAATAATAAAAAATTAAAAAATAATAAAATAAAATAACTGGTATTATGCACCAGTTCAACAGCAGGCACTCTGTACAATTGGCAATATTATTTACAACACATAAATAGGCATCTGTTTGTGTGGGGTGAAGACTGGGGAGGTACGTATACATTTTGGTGCCGGAGAAACAATTACAGAGGGCAATATGCGAATGGGTTGATGCACTATCAAATTGACCATGTCAGATATGCGTGGGAGGGGGTAGGCGTCGAGCTGCGTGTACCGATTGATGGTCTGACTGTAGTCAATGATCATCCTGTGCTTCTCCCCAGTCTTTAGTGCCACCACTTGAGCTCTCCAGGGGCTGTTGCTGGCCTCAGTGACCCCTTCCCGCAGAAGCCGTTGGACCTTCGACCTGATGAAGGTCCTGTCCTGGGCACTGTACCGTCTGCTCCTGGTGGTGACGGGTTTGCAATCCGGGGTGAGGTTCGCAAACAAGGAAGGTGGATCGACCTTAAGGGTCGTGAGGCCGCATACGGTGAGGGGGGGGTAGGGGTCCACCGAATTTTAAGGTTAAGCTTTGGAGGTGGCACTGGACGTCCAGGCCGAGTAACAGGGCAACGCAGAGGTGGGGGAGGACGTAGAGCTGGAAGTTGCTAAACTCTATTCCTTGGACGTGAGTGTCGCGATGCAGTACCCCCGGAATTTCACGGATTGGGATCCGGAGGCCAGGGAGATTTTCTGGGTAACGGGGTGTACCACGAGGGAGCAGCGCCTTACCGTCGTGGGGTGGATGAAGTTCTCTATTCTCCCGGAGTCAAAAAGGCAGGTCGTCTCGTGCCCATCAATTTTCACCATCGTTGTTGCGATCGCGAGGTTGCGGGGCTGGGACTGATCTAAGGTGATCGAGGCGAGCTGCGGCAGATGCTGGGAGGTCCCGGGCTGGTCTGCGGTAGTGGAGGTAGTGGCAGGCGATGAACGGCCAGACGAGCAGGGGTCCTGAGGTGCCGTCCAAAACAACGCCAAAGATGCCGGTGCCCACGGGGCGCACGTGGAGGGCGGCATCAAAGATGGCGGTGCCCATGGATCGCACGTGGCCTGCGGAGAAGAAGATGGCGGCACCCACAGGCCGCAAGTGGCTTGCTCCTGGGTCGCACGTGGGGGGTGCAGGAATGCCGGGCCTGGAAACAGCGGTGACCGACCGGGCCTGGCAAACAGAACGGGCCTGGCAAACAGAAACAAAGTGTCCCTTCTTTCCATATCCATTGCAGGTCGCACTCCTCGCTGGGCAGCGCTGCTGGGTGTGTTTGTTCTGCCTGCAAAAATAGCACTTGGGCCCCCCCCGGGTTGGCTGGCTGCCACGCGGCGCAGGCTTGCGGTGAGCAGCTGGTGGGGCCCACGATGCCCACGAGGGTGCCGCGCGGTCGGGGGCGTATGACTGGATGTTACGGGAGGCCACTTCTAACGAGTTCGCGAGCTGCCTAATTCCCGCAAAATGTCAGGGCTCACCTGTGAATAAAGGACTTGGAGCGTCTGCGCGTCCGAGGGTTTCGCAGCAGATGTTCAGAGGTAGCTTTCGAAGCAGGTTAGGCAGTGGTCAAAAGCGGACGTAGCATTGGCTGCTTGAGGGCTTAGCTGTAGGCGATCAGGCTTGATGCGAAGATCCATCGTTTTAAAAATCTTTGCTCAATAAATTGATGCACTATCAATTACCACAAAAACGAGAGTAGTGGAATAATCGAGGCTTTATTGAGCAAAGATGTTGCGCTTCCTGTGGCTGCCACCAGAATGGCTGCAGCACCGGCGAGCACACACATTTATACGCTGCCTACTGGGCGGAGCCAGCAGGCAGGGATTTACCCATGTACCTCTATTATACATGTCTTACCGTAATACATGTAATACTGCTAGTGGTGACTACCACATGGGTCTGGTGTTGGTGTTGTCACTTGCTTCTCCCAGACAGATTTCGCTGCCGTTGTCGTCTCGCGCTCACCTCCACTTCAGCCGTTCGGCCCATCTTTTGCCTGGATTCTCCTTGCTCCCTGTTCCTGTAGATGCCAAGTTTGTTATCGTTTCCCATGCCCTCCGGCTATCATTCCCCTGCCTCCCCCACACCTCCCTGGTTTTCCTCTATTGTTCTCTGTCTCTTCACTCTTCCCCCCCTCCCTTCTGCCCCCCCCCCCCCCCTCCTGTAGTTCGCCTTTCTTTCCTCTTAGGTTTAGCTGTCCCCCCCCACCCCCACCCCCGGTCTATGTCTCCCTCTCATGCCTTGGCTACTTTCCCCTGATTCTTGGCGACTGGCTATTCTTCTGCTTGTTTGTTGGGCACAAACAGGTCCCGGAACAATTGGGTGAATGGCTCCCACGTTCTGTGGAAGCTGTTGTCTGACCCTCGGACGGTGAATTTGATTTTCTCCATTTGGAGAGATTCTGAGAGGTCGGACAGCCAGTCTGCAGCTTTGGGTGGTGCTGCTGATCGCCAGCTGAACAGGATTCTACGGCGGGCGAGCAGGGAGGCAAAGGCAAGGGTGTCCGCCCTCCTCCTCAGGAATAGATCTGGCTGGTTTGATACCGCGAAGACCGCCACTTTCGGGCATGGCTCCACCCTCATGCTGATCCACAAATGGAACCTCACCAGTCTGACAGAGGAAGTAAAAAAGGACCTGCAAAGATGGAACACACTCCCACTCTCCCTCGCGGGGAGAGTCCAGACGATCAAAATGAATGTGTTGCCCAGGTACCTCTTCCTACTTCGATCCATTCCGATCTACATCCCTAAGGCCTTTTTCAAAGCACTAGACAAACTAATCATGGTGGTTGTATGCGGGGCGGGTGGGAGGTGGGGGGGGGGAGGGGGGCTGGGGGGGTAGAATGCTAGGATCCCAAAGAAGGTCCTACAAAAAACAAAATCCAGGGGGGAGGCTAGCGCTCCCAAACATACAATTCTACCACTGGGCGGCGACGGCCGAGCGAATAATAATAGTAATCATAATTGCTTATTGTCACAAGTAGGCTTCAATGAAGTTCCTGTGAAAAGACCCTAGTCGCCACAACCCGGCGCCTGTTTGGGGAGGCTGGTACGGGAATTGAACTCGCACTGCTGGTCTTGTTCTACATTACAAGCCAGCTGTTTAGGGATGGATCAAGGAGCCAGAAGCCGAGTGGGTGCGCGTGGAAGAGGCCTCCTTCATGGGGACCTCCCTGTGGGCCCTCGCCACGGCGGCACTCCCATCCCCACCCAAAAAACACTCCAGCAGCCCGGTGGTGATAGCCACCCTCCAGTCCTGGAACCAACTATGGCAGCAATTTGACCTGCCAAAAATGTCGGACAAAGCTCCCATCTACACCAACCATAGGTTCACACCAGCACTGACTGACGCCACCTTCAAAAGGTGGGGTCAGGACGGAGGGACACTGACAGTCAGGGACCAATACACGGACTGCAGGATCGCAACACTGGACGAACTGACAGAAAAATTTCAGCTAGCCAGGGGGACCGAGCTAAGGTACCTGCAACTCAAAAACCTCCTACGAAAGGAGACAAGGACGTACCCACAACTATCACAGCAGACATTACTGGAAGAGTTACTGGACGCAAGCATCCTAGATAAAGGGAACTGTAGCAACATGTATGACCGACTGGTAGAAAGGGCCAACACCGTACTGGACGCAACGAGAAAGAAATGGGAGGAAGACCTGGGGATTGAAATAGGGTGGGGACTCTGGAGCGAAGCACTGCATAGGGTCAACTCCACCTCCACGTACGCAAGGCTCAGCCTGACGTAACTGAAAGTAGCACATAGAGCCCACTTAACAAGAACTCGTATGAGTAGGTTCTTCTCGGAGGTGGAGGATAGATGTGAATGGTGCCAAGGAGGCTCAGTCAACCACGCCCACATGCTCTGGTCTTGTCCCAGACTTGCGGGGTACGGGACAGCCTTCTTCGAGGCAAACGGGGTAAATTTCTGAAATTTCTTTTTTTTTTAAATTAGTAATAATGATCAACATCATGAGAGTTACTTAGAACACAATTCTCAGGAAAGAAATGAAAAACAATCAAAGTATATAAATTGGGATTTGTAAATGATTAGTTTGAGTTTGGCATAATCTTGGGTGCTCTTAGCTCAAGTGGGGGGGGAAAAGAGAACAAAGGAATCTAAATTGGAATGTGAAGACGAGTGGTCTTTGTTTAATGAGCCCGTGTGTTCCTTTGTTACAGGCAGTCTTGATGTACCTACATTTGAAAACTTTGTTCTGTTTTTTGTTCCCAAATTGGTAGAGAGTTTGTTATTTTCTCTGTAAACTCATGACACAGTAAATTTACTGATCGGGAATTTTCATGTCGTGAAGGCTATGGGTTTTAATTTTCTTTTAAATTGATAGATACATCTAAACCAAATTAACTGACTTGGGTCCAGTCCAAGTGTATCATTGTGCTTTTATTTTAAATACAGCTGAATCACGGCTCACAGCCAACAATCCTAGCTGCTTAAAGAATTCCAAGATTCCTCTGTCACAACATTGTGACAATGAGGGGGGTCACTACACCACAGTCGTGGGCCAGAAACATGGGGACAGGATGCAGATAGGGGCATAGCACTCAGTGAGATGGAGTCCTGGAGTGGCAGGATTACACCGGGCACACAGGCATTAGATTGCGCCACGTGGGCAGTAGACAAGAAGCAGGAAAATTGAGGGCAGTTTCAGACAGCCGCCGAGCCAAGTGGGAGAGTGTGCTACAGCCGGTATGCTTTCGGAGTAATACACAGTTACATGATAGCTTGGGCTCGACGGAGGTAAACATAACCTGCTCAGAAGCAGCCAAAGCATCAACAGAAGCTGCGGTGATTAAGATAAGTGCCCACAAAAGGATACAGACACCACAGCAGCGAGGCAATGATTACACAGACAGGGCAGCTAAAGCTCTTACAGAGCGAGTCCCGGAAGGCAAATGAAGCCAGTTGCTGCCTATGAACCAGATTCAGATAGCATAGGGGAGATACAATTAGCAGCAGCTAGAGAAGAAGTAGAGGAATGGGAGTGAGAGGGAGCTATAAAAGATTCAGACAACATGTATAGAAAGGACGGACCTGTAACAGCACCGCAATGTATAAGGCAAACCTTATTAAACGTTTATCAGGGAACAGGGCACATCAGAAGAGATAGCATGATGAAGCAAATGAGCAGGTGTGTGGTGGATGTCATAATATACATCTATGTATACAATGGAACGCAGACAGGCAGTGATTGGCACACAGGATGACCAGTAAGCACACAGAACAGAGCAGCCAATCACCAGACAGGACACAACCATTGTAAAGCCAGAGGGCACCAGTGTCCCTCTCTCTCTCGGGACCCAGCCTCTGAGACAGAGCTTGTGAGCTAGCCAGTGCCTGCACCATGCGGTAGCTAGGTTAGTCTGGTCAAGCTAGTGTCAGGTCTCCAGTCAAGTCAGCATAGTGTCGACCCACAGTTGAACATGTATAATAGTTTGGAAGTTGAATAAAATCGTGTTGCATTTTATCAAGTGTTGGAGGTCTGTCTCTCGCTACACTGCATCAAGTGCAGTTCACCTCGACCCAGCCTACCCAACACATCATGGTACCAGCTGAGTGATGCTGAAAATTTGACGGACCTACCTTGAGTGAATCAGCGCTGACCAGCAAACAGCCATCCGGTGACATGGAAAACGTCCGCCCTCCTCCGCAGCTCCGCATCGCCAGCAATCTCGGTGCAAATTGGAGGATCTTCAAACAAAAGTTCCAACTCTGTCTCGAAGCCACCGATCTTGAGGCCGCATCGGACGCCAAGAAAATTGCACTATTCCTCTCCACAGCCGGGGACCACGCCATCCACATCTACAACTCCCTTACATTCGCTGAAGGCGAAGCCAAGACAAAATTTAAAACAGTCCTACTGAAGTTTGACAGCCACTGCGACATTGAGGTGAATGAGAGCTTTGACTGGTACATTTTCCAGCAGAGGCTTCAGGATAAGGATGAACCTTTTCAATCCTTTCTGACCCATCTCCACATCCTCGCGCAGTCATGTAACTATGACTCAACCATTGATTCCATGATCCGGGATCTGATCGTTTTCGGGGTCCACTCCGATACCCTTCGCCAGCAGCTCCTGAAAGTCAAGCAGCTCACCCTCACCATCGCCATCGAAACGCGAGTTCTCCACGAACATGCTAAGAATCGGTACTCCCACATCAGGGCGGCAGAAACGGCAAAGCTAACCTCTCATGAGGCGGAACGGGTGCAGGCCATCGCACAAATGCAGGGCCTAAGTATCGCGAGAGCGGCCATTCCACGCGCTTTTCCCGGGCCCCTGCGCATGCGTGCCACGACCGAGGGGATGACGAGAATGACGACCAGACTGCACAGGTGTGTACGTCGTTCGATCTCACTGCACATGCGCAAAGGAGCACAGATCGCGCTGACGTTGGTGTCATGACGTGTCCGAATTGTGGCTCCGCCCATTTAAAGCAGCAATGTCTGGCAAGGTCACAACGGTGTCTACAGTGTGGCAAGCTTGGCCACTACGCAGCCCTTTGCAGATCTGCTCCACTGCCCAGCTTCCAGCGATCCCAGCCAAGGCACAGAAGCATCCATTCAATACAGCAGGCCATGCCAGACGCCGACCCTGACAGCCCAACAGATCCTGATGCTGCGTGCCTCAAATCTCCATACCGGGTGGGCATCATTACGAAGCATGCGCTGCCTTTCTCCAAGACAGCGACGCACCTCCCGATCCTCAGCGTGGATACCGACGATGAGTGGTGTGCTGTCCTCACAGTCAACAAGGCTCGCATCCGGTTCAAACTGGAGACCAGCGCATCGGCGAACCTCATCTCCAAATCCGATCTCGACACCATCCGCGTCAGACCAAGCATTCTTCCACCGGCCTGCCAGCTCCTTGACTACAATGGCAATGCCATAGCTGCCAGTGGCTCATGCCAACTCGGAGTTTCCAATAAGTCATTCAAAACGACATTGCGATTTGAGATTGTGGGACCTGACAGAGCATCCCTGCTCGGTTCTCGGGCCTGCAAACTCCTGAACTTGGTTCAGTGAGTCCACACCATGACATCCTCATAGGCGACGGCCTCATCTGATGAGAACTTCCAGGCTGAAATTGATGACATCATCACGCAGTACCACAGCGTGTTCGACGGAATAGGCACACTCCCATATCGATACAACATCTTGCTCAAACCGAACGCCACCCCGTCGGGTGCCGGCACCCCTCAAGGACCGCCTCAAGCAGGACCTCCAGGACCAGGGCATCGTATCAAGTTCACAGAACCCATGGACTGGGTCAGCTCCATGGTCTGCGTCAAGAAGCCGTCAGGGGAGCTTCGAATCTGCATCGACCCCAAGGATTTAAACTGCGATGTCATGAGGGAGCATTACCCGATACCAAAACGAGAGAAGTTGACCAGCGAGATGGCTCAGGTCAAACTCTTTACGAAGCTGGGCGCCTCCAAGGGGTTCTGGCAAATACAGCTGGATGCATCCAGTCACAAGCTGTGCACATTCAATACCCCGTTCGGTCGCTACTGCTACAACCGGATGCCTTTTGGCATCATCTCTGCCTCAGAGGTATTTCACCGCATCATGGAACAGATGATGGAGGGTATCGAGGGGGTGCGCGTGTATGTTGACGATGTCATAATCTGGTCCACAACTCCTCAAGAACACATCGATCACCTCAAGCAGGTATTCCACAGAATCCATGAGCATGGCCTCCGACTCAACAGAGCCAAGTGCTCGTTCGGTCAATCGGAAATCAAATGCCTTGGTGATCACATCTCGCAGCAAGGCGTGTGGCCAGATGCTGACAAGGTCTCGGCGATCAACGCCACGAAGACTCCAGAGGACAAGAAGGCGGTCCTCCGCTTTCTAGGGATGGTAAACTTCCTCGGGAAGTTCATTCCCAACATGGCAGCACACACCACAGCCCTCGCAACCTCGTCAAAAAGTTGATGGAATTCCAGTGGCTGCCCGCTCATGAGAACGAATGGCGTGAGCTCAGGGCAAAACTCACCACAGCCCCGGTTCTGGCGTTCTTCGACCCTACCGAAGAGACCAAAATATCCACTGACGCGAGCCAGGACATTATTGGGGTGGTGCTCCTCCAACGGGATGACTCCTCCTCATGGGCCCCAGTTGCGTATGCCTCCAGAGCCATGATGCCCACTGAGCAACGGTACGCTCAGATTGAGAAGGAATGCCTGGGCCTCCTAACGGGAATCGACAAATTTTACGACTATGTGTATGGCCTCCCAAAATTCACGGTTGAGACAAACCACAGGCCACTAGTCCACATAATCCAGAAGGATTTGAATGACATGATGCCTTGGTTACAACGAATCCTTCTCAAGCTATGCCGCTATGACTTTGAACTTGTCTACACGCCAGGCAAAGAACTCATTGTTGCAGATGCCCTTTTCAGGTCAATCACCACACCATGTGTGACTTTGTCTGCCAAATCGATGCGAAGGTACAATTGTGTGCCTCCAACCTTCCGGCCACTGATGAGAGGGTCATCCAAATTTGTGAGGAAACGGCCAAGGACCCTCCACTACAGCGTGTGATGCAGCACCTCACGAATGGCTGGCAGAAGGGACAGTGTCCCCAGTTTTACAATGTCAAGGACGACCTGACGGTGGTGGACGGCATCCTCATGAAGCTCAATAGGATTGTGATTCTGCAGAGCATGCGAGCTATGGTGCTCAGCCAACTCCATGAGGGTAACCAGGGGGTTGAGAAATATCGACGCAGAGCTCAAGAGGCAGTCTATTGGCCGGGCATCAGCCAGGTCGTTGCCAACATGGTCCACAACTGCCCCACATGTCAGAAATTTCAGCCAGCTCAACCCAAAGAAACTCTGCAGCAACATGAGATCGTGACCTCCCCATGGTCCAAAGTCGGTGTCGACCTTTTCCACGCCAAGGGGCGTGACTATGTCCTCATGGTCGACTACTTCTCCAATTACCCTGAAGAGGTGAAACTGTCTGACCTCACGTCGAAGGCGGTGATTAAAGCATGCAAAGAAACGTTTGCCAGGCATGGGATACCGCTCACGGTGATGAGTGACATCGGTCCCTGTTTTTACAGCCAAGAATGGTCTGATTTTGCCCGCCTATACAACTTTCAGCCCCCACTACCCGCAGTCAAACGAGAAGGCTGAAAAAGGGATCCATATCATCAAGAGATTACTATGCAAGGCTGCGGACTCAGACTCTGACTTTAACCTGGCGCTGCTGGCATACAGAGCATCCCCGCTGTCCACTGGGTTGTTTCCGGCGCAGATGCTCATGAATCGCACTCTGCGAACCACGGATCCAGCCATCCATGTTCCAGACCTTGACCACCGCATGGTCAGACAAATGATGCAGCAGTCTCGGGCCCAACAGAAATCAGCATACGACGCTCATGCCACGGATCTCCCCGAGCTGGTCCCAACTGATCGTGTTTGTGTGCAGTTGCCTGACGGCGGCTGGTCCGCCACAGCTGTGGTGGTCAAGCAAGTGGCCCCGAGATCGTTCCTCGTCCGCATGGCTGATGGTTCCTTCCTACGACGCAACAGACGGGCGCTGCGCAGAGTTCCACGCCCGCCACCTAACCATGATGGCCCACCTCACACAATGCTTTCTCTGGACGTGCCCTACCATGAGGCCACCGATCTACCAGCAATCCTGCCGAACTCTGCGACCACCGTATTGGTGGCGGTCCTGCCTATCCAAGTGCAGGTGGCCCCTGATCCACCCTTGAGGCGGTCAACCAGAGTTTGTCGCCCGCCGCAGAGACTAAAGCCAACCACCAGACAGGACACGACCACTATAAAGCCCGAGGGCACCAGTTTTCCCTCTCTCTCTCGGGACCCAGCCTCTGAGACAGTCAGAGTTCGTGAGCTAGCTAGTGCCTACACCATGTGGTAGCTAGGTTAGTCTGGTCAGGCTAGTGTCAGGTCTCCAGTCAAATCAGCATAGTGTCAACCCACAGTTGAACATGTATAATAATTTGGATGTTGAATAAAATCATGTTGCATTTTATCAAGTGTTGGAGGTCTGTCTCTCGCTACACTGCATCAAGTGCAGTTCACCTCAGCCCAGCCTACCCAACACATCAGTGGAAAGGTATGGGGACAGCGATAGCCAGACACTGGCAGCATGTGTATCTAGTCTGTGCCCAATGGAAGACTCCCAAGATAAGGCTAAGGTTCCAACCCAGACCGCAGGGACCATGAGAGCAACGACAGATAGACTTTACCAGACCGCTCCCACAGTCACAGACAAGAGGTACTGCCTGGTGCTGATAGGCAGATTCACCCGGTGGGTGGAGGCATTCCCCTGCCGGGACTGCTCAGCCAGAACTGTTGCTTAGGATACTTGCGGAGGAAGTAATACCGCAGTGGGGTATCCCACTGCAGCTAGATTCAGACCAGGGCATTCACTTTGCTGGGAGAGTAATGAAGCAGGCTTGTGTCCTGCTGGGAATCAGGCAGCGATTTCACCTTCCATACCACCCGCAAAGCTTAGGCATGATAGAAAGGACAAACAGAACTCTTAAAAACAGCCTGACGAAGTCCCTAGTGGAGATCAGACAGGGTTGGGTAAAGGTCTTCCCCGCTGTATTAATGAAGATGCGAGCCACCCCGGCTGAAGTATGTGACTGACGCCTTTTGAGTTAATGACAGAGAGGGCCATGGCGCTTCTCGAGGATGTAGTGACAGGGGGCACAGAGGTTTGCAATGCAAGGGAAAGGGAGTTAAATGTTATCAGACACCTAGCTGCACAGCTGCATAGCCTAAAGGGGAGGTGGTCGATACTCAGAGAATTAGAGATTGGGAAAGAGAAAAAGACTGCGTCCGAACACAAAACCCCAAGGCAGGGGATAAGGTAATGATCAAGGTACATCCCGCAAGAGCAGCTTTGCAGCCCCCATTGCAGTCTCACGCCGCCGAGGTCCCAGGTTCGATCCCAGCTCTGGGTCACTGTCCATGTGGAGTTTGCACATTCTCCCCGTGTTTGCGTGGGTTTCGCCCCCACAACCCAAAGGTGTACAGTTAGGTGGATTGGCCACGCTAAATTGCCCCTTCATTGGAAAAAATGAATTGGGTACGCTAAATTTTAAAAAAAGAGGTTTGCAGCCCCAATGGGTAGGACCTTACGAGGTGGTTGTTGCAGGAGATACCTGCACCTTGGTAGATATGAAAGGCATGCCGAGGTGGAAACAATACGCACAGTTAAAACTGTATACGGAATCTAAAGAGGCCTAACTGTTCCCTGGCTGGCAGGGCTAATGTTACCTTTTCTCCTTGTGGAGACCCTTACAAAGGCATGGGAGGCGGCGACCGTATACGTGGAAGGAGATATCTGCCTGCGCCCGGGACAATACGTCAAGCTCCCCATCGGAGGGACAGGGGAATGGATTAAGAAACCGAACACCTGGATTTGGGACTGAGTAACTCCCACCAGCCATCGGACACAAGTGATCACTCCAGTCTGGGGAAAGACCATATCCGACCACACAATTTTCGTGCCCCTCAAGAAACCTGGAGTACCGATGAGGATCAAAGATCCGGGCTGTGGATGGGCCAACTCAGGCTGGGGATCCGACATCATAAAACAACCCACGGGATGGCGTTTCCTACGGGAACTACGGAACAGACACTGGTTCGCCACACCTTCTGAGTTGGAACTAAAAACAGAAACGGACTCAGAAGGATACTTGGGTATCAAGGGGTATCAAGATGCACACACGGGGTTGGGTATGGACAAAAACGTAACCAAAAGAAGGGGCGTGGGTATTCGGTCCCTATTTAAATCTAACAGCAGGATGGGCCAATCTCCCTCCTTTTGTGTGGGAACATGGCCTTGGAGGTCAGTACTGTCAGGAGTACTGTACCCATGTGATCAATCGACTAGGATGTCTTGATGTTAGATATTTTAATCTTAGTACTTGTGGATATCAAAAACCTACCCGGTGCCCCCAGTTGGTTGAACTCCCCCCAAATGGACGAGTTAGGATTGGGAACCCTAAATTCTTATTACATGATGTCACAATGGCATCTTCAGAAATATTATATAATGTCTAAGGGTGATTAGAAGTTCTACAGTCCAAGTGCCATGACCATCCAAGCACCATCAAAAGGGCAAAAATCAGACGACAGGAGGACATAGATGATTACAACTACAGGATAACTCCAGAATCCAGGGTTCACAGGCAAAATAGAAGGAGCTGTTTAGGAGACATTGGAGGGTTATTTGGCAGTGCAAATTCAGTCATGAATTCAGTACAGATAGCTTGAAATGAATAGTTACGCCTCCTGGGTAGCCACGGAAGTCGGAAAAGGGCTACAATAGGGGCATAGGGGACTGAGTATGCACTGACTGCCATAAACCTACTAGGAGAACGGCTCCTGTTGGCCTTGGACATAGTATCTGCGGGTATAATTAACACCACAAGAGCACAACCAAAGAGAAAAGACTGTGATACCCTTGCTAGAGGTTCGATTGATAGTGTCCAGGACTTGAGATTTGGGACTATCCCATGGCACTTATTCACCTCCCTACATAAGGTAAACCTCCTCAACATAGACAGGGACAGGCACGAACTGGTGGTCACCAGACCAGGCAGGGGACCAGTCGAGGGAGGGAGAATATTCTGTTATGGCAGTCCCACAGGAGAACCCATCCAAAGCACCCTTTAGAGGCAGGTAGATGTTTGAATCATTGGGGATCGTGCAACAGGGCTGGGTTTACAGGACTGGGTCCTGGGGATACATAGCACGACAAGGAGACCTGGCCTTCATGAGCACTGTGGACTGCTGTTCGGAGTCAGCACATTACATAGTGTGTGCCAGTAGGACCCGTGAACCCTTGTCCAACAACAGCAAGATAATCAGAGGCTTTTTCCCAGGGTAGAGGGGTCAATTACTAGGGGGCATAGGTTTAAGGTGAGAGGGGCAAGGTTTAGAGTAGATGTACGAGGCAAGTTTTTTACGCAGAGGGTAGTGGGTGCCTGGAACTCGCTACCGGAGGAGGTGGTGGAAGCAGGGACGATAGTGACATTTAAGGGGCATCTTGACAAATACATGAATAGGATGGGAATAGAGGGATACGGACCCAGGAAGTGTAGAAGATTGTAGTTTAGTCGGGCAGCATGGTCGGCACGGGCTTGGAGGGCCGAAGGGCCTGTTCCTGTGCTGTACATTTCTTTGTTCTTTGTTGTTCTTTGTATAATAGTCAACATTCTGCCATCAAAGGAAGCCTTTAAAGCCATGGAGTTGGGCCCAACTCAGTGGTGTTTCACCACACCCTGTCGTGTTAGGTACACTGGTATAACACTGGCTGCAACTGGATGCAGCATAGATCAAAAAGATACTCCAGACCTTGGAGTTAGTTCAATCAGGTTTATTGAACTAATAGCACAGTTAGCACAGTTCTCTGTGAGTTCAACTCTCTGCTAACTTAAGTGTGGTCACTCTGTATGACTGAACCAGACTAGCTCTTAGCCACGTGGTGGAGGTGTGAGATTGTAACAACACCCTTGACTGACTCTCTAGATGTTCATCAGT
Organism: Scyliorhinus torazame; assembly: GCF_047496885.1. NCBI lineage: Eukaryota > Metazoa > Chordata > Chondrichthyes > Carcharhiniformes > Scyliorhinidae > Scyliorhinus > Scyliorhinus torazame. The sequence goes on from NC_092720.1 coordinate 71,621,045, forward strand.
GGAAAGAGGCGGAGTGTGAGTGGCTCGTGTCTTTATAGTCAGATCCCACCCCTGAGTGTCCTGCCTGCTTATTGGTCATGTCCTGTTCTCTGTGTCCATTAGCTGCTTGCCTGTATATCATTATGTGTGTGTCTGCATATCATGACACACCCGAGCAGAGATAATTTCCGATGGCCTACTTTATGGTAGCAGCTGTAACTTTTGCCTACAAGTCACAAACTCTTTAACAGTGGGAGAGTTTCACCTCCCGAGGAAAACGTCAGGGTACCTATTTGGGGCCTGGTGGAACGATTCCCTGTATATCGATGAAACACCAGGCAGAATAATCCAACAGGCCATGCACAGAGCAAAAGAGCTCACTCAGGAGTATGTCAATCACTCTAAGGAACAGACAAGCTAGGGGAGGATCCAGTTGAACCTAGCAATCGAGACTGCCACCCGGGTGGGACTCTCCGGAACACACCATTGGTGGGACGTTTTCGTTCCAGGGTCAGCGGACAACCAATTAACAGATGGGTGGGAGGTAATTAGAATGGGGATGACCATTGGCATGGGCGTAATGCTGATATGGACAACAATTATGTGTTGTCAGCGGCACAAGGGGGGAAATATTCTGACCGCCGCTGTGCCCGCCCCAGCGACATCCCTCTGCATACGGGAAAGGGAGATGTTAGCGACTGTTACTTACAGCAGGGCCGTTAGGACACTTTCCGTGATCTGGAGGACTGGTCATCCAAAGGATTCGGTACCGTGTCCTCAACACTCACCAAAAGGAAGGAGAGCATCCATGGGGACCGGCAAATGATATGCACAAAGCAGAATTTTAATTAATATAATAAATACATGGGACTGGATTCTCCAATTTTAAGGCTATGTCCAGAGGAAGTGTCTGGTTTTACAATGAAAAAAATCAGCGAGGCCCCTGCACTGATCCTCCGACCAGTGAGGGGTTAGCAGCCACACCAAATAAAATGCAAGGCCTTCCCGCTATAAAGGCCTGGAGAATTGACACAGCGACGATCTGCGGCGGTCATGCCGCACAATATGGTGCCGGCCACGTGCGGACCCGACCTGCCAGATAATGTCCCCATAGATCCCCCTCGCCACCTCCGGGCCACACCCCCGCCAATCCCCCTAGCCCCCGCCGAAGCCCCCCAGCCAGCAGCACAACCGACTGTGGCGGCGCTGCACACAGTCCGCAGCCGCCACGCCGGGTTCACAAAAACTGAGAGCACATGTGTCCCGTGCTGTCGGGAACTCGGCCCATCGGGGGCGGAGCATTGGGGAGGGACTTCAGGTAACATCCTGAGGCCGTCCCAATGGCGTGCGACGTACTCCTCGATGATGCCGTTTTGGAGGGTGCGAAGCAGCTGAACACAGGCCCTGCCCCCGATTCGGTCGTAATCAGGGATTCTCCGCCCGATCGTCGATTAGACAAGCTGCCAGGACATGTCTGGTCTTGCCTTATCAATTACCTGTTTAGAGACAATTGGCTCTATTCATATGGTTGAGCAAATCATTCACCCCTCATGGAGCTCCCCTTCCCCACTGCCCTAAGGCCCTCAAACGCTGCCTGGGGTTCTTTTCATACTACGCACAGTGGGTCCCAAACTACGCGGACAAGGCCTGCCCACTCATCCAGTCCATCCTTTTCCCCCGACGGCCGAGGCTCAACATGCCTTCAACCGTATTAGAGACGATATCGCCAAGGCCGCGATGCACGCAGTAGACGAGACACTGCCCTTTCAAGTGGCGAGCAACGCATCGGACGTCACCCTAGCCGCCACACTCAATCAGGCAGGTAGACCCGTGGCATTCTTTTCCCACACCCTTCATGCCTCCGAAATTCGGCACTCCTCCGTCGATAAAGAGGCCCAAGCCATCGTTGAAGCTGTGCGGCATTGGAGGAGATTCACTCTCCTCACTGACCAACGGTTGGTAGCCTTCATGTTCAATAACACACAGCGGGGTAAGATCAAAAATGATAAAATCTTGAGGTGGAGGATCGAGCTCTCCACCTACAACTACGAGATTTTGTATCGCCCCGGCAAGCTCAACGAGCCCCCAGATGCCTTATCCCGAAGTACATGTGCCAGCGCACAGGTGGCCCGACTCCGAACCCTGCACGATAACCTTTGTCACCCAGGAGTCACACGGTTGTACCATTTCATAAAGGCCTGCAATCTGCCCTACTCCGTTGAGAAAATCAGGGCAATCACCAGGGACTGCCAGGACTGTGCGGAGTGCAAACCGCACTTCTACCCGCCGGATCGCGCGCGCCTGGTGAAGGCTTCCCGCCCATTTGAACGCCTCAGCGTGGATTTCAAAGGACTCCTCCCCTCCACGACCGTAACACGTATTTCCTCAGTGTGGTCGATGAATACTCCAGATTCCCCTTCGCCATCCCATGATGGTCTGCCACCGTCATCAAAGCACTCAACACAATCTTTGCGCTGTTCGGCTTCCCCGCCTACATCCACAGTGACAGGGGATCCTCATTCATGAGTGATGAGCTGCGTCAGTTCATGCTCAGCAGGGGTATCGCCTCCAGCAGGACGACCAGCTAGAACCCCCGGGGAAACGGGCAGGTGTAGAGGGAGAACGGGACGGTCTGGAGGGCCGTCCAACTGGCCCTACGGTCCAGAAATCTCCCGGCCTCCCGCAGGCAGGAGGTCCTCCCCGATGCACTGCACTCTATTCGGTCGCTACTATGCACAGCCACTAACGACATACCCCATGAATGTCTCTTTGCCTTCCCCAGGAAGTCCACATCTGGGGTGTCACTCCCGACTTGGCTCTCAGCTCCAGGACCCATACTCCTCCGTAGGCACGTCTGACTCCACAAGGCGGACCCATTGGTTGAAAGGGTGCAGTTACTCCACACTAACCCCCAGTATGCCTACATAGCGTACCCCGACGGCCGCCAAGATACTGTCTCCCTCAGGGACCTGGCACCAGCAGGTTCCACACACACACAGCCCTCTGGCCCAGCTCCATCCGCCCTCCCCCTGCCCACGCCCGAGGATGAAGAGGATTTCGGCATGCTCCCGGAGTCACCAAGGACCAGACCGACACCGGAATCGTCACCACCACTGCGTCACTCCCAAAACCACATCAAGGCCCTGGACCGGCAAAATCTATAATTGGTTCGGGACTATCAAACCACCTTGTACTGGACTTCAGAAATAATTTTTGCTTCTATATATTAAACTTGCTCTGTATATAGTTCTCTACAACCCCCGCCGGACTCAATTTTAACAGGGAGTGAATGTGGTAATCACCACTGTTGTATATATTAGGAGATCATAGAATTTACAGTGCAGAAGGAGGCCATTCGGCCCATCAAGTCTGCACCGGCTCTTAGAAAGAGCACCCTACCCAAGGTCAACACCTCGACCCTATCCCCATAACCCAGTAACCCCACCCAACACTAAGGGCAATTTTGGACACTAAGGTCAATTTATCATGGCCAATCCACCTAACCTGCACATCTTTGGACTGTGGGAGGAAACCGGAGCACCCGGAGGAAACCCACGCACACACAGGGAGGATGTGCAGACTCCGCACAGACAGTGACCCAAGCCAGACTCGAACCTGGGACCCCTGAGCTGTGAATCAATTGTGCTATCCACAATGCTACCGTGTGGTAAGGCCCTATACTACAGGTACGGGGGTAGTCCTTGCCTCCTGGCTCCGCCCAGAAGACGGAATATAAATATGTGTGCTCCCTACACAGCAGCCATTTCGCCAGCTACTGTAGGAGGCCACACACCTTAGTGTAATAAAGCCTCAGTTGTATTCAACTCTCGTCTTTGTGCAATTGATCGTGCAACAACAAGTTTACAGACAAACAATGCACCAGGAAATGGACCCCCGATGTCCTGTAGGGTAGCTATCAGTAACTCCATTGGATGGTGACCTCATCGGCTGGGGGCTGGAGAACATTTTGGAAAGGCACGGGTAGGAGTATAAGAATCAGATCTCTGGCCCTCCCAGCAGGGAAGGCTCCATGCAGCAGAAACCGAAGGAGCAGTGTGTGAGACCCATCTTCACAACGAAGACCCTGAGGAAATTGAGACTCAGAGAATCGGACCCATAGTGTGATTGAATTCATCAATATCGGTAGTATTCAGTATCTTGGGACCTTTTAGTAACATTTTGTGATAATTTAAGTGTAGCTGATTTTTACTGTTCGTTGAATAAAGTTATATGATTTATACACTGTGCCCTCTGTTTGCCTGATCAATAAAGATATCTGGGTAAAATTTTTGATTAATACACTGGTCAAAGTCTCTGAGATTTAACAGAAAGAACACCATCAATGCCCCTCACCACCCTGACTTGGAAATATATCACCGTTCTTTTACTGTCACTGGGTTAAAATTGGGGAGCTCCTTCCCTAACACCAGACTGGGTGTACCTACATCACATGGACTGCAGGGTTTCAAGAAGGCAGTTCCGCACAACCTTCTCAAGGGGAATTAGGGATGGGCCAGAAATTTTGTCTGGGCCAGTAATGCCCATATCCTATGTATGAATAATAAGAACTCTGACTATGGTTAGATTTCAATGTCAGTAACATAGAGATGTATCAATTAAAAATGAAAAAATATCACAAGTGCAGTGAAGAAGGAACTAAACAAAAAGATGTTCGCAGCTAGTACTATTAGATAATCCTTTCTCTTCATTAGGTACCTTCTTGACTTCACCCCAAGCTATTGACATTTACATGATACACAAAGTAGAGGGCTTTCTTTCAATCTTGTATCTTACTGTTATGGCACTGTATCCCCATTGTCCTTGCAATCTGAAGATGTCACATGATGTAGAACCGGAAAGGATTGTCAATTTGTAACTAAATGAACAAAAATGCTTTTTAGGACTAATTACTGCAATTAAATAATATAATTTATATCCATCAGTGGGTGGATATATGCAACGTTATAAAGAAATAGTGTAAAAGATTGAATATTTTAAATGTCAACCTTTGAATAAATTACAAAATCCTGATTTATTAATGTTTCATGAAGAATAAAATGTTAATAACACAATGCGCGTTACAACTGGAAACAACTGTGTCTTTGCGAAAGTTAAATTTTAAATTAATCTTCATACAAAACTCCTTTGTAGACATAGAGCTGGATTCTTTGGTTTTGAGGCTATGTCCGGAGGAAGAGTAGTTTTATGATGAAAAAGTTGGCGCTGACCCCGCACCGATGCTCCGCCCGGTGGGGGGCTAGCAGCCGCACCATGTAAAACCCCCAGTGTTCCCGACAGAAACGGCAGGAGAATTGTCGGGGCCGGGAGGTGGCCGCGCATGCACACAGCGACGACCTGCAGCAGTCGCGCCGTACAACATGGCACCGGCTGCGTGCGGACCATAGTGCCGCCCTGTAACCATCCTCGCCACCCCCGGACCCCTCCCCTCCAGTCCCTCCAGCCCCATACTGAAGCCCCCCTGGCCAGCGGAATGGCTCGCCACCCATGACTGTGGCGCCGCTGGACTCAGTCCACAGCCGCCATGCGAGGTTGACGAAAACTTAGAGCACAAGTGATCCACGCTGTCGGGAAGTCGGTCCATCGGGTGCGGAGCATCGGTGGAGGGCCTTCAGAAAACGTCCTGAGGCCGTTCCAACGGGGTGCGGTGTACTCACCAATGACACTGTTTTAGAGGGGGCGGAGCATTTGAAAACAGGCACCGCCCCCAATTTTGGCATCAAAAGGGATTCTCCGCCCACTTGCTGAATACAATTTCGGCATCGGCAAGCAGAGAATCCCGCCCACAACCTTTTAGGTGTAAACTTGACTTTGTAAATTTTAGCACAATATTTTTCACAATGAATATTTTATATTATAACTTATCATTTTAGAGGAGTACCAGAGATTGTACTGAACATTTTAAAACATCACTCACCTTTAGAATTACGATTATTTTAAAACATCATGTCCATAGAATTGTGCTTAGTTTTATCATTCTTTTTGTACTTACTGAGGAGTAGTGGGGGTACGGCCAGGAGGTGAGCTGTGGGGTCGGTCGAAGGGCACGGAACACCATTGCCGCAGCCGGCAAGGTAGCCATGCAACTGCACATTCTGCTAACAGCCCATTGTGAACACGGGTCATTTGGGTGTCCCTCCAGGCCACGCCCCGAGATGCCCTCTGGCCCCAGCCGATTCATCAGCTGTATGAGCGCGCTTCTTGTGCCAGTGCCACCTTATTGGCTGAGATGAGTGGGTGTGGGGATTGTAATGTGTATATGGGGCTGAAGCTTGTCAACCTCCCGAGTGTCAATCATGGACTCGGCGAATCCCGCACCATTTTTCATTGGAATGTGCTTTATGTGGCTCCGGTGCGAGACCCTCCACAGTTGCTGAATTGATCCAGGTTCGGCACCAGTTTTGCTGTTGTGAAAGTCCACAAATTCTGCTGCGGCATCAGCACAGTCTCAAAAACGGAGAATCCCGGTCCTAATCTTTAAATATAAACAAACAGAAGTGAACAAGAAACTGAATTTATGTTAATATTAATCATATTTCTTTGTGATGGGTTAGTTTTTAAAAGGACCGTATTTTGGGCAATAAGGAGCAGAAGCAGTCAATCTAAAGAATGGAGCCCATTGAGCACCCAGCGTAGAGAGGGAGGGGGGGAAGAAGGAGCATCTCCTCGTTATAGTGATCTCTATATGTGCATGTATACAAGGGGTTAATGTGTAATCAGTAGCACCACATGATCACTAGAGGGCCGGACCAACAGGGGTATAAAAAGCAACAACATTGGGTCTCTCGCTCTCTCTTGGGTGCACTATGATCAGGGCAATAGCAGACTAGTTCAGTTGGCTAGTGGAGTTACGTATAGTACTGTAGTTAGATCTTGTTAACCTTATCACTAGTATCAAAGTTAAAGTAAAGAACTCATGCAATTATTGTTATAGTTACTCAAAAAACCTTTTGTTACTACTGGACGAGTTCGAGTCTTCTTCATCGAGATTCAGAAGACCTCATCACTAACCAAGGTTTCAGTAGCACATGCTACCTACCGCACAGGTAACAAAACATGGTACCAGGCGTTTGGCTTTAACAGAACTAGTTAGATTAGGTGAGACAAAAAGAGAAGAAAATTCGGACCGGATATGCGACTGTGGAAGACTTCGCAACAAAATGGATCCTCAACGACTAACTATGGGATTCCTTGGACTTCTAGGGCAGCTGGAAACAACCGGTAATTTAAGTTATGGCAAAGATTTGAACAGATATTCCAAACATTTATCACAGCTAATGATTTAAGCACGATCTCTGACGCAACGAAAATAGCACTACTACTCTCAATAGGAGGGCATGAAGCTAGAGAAATCTATAATTGCTTTAATTATTTAGAAGGTGAAGATAACACCAAATTACATGTAACAATCAAAAAATTTGATGAACACTATAAGAGTCAGTCTGGTGAGATGCTGGAAAGATTTAACTCTTGTCATAAATGCCAGAGAGACAGAGGGCCCATCACTGATTTTATTACAACTATCAAGTCAATACCACAAGGCTGTGATTATGCTGATTTCAGAGACATTATGGTAATGGATCAATTAATTTCTGGTCTATCTGACAAAAATTTGAAGGAAGAACTTTTACAAGATAAGTATCTAACTCTAGAAACTGCTCTACAAAAATACCTTGCTTATGAACAAAAACAAAATCAATACTTTGAGTCTTTACAAACACAGAATCATTATCTAGAAAACAAAATTGTTACAAAATGGTGCAAAAACTCACCAAAAGGCAGAGGCAGGGTTAAAACAGAAGAAAACGGAAGTTCTGAGCAGCAGCCATCTTGCGCAAGTCCAGTCTGGCCAGGCCACCCATGCGCACTACCCTAAAAGACGCAAACCAGCGAAACAGTCTTCTGCGCATGCCCGAGAAGCCGCGCATGCGCAGTTGCGAAAAGAGCGCACAATAAAGGAAACTTGGGTTGCGCATGCGCAATCGAGCCCTACGCATGACATCATGAGCGGCATGATGTCAGAGGACCCGGACCACGCTCACTTCAAAGGGAAATGCACGAAAAAAAAATTTAAAGAAATTTAAAGCTGCAAAACCTAATTTTCTTACCTCTAAAGACCAGAACAATGGCCAAACTTACACCAGCAGTTGAAAATAACTTTCACAACACCCTGGAACAAGCAGTCTGCACCACCCAAAGTGAAGAGCACAATGACAAATCCGAAACCCAAGAAGATGATTTGTTCATTGAACATGAAGAGAACAATGACAAATCCGAAACAAAAAGAGATGATTTGTTCATTGAAGACTACTGCTCAGACATGGATGAGTTATTCGGAATTGATGATCATTGCATCAGCAACACAGTTGAAAAGCCCAACACGACTCTTCTCATGGTAGATGAATCCAATACCATGATGCCATGGCAGATCGTCGGTACATTGGATGACAGCAATGCCCAAGAAGAAGATGACGCCACACAGAGAGCACAGAACAACTCCATTGAGAGAGCACAGATAGACTCCACAGAGAGGACACTGTACAACTCTACAGAGTGAGCGATGTGAGACTCCACAGAGAGAGCGATGACAGACTCCACAGAGAGAGCAATGAAAGACTCCACAGAGAGAGCGATGAAATACTCCACAGAGAGAGTGATGAAAGACTCCACAGAGAGAGCGATAAAAGACTCCACACAGAGAGCAACACAAGCCTCCACAAAGAGAGCGACACAAGCCTCCACAGACAGCTCGGTGACAGACTCAAAAATGGAAGCAAGCAAACACTCCATAGCGAACGCCATGCATGAACAAGACTATGAAAGTCTACCAAGCTCACATAAACAACAAAAAGACTATGACAGTCTACCCAGCTTATTTGAGCCACCAAAACCCAGCTCCTTTAACCAACAAGAAGACAATCTACCCAGCTTATTTGAGCCACCAGAAGAAGACTATGAAAGTCTACCCAGCTCATTTAACCAACAAGAGGACACTGAATGTCTACCCACTGTATGTGAGACAAGTGACGAAGAAATCACCATTCCCATACAGGATGTGCAGGATCACAGCGAGACTGACAAATCTCAGCTTGTCTGCACAGAAGCACTCAACAATCAGAGGAGGGCTACTCATGAGTCCAGAGAGACCACGTCAATTGAAATCTTGAAGACTTTGACTCCAGAAGAGGAGCACCAAGACCCACAAGAGAATGAAATCTTGCAGATTTTGACTCCAGAAGAGGAGCACCAAGACCAACAAAAAAATGAAATCGTGAAGATTTTGATTCCAGAAGAGGAGCACCAAGGAACCAAAGGTGAATCAAATGAACCAGAAATAACTCCAGAAGAGGAGCACAAAGAAATCAATGATGATTCAAGTGAACCAGAAATGACCCTAGAAGAGAAGTACCAAAGAAGCGAAGAAGAGGTATCAAATCCTCCACAAATAACTGATGTCACCAACATCAATGCAACATCAGATCATTCTCACAATTCTCAAGAAGAAACACTCAATGTAACAGATACCACAAAGGACACTGACACCAATAACTGTGACAATGACTCAAATCATCCACACGGAACACTCATTGAGCACAACAAGAACAACAAAAAATGCAAGAAGTACAGCAGAAACAAGAACAACACCAGTAACAACAAAAACAACATGCAGCGCAACAAGAACAACAAAAACAACAAGAAGCATAACAGAAACAACAAGCATGACAAGAAAAACAACAAAAACAACAGCAAAAACAACAAAAGCAGAAACAACAAGCACAACAAAAACAACAAAAAGAGCGACAACAACAAGAACGACAACGAAAACGATCAAGACAGAAATGACAACAATGAAACAACAACATGCACAACATGGTACAACTCTGCACATGAAGGACAATGCCACAGCACACTGCAAAACAATGGCAAGAGTACAAACATGCCATGGCATGGCAACAAATCTCACAAATTCACATTTGCTCCACAACAAACAAGCAAACCAGCTTTCAAGAAAGATGACATGCAGAATCAATACCACAAACACAAGAAAAAGTCCAGGACAGACAACAAAGACGACATACAGAATCAATACCACAAACACAGGAAAAAGTCCAGGTCAGACAACAAAGATGACATACAGAATCAATACCACAAACATAGGAAAACCTCCAGGTCTGACAACAAAGATGTAACACAGAATCTCTACCGCAAGCATAGAAAAAAAAAGCATAAATCAGACAACAAAGTGATTTGACCATTCAAATACCTCATTGATGACTTCTTGGCTACTTAAACACAGGAACACTGATGACGTTCACAAAGAAATAACAACATCAACATTACCACTTCAACAACAGAAGAAGAAAGCAACTCGACCAAACAAACCTATAAAGTATGGACTCACAACATTTTTAAAAATTAAGATTAGACTCATAAATATTAATTGGCTTTGTATAATCATCAAGATCATCACAACTTGTACATAACATTATTTGTCTACCTATTTCACTCAAGCGAAAAAACCTAAGAGGCTAAATGTATTGACATTTGATGGACTAACTCATTGATTTTATGTAATGCATTTGCAAACTGCATCCATTATGTTTGTTCAATTTTCTTTACAACATACAGAAAATATGTGACACGAAAAAAAGGGGGACATAGTGATTTCTATGTGTGCATGTACACAAGGGGTTAATGTGTAATCAGTAGCACCACATGATCACGAGAGGGCCGGACCAAGAGGGGTATAAAAGACAACCACATTGGGTCTCTCTCTCTCTCTTGGGTGCACTGTGACCAGGGCAATAGCAGACTAGTTCAGATGGCTAATGGAGTTATGTATAGTTACCATAGTTAGATATTGTTCACCTTATCAGTAGTGCCAAAGTTAAAGGAAAGAACTCATGCAATTATTGTTATAGTTACTCAATAAACCTTTTGTTACCATTGGACGAGTTTGAGTCATCTTCATCGAGGTTCAGAAGACCTCATCACTAACCAAGGTTTGAGTAGAACATGTTACCGACCACACAGGTAACAAAACATTCGTGAACCTGCTCCTGGGCCTGGCCAAACCTGCCATAGACAGGTCCAGGCAGCCGGTGACTGAGGGGGTCGTCCAACCTGACTGCCCGTCTTCCGCAGCAACATTCGCGGCCGGGTATACCTGGAGAGACAGTTTGCGGTGCCCAGGGGCACCACAGGGTCTGGGGGGCTTGATTGACCCTTTTAGTCACATTAAGTGACTAAAGTTTGAAGTTTAATTTGCTCTTTGCTTTTGTTTAGGGCAACATTCCTTTAAGGGCTGCCCATATTACTTTTTCCTCAGTTTGTTTAATTTTATTTAATTGTTTCAATAAAAGCAGTTGGAGCTCACTGAGCTTGATCTATTCCAGTCATGAATAAAATCAAAGGGCAGCACAGTGGCACAGTGGTTAGCATTGCTGCCTACGGCGCTGAGGACCCGGGTTCGAATATCAGCCCTGGGTCACTGTCCGTGTGGAGTTTGCACATTCTCCCTGTGTCTGCGTGGGTTTCACCCCCACAACCCAAAGATGTGCAGGTTAGGTGGATTGGCCACGCTAATTGCCCCTTAATTGGAAAAAAATAATTGGGTACTCTAAATTTAATTTAAAAAAATTAAAATCAGAAAATGCTATAAACAGCAATATATTAATTAGTATCTGAAAGAGAAAGATTTCAATTTTTTTTGGTATGAACCATCTTTTCTTTTCAATTACTGACTGACGTACAGCATATTTCTAGAATATTCTGCTTTGTTTCAGATTTCCAGGGTTTTTCATTTTGATTTTATTGATCTTGTCAGAGTCCATTTTCCTGAGTTATGCTCTAATTTCTTTCAATGAAAATGAACTCACCACACTGTTTAGCAATGTTCAGCATTTCAAAAGTTACTTCACAATTTGTAATCCAGACAGCCTCCCCTATTCAGCATAAGAGATCTTCTCGCGTGTATGTATGTGTAATATATTAAAGTTATTTGGAAATATGTCACTGAGGCCAAATTTAGAATATTGGTTCAAACTGGTTAATTTCAAAAGTACAGTGCATGTTTAGTAATCTTGGGGTACTGGAAACTTTTGAAATCCTATTGTGCTTATTTGGATGAAGACACATACCACGCTAGAAGAGTTTGCTTGTGCCTCTTATTACATAATTCATAATTGCAAAACATAATAAAGTAAGCAAGACTAAAATCTTAAAATAATTTCATTTATTATACCTCGACAACTATATCATATATTTCAAAAACTTACAGCTTCACAAGCTGTCTCCAAATTTGAGCTCATTTGTATCCACTTGTCAAAATAACAAGTTCCATTAGCCTAGCCACACTCAGCATGTGGCAAGTAATTTGAGCATGACAAACAGTGCTGTCAGGTAAGCAGCACTTACTGCCTGTGCAAAGGATGCGGACAAGCCAACCAATTCGTATTTTCATGCTTGAAAACAGTTATCAGTCTGTGATTCTGGATGTGAGTCTGTGAACCCCCATGAATTCAGTTGGATTTTCACAGCAACTTCATTGCCTTGTTAATGTAAGCCTACTTATGACACAAATAAACGTTATATATCCCAGTTTCGCTGAAGCTCTGCTAACCATTGTCAGACATTTTGTCACTTAGGTGTAATGTGAGTTTTGTCTTGACTACTGTAAAAAACAGCTTTGTTACACATCATCATGTCTAAGCATGTGACCTCATTGTAGAACATAGAACATACAGTGCAGAAGGAGGCCATTCGGCCCATCAAGTCTGCATCGACCCACTTAAGCCCTCACTTCCACCCTATCCCCGTAACCCAATAACCCATCCTAACCTTTTTTTGGTCACTAAGGGAAATTCTATCATGGCCAGTCCACCTAACCTGCACGTCTTTGGACTGTGGGAGGAAACCGGAGCACCCGGAGGAAACCCACACAGACATGGGGAGAACGTGCAGACTCCGCACAGTCAGTGACCCAGCGGGGAATTGAACCTGGGACCCTTGCATTGTGAAGCCACAGCGCTATCCGCTTGTGCTACCATGCTGCACTTATCGTCATTATCATAAGTGCCCTGTAGAATTATCAAGGGTATGAAATGACTTTGACCAGTTATCCCGGTTAAATAAATAAAAGCTCTTTAAAATCACTGCCACACAAACGCTGAAAGAATTGTGATTTATTTCACGTTTAGTGGCAATATGGTATATAACATTTCACAAGCTGGCATCTATTTCACAACTTGGTAAATGGTCCAGGTATGTCCTATCCACAAAAGCAGGGGAAACCCCTTCTGGCCAATTGGAACCCCATCAGTCGATCTCAATCATCAGCAAAGTGATGGAAGCTGTTGTCAATGGTGCTATCAAGCAGCACTTATACAGCAGTAGCCTGTCCAACAAAGCTCAATTTGGATTCCGCCAGGGCTCATCATGGCCTTGGTCCAAACATGGACAAAAGAGTCGAACTCAGGAGGTGAGGTGAGAGTGACTGCCCTTGACCAAATGTTGTAATCCAGAGCCCTTGCAAAAATTGAAGTCCCCACTCGACCCAGGTCGGAGTCATACCTCGCAAAAGGAAGATGGTTGTGGTTGTTGGAGGTCTATCTTCCCAACCCCAGGACATCCCTGCAGGAGTTCCTCAGTGGGTGGCATGGTGGCACAGTGGTTAGCACTGCTTCCTCACAGCTCCAGGGGCCCAGGTTCAATTCCGGCCTTGGGTGACTGTGTGGAGTTGCACTTAAGCCCAGTGACTGCATAGGTTTCCTCTGGGTGCTCTAGTTTCTGCCCACAGTCCAAAGATGTGCCGGTTAGGTGGATTGGCCATAAAAAAAATTCAAAAGTACAGTTGCATGTTTGGTGTCCAGGGATGTGCAAGGTTACAGGGATAGAGTGGGGCAGTAGGCCTAAGTAGGGTGCTCAGAGAGTCGGTGCAGTCTCGATGGGCTGAATACCCTCCTACTGCACTGTAGGGATTCTATGATTCTATAGTGTCCTCGGCCCAAACTCCATCAGGTGCTTCATCAATGATGTTCCCTGTATCCTATGGTCAGAGATAGTGATGTTCACTAATGATTGCACAGTATTAGGTATGCTTCACGCCTCCTCAGACACTGAAGCAGTCCATGTCCAAAAGCAATAATATTCCGATTTGGCTTGTTATATGGCAAGTAACATTAATGCCTCACAAGTGCCACACTTCACGCTTGAAAGGATCTCAAGTAACCTGCTGTGGAACTAACCGTAATGCTTATAAACATCTAGCTATGATTGACAGCTCATGACCATATCAAAACAGTTAAGTGCTTTCTGCTGAGAAAAAGAGGAAGTGAAAGCACTTAACTCATAGATGTTTACAAACCCTCATGTGTGTGTGCTCTGCGGGGTGGGGGTGACCCGCAATTCCCATGATGGGGTGAGGATGGTGCTACATGTCAGCAGGCGGTGGCAGGAATTGCGTAGTTGCGGGGGGGAGGTTGCGGGGTGGGGGGGAGAGCCTTCCGATGGACTTTGAGGGCACCTCAGTTATGCACTGATGGCCTTGACCCACTTCGAGGTCCACTGCATCAGGGCCACACTTGGGCAAACTTGCAACAAAGCACACCTGGATGATTCCTCGCAGTGGGATTGGTGCAAAATGGAGGGGGAGGCGGGGGGATGGGGGGGGGGGGTGAATCAGGATTCCAGCCAACTAATCAAATTGATTATTATTGATTACCCATTGGCATGGGAGAGGAGGGTTGGGGTAACGGGTAGCACGCTAAGGCCACCAGTGGGGGATTGGAGCATCAAACCCGGCACCAAACCCGAAGAACCAAAGAATCCCAGCCTTTGACCTCGATGGCCAATCAGCCTTTCAAGCTGACTGGCTCAAGATTGGGATACAAATTCCAAAAAGGTTCTGCTGCTAAATTTGTCAAGACCTTAAGGAAACTTAATCTTCTCCAATTCCTGACTCCAAAACATTCACTTCACTCTCTCCCCACCTCCCCATAACATCAGGGTCTACACGTTGGAATGGCATGAATCCAAACTGAAAAGCTTTCTCTGAAATTAAAAGAAACTTGGCATTTAATCCCGCAACAGAAAGCAGAAAATTAGAAAGAGCAATTGAAAAATAACATATCCTTATGAAAGAGAAATAATCAGACAAATTTCAAAAACCTCCAAGAACAAAGCAATTCTGTGTTACCACTTGATAGATATCCAGTCAGCAGTAATTCTACAGTAAAACTGTACCGAAACTCTTGGATTAAATTTTCTTCACAAACTGATGAAGAAACCCCTGTCTCAAAATGTTACTGCAGAGAGAGATCAATTGCTCTGTCATGTGTAAGCTGATTCTGTTTGTGTATTTAACCAAGGTAAGAGACAACATTTTGAATATAAGCAGGCAGAACAACAGGGTAAAACTAGAGACAGCTAAAAGAAAGTGGTGCCCCATGAAAATAAACTTGATGATGAATGTACAGAAATATTAATAGAAATTGTATAGAGGTGCTAATGGAAAGTTGAAAGTTTTATATCTTAACAAGTACTTTCACAACTGATGATTATCTCTATACTCAAATTCACTTTGTGAAAGGACAGAGTTTGAGACATGGCACTACTTTGGAGAAAATGCACATCAGGCTAAGTGGTAAGTGAAATTGTGTTACTGCTATTCTGTATAAACAACATTAAATCTGCCTTACTTGTTATACATCTCACGTTGAAACAAATAGGCAGCATAGTAGCACAAGTGGCTGGCATTGTGGCTTCACAGCACCAGGGACCTAGGTTCGATTCCCCGCCGGGTCACTGTCTGAGCGGAGTCTGCACGTTCTCCCCGTGTCTGCGTGGGTTTCCTCCGGGTGCTCCGGTTTCCTCCCACAGTCTAAAGACATGCAGGTTAAGTGGGTTGGCCATGCTAAATTGCCCTTAGTGACCAAAAATGGTTAGATGGGGTTAGTGGGTTATGGGGATAGGAAGTGAGGGCTTAAGTGGGTCGGTGCAGACTCGATGGACCAAATGGCCTCCTTCTGCACTGTATGTTCTATGTTCTTCAGACCACCAGTCCCGTCTCCCTGCCTCTTAGTCTTACTGGCCTTCGCCTCTAGCTCTCCCTCAGTTACGTCATCTGCTGACCTACTGTTCTGGTTCTCACCCCATGCCACATCAGTTTAAACCCTCCTGAGTGACACAAATAAACCTCCTGGCCAAGGTATTGGTGCCCTTCCAGTTTAAGTGCAGCCTGTCCTTCTTGTACAGGCCCCACCTTCCCCGGAAGAGATCCCAATGATCTAGATATCTGAAACCCTCCCTCCTACGCCAGCTGTTTAGCCATGTGTTTATCTGCAATATCTTCCTATTTCTAGCCTCACTGGCACATGCACAAGGAGTAACCCCGAGATTACAACATGTTTTTTTAACTTATTATCTAACCCCCTGAACTCGCCCTGCAGGACCTTGTCACTCTTCCTGCCTATGTCATTAGTACCAATGTGTACCAGAACTACTGGCCGTTCATCTTCCCCCTTCAGGATGCCCTGTGCCTGTTCAGAAACATCCTCGACCATGATACCAGGGAGGCAACCTACCACTCTGGAGTCTCTTTCTCAGCCACAGAAGCATCTATTTGTGCCCCTGACTATGGAGTCAACTATAACTACTGCTCTTCTCCACTTTGACCTTCCTTACGGAACAACAGGGCCAGCCGTGGTGCTACTTCTCTGACTACTGCTGTCGATTTCCCCTGATAGCCCCCCCTTCCCAACAGTATCCAAAATGGGATACTTGTTAGAGAGAGCGACAGCCACAGTGGATTCCTGCACTGACTGCCTACCCCTTCTAGTGATCACCCATCTATCTGCCTGTACCTTGGGTATGACCACATCTATGGCACTTTCCGCCACCTGCATGTTCCTAAGTGCATCCAACTGCTGCTCCAATCGATCCACACAGTCTGTAAGGAACTGCAATTGGGTACAATTCCTGCAGATATAGTTGTCTGGAACACTTGAAGCATCACATAATTCCCACATCTCACAGGTGAAGCAGTTTATCCTGTTGGCTGACATTTCTAAACACGATGAATTTTTGTGATGCACTTTTAGTCACAATGGAAGGGGTTGATTGTAAACAGGAGTTTTTAGGCAGGTCTGTCATTGAATCATGTGAAGTTAAACACATTTGCTGGCCTAGCTTTCAGGCATGTGTTGTTTTTTTCAAATGTTCCAATTAAGAGGCAATTTAGCATGGCCAATCCACCTGCCCTGCACATCTTTGGGTTGTGGGGGTGACACCCACGTAGACACGGAGAGAATGTGCAAATTCCACATGGGCAGTGACCCAGGGCCGGGATTGAACCCGGGTCCTTGGCGTTGTGAGGCAGCAGTGCTAACCACTGCGCCACCGTGCTGTGGTATTTTAACTCCAGATCGGAAAGTTAAATTTGATTGGTGTATTTCCTAACACTTCGGTTTAAGAACAGGAAGCTTATTCATTCAATGAGCAACATTTCCTGCCAGGTGCCCTATTTGAAGAGAGAATGCAATAGAGGTTAAATGGCAGATGGTAGGGTTTTATTTCAAACAAGCTCCCTTGATATCCTCTTTGTAATTGGGGGAAGATTCAAGAAACGGAAGTTCTCGAGGCCTACAGAGAGATGAGGTGAGAGAATGATGCACCACTGATAAATACTGTGAGGCTTTAGCTAACAAGTGAGGTTTCAAGTTGTATTCATGGAACAATTCACTACAAAACAAAGCTTTCCTTTATGTTTGAGGTGGGGGAGGGGAGTCAATTCAGGACAGTTTATAAAGAGCAACTTGTAAACTCACTCCCAGTGAGTTCTCCCAGTGAGCCAGAGAAGACAGAGCCAGGACTGAGACACCGCTAAGAGTGAGTTTGGGAATTTGAATCTAGGTGGGAATTGAATGAAATCAGCAAGGCAGCTCCTTTTAAATTTCAGGAGTTTAAATTAATTTAAATTAAGCTAGTATTGTGCAGTGTGGGTTAACAAGGGCTTCCCCACCCACTCACATAACTGGTTGGCAGTTAAGTGTCAGTCACTTAAATCTTACTTGATCTAAAAGCAGGTGGGGGAGGGGAGTCAATTCAGGTCAGTTTAAAAAGAGCCACTTGTAAACTCACTCCCAGTGAGTTCTCCCAGTGAGCCAGAGAAGACAGAGCCAGAAGTGTGACACAGATAAGAGTGAGTTTGGGAATTTGAATCTAGGTGGGAATTCGAAGCTGGGTGGGGAGGAACTGCTTTTTATCCCTGATAAGTGACTGGTAAGTAGTGTGTCTGTTTTTCTGTTTCTTTTCATTGGTATATATATTTTTTTTTCTTTGTTGTTTTTTTTCTTGAAATTGTAGCCCTGCCATTGAAATTGTAGTTGTTGAAGTTAACCGAAGGTTTAAGACATGGCAGGAGATCTCAGACCCGTGTCATGCTCCTCGTGTGCGATGTGGGAGCCCAGGGACACGTTCACTGTCCCTGGCTCCTTCACGTGCAAGAAGTGTGTCCAGTTGCAGCTCCTGTTAGACCGCTTAACGGCTCTGGAGCTGCGGATGGACTCACTTTGGAGCATCCGCGACGCTGAGGACGTCGTGGCTAGCACGTTTAGCGAGTTGGTCACACCGCAGGTGAAAGGTACTGAGGGAGATAGAAAATGGGTGACCAAAAGACAGAGCAAGAGTAGGAAGGCAGTGCAGGTGTCCTCTGCGGTCATCTCCCTGCAAAACAGATATACCGCTTTGGATACTGTTGAGGGAGATGGCTCACCAGGGGAAGGCAGCAGCAGCCAGGTTCATGGCACTGTGGCTGGCTCTGCTGCGCAGCTGGGCAGGAAGAAGAATGGCAGGGCTATAGTGATAGGGGACTCAATTGTAAGGGGAATAGACAGGTGGTTCTGCAGACGCAATCGAGACTCCAGGATGGTATGTTGCCTCCCGAGTGCAAGGGTCAAGGATGTCTCGGAGCGGCTGCAGGACATTCTGGGGGGGGGAGGGTGAACAGCCAGCTATCGTGGTGCACATAGGCACCAACGATATAGGTAAAAAACGGGATGAGGTCCTACAAGCTGAATTTAGGGAGCTAGGAGTGAAACTAAAAAGTAGGACCTCAAAGGTAGTAATCTCAGGATTGCTACCAGTGCCACGAGCTAGTCAGAGTAGGAATGTCAGGATAGAGAGGATGAATGTGTGGCTCGAGAGATGGTGCAGGAGGGATTCAAATTCCTGGGACATTGGAACCGGTTTTGGGGGAGGTGGGACCAGTACAATCCGGACGGTCTGCACCTGGGCAGGACTGGACCCGATGTCCTTGGGGGCTGTTTGCTAGAGCTGTTGGGGAGAGTTTATACTAATGTGGCAGGGGGATGGGAACCGAAGCAGGAAGTTGGAAGGTAGTAAAACAGGGACAGAAATAAAAGGCAGTAAGGGGGAAAGTGTAAGGCAGAGAAGCCATAGTCAAAAATCAAAAAGGGCGACAGTACAAGGTATAGTGACTGAGGAGAGCTCAGTGAACAGGACCAGGAATACTAAAAGAAATAAAACGGGAAGTGAAAACATTAATGGTAAGTGACGCGGCAGGTTGTTACATGAAAATATGGGTTCAACGACAAGGAAAATTAGGAGAAAGGTTAAGGGGAAATATAACTTAGGAGAGGTTACTGATCGAGGTGTTAAGATTCAGAACAGAGGTAAAAAAGCCAACATAAGTGTACTTTACCTGAATGCTCGTAGTATTCGGAATAAGGTAAATGAGTTGATGGCGCAAATCATCGTGAATGACTATGATTTAGTGGCCATTACTGAAACATGGTTAAAGGATGGTCACGACTGGGAGTTAAATATCCGAGGGTATCAAACTTTTCGGAAGGACAGAGTGGATGGTAAGGGAGGTGGTGTAGCTCTGTTATTTAAGGATGACATCCGGGCAACAGTAAGGGATGACATCGGTGCTATGGAGGATAAGGTTGAATCCATTTGGGTGGAAATCAGGAATAGTAAGGCGAAAAAGTCACTGATAGGAGTAATCTATAGGCCACCAAATAGTAGCATTATGGTGGGGCAGGCAATAAACAAAGAAATATCAGATGCATGTAGAAAGGGTACAGCAGTTATCATGGGGGATTTTAATCTACATGTTGGTTGGTTTAAACAGGTCAGTCAAGGCAGCCTTGAGGAGGAGTTTATAGAATGTATCCGCGATAGTTTCCTAGAACAGTATGTAATGGAAGCTACGAGGGAACAAGCGGTCCTAGATCTGGTCCTGTGTAATGAGACAGGATTGATTCAGGATCTCATAGTTCGGGATCCTCTCGGAAGGAGCGATCACAATATGGTGAAATTTAAAATACAGATGGAGGGTGATAAGGTAAAATCAAGCACTAGTGTTTTGTGCTTAAACAAAGGAGATTACAATGGGGTGAGAGAAGAACTAGCTAAGGTAGACTGGGAGCAAAGACTTTATAGTGAAACAGTTGAGGAACAGTGGAGAACCTTCCAAGTGATTTTTCACAGTGCTCAGCAAAGGTTTATACCAACAAAAAGGAAGGACGTTAAAAAGAGGGAAAATCGACCGTGGATATCTAAGGAAATAAGGGAGAGTATCAAATTGAAGGAAAAAACATACAAAGTAGCAAAGATCAGTGGGAGACTAGAGGACTGGGAAATCTTTAGGGGGCAACAGAAAGCTACTAAAAAAGCTATAAAGAAGAGTAAGATAGATTATGAGAGTAAACTTGCTCAGAATATAAAAACAGATAGTAAAAGTTTCTACAAATACATAAAACAAAAAGGAGTGGCTAAGGTAAATATTGGTCCTTTAGAGGATGAGAAGGGAGATTTAATAATGGGCGATGAGGAAATGGCTGAGGAACTGAACAGGTTTTTTGGGTCGGTCTTCACAGTGGAAGACACAAATAACATGCCAGTGACTGATGGAAATGAGGCTATGACAGGTGAGGACCTTGAGAGGATTGTTATCACCAAGGAGGTAGTGATGGGCAAGCTAATGGGGCTAAAGGTAGACAAGTCTCCTGGACCTGCATCCCAGAGTGCTAAAAGAGATGGCTAGGGAAATTGCAAATGCACTAGTGATAATTTACCAAAATTCACTAGACTCTGGGGTGGTCCCGGCGGATTGGAAATTAGCAAACGTGACACCACTGTTTAAAAAAGGAGATAGGCAGAAAGCGGGTAATTATTGGCCAGTGAGCTTAACTTCGGTAGTAGGGAAGATGCGGGAATCTATCATCAAGGAAGAAATAGCGAGGCATCTGGATGGAAATTGTCCCATTGGACAGACGCAGCATGGGTTCATAAAGGGCAGGTCGTGCCTAACTAATTTAGTGGAATTTTCTGAGGACATTAACAGTGCGGTAGATAACGGGGAGCCAATGGATGTGGTATATCTGGATTTCCAGAAAGCCTTTGACAAGGTGCCATACAAAAGGTTGTTGCATAAGATAAAGATGCATGGCATTAAGGGGAAAGTAGTAGCATGGATAGAGGATTGGTTAATTAATAGAAAGCAAAGAGTGGGGATTAATGGGTGTTTCTCTGGTTGGCAATCGGTAGCTAGTGGTGTCCCTCAGGGATCAGTGTTGGGCCCATAACTGTTCACAATTTACATAGATGATTTGGAGTTGGGGACCAAGGGCAATGTGTCCAAGTTTGCAGACGACACTAAGATAAGTGGTAAAGCAAAAAGTGCAGAGGATACTGGAAGTCTGCAGAGGGATTTGGATAGGCTAAGTGAATGGGCTAGGGGCTGGCAGATGGAATACAATGTTGACAAATGTGAGGTTATCCATTTTGGTAGGAATAACAGCAAAAGGGATTATTATTTAAATGAAAAAATATTAAAACATGCTGCTGTGCAGAGAGACCTGGGTGTGCTAGTGCATGAGTCGCAAAAAGTTGGTTTACAGGTGCAACAGGTGATTAAGAAGGCAAATGGAATTTTGTCCTTCATTGCTAGAGGGATGGAGTTTAAGACTAGGGAGGTTCTGCTGCAATTGTATAAGGTGTTAGTGAGGCCACACCTGGAATATTGTGTTCAGTTTTGGTCTCCTAACGTGAGAAAGGACGTACTGGCACTGCAGGGTGTGCAGAGGAGATTCACTAGATTAATCCCAGAGCTGAAGGGGTTGGATTACGAAGAGAGGTTGAGTAGACTGGGACTGTAATCGTTGGAATTTAGAAGGGTGAGGGGAGATCTTATAGAAACATATAAGATTATGAAGGGGATAGGATAGATGCGGGCAGGTTGTTTCCACTGGCGGGTGAAAGCAGAACTAGGGGCATAGCCTCAAAATAAGGGGAAGTAGATTTAGGACTGAGTTTAGGAGGAACTTCTTCACCCAAAGGGTTGTGAATCTATGGAATTCCTTGCCCAGTGAAGCAGCAGATGCTCCTTCATTCAATGTTTTTAAGATAAAGATAGATAGTTTTTTGAAGAATAAAGGGATTAAGGGTTATGGTGTTTGGGCCGGAAAGTGGAGCTGAGTCCACAAAAGATCAGCCATGATCTCATTGAATGGTGGAGCAGGCTCGAGGGGCCAGATGGCCTACTCCTGCTCCTAGTTCTTATGTTCTTATGTTTCAGTACAAGGTCAAATTTAGACCTTCGCATACTATGTCAGCATTGATCTTTCCAGGTGATGTGGAATATTGAGGTTTTGTAAAAGGCTAGATCCTGTTAGAAGTAGAAGAAGCTGTATCTGAGTGGAGGCTTAGCATGGCTGGTAAAGGTTCAGATGATGTCCTCAGATGTCCAGCCATGTCAAATACTTGCAGGGAATCAGACGCATATAAAGGCATCGGACAAAAACTGAAGATATGCGACATAGATGGTGGCATTAGATTTCATAGAATTTACAGTGCAGAAGGAGGCCATTCGGTCCATCGAGTCTGCACCGGCTCTTTGAAAGAGCACCCTACCCAAGCCCACATCTCCACCCTATCTCCATAACCCGGTAACCCCACCCAACACTGAGGGCAATTCTGAAGACTAAGGGCAATTTAGCATGGCAATCCACCTAACCTGCACATCTTTGGACTGTGGGAGGAAACCGGAGCACCCGGAGGAAACCCACGCACACACGGGGAGAATGTGCAGACTCCGCACAGACAGTGAACCAAGCCGGGAAACGAACCTGGGACCCTGGAGCTGTGAAGCAATTGTGCTAACCACCATGCTACCGTGCTGCCATTCTTGTCAACACATCTTGGACACAATGACAGCTCACAAAACTTCTAAACATGTCCACAAGTAGGCAGCACTGCCCTATAAGTCTGGCTTCCCAGGTCATCTACTGGTCATGATCCTTTTTTCCCAATAAAAAAATCAATGTTAAATTTCCATGGAAAAATCATTTTCTACCTTCCCATATAGTTCAAGGCACAGTGAACATCTGGTGAGATTCCAACTGCCTAGATGCAGCCAGGCAGTGTTAAGAGAAGAATCCTGTTGCTCCTCCATCAGGGATATCTCCTTTGCAGCAAGAGGCAAAAGATAATCTGAAAGGAATAATAAACTGTACTGAAGCTTCCACTGAAGACTAAAACTTTAGTAGATAAGTGGAAATCCTTCCCAAAATGGAAGGAGAGAAAAGATTCATAATGCCTTATCCTCCATTCCCTGCGGATGATTTCCCAGAATTTGTAAGAACCATTCACGTGACAGCTGTGGGAAGTGATAGTAAATTGCATGGATAGGAGGGAAACTCATGAAGGATTCTGTCCACACCCTCTGTTGAATTTGGAAATTGGAAGATAGATTAGGATTGGGTGGTCCAGGAGAGAGAAGTCCCAGACATGTTGAAATGACAGTTGAGATGAGAATAAGCCTCACTGCTTAATGTTTAGCTCATTCTCTGCAACTATCTGCTGAATATTATAACCAGGTGAGAAGGTGTGAACTGACACCCCTCTATTCAAGATCCTTGGTTTGTCACAACAAACGTTTCATTTTTACATGATATGCCTTTTCCAAATCAGAGTGTATTTTACTATTTAAGCTGGGAGCAATAAGAAGCCAATCAAGCAAGGTTTTATTACGTCAAAGAAAGAGCAAATGTATTAACCCTAAACCCTCCTGCAGTCATTAGGATACACCCACATCCACACACACACACACACACAGGAAATAAGGGGAGTTAGTGTCCAGTAAAAAAGGTATGATACATGTGGTTAAGTGTCCTTTGATTGTCCTCAAGGCCCAGATTTTAAATGTTGTGGCTGATTTAGATTAGCTGATTCTTTGAATAAGGGTGAAGAAGAAGATGCAATTATTACGAGATCTTGGTTCTTCTGGTACAGTTTGTTTCAATAAGGGATTTCAGCATGACATCACTGGAAAGGAAGTGGTGAGTCAGTGCATAGTGGTGTTGTCATGGAGTAGTAATCCAGAGATCCAAGTTAATGATCTAGAATCCCACCATGGCAGTTTGGTGACATTTTAATTCCATAAAGATTTGGTTTTTTTTCAAAAGACTAACAATGACAGTGAAACCATTGTCAGTTGTCATAAAAATCCCATCTGGTTCACTAATGTCCTTTCGAGAATGAAATCTGCCATCCTTATGTGGCCTGGCCTACATGGGACTCCAGATCCACAGCAAAATGGTTGACTCTCAAATGCCAACTGAAATGGACCAGCAAGCCACTCAGTTCAAGGGCAAATAGGGATGGTCAATAAATGCTGGCCTAGCCAGCGATGTCCACATTCCACAAATGCATTTTTTTAAAGTGTCATGTGCCCCAGTTTTAGTTTCGCTTTTAAGCAGAGCATAGCATGTACTGCTCTGCTGCTGTGAGTGCAAGATTCATAACTGTCATAATATACACCAGTATATCATGGTGCAGACACACACTGATGGACACACAGTGGGACCAATCAACATACACAACACCGCAGCCAATCACCAGTGAGAGCACACACACTATAAAGTCAGGGGGCATCAGAGTTCCCGCTCATTCGAGTAGCAGCTAGCTAGTAGCACAGAGCTCACAGCCTGCAACACAGACATTCACCATGTGCTGAGTTCATCAACTGGTTAGGACAAGGCAAAGGTCTTTAGTTAAAGCTGGTATTGTATTTACCCGCAGTTCAAGTATGTTTAAATAGTTAACCTTTTAATAAAATAGTGTTGCACTTCTTCAAGTGTTGGTGACCTGTGTGTGATCCAGAACACCCAACACATCAATAACTTTGCAATATGTTCCCATGTGCCTTGCCTCAATAAATGAACCCAAAACATGTTGCACAATCTCTTATGAGCGATTGGTGCTATTCATATCATTATAACACACATGAAAGAGTCAGATTCTCTAACCAGGAGACACACTTATTCTCAGAGAGAGAGAGAGAAAGATCCCTCAGCTTGTTTCATCTACAGAAGACTTTCTGGACTCCACCTCTGTCACTTCCAATCTCTCCAGTAGCTTGCAACCTTACCTCAAAATATTTTATCCATTGTGTACTTCCAAGAGCTTTTGGGTGTGACCATCTGTGACAGCCATTGTTTCAATATTCAGTACCTCACATTTTTAATGTCTCTTTCTCACAGTTACAGGTTTTACATAAGGACATAAGAATTAGGAGCAGGAGTAGGCCATCTGGTCCCTCGAGCCTGCTCCACCATTCAATGAGATCATGGCTGATCTTTTGTGGACTCAGCTCCACTTTACAGCCCGAACACCATAACCCTTAATCCCTTTATTCTTCAAAAAACTATCTATCTTTATCTTAAAAACATTTAATGAATGAGCCTCTACTGCTTCACTGGGCAAGGAATTCCATTGATTCACAACCCTTTGGGTGAAGAAGTTCCTCCTAAACTCAGTCCTAAATCTACTTCCCCTTATTTTGAGGCTATGCCCCCTAGTTCTGCTTTCACCCGCCAGTGGAAACAACCTGCCCGCATCTATCCTATCTATTCCCTTCATAATCTTATATGTTTCTATAAGATCCCCCCCTCATCCTTCTAAATTCCAACGAGTACAGTCCCAGCCTACTCAACCTCTCCTCGTAATCCAACCCCTTCAGATCTGGGATTAACCTAGTGAATCTCCTCTGCACACCCTCCAGTGCCAGTACGTCCTTTCTCAAGTAAGGAGACCAAAACTGAACACAATACTCCAGGTGTGGCCTCACTAACACCTTATACAATTGCAGCAGAACCTCCCTAGTCTTAAACTCCATCCCTCTAGCAATGAAGGACAACATTCCATTTGCCTTCTTAATCACCTGTTGCACCTGAAAACCAACTTTTTGCGACTCATGCACTAGCACACCCAGGTCTCTCTGCACAGCAGCATGTTTTAATATTTTATCATTTAAATAATAATCCCTTTTGCTGTTATTCCTACCAAAATGGATAACCTCACATTTGTCAACATTGTATTCCATCTGCCAGCCCCTAGCCCATTCACTTAGCCTATCCAAATCCCTCTGCAGACTTCCAGTATCCTCTGCACTTTTTGCTTTACCACTTATCTTAGTGTCGTCTGCAAACTTGGACACATTGCCCTTGGTCCCCAACTCCAAATCATCTATGTAAATTGTGAACAGTTGTGGGCCCAACACTGATCCCTGAGGGACACCACTAGCTACTGATTGCCAACCAGAGAAACACCCATTAATCCCCACTCTTTGCTTTCTATTAATTAACCAATCCTCTATCCATGCTACTACTTTCCCCTTAATGCCATGCATCTTTATCTTATGCAACAACCTTTTGTGTGGCACCTTGTCAAAGGCTTTCTGGAAATCCAGATATACCACATCCATTGGCTCCCCGTTATCTACCGCACTGTTAATGTCCTCAAAAAATTCCACTAAATTAGTTAGGCACGACCTGCCCTTTATGAACCCATGCTGCGTCTGCCCAATGGGACAATTTCCATCCAGATGCCTCGCTATTTCTTCCTTGATGATAGATTCCAGCATCTTCCCTACTACCGAAGTTAAGCTCACTGGCCTATAATTACCCGCATTCTGCCTATCTCCTTTTTTAAACAGTGGTGTCACGTTTGCTAATTTCCAATCCGCCGGGACCACCCCAGAGTCTAGTGAATTTTGGTAAATTATCACTAGTGCATTTGCAATTTCCCTAGCCATCTCTTTTAGCACTCTGGGATGCAGGTCCAGGAGACTTGTCTACCTTTAGCCCCATTAGCTTGCCCATCACTACCTCCTTGGTGATAACAATCCTCTCAAGGTCCTCACCTGTCATAGCCTCATTTCCATCAGTCACTGGCATGTTATTTGTGTCTTCCACTGTGAAGGCCGACCCAAAAAACCTGTTCAGTTCCTCAGCCGTTTCCTCATCTCCCATTACTAAATCTCCCTTCTCATCCTCTAAAGGACCAATATTTACCTTAGCCACTCTTTTTTGTTTTATGTATTTGTAGAAACTTTACTATCTGTTTTTATATTCTGAGCAAGTTTACTCTCATAATCTATCTTACTCTTCTTTATAGCTTTTTTAATAGCTTTCTGTCGCCCCCTAAAGATTTCCCAGTCCTCTGGTCTCCCACTGATCTTTGCTACTTTGTATGTTTTTTCCTTCAATTTGATACTCTCCCTTATTTCCTTAGATATCCACGGTCGATTTTCCCTCTTTCTACCGTCCTTCCTTTTTGTTGGTATAAACCTTTGCTGAGCACTGTGAAAAATGACTTGGAAGGTTCTCCACTGTTTCTCAACTGTTTCACTATAAAGTCTTTGCTCCCAGTCTACCTTAGCTAGTTCTTCTCTCATCCCATTGTAATCTCCTTTGTTTAAGCACAAAACTCGAGTGCTTGATTTTACCTTCTCACCCTCCATCTGTATTTTAAATTTCACCATATTGTGATCGCTCCTTCCGAGAGGATCCCTAACTATGAGATCCTGAATCAATCCTGCCTCATTACACAGGACCAGATCTAGGACCGCTTGTTCCCTCGTAGGTTCCATTACATACTGTTCTAGGAAACTATCACGGATACATTCTATAAACTCCTCCTTAAGGCTGCCTTTGCCGACCTGGTTAAACCAATTAACATGTAGATTAAAATCCCCCATGATAACTGCTGTACCATTTCTACATGCATCTGGTATTTCTTTGTTTATTCCCTGCCCCACCATAATGTTACTATTTGGTGGCCTATAGATTACTCCTATCAGTGACTTTTTCGCCTTACTATTCCTGATTTCCACCCAACTAGATTCAACCTTATCCTCCATAGCACCGATGTCATCCCTTACTGTTGCCCGGATGTCATCCTTAAATAACAGAGCTACACCACCTCCCTGACCATCCACTCTGTCCTTCCGAATAGTTTGATACCCTTGGATATTTAACTCCCAGTCGTGACCATCCTTTAACCACGTTTCAGTAATGGCCACTAAATCATAGTCATTCATGATGATTTGCACCATCAACTCATTTACCTTATTCCGAATACTACGAGCTTCAGGTAAAGTACACTTATGTTGGCTTTTTTACCTCTGTTCTGAATCTTTTTTTCAATAAATATTTTATTGAAAATTTTTGGTCAACCAACACAGTACATTGTGCATCCTTTACACAATATTATAACAACACAAATAACAATGACCTAATTTATAAACAAAAAATGAATAAATAATAAATAACAAAAATGAAAACTAACCCGAATTGGCAACTGCCTTATCACAAGTAACACTCTCCAAAAATATAATTTAACAGTCCAATATATAATTATCTGTCACAACGACCTATACATATTATACAGTATATATTAACAACCCTGAGAGTCATAGAATCATAGAATCATAGAAGTTTACAGCATGGAAACAGGCCCTTCGGCCCAACCAGTCCATGCCGCCCAGTTTTTACCATTAAGCTAGTCCCAGTTGCCCGCACTTGGCCCATAACCCTCTATACCCTTCTGGTTCCTCCTCCTCCCCCCCCCCCCCCTCTGCACCCCCCCCCCCCCCCCCCCGATCCTGGGCTGCTGCTGCTGCCTTCTTTTTTCCATTCCATCTATCTTTCTGCGAGGTATTCGACGAACGGTTGCCACCGCCTGGTGAACCCTTGAGCCGACCCCCTTAGAACGAACTTAATCCGCTCTAGCTTTATAAACCCTGCCATGTCATTTATCCAGGTCTCCACCCCCGGGGGCTTGGCTTCTTTCCACATTAACAATATCCTGCGCCGGGCTACTAGGGACGCAAAGGCCAAAACATCGGCCTCTCTCGCCTCCTGCACTCCCGGCTCTTGTGCAACCCCAAATATAGCCAACCCCCAGCTTGGTTCGACCCGAACCCCCACTACTTTTGAAAGCACCTTTGTCACCCCCATCCAAAACCCCTGTAGTGCCGGGCATGACCAAAACATATGGGCATGATTCGCTGGGCTTCTCGAGCACCTCGCACACCTATCCTCCACCCCAAAAAATTTACTGAGGCATGCTCCAGTCATATGCGCCCTGTGTAATACCTTAAACTGAATCAGGCTTAACCTGGCACACCAGGACGACGAGTTTACCCTGCTTAGGGCATCTGCCCACAGCCCCTCCTCGATCTCCTCCCCCAGCTCTTCTTCCCATTTCCCTTTTAGTTCATCTACCATAGTCTCCCCTTCGTCCCTCATTTCCCTATATATATCTGACACCTTACCATCCCCCACCCATGTCTTTGAGATCACTCTGTCCTGCACCTCTTGTGTCGGGAGCTGCGGGAATTCCCTCACCTGTTGCCTCGCAAAAGCCCTCAGTTGCATATACCTGAATGCATTCCCTTGGGGCAACCCATATTTCTCGGTCAGCGCTCCCAGACTCGCGAACTTCCCATCCACAAACAGATCTTTCAGTTGCGTTATTCCTGCTCTTTGCCACATTCCATATCCCCCATCCATTCTCCCTGGGGCAAACCTATGGTTGTTTTTTATCGGGGACCCCCCCAAGGCTCCAGTCTTTCCCCTATGCCGTCTCCACTGTCCCCAAATCTTCAGTGTAGCCACCACCACCGGGCTTGTGGTGTAGTTCCTCGGTGAGAACGGCAATGGGGCTGTCACCATAGCCTGTAGGCTAGTCCCCCTACAGGACGCCCTCTCTAATCTCTTCCACGCCGCTCCCTCCTCCTCTCCCATCCACTTACTCACCATTGAAATATTAGCGGCCCAATAATACTCACTTAGGCTCAGGTAGTGCCAGCCCCCCCCTATCCCTGCTACGCTGTAAGAATCCCTTCCTCACTCTCGGGGTCTTCCCGGCCCACACAAAACCCATAATGCTCTTTTCAATCCTTTTAAAAAAAGCCTTCGTGATCACCACCGGGAGGCACTGAAACACAAAGAGGAATCTCGGGAGGACCACCATCTTAACCGCCTGCACCCTCCCTGCCAGTGACAGGGATACCATATCCCATCTCTTGAAATCCTCCTCCATTTGTTCCACCAACCGCGTTAAATTTAACCTATGCAATGTGCCCCAATTCTTGGCTATCTGGATCCCCAGGTAACGAAAGTCCCTTGTTACCTTCCTCAACGGTAGGTCATCTATTTCTCTACTCTGCTCCCCTGGATGCACCACAAACAACTCACTTTTCCCCATGTTCAATTTATACCCTGAAAAATCCCCAAACTCCCCAAGTATCCGCATTATTTCTGGCATCCCCTCCACCGGGTCTGCCACGTATAGTAGCAAATCATCCGCATACAAAGATACCCGGTGCTCTTCTACTCCCCTAAGTACTCCCCTCCACTTCTTGGAACCCCTCAACGCTATCGCCAGGGGCTCAATCGCCAGTGCAAACAATAATGGGGACAGAGGGCATCCCTGCCTTGTCCCTCTATGGAGCCGAAAATATGCAGATCCCCGTCCATTCGTGACCACGCTCGCCATCGGGGCCCTATACAACAGCTGCACCCATCTAACATACCCCTCTCCAAAACCAAATCTCCTCAACACCTCCCACAAATAATCGCACTCCACTCTATCAAATGCTTTCTCGGCATCCATCGCCACTACTATCTCCGTTTCCCCCTCTGGTGGGGCCATCATCATTACCCCTAACAGCCTCCGTATATTCGTGTTCAGCTGTCTCCCCTTCACAAACCCAGTTTGGTCCTCGTGGACCACCCCCGGGACACATTGCTCTATTCTCATTGCCATTACCTTGGCCAGGATCTTGGCATCTACATTTAGGAGGGAAATAGGTCTATAGGACCCGCATTGTAGCGGGTCCTTTTCCTTCTTTAAGAGAAGCGATATCGTTGCTTCAGACACAGTCGGGGGCAGTTGTCCCCTTTCCTTTGCCTCATTAAAGGTCCTCGTCAATACTGGGGCGAGCAAGTCCACATATTTTCTATAGAATTCGACTGGGAATCCATCCGGTCCCGGGGCCTTTCCCGCCTGCATGCTCCTAATTCCTTTCACCACTTCTTCTACCTCGATCTATGCTCTCAGTCCCACCCTTTCCTGCTCTTCCACCTTGGGAAATTCCAGCCGATCCAAGAAGCCCATCATTCTCTCCCTCCCATCCGGGGGTTGAGCTTCATATAATTTTTTATAAAATATCTTGAACACTCCATTCACTCTCTCCGCTCCCCGCTCCATCTCTCCTTCCTCATCCCTCACTCCCCCTATTTCCCTCGCTGCTCCCCTTTTCCTCAATTGGTGTGCCAGCAACCTGCTCGCCTTCTCCCCATATTCGTACTGTACACCCTGTGCCTTCTTCCATTGTGCCTCTGCAGTGCCCGTAGTCAGCAAGTCAAATTCTACATGTAGCCTTTGCCTTTCCTTGTACAGTCCCTCCTCCGGTGCTTCCGCATATTGTCTGTCCACCCTCAAAAGTTCTTGCAGCAACCGCTCCCATTCGTTACTCTCCTCCTTCCATTTATGTGCCCTTATTGATATCAGCTCCCCTCTAACCACCGCCTTCAACGCCTCCCAGACCACTCCCACCTGGACCTCCCCATTATCATTGAGTTCCAAGTACTTTTCAATGCACCCCCTCACCCTTAGACACACCCCCTCATCTGCCATTAGTCCCATGTCCATTCTCCAGGTTGGGCGCCCTCCTGTTTCCTCCCCTATCTCCAAGTCTACCCAGTGTGGAGCGTGATCCGAAATGGCTATAGCCGTATACTCCGTTCCCCTCACCTTCGGGATCAACGCCCTTCCCAGCACAAAAAAGTCTATTCGCGAGTAGACTTTATGGACATAGGAGAAAAACAAGAACTCCTTACTCCTAGGTCTGCTAAATCTCCACGGGTCTACTCCTCCCATCTGCTCCATAAAATCTTTAAGTACCTTGGCTGCTGCCGGCCTCCTTCCAGTCCTGGACTTCGACCTATCCAGCCCTGGTTCCAACACCGTATTAAAATCTCCCCCCATTATCAGCTTTCCCATCTCTAGATCCGGAATGCGTCCTAGCATCCGCCTCATAAAATTGGCATCATCCCAGTTCGGGGCATATACGTTTACCAAAACCACCGTCTCCCCCTGTAGTTTGCCACTCACCATCACGTATCTGCCCCGTTATCCGCCACGATAGTCTTTGCCTCGAACATTACCCGCTTCCCCACTAATATAGCCACCCCCCTGTTTTTCGCATCTAGCCCCGAATGGAACACCTGCCCCACCCATCCTTTGCGTAGCCTAACCTGGTCTATCAGTTTCAGGTGCGTTTCCTGTAACATAACCACATCTGCCTTAAGTTTCTTAAGGTGTGCGAGTACCCGTGCCCTCTTTATCGGCCCGTTCAGCCCTCTCACGTTCCACGTGATCAGCCGGGTTGGGGGGCTTCCTACACCCCCCCCTTGTCGATTAGCCATCCCCTTTTTCCAGCTCCTCACCCGGTTCCCACGCAGCTGTATCTCCCCCAGGCGGTGACCCCCCGCCCATCCCCTCACATACCAGCTCCCCCCTCTCCCCAGCAGCAGCAACCCAGTAATTCCCCCCTCCCACCGCCCCCCCCCCCGCTAGATCCCCCGCTAGCGTAATTACTCCCCCCATGTTGCTCCCAGAAGTCAGCAAACTCTGGCCGACCTCGGCTTCCCCCCGTGACCTCGGCTCGCACCGTGCGACGCCCCCTCCTTCCTGCTTCTCTATTCCCGCCATGATTATCATAGCGCGGGAACCAAGCCCGCACTTCTCCCTTGGCCCGGCCCCAATGGCCAACGCCCCATCTCCTCCACCTCCCCTCCTCCCCCCATAACCACCTGTGGAAGAGAGAAAAGTTACCACATCACAGGATTAGTACATAAAACTCCTCTTTCCCCCTTTTTAACCCCCCTCTTCGCCCCCCACATTCGCCCCACCACTTTGTTCAAACGTTCTTTTTAATAACCCGCTCATTCCAGTTTTTCTTCCACAATAAAAGTCCATGCTTCATCCGCCGTCTCAAAGTAGTGGTGCCTCCCTCGATATGTGACCCACAGTCTTGCCGGTTGCAGCATTCCAAATTTTATCTTCTTTTTATGAAGCACGCCTTGGCCCGATTAAAGCTCGCCCTCCTTCTCGCCACCTCCGCACTCCAGTCTTGATAAACGCGGATCACCGCGTTCTCCCATTTACTGCTCCGAGTTTTCTTTGCCCATCTAAGGACCATTTCTCTATCCTTAAAACGGAGGAATCTCACCACTATGGCTCTGGGAATTTCTCCTGCTCTCGGTCCTCGCGCCATCACTCGGTATGCTCCCTCCACCTCCAACGGACCCGCCGGGGCCTCCGCTCCCATTAACGAGTGCAGCATCGTGCTCACATATGCCCCGACGTCCGCTCCCTCCGCACCTTCAGGAAGACCAAGAATCCTCAGGTTGTTCCTCCTTGCGTTGTTCTCCAGTGCCTCCAACCTTTCCACACATCGTTTCTGATGTGCCTCATGCGTCTCCGGCTTCACCACCAGGCCCTGTATGTCGTCCTCATTCTCGGCTGCCTTTGCCTTCACGACCCGAAGCTCCCGCTCCTGGGTCTTTTGTTCCTCCTTTAGCCCTTCGATCGCCTGTAGTATCGGGGCCAACAGCTCTTTCTTCATTTCCTTTTTGAGCTCTTCCACACAGCATTTCAAGAACTCTTGTTGTTCAGGGCCCCATGTTAAACTGCCACCTTCCGACGCCATCTTGGTTTTTGCTTGCCTTCCTTGCCGCTGTTCTAAAGGATCCACTGCAATCCGGCCACTTTCTCCTCCTTTTTTCATCCGTATCCAGGGGGGATTCCCTTCTGGTTTACCGCACAGTGTTTTTAGCCGTCAAAATTGCCGTTGGGGCTCCTATCAAGAGCCCAAAAGTCCGTTTCACCGGGAGCTGCCGAAACGTGCGACTCAGCTGGTCATCGCCGCACCCGGAAGTCTGTTCTGAATCTTAACACCTCGATCAGTAACCTTAAACCTTCGGTTAACTTCAACAATTTCAATTTCCCCCCAAAAAATTTAAATAAATAAACAATGAAGAAAAAAATAAATAAATATACCAATGAAAAGAAACAGAAAAACAGAAACACTACTTACCAGTCACAAAAAGCACTTCCTCCCCACCCAGCTTCGAATTCCCACCTCGATTCAAATTCCCAAACTCGCTCTTAGCTGTGTCTCACTCCTGGCTCTGTCTTCTCTGGCTCACTGGGAGAACTCACTGGAAGTGAGTTTACAAGTTGCTCTTTTTAAACTGTCCTGAATTGACTCCCCTCCCCCACCTGCTTTTAGATCAAAGTAGATTAAAGTGACTGACACTTAACTGCCAACCAGTTATGTGAGTGGGTGGGGCAGACCTTGTTAACCTACACTGCACAATACTAGCTTAATTTAAATTAATTTAAACTACTGACATTTAAAAGGAGCTGCCTTACTGATTCAATTCAATTCAATTCAATTCCCACCTCGATTCAAATTGCCAAACTCACTCTTAACTGTGTCTCACTCCTGGCTCTGTCTTCTCTCTGGCTCACTGGGAGAACTCACTTTTGATGGATGTCTGCATCATAGGAAATGTATCTTTCTTCACACACCCCTCAAGGTGATTTTTTTGTTTTCTCACCTCCACCTTGGAATATCGCCTTGCATTTTTAAACAATTTGCTCTGTCTCAGTTCAAATTGCAAAAGTCCCAGTCTGTTGAAAGTTGAAAAATCATATTTTCAAAGATAAAGGGCATAGCCTCATAACATTAAGAATGATTTCATTCAGCTCTCCTTTGTGGTCATACGAGAACGTGTGGAATTCAGTTGTCCATCCAGTTTTCATTTATGTCATTCAAATTAGGGAGGCCATCAAATATTTACAGCACTAAATTGTCATTCATGGAGTTGTCAAGGTGACAGTGATTTCCTGCACCACATTTAATCTTGATTGGTGAATTTACAAAGTTTTAAAGATTTCAATCATCTTTCCGACACAAAACTATTTTACTTTGCTAAGGGCAATCTTCACATCAATTCTCTTTTCATTTGCCTTAAAATAAAGTCCATGGAATATTTTAGTGCATCTCTGTCCAGACTGGCAATTAGTATAACAATTATGACATCATTTGGTTGCTTAATGAGTTTTGATAGAATCTCATAATTGCCTCAAAATCTCTTTAGGCTTTTCAAATTGCGATCTTGATTACCTGCCATTTCTAATCTTGCTGGAACAGGACATTTTGAATTCTATGTATGGAAAATAGCACAACGGTTGCATTAGTGGTTCTTTAGGGGGGGACATGATGTAAGTTAGGAAAAGACCTGTTGGGTGGAATGGTCTGTTTCTGTGCACCAATTTCGAACAAACATCTTAATTTTCAGTTAAATTGGTTTTTCAGCGATTCAATTAAATAAGATACAGGTGGACAAAAATATTTGATCATTTTGGGTTAGGTTTTGTGGTAGAGTGGAGGTTATAAACGAAGAGATTAAGGTGAAACCCAAGAGCTGTTTAGGTTCAAGAATAAAGAACAGCAGGTCAACATAATGCCCCCCATCGCCCCCCTCCCCCACCGCCACCTCGCCCGGCATGACCAAAATGGCAGCCTGCACCTCGCTAGCCAGAAATCCAGCTGCTCATTATTCCAGGATCACCTCGAATGCAAATATAACCACCAATTATTTTTTTCTATTGCAAACAGCCTTTGTAAACCCCTTCCTCATGACTCTATCCTTACCTCCAACAACAAGTGAGAAGCGCTCATGGACCGTTTTGTCACTGTTAAGAACCACAGGATCAGGGCAGCACAGTGGTGCAGTGAATAGCACGGCTGCCTCACGGCGCCGAGGTCCCAGGTTTGATCCCAGCTCTGGGTCATTGTCCATGTGGAGTTTGCACATTCTCCCCGTGTTTGCGTCGGTTTTGCCCCCACAACCCAAAGATGTGCAGGATAGGTGGAATGGCCACGCTAATTTTCCCCTTAATTGGAAAAAAATGAATTGGGTATTCTAAATGTATTAAAAAAAGAATCTGCAGGTCTGAGCTGACGCATGCCCACTTGCCAGCAGTTGTCCCATAGCCTTGATAGTTAAGAATCAAATGTTAAGAATTATTAAAAATGATGTTAACAAATTTAAGAATATTACGAGTTACTGTGATTGAGACCATCTGATCATCTGTCTTTCCCACAGAGCAAACGTCCTCTAAAGTTCCATTGTCATAGCCCCAAATTCTCATTGTTCTCTAATTTTGCTTCATCTCCTTTCATGTCCTCTCTGAGGTCATCTTGTCATCTTGTCCATTGGACGCACCAACTGCTCCCTTGACCCGATTCTCACTAAGCAATCCAACTTCGCTCACTTGATCCTATGTTAGCTAATATTGCAAATTGTTTTCTTTCTTCTGGACTCTCTCTTCTTCAAATCTGCCATCGTGAAAGCCTTCTCCAAAACACAAACTTTGAACCAAACATCCCATCTTTTCCTGCTTTTCCTTTCCAAAGTCCTTAAATGTGTTTATTTCACTCCATTAATTGTGTTGTCCTGCAAGGATTCATCTGTTCTCCTTCCTATTTCTCATTTACATGCTGTCTCGCAATGACATAATTCAAAAATTGCATCCATTTTCCAAGATACGTTGATGAAACACAGTTCTACCTCACCACCACCATTCTCAACATCACCAATACTAAATTATCAGACTGCTTATTCAACATCCATTATTGGCTGAGCAGAAATTTCCTCCTATTAAATGTTAAGATGACCACAACCATTGTCTTCAATCTCCACTACAAACTTTGTTGCCTAGACATGCACTTCATCCCTCTTCCTTAAGCTGTTTGCAGTCATGGTGTCACACTTTATCCCAAGATAGACTTATGACCATGAGCTTTTCCACACACACACCCTCTCCCGTGGCATGTTTTGTGGCAGTGGAGGCAGCTCTCAATTGGCTCGTGGTAGAATTTCCAGTCCTGCCACTGTAAATGGGATTTCCTGTTGTTTGGAACCTCTGCGACCTGGGAACGCATGGCAGGGACCTCTTGTCAGTCGGACTGGGTGGTCCTGCTGACGGGAATGGCAGGAAAATCCACCCCACATATCCAAACCATCACAAACACCCACCTCGTTCCAGCTTCGCAACATTACCTGATCCTTCTCCTATCTCAAATCATCTGCTGCTGAAACCCTCATCCATGCATTTGTAACCTCTAGTCTTGACTATTCCAGCGTACTCCTGGCTGGCCACCCACATTCTACCCTTTGTAAACTTGAGGTCATCCAAATCTCTAGTGCCTATGTCCGAACTTGCACCAAGTCCTGTTCTCCTATTGCTCATTTGCTCACTGACCTAAATTGGCTCCCAGTTAAGCATACCTCAATATACAGAGTAGATTTTCTTCTAAGCTTTTGGTTTTATGAGGACCATTGGGCACAAATATAATTGACTGGATTCTGCTGTCTCAAAGCATCTAACTGCATCCACCAGTAGTCACACTGGTTTATTATTATATTATTATATAATATTTATATAATATAATATTTATATAATAATTATATTATTATATAATATTATTATTAAACCTCCCCTGGCAGCCTTCAGCTCAAAAAAGTGTTTGCGCACCAAGTTGCTGAATGTGTAAGCTGAGAATGCAGGAACAAAGGAAACAAGAACAATTGAGATTTGAGCAAACACGGCAACTGGCAGAGTATCTCCTTAAAGAATGAGAATAAAGGGGGTGAATTCAATGTCAGAACTTGTGCCAAACGAGGCCAGCATGACATGACTAATGAGGATAATAGTGAGTTGACTACCAACTTCTGCCATGGCACCTCACTCTCAGATGCGCTAGTCTCCGCCCCCCTCTTCCTGTGCACAAGTTACACTGAAGCTGATTGCTTCTTTGTTACAGATACTGCAGGGCCCGGTAAGAATGTATTGAAAATGTTTTTAAATCACTGTCAAAGTCCAGAAATTTCTGTTACACTAATATGAGGTGACTTAGGGCAGTGTCACTTCCAACCTTATATGCTTAAATCTACACTGGAGCCTTACGATGTAAATGCAGGAAACTCATGTCGGTTGGTCTTTCCCGCATCTCTCTTTCAAGCTATGCAAATAGTGGGGATAGAGGTGTGTGGTTGGAGGGTTTCCATAGTAGCACCAATCATTGAAAAAACTGGAGTGGAGAAGTAGCACTGTGACACTCCCACACCATAGTTACGCCAGAAGTTTCCAGGAAAATCTAGCTTTGCTTTTTCATGGGCAGGATTTTTTTCAACACTTGGAATGCTCGTGGGTCGACTCATGTCTCTGCAGGAATTATGCAAGTTTGAGAGTGTAAAATACAAATGTAAATTTACAATTGCAGTAAGACGAGGGGGAGAAAAAGTATGCACCAGAACTTTGCATGGTGTGTAAAACTGGCAGTATTGGATTGGCCACCCAATGCATATCCTGCCCATTTTAATCAATGTTTGGTGATTGAATCAGATATGCACATTTTACACACTGGTCCAAATGGTGCCAGCTGCTATTGTAATCTCTTTTCTGCTGCAGCCAAATGTAATTTCCAATGTATAATTTAGAATATATCCCTTTGCATCCAAGAAGAGTGGAGTTTCCACAACTAAGCAAACAGTACTGGAAAAGCTGGTATCTGTGCAAAAGATAAACAGTTGGCAACTATGCTCTAGCCTAATCATACTTAGCAGTCAATACTGGGGATATAAATGTGTGGGCTTAAATCCAGTCTCTGGATATTGTGCTAATTCGCACTTTCATGACAAGCTGTACACAGACCAAATCTTGCGATGTGGCAACCACCCATATCTTCTGCCACCTATCAGTATATAATATATTACCAACTCTCCCAGTGAAAGGAAGAAACTGTGACACATTCTAAGCACACTTTTGCATTGGCATCAACCGTCCAAAATAAATTGACCCAGGCTTTGCAGATGTAACGATGGTATAACTGTCCACATTTGCCATCATTACTCCTCTGAAACTGACAGCAACCTCTGGAGTCCACTCGTGCACTGTTTAACATAGAAATCCAGAAGCAATCCCATTGCCACGACTGGAAGAAGGAAGTCCAGCAACTCTACAACCTCAGCAATGTCATTTCTAGCGGTGGCCATTTCTGAATGGAAAGAGGGCACCTTCACGATGAGGCACTCTCAAAGATCATATAGGATTTGGGGAGGAAACCCGGGTATGGCAGTCAGGACTGCTCATAAAGGAGGTCCCCTGCAATGAGAGGCTGCCAGGTTTCATTCAGCAATCTCCCCATGTGGAGGCGGACACTCCTGCCACAAGCAAAATGCTCCTCGGAAGCAGGAAGTGGCCCTCAATCGGTCACCTAAGTGGCTTAATGGGTGGCTAGGCTGGCGGCCAAGCTGTCATATTTCACACCACTGGCAATGTTACTTGGCAATGAAGATGAATAGCACTCCTCCCAACACCTCCACCTGCTATTTTGCCAACCCTTCCACCTCTGAACCCATTGCTAATGAGCCAGCAAAACCCAGCCCTAAAGTCCTCAATCATTGAAGTTCCCCAAGGTTGCAATCACTGAACTCTAAGAATGTTCCCTTTCACACTGTGAATGTCATTGCAAAAACCATTGAAAATTATACCTTGTTGAATGAAATAAAATTGGATTTTTATCAGCGTTCATAACTATCTGTAGAAAAATCTTTGGACACTGAAGCTAATTTTATGTTTGGCAAATTTCAAATTTCTTCATTATGATAAATTATTCCACATATTTTTAAAACATTATTAGAATAAAAGCTTGTATATGGTACTTCAGCTTCTACCTTAATCCCGTGT
Organism: Scyliorhinus torazame; assembly: GCF_047496885.1. Lineage (NCBI taxonomy): Eukaryota > Metazoa > Chordata > Chondrichthyes > Carcharhiniformes > Scyliorhinidae > Scyliorhinus > Scyliorhinus torazame. Next base: position 71,661,245 of record NC_092720.1, read on the forward strand.
GTGTCCCAATCATTTATTTCACTCTGTAAAAGTTAATTGAAGTTGAAGAATGATCAGAACATTTTACTGCCTGGTTTACTGTCTGTGAGAACATTTCAATGCAATTGGCTACTAAATCTGCTGCTGGATAACATCACTCATGCTGGACCGTGGAGATCGTCTTGACTTGGCACCAGATGCAACCTATCATAAGTAAGGAAGGAACAAATCCATGCCACAGAGGTCAATGGATTTTTTGTGGGCAGCTTTCTTTGGGATGTGTTGCAGCAAAAGAAGCTATGTTGTTCTGCTGTTGACCAATCATTATTGTAGCTGAAGGTAAAAAACATCCAGAGCAATTAGCTATAATAAAAAAAAATTTGCTTTACGGTACAGAACACAATTATTTTCAAGAAACCTCTATTGTGCTAATGTGAAGTGTATTGGGAAGATGAAGAGGCCATTGGGTAAGATCCCCTCCACCCCACCCCCCCACCCCACCCCCGCTGCCCTGCACAGGAACTGCCTTCCCTATACTTACATGCGCACCATCAGGCAGGCTGGCAGGCAGGCAAAGGTCATTGTGATTTTCCAGAGGTCAGCCTGGCTAGGTAATAGACTGATGGTGTGTTAATGAGACCTGGTGATCAAACTCGAAATGTCCTCATACTGCTGTGGACCAGCGGGAAATGGTCCAAAACCTATCATTCCCTGCTTGGAGTTAAAGTCTGCCCCATGATATTGAGACAGCCAAAAGTGAGCATTGCAGCAATTCTTCTGGAAATGTGCACTTATTATTGGTTTTCTCCATAGGAGCTTGAGATGAAATCATGGTCCACAGGCTACATTTCAGTTTGATCCCACTGTTACACTGCATGAAAAATAAAATTAAAAAACAGCCCATAAAATTGCTTGCATGTTCATGCTGGCACATATTAGTTTACATGAAGACAGATATGCTAAACTAACACGCAGTCTTGCAAGATAACATTTGTCCCAAGGTGGCTTATGACAGAGCAAAAGCATAACAGGATTCTAATAATTGCAAACGCATCAGTGGTACATGGATCAGAGCCTACCGAGATATCACCAAGGGATAACTTAAACCACCAAAAATAGAAGGATTTATTTGGGTTGGAGGTTGAAATGTTAAAAAATGCACAGGAATCTATACTGGCTGATGTGCGAGGCAAGTTTTTTTACACAGAAGGTGGTAAATATATGGAACGCATTGCCGAGGGAGGTGGTGGGAGCAGGGACAATTGCGGCATTTAAGGGGCATCTGGACAAATATATGAATAGGTGGGAATGGAAGGATAAGGATTCGATAAGCGCTTACAGTTTTAGTTTAGGCAGGTACCATAGTCGGCGCAGGCTTAGAGGGCCGAATCCTGTTCTTGTGCTGTATTATTCTTTGTTCTTTGTTCTATACCTACACACTTCCAGTTTTAATGGAGGCAGGATCAGGAGGGGTGATCAACTCCCTTCCATGAGGCTGGGCGGTCATTGAAACCTTTTAAGGAAGCTGTGTGTTTTGGTTTTAAAGGATTCTAAAGCCTTTATAAAAAATAAATTTAGAGCAGCCAATTATTTTTCTTTTCCAATTAAGGGGCAATTTAGCGTGGCCAATCCGCCTAAGCAGCACATCTTTGGGTTGTGGGGGCGAAACCCACGCAGACACAGGGAGAATGTGCAAACTCCACACAGACAGTGACCCAGGGCCGGATTCAAACCCGGGTCCTGAGCGCCACGGTCCTAGTGCTAACCACTGCGCCCCATGCCGCCCCCTAAAAATGTTTTTAACCCATGCTTGCCAAGTTAGCCCATTTCAATATTTCAAAGGAAGAAGGCCAAATAGTAATATGAAGGAGACTTGCAAACAGGCATCAGAAAGAATTGTGTGGGCAAAGCAGGATGAAGAGGTCTGAATCTGCGACTTCAATTCAATTGTTCAATTTGGCCTTTATATCTCCGAGTTGGGTAGTGGGTGTGATATGTACCAACTCAACATGGTCTTAACTATATTGAAAGCAACAATTAAATTCGGAAGTATTCAGGTTTGATGGTGGACATGACACGCAGGCAGCACTCAGATGCACTAATGCCAGGAAATACTACTGTATGTGCAGACAGGACCGTTTCCCCAGCAATGGGAAGATGAAATCTGCTGTTCTAACCAATGCATCATGTACACTGTGCTCCCCGTGTGTGCGTGGCTTTCCTCCGGGTGCTCCGGTTTCCTCCCACCGTCCAAAGATGTGCAGGTTAGGTGGATTGGCCATGATAAATTGCCCTTTGTGACCAAAGAAGGTTAGGAGGAGTTATTGGGTTATGGGGATAGGGTGGAAGTGAGGGCTTAAGTGGCTCGGTGCAGACTCGAAGGGTCGAATGGCCTGCTTCTGCACTGTATGTTCTATGTTCGATGTACACAAAGGGCGCGATCCAATGGCCATGCTGTGCCCGAGTCAGCTCACCGTGGCGCAGCTTGCCCGATAGATCCCAGGAGACCCCGCTCCCAGGTTCTACCCAGCTAGCAATGCTTCGCAGGATCCAACGTGAACTCACGAGACATTGCGATGTAAATTCCAGCCATTGTGGGCAGAATCACTTTTTGGCAAATCTGCATATTAGAGTGAGACAGCTAGTCTCACTTTAATGTGCAAATTCCCGAGGTACCTGAGTCTTTGGGATTCATCCTCTTCACCTCAGAGATCTCAGTGGAGTGCTGTTCAGCATTGGTACCCACAAATGAAGGGGTACTTGTGGGGGGATTTCCCAGGGGATTGGAGGCCCCAGCTGCATGCCCTTTGGGAAGGACAGAGCCTGGCACTGCTGGTGCCACCTGACATGGATGGTGGAAGGTTGGCACTGCCAAGCTGGCATTTATTGTGTCCTGCATGGGTGAGGGGGTGGCCGGAAACCCTCCCATAGTGAGGAAGGTGCTGCCCTCCGACAGCTAGTGATTTGAAACAAACCTATTGGACTTTAACCTGGTGTAGTAAGACTTCTTACTGTGCCCACCCCAGTCCAACACCGGCATCTCCACATCATGTCCCTTTGAGGGCAGCACAGTTGAATAAGGGTCACCTGACTTGGGGGACCAATTGGAGTGGGTAATCCCCCCAGGAGGTGGAGTCCTCTTCGACAGGAGCCATGTCGGGAAAGCGCTGTAGCCATGTGGCTGCTCTACAATTCTTAATTCATTAATTCCTTTTGTAGGGGCGGCACGGTGGCGCGGTGGTTAGCACCGCTGCTTCACAGCTGTAAGGACCCGGGTTCGATCCCGGCCTCGGGTCACTGTCCATGTGGAGTTTGCACATTCTGCCCGTTTTTGTGTGAGCCTCACCCCCACAACCCAAAGATGTGCAGGATAGGTGGATTGGCCCTTAATTTGAAAAAAAAATATTGGGTACTTTAAATTTAAAAAAAAACTTTTGTATTCACAAATGATGTCTGTGAAAGTGCATATTTACATGTAGCGTGGCAAATAACAAGTCCTGTACAAATCTGTAAAACTCAGTGCCTGAGTACTGTGGATCGTTGTCTGAGGTAAGCACTTCGGTTAAGCCAAGGTTAGCAAACAAAAGTGATCTCATAGATTTATTACAGTGATGTCCTCAATATTCTTTCTCAGCAGCACAGATTCAAAACTCTTTTAGTAATAATCTACTGCTAGTAGGTACTTCCTGGTGTCAACAATGTGAACAAATCCACACCAATTTTTTTTACCAGGGCCTTTCTGGAACACTGTGTGGTTGAAGTGGTTCATTTTGTTGTGATTTGCTGGCTGTACTTTTGGCACATTGTACATTCACTATTTCCCTGGTTCATGCTCCCATTCCAGGCCAATACATTACGGGCACGATCTAACCGAATTGCAACAGAGACCCGTTTGAAGTGCGTTTAGGCGGTGTTTCCCGGCGCTCGCAGCAGTGAGAAAGAACACGCTATCGAACAGCACTCTGTTGCAATCTGGGGCATCAGAGGAGAATGCCCCACCTAGACCACACTTAGTCCTATTTCCTACACTGAGGAGCTCATCTCACGTAAGCCCTCAGTGCAGGAGGAGATCGGGGCACCATTTTTAAATGGCGCCTCAATCTCTCGACACTCTCGACATGGCCACGGACAACCCAAAGCCCAACTCACCTGCCCCAAAGTCCTGCCCCCCCCACCCCCCCCACCCCCCCACACCCCACCTTACAGGGGCATGGCACCCCTAACCCCAATCCTCAGCCTGGGCAAAATGCCAGCCTGGTACCCAGGTGGCCCTGTCAGTGTACCAGCCTGGCAGTGCCAAGGTGGCACCAGCAGTGCCAGGATACCACCTTGCCCAGAGGCCAATCACCCAGTGGCCACCGATCTCTTGGGAGATGCCCCCCAAGTTCCATTCCACCTGGTCCCAGTTTGTGGGGACCAATACTGAACGATGCTCGACTAAGGTCCCGGAGGTGAAGGCAACACCTCGGGTAGATCAGGTGACCTTATATTAGAGTGAGACTAGCTACTCACTCTAACATGCAGGTTTGCCAAATACTGATCCCACCCACAATTATGGGGCGGGGGGATCCAGACTGTGACATTTCATGAGATCCCGTTAGATCTCGCGAGGCATGGTGAGACGGGTAAATGCCAGATGATGCCTCTCCCGGTATCGACCAGCTGCGTCACGCTTGTTTGGCGCAACGTGGTCGATAGATCGCGCCCTACATCTCGAGCTCTTCTCCTGCATGTTTGTATGCCGAGAGAACTTTCATGTATGTATTGCAGCATTTCTTTCCACAGTGTTGAAGGAAATATTATTTTTTCTCCGTTGAAAAGTATTCCCTCTGCCATATGAAGTTCCTTATGAAAGTTTCAGTACTCCCATACAGCAGAAGGGGTTTCGCTCCGATGTGAGGGCCAGCCATTTTTCACAATTTGCTGCAGGTTTGCCGGGGTGGCATTGGAACCTGCAATTTTGTTTCTTTGCCGTCTTCTTCCATGATGGGTAGGTATGCACATGACAGAGTGTGTTCATCGCCTCATTTGAAAGACATGCTTGAAACTCCATGGGCAGTTGCTTAGCTTGTACTTAACTCTGATCAGGTATCTCTGCAGATGCATTGCCAATCTTTGGCTTCTTGATGATGCACAGTTCAGAGGCTTTTTAAGTATAGCTTCCAAAGGTTTAGTATCAGATTCGATCTCCATGTCTTTGCCATAGACAAACTGGTGAAGCGTTCTGGGCCAAACACAATTGCTAGCATTTCTTTCTCGAATTGGGCATATTGCTGCTGTGTTTCAGTGATTGCCTTTGAAGTGTACGCCACTGGTGCCCCATTCTGCAAGTGGATAGTTCCCAGGCCAGTTTTTGAAGCATCCACTGATATCTTGACCAGCTGACTAACATCCTAATACTTTAGGTGGCTGGGTCAATCTTCTCGTCAGGCTGATCAAGGCTTCTTGGTGGCTTTGTGCCATTCCATATCATTTTGTAGAAGTTCTTTGAGAGATGATGTGAAGATTGACATGTGCAGAATGAATTTCCAAGATAGGTCACCGTACCCAAAAACCTCACCAAGTCCTTCTTACATTTTCACAATTGCTTCAATTTTACTCTGGTCTGGCTTCAGCCCTCGCTTGCTAGCACATGTCCCAAGTATTTGATTTCATGAAGACCTATTTTGCACTTTTCCTTCTTCAGCTTTAAGTTCCTATTTCAGCCTCTTGCCAGCACCTGCCTCAGGCTGTGGCCACGTTCTTCTCATGTGGCTCCTCAGGCCAACACATCATCGATACAGGATTCCACTCTCACTAACCCTTCAAATAGCTGTTTCACTATTCTGTGGAACACCTCAGGAGTTGAATTAAGGCCAAAGCGTAAAAGCCTGTAGTGCCCAAATGATGTGTTGAAGGTACAGAAATAGGAGATGTGCTCATTCAGCTTGACCTGCCAGAAACCTGAACTCACATCCAAGGCTGAATCATATTTAGAGTCAGCTAGCTTACATACAATCTTTTCTCCTGTGGGCAACTGACAGTGCCTGGTTTAAATCTCTGGGATCCAGGCAGATTTGTAGATTCTCATCTGATTTTTGTGCAGTTACAATTGGATTAACTCACTTTTTCGGATCTTCAATTTTCTTAAGGATTTGAAGTTTCTCCATTCTGTGCAACTCTGTTTTCTGTCGGTCCCTCGGCATTACTGCTACTTTCCTGGGCGGGTGTATTTTACATGTCACAGTTTGGTCAATCTTGATGGTTTGTTCTCCCAGCACAATCGCCTCCAACTGAAGCAGTCCGGACTCCTCCAATCGGCCTTGCAGTTGCTGGAATGTAGCTGACAATCCCTCATGGATTTTACAGCTCTGCCTTTGCATCGCCAGCAGCTTCCAGAGAACCTTTTCCAGAGGCACGGTGCCCTTGGATCCAGCGTACCTGACTTCCTGCTCCCATGGAAATTCCTGGCTCCAACTGATGTGCATCAGCAGCTGTGTGGTTCTCACCAATAATGACCAAAGGTTTGTCTGCTAATCTCGCCCACTGAAGTGTGTCTGTGCTGGTGGATGGTGCGAGTAAAACCTGTGACTTGTTGTCAGTGTCCTCTTCAGAGCTCTCCTCCAAGGTGCTCTCTTGGGTTGCTGGGGGGCAGCGACTCTGGATGGCCCGGCCTCATCTGATGGAGTTTCTGCGACACAAGGGACATGGTTAAGTGAATACGAAGGACAAAGGTCAAGGATATAAACAACTCACTTGAGACAGGTCATCTGGAAAAAGGTGCAGTGGATCCTCACTTCCCTGGCATAGGCCAAACGCTCTGTCAGTTGCTGCTCGCTATGTGCCCCATTCCCTGATCCTTTCCTCATAGGGGATGAGGAGTCCTAAGTTGGTCATTCCCCCACCTATCTTTTCCCTTTCCCTTTTATTATAGAATATCTTCTCCTGCGGGGACACAAAGAGGACATTGTGACCCTGACGCCTGGCAGGTCGGGATCCACAGCATGTGGCATATGTGGACACCGGGCCTCGACAGAAAGAGGTTGTCATGAAGAATGCTGGGGTAGGGATCTGAGTAAAATGCTGGAGGGGGTGGGGGGAGGGTGGGGGGGGGGGGGGTGTTGGGAGGCTAAGAGATGGCAGGGAGTGGATTAATGGTGACATTCGAGGGGTGACAGATGGGACTGATGCCAGGAGGAAGCAGATGGGAGCTCACCATTACAACCCGTAGGAGGTCATTCAGTTTCATTCAGCATTGGACGCCGGTCCTTCTTGTCAGGCTGCTGGCACTGACTGCAGTTGCCACCGCATCCTAGGCGGGATTACTCACGTTACTTTGGGGTCACTTACCCATACGGACGTACAAGATTCCCGCCTCCACGGCATCCAGATGCATGTTCAAGTCCCCCTCCAGGAATCGAGGAGCAGGACTCTGTGCTGCCATCCTCCTGACTTGACTGGGAGTGAATGCTGAGGGACCATTTAAACACTGCTCCCCCTTGTCAGCAGTGAACAACTGAGCCCTGAGTCGCGCAAATCAGACGCCTGGATCATTTTTTGCACTAAGTGTGGGGCGATTACGGTCTGGATCGCGCCAAACGACCGATACGAATCGCACCACACTTTTTGGGGAGAATTGTTCTCATTATTTTGGTATGATGTTCCCGTCCTGCCCATCTTTGTTTGGTGCCATTTATTGCCTATCTCTAATTTCCCTTGAGGGGGCAGTTAAGAGTCAACCACATTGCTGTGGGTCTAGAGTCACATGTAGGCCAGACCAGGTAAGGATGGCAGATTTCCTTCCCTGAAGGACATTAGTGAACCAGATGGGTTTTTACAACAATCAACAATGGTTTTGTGGTCATCATTAGACTTTTCTTTTGATTCCAGATATTTTATTGAGTTTAAATTTCATCACCTACCCATGTCCCCAGATCATTATCCTGGGTCTCTGGATTACTAGCCCAGCGCCAATACCTCTATGCCACCACCTTCCCCATAAGATATGAATCAGGAGTAGGTCATTTTCCCCCTCAAACCTCCTGCCCCATTCAATAAGATCATGGATGATTTAATTGTGGCATCAACTCAACTTTCCCTCCTACCCCCATAGCCTTTGACTCCCTTGTTAATCAAGAATCTATCTATGCAACCATACATATTGCCCTGATAACGTTGGATTTGCAGGAAACTGGTTTTATACTGCCTTCACCACATTCCTTGTCCTTATTCATCTTCTCCTCAAAATCATATGAAGAAGATCTGTGTTCTGTGATGTGATCTTCCTGGTGGTTACAATGCATTGCTACTTTGCAAAACCACAACCATTCTGGGGACTGCTGAAGAGGTGCCTCCAGATCTGTCAAAGAGCTTGAAGTACATTTTCAGCCTGCCAAGGTCGTGATCGGTGACTCACCAGGAAGTAATATGGCATTGATTATATTTCTCATATTTCTCTTCGACATCATTCTGCAGGTTTCCAAGAGCTGCTATATATCAAGTTTTAAATTGCTATCCCCTGTCTCTTAGCAGCCAGTCATTAGATTTGCTACTAGTTGCAAAGATGTCAGGAAGGTTAGACTGCTGTCGGTCATGTTGCCTTTAATCTTTGGCCGAATTTGAGAACCAATCTAAGGCAGCATAAGTGACACCCACCCCGATCTGATAGGTCAAACACCCAACTTGTGGAAATGCAACTCTCAGTAAAAATACTATGAACAGCTTTTCCGCTGGCAGATAAGAAAGCAGCTGTGATTACTGAGTATGGAATGAATATGAAGATTTCCCTGAGATTGATTAATCCCTCTATTGCCACTATGTTCTCACCTTGCTTCCGCTATCAAATTTCAGGAATTCCCCCCAAAAAACACGGATTAATGGTGTATCAATATCAATCAAATTGGGCAATTAACATACGTTAATCGCTGGCCTACGTCACCTGAGGAGTTCCACACTTACAGCCGAAAGTGCTGAGCTGAACCATAGGACTCAATGGGTAGGCCTCATGTCAATATCACCGCCTTTAACTGTCACTCCCGTCAATCCACACTCTTCCCCCATATTAATATCCAAACCAATCCTTATTTTGCACTTTCATGTAGAGACATACAGCATTGTCATCTTTAGACAAGAGAAAATTATAGTCCCATATTTGTGTCTATGATCCTAGATTGTGTAATAGCCCAATATTGAGCAGTATAATCTGAGCCAATGAGCCATCAAAGCTCAGTCAGAAGCTGAGCTGTGGTGCTTTGAGCATTTGCAGTAGTCAGATCTACTGATTACTGTACTTGTCTGATAACCAAAAATAACAGACAGTGGCTAGTAAACAATATGATAGTATGAAAGAATGTTACTATTATTGTGCTTCATCTTAGCTTCAAGACAACCTGTGGACTCATGCAACCTCAAATAAAAGTAAGCAGCAAAGGCTGGAACATTCATAGTTTTAAGGTCAAAGCAGGCCAAGCATGCTAAATATCGAAAAAAAAACAAGTAGATGCTCTGCAGGAACTCACCAAGTTTCCTTGGGCAGCAATTTCCAAACCCATAACCATTACCACCTAGAAGGAGAAGTGCAGCAGGCACATGGGAGAACCACCACCACCTGGATCTTCATCTCCAAGCCACTCATGATCCTGACTTGGAAATATATCGCCGTTCCTTCGCTGTCATGAGCTGAAAATCCTGGAACTCCCTGCCTAACAGCACTGAGGGTGTACCCACAGCACAGGGATTGCACTGGTTCAAGAAGGCAACTCACCACCACCTTGTCAAGTGAAATTCGTGATGGGCAATAAATGTTGGTCTAGCCAATGATGCCCACATCCTATAAATTCACTTTAAAAAAATGGAATGATCTGGTTGTCGTGCATTGCAGCCGAGCTCAGTGGATATGTGATTACATGCATGGAAAAGAGTTCCACTCCTAGTTGTTAAAAAATCTATTACAAACATGGACAGGACCATCCACATTCTCCAACTGTGCAAAAGTTATTTAATAAGGACACGGGGAGTCCACACCGAGTAAGAATAATAAACTTGGTTTATTTACAACTACGTTAGATTCAGCTCCCAGTAGATCCCTAATGGGTCGCTTACTGGCTGACCTTTTATACACAGTTGAATGGTTGCTCTCCCGCCCCTCAGCGTGGGAATTCGTACTCCATGTGAACATGGAGGATATTACAAAGTCCAAAGGAGGAGCAGGTGGCGGACGTCGAACTCTCTTCGACTCTGGTGAAACGTCGAACCCCCGAAGCGCCTGATCAAGCGGCGTATAACTCAAAAGGAACGTTGTCTGCAGCAAGAACACCATGGTGGACGATCGGCAAGAGGTGGCTGAACCGTTTGTTAGGTGGATTGGACATGCTCAATTGCCCCTTTGCGACCAAAGATTAGGTGGGTTATGGGGTTACAGGGATAATGTTGGAGAGTAGGCCTAGTTAGAATGCTCTTTCAGAGGGTTGGTGCAGACTCGATGGGCCGAATGGTCTCCTTCTGCACTGTAGGGATTCATCATTCTATGAATATTATCAAATGCATTTACCTCACCTAATGATGATCCTTTCATGCTTTCTCTCATACTGGCCTTTTTATAATAATATGATTGTCTTGAATGATTAATTTTCACACATGTGTTTACAAAATTATTAACTTAGAATACAAAAGATGCACAGAAAAGTCTCGCATTTTATCTCAATTATACAATCTCCATGTTAATACTGTAAATTCTGTGTATGTGTGTCCAATAGGCAATTTGCAAATTTCCTTTGAGATTCAAATGACTAATTTTAATACATCTTGATTAGTAAGACAATGACAGATCATTGCTCACTGTACTGCATTTTGGTGGTTTAATGCTAATTTAGGCATAGTTGCTACCTCTGGTTGAAAGATTATATTCCCTCAACATAAGGTACAGTAAGTGCTTTTGCCTCCACTCTTTTGCAAACTTTAATTCAGTGTTATAATCCAAAGGAGGGAAAGGTAGCAATGAACCAAGCAAAATTAAATTATATTTCGACATAAAAAGACAAGGGGACTAGAAATTCAATAAGGTGGTGGAATAAAACAGGCAGTATTGGATCGGCTGCATCTTACACACAGCATTGATATTTAATTCCAAAGATTTTGATGGAGCAGGAGTTGGGGCACCATCTTTGAGTAGCCAGCCGTGCTGGCTCTATTAGGCCTCACCCCATCATAGTGACGGCGTAAAACACATCCCAGATTTTTTTCTGTGCACTCAGTGCCAGAAAATCTGGTCTGAAAGCTTGGTTGTACATCTGGAGAGATACGTGCTGATCAATTTTCAGCCAGACTCTGACACTCTGATAAATTTTGGTAAATTCCACTCATTACTTTGCAGCTGCCATGTGTCAGCGCTGCCTTTAGTGACCACAGACAAGTCCAAAGCGAGGGGATTAAGAGAAAATAGCTTCATTGCAAAGTAATAATATATGCAATACTCTTCATATCCCCAAACGGGTTTGACATTTGACAAAGGATCATCTGGACTCGAAACATTAGCTCTTTTCTGAAGAATACATTTGTATTTTTTGAAGAATAAAGGGATTAAGGGTTATGGTGTTCGGGCCGGAAAGTGGAGCTGAGTCCACAAAAGATCAGCCATGATCTCATTGAATGGCGGAGTAGGCTCGAGGGGCCAGATGGCCTACTCCTGCTCCTAGTTCTTATGTTCTTATGTTCTCTCCCTACAGATGCTGCCAGACTTGCTGAGATTTTCCAGCATTTTCTCTTTGGTTTCAGATTCCAGCATCTGCAGTAATTTGCTTTTATTTTATGTCAGTTCCAAGTATGGCTGACTTTCATATCAACGTTTATTACCCTGTCCCTGGGCTCCCCACCCCTCAGTGGGGAGCTTGTACTCAACGAGGCTCATGGGCTAATTGTTTGTGTGGGTTGTAACACTGCCCTATGGTAGAACTAATTCCATTCCCTCAACATCCAACTGACCTTAAGCAGCAAATCATCCAGGGCACTATTATTCTCGTAATAGTCATGATGTCTTTATTTATTTAGCGAATGAAAATCCCTGAAACGAAGCGATCATTGTGTACTGTGACATGGGGCGAGATTCTCCGACCCCCCGCCGGGTCGGAGAATCGCCGGGGGCTGGCGTGAATCCCGCCCCCGCCGGTTGCCGAATTCTCCAGCACCGGATATTCGGCGGGGGCGGGAATCGCGCCGTGCCTGTTGGCAGGCCCCCCCCGCGATTCTCCGGTCCGGATGGGCCGAAGTCCCGCTGCTAGGGTGCCTGTCCCGCCGGCGTGGATTAAACCAGCTCTCTTATCGGCGGGAGAAGGCGGCGCGGGCGGGCTCCGGGGTCCTGGGGGGGGGGGGGGCAGGGCGATCTGGTCCCGGGGGGTGCCCCACGGTGGCCTGGCCCGCGTTCGGGGCCCATCGATCCGTGGGTGGGCCTGTGCCGTGGGGGCACTCTTTTCCTTCCGCCTTCGCCACGGTCTCCACCATGGCGGAGGCGGAAGAGACTCCCTCCACTGCGCATGCGCGGGGTGCCGTGAGTGGCCGCTTACGCTCCCGCGCATGCGCCGCTCGGCAATGTCATTTCCGTGCCCGCTGGCGGGACACTTCCGCCAGCTGGCGAGGCACTTCCGCCAGCTGGTGGGGCGGAAATCAGTCCGGCGCGGGCCTAGCCCCTCAACGTTAGGGCTCGGCCCCCCAAGATGCGGAGGATTCCGCACCTTTGGGGCGGCGCAATGCCCGACTGATTTGCGCCGTTATTGGTGCCGGTCGGCGGACATCGCACCGATACTGGAGAATTTCACCCCATGTCTTTACAGTGATTCATGCAGAACTGCTGGTGACTTAACTAGAGTGATGGTTTATTAATTTACACGTAGTAAGGTAACAATCAGACTGCTCTGCAGACAAGTTACTATTTGAGTTACAGCGACTCTCCTGGAATTACCCCTCTGTGCGACTGTCCTGGTGAATGCCTAACAACCTTCTGGTGAGAGCCGGATGTCACATGACTGATGTCTGATGCCACCTGCTGGTTGGAGGTCGCATTGCTAAGCATATACAATATTATTCACAGGCATATCACCACCGCAATCACCTCCTCATTTTCTGAGCTTAAAGTGAGTAGCCCACCATTTAATCCACAAGAGGGACACTCCTCAGTAAAGTACAGCATTGTTTGTGTCTCTCCATCAGTGCATAAGGGGTTTGTAATGTGGATCTGGTGATGGAATTTTGCTGTACAAGGGCCCAGGCTTGTACTGAACCTGCTTAGCAAGGACCATTCTTGCAGTGATAGTTCAAAGCCTACCATTCGACAGATGAAGTTTCTCACATGGAACTTCTTAGTGACTTCCCATATTTCCCATTCGTTAATATGAAGGATGTTTACTTGTTGATATTGCTATCCTGAGTCACTCCCAATATGTTGGGTTGAAATCATGCTTTACTTTCTGACCATCTATGTTGATATGCAGGTCTTTTTTGGCACTGGCATCTCGTCTTGGCCAGACCCTCAGGTTGTTGATAGAATCTGGCTAGGGACCAATCACATTTTGTTTAAAGCAAACAAAGTTTTAGATTCAATATGCCTACTGAGTGAATAAAGCCACAAGATTCCATGGGTTTTGAGCAAACAAAAATCTATGTTACAAGGTCAGAAAGGTAAAACAAGGGGCAGCACGGTGGCGCAGTGGGTTAGCACTGCTGCCTCACGACGCTGAGGTCCCACTTTTGATCCCGGCTCTGGGTCACTGTCCGTGTGGAGTTTGCGCATTCTCCTCGTGTTTGCGTGGGTTTCGCCCCCACAACCCAAAGATGTGTAAGTTAGGTGGATTGGCCACACTAAATTGCCCCTTAATTGGAAAAAATGAATTGGGTACTCTAAATTTATAAAAATTTTAAAAAGAAAGGTGAAACAATTTACAATAACTATCTTATACTCCAACATTCAGGGTAAGGTTGAGGTGCATGTGAATTAGCAAGGCAACTGTGGTTGAACACAGCACACTGCACAATAAATGCCAAATTCGACCAAAACAGGTTCCATGGATTTCGTAACAACCCACACAAACATTAGTCACATTGTGAGTCAACCAATCTCTCAGAAACTCTGGGCACAATCTTCCAGCCTCGTTACACTCAAGCTCAAGCGTAATGAGGCCGATGAATAGCGGGAGAGGCCAAAAACGGGAACTGTGCCAGACTCCAAACAGGTTGTAATGCAAACTGCCTGCTCCTATATGCGAATTCGCAAATTCGCTGTAGCATGGTGCGAAACCAATTATCACCACTTAAGCCCTATTTCCATATAATTAATGAGAGCCACCCGTCATCCACCGGCCTCCTGTCATTCACCGGCCTTCCCAGCAAGTGGTCCCGCTGGCGCAAATTAGTATTCCTTTTTAAAACGTGAACCTGATGGAATGTCTTCCGTGGGAAGCTGAGGAGGTGAGTAGCCATCTTTGCTCACAGGCAAAGAGACCGGGGCACTGTGCTTACCACCCCAGTGCTCGGCAGGGGGTGGGCGACCCTCCGCAGGCGTGGGCGGCCATGGGAGGGAGGGGGGAGTTGCTGGGGAGCAACGGGGGGGGGCACTCGCTCGTGGCACCACCATGCCAACCCCTGGATCAAAACGCCATTCTGGGGGCAATTCCTGCCCCTGCCCGTCTGCCCCACTGATCACCCATGACCCTCACTGACTGCTGAGGTCTCTGGCTGCGCGGCTGAAGGTAATCGCTAATAGGGAATTGCAATCATGGTTAAGTGAGCACTTGACACATGCCAAGCGGGTTCCGTGGGTAGGCGGGCCATGCAACATGTGGGAGTCATTGCCTCGCATTCCAATCAAATCTTGATGTCTGGACACTGTGTGGGAGTCAACATCACACACACAGCAACCAACATCCGAACACCCAGAAGATGGTACACAGCTCCCGAGATATGATAGGGTGGGTGCCACGGGGAGGGTGGGGTTGCCTGGAGAGACAAGCAAAAGGTCCCGGGGTCAGCCCGCATTGCGGAAGAAATTGACAGAGGCACCATAATGTTTGTGCAAAGAGTTGTTTAAAGTGCTGTACAATACCCCATTCCCGATAGTGCAACCCTATCAAGGTCGGCCTGGTACTGGGTGACATCCCCCAGTAAGGCTGACATACTGCTGAGACCCTCAGCCATGATCGTCACTGACTGCTCGATGCCTTGGACACCTTCACCCATGGTGCGGATGTTGTGCCCCAGGCTCTCCACTGCGGTCTCCATCCTAATAGTTTTGGCCTCGGTGCCACTCATTGCTGGTGCCATCCCCAGCGCCCGTAGCATCTGGGACTCCTCGAGTCTGCTGGAGTGACACTGACATCTCCCTCTGAACGTCCAGGTTGGTCCTATCGTTCCCACCAGCCCCGAGTAACTTGGTTCCAGAGATTCAGTTTCCCAGCTGGGACCTGGGATCCAGCAAACCTCCGACTGCTGTCTCACCTGGGGGTTTCTGCTTCCACCAAATGTACATCAGCAGCAGTGTGGTGCTCACTAGATTGTGCCCCAGAAGCCTGACCACTAACATTTCCCACCGAGGTGAGTGTATCTGCACTCAAGCATCGACTTATACACACAACCTGAGCTCCTCAGCTGTGCCAAACCGAACACCACTGCTCCGATGGGATAGCTTTACCTCACCGGCCCATGGCATGGAGTCAGCATCCTTTGTCTCCCTTCTAGGATCTTCAGAACTTCCTCTGAGCCCTCTTCAATTACCAGGGCTCCTCCCGAGCCCACTTCACTTAAACTCTGCTACCCCTAGTCCTTTAACTAATTAGAGCCCGTTTCTCCACTCCTCTTCTTTTTAAGCTTAACTAGGACATGTTTCTGTCACCTTTCTTTGTTCCTTACCTGAGACTTCCATTCGGGATTTGGTCACTATATCCATGCTGGAAAAGATGGACTCCAAGCTCTGCTCAAAGCATTGTTTCAAGTCGGTGCCACATTCCTGATGGGAGTAGAGGGATGCGGACCCCGGAATTGTAGAAGATTTTAGTTTAGACGGGCAGCATGGTCGGCGCAGACTTGGAGGGCCGAAGGGCCTGTTATTGTGCTGTTCTTTTCTTTGTTCTTTGTCCTTTGTTCCCCCATGCTCTTTGATTTAAACTGCAGGCTTTCCGGAAGGTTTCGCAATGCATTAATCATTTCTATTGTGCAAATGCACACAGATTTTGCATTGATAAAGTGCTCACCTGAGCCCTACTGTGGCAGAACCTGTCTAGGAACTCACCCCACTGTTCTGGATGCAACTAACTTATGCTCAGTGTCTCACCATGTGCAGGCTCCACTTCTCATTGATCAATCCCCTACCATGTATACGAGCGGGCAGTATTTACTGATTTCTGATGAGGGCTAGTTCACTGTTGCTGCCAGTTCCAGGATACCAATGAGATGAAATCCCCATCAGGCATTATGTTGCCTGCCATTGAGGTTCTTGGAACCGGCAGAGCTGATGTCTTTCCTCTGCAAGTCGCTGGCCAATCTGAAGCTGGCAGCTTTTCAGTGCAACTCCACGAGAAATGGTGCAGCAGTAAGCACAGTGTTGTCGCTGGAGCCGCAAAATGCAGGTCAGTGAGGCGGGCTCAGAGAAGCCAGTCAGGTAGCCCCTGGTGAGGCCAAGTAAGGGCCTCAATTGACCTCCAGGTGAAAAGGCAGTACTCAACCCTCCCCACCCTGGACTTAACTGAGGGGAGTCGGAAAGGCAACGTGCTCTCTAACCCATGACCTCCAAAACAAATTTGCACTCCTCGCTGCCCGTTCCCAGGGTGGATATTAGGTTCTGGCCTGTAACTAAGCAGGCAATTGCAAGTCACCGAGTCATAGAGGTCGATAGCACAGAAAACGGCCTTTGGCCCATTGCATCTGTGCCAGTCAATAACAACCACATCATAGAATCATAGAATTTACAGTGCAGAAGCATTCAAATCCCATTTTCCAGCACTTGGTCCATAGCCTTGTATGCCTTGCCATTGCTAATGCATATCCAAGTACTTCTTAAATGTTATGAGGGGCCTCAGCCTCCTTTCAGGCAGTGAGTTCCAGATTCCCAACACCCTCTGGGTGAAAATGGTTTTCCTCACATCCCCTCCACACCTCCTGCCTCTTTCCTTAAATCAATTCTCCCCAGTCATTGACCCCTCCACCAGGGGAAAGGTTCCAGTCTACTCTATCTATTCCCCTCATTATTTTATACCCTAGTCTAGCCAATCTCTATTCATAACTACACTCTCCAGACCAGGCAACATCCTGGTAAATCTCCTCTGCATCCTTTCCAGTGCTATCACATCCCTCCTATAATGTGGATCCCAGAACAGCACACACTACTCTAGCTGTGGTCTAACCAACGTGTTATACAGATCCAGCAAAATCCTCCGCTCTTAAACACTATGGGCGGGATTCTCCAACCCCCTGCCGGGTTGGAGAATCGCCGGGGGGGCGGTGTGAATCCCGCCCCGCCGCTCCGACTCTGGCTGCCGAATTCTCCGGTGCCGGTTTTCGGGTGGGAATCATGCCGCGCCAGTTGGGGGCGTTGGCAGCGGCCCCCCCCCCCCCCGGCAATTCTCCAGGCCCCAATGGGCCAGGCATCCACCCGTTTTCGGCCAGTCCCGCCGGCGTGAAATAGACATGGTCCATCCCGGCGGGACCTGGCTTGGAGGGCGGCTTGCGATGTCCTTGGGGAGGCGCGGGGGGATCCGGCCCCAGGGGTGGGGGCCCCCCACGGTGGCTAGCCCACGATCAGGGCCCACCAAACTGCAGGCGGGTCTGTGCCATGGGGACAGTCTTTCCCTCCGTGCCGGCCTCTGTAAGGCTCCGCCATGGCTGGCGCGGAGAAGAAACCCCCTGTGCATGCGCAGGAAACACGTCGGCGGGTCCGCGCATGCGCCAGAACATGCTGGCAGTCCTGCGCATTCGCCAACTCGTGCCGGCCCCGCGGCGGCCCTTCGACGGCAGTTGGCGCAGCGCCAACACCTCCAGCGCCGGCTTAGCCCCCGGAAGTGCGGAGGATTTCGCAACTTCCGGGCAGCCCGATGGCGGGGTGGTTCGCACCGCTCTTGGCGCCGGTACAGGCCACCCGACCAATTGCGGGGGAATCCCGCCCTACGCCTCAGCTAATAAAGGCAAGTATACCATATGCCTTCTTAATCACTGTACCTACCTGTCCTGCTACCTTAATGGGCTGGTGTACAGGCACACCAAGGTCCCTCTGATCCTCAGTGCTTCCCAGGCTCCTGCCATTTATCATGTATTCCCTTGCCTTGTTTCTCCTGCCCAAGTGCATCACCTCACACATTTCCGGTTTGAATTCCATTTGCCCTGATCTGCCCAGCTGACCAGACTATCTATATCCTCCTATAATCGAAGGCTATCCTCCTTACTATATTGGGGCGTCCTGGTAACACAGTGGTTAGCACTGTTGCTTCACAACGGCAGAGTCTCGGGTTCGATTCCCGGCTTGGGTCACTCTGTGCAGAGTCTGCACGTTCTCCCCGTGTTCGCGTCGATTTCCTCCAGATGTCCGTATCATCCACAAACTTACTGATTAACCCTTCTAGTCATGTCTTAATCATTTATATAAACCATAAATACCAAGGGTCCCAACACTGATCTCTGCAGGGCCCCATTGAACACAGGCATCTAGTCAGAAAAACACCCTTCGACCATTACCCACTACTTCCTGCCACTCAGCCAATTCTGGATCCAATTTATCAAATTTCCTTGCATCCCATGGGCTCTTACCTTATTTAAAATTGAGTGACAGTGCTTTGGTTTCACTATCCCAATCTTCCTGTTCTCTGAGGTACTTCTGACAACACTATTGTCAGATTCTAAAGCTGAAATTTTCTGGCCCCTCTTTCCATCTGGAACTTTTGCTCCCACCTAAGTCAATGGATATTTGAATAGTTCACCGCGAGGAAACCCACAGCGTCAGGTGGGAAAATCTGACCTAAGGGCAGGATTCTCTGATAATGGGGCTAAATGTTGACGCCATCCTAAACGCTGGAGCATTTTACGACGCCGTCATCTGGCCCCTAGGAGCAGCAGTCCTGCGCCGCAAGGGGGGGCCAGCATGACACTGTAGCGCTTCACGCAGCTCCAGCTGCCGATACTGGCGCCAGCACGGCCGGCGCGGTCCGTGCACGCGTGTGGGTTGCCTTCTCTGCGCTAGCCCCTGGGCAACATGGCGCAGCCCTACAGGGGCCTGGTGAAGAGGAACATAGGCCCCGATCGCAGACCTGGCCACAGTAGAGGAACCCCCGGAGTTGGATCCACCCTCCCCACACCAGGGCTGCCCGCAGCATGAACACCGAGGTCCCACCGGGTAGGACCACACGCCAACGATGCCAGCGGGACTCGGCTGAACTCGACGGGTACTCGGCCCGTTGAGCGCAGAGAATCACCGGGAGGCCGCGTTAAGCGGCCCTCGACCGGCGCCGCAGTGACCGCGCCTGTGCCATTGACGGCGATTCTCCAGTCACCGGCGAATCGGCGGACCAAGTCGGAGCGGCGTCTTGTGATTTGCGTCCCCCCCCGGCGATTCTCTGACCTGGCACGGGGTCAGAGAATCCCGCCTAAGTGTTTGAGTCTTGACACTTGTCCAGTCCAGAACAGTTTCCAATAAAAACTGGGCGGAGTCAGCACTTTTCCCTGTGGTACCATTCCTTGCTCTTTCTATAAGGACCCTTCCCATTGATTCCCTTATTTCCCATTTCTTTTACTTTGTGGTTAGATTTTTGATCCATGCATATTAATTTGGACATATACCTTTAAGGCACGCAGAGGAAGTGAGGAACTCAAAAATTGCAAAATAATATACTGTGCTATGGAGGTTTAGCTTTTGAACAGAAGATCTCAAGACTTTCTGACACCTGAGACATCGGACGGATGCAGTTCGATTGGTTGGCTGATGGCCAATGGATTTGGCAAACACCGTATTTTGCAACAGACAGCAATTGGGTCCTGCCAGGTGGGGTGTTTTCAGAGAAAGAGGAGAGAAAGGTGCTGGACACTGAGAGAAGAAGCTGTGAGTTGCCTTCTCTCTCTCTCTCTTTCTCCAAAAAGGTTTTTTTGCCTGCTGGTTTCTGAATTTACAGAGAAATCTTAAGGTCCTGATACAGTGAAAACGATCACAGACTGAAAGCAAGAACACACCAACTGAATGCCTAGACTAAAAAGAAAGATGTAGTGGAAGATGTCCATCTGAAACAAATACTTAATCCTTTCACTTTTAGTGATTTTTTTTTTAGCCTCCTCTTACCCCTCTGTGTTTGCCGTGTGTGTGTATGTGCGTGTGTAGAGGATGGGTGAGTTAAATAAGGGGGTTAGGAATTTAGTTAACCAGTTGTATTTGTTGCCTATTTAATTATAAATATTGTTATTAACAAAAAGTAATTGTGTTTAAATTAACAAACCAGCCAACCATAGTTATTGGGCAGCCAAAGACCAAAGACTTTCAGTATTTTCTAAAAAATAATAGTTAATTCCAATTGTGTTGAGACACAAGGTCAAGTGGGGCTTGAATTGACTGCGAACTAACTCAGGGTGTCGTAACATTTCCCAGATCACATTCTCTTCAACACAACTCTTAGCATTTGCATAATGCATCACCTTTTTCAGAGGTGCAAGCTGGCTTTAAGTGATGATCACTACTCATGCCCATGGCCCCATAGTTTTGTGCTCATATGAACAGCATGGTTGGCGTTGGTTTAATTGAAACATTTTGCTCTACCAAAGATATTGCCCAACTGACAGATTTCATTGGATCCTTATTTGTGCAGAAGGTGGCCATTCGGCCCATCAAGGCTACACCGCACTCTGAAAAGCACCCCAACTAGGCCCAATACCTTGCCTTATCCCCATCTAACTGTTGGGCACTAAACAGCAATTTAGAATGGCCAATCCACCAAACCTGCAAAACTTTGACTGTTGCAGGAAACAAGAGCACCTGGGGGAAGCCTAAGCAGACATGGGGAGAGTGTGCAAACTCCGCACAAACTCCACACAGACACCCAAAGATGGAATTGAACCCAGGTCCTTGGCGCTGTGAGGCAGCAGTGCTAACCACTGTGCCTTATGTCATTTGATGAGTATATCCAGCATTGTATTTTATTCCAGGATCCTGATTTATTTTGCATTTGATTAAGAATTAAATTTCCTTCATAGCAAAAACATTTTGTAATATTAAATATACATTTAACAATTTTTATTTGGTTCCAAAGCCCTCTTAAAATATTGTTATAGTATCTGCCTCAATGTGATAAAACATTCCATGTTCCAAGAATCATGTGTGGGAAAGATTTGAATCTTTTTCTTCATTGCTTTGATGATAATCCTCAATCTATACAACCCTTATGGGCGATCTTGCCATTTTATGTACCCCCGAAAGAGCTGCTGCCTAGAAAAGTGTTTGCCAGACTGAATCTGAATTTTGAAGTTACTTACTGTCTGTGCTTCAAAAGTTAACATAGCAGTCAAGCTAAACAACTATCAGGGGCGAGATTCTCCGGTATCGGCGCGATGTCCACCGACTGGCGCCCAAAATGGCGCAAATCAGTCGGGCATCGCGCCGCCTCAAAGGTGCGGAATGCTCCGCATCTTTGGGGGCCGAGCCCCAACCTTAAGGGGCTAAGCCCACGCCAGACGAATTTCCACCCCGCCAGCTGGCGGAAAAGGCCTTTGGTGCCCCGCCAGCTGGCGCGGAAATGGCATCTCCGGGCGGCGCATGCGCGGGAGCGTCAGCGGCCGCTGACGGCATTCCCGCGCATGCGCAGTGGAGGGAGTCTCTTCCGCCTCTGCCATGGTGGAGACCGTGGCGAAGGCGGAAGGGAAAGAGTGCCCCCACGGCACAGGCCCGCCCGCGGATCGGTGGGCCCGATCACGGCCCAGGCCACCGTGGGGGCACCCCCCGAGGCCAGATCGCCCCCCAGGACCCCGGAGCCCGCCCGCGCCGCCTTGTCCCGCCGGTAAGGTAGGTGGTTTAAATTACGCCAGCGGGATAGGCATTTTAGCGCCGGGACTTCGGCCCATCCGGGGTCGGAGAATCTCGCCCCTGAAATTAAAAAATGCAAATCACTAAATTGCCTCTCACAGTCCAAAGATGTGCAGGTTAGGTGGATTGGCCATGATAAATTGCCCTTAGTGTCCAAAATTGCCCTTAGTGTTGGGTGGGGTTACTGGGTTATGGGGATAGGGTGGAGGTGTTGACCTTGGGTAGGGTGCTCTTTCCAAGAGCCAGTGCAGACTCGATGGGCCGAATGGCCTCCTTCTGCACTGTAAATTCTATGAAAATCTATGATAATCTATGAACAGCTAGATCATTCAAATGAGTAAGGAGCATGATGTTGATGTGCTGCCTGTATTGCAGCCAACAGACTCAGGTTAAGCGTGCGTCATGAACTGTGTGCCTGTTTATCATAGAATGTACAGTGCAGAAGGAGGCCATTTGGCCCATCGAGTATGTGCCAGCTCTTGGAAAGAGCACCCTACCCAAGGTCAACACCTCCACCCTATCCCCATAACCCAGTAACCCCACCCAACACTAAGGGCAATTCTGGACACTTAAGGGCAATTTTTATCATGGCCAATCCACCTAACCTGCACATCTTTGGACTGTGGGAGGAAACCGGAGCACCCGGAGGAAACCCACGCACACACGTGGAGGATGTGCAGACTCCGCACAGACAGTGACCCAAGCCAGAAGCGAACCTTGGACCCTGGAGCTGTGAAGCAATTGTGCTATCCACAATGCTACCGTGCTCCCCCGTGTTTTGGGGGGTTATCAAATTTAGTAACCTTAGTATTTTATTTGATAATTGCATATCTAAATTTCAAAAGTTATTCCTGGCAGATTTACCTAACATGGCCAAGAAATTCAGATGTGTGCATGGATAGGCAGTGACTGGATGCACAAGGTATACAAGTGTTGACTTTGCATACAGATTAGTCAGGGACAATGAGTGCCAAGCAGAACAAAATGATGCAAAATTGCTGATTAATGTTGCATACGCACGCAGCATTACATCTGGGTGGGACTGTGCTGCTATTCTGATTCTGCAGTGATCAATTCAGTTGAGCTTTAATCTCAAAGGCACTGAGCGAACACGCAGTTTTATCAGGAAGGAAACTTAATGCAGTGACTGCAAAGCTTATCTCACTGAAACAGAGGAAGTTCTCACAAGGAATTGACTTGAAAGTGTATCAGGCAGCACGGTGGCGCAGTGGGTTAGCCCTGCTGTCTCACGGCGCCGAGGTCCCAGGTTCGATCCTGGCACTGGGTCACTGTCTGTGTGGAGTTTGCACATTCTCCCCGTGTTTGCGTGGGTTTCGCTCCCACAACCCAAAGATGTGCAGGCTAGGTGGATTGGCCACGCTAAATTGCTCCTTAATTGGAAAAATGAATTGGGTACTGTTGTTGAAAACTCACCACTATTCTTAGAAGTCCCCCTATACCAAAAAGTGCTGACATTCTAAATGGTGAACAGGGATTCTCGCTCCCTGACTCCGATGCAGGCTTCAGTGGGTGCTATTCAGGTCAAACTATATTTTCAAGTAACCCCCCGGTATAACCCATACCTTCACCAAAGATTTCATCTACTTACCACCTAGTAGCATCGATCCTGGGTCCCACATTGTAGTAAAGTAGAGTAAAGTAGACTTTGGAATAACCACTATTTCAGGTTAAATTAAGTTATTTTATTATTATATTTTTTCTTTTAAAAGCTGCAATTATTGTCTTTACAGAAAGGTAAAAAGATCTTGCTTCTGGATTCTCCTGGTTGGTTGAAGGGACCTTCAGGCCCAGCTTGACAACCAATCTTCTTTTTAAAATCTGGTTTTCTTTAGATGTATTCGCTGGTGAGCTCAGTTGCTATGTCCTACCTTTCCCATGTACCGAGCTGTGAGAGCTGACTCTGCTGGCTATCTCTGAGCTGACTCTGAGCTGACTCTGCCTGCTCTTTAAATTCTAGTCTTCCTTAGATGTATCAGCTGTTTTAGCTCGGCTGCTATGTCTTATCTTTCCCATGACCGAGCTGACTGTAAGCTGACTCTGAGCTGCTTGTTCCTTCTCTGCTTGTCCCCCTCTCTGCTTCTCTCCTTCTCTCTGAGTTCTGGTAGTTCCTGCTCTGGTCTCTGGGTTTATATTCTCTTTTTAACAGTTATTAAGTTTTTATGGCTTTATTGTAAAGTAACTTTTATTTCACTTTGATTGTAAAAAGTATCTTTGATCTAAACATTCTAATACAACTAAGTACTCATTTGGACATGACCTCAGCTCTCAGATCTCTGGTTACATTGTTTCTTTGTGATGTTCAAAGTTCCTTTGTGATATTCAAAAATGCTTTGGTTTCAATAGGGGTGTGAATTTTGGTCCCTGTCATTTCTATAGTTTTATTTTCCAATTGTGTCCCCAGCTCATAATTCTGACTTTGATTTTGGCTTTAAATTATGTTTCTCGTAGACTGATCATCTCCAGTTTTTTTTTAATTTACTTGGTGTTAGCAGAATTTCACACTTATAGATTTGCCCCCCTAGTCATTCTTTTCTATCTGCTGATTTTACTTCAATGAGGGTGTGAATCATTGCTTTTAGCTGTATGCTAAAACCCACTTGGTTCTGACTTGAAAGACCTGCCTGTTTTAAACATTCGTCATCTAATTCAACTGAAACCCTCATCCATGCTTTTCCAAATGCTTACTAAGATAGTTACTTTCAATGAAGGTGTGAACCATTGTTTTTAGCTTCATACAAAAATCCTGTTTGTTTTGTTTGCTAAGCCTGCTTGACCAAGGCTATCTGCATTTTACAATCCTGCTCTTTACAGCTGCTGTTAACCCTTTGTGGGACCTTGCCCTGTATTCTCTCACGTTTTTCTCAGACCAGGGATATTGCCAGACTTCCATGTTTCAAATGACACATCTTTCCATATTATCAATTACAGTACTCTAAATTTATTTTAATAAAAAAAATTGAGGGATCCACTGATAACGTGGTGAAATAAAGGAATAACTCAGCAATTTTGCATCTTTTACCAGATGCAGAAGATAATGGCCGTTAACTTCCTCTGCGATCCTGAGCTTAAGTTGTTGGACCGCCACACATATGCAGCACGACAACCCGGAAGTGCGGACACATGGGCATGTGCGCTGGAAGAGTGTGGCGTTCAAACTCCTGGCCCACTTTTGTTTGGCAGATTGGGTGAAGCACTGTGCTGAAGCGGCTGAATGTAAATGAAAGGGACAACGCTAACTTGGCCAACTTGCCCCACTGTTCGGTCAGTTTTTGCACCTTTTTATTTGCACTTTTATTTCTCAGTCCAGGATCATCGAGCAGTGGCAGGAGGCATCGGGAACTATTTGTTTGGCAGGTTAATGCTTCATATTATTTGTATTTAGTGTTTATAAATATGTCAAAATGCAAATAAAGTGAAAGGAAGATATATTTTTATTTCTTTAAAAATTTGGTTTGTCATCAGGCTGTTAATTCCATTAAAAAGGTATTTTACTATAGAAAGTGAGTTTGGAGTCACAGAAAGTGAAAGAAAGATATTTTTTAAAACTTTGGTTGTCACAAGAATGTTATTCCATTGAAGGAGCTATAATGTATCGAATGCGGTGATCACTCGCTAATAAGTATGATTATCCACCGCAGATATCCTGTGTTACGGTTTCTGTGGGTCCTTGCGTAGCTGGTGAGTCCATCCCTAGAGCCTCATCTTCAATCACTCACTTGGCAGGAGTTTCCAAAAGGTGAGATTGGACAAAAGCTGAACAAAAAGAGCGCACAGCTCGAAGAGGGATCTGCGCAGGTGCAAGTCACACATTACGAAACAGCTCACAGTAAAGGAAAAGCAATTTGCGCATGCGCAATCCATTCCTATGCTTTACATCACGAGCGTCCTGACCACCTAAAGGGGAAATGTCCGAAAATTTTAAAAAAGACTTTTAAAGCTACAAAACACAATTCTTTCACCTCGAAAGACAGAACAATGCCTGAACTTCTACCAGCAGTTGAAAATAACCTCCGCAGCACCCTGGAGCAAGCAGTTTGCAGCTCCCGAAGTGAAGAGCACAATGACAAATCCAAAACCAAAGAAGATGATTTGTTCATTGAACATGAAGAGCACAATGACAAATCCGAAACAAAAGAAGATGCTTTGTTTATCGAAGAATACTACTCATACATAGCTCAGTTATTCGGATATGATGATCAGAAAAGCATCAGCGCCGCGGTTGAAAAGCTCAACACGACTCTACTCATGGTAGATGAATCCAATACCATGATGCAATGGCACATCGTCGATACATTGGATGACAGCAACCTGTCAAATACCCAAGAAAAAAACGATGCCACACAGCGAGTACTGAACGACTCCGTTGGGAGAGCACAGATCGACTTCACAGAGAGACCACTGCACGACTCCACACAGAGAGCGATGAAAGACTCCACAGGGAGAGCCATACAAGCCTCCACAGAGAGCTCATTGACAGACTCCACAATGGAAGCAACTCAAGACTCCATAGCGAAGTCCATGCATGAACAAGACCACAAAGGTCAATCAACCTCATCTGAGCAACCAGCAGCAGACTATGAAAGTCTACCAAGCTCACGTGAACAACAAAAAGACTATGAAAGTCTACCCAGCTAATTTGAGCCACCAGAAGAAGACTATAAAAGTCTACCCAAGTCATTTAACCAACAAGAAGACACTGAATGTGAGACAAGTATCTTAAAGCAATAGTATGAATCCAGATCTCTGCTATGAATACATTAACACTAACATGTTTACTTCGGCCTTCAGGAGCTGTGGATAGGAGCAGGGCACCTGATCATCTAAAATGACAGTTCAGTGCAGTTGAACTAAATTACATAGGGACTTGAAGTATGACAGGTTTAACGAATTTATAATGAGAAAAGTCACTGCAACGTATATAACAAAACAGTTTTGTAAACTAGTCAAGCTATTACACCTCACACAATAAATGAGATTTTCAGTTGCAATTTCTCTGGAGTGCATTTTCAAGGCCATTCAGCTATCATCATAATTTTCAAAAGAAATTGCAGCTGAGAGATTTGAAAGCACACACTAAAAAATAAATTTCTCATTCATTAACGTATAAATATTTGAAAGACAAATCTCAGCAAACCGTTTAAAAATGTAGGTCCAGAAATTCAATCACGATGAGGAAGAGTAAAATGGCCACTTTGGGATCCAATATTGTGGGTGCCAGGTGCAACTGCCCCATACCAGAGGCTTATCAGCTTCCAAAAGGTGCACTTATAGAGTATTAAAAAGCATCATTGCTAAATAACAGCAGCAACAACTTGAATTGACATTGCACGTTTAATGTAGTGAAATGTCCCCAGGCGCCAGACAAGAGCATAATTAAACAGAACCTCAACACTGAGCTACATAGTGAGATTTTAGGGAATATGATGTTTTGGTAAGTGTGCTAGATTTTGAAGAGCGTCTTAAAGCAACAAAAGTAGGTACAAACAGATTTGGGGAGGAAATTTCAGATCTTAGGGCCCAGGCAGAATAAGACATGAACATCAATGGTGGAAAAATTAAAATTGGGGACGTTCAAGAGGCCAGGAATATATTCAAAAACAAGGGTGAGAATTTTAAAATCAAGGCGTTTCTGAGTTGAATGCCCATGTAAGCCAGAAAGAACAATGGGTGTCAACAAGGGGTGATGGATGAACAGGACTTGATGAAAATTAGGGCTGCATTGGATTTACAGAGAGTAAAATATAGGACTGAGTTCATAGACTTTCATAGAATTTACAGAGCAGAAGGAGGCCATTCGGCCCATCGAGTCTGCACCGGCTCTTGGAAAGAGCACCCTACCCAAGGTCAACACCGCCACCCTATCCCCATAACCCAGTAACCCCACCCAACACTAAGGGCAATTTCGGACAGTAAGGGCAATTTATCATGGCCAATCCACCTAACCCGCACATCTTTGGACTGTGGGAGGAAACCGGAGCACCCGGAGGAAACCCACGCACACACGGGGAGGATGTGCAGACTCCGCACAGACAGTGACCCAAGCCAGAATCGAACCTGGGACCCTGGAGCTGTGAAGCAATTGTGCTATCCACAAGGCTACCGTGCTGCCCCAAATGAGTTGAACTAGCAATGTCTTGAGCTAGCAAAAGCACAGCTACTACCTTCCGCAAGAGATGAGCTGAGGTAAAGGTGGAGCCATGCAATGTTAAGGAGGTAAAAATAAGGCAGACTTAGTAATGGGCAGGCTAATGATCAAAATCTCATCTCAGCATCAAATTTATCTTCAAGGTTTCTGTTTGGTTAAATGTCAGAAATGTGCCAGGGAGCAGATGGAGTGGGTGACGATCGAAAATTGTGCCAGGAATCAAAGACAATAGTTTTGGTCTTCCCAATATTTAATTGGAGGATATTTATGCTTATCCAGTAGTTTCTGTTTCTCCAGTACTGGTTAAGGGAGGCAGTTTTGAGGGTGAACTGGATATTGTAAGCACACATGTGGAAACTGACCTGTTTTCGGAATATGTGGCCAAGGTGCTGCATGCAGCTCAGAAATAGAAAGGGACCAAGAATAGATCCTTGGGGGACACAGTGAGGTAATAGTAGTAACTTGGAAAAGAGAAGCCAATGCAGGTAATTCTTTACCTGCATTAATATAGGTAAGAAAACTTAAATGTAGGGTCATAATGTCAGACGTGGCTCAGTTGGTAGCATTCTCAAAGGCTCTGCATTCAAATCCAAGGCTCTGTGTTCAAGTCCTGTTCCTGAACTTGTTTTGAAAAGTCAAGCTTATGCTCAGTGCAACACTGGGATATTTCTGCGTTATCGGATGTGCCGTATGTCAGTTGCGCCGTTAAACCTGTCTACCCAAAGTTCCTGTTAAATCTCCTGTCTACCCTCGCAGCTGGACACAAAAGATTCCACAGCACTATTTCGAAGAGGAGAGCCATTATTCCTGATGCCCTGACCGATATTTATCAACATCAGAAAGACAAATTGTCTGGACATTATCAAATTCCTTTTCGTGGGAGCTTGTAGTTAGCTAATTGACTGCAGCATTTCCCACAATGCAACAGTAACTGGGCTTTAAAAGTACTTCATTGGCTGTAAAGTGCTTTTGGATATTTGGTCATGAAAGGCATCCTGGGCGGGATTCTCCGAAATGGAGGCAGAGTATTTGCGCCGTCGTGAACGCCGTCGAGGTTCACGATGACGCGAAACGGCCCCTATCCCGACCGATTCAGGGCCCGATAATGGGCTAGGAGCGGCGCCGCGTCATTTACGCGCACCAGGCCTTGGCGCCGCATAAAGGCGGCGCCGCATACATGACGCGGCTGGCACCGCATAACTGCGTCACCCGCGCATGCGTGGTTGCCCTCCTCTCCGCGTCCGCCCCGCAAGAAGACTGCGGAAGAAAGGAGGTCCCCCTTCAGAGAGGCTGGCCCGACGATCGGTGGGCATTGATCGCGGTCCAGACCCCATTTGAGGCCCCCCCGGTGCAGGATCCCCCCTCGTCCCCCCCTGCAGGTCGCCCCCCAGCGTTCCCGCGCTGTTCCTGCCGGCAGCGATCAGGTGTGAACGGCGCCGGGGGGGGGAACCCGCCGCTTTGGGCAGGCCGTCGGCCCATCTGGGCCGGAGATTTGCGAGGGTACTGGTGAATCGCCATTTTGGCTGTCTCGGGCGATTCACTGTACCGCGCACGCAAAACGCGAATGTGCCGATCTGGCCGCTTCCGTGAATCGAGGGAGGGCTTCGGACCGGTGTCGTGGGAAATTTGGCGACCCAGGCGATTCTCCCAACCGGCGCCGGAGCAGAGAATCGCGCACTCTATAATTTCAAGTTTTTTTCCCCTGCTATCTTTGTTTTCAGACCATTCTGGGAATCTGTCTGCCTGTCACCTTCGCCATCACATCATCAAATCATCCAGCAAGTTATGGAAGGTAAATTGACAAAGTTCCTGCAAGTGTGCTGTTGAAAGAACACATCCATTTCATACAAATGTGCTGCTGCTTTGTCCTCTCTGATCCTTTGGGGCTATTTTCTCCATTGTAATTATGATCACTGGAAATCTATTTCCAGGACAGCATGTGAACATGTGAACTATATTGAAACTATACTTGTCATAGTGGAATGCTGCACATGTGTGAAAGAGATGAGGGGCGGGATTCGCCGACCCCCCGTCGGGTCGGACAATTGCCGGGGGGTGGCGTAAATCCCACCCTGGCGCTCCGACACCACCTGCGATATGGCAGCCAAAGATTCGCGCCGACGGGAATCGCGGCGCGCGCCTCGCAGAATAGCGAGGGCCGGCGCGGCGCAATGGGCCCCGGGGCTGCTCCAATTCTCTGGGCCGGATGGGCCGAAGTACCACCAGCGTAAATCAAATAATCCCAGCGCGCAGGTCGGGGTCGGTGTGGTGCGGCCGCCAGAGAAGTGACGGCATGGTTTGGGGGGGGAGGGGGTCACGGGTGCCGGGGGGGGTCACGGGTGCCGGCGGAGAGTGCCTGCCGATGACCATGGTGAGTGCCGGGGTGGGGGAGTGGGGGGTGAGTGCCGGGGGGGGGGGGGGGGGTGAGTGCCGGGTGGGGGGGGTGGGGGGTGAGTGCTGGGGGTGGGGGGGTGAGTGCCGGGGGGGGGGGTGAGAGCTGGGGGAGGGGGTTGGGGGGTGAGTGCCGGGGGTGGGGGGTGAGTGCCGGGGGGGAGGGCCTGGGGAGGGTGAGTGCTGGGGAGTGTGAGTGCCGGGGGGGAGGGCCTGGGGAGTGTGAGTGCCGGGGAGTGTGAGTGCTGGGGGAGTGGGCCTGGGCGGGTGAGTGCCGGGTAGTGTGAGTGCCGGGGGGGAGGGCCTGGGGAGGGTGAGTGCCGGGGGGGAGGGCCTGGGGAGGGTGAGTGCCGGGGTAGGGGGGGTTGCCTGGCCAGGTGCCAGGTGGCAACAGTCACGACCATGCAGCCCATGGCATCTGGCCTCTGAGGGGATTATGTACAATGATGATATGTTGTCTATCCCGCACCCCCCACCTTTGGTCATCACCCAGCGATGTTGGCCGCCGTGGTGGGAGCCGCCCTTCTACGTGTTGCCCTGTGGGACGTGGAGCAGAGGCATGCCAGGGAGGCAGTGGAGGCTGCCGCAAAGGAGCGTGCCGCAGAGAGGCAGGTGCCTGCCGCCCAGGCTGGAGGGCCACCCGCCCGACAGGATGAGGAGGAGGAGGATGTGGTGGTGCCGCGGCGACAGAGAAGTCCGATGAGGCCCCGTGTGTACCGGCGCCGCACGTCGTACCAGGACCTCACGGACCGGGCATGCAGGAGGCGACTCACAATAAGCCGGGAAACCGTTGCCCATATCTGCCACCTGATGGCACACCTGGCACCGTGTGGCACTGGGGGAGGTCATCTTTTCCCGGTGGCCGTCAAGGTTATGGTGGCCCTGAACTTCTACGCGACAGGGTCATTCCAGTCGTCGTGTGGGGACCTGTCCGGTATGTCGCAGGAATCGGTGCACCTGCGATGCCCTGTATGCTATCGCAGACCGCTACATCCAGTTCCCTGTGGACCGGGCCAGCCAGGATGCCCGGGCAGCGGGCTTCGTTGCCGTTGGCAGGATGCCCATGGTTCAGGGGGCGATCGATGGGATGCATGTTGCCGTGCGGCCACCAGCTGATGAACGAGCAGGTCGTCTATGACCACAGCATGAGGATCCTGCACGTCTGTGCCCGGTCCCCGGGCCGTGTACATGACTTGTTCGTATTGGCGCAATCTTTCATCCTCACCATGTTTGAGGGACGCCCCTCCCAGCTGAGGGGCTGGTTACTGGGTGACAGGGGTTACCCATTGCGGTCGTGGCTGCTGACACCTATACGGAGGCCACAGACTGACACGGCGAACCGCTACAACGATGCCCATGCAGCGACCAGGGGTGTGATAGAGACGTGCTTTGGGCTGCTGAAGATGCGCTTCAGGTGCCTGGGCCGCTCTGGAGGGACCCTCCAGTACTCTTCGGATAGCATCGTTGTGGTCTGCTGCGTCCTGCACAACGTAGCCCAGCAGAGGGGTGATGTGCTGGAGGCAGAGGAGAGGGAGGGGGAGGAGCAACATGATGAAGGGCAGGCCTCCACAGATGAGGAGGATGGGGGCAATGTACAGGACAGCTGGACATGGACGGCAGGCTGCCCACTGTTACCGGCTGGGCCAGCGAGCACGGGATGGGTTGATAGCCGCCTGGTTCACAGACTAGGGGGTGTGGGAATCACCGGGTATGGGTACAGACAGCACAGTACGGCACCAGCCTACCACCCTCACCCCACCCACCACCAACAACCCTCACCCCACCCATCCACCACCAACCACTCTCACCCCACCCACCCACCACCAACCACCCTCAGATCACCCGTATGCACACCACCCCTCCATTGCACATCCACCTGCGGCACACTGGGCAGGGCTCAAACGGTCGCCAGTGGAAGCGTGTCTATTGCAGGCCATGGAGGATGATGACAACCCTCTCTGCGATGCGCTCCGGGCTCTACATCGTAAGACAATGTCTGACTCATGGCCACAGTACCACCCTCCATTTGGACCGTCCCTGCATGCGGCCTTGACACTGAAGCGCCAGGTCCCATCGTTTGCCCGAGGGATGGCGAGGGCGACCGGTTGGAGGGGACACACTCACCTGAGGTTGACATCCTATCACCCCTCACACACTGGCATTCATCTCACACCACACCCCCGCACGCATCGGACAGAGCACAGAGGAGCTTCAGTAGGTGTGAAAGTTATTTTAATGACAAACAGTTCATACACGTGCCCCAGCCCCTGTAACTAATCTGTGCCCTGCACCCATGCTAACTTACTCAGTCTCTAATTTTCTGGCCTTACGGGCCCTGTGACTACTTTTGGTGGTTCCCCAGACGTTACAGCAGAGCTGGAGGTGGACTCCTGTGATTCCTGCCCTGTGACCAGGGTCCCCTTTGGCGGCCGTTTCCTGGGGCGGCCCGACCTGGATGGGCCAGGCCGCGGCTTGGGTGACTGGGATGGCGAGCTGCCAGCCTGGCCTGCCCATTGCCCACCAGATGCACCCGGGACGGAAGAGGGGGAGTCCGAGGTGTCGCGGTGTACTGCTCCCCATGTCTGACACCGTCGCACCCATTGCCTCCACCGCGGACGCCACCCGCGCGATATCGACCTGGGTGGCACACATGACCGGCACCACTCCCAGCTCCTGGACGCGGGTGGACTCCTCCACCTGCGTCTGCAGCTTCCGCAAGCCGGCCGTCACCACTTTGATCGTCCCTGGATCCGTGACTGCATCGGGTCTATGGGTGGGTGTGGGAACTCCAGAAACCCTGGACCCGTCTGGGCGGCAGATGGTTGCTTGCGCCGGATACCCTCCGACCGCCCGGCCCCTCGGCTGGTCCTACTTCCACCTGCTGTACCGGGAAGGCTGTGTTGTGCGCACCAGTTAGTGTACCAGGGGCCTCATCGCTAAAGTGCCCAACCGAGGTGAGCGTCTCTGCAATGGTGGACGGTGTAGGAGATAGCAGTGGCGTAATGTCGAGTTCCGCATTCGACCCGAAGTCCGGGGTCCCTTGGAGAGGTATTTCCTGTCGGTCCGTTCCCTGTGTGTGTGTGTGTGTGTCCTGGGGAGTTGTGTCCTGTGTGTGGGTGTCCTGTGTGTGGGTGTCCTGTGTGTCAGTGTCCTGTGCGTCAGTGTCCTGTGCGTCAGTGTCCTGCGTGTAAGTATCCTGCGTGTAAGTGTCCTACGTGTCAGTGTCCTGGGTGGGTGTATCCTGGGTGGCTGAGTCCTGGCTGGGTGTGTCCGGTATGTGGGTTTCCTGCGTGCTTGTGTCGTGTGTGTCAGTGTCCTGGGTTGACTGGGGCCTGTTGCTGTGGCTGCCCTCCTCGTCACTTGGTGTGGCCCACCGCCGTCGCCGCACTGGCACTAGATGGGGGCAGCGTACGCCTGATGCTCCTGGTCTATCCCTGTCTCGCGTGCACCCTGGCACTGGGTGGGAGCGTCCTATGCCTGACACTCTGGGTCTATCCCTGGCTCGCAGGTACCCTGGCACTGGGTGGGAGCGTCATATGCCTGACGGGCCGGGTCTATCCCTGTCTCGTGGGCGCCCTGGCAGGTCCCGGGGGTTGTCAGCATCCGCAGGGACGGGTGGGTCGACGTTTGGTCCTGCAATACACAATACAGCATGCATGGTTAGACACGCAGATGAGGATGGGGGAAGGGGGGATTGGGGAAGGGGGATGGAGGATGGGGGAAGGGGGGATGGGGAAGGTGGATGGGGAGATGGGGGATAGGGGAAGGGGGGATGGGGAGGGGGGAATGGGGGATGGGGGAGTGGGGAATGGGGGATGGGGAAGGGGGGTGAGGATGGGGAAGGGGGTTGGGGATGGGGTTGGGGAAGGGGATGGGGAGGGGGAATGGGGGATGGGGTGAAGGGGGCAAGGGGAAGGGGGATGGAAGGATGGGGAAAGGACGGATGGGGAAGGGGATGGGGAAGAGGAGATGGGGGAAGGGGGATGGGGGATGGGGAAGGGGGATGGGGAGGGGGAATGGGGGGGAAGGGGGAAAGGGGGGAAGGAGCGAATGGGGAAGGAGTGGTGGGGATGGGGAGGAGGGACGGGGAAGGGGGGATGGATGAAGAGGGGATGGGGAAGGGGAGATGGGGGAAAGGGGGATGGGGGAATGGGGAAGGGGAAGGGACAAAGGGGGAAGGAGGGATGGGGATGGGGAAAGGGGGAAAGGCGTTGGGGATGGGGAAGGGGGATGGGGAAGGGAAAAGGGGGGAATGGGGGAAGGGAGGATGGGGAAGGGGGATGGGGAAGGTGGGATGGGGAAGGGGAAGGGGGGATTGGGGAAAGGGGGATGGGGGAATGGAGGATGGGGGATGGTGTAGAAGCCAGGTATTTCTAATACACCAACTATCACAATGATTCAAACTAACCCAACTGAGGAATTTAAGATGAAATACTATTGTTGAAAAGTTACTGATCAATCAACCATTTGCTTGTATTATTAACATATTCTATAATTTATTAATACTGAATCAGTAGTATCAAATCTGATTAATTTATTAATTGTTATTCTTTAAGAATTATAATAATTATTTTGAAATGCCTGTTGCAATGCTAAGTGTCCATTCTATTGTTTAAAACTACAATGACAATATGAATGAGTTATTCTTTGCACTTTTACCTATCCTATCGCATTAATGATGTCTTTTATCTTATTCTGTTATGTCTCACTTAATCTTTCGATTCACCAAAAGCCGAACTGTAGAAGCCAGGTATTTCTAATACACCTAATATAGGTAAAAGATAGCTGTTTACGTGTAAATATTAAGCCCCAGTTTTAAATTAAGGATTAAAAACACATATTCAGCAAATTCATTTCATCATTTTCTCCAACACAACTTTTAGGTACATAGTTTTAAAGTAACACAGAAGACTGATAAGACAAACACTTTTAACTACATTTCTTCAAGGACAAGGGCCGATTCCATGGCAACGAGGTGGCAGGAGTAAAGGTCTATTGTTCTGATTTCGGGCCACTCGTGATAATAGCCTGAACCACATTCCATAACTTATAAGGCTGAAACATTTTAGATTATTGCTCGATTCTTAAAATTGACAGTTTATAAAATATATTTGATTCCAACTTTCTCAAAACATAACAATTTCATAGAAGCAGCATGGTTTACTTTGCTAGATTGAAACAGACTTTGATTTACATTTTGTAAGTCATTTGCAATAGCCAAGTCAGCATACAATCAGTTTTTTGCTGGTGAAGATAAAGCACAATATCGCATTCTTTAACATACACAAGTATGCAGATACGCAACAAATAGAAGTAATGTTACATGTTGAAGATGGACAGTTTGCCGTCAAATCAATTGTGTTTGAGTGTAACAAAGACCAATTAGGATTATATTGGGGTGTGATTAGATGATTTAAGACAGATATGAAACAGTATAACTGAAGAGTTTTGTTCCGCCAATTTTAGGGTAGGTTTTAGGTAGGTTTTTGTGGGTAGATTGGTCGTTTTTGTTTTGTTGGTTTAAAGTTGAAGATTAGCTCTCTCTCTCTCTTTTTCAATTCACTGTCTCCCTGTATCATATTTCATTTTCAGACTTTGATTTTAAAAGTTATTGTCGAGCTGTTTGCCTAAGCAAGAAGATAATGTCTGTGATTCTTTGAAAACTTCAAATTGTCTACGAATTACCTTTTAAATGACTTTCAAATTGTAATCAATAGAAGACAAATAAAACAATTCTTATTGGCACCTGAGAAGTTTTAATTTAAATTTCTACTGAGTTCCAGGATTCGCAAAGTGCTGCTGGTAACTGAATGGTAGAAATCCTTCAACTGGGGAAGGGGGGACGGGGGAAGGTGGGATGGGGAAGGGGGGAAAGAGGGGATGGGGGGAGGGGACATGTGATGATGGGGAAGGGGAGATGGGGAAGGGGGATGGGGGAAGGGGGATGGGGGAAGGGGGGATGGGGTGATGGGAAAAGGGGATGGGGAAGGGGGAAAGGAGGGAAGGGTGGTTGGGGATGGGAGGATCGGAGGATGGGGAAGGGAAAAGGGGGGAATGGGGGAAGGGAGGATGGGGGAAGGGGGGATGGGGGATGGGGATGGGGGGATGGGGGGATGGAGGAAGGGGGATGGGGAAGGTGGGATGGGGAAGGGCAAGGGGAGATGGGGAAAGGGAGGATGGGGAGAAGGAAGGTGGGATGGGGATGGGATGGGGGAAGGGGAGATGGGGAAGGGGGGATGGGGAAGGGAGGATGGGGGATAAGGAAGGGGGAAGGGGGGATGGGGAACGTGGAATGGGGATGGGGATGGGGATGGGGAAGGGGGAGGGGAGAAGGGAGGATGGGGATGGGGAAGGGCGGATGGGGAAGGGGGTGTGGGGAAGGGGGATGGAGAAGGGGGGATGGTGGGATGGGGAAGGGGAGAAGGGGGTGTTGTGTTGGGCGCTCTGGATCCATGGAACATATACAGGCCACCAACACTTAAAATAGTGCAATACTATTTTATTAAATCAGAAATTGTTTAACATACTTTCACGGTGGGTTAACACGGTATTAGATTGAACTAAAGACCTTTGCCTTGTCCTAACCAGTCGATGCACTCAGCACATGGTGAATGTCTGTGCTGCAGCTGTGAGCTCTGTCCTCCTAGCTAGGTGCAGCTCGAATGAGTGGGAACTCTGATGTCCCTGTCTTTACAGTGCGTGTGCTCTAACTGGTGATTGGCTGCAGTGTTGTGTGTGTTGATTGGTCCCACTGTGTGTCCATCAGTGTGTGTGTCAGCACCATGATATACTGGTGTATATTATGACATCCCCCCTTTAATAAAATAATGTAAATGTGCGGTAATAAATAGTGTATGGTGAGAATGTTCCTAACTACGTGTGGGGTGCGAGAGACATATTTACAGGACTATGTACATGAGATCTAAGATATTTACATGTAAAGGTCCCTGGTGCAGAGAAACAGTATGCAACACGGATAACGAGATGAACACTATATACAAACCAGGTAAACGATCAAACAAAGCAACAAAACAATTCAGAAAGTCTATAAGTCCGCAAAGTTCATAAATTAAGTCTCTGAGGTGGGTGACGAATTCTGGTTGACCGCCTCAAGGGTGGGTCGGGAGCTGCCGGTTCAGGAGCGGGCTGGACTGCGTCAGAGTCAGGGGGATGCAGAGTGACAGGCATCTCTGCATAGTCCATGGCAGGGTCGGCAGGAGGGCGAGGCAACAGTGGAGGATCACGTATCGAGCGTGGAACGATACGAAGGGCGCGTCGATTGCGGCGCAAAATGGAGCCATCCGGTAGACGAACCAGGAACGAGCGGGGGGCCACCTGCCGAAGGCCAACAGCGGTTGCAGACCAGCACCATCCGGAAGATGGATGCGGACGTTGTCATCTGGAGCCAGAGCAGGGAGATCAGCTGCACGGTAGTCATGAGCCGCCTGGTGCTGTGCACGAGACAGCTGCATCCGGCGAAGGAACAGAACGTGGTCGAGGTCTGGGACATGAATGGACGGCACCGTCGTCCTCACGGTACGACCCATGAGCAACTGGGCTGGCGACAGGCCAGTGGACAGTGGGGCGGAGCGATAGGCCAGCAAGGCGAGGTAGAAATCGGACCCAGCATCAGCAGCGTTGCAGAGGAGCCGTTTGACTATGTGTACCCCCTTCTCCCCTTTGCCATTGGATTGGGGGTACAGAGGACTGGATGTCACATGAGCAAAATTGTACCGCCTGGCAAAGTTGGAACATTCCTGGCTGGCGAAGCAGGGGCCATTGTCTGACATAACCATGAGCGGGATGCCGTGTCGAGCAAAGGTTTCCATGCCAAGGTGGCCCTCATGTAGCTGTTCCAGGACGAGCTGGCGCATGCTATGCGAGTGACAATGCGGTCCAGTTTTAGAAGAACCCCGTCTACTACCGCCAGATCATCTCTGACATTATAGAACTGAGGACATTGGCCCTTGAGCCACCCGTCTGTTAGGTGGCACATGACATGCTGTAGCAAAGGGTCAGCCTCCGTCTCGCGGTGAATTTGGACGAGGCATTCATCCGTGGCAGGTAGATTGGAGACCGCGAATGCCACATGGGTGTCAACCTGGCAGACAAATCTTGCTGGGTCACATGGAGTGTTGACTGCCCTGGAGAGAGCGTCAGCAATGATGAGGTCTTTGC
Source organism: Scyliorhinus torazame (assembly GCF_047496885.1). Taxonomy (NCBI): domain Eukaryota; kingdom Metazoa; phylum Chordata; class Chondrichthyes; order Carcharhiniformes; family Scyliorhinidae; genus Scyliorhinus; species Scyliorhinus torazame. Next base: position 71,699,965 of record NC_092720.1, read on the forward strand.
CTGGGGTGTATACCAGCTGGAAGTCATAACGCTGGAGCTTGAGAAGAATACGCGTCATGTCATTCAAGTCTTTCTGTATTATATTGACCAGCGGGCGATAGTCGGTCTTGACGGTGCATTGAGGAAGTCCGTATACATAATCGTGAAACTTCACCACACCGGTCAGAAGGCACAGGCACTCCTTTTCTATCTGCGTGTAGCGCTGTTCCGTGGGGGTCATGGCGCGTGACGCATATGCAACGGGGGCCCATGATGAGGCCTCATCGCCTTGAAGGAGCACTGCCCCAATGCCGGATTGGCTGGCATCGGTCGAAATTTTGGCCTCCTTTGCTGGATCAAAGAAAGCTAAGACCGGGGCCATGTTGAGTTTTGTTTTGAGTTCTCTCCATTTGCGCTCAAGGGCAGGGAGTCATTGGAAGTCTGTCGTCTTCCTGACCAGGTTCCTGAAAGCCGTAGTATGAGAGGCGAGGTTAGGGATAAACTTGACCATGCCCAGAAATCGGAGGACCGCCTTCTTGACCTTGGCGTTTTCATAGCTGTGATAGCAGCCACCTTGTCCGCATCCGACTGCAGACCCAACTGGGAGATGTGGTCCCCGAGGAACTTGAGTTCCGTCTGACCAAACGAGCAGTCGGCCCTGTTGAGGCGGTGGCCATGCTCACGTTCGAATACGCGCTGGAGGCGACTGACATGCTCCTGCGGGGTGGTGGACCAAATGATTATGTCGTCAACATAGACGCAAACACCTTCAATGCCTTCCATCATTTGTTCCATAATCCGATGGAACACTTCTGAAGCAGATATGATCCCAAACGGCACCCTGTTGTAACAATATCTGCCAAAGGGGGTATTAAATATGCACAGTTTCCTGCTGGATTTGTCGAGCTGGATTTGCCAGAATCCTTTTGAGGCGTCGAGTTTGGTGAAGAGCTTGGCGCGAGCCATCTCGCATGTGAGCTCTTCGCGCTTGGGAATTGGATAATGCTCCCTCATGATATTGCGATTTAGAACCTTGGGATCAATGCTGATTCTCAATTCGCTGGAAGGCTTTTTACACATACCATGGAACTGACCCAGTCGGTTGGTTCCGTGACTCTGGAAATCACTCCTTGGTCCTGGAGGTCCTGCAGCTGCTGCTTGAGGCAGTCCTTAAGAGGCGCTGGGACCCTGCGAGGTGCGTGCACCACAGGTGTGGCATTCTGTTTCAATAAGATCTTGTAGGTGTATGGGAGCGTGCCCATGCCCTCGAAGACGTTGTGGTGCTGGTTGATGATGTCGTCATGTTGCGCCCTGAAGTCAGTGTCCTGAAAGGCAGACGTGTCATCAGGAGAGAGCCTGCGCGCCAAGCAGGGAGGCTTTCGAGGACCCCATAATTTCAAAAGGAAGGATGGCTTTGCGTGACCTGTGCGTCACTTCAAGTTGGCATGAGCCGCTGGCATCAATGGCATTGCCATTGTAATCTAATAGCTGGCAGGTTGATGGAAGGATGGCTGGTTTGACACGAAGGCTTTGGAGGTCAGACCGCGCAATGGGATTGGCGGAGGCACCAGTGTCCAGGCGGAATCGTATTTGGGACCGGTTGACCGTCAGGGTGGCACACCACTCATCGTCTGGATCGATGCTGTATACCGACAGCGACTGGTGTCTTTGCTTCGGGGACACCCTGTTTTTTGTCACGATACCGACTCGAAAAGGCGCCTTCGGGTCCTCGGTGTAACTGCTGTGTGGGAGGTCCGCATCGGACTCGGTGACCGTGAGTTGAATGGCCCGGACATTCCAGCGAGGCTGGCTGAAGCGATATGAGTTGACAGGCTGAGCTGCTCGGCACAAGGCAGCATAGTGGCCAGGTTTGCCACAGCTCAGGCATTGTCGAGATTTGGCAGGGCATTGCCGTTTTAAATGGGCAGAGCCACAGGTGCCGCACGTCGTAGCGTCAGCACGGTCGCTGCGCCACCGCACGGGCGTGGTGTGGTCATACGTGGTGCGCGCCTGCGCATTACGTTCGCCGACGTCGCCGTCCCCTCGTTTGGTGCGCACAAGCGCGGGAGTCCGCGAAAAGCGCACGCCCTCATCCAGGCTGAGGCCCTGGAGTTGATTGATTGCTTGGACCCGTTCCGCCTCGTGGGGACCTTGCCGCGTCGTTTCAGCCGCTTCGATGTGGGAATACCGACTCATGGCGTTTTCGTGCAGGACGCAGGTCTTGATGGCGGTCGCGAGTGTGAGCTGCTTTACTATGAGGAGCTGCTGTCTTTGGGGGTCCGACCGAACACCGAAAACGATCTGGTCGCGTATCATGGAGTCGGAGGTGGGCCCGTAGCTACAGGACTGCGCAAGGATGCGGAGGTGAGTGAGAAAGGACTGGAAAGGTTCATCCTTACCCTGGAAACGCTGTTGGAACACGTAGCGCTCAAAACTTTCATTCACCTCTATGCTGCAGTGAGTGTCAAACTTGAGGAGGACCGTCTTGAACTTTGTTTTATCTTCATCATCCGCAAAGTTGAGAGAATTGAAAATGTGGGTGGCATGGTCCCTGGCCGTGGATAGGAAGAGAGCGATCTTCCTGGTATCCGAGGCGTCCTCCCGGTCTGTGGCCTCAAGGAAGAGCTGGAAGCGCTGTTTGACTATCTTCCAGTTGGCCCCTAGGTTACCGGTGATGCGGAGTGGCGGCGACGGGCAGGTGTTGTCCAATCTGCAGGATGACGGTATGCTGGTGGAAGGCACTAAGAAGTGCTCATATCCTTCAACTCCTGGTATCATGTTGTGTTGGGCGCTCTGGATCCATGGAACACATACAGGCCACCAACACTTAAAATAGTGCAACACTATTTTATTAAGTCAGAAATTGTTTAACATACTTTCACGGTGGGTTAACACGATATTAAATTTAACTAAAGACCTATGCCTTGTCCTAACCAGTCGATGCACTCAGCACATGGTGAAGATCTGTGCTGCAGGCTGTGAGCTCTGTCCTACTAGGAAGCTGCAGCTCGAATGAGCGGGAACTCTGATGCCCCCTGTCTTTATAGTGCGTGTGGTCGAACTGGTGATTGGCTGCGGTGTTGATTGGTCCACGGTGTCAGCACCATGATATCCTGGAAGGAAGATTTCCTCTGCTCCCTACTGCTATCAGAAACACAACTGGAAGAAAATTTCCGATAGCTGGAATTTTATACAGCGGCCACCCACCCAGCCTACCTCCCCCCACAATATAAGTGGGCTGACAGGAAGGAAAGGCTCAACAGAGACTCCCTCCAACGTAAATATGGCAATGCCTGTCCCCTGCTCCCACCCATCTTGTGGTCACCAAATTAACTCTCCCACACTCTCGCAAATACTTTGCCAGGGCCTGGTGAAAAGCCCCTACTTACCTCAGTGACCAGTTTCCAGCGATGAACCTCATAGGGGCCTGGCTGCAATCCCTGCTCATGGTGTGTTGCTGGAACCAGGAATCTGCTAACCATCTGATTGACCTCTTGGCAGCTCCTGGAGATGTGGCTTCCTCCCAGATGGGGCATGAAGCCAATTATGAGCCTAAAGGTCATTAAGTTAAATAAAGTCTTCGGATCATGCAGAGATGGTTCACCTCTAACCTTTCAGCTGGGTTCAGGGGGTGGGGAAGGGGTCACCGCCACATAAAATCCAAGCCCATTTTTCTATTTTCCAACAAAATTATAAAGCCTTTCTGAAAGAGAGTGTTTGCAATTTTACCAGAAGTGTCCATCATAACAAATCTTCTCACCATATTTATGATGTTGGTGACACATAGTTGATCACAGGAAATTTTTCTGATTTGCAGAATTTTTGTCCAGATGGTTCCAGTCCCGTGGCCATACAGGTTGATTTTCAGCCTGTAAATCCTTCCAAAGTGTCCATTGGCAGGTGGTAAGAGTGGGAGGGTTTCCTGGTCAGCCATACTGCAGAAAGCAATAGCAAACCATGGCAGTACTTTACCAAGCCTACTCACGGACCAATCCAATAGAAGCTAGCAGGCAGGTCCAGCAATAAGGAGGCAAATGGAATTTTGGCCTTTATTACAAAGGGGTTGGAGTTTAAAAATACAGAGGTTTTGTTGCAATTGTTCAGGGTGTTGATGAGGCCTCACCTGGAATACCGCGTGCAGTTTTGGTCCCTTTACCTAAAAAAGGATATAGTTACATTGGAGGCAGTCCAAAGGGTTTCACCAGGCTCATTCCAGGGATGAGAGGGTTGTCCTATTAAGAGAGACTAAATAGTCTGGGTCTGTATTCCTTAGCGTTTAGGAGACAGAGGGGTGATCTCATTAAAATATATAAGATCCTGTGGGGGCTTGACAGGGTAGTTGGTGTTGGGCGGCATGGTAGCACAGTGGTTAGCACTGTTGCTTCACAGCGCCAGCGACCCAGGTTCGATTCCGGACTTGCGATTCCCGGACTGTGTGGAGTCGGCACATTCTCCCCGTGTCTGTGTAGGTTTCCTCTTGGTGCTCCGGTTTCTCTCACAAGTCCCGAAAGACCTACTGTTAGGTGAATTGGACATTCTGAATTCTCCCTCAGTGTACCCGAACAGGCGCCGGAATGTGGCGACTAGAGGATGTTCACAGTAATTTCATTGCAGTGTTAATGTAAGCCTACTTGTGACAATAATAAAGATTATTATGGTTATTATTATTAGATGTTTTCACTAGCGGGAGAGTCTAGAACAAGGGGACAGAGTGTCATGTGAGAATACCTTTAAGAAATGGATGTTTAAGCAACGTACCTTTAAGAAATGGAGCTGATCATATTACTGAAGTGCTGTCAGAGGGTGGGGGGAGCTGAGCTCACTTCTGCTTTTTGAGTTTCAGTTTGAGAATGCAGCTGGGAGTGTCTGTGTGTTTTGCTGTGAGCTGCAGGAAGAAACACAGAGCTGGTCTGTTGATTTCTGCAATCCAATTGAATGTAACCTAATGTGCTCAAATTTTTGAAAGTTTGAAGTCTTTTGGATGTTTAAAGGCACAGTTTGAAAGATTATTAGTGTTGTAGTCTTTTGGGGTTATCTCTGAAGTAATGGGTGTTAAGATATTCAATGTTTGTTTTAAAAGGTTAACTTGAGTTCATAGAATAAACATTGTTTTGTTTTTAAAACCACTTGTCCATTTCTGCTGTGTCACACTGGAGAGTACGCCATGTGCTTCCCACACCACAATCTATTAAAAGTTGTGGGTCGGTTGAACTCTATGAAACATTTTGGGGTTCTGTAAACCCGGACCCATAACACAGAGCTACAAGATAAAGAGACGGTCATTTAAAACTGACATGCATCAAAATCTCTTCTTGGAGAGGGTGGTGAATCTTTGAAATTCTTTGATGCACGATCAGTTGCACAAAGACTAAAGTTGGGTACAACTGTGGCTTTATTACAGTCAGATGTGAGGCCGCCTGCTGCTGCTGGCGAAATGGCAGGGCACTGGAGGTCATGCATATTTATACCATTCTCCCTGGGCGGAGCCAGCCGGCAGGAGCTACCGGCGAACCTGTAGTGCAGGTCCTACCTTACATCTCCTATTATAGTGGATCACCACATTCACCCCCTGTTAAAAATGAGTCCAGCGGGGGTGACGTGAAACTATATACAATTAGTGCAATTATGTACAGTGGTAGGGAAAGAAAAGTCCATGTTGACGGTCCGGAGTTGGTCCACTTGTGCGCTGGCACATGTACCTCGGGAGAGAAGTGTGTGTTCAGCACGACCCGGTTAGCCATTCTCGGCTATGTAGTCCAAAATGGCCTTCTCGGGCCTGACCCTGAGCACATGCGCCCCCTCATGGAACTTCCCCTCCCCCACTGCCCCAAGGCCCTCTAACGCTGCCTGGGGTTCTTTTCCTACTACGCTCAGTGGGTCCCAAACTATGCGGACAAGGCCCGCCCACTCATTCAGTCCACCCAATTCCCCCTCGCAGCCGAGGCACAACATGCTTTTACCCGCATCAGAGCAGACATCGCCAAGGCCGAGAGGGCGTCTGGGGGCTCGTTGAGTTTACCGGGGCAATACAAGATCTCGTAATTATAGGTGGAGAACTCGATTCTCCACCGCAAGATTTTATCATTTTTGATCTTGCCCCGCTGTGTGTTATTGAACATGAAGGCTACCGACCATTGGTCCATAAGGAGAGTGAATCTCTTACCGGCCAGGTAATGCCTCCAATGCCGCACAGCTTCAACGATAGCTTTGGCCTCCTTTTCGACGGATGAGTGTCGAATTTCAGAAGCATGAAGGGTGCGGGAAAAGAATGCCACGGGTCTGCCTGCCTGGTTTAGAGTGGCGGCAAGGGCGACGTCTGAACCGTCGCTTTCTACTTGGAAAGGCAGTGACTCGTCCACTGCGCGCATCCCGGCCTTGGCGATGTCTGCTCTGATGCGAGCGAAAGCGTGTTGTGCCTCGGCCGCAAGGGGGAATTGGGTGGACTGAATGAGTGGGCGGGCCTTGTCCGCATAGTTTGGGACCCACTGAGCGTAGTGGGAAAAGAACCCTAGGCAGCGTTTGAGGGCCTTGGGGCAGTGTGGAAGGGGAAGTTCCATGAGGGGGCGCATGCACTCGGGGTCGGGCCCAAGAAGGCCATTTTGGACTACATAGCCGAGAATGGCTAACCGGGTCGTGCTGAACACACACTTCTCTTTGTTGTAGGTCAGGTTGAGAAGGGTGGCAGTGCGGAGGAATTTATCGAGGTTGGCATCGTGGTCCTGCTGGTCTTGGCCGCAGATGGTGACATTACCTAAGTACGCAAACTGTACTGGTCGACCATTCGGTCCATCTCTCTTTGGAAGACCGAGACCCCATTTGTGACACCAAAAGGGACCCTAAGGAAGTGGTAGAGGCGACCGTCCGCCTCGAAGGCAGTGTATGGCCGGTCCGACTTCCAGATGGGAAGCTGGTGGTAGGCGGATTTCAGGTCAATTGTTGAGAAGACCCGGTACTGCGCAATCTGATTGACCATATCAGATATGCGTGGGAGGAGGTACGTGTCGAGCTGCATGTACCGATTGACGGTCTGGCTGTAGTCCACGACCATCCTATGTTTCTCCCCAGTTTTAACCACTACCAATTGGGCTCTCCAGGGGCTGTTGCTGGCCTCGATAATACCCTCCTTAAGCAGCCGCTGGACGTCGGACCTGATGAAGGTCTTGTCCTTGGTGCTGTACCGTCTGCTCCTAGTGGCAACGGGCTTGCAATCCGCAGTTAGGTTTGCAAAAAGGGAGGGGGGATCGACCTTGAGGGTCGCGAGGCCGCAAACGGTAAGGGGGGGTAAGGGCCTGCCGAATTTGAGGGTGAGGCTCTGAAGGTTGCACTGGAAGTCCAGCACCAACAGGAGTGCAGTGCAGAGATTAGGAAGGACATAGAGGCGGAATTTACTAAATTCTACGCCCTGGACCGTGAGGGTGACTGTACAAAAGCCTCGGATCGGGACGGAGTGGGATCCGGAGGCTAGGGAGATCCTTTGATTGGCAGGGTGGACCGCGAGGGAGCAGCACCTTACTGTATCTGGGTGAACGAAGCTTTCGGTGCTCCCGGAGTCCAGCAGGCACGAAGCCGCGTGGCCCTTGATTTTAACCGTCGTCGACGCGGTGGCCAGGTTGTGCGGGCAAGATTGGTCCAGCGTCATTGAAGTGAGCTGCGGGTAGCCATCGGATGCTTCGGGTGGCGAGCGGGTGCGGTTCCGATGTCGAGATGTTCGGAGACCCTGTGGGGAACAAGATGGCGGCGCCCATGATGTGCACATTGCGGGGTCGGGACAAGATGGCGGCGGCCATTAGTCGCACCTGGACCCGGGAGGAGAAGATGACGGCTCCCGTTGTGCATCTGGTGTGGGGGGGGGCGATAGCGGGCTCGATGGCAGCGACTGGCACACAGCCGCGAAGTGGCCCTTTTTACTGCAGGCTTTACAAACTGCAGTGCGGGCCGGGCAGTGTTGGCGGGGGTGCTTCTGCTGACCGCAGAAGTAGCAAATGGGACCCCCGGGATGCGCGGATCGGCGTGCTGCGCAGGCGTATTGCGAAGGCAGGGCCCTGGCTGAGGATGTCGGCGGCGGGGATCAGGAGGGGTAGGAAGGGGTAGAAGGGTGGGCAGCGCGGCGGGAGAGGTACGTTTGTGCGTTACGGGATGCGACCGGCATGGAGAGCTCCAAGGTTTTCGTCTCTGCCAGTTCAAGCGTGGTCCCTTCCAGTAATCGTTCTCGGATGCGGTCCGACGCAATCCCCGTCACGAAGGCATCGCGCATGAGGAGATTTGCGTGTTCGGTGGCCGTAACAGCCTGACAGTCACAGTCCCGGACGAGTGGAATTAGGGCCCGCCAGAAGTCTTCGATGGACTCACCAGGTAGTTGCGAGCGGGTGGCAAGTACATGCCTGGCGAAGAGCGTGTTCGCCTTCTGTGTGTAGTGTTCTTTGAGGAGTTCCATCGCTTTTGTGTAAGTCGTGGCGTCTTGGATCAACGGGAATACGCTGGAGCTCAGTCTGGAGTACAGGATGTTTATCTTCTGAGCCTCCGTTGGCGCGGGGTCCGCTGCATTGATGTAAGCCTCGAAACATGCTAGCCAGTGAGTAAAGCCTTTCCTGGCGTCGGGCGAGTGAGGATCCAGCTGCAGGCGATCGGGCTTAATTCGGATATCCATTCTGTGGAAAATCTGACTGTAATAAATTGATGCACGATCAATTGCACAAAGACTAAAGTTGGGTACAACTGTGGCTTTATTACAGTCAGATGCGAGTCCTCCTGCTGCAGCTGGCGAAATGGCAGGGCACTGGAGGTCATGCATATTTATACCGTTCTCCCTGGGCGGAGTCAGCCGGCAGGAGCTACCGGCGAACCTGTAGTGCAGGTCCTATCTTACATCTCCTATTACAGTGGATCACCACATTCATTTCCCCAGATGATAGTGGAGGCTGGATCATTACAAGCACTTGAAGGGGAGGTGAATAAATATTTGATAGATCGAGGAGTAGAGGGCTATAGAGAAATGGCACAGAGAAGGAGCTAAGGCCATCATAGATCGTATTGAATGGCGGGGTAGGCTTGAAGGGCCAGATGGCCTACTCCTGCTTCCATTTCTTGTGTTCTCGAGTCGCCAACGCCCACTTACAGCATGATACCTACAGGAGGAGGAGAAGATGGGTGGCTTCAATCAGTCACATTCTTCCAAGAAATTAAAGATAAATAAGAGATTTTCGGATGTTTGACCCTTTAAACATTTATATGAACATAAATGTTGTTTTAGTAGAAATACTGCATTTTCCAATAAACAACATGTTTCCTGTAGTATGGCAGTGGCAACATTTGAAAAAAAATTAAACGTTTTGTGAGGCGCTGAAGTTGTGAAAAATGAAAGTCATTTTTGGCATTAGGAAGCTCGTGGAAGAATATTGACAGCTAATCAGAACGTTTGTTGGTAGATTTTAAAAATGCGGCCTCAATTCGTTTCGAAGTCAGCAGTGCAGTTGTTACTCTCCATGTGTGCTGATTGAGGACACATCAAGTTCAGCTGCTGTCCCTCCCCCACATAGTGCCCACATGCAACTGAATCAAAATGGTTTATTTAACTTAAGTAGTTCTGAGAAATTTGAAGTGTTTTCTGTAGCACGTTGACAATGCTACTTATTCGCCAGGGACAATGCTAACGGACTCTGATTATGAACGGAGGGTTTGCAAGGCAGACTGAAAATTAAGTCAGGTTCGGTCCCAGGTGGATACTCAGCAGCAAGGTGCAAATTTACTTTAGACAATTGTTTAATGGCCAACACGTCAGGTTCCTTGAAGGGAAGTGTTTTCTGGTATTCTTGGAGAATTGAAGAGAGTGCAAATGGAATTAAGACTCCAGAACATCACCCACTCAACAAAAATTAAATTAAATTTATTGTCAAGCCATTTTGTTTAATTGATGCATCTAAAACCCGTACAACGTGGAGGGACATGAGAGAGGTAGTAATTAAATTTTTATCTGTTTCTTGGCTTTATGCAAATCTCTGGAAAATACTGAAGGCTGAGGCATTAACAGCCCTTCCAATTTCAACGCTTGACTGGACTCACTCAATGCCCTCACCCCTTCAGAATCACCTGTGATCTCCCGTCTGGTTGTCCCCACCCTTAATATACATACATCACTGGAGGTTATGGCAGAATGTTGCAATGGGTGCTCATCTCTCACAGGCAGGGTCAATTGGATGCTTATGTATACCTTGAGGACTAATGGATTCTCTATGGCAGACGCTGGGGTCCAGCAATTATACTTCCCTCTCGATCCCCGGTACCAACCTTTTTTTCTTGAAACATGGGGCGCGATTCTCCATTCCCGCGCCTGTTGGGAGAATCGCCTGGGCCGCCAAAATTTCCCGCGACGCCGGTCCAACGCCCTCCCGCGATTCTCCCAAGCGGCGGGAACGGCCCCAAAGAACAAAGAAATATACAGCACAGGAACAGGCCCTTCGGCCCTCCAAGCCCGTGCCGACCATGCTGCCCGACTAAACTACAATCTTCTACACTTCCTGGGTCCATTTCCCTCTATTCCCATCCTATTCATGTATTTGTCAAGATGCCCCTTAAATGTCACTATCGTCCCTGCTTCCACCACCTCCTCCGGTAGCGAGTTCCAGGCACCCACTACCCTCTGCGTAAAAAACTTGCCCCGTCGAATTCTGCGAGCCGCAGGCCGGAGAATCGCCCGAGACACCCAAAATGGCGATTCTCCGGCACCCCTGCTATTCTCAGGCCCGGATGGGCTGAGCGGCCAGGCCAAAACGGGTTCCCCCCGGCGCCGTCCACACCTGGTCGCTGCCATCGGGAACAGCGCGGCAACGCTGGGGGGGCGGCCTGCGGGGAGGGGAGGGGGGATCCTGCACCGGGGGGGTACCTCAAATGTGGGGTGGCCCGCGATCGGTACCCACCGATCGTCGGGCCGTCCTCTCTGAAGGAGGACCTCCTTTCTTCCATAGCCCCACAAGATATGTCTGCCATGTTCTTGCGGGGCGGACTCGGAGAGGACCGCAACCACGCATGCGCGGGTTGGCGCCGGCCAACCCGCGCATGCACGGGTGATGCCAGTTATGCGGCACCGGTCTTTACGACCTTTACGCAGCATCAAGGCCTGGCGCTTGTAAATGACACGGCCCCGCTCCTAGCCCATTATTGGGCCCTGAATCAGTCGGGATAGGGGCCGTTTCACGCCGTCGTGAACCTCAACGGCGTTCACAACGGCGTGGGCACTTCGGCGCGGGAGTGGAGAATCCCGCCCATGAGCTTTCAACCATATTGACTTTGAGAATGTGGGCAGCTGACGTTGTTAAGAGTTAACTCATGGTGGCCAATTATATTGACGAGCATGAGCCTCAGGAATGTTAGAATGCATAATTGCTCTCCGAATCAGGGAGACGCAAGACTAATAGGCGCCGGTTTTACTCAGGCTGCATCATTCCGAGATCTCATTGCTGTCAGGCCTTTACACTTCAGACTCCTGGACAGCCGCACCATGTATTTTAAAAGCTTGCCCACCGTGCCCCCCCCCCCCCTGGTCACCGTCCTGCTTTCTCTTCCAGAGTTTCATCCAAACAGCCCTTTAGGCCGGCCTCCCTCAGTGTCATTACTCCCATCTCCCCACCTCATGAGCCCCACACCCACTGACGCCCCTTACCCCATGCATTTAACAGCTGAGTAATTCAGCTCTCATTTTCATTTCCTAAAAACCTTTTAAAATACACAGGTTGCAGGCTTCAGGACAACACGCACCAGCCACGACCTACATCCTGGAACTGTCCCGTTGTGTACCCACAAGGAGACGGGTGCTCACCTCCTTCCTCCCTCTCAGAGATCAAGGCACCTGATTCCCGTTTTTGAAAACCAGTTGTAATTCCTGTCCATTTCGCACTGCTGCCTCACGGCGCCGAGGACCCAGGTTTGATCCCGGACCCGGGTTACTGTCTGTGTGGAGTTTGCACATTCTCCCCCTGTCTGCGGAGTCTCCCCCACACAACCCAACATGATGCGTAGCGTAGTTGAATTGGCCAAGTTAAATTGCCCCTTAATTGGAAAAAAGAATTGGGTATCTAAATTTATTTAAAAAAATTAATTCCTGTCCATGTGACTTCACGCTGGTGGGGGAGAAGATTCAATGAGGTCTGAAGATTTGACTTTAAACTTGCAATATTAAAATGCATTCAAATTAATTTAAATCAGGTTCTCAGCCTTCCTGGGCGTGAACCTGATCGTGTCATCAAGGAGGGCTTGGGAAGATCCCGTTCTGAAATCTCGCCAGCACAAATCCTGGTTTTGGCCTCTTGTGATATTTTGCGGCCATTAGGGGAGTTGCGCCAGCAGCAAATGGACCCGCAAAATCGTGCCCAATGGTTCAGTCTTCCCAATATTCAATTGGAGCAAATTTCTGATCACCTAGTATTGGATGTTAGATAAGCAGCTGATAATTTACGGACAGTGAGTGAGTAAAGAGAAGTGGTGTTGAGGTAGAACTAAGTGTCAAAACATGTAGATAAAAGCCGACACTGTGTTTTTGAATAATACCACTGAGAGGGAGCATATAAGTGAGAAATAGGTAAGAGCCAAGGATAAATGTGGGAGTGGGAAAATAAATCATTGCAAGTGAATCTCTGGCTTTGGTTAGATAGATAAGATTAGAACCATGAGTGTGGACAATGCCACCAAGCTCGATGACAGTGGAGAGCCATTGGAGGAGGCCGTTGCAGTCAAACCGGTCAATGGCTGCAGAGAGGTTGAGAAGGACAAGGGGCAAGTTTACCTATCATATGCTCATATTGTATGTCATTTTGACTTGTGACAGGGGTGGAGACCTGATTGAAGGGATTCAAACAAGGAATTCTGGAAAGGGTGTACATGGATTTGAAGGCAACTACTAAGTCAAAGATTTTGTAGAGAAAAGGGAGGTAGGACATGCTTATAAGGAAATAATAGTTACGGGTAGGCTTATTGAGGAGAGGGTTCATGACAGCAAAGTTGAAGGAAAGCGGGACAACACCTGAATCGAGAACTGTTAACAATATCATATAATTACATAATGTGAGGACCAGGAGAAGAAGTTGGAGTTAAGTCGGGATCCGGTCAAGAGAGTAAGTTGTGAGTTTCATGAACAAGGCAAGCTCTGAGTGAGCATGAGGACAGATAATTGGAAGACTAGAGAACAACATGAGTACACACCTGGGCAGGGGAAAACAGTCGAGGAAGGTTGGCCTAGTAGGCTTGGGGGAAGTGGGAGAAACTGTCAGTTTGTCTCAATTTCAGTGATAAAGAAGTCTATGAGCTCCTAGCATTTGTTGTTGAAGTTGAACGCCCAGGTGACAGGTGAGATGGATTTAAAAAGATGGTTTGCTGTAGAGGGAAGGTGTGATTTCCAGGATGATCATTGAATAGTAAGCAGTTTTTGCAGAGAAGAGCAGAACCCAATGGCACTGTCGGTGTCAGATCTGGCAGGGAATGCTTATACCAGTTGTCCAACATATCCATTGTTTTGTTTTGTCATTCATTCTTTTTTAATAAATTTAGAGTACCCAATCCATTTTTTCCAATTAAGTGGCAATTTAGCGAGTCCAATCCACCTACCCTGCACATTGTTGGTTGTGGGGGCGAAACCCACGCAAACACGGGGAGAATGTGCAAACTCCACACAGACAGTGACCCAGAGCAGGGATCAGGATCGAACCTGAGACTTCGGCGCCATGAGGCAGCAATGCTAGCCACTGCGCCACCATGCTGCCCCTTGTTTTGTCATTCATGGGATGTGGACATCACTGGTTTGGACAGCATTTATTGCACATCCCTAATTGCGCTTGAGTTGAGTGCCTTGCTGGGCCATTTTAGGGATCACATTGCCGAAATGTCTGGATCTGGAGTCACATGTAGGCTGGGAGTAAACCTTGTGTAATGTAATTTCTGTACTCGTTGGAGTTTAGAAGGATAAGGGGAGGATCATATTGAAACTTGCAGGATACTGAAGGGCCGTGATATAGTGGACGTGGAGAGGATGTCTCCACTAGTAGGCAAAACTAGAACCCGAGCCACAGCCTCAGAATGAAGGGACAACAAAAACTGAGATGAGGAGGAATTTCTTCAGCCAGAGGGTGGTGAATCTGTGGAACTCTTTGCTTCAGAAGGCTGTGGAGGCCAAATAACTGAGTGTCTTTAACATAGAGATAGATGGGGTCTTGATTAATCAGGGGTTATGGGGAGAAGGCAGGAGAATGGGAATGAGAAAAATATCAGTCACAATTGAATGGCAGAGCAGACCCGATGGCCTAATTCTGCTCCAATGTCTTATGGTCTTATGAAACAGATGGGTTCTTACAACAATCGACAATGGTTTCATGGTTATCATTAGACTTTAAATTCCAGATTTCTTTTAGATATGGAATTCAAACTTCACCATTTGCCAGGGTGGGATCCGAACCCAGACCCTCAAAGCATTACCCTCGGCCTTTGCATTACTAGTCCAGTGACAATACCGCCACATCACCCCCACCCCGCCTCTTCAAGTCTGCATCTCTTGGACTTAAGGGAGCGGAGATGAGGGCCAGATGAGAGCAAACGACCAGGGTGAGAGCGTGCAACGTTTTTAGTGGATTCTTTGATACCAAATGTGCAGGTGACAGAATGGAGCAAATCACTAGCTGCAGAAATGTTGTGGTGAACAGAGGACCAAATTTTAACAGTTACAAGTGAATTGGCACAGGCCTTTCTTCAGAGGTCGACACAGAAGCAAATCGGGTAAAGATCAGGAAGGGGTATGAGGAACGTAATACAAGGAAGCAATCAGAGGTTGTTGAATAAGATCTTCCCTCATCGACAAAGGAATGTTGTGCAAATACACTTGATACTCGTCCACTTTCATTGTCATTCATACTTTCCAGACTTCAGTGATTGATAGATTGTCAGATTGGCTCAATTTTTAGCAGCTCATCTTTCAGGACTGATAGGCCAATAGAGTTAGTCAATATGAAATGATCAACATCAAAATATACATACCAGCAATCAGATCCTTAAATTCAACTGAACAACAACAAATCAATTTCCTCCATTACATCAGGAAACAAAAGCAACAACACATCCTTGAAACAAAATGAATTCACTGGAGAAACAAGTGCTTTAAAAAAGTAATCTAGAAATTCCTATCAGTGCCATGAGTCTTAATTTATTCATGGGAAATGTCTTCTCTTTTTTTCAATGGTCTCATCAATTCATTTATATGGAAATACTACACAGCATCATTAAGATAAAAGCAGTTTCATTCAAATGGCTTAACCATTCACGTGTAAATATTACAAAGTGCTATTTCCAGGAGAGCTCATGATGGACGTAAAATGTGTATCTGCATGCAAGGCACTTCTCGCACCAAGTTTACTTCTTTTGTTTTGAAATGGCAACTTTACACATGCATGAGCAAGAGGCACAGCGAATCTTGTGCTGCAGGCACGCAGGCAGGACGTCCCTATGCCTGCCATTATGGGGTCGCAGGTCCAAGCACCATATTTAAAGAGCACGCAGACAGCTATTCAGTCACTGCCAGCCAGGAGCTTCAGTCTGGCTGTCATTGGGGAGACCTACTGTAGATAACGGAATGTCACAGAGTAGACAACATGTGGCCTCACATTTCAACGAAACCTCCTGCAGGTCGACCAGGAAAGGCGGGAGGTTCTGTTTCCCAGGTGGTCTGACCACTGTGGCCTGCTTGGAGGTCACAGCGGAGGTAGGCGCCCATGGGATCCCACAAGAGAACAGCCTAGCAGCGTTGTAAAAGGATGAACAACCTACTGCACTCTGCTAGGACTCATCTACTCACTGTAAAATGACACTGCGATGAATGTAGGATTTTCAGATTTGGTGAAGTAAGGGTTAAACGTTTGGGTTAGAGTTGTTTTACTGCTGAAATCTTGTTTTAAAAGATTCTTGCGTTGAAACAAAACTTTTGGGAGCCAGAGGTGCAATTAACCATTCTTAAAAGCTTGAACCAATGCAATTTTGTTTTAATTAAGGAGATTCCCTAGGGAGTTAACTAGCAGGATCTCAGCAGCAGAAAGGACATGTGCACTGAATGTGTGGAAGCCACTTCATGCTCACAATGTTCTTTCAATTGGAGGTCATTCTGCTTGTTGATCATTTACTGGCTCAGGAGCCACCATCGGCATGCAGCACTACTCAGCTGCTTACTCACCCATTGGGATGATAATCAATCCTTCTGTCTTTCCAGGACAAGAACACATATAACGGGAGAGTGCGGGCCAAGACTGGAGAAGGCATTCTAGATATTCAAAGCCTAAGTATATTTGAAGAGGAGGCCACAGCAATAGCCAGAGAGGGGAACAGGATAGTTCCTGCATCAAAGATGAGACAAGACTCCCCTTGCAAACCAGTGAGGGTGCCTCCGGTCTACAGTTGTCAGATGCACTGACAGAGTGAGACGTAGATAAGGAGCTTGCTTAGGTACCTATTAAACCTTTCTCTAATTCATTCCAGATACCAGCAAGAAAAGGTGAAGGCTAAAAAGGTGGATCAGCCACAGCTCCAGCTCCAAACCCGCCTCTGAGGATGATGCCTCAAAATCTTGAGCTGGTGCACCGTCACGGCATTTATCTGCACTCTCCACTAGTGCAGAGACATTCACCTTGGCGGGTGCATGTTCTAGAGTAGGCTCGGGGTCTCCCAACCTGGTGAACACGTCACCAACGGGCGGTCTAAAGCTGGCAGCGGAGGTGATAGCCAAGGCCTCTGCCATTGGGAGGACTGCTGGAGCTGAGGCCTCTGCTGAGCCCCATGCAGATGATGAGCCTCTAGCCGGCCATAATAGACATATTAGAGATGCAGAGACAGGCGGAGGAACATCTGCCAGAGATTCCTGAGGCCATGCGTAGAGTGGTGAGAAAGCTGGAAGAGTCTGTCCATGTTTTGTCTGCTGTAATCATCTAGTATGTGAGCACTTGGCTACCTCCCTGGAAAGGGTGGCAGCCAATGTGGAGACCCAAGTTCAACAAAACACTGGGCCTCCCAGATATGCACTCAGACCTGCGCCCCAACACTCCAGTGTAGTGCAGCAGAGGCTATGTGGGAGAGAGATGGGGCAACTTGACCTTCTGTCATGTACTCCGTCTCCTCAAGGAGATAGGTAAGTGCCATCGTTCACCCACAGAGAGCACCAACAAGGGAACTTAATCCCACGACACTCCAAGTGTGCCCTGCTACTCAACTTCCCCTCTGCGATTGACCTCATCACCTCCAGCAGGTCAGGCTGAGTAGGGTGCACCTATACCTGTGCAGAAGACCCTTTGCTGGCTTACCTCAGCCCACAAGAGGATGCATGCCAAAGTTGTCATGATATTCAAACACACATCACAACACACACATCATGATAGACAGACCAACAGACCAATTAGCACACATAACACGACAGCCAATCACAGACAAGAGCAGATACAGTATAATACAAGAAACACAACACCTGCTGGCCAGTCCATCTGGAGACAGGACAAGGCCAGGACCTCATTAATAAGACACTCACACAGTCACCACGTGCTGAGTACCAAGTCAGATGTGTAAATAACTAGTTGGAATAAAACTGTGTTGTACCAATCGCAACCGTGTTGGTTCGTCTGTACCTCAGAGCACCCAACACCACATGGTACCAATGAGTGAATCGATACTTACCGGCAAATCTGCCATCCTGAGCCATGGACACCCACAACAAACCGCAGCCGTTGCAAGTCGCTGGGAACCTGGGCACCAATTGGAAGCTCTTCAAGCAGCGATTCGAACTGTTCATGCGAGCCAACGAAAAACAGGGCGCCTCGGATGAAACAAAGATTGCCATGCTCCTCACTACCACAGGTCAGCACGCCATCGATGTATACAACTCCTTGGTGTTCGCGGAAGACGAGAACAAATCTAAATATGACACGGTCTTCCTCAAGCTCGACCAGCACTTCAACGTTGAGGTGAATGAAAGCTTTGAGAGGTATATCTTTTAGCAGCGCCTATAAGGTAAGGATGAGCTCTTTCAGTCCTTCCTGACGCACCTCCGCATACTCGCGCAGTTCTGCGGTTACGGCACCACCTCAGAGTCCATGATCCGGGACCAGATCGTTTTTGGCGTTGCCTCCAGTGGCCTACGCCAGCAGCTTCTCAAAATTAAAGGCCTGACCTTAGCATCTGCAGTTGAAGCCTGTGTCCTGCATGAAAATGCGACCAGCCGCTATGCCCAATTTCAAGTGACCGAATCGGCACGGAGGGGGTCCCAAGCGATCGAATCGGCAAGCCAGGCCACCCACGAGGCCGAACGCATCCAGGCAATCCAGTTTCACCCGGCCCGCGGCCCGGACGAGGGCGGCCGTTTCGCTCGCTTTTTGAGGCCTCCCGCGTTTGTGCGCGCCAAAACCTACGGCAACACTGAGGGACGTGCTGCGCAGGCGCGCCCGACGCAAGACCGAACTACGCATGCGCAGTGGCGTAACGAACGCCATGACGTCATGACGTGCAGCAACTGTGGAGCTGCACATTTAAAAGGGCAATGTCCCGCAAAAACCCGACAATGCCTACGCTGTGGCAAGATGGGCCACTACGCTGCCTACTGTCGAGCGGCTCAACCTGTGGATCTTCCACATCTCCGACAGCCTCGCAGACACGTGCGGACCATCCAGCCTCCACATCACGACATCCAAACCGACGACACAGATGGCCAAGACGCCTTCCGGGTTGCGGTCATTGATGTGAACCGGGTCAACACCATCAATCCGGCCGATGAATGGAGTGCCACCCTGACGGTCAACCGATCGCCGATCACGTTCCGCCTGGACACTGGCGCCTCCGCAGACCTCATAGCATGGTCAGCATTCTATGCCATGAAGGTCAGACCACCAATCCAGCCATCCCGGTGCAAGGTGGTCGACTACAACGGGAACGTTATCCCGGCCATGGGATCCTGCCAGCTCCAGGTGACACACAAAACACACACGGCCACACTCTCGTTCGAGATAGTTGGCTCATCGAAGGACTCCCTGCTGGGCGCACAGGCATGTAAGGCTCTCCACCTTGTGCAACAAATTCTCTCTCTCTCTCCAGACGGCACGTCTGACTTCCCGGATGCAGAGTTCAACGCACAGCTCCAATCGCTCCTCGCCCACAACCAGGAGGCATTCGAGGGCATGGGAACACTGCCATACACCGAATTCGCCTCAAACCGGTCGTTCACGCACCTCGCAGGGTTCCTGCGCCACTTAAAGACCGCCTCAAGCTGCAGCTGCAGGATCTCCAGGACCAAGGGGTCCTATCCAGGGTCATGGAGCCCACGCCATGGGTCAGCTCCATGGTGTGTGTCAAGAAGCCCTCTGGCGAGCTCCGCATCTGTATAGACCCCAAAAGACCTCAATAATAACATTATGCGGGAACATTATCCCATATCCAAACTGGTGAGGAGATCACCAGTGAAATGGCCCAAGCGAAGATATTCACGAAACTGGATGCTTCTAAAGGATTTTGGCAGATCCAACTGGACCCGTCCAGCCGAACTCTATGAACCTTCAACACCCCTTTCGGCAGATTCTGCTACAACCGGATGCCATTTGGCATCATCTCGTCATCCGAGGTCTTCCACAGAATCATGGAGCAGATGATGGAAGGCATCGAAGGGGTGCGCGTATATGTGGACGATGTCATCATCTGGTCCACCACACCGCAGGAGCACATACATCGTCTCCAACGCATTTTTGCCCGCATACGGGAAAACGGCCTGCGCCTCAACCGAGCCAAGTGCGCCTTTGGCCAGACCGAATTGAAGTTCCTGGGGGACAGGGGTCCGTCCGGATGCAGACAAGGTGAGCGCCATCACAGCCATGCCGCAGCTGGCCGACAAGAAGGCTGTCCTACGCTTCCTTGGAATGGTCAACTTCCTAGGGAAATTCATTCCCAACCTTGCCTCCCACACAACGACTCTGCGCTACCTCGTAAAAAAATCTACAGAGTTCCAGTGGCAACACACACACCAGCTGGAATGGGAGGAGCTCAAACGCAAACTCACCACGGCACCAGTGTTGGCGTTCTTCGACACGTCTCGTCCCACCAAAATCTCAACTGATGCCAGCCAATCCGGCATTGGAGCAGTGCTCCTGCAGAGGGATGACACGTCGTCATGGGCCCCGGTTGCCTATGCATCGCGGGCCATGACCCCCACAGAGCAGCGCTATGCGCAAATCGAAAAAGAATGCCTGGGCTTGCTAACCGGTTTCGACAAGTTCCACGATTACGTCTATGGTCTTCCACGGTTCACGGTCGAAACTGACCACCGCCCCCTGGTCAGCATAATAAACAAGGACCTGAACGAGATGACCCCTCGCCTCCAGCGCATCCTACTTAAACTCAGGAGGTACGACTTCCAACTGGTCTACACTCCAGGGAAGGACCTCATCGTGGCGGATGCCCTATCCAGAGCAGTGAGCACGCCGCCAGATGCGGAGGGGTTCGTATGTCAGGTCGAGGCACAGGTGACCTTGACAGCGGCAAATCTGCCGGCTGACGACTCCAGTCTGGCCCGCATCCGCCGAGAGACAGCGGCCGACCCCCTTTTACAGCGCGTAAGCGTGCCAGACTGCTCAGTACCTCCTCTCTGCCTCTGTTAACCTCTTTAATTTTGTCAAAGCCTTTCCCCCTGATTTCTACGTCCACACTGTCCCTCTCACGAATGAACACTGACACAAAGCATTAATTTGGACCCCTGCCTGCGTCCTCTGGCTCAACACACAAATTACTGCTGTTGTCTTTAACAGTCCCTTCCCGTCCCCAGTTATCCTTTTGCCTTTCTGGCAGCATCTGTGGATATGATTCATTAATTTATTAATTAAATCGGTCACATGGACCGAGGTACAGTGAAAAGTATTATTGTGCGTACAGAACTGACAGATCATTGCTTATATACATAAATAGCCTTTTTATTGTCACAGGTAGGCTTACTTAACACTGCAATGAAGTTACTGTGAAAAGCCCCGAGTCGCCACATTCCGGCGCCTGATCGGGTTCACAGAGGGAGAATTCAGAATGTCCAAATTACTTACAACACGTCTTTCAGGACTTGTGGGAGGAAACGGGAGCACGTGGAGGAAACCCACACAGACACAGGGACAAGGTGCAAACTCCACACAGACAGTGACCCAAGCCGGGAATCAAACCTGGGACCCTGGTGCTGTGAAGCAACAGTGCTAACCACTATGCTACCGTGCCAACCTGATACAACATAAAATATACAAAAAATAATTATAAATGTAAAAAGGGAAAATATGGGGCGGGATTCTCCCATCGGGCGGCTAAGTGCTGACGCCGGCATAAAAACGGGAGTGTTTTACTCCGGCATCGGAGCCCGTTCCGGGACCTCATTCTGCGGCCCACAGGGGTGAGCACGCCGCTCCAGCTGCCGATCCCGGCCTGAACCCGGCGCCGCGGGGTCCACGCATGCGCAGTTGCGCCGGCGCCAACTAGCACATGCGCAGTGGCCTTCTTCCCCGCGCCGGCCCCGATGCCAAATGGAGCAGGGCTACAGGAGCCGGCGCGGAGGAAAGGAGGCCGGGGAACAGAGAGGCCGGCCCGCTGATCGGTGGGCCCCGATCGCGGGCCAGGCCACTTCGGAGGCCCCCCCAGGGTCTGAACCCCCCCCCCCCCCCCATGCCCCCCCCCCCCCCCCCCCCCCCACAGGCCGCCCCCGGACCCTTCAACGCCGAAGTCCTGCCGGCTCAGAGGATGTTAGAACGGCGCCGGCGGGACTCGGCCCTTTGAAGAATCGGCATGCTAGCCCATGCCGGAGAGTCGTCGCATACCCCGACCGGCACCGACCACAATGGCGCCGATTCTCGGCTCTGTGGAGAATCATGTCCCGGCATCGGGGCAGCGTGGCGTGATTCGCGCGGCCCGCCGGCGAATATCCGACCCGGCGGGGGGTCGGAGAATCCCACCCACGGTCTGTGGTCAGGAAATCGAGAATCCAGTTGCAAAGGTAATAGCCAAGTCTCAGGTTTTAGAGTTTGGATATGAGCTTGGTTGGCATTATGGTATTAAAAACAGAACTATAGTCAATAAACAGGAGCCTGACATAGGTATCCTTGCTGTCAAGAGGTTCCAAAGATGAGTGTAAGACCAGGGAAATAGCATCTGCTGTAGACCAGTTACCAGTAGTCCATGTAACTACTCCATCTCACGGTTCTCCCTTCACTGGTTTTCCAACCTTTATTCGTCGCTTCCAAGCTCCCCCCATCCCCTCTCCCCCCGCTGATGACCTAATTTTCCTTGAAGAAGTCGATGAATGGCTGCCACCTCCGAGCGAACCGCTGTAACAAACCCCTTAAGGCAAATTTGATTTTCTCTAACCTGAGAAACCCCGCCACGTTGCTGACCCAAACCCCGACTTTGGAGGCTCCGAGTCCCTCCATCCCAGCAGAATCCATCTCCGGGCCACCAGGGAGGCAAAGTCCAAGATGTCGGCTGCTCTCCCCCCACCCGGGCTCCCGGATCTTCCGACACTCCAAATATTGCCCCCTCTGGGCTCGGAGTAACCCTCTCTTCCAAGACCTCTGACATGACAGCCGCGAATCCCTGCCAAAATCCCCTCAGCCTCAGACACGTCCAGAACAATATGCACATGGTTCGCAGGACCTCCCCACACCGCCCACACCTGTCCTCCACCTCGTCAAAAAACCTGCTCATCCGGGCCACAGTCATATGAACCCTGTGGACCACCTTGAATTGGATCAGGCTAAGATGAGGATGCATTAACTCTCTGATGCACGATCAATTGCACAAAGACTAAAGTTGGATACAACTGTGGCTTTATTACAGTCAGATGCGTGGCCTCCTGCTGCAGCTGGCGAAATGGCAGGGCACTGGAGGTCATGCATATTTATACAGTTCTCCATGGGCGGAGCCAGCCGGCAGGAGCTACCGGCGAACCTGTAGTGCAGGTCCTACCTTACATCGCCTATTACAGTGGTTCACCACATTCACCCCCTGTTAAAAATGAGTCCGGCGGGGGTGACGTGAAACTATATACAATTAGTGCAATTATGTACAGTGGTAGGAAAAAGAAAAGTCCATGTTGACGGTCCGGAGTCCGTCAAAGGTTCAGCCGGTCCAGTGCCTTGGTGCTTGGTTGGGAGCGGCGTAACGGTGGCGGCGAAGTCGGTGGTGGCGGTGGTGGAGGTGGCACCGATGGTGGTGGTGGCGGTGCTGATGCTGGCCAGTCATCGGGGAACTCCGGGAGCGTGCCGAAGTCCTCTTCGCCCTTTTGTGCGAAAAAGGGGAGGGGGGTAGGTGGTCTGGCGGGGTCAATATTGATGGCGCTGTGGGGGGGGGGGGGGAGGCCTGTGTGGGGGGGGGGCTGTTGGGGTGGAACCTGATGGTGCCAGGTCCCTGAGTGAGACAGTATCTTGGCGGCCGTCGGGGAACTCAATGTAGGCATATTGAGGGTTGGCGTGGAGCAGGTGAACACTGTCCACCAAGGGGTCCGCCTTGTGGAGTCGGGCGTGCCTACGGAGAAGGCCGGTCCTGGAGCTGCGAGCCAAGTCGGGTGCGACACCCCAGATGTGGACCTCCTGGGGAAGGTAAAGACACGTTCATGGGGTGTGTTATTAGTGGCGGTGCACAATAGTGACCGGATGGAGTGTAGAGCGTCAGGGAGGACCTCCTGCCAGCGAGAGGCTGGGAGGTTCCTGGACCATAGGGCCAGCTGGACCATCCCATTCTCCCGTTCTACTTGCCCGCTTCCCTGGGGGTTGTAGCTGGTCGTCCTGCAGGAGGCTATACCCCTGCTGAGCAGGAACTGACGCAGCTCGTCGCTCATGAATGAGGATCCCCTGTCACTGTGGATGTAGGCGGGGAAACCGAACAGGGTGAAGATGGTACTGAGGGCCTTGATGATGGTGGCAGACGTCATATCGGGGCATGGGATGGCGAAGGGGAATCTGGAGTACTCGCCAACCACACTGAGAATGTACGTGTTACGGTCGGTGGAGGGGAGGGGCCCTTTGAAATCCACGCTGAGGCGTTCAAAGGGGCACGAAGCCTTCACCAGGCACGCACGGTCCGGCCGGTAGAAGTGCAGCTTCCACTCCGCACAGACCTGACAGTCCTTGGTGACTGTCCTTACTTCCTCGATGGAGTAGGGCAGATTGCGAGCTTTGACCAGATGGTAGAATCGAGTGATCCCCGGGTGATAAAGGCTGTCGTGTAAGGCCCGGGGTTGGTCCACTTGTGCGCTGGCACATGTACCCCGGCAGAGGGCATCTGGGGACTCGTTGAGTTTACCGGGGCGATACAAAATCTCGTAATTATAGGTGGAGAGCTCGATTCTCCACCGCAAGATTTTATCATTTTTGATCTTGCCCCGCTGTGTGTTATTGAACATGAAGGCTACCGACCGTTGGTCCGTAAGGAGAGTGAATCTCTTACCGGCCAGGTAATGCCTCCAATGCCGCACAGCTTCAACGATAGCTTGGGCCTCCTTTTCGACGGATGAGTGTCGAATTTCAGAAGCATGAAGGGTGCGGGAAAAGAATGCCACGGGTCTGCCTGCCTGGTTTAGAGTGGCGGCAAGGGCGACGTCCGAAGCGTCGCTTTCTACTTGGAAAGGCAGTGACTCGTCCACTGCACGCATCCCGGCCTTGGCGACGTCTGCTCTGATGCGGGCAAAAGCGTGTTGTGCCTCGGCCGCGAGGGGGAATTGGGTGGTCTGGATGAGTGGGCGGGCCTTGTCCGCACAGTTTGGGACCTACTGAGCATAGTAGGAAAAGAACCCTAGGCAACGTTTGTGGGCCTTGGGGCAGTGGGGGAGGGGAAGTTCCATGAGGGGGCGCATGCGGTCGGGGTCGGGCCTGAGAAGTCCGTTTTGGACTAAAGAGCCGAGAATGGCTAACCGGGTCGTGCTGAACACACACTTCTCTTTGTTATAGGTCAGGTTGAGAAGAGTGGCAGTGCGGAGGAATTTATCGAGGTTGGCATCGTGGTCCTGCTGGTCATGGCCGCAGATGGTGACATTATCTAAGTACGGAAAGGTGGCCCGCAAACCGTACTGGTCGACCATTCGGTCCATCTCTCTTTGGAAGACCGAGACCCCATTTGTGACACCAAAAGGGACCCTAAGGAAGTGGTAGAGGCGACCGTCCGCCTCGAAGGCCGTGTATGGCCAGTCCGACTTCCGGATCGGGAGCTGGTGGTAAGCGGATTTCAGGTCAATTGTTGAGAAGACCCGGTACTGCGCAACCTGATTGACCATATCAGATATGCGTGGGAGGAGGTACGTGTTGAGCTGCGTGTACCGATTGATGGTCTGGCTGTAGTCCACGACCGCCCTGTGTTTCTCCCCAGTTTTAACCACTACCACTTGGGCTCTCCAGGGGCTGTTGCTGGCCTTGATAATACCCTCCTTAAGCAGCCGCTGGACTTCGGACCTGATGAAGGTCTTGTTCTGGGTGCTGTACCGTCTGCTCCTAGTGGCTTGCAATCCGCAGTTAGATTGGCAAAAAGGGAGGGGGGATCGACCTTGAGGGTCGCGAGGCCGCAAACGGTAAGGGGGGGGTAAGGGCCCGCCGAATTTGAGGGTGAGGCTCTGGAGGTTGCACTGGAAGTCCAGCCCCAACAGGAGTGCAGCGCAGAGAGTAGGAATGACATAGAGGAGGAAGTTACTAAATTCTGCGCCCTGGACCGTGAGGGTGACTGTACAAAAGCCTCGGATCGGGACGGAGTGGGATCCGGAGGCTAGTGAGATCCTTTGATTGGCAGGGTGGACCGCGAGGGAGCAGCGTCTTACCGTATCTGGGTGAATAAAGCTTTCGGTGCTCCTGGTGTCCAGGAGGCACGAGGTCACGTGACCCTTGATTTTAACCGTCGTCGACGCGGTGGCCAGGTTGTGCGGGCGACATTGGTCCAGCGGCATCGAAGCGAGCTGCAGGTAGCCATCGGATGCTTCGGGTGGCGAGTGTGTGCGGTTCCGATGTTAGGCTGTCCGGAGACCCTGTGGGGGACAAGATAGCGGCGCCCGTGGTGCGCACATTGCGGGGTCGGGACAAGATGGCGGCGCCCATGGTGCGCACATTGCGGGGTCGGGGCAAGATGGCGGCGCCCATTGGTCGCACATGCACCCGGGAGGAGAAGATGGTGGCTCCCATTGTGCGTCTGGCATGGGGGAGGGGGCGATAGCAGGTGCGATCGCAGCGACTGCGCGGACCTAGCACACAGCCGCGAAGTGGCCCTTTTTACTGCAGGCTTTACAAACTGCAGTGCGGGCCAGGCAGTTTTGGCGGGGGTGCTTCTGTTGACCGCAGAAGTAGAAGCAGGGACCCCCGGAGTGTGTGGATCGGCGTACGGCGCAGGCATATTGGGAAGGCAGGGCCCCGGCTGAGGAGGTCGTCGGCAGGGTCCAGGAGGGGTAGGAAGGAGTAGGAGGGTGGGCAGCCCAGCGGGAGGGGTACGATTGTATGTTACGGGATGCGACCGTCATGGAGAGCGCCAAGGTTTTCGACTCCGCCAGTTCGAGTGTGGTCCCTTCCAGTAATCGTTCACGGATGCGGTCCGACGCAATCCCCGTCACGAAGGCATCGCGCATGAGGAGATTTGCGTGTTCGGTGGCCGTAACAGCCTGACAGTCACAGTCCCGGACGAGTGGAATTAGGGCCCACCAGAAGTCTTCAATGGTTGCGAGCGGGTGGCGAGTACATTTCTGGTGAAGAGCGTGTTCGCCTTCTGCGCGTAGTGTTCCTCAAGGAGTTCCATTGCTTTTGTATAGTTTGTGGCGTCTTGGATCAACGGGAACACGCTGGAGCTCAGTCTGGAGTACAGGACGTTTATCTTCTGAGCCTCCATTGGCGCAGGGTCCGCCGCGTTGATGTAGGCCTCAAAACATGCTAGCCAGTGAGTAAAGTATTTCCTGGCGTTGGAGGAGTGCAGATCCAGCTGCAGGCGATCGGGCTTAATTCGGATATACATTCTGTGGAAAATCTGACTGTAATAAATTGATGCCCGATCAATTGCAGAAAGACTAAAGTTGGATACAGTTTTCACAGATCAGTGACCACACCGACACTCCCTCCAGTCCCATGTGCTGCCTCCACTGCCCCCGCACCCTCAAGGCTGCCACTACCATCAGGCTTGTGGAGTCCTGAGCAGGCGAGAACGGCAGAGGTGCCGTTAACAATGCTTTCAGACTCGTGTCCTTACAGGATGTCGCCTCTTCCCACTCCCACACCGACCCATCCCTCATTACCCACTTCCTAACCATCGATATGTCAGCCGCCCAGTAATAGTTTATAAAGTTCGGAAGGGCCAACCCCCCCTCCCCGCGCCCCCGCTCAAGTAGGACCTTCTTCACCTGCGAGGCTTTCCCGGGCCAAATAAAACCCGAGATCGGCGCATTCTGCTTCCTAAAAAATGCCTGAGGGATGACAATTGGGCGACACTGAAAAACGAACAGTAATTTTGGGGGGACTGTCAATTTCACAGTCTGTACCCTCCCCGCCAATGACAGCGGGAGCACGTCCCACCTTCGGAAGTCCGCTTTCATCTGCTCTATGAACCTGCCCAAATTGTGATGTTGACCCCAGTGCCGTGCCACCTGAATACCCAGGTACCTAAAACTCCCACCCACCACCTTGAACGGCATCTCCCTCAGTCTCCTCTTCTGCCGCCTTGCCTGGATCGCAAAAACCTCGCTCTTGCACATATTCAATTTATAACCTGACAACCGGCCAAATTCCTCCAGTATCCCCATAGTCCCTGCAATCCAGCCCAACAGGTCTGTTATATAAAGGGGCAAATCATCCACATGGAGCGAGACCCTATGTTCCCGCCACCCCCCGATTGTCACCCCAGGGATTCGATGGCACCATGTGATAGAATGGCCAGCTCGCATGCAGGGTGCAGGGATCAACTGGATGGACGGTGGAAAGTGCTACCATGGGCAGGAGTCAGACGTTGCACCCTTGCCAACTTAATTAGTGTCTGACGTTCTGACTACGTTTTGATGGATCCCCAGATGGTACAGCAGGAGTGGAGGCGGCCTGCTGTGATTTGTCACCTGCGACCTGAGTCCCCGTCGGCGGCCGTTTTCTGGGGCGACCTTGCCAGGATGGGCCCGGCTACTGCTAGGTGGCATGGTGCTGCCCTGTTCTGCCCACTGCCCACCAGATGCACCAGGGACAGGAGGTGGGCCACCACCTGGCGTTACCAGCCCTGGATGCCCGCTCTGGTCTTAACCAGGGTCTGCATGCCTGTGGCCATGGAGCACAGGAAGTGGACCATTTCCATCCGGGGCTGCGTCACACCATACATTGACTGCACCACCAACTTCTGGGTTTGTTTCACATCAGCCAGTGACTGTACCATCCCCCTCTGGGACTGGGCCACCTCCCTATGTTCCTGCATCCCGTCGGCCAGTGCCTGGGCAATGCCCAGACGTTCCCAACCAGGGCCTGCTGTGACTGGGCCATGCTCAGGTGCATTGCTGCGATTTCCAGGTGGCTCTGGCACATGGTTGCTTGTGAGACGGAAACCCTGTCCTGGACGTCGGTCAGCGCCTGCACAGAATGCCTCGGGCCTTGGACATGCAGATCCATATCCAAAACCATCGCCCCCAAGGCCTCCACCGTGGACCCCACCTGTCCGGTGTTGGCCTGGGTGGTATGCCTGGTCGGTACCACCTCTTGCTCCTGCATGCAGTTGGACTCCTCCAGGTGTCGGATGCTCGCCGACAACTCCTCATGTAGTCCCTGGCTCTGGGACTGCATCTCTGCGATCGATGGGACTGTCCGTTCCAGAAGCCCGAAACCCAGCTGGATGGCAGCTAGTCCCTGGGGTAGGCCCACCCCTCTGACCATCCGCCCCCTCAGGTGTACCTGCTGTACCAGATCAGCTGAGGTACGCTCCAGATAGTGTCCCAGGAGCCTCTTCACTCAACTGCCCAACCAAGGTGAGTGCCTCTGGGATGGTGGAGGGTGTTGGAGACAGCTGTGACAGGAAGTCAGTGTCATCCTCGGACTCTAGCTCCGGGGTCTCCTGCATCTTGCGTGGAGGGCTGGTTCCACTTTGCTTTCAGCATCAGTGCTCGGCTCACCGGGGGAGGGGGGGGGGGGGGGGGGTGGGCGGCGGGCGGGCGGCGGGGGGGGGGGAGTGGCGGTGCTGTGACACTGGCTGGGGGTAGGGAATACCGGATGGGCTCTCCCCATCACCAGCAGGCCCTGCAAGACACAAGACAAGACGCATGATTAATCGTCGGTCCGGCAGAGGGAGTGGGGGTTTTGGGGGTGAGGCTGGGGATGGTGTGGAGGTGAGGATTGACATACGTGTCATGGGGAACCACAATCCAGCAGGGTCTCACTTCCTCGCCCGCTGCCTTACTCCACCCCGGCGACCTCCTTTTCTCCGGGCACATGACCATGTCCAGGGCCCTCTGCTCTGCCGCGCTGAGGGGCCACAAGTCTGGCGGTCCCCCTCCTGTCTTCTCCCACTCCCGGCGGTTGTGGGCGATCTTTTCCTGGGGAGGGGTGGGCGGGGTTGGAATCAGAAAACAACAGTTTTAGACAGTCCGACAATGCAGCCCAGGAGGTGGGTAGCTGGTGGCCTCAGTGGCCAGGGCACCCGGCCATGCCTGCCGGTATGGGTGCCGGCATGTGGAGCAGGGTGGGTGTTCAGCTTCCCTCCGGGTTGTTGGGGAGGGGGGGGTGTTGGGGTTACGGGTGGATGGGAGGGGTGTTGGTGCCAGGGGTACAGTGCTGCCCACTCACCCTGGCCACCCCGAGGAGGTTGTGCAGTTTTTTCATGGCCTCTGCCACCTGCGCCCAGGCACAATGAATGGCAGCAGTTGGCAGCCTCCTACCCTTGCAGGATCAACCGCCTCTCCTCCATTGCGTCCAGGACGGTCTCCAGCTTATTGGCTGGGATGGTGTGTGTGGATAGTACAGTGTGTATATGCAGCTGCAGCTTGTCAGTCCCCTGAGTGTCAATTTTGGAACCCGTGAATCCCGCACCCTTTCTCATTGAAATCGATTGTGTTCCACATGGCGCCGTGCTAGCCCCTCAATAATAGCTGAATCGGTCCAGGTGTGGCGCCAGTTTTGCTGTCGTGGAACTCTAATACTTGTGCGCCGGCGTCAACACGTAGTGTCAGAAACAGAGAATTCTGCCCCATGTGTTTTAGCATGCAGCATAGAAAAATCCACAATTTTATGAGGCAAAATATGAGGCAGCAACTATCACTAGTTATGTGGGAAAATGCCTGTTTCTCCAAATAAATACAAATCAATCTGTTTAAATGCAGGGAACCACAAAGGTAGTGACATTCTATCATTAGAAAAAGCCAAGTGTATGGATCTAATCATCAGAGCTAATTAACAGAACATCAAAGAAACGTAGGAAATAATCACAGAAGCTATTGATGCAATTTACTTTTTCAATTAATTCTAATGGGTGAGTTTTACCTTGGGGCCTAATCAGCCAAAAGGCATGCACAAATACTTAATTACAAAAACTACTTAACACAGCAAGACTGTGAGAAGTCAATGACCAGCATCTCAAAAGTATCATTATCTGATTTTCATCAAACTTTCAGCTTCTGCACTTAGCGCAATGGATGATGACTGCGGTGAAACATTGAGAAAAGGTCAATCCCCGATTCAGGGATTAGGAGGAAAGATGAAAATAAATAAATTGGTTTGTGAACATGATGGAGTAAACTGCAAGAGTTGGATGGCATTTTTGGTTCTATGGCTAGAATTATACGCTCCCCCACCGGCGGATTTTTCGGTGCTGGGATGGAATTGGAGGTGATGGGCGGGAGCGTAAATTTGAAGGGATGGTAGTCCCTCCGGGTGCCTGCCCGCTCTCGTCAGATAGTGGTTTTACCTTGTGGTGTCTAAGGCCTCGGGTGGAAAGCTCGCCCTTGCCCCATTAAGGTGTTTAAGTGGCCAATTATAGGCCACTCAAGGGCCACTTCCGGCCCAAGGCTGGCAGGAGGATTGAACTTCTGTGGAGAAGCCCGAAAAGAATAGAGTTACATGTCGGGGACTGGGGAAGCTGCCGGCCAATCTGAGGCGGGACGTCCTCCCAAGTGAGGGGTAGAAATCTGGCCTGCAACCACTGAACATGCAATTGAGTGTGAAATGGTTGCGGAGCGGTAGCACAGTGGTCCGTATAGTTGCTTCACAGCTCCAGGGTCCCAGGTTCGATTCCCGGCTTGGGTCACTGTCTGTGCGGATTCTGCACGTTGTCCACGTGGCTTTCCTCCGGGTGCTCCGGTTTCCTCCCACAGTCCAAAGATATGCAGGTTAGGTGGATTGGCCATGCTAAATTGTCCTTAGGTTAGGTGGGGTTGCTGATTACGGGAGAGGGTGGGGGTGTGGGCTTTAGTAAGGTGTTCTTTCCAAGAGCAGGTGCAGGCTCGATGGACTGAATGGCCTCCTTCTGCACTGGTGATTCTATGATTCTATTCTATTCTATGATTCATTCGGAGTCAGTGGGGATGTATTCCCTGTTGACTCTTCAGATGGTGGGAACTGAGACACTGCCATCCGAACAATTCAGGTCAATATCAGTTTATTTTAACAGTTTTATATTCCAATTAGAACAGGATCAAACAGAAGTGCCAGTTCACAAAAAAGGTGTCCAGCAGAACAGATCAACAGATTTGTCAACAAGCTAATGATCACTCCAAGAAATAACTGGGGAGTAAGATCAATCTCCAGAGCAAACTTACTGAAATACAAGTGTAAAGAAATTGCCCTTTAAATTTCATGAAATATGTTCTTCAAATAGGTTTCAGTTTAAATATGTCCGTGTCGTGGAACTGGATTTTGCCTCCAAGAACATAAGTTGGCACTGCTTCTGGTTGCCAAACCTGGCCTTGGGGAAACAGTGACTCATTTGCATTTTAATCAGGTTCCCCCCTTAATTGGCAGGGAATCAGATTCACCATTCAATTCAGAGTGTGGGGTGAATTCTCAAAGCTGGACATCCATTCAGATGCCTCGCAGTTTGGCTTGAGAGGAACAGTCGGCTGTAATGGAGGATGCTTCAACATGGAGGCATCATCTTATCAACTGTTTAAAATCGTTGATTATAAAAAAAGTTTGAGAAGTCAGGCCACTATAAGGCAGCATTGCCTTTGCTATAAATTGGCATTGCTAAAAATGAATCTCATACTGAAACCTTGCCATAATAAACCATCATGACTTGTTGAGCTGTGGATAGTGCTGGAAGCATCATCCACCGGGTCGGAGAATCCCTGGGGGGTGGCACGAATCCTGCCGCGCCACCGGCTGCTGTATTCTTTGGCGTCGTTTTTCGGGCGGGGGCAGGGTTCACGCCACGCCGGTCGGGGGCCGTTGGCAGCGCCCCCCCCCCTCGGGCAATTCTCCGGGCCCGATGGGCCGAGCGGCCGTCCGTTTTTGGCCAGTCCCGCCAGCGTGGATTCGCCATGGTCCCACATGGCGGGACCTGGCAGGTAAGTCGGCGGGGCCGTGGGGGGATCCGACCCCGGGGGGTGGCCCTCACGGTGGCCTGGCCCGCGATCGGGGCCCACTGATCTGTGGGCGGGACAGTGCCATGGGGGCACTCCTTCCTTCCGCGCCGGCCTCTGTAGGGCTCCGCCATGGCCGGCGCGGAGAAGAGAACCCTCCGCGCATGCGCCAAAACATGCCGCCGGTTTCATGCATGCGCAAAATCACGCCGGCCCTTTGGCGCATGCGCAAACTCACGCAGTCCCTTCAGTGCCAGCTGGCGTGGTGCCAACCCCTCCGGCGTCCACCTAGACCCCGGAAGTGTGGAGAATTCTGCACTTTCGGGCGCTGTTGATGCCGGAGTGGTTCCCGCCGGTTTTCCCGCCGCCGTGGGGACTTGGTCCCCGGAAAGGAGAATCCCTCTTTCGACTTTTAAGGTCAAATTTGTTGAACTGTGAAAAACATTGAAGAAGAAGACAGCATTATCAGGAAGAAACAAAGATCTTGGGATGAATTTTCCGCATCCCGACGCGAAATTGCATTCGGCAGTGGAGCGGAGAATCCGTTTCCACGCACACAATCGGGACCGACGCCGGTTTCACTATTCTCTGACCCCTGAAAATTGCCGTACTCTGGGAGTACGCCGCGCTGGGTATCCACCGCCTCAGGCCGTTGCCTGAAGGACGCCCCGCTATTTTCCGTCCCTGACGAGCCAAATTTCCGACAGCGTGGATCTAACATGGTCCTGCCATTCGGGAACCTCGCATGGTGGCTGCGGACTCAGTGTGGGGCTGCCACAGTTGGGGGAGGGCCGATCGGAGGGCAGAGGGGGCTTCATTCGGGACTGGGGGCTATGTGTGCGGGCGGTGCGGGGTGGGCTAGCGGCCGATGCGGGGCATTATTTTGGCGGTCCAGGTCTGCGGGCTGAGTCCGCCATGGAGCATGGCATGGCCGCTGGAGGCCACCGCCGACGCATACGCAGCCTCTGACCCGGAAGTGCAGGGGGCCGTATCGGTAGCTAGAGCTGTGAGCTCTACGACAGCTGCCTGGTAGCCCCCTGCAAGACGGTGAATCTGTGGCCTTTTGATGTCAGTTTTCCTGTCGTAAAAGACCACGGGCTGGATTCTCCAACCGCCGCACCACATTTCTGTTTCACCCTGCCAGCGGGATGCTCCATTATGCCGGCTAGTCAATGGGGTTTCCCATTGTGGGGCAGCCCCAAGCCATTGGGAAGCCCCCCAGGCTGCCGGCAAAATGGAGTATCCCGCCGGCGGAGACTCCAGTCCCACAGTTTTCACGATAGCGTGGGGACATAGTCCTAAAAACGGAGAATCCAGCCAGTTATAGTCAAGCAAGGTGAAATTTTATGAAAGCATGGGCCTTAAGACCTTACCCATGATGAGGGAAACGTACAGAGGGACTGAAATTCTGGACTTGTAGAAAGGTTCTGCTAAGGAGGACCTTTCTCACCACCAGTGAAGTTACGTCTTGGTGCGTTTGGAAGTTCTAGCAATGAAACATTTTGTGAAAGTCACACGGGATCAGGGGTGAGCTGGCAAGGTGGATACAGAACTGGCGAGGTCATAGAAGGCAGAGAGTAGCAATGGAAGGGTGATTTTCTAATTGGAGGGCTGTGACCAGTGGTGTTCCGCAGGGATCAGTGCTGGGACCTTTGCTGTTCGTAGTATATATGAAGGATTTGGAGGAAAATGTAACTGGTCTGATTAGTAAGTTTGGAGATGAAACAAAGGTTGGTGGAATTGCGGACAGCGATGAGGACTGTCTGAGGATTTAGATAGTTTGGAGACTTGGGCAGAGAGATGGCAGATGGAGTTTAATCCGGATAAATGTGAGGTAATGCATTTTGGAAGGTCTAATGCAGGTAGGGAATATACAGTGAATGGTAGAACGCTCAAGAGTATTGAAAGTCAGAGAGATCTAGGTGTACAGGTCCACAGGTCACTGAAAGGGGCAACACAGGTGGAGAAGGTAGTCAAGAAGGCATACGGCATGCTTGCCTTCATTGGCCGGGGCATTGAGTATAAGAATTGGCAAGTCATGTTGCAGCTGTATAGAACCTTAGTTAGGCCACACTTGGAGTATAGTGTTCAATTCTGGTCGCCACACTACCAGAAGGATGTGGAGGCTTTAGAGAGGGTGCAGAAGAGATTTACCAGGATGTTGCCTGGTATGGAGGGCATTAGCTATGAGGAGTGGTTGAATAAACTCGTTTTGTTCTCACTGGAACGACAGAAGTTGAGGGGCGACCTGATAGAGGTCTACAAAATCATAGAATCATAGAATTTACAGTGCAGAAGGAGGCCATTGGGCCCATCGAGTCTGCACCTGCTCTTGGAAAGAGCACCCTACCCAAGGTCCACACCTCCACCCTATCCCCATAACCCAGTAACCCCACCCAACACTAAGGGCAATTTTGGCCACTATGGGCAATTTAGCATAGCCAATACACCTAACCCGCACATCTTTGGACTGTGGGAGGAAACCGGAGCACCCGGAGGAAACCCACGCACACACGGGGAGGATGTGCAGACTCCGCACAGACAGTGACCCAAGCCGGAATCGAACCTAGGACCCTGGAGCTGTGAAGCATTTGTGCTATCCACAATGCTACCGTGCTGCCCAAATATTAGGGGCATAGACAGAGTGGATAGTCAGAGGCTTTTCCCCAGGGTAGAGAGCTCAGTTAATATGGGGCATAGGTTTAAGGTGCGAGGGGCAAGGTTTAGAGTAGATGTACCAGGCAGGTTTTTTACTCAGAGGGTAGTGGGTGCCTGGAACTCGCTGCCGGAGGAAGTGGTGGAAGCAGGGACGATAGTGACATTTAATGGGCATCTTGATAAATACATGAATAGGATGGGAATAGAGGGATACGGACCAGGAAGTGTAGAAGATTGTAGTTTGGTTGGGCAGCATGGTCGGCACGGGCTTGGAGGGCCGTAGGGCCTGTTCCTGTGCTGTACTTTTCTTTGTTCTTTGTTCTTTGAAAGTTTTCTCAGGGAACCATGCAACAGGATGCACCATCTCCTTTTCCGATAGGGCTTCTGTAATAATTTGAGGATGGGCGACCACCAAATTTAATGATTAAACAAACTATTTATTATAAGGAATAAACATTGTATCGAATATAAGAAAAGTGCTACTGACTACTTCAACTCCATGACCAGACTGGCTGGGAAAACCCATGCTCAGCGCTAGGATTTGCACTCTCCAGCCTGATTGGCCAACTGGGTCACATGACCCCTCCCAAAACCTTGCACCACTCCCCCCCCCCCCCCCCCCCCCCCCGCTTTAAAGGGACAGCCTCAGTTACATTAACTGCCTGTTAGATTTGTGGTCAAAGGTGTTTTTTTGCATAAACTTTTCCAATGTTTGAAGTATTCCATGGCAACATGGCTGGGCACATCCTTCACAAGTCTGGGGACAAGTAGAACCTCAGCAAGTTGTGACATTTACGTACTGATGGTCTACACACAGCTTGATGCATCTGCACACATAGATGCCCATGTACGGTAAGTTCTTTTCCCATTTATCTAGAAGTCTGTACATCGTGTGCCTATGAACATGGTCCATTTTCTTAAATCCAATAATAGTATATGGTGAAGGAATGATATTGAAACTTGACTTTTACCTGAAGCAAGTTTATTCATCAAACAGTTCAGTAGAGTGACAGCCTCCTAATGCTACCCCACACCCTACTGCCGCAGCTGTCTTTATTTATACTCTTATTTTTAAATAACAATAACCAGTTAGACTAATTAAAATGAACTGGACGAATGAAAAGAGCAGCCCCTTAAAGGGGAGCTGCTTTATCAAAAATGAACAAATCGCAAATCAAACTCGAAACATTAAACTAAAATCTGATTATGAGGGTCAATAAGACACCCTAGTTCCCGTAGTGTCACCAGTCACAGAACGCCTCGGTGGTGCTCCCTCTCTAGGGACACCCGGCTGTGAATGTAGCCAGAGTAGAGGGGCAGGCAATCGGGTCAGACAAGCCCCTTGGTCGCCCGCTGCTTGGACCTGTCAATGTATCTACAGGATTGATGCTAGGAGGCAGAGAGGCTGACAAGATTTATTAATGAGGAGTCTTCAGTACAGGCTGCTGCTTTACTCTGCACAGTTACCCATGGCAGCAATCAGTGACATCATGCCATGATGCATATATGGTTATACAGTGCTCAGTGCAGCTTCAGTGTTGCTTCTGGGAAATCAACATAATTACCTAACATTTCCTCAAACTTTAAATCAAATATTCCCAACAAATCTAAACAGGTGTAACATGAACAATAATCAAACAGCAATAATCTATAAGTCAGATGTTTTGGGGGTCATCGTCCTCTGAATGGATGCTGGTGAACCTCAGGCATCTGCTTTTTGGCACTAGAACAAAGAACAAAGAAATGTACAGCACAGGATCAGGCCCTTCGGCCCTCCAAGCCCGTGCCGAACATGCTGCCCGACTAAACTACAATCTTCTACACTTCCTGGGTCCATATCCCTCTATTCCCATCCTATTCATGTATTTGTCAAGATGCCCCTTAAATGTCACTATCGTCCCTGCTTCCACCACCTCCTCCGGTAGCGAGTTCCAGGCACCCACTACCCTCTGCGTAAAAAACTTGCCTCGTACATCTACTCTAAACCTTGCCCCTCTCACCTTAAACCTATGCCCCCTAGTAATTGACCCCTCTACCCTGGGGAAAAGCCTCTGACTATCCACTCTGTCTATGCCCCTCATAATTTTGTAGACCTCTATCAGGTCTCCCCTCAACCTCCTTCGTTCCAGTGAGAACAAACCGAGTTTATTCAATCGCTCCTCATAGCTTATGCCCTCCATACCAGGTAACATTCTGGTAAATCTCTTCTGCACGCTCTCTAAAGCCTCCACATCCTTCTGGTAGTGTGGCGACCAGAATTGAACACTATACTCCAAGTGTGGCCTAACTAAGGTTCTATACAGCTGCAACATGACTTGCCAATTCTTATACTCAATGCCCCGGCCAATGAAGGCAAGCATGCCGTACGCCTTCTTGACTACCTTCTCCACCTGTGTTGCCCCTTTCAATGACCTGTGGACCTGTACTCCTAGATCTCTTTGACTTTCAATACTCTTGAGGGTTCTACCATTCACTGTATATTCCCTACCTGCACTAGACCTTCCAAAATGCATTACCTCACATTTGTCCGGATTAAACTCCATCTGCAATCTCTCCGCCCAAGTCTCCAAACAATCTAAATCCTGCTGTATCCTCTGACAGTCCTCATCGCTATCCTCAATTCCACCAACCTTTGTGTCGTCTGCAAACTTACTAATCAGACCAGTTACATTTTCCTCCAAATCATTTATATATACTACAAACAGCAAAGGTCCCAGCACTGATCCCTGTGGAACACCACTGGTCACAGCCCTCCAATTAGAAAAGCATCCCTCCATTGCTACTCTCTGCCTTCTTTGACCTAGCCAGTTCTGTATCCACCTTGCCAGCTCACCCCTGATCCCGTGTGACTTCACCTTTTGTACTAGT
This sequence comes from Scyliorhinus torazame, assembly GCF_047496885.1. Lineage (NCBI taxonomy): Eukaryota > Metazoa > Chordata > Chondrichthyes > Carcharhiniformes > Scyliorhinidae > Scyliorhinus > Scyliorhinus torazame. The sequence goes on from NC_092720.1 coordinate 71,737,982, forward strand.
CTACCATGAGGGACCTTGTCAAAGGCCTTACTGAAGTCCATATAGACAACATCCACTGCCCTACCTGCATCAATCATCTTAGTGACCTCCTCGAAAAACTCTATCAAGTTAGTGAGACACGACCTTCCCTTCACAAAACTGTGCTGCCTCTCACTAATACGTCCATTTGCTTCCAAATGGGAGTAGATCCTGTCTCGAAGAATTCTCTCCAGTAATTTCCCTACCACTGAAGTAAGGCTCACCGGCCTGTAGTTCCTGGGATTTCCTTGCTACCCTTCTTAAACAGAGGAACAACATTGGCTATTCTCCAGTCCTCCGGGAATCCCCTGAAGACAGTGAGGATCCAAAGATTTCTGTCAAGGCCTCAGCAATTTCCTCTCCAGCCTCCTTCAGTATTCTGGGGTAGATCCCATCAGGCCCTGGGGACTTATCTACCTTCATATTTTTTAAGACACCCAACACCTCGTCTTTTTGGATCTCAATGTGACCTAGGCTATCTACACACCCTTCTCCAGACTCAACATCTACCAATTCCTTCTCTTTGGTGAATACTGATGCAAAGTATTCATTTAGTACCTCGCCCATTTCCTCTGGCTCCACACATAGATTCCCTTGCCTATCCTTCAGTGGGCCAACCCTTTCCCTGCTACCCTCTTGCTTTTTATGTACGTGTAAAAAGCCTTGGGATTTTCCTTAACCCTATTTGCCAATGACTTTTCGTGACCCCTTCTAGCCCTCCTGACTCCTTGCTTAAGTTCCTTCCTACTTTCCTTATATTCCGCGCAGGCTTCGTCTGTTCCCAGCCTTTTAGCCCTGACAAATGCCTCCTTTTTCTTTTTGACGAGGCCTACAATATCTCTCGTTATCCAAGGTTCCCGAAAATTGCCGTATTTATCCTTCTTTCTCACAGGAACATGCCGGTCCTGAATTCCTTTCAACTGACACTTGAAAGCCTCCCACATGTCAGATGTTGATTTGCCCTCAAACATCCGCCCTAAATCTATGTTCTTCAGTTCCCGCCTAATATTGTTATAATTAGCCTTCCCCCAATTTAGCACATTCATCCTAGGACCACTCTTATCCTAGTCCACCAGGACTTTAAAAATTACTGAATTGTGGTCACAGTTACCGAAATGCTCCCCTACTGAAACATATACCACCTGGCCGGGCTCATTCCCCAATACCAGGTCCAGTACCGCCCCTTCCCTAGTTGGACTGTCTACATATTGTTTTAAGAAGCCCTCCTGGATGCTCCTTACAAACTCCGCCCCGTCTAAGCCCCTGGCACTAAGTGAGTCCCAGTCAATATTGGGGAAGTTGAAGTCTCCCATCACCACAACCCTGTTGTTTTTACTCTTTTCCAAAATCTGTCTACCTATCTGCTCCTCTATCTCCCGCTGGCTGTTGGGAGGCCTGTAGTAAACCCCCAACAATGTGACTGCACCCTTCTTATTCCTGATCTCTACCCATATAGCCTCACTGCCCTCTGAGGTGTCCTCCCGCAGTACAGCTGTGATATTCTCCCGAACCAGTAGCGCAACTCTGCCTCCCCTTTTACATCCCCCTCTATCCCGCCTGAAACATCTAAATCCTGGAACGTTTAGCTGCCAATCCTGCCCTTCCCTCAACCAGGTCTCTGTAATGGCAACAACATCATAGTTCCAAGTACTAATCCAAGCTCTAAGTTCATCTGCCTTACCCGTAATACTTCTTGCATTAAAACATATGCACTTCAGGCCACCAGACCCGCTGTGTTCAGCAACTTCTCCCTGTCTGCTCTGCCTCAGAGCCCCACTGTCCCTATTCCCTAGTTCTCCCTCAATGCTCTCACCTTCTGACCTATTGCTCCCGTGCCCACCCCCCCTGCCATACTAGTTTAAACCCTCCCGTGTGACACTAGCAAACCTCGCGGCCAGGATATTTATGCCTCTCCGGTTTAGATGCAACCCGTCCTTCTTATATAGGTCACACCTGCCCTGGAAGAGCTCCCAGTGGTCCAGATAACGGAAACCCTCCCTCCTACACTAGCTGTTTAGCCACGTGTTTAGCTGCTCTATCTTCCTATTTCTAGCCTCACTGGCACGTGGCACAGGGAGTAATCCCGAGATTACAACCCTCGAGGTCCTGTCTTTTAACTTTCTGCCTAGCTCCCTGAACTCCTGCTGCAGGACCTCATGCCCCTTCCTGCCTATGTCGTTAGTACCAATATGTACAACGACCTCTGCCTGTTTGCCCTCCCCCTTCAGGATGGCCTCTACCCGTTCGGAGACATCCTGGACCCTGGCACCAGGGAGGCAACATACCATCCTGGAGTCTCTTTCACGTCCACAGAAGTGCCTATCTGTGCCCCTGACTATAGAGTCCCCTATTACTATTACTCTTCTGCGCTTTGACCCTCCCTTCTGAACATCAGAGCCAGCTGTGGTGCCACTGCTCTGGCTGCTGCTGTTTTCCCCTGATAGGCTATCCCCCCCGACAGTATCCAAAGGGGTATACCTGTTCGAGAGGGGAACAACCACAGGGGATTCCTGCACTGACTGCCTGCCCTTTCTGGTGGTCACCAATTTCTCTGCCTGCACCTTGGGTGTGACCACATTTACATAACTGTGATCTATGACGCTTTCCGCCACCTGCATGCTCCTAAGTGCATCCAATTGCTGCTCCAACCGAACCATGCGGTCTGTGAGGAGCTCCAGTTGGGTGCACTTTCTGCAGATGAAGCCATCCGGGACGCTGGAAGCCTCCCGGACCTGCCACATCTCACAGTCAGAGAACTGCACCCCTCTAACTGACATTGCGTCAATTAATTTTTAAAAATTTTAAATGTTTTAAATATATATTTTTTTAATTTTCAAAGTTACTGTTAACTATCTGTTTCCTAGCACTAGATTTCTAATAGAAATGGGAAAGCTAAATATAGTACTCTCCGATCTCTGGCTTAGATACCCCTCTAAATTATAATTAAGTAATTATGTTTAATTAGTTACCAATGCTTAATTTTTTTAATTTAGTGTAGATTCCCAACCAGCCACTCAGGCCACAGCTTTTCTGTGATGTCACTTAAGTTTCCCCCCGACACACACAATTTGAAAAAGGTATAAAAGTAAAAATGAGTAAAAATCACTTTCTTACCTTCTTACCTTCTGAGTGTCTTAGATGTTTTCAGGTTCTCTCCCTGGCAGAGACTGCTGCTCCTCCTCCTCCGAATGGCTCCCGAAACTAGTTACAGCTTCTGGCGTTCCCTACTTTGTTTGACGTCTTCAGTGGTTGCTTTGACTGATATCGACGTGGTAATTAAAGGTTAACTCTATGCTTGGTCTGAAATTGAGCTGTTGTTTTCCACAATTGGTTCTGTTGGTGTCTGGGTTTCGTGAAGGTTCCGCGGAGTCAGAACCTTGTACAATTGAATTCAGATTCACTGCAGGTTCTATCTCTGACGGACTGGTTTTCCCCACCAATGGTTGGTCTCCTCCAGATGATATCACCCCAGGTCTGGGCAGTATGAAAAATGAAAATTGCTTATTGTCACGAGTAGGCTTCAATGAAGTTACTGTGAAAAGCCCCTAGTCGCCACATTCCGGTGCCTGTTCGGGGAGGCTGGTACGGGAATTGAACTGCGCTGCTGGCCTGCCTTGGTCTGCTTTCAAAGCCAGCGATTTAGCCCAGTGTGCTAAACCAGCCAGTATACGAGACAGTTCCTGTCTGCGTGATGATGGTGGCAGGAACTCAGTTCTCTCCTGGAGAGTAGTTCGAGCCAAGACTTCTTGTCCTTACAATCCGGGGAGCGGGGGGGGAGGGAGCCGGATAGGGTCAGTTAAACGAAGGACAAAATAAACCTCTCTGTATAATAAAGGAAATTTGCTTGGGCAAGAAAAATGTGATGTATATATACAACTGTTTATAAATATGAGAAATGCCAATAAAAAGATTTTTTTTAAAATACTTCTTGTCCAGGTCCTTTTCCTTTATTTTCCCTCCATTCAATCTGATCTTTTTGTTTCTTTTGAATGATTTTTTTCACCTTTGGAGGCTTCAATAAGTCAAATGCCGGACGGAATTGTCACTTCATCATAAGTAATGCTGGAGAAATTTTGTTGAACAAGCAGTATTCCTATACAGGAATTGATTTAGACATTTGGTCAACAAACCTGGTTCCCTGATTGCCTTAATGTGTTCTTCATTGTTTGCACAAAACGCTCTGTTAGTGCATTCATAGCAGGATAGTACGGTGCAGATCTAACATGTTGTATATCATTCGCTTTTAAGAAACTTTCCAATTCTTGAGAAACAATCTGTGGTCTGTTATCAGTCACTAATTGCTCAGCAAATCCAAACTTACTGACCTCTCAATGGTCTTTTCTGATAAAATTGACTTTATTATGGCGACTTCTGGACATCGTGAATGAGCATGTGAGTAGGAGCATGTGCCTTAAAAAAGGACCTGTGCAGTCAATGTGCACCTGTTGCCAAGCCTCTTCCGACCATTCCCGAGGATGCAGCAGTGCTAACGGAGGCAGGTTTTGCACCTTCACACGTGAAGAACATGTTCCATCCTCCCCTTCTATTTCTACATCCAATCCAGGCCACAGAAATAGCTCCTCGTTATCTCTTTCATTCTCACAATTCCACAATGGCCCTCATGTAATTTATCCAACACTCATCTTCTCAATGGTGGCTGAATGATTACTCTGAGCTCCCAAAGAAGGCTCCTGACTATACAGAAAATTCCAATCTTCTTGTGGAGTACGGTTTCAGGTCAGGTTTTGGTTCTGAGGCCTTTGCCTTTTAGCACCATCTCCATTACTCCAGAGAGTATCGGATCACTCCGAGTATACTTCTTTACTTATCCTGAAGTGACAGGCGACTGTCTACCTGTTCAAAGTAGAAGATATTTTAGCTCGAGCCACTTCTGATGAACTATTTTGTAGTGGCAAACGAGAAAACCCATCTGCATTACAATGAAAACTTGAAATGAAAATCGCTTATTGTCACAAGTAGGCTTCAAATGAAGTTACTGTGAAAAGCCCCCTAGTCGCCACATTCCGGCGCCTGTTCTGGGAGGCTGGTACAGCTGATTGTCGATTCTTGATGGTATAAGTGTATGCGGACAAAAACAGTGCCCATCTCTGCATTCTGCTTGCAGCCAATGACGATCAGCCTGTATGTGGCCCAAAAATTGTTGTTAATGAACGATCGTCCATAAATAGTGTGAACTTCCTCCATAGAAGATTTGATGGAATCTCTTTCCTCCAAAGATAATTCTGAAGGCTTCTCTTTTGATTTGTGTGTTGTTACTTTCAGCTTTGCTCAATGTTCTGCATGCAACAGCAATGGCTTACTCTCCACCTGATGGGATGATGTGGGATACCACTGCTCCAGCACCAAAGGGAGATGCATCACACACTGTAGAGGCAGGTTTGGATCAAAACATGTCACAACTTCAGATTTGAGCAACGCTTCCTTGGCTTGCACAATCAAGTTGTTGCACTGACCCAAGTACTTCCACTTCTGTTTTTTGCATGGCAGATTATGCAATAGTTTAAAAATGATCACCAAATTTGGAAAGAATCTTCAGTAGCAGTTCAATAATCCTAAGAAGGATCGCAACTGGTTAACAATCTAAGGTGCAAACTCCTCTGTAATAGCCTTGACCTTCAAAGGAGATTTGTGAAGGCCTGTGGCATCTATCCCATGTCCCAAATACTCGAATGAAGACTGGAAGAATCTGTGCTCGTTCTTACGGACTCTCAATCCGTAGTCCTCCAACCTTGAAGAGTAGCATCCAGATTCTGAAGACTCCGGTTCTTCTTTGGCTTTACTGGTATCCAGAATGTCATCCACGTAACACTGGACTCCACTTAGCCCACTGAGGATTTGATCCATTGCTCTTTAGAACTATGCCAGAGCTGATGTGATACCAAATGGTAATCTTCGGTACCGAAACAAACCTTTACATATCACAATGACACCATGTATCACAATGGCTACTTCTTTACTCGGCACAGTTACCCATGCTAGTGATTGGTGACGTCACTTCCGGCGACGTCATGCCATGACCCATATATCATTGTATAGTGCTCAGTGCAGCTTCAGTGCTGCTTCTCAGAAATCAATATAAATACATAACAGAAACATCAAATCAAAAGGTGATTAAGGCAGTTGATAAAGCATTCAATTTCCCTTGGTGACAGCAGATCCAAACAGAAGACAGTGATATGTCCATATACAGGGAGGATTTGACCTGAGTGCCCCAACTGCCTGCGATTGTCACTCCTGCTATGCTCACATCTACCTGAGTGACTTGGAAATAATACAAGATAATGGGACAAGGGAGAGAAGACAGTCCTTCTTGACTCCAGAATTGATCAGAAAGCTTTCCGTTTCCCATCCATTGATTGAAACTGCGCGTCCGATGTTTGTGTAGAATAGTTGGATCCAAACCCCTTCAGCACATCCGTGTTTGCTTTTACAACTGAATGGCTTGATAAGGTACTTTGAATAAGCATTATGATACACCGACAGAGTGTGAGTCAAAGGACAGCACATATTATCTTGCATCATTATAACTAGCAAATATAACAGGTACATTAGACTGAATGGCTAATGAAAGATCTAATCATTAGCCATACCAACAGGATTTTTAACTGGCAGCAAGTCAGCTAACTGAGTCTTTAATAGTTCCTCCTGAAAGCTTACTTATTTTGCTTTGTATTCTCCCTTAACTGAATTAAAAACAAAAAAACAATTACTTTATCTTAAAGGTGTCCCTGTGTTGTTGAGTCATTTGGGGCAGGTGTGGTGATATGCCGACTCCACATGTACAGTAAACACCATTGCCATATCATGAGCGGGCCTGACCCGGCATGCTCCGAGGCTCCAGCAATGCGCTGCCTCCGCCAGGAGGAATGGAATTACCTATGGTGAGTCTCACTTGTGGTTTTAAAAATTGGGAAACAGGCGCCATGAGGGAGAGAGAGGAGGTAGGACATGTTCCTAGAGGCACGGCCGTGGGCTGCCGGTCCTGCTGCTGGCATGGCTGACTGTTGGGGGCATCTGCCAGGACCGGGGAGGGGGTGAGGGGGAGTAGCGGGGTGGATGGCGACAAATGATCAAGGGATGGGCCGTGGGGACGGGGTGACCCCCTCCTGCTCATCCCTCCCCTCCCCCGGACCAGGGTGTCCAGCCATGGACCACCATTACCGCGGCCTCCAAGGCAGCCATCTTGCTGCGTACCCCACTGAGCACCCATCACAGCCCGTGGTTGCTCAGTGACACCAGCCGTATGGGTGCCCCACCCAAGCTCCACCCCACCACCTGCAAACATTCCCTCCACCCCACTCATCCACCCCCACAACCAGACGCCACCGGCTGGCGTGGCATCAGGCGGCCCACCCAAGGTCAACACCCATGATAACCCTTCAGGAGGGCACTGGGCAGGGGCCACAGAGCGAACGGCTGGCATGGGTAGTGCCAACCACCATAACTGCTGCCAGCAGGGATGGGTACGGGGGCCACAGGCCCCCGCTGTGCCGAGCACCGACGGGACCAAGGGTGCAGTGTAGAAGGCAGAGTGCCGGGGGAACAGCCCGGGGGTGGGTGTGGGGATGGGGAAGGAGGGGGTTCTCGGGGGTAATGCGAATGCAGGGGCTGCAGTGCAGGCCGGAGTCACCATGTAGCCCGTTGGACCTGATTTTGTATGACGGTGTTGTGTTTGGTGTTCGATGTCTAGCAAGGAATCTACCAAATGACTTGAGACTTGTCCAAACCAGGATCTTTATTGAATCACACTTGGTAAGAAAACGATCTGTTACAGAGCAAGTTATCATGAGTTTCTTTGTACTCCTCTGGAACTACTCCTAGTGCACGTCTATCCTCTTGTACGCCTTATAACCATCTGCTGATGGCCGGATGTGCCCCAACTTACATTGCAGTGCCTTGTCACATGACCACTCTCTTGAGACCACATGGTGTGCCTGTACTGCCACCTGTTGGTTGGAGGTTGCACCACCAGCCATCTATGATATTGCTTACAGGCATATCACCACAGAGGGTAAGCACGATGCTAACATGTCTGCCTTTCACCCCTGCAGAAAAGGGACTTCGGAATTCACCAGGAATTGTGGTCTTCATCCTGGCTGCCGCAGTCCTGCGGAGTGCGCTGAGGCTGTACGAACTGGAGCGGCTCGAGGAAGAGGAAGCTGCAGCAGCGGAACCTGCCCCAGAGGAAGAGGAACCAGATGGAGAGCCACCGCCAAAAAGGCTGAGGAGGAGTTGGGAAGGAGGTGCCTCATGAGGCATTGTGTGTGCCAGCAGCGTCTGCCATTCGGTAACTACCTGACCGAGAATGCCATCGACGACTTCGACTCCGGCTGAGCGGGGGGACAGTGCAAAATATCTGCTGGATCATGGCTTACCTGGAACGTGGGGGTATGGGGGAGGAGACCCACTCCCGGTGGCCATCAGGTTGACGGTGGCCCTGAACGTTTATGCCACAGGGTCCTTCCAGGTACTGAGTGGGAACCTGTTTGGGATCTCGCAGACCTCGGTGCACATGTGCTTTTGCGATGAAAGTAATTTATGCCGCTCAGTACAATATATCAAATTCAATGTGGACCGAGCTCACCAGGGTGCTCGGGCAGCGGGATTCGCCGCCATCGCCAGGATGCCCCAGGCCCAGGTTGTGATCGACAGGATGCATGTCCCCCTATGTGCACCTGCCCATGACAGGCCAGTCTTCACAAACCGATAGGGGTTTCATTCGATAAACGCGCAGCTGGTGTGTGACCATGAACTGCACATCACGCACGTCTGTGCCCGATACCCGGGCAGATTGCAAGATGCCTTCATCTTGACACACTCGACGGTTTCTGACGCTTCGAGGTGCGGTCTCGGGTGAGGGGTTGGCACCTGGGCGACAGGGGTTATCCGCTGCAGTCATGGCTGGTGACACCCATGCAGAGAGCCGCTACAATGCTACCCATGCAGTGACCTGGGCCGTTATCGAGCAGTGCTTCAGCATCCTGAAGATGTGGTTCAGGTGCCTTGACTGCTCTGGAGGGGCCCTCTAGTACCACACTCGGAGGGTTTCCCACATCGTGGTGGCCTGCTGCATCCTCCACAACGTTACCCAGCAGAGGGGTGACGTGCTGGAGGTGGGGAGTGAAGGCCGATCCTTGTCAGACCAGGAGGATGTGGAGGAGGCCAGGATGGGCAGAGCATGGTGCCAGGGCAGGCACAGGAGACCGCACAACGTGAGAGCCAGGGCTACGGTGCATGGGGAGCTCTAATCATATCCAGATTCACCAACTAGGGAGCCTGTCCAACAGCACAGACATCCCCCCCACTCCCCCACCAGCACCTGCTCTGCAACCAGCCCAGCCCATTCCTTGCTGACAGAGCACCAAGGCAGGTTGGAACTTTTGTGCACATGTGTTTGTTTTACAAAGAACATGTGAACATCTCTATAATGGCATGTGCCGTAGCCCATAATGCTATCCTACGTGCTACACCAATGCCATCTTAACTAGTGATTGATTGATTTATTGTCACATGTACTAAAGTGAATAGCATTTTTCTGCGGCCAAGAGAATGTACAGTACGTACACAGTAGGCAAAAAGAATAATCGACAAAGTACATCGACAAATAGTGATTGGTTACAGTGCGGAACAAGGGCCAAATAAAGTAAATATATGAGCAAGAGCAGCATAGGCCGTTGTAAATAGTGTTCTTACAGGGAACAGATCAGTCCGAGGGAGAGTTGTTGAGGAGTTTAGTAGCTGTGGGGAAGAAGCTGTTCCTATGTCTGGATGTGCGGATCTTCAGACTTCTGTACCTTCTGCCTGATGGAAGGGTCTGGAAAAGGGCAAAGCCTGGGTGTGAGGGGTCTCTGACAGTGCTGTCTGCCTTCCTGAGGCAGCGGGAGGTGTAGACAAAATCAATGGGAGGTTGGCAAGCTTGTGTCATGAGTTGGGCTGAGTTTACCACACTCTGCAGTTTCTTGCCATACCAAGCTATGATGCAGCTGGTTAGGATGCTCTCTATGGCACATCTGTAGAAGTTTGTGAAAGTCGATGCAGACATGTCAAATTTCTTTAGCTTCTGAAGGAAGTAGAGACGTTGTTGGGCTTTCTTGACTGTTGCATCAACGTGTGTGGACCAGGACAGACTGTTGGTAATGGTGACCCCCAGGAACTTAAAGTCATCGACCATCTCCACTTTGGAGCCATTGATGTAGATGAGGGGGCGGGGGGTGCTACGCTTCCTGAACCAGAAGTCGATGATCAGTTCCTTGGTTTTGCCAACATTTAGAGAGGTTGTTTTCGGTACAGCATGCAACTAAGTGATTAATCTCCCTTCTGTAGTCTGATTCGTCATTATTTGAAATAAGACCCACCACTATCATCTGCAGACTTTCAGATCGAATTGGAGTTGAATCTTGCCGCACAGTCGTTTGTATATAGGGAGTACAGGTGAGGACTGAGCACACATCCTTGTGGGGCCCCGGTGTTGAGGACTATTGTGGAGGAGGTTCTCTTTCGTATCCTGATAGATTGCGGTCTGTTGGTGAGGAAGTCAAGGATCCAGCTGCACAGGGAGGGGTCAGATTGCAGATTTTGGTTATTAGTCTTGTCAGGATAATGGTGTTGAAGGCTGAGCTGTAGTCTATGAACAGCAGTCTGACGTAGGTGTCCTTGTTGTCGAGGTGTTCGAGTGTTGATTATAGAGCCAGTGAGAGAGCCTCTGCTGTGGACCAGTTGCGGCGATAGACGAACTGCAATGGACCGAGACCATTTGGGAAGCTGGTGTTGATCCATCTTATGACCAGCCGCTCGAAGCAGTGTTTAACTTTCTGGCCTTATGGGCCCCAATGATATATCTAGGTGGATCCCCAGGCAGTACATCAGGGCTGGATTCCTGTTCTGTGGCCTGGGACCCTTTGGCAGCCGTCCTCTGGAGAGACCAGGCCTGGATGAGCCCAGCTGTCGTTCAGGTGTCCCAAGTGGCATGGTGCCACCCTGTTCCGCCCACCACCCATCGGATGTTCCAGGGACAGGAAGGGGTGGAGTCGGAGACGCTGTGCTGTTCCAGCACTTACCCTGCCCTCCAACCATCCGCCCCTCGGGGATTCCTACCTCCACCTGATGTACCACAGCACATGTGTGGTGCACACCAGATGGTGCCCCAGGAATCTCTTCATTAACATGCCCAACCGAGGTGAGTGTCGCTGGAATGTTGGAGACAGCTATGACGGGAAGGCAGTGTCATATCCGGACTGGTGCTCCGGGGTGTCTCGGGCTGGTGTTTGGGGGTCTCCTCGCTATACATCACCTCCGCATCCCTGGAATCACTTGGGGATGGGTTTGGGGGAAGGGGATACCAGAAGGGCCCGCCTCATTGCCAGGTGATCCTACAAGACACAAGGCATGATGAATGATTGGATCGTGGGTTGGGGTGGTGAGAGGGTGGTGTGGGGGTCATGCAACACATGCCATGGGAAAGCAGACCTCCACCTCGGTGACTGCCCTCTTTCCGGGCCTATTGACCAGCGCCAGAGCCTGCCACTCTGCAGCGGTGAGGGGCCGTAGATCCAGCGGTCCCCCTCCGGTCGTCTCTCTCTCACGGCGATTGTGGACCGCCTTCTCCTGGCAGGGGATGGGGTGGACAGACAATGCACAGTGTGAGACACTCAGACACGGGCAGCACAGGGGGTTGGAAGGTGGTGGCCTTCATGGCCAGGGCACCCGGCCGAGGCAACCGGTAAAGATGCTTGCATGTGGTGCAGGGTGGGGAGTGAGCATACTGCCAGTGGGTGCGGTTTGTCACCCCCCCCCCCCCCCAGAGTGGTGGGGAAGGTTACAAGTGTTTGGGTCGGGAGTTGGTGCCAGGGGCACAGTGTGGCCTACTCACCCTGGCGGCCCTGAGGTCATGCAGCGGGGCACTGCGGTCTGGTCGTTGAGGTGGGACCCATGGTGCTCATAGTCTCTGCCACCTGCGCCCAGATGCTGTGTACAGCGGCAGATGGCAGCCTCCTTCCCACCCCGGGAACAGGCTGGACCGTCTATCCTCCACAGCGTCGAGTAGAGTCTCCAGCTCAGCATCTGTAAATCAGGATGCCGCTCTCCGTGCTGCCATCTTGTTGGCTGGGGTGAGTGTGTGAGGGGAGTGGCGTGCTCATATGCGGCTGCAGCTTGTCAGCTTCTCGAGTGGCAATCCCGACCCCAGCGAATCGGGCACCATTTATCATTGGAATCGATCGTGTTCCACGTGTCACCGGTACTAGCTCATTAACGGATCACAAATTGCTCCCGGAACGGTGCCAATTTAGTTCTCATAGAAGTCCACCTACTCAGTCCTGGTGTCAATGCACAGAGCGGGACTCTCACCCTGGGGCCGGGCCGGAGAATCGGTGGGACAGGCGCGAATCGCGTCACGCCGCCCCGACGCTGGTCCGCCGATTCTCCGGAGAGCGGAGAATTGGCGCCATTGGCGCCAGCGCGGTCGGTGTGGTGCCGATCGGGGGTCACTCTACGGGGCCCCCCCGGCGAATCTCGGCCCGGGATGGGGTGAGCGGCCACGCAAAAAAAGCTGAGTCCCACTGGCGCCGTCCACACCTGCTCTTACCTGGCGGGACCTTTGCGTCAATGTATCTGGGGGCGGCCTGATGGGGGGGGGGGGGTGGTCTGACCCCTGGGGGGGGGCCTCCGCTGTGGACTGGCCCGCGATTAAGGCCTACCGATCGGCGGGCTGGCCTTTCGGGCTGGGGGCCTCTTTTGTTCCCGCTTTGAGGGGCGGCACGGAGAAGGGAGCCACTGTGCATGCGCGGCAATCGCGGCGGTCCCACTGCGCATGCGTGCGTTGGCGCTGGCCCCACTGCGCATGCGGAGACCAGCTGCAGCCATCTGATGCCGAGGATCGGCAGCTGGAGCGGCGTGGGTCGTTCCAGTGCCGTGCTGGCCCCCTGTAGTGGTCAGAATTGCTAATCCTGAGGCCATGTTTACGCTGTTGAGAAACACGACGGCGTTTACGGCAGCGTCAACACTTAGCCGCAGGGTCAGAGAATCCCGCCCATCGTTTCTGAAACGGAGAATCCCTCCATTGGTGTTTTCAAATTAGTGATAAAAAGCAGACCCCTCTGAGCTGAGGTGATCCAGACCTAGAACCACAACCATTAAAATGTTGACTGAATGATATACACAGAAGGAACATTTTGTAGCTCCAAAACCGTGAATTGGACACAAGAAAGTACAATACGACTCTTGATGCCATATTAATTTTCAACTCAGTGGCAAACCAGTGTCCCAGAATCATCCATTCCTGATCACACATGGTGAGTGAAATTCAACTCTCGGCATCAAAGTCAGTGGTAACAGTTCGGGGGCTGGATTGTCTCGTCCTCCAGTCACGTGTTTCTTGGCGGCGTGACGTTCGCTGGCGGCGAAGTTCTATATTCCCGCTACTTATCAATGGGATTTCCCATTGAAGCCACCTGACACTGCTGGGAAACCCACGGGTGGGAATGTGCTGTTGGAGGGAAAAGTGAATAGACCTGAGAATTCCGGCCCAGGTGTCTATTTTACCCAATCCAATTTTCCAATGAGAAGGCGTGTTTGTGGGGAAGATAAGAGACTGATCCAGTCCAATTCATTTTTCACCCCCACTGAAGTTCAATTTTGCCCCCATTATTCCTTTCTTAAGCGTGAAGATCTGAGAGTTTGTACAGTTGCAATATAAATGATTGCACACACAGGCCCGACCCCGAAATCTAGCCCGACACCCCAACCTTCCAACCCCCAAATTCCCTCCCGACCCTCCAACTATCCCCGACCATCCTCCCAACTCCTAGCTAACCTCCACCCTGTCCCCCCCCAACTACCCTCCCAAATAACTCCCGGCCTTCAACTGATCACCCAAACCCCCCAACCCATCCTAAACCCCATGGACCACCCAACCCCACCGACTGACATCATGACCTCCTCTCACTGACCACCGACCCCATCGACTGATAACCCAACAGCCCCAACCCATCCTATCCCCCCCCCCCCCCGCACTTACCACCTGACCCTCCCCACTGACCTCCCGACCCCCTGCCTTGCCCAACCAAACAATCTCCTGCTCACCCATCCTGCTTCCCACACCCATCCTAACCATTTACCGTACAGGCTTACCTTCCCCCTTACTTGTCAAAGTGGCTTGGACCTTTCAACGTACCTGATTTACAAGAGCTAGTCTTCGAAAGAGGGAGAGTGGCTTAATTTCTTCCCACTCTGCTGATCTCGACTGAAGGCCTTGAAAAACCGCTGCGGTGCACCGCTCTGACCGGGGCAGAGGTGGGAGGTTGGACAATGAAGGCGCAACCCCTGACTAAGGTAGGAGAAAAGGAGTGGATTGCCATTCTGACTGTGGTTACCACTCAGAAGTTCTGGCCCACAAGTATTACAGGCAAATTGCAATTGGAGCCAATGTATGTTCGAATGGGCAAGAGTCCCTGACCAGTTTGAAACCCTGGCCTCATTTAAATTTAGCAGCCGATCAATGGGGAACCAAACCGGGCTGCTGATTCACCTTCACCTGCACTTATCACATGAAGTCAGAATCTACCCCTATGAGTATTTACTGCTTTACATGTCACAGGCAGTGATGCACATGTAGGTGAAATATACTTGCGTGTGACCCGATCATGCAGCATGACTTGAAGTTAAACACACTGCAGTGAAAACTACACAATAACGTTCAGTAATTCACTACTTTGAATTTAAAGTGAGCAGTCCTCAAAAATCCCCACATTTCCCAACTCCGAGGCATATCTGGATTCTGAAGGAAAGGTTCCATCACTTCCGGTCAGCATCTCCCAGATTCTACAAAAGAGTTTATTTTTCCTTGGGCCGTGTACAAATCCCAAACATTTGGTTGCACTTCAGCTGAATGGGTTGGCTCTTGATCTGATACATACTGTCCTTTCCAGCTCTTTCCCCTTCACCAAGATCTCTGACAAACATTCGCTCTGGGCCAAAAGCATTTAAGTTTCTTAAGCAACCAACTTTATAGCCAACAACCCAAACTAAAAATTATTTCATTTCATAGACAGCCATAGAATTTACAGTGCAGAAGGGGGCCACTCGGCCCACCGAGTCGGCACCAGCTCTTGGAAAGAGCACCCTACTTAAGACCACACCTCCACCCTATCCCCATAACCCAGTAACCCCACCCAACACTAAGGGCAATTTTGGACACTAAGGGCAAATTAGCATGGCCAATCCACCTAACCTGCACGTCTTTCGGGACTTGCGGGAGGAAACCGGAGCACCCGGAGGAAACCCACGCACACACGGGGATAATGTGCAGACTCCGCACAGACAGTGACCCAAGCCTGGAATCGTACCTGGGACCCTGGAGCTGTGGAGCAATTGTGCTAACCACAATGCCACCGTGCTGCCCCCACACAAACAATATAAATGCAGCACTGGCCACACAAAAGATGGTGGGTTGCCTACTATAACGGCAGGATCATCCATCATGACAGGCTAATTATCACAGAGCCTATTGGCACAGTAAAGATGTCCAATCTGTCCACTCAATCTTCAAATGAACAGTGATATTGTAATCAGACTCTACTTCAAAAAAAAATACCGCAATCAATGAAAAATACGGGATTGATTTTTAAGGAACTCTCCATGTATGCACAAGGAATCACTAGCTACAGCATAAATCTATCCACTTGAGATTCAGAAAAATGTCACAATTTTCACTGTCGTGCCAAAGTCTAAAACATTTCATTAACTTTTATTGAAAGAGCAACGAGAGACAAACAAATTGTTTTTCAAGAGTTTGGTAACATGCCATCAGTTTGCAACGCTCACTGGAATCAGAAATTGCTCAGCAGCTCAAAACAAATCTCGGCTGGGACTACAGAGCATGTGTACCGTGATCCACTCCATTTAGGATCCTCAAGGGGTACCAGAGAAAAAAAGGAAACAATGGGGTAAATTTTAACCCGGAGTGGGAACCTGGTGGGTAAGCAGGTAAAATAGAGGGGCTGACTCACCCAACGATATCCCGCCTGGGTTTTATTGCCTTCCATTTTAACCTGGGCCAGAATGTCATGCTCCCCCACTGGAGGGTTTTTAGGCGGGTGGTAATGTGGAATTGAAGGGACGGGATTCCCTCAAGGTTTCCGTCCGCCTGACCACACAGCTGGCAAGGCCTTGAGGGTAACCCGTTCTTGGCCCAGTTGAGGCCCTTAAGCAGTCAATTATTTTTAGGCTGGTGGGAGGATTGAGCCCTCGTGAGGCAAGGCTGAAAACCAACAGAGTTAGATCCTGAGCGGGAAGTGGGGTGGGTGTAGGTGCGGCACCCCTGTTCCAACCCCCTACAGGGACAGAGCTGTATAACATCCGCTTCCCCATCTACACACCTGAGAATGAGCTATTTAGGTGATTAGGGGGCAGAGCTCCCTCCTAATTGGAGGAGCTCCCCACAGAATATAAACCCCGACCTGGAAGCAGATCGGGGAAGGAGACCCTATGGGGAGTGGAGTGGAGTGGAGTGGAGTGGAGTGGAGTGGAGTGGAGTGGAGTGGAGTGGAGTGGAGTGGAGTGGAGTGGAGTGGAGTGGAGTGGAGTGGAGTGGAGTGGAGTGGAGTGGAGTGGAGTGGAGTGGAGTGGAGTGGAGTGGAGTGGAGTGGAGTGGAGTGGAGTGGAGTGTGTAGAGGAGTGATTATTGTGACTAGTGTGGAATAAAGTGAGTTGTACCCCATCAGCCTGGCCTCTCGTGGAGTCTTTGCCTCCATCTACAACACCCTCCATCAGAAGCTCTGTTCTGAATTTGAACATCCTTAACATCCGATGGCCTACCGACCTCCTTAAGTCCCATGGCAGGGTGGCAACACTGAGTGTTTCCCACCACAAAGGCCAGTGTGTAAACACCCCATATTCTCCGGCCCCAACCTCAATTATTATTATACACCCAGGTGTTTTACAGCGTATTCCATTGCAGGGCAGGCCTGATGGCGCGTAGTCAGCTGTCATATCTGAGCATTATATTGAAAAAGTGTCCAACATCATTGACCCACAATTGAAGAATGAAGGTGGACCACCTGAAAATAAAGATGGATCTCCAGGAACATTCTGAGACTGGAAGATGGACCTAATGAGAAAGAAGATGGACCTCCAGGAACATCCCAGGACATTGTTCACGTGAGTCCCAACATCTGCGCGCCACGTTGTAAATGTATTTTGCACTGGCATGCTTTCCCACTGGTATCACAGAGAATTGGGTGTCAGTGAAAGATTCCAGTTGAGCCTTCATCTGCATCCCATTAGTGGGATGCAAATTAGCTTCACATCGGCCTCCGGTGGTTTTTCTGATCCGCCATGACGGGGGCAAGCGAAGACAAGCAGGAAATTCACACTGATGTGAAACCAATTTCTAACCCTCCTGTGATATTCTCCTCCCATGCCTGTCATTGAACCCCGCCCCCAGTGGGGGTTTTAGGAGAATTCTACCCTTCACCTCTTGCATTTCTTCTTCTGTCCACAGTAGCGCTGCACTGCCGGGACTGGAAAGCTGCTGGCCAATCAGATTGAGGAGCGGAAGTTCCCCTCATTCGAACCTCAAATGGATGTGGAGATGTGTTTCCACCGACTGTTTGCTGGAGGAAAGTGGAAACCCGTAATCCAAAAAATTCAGACCTTGGTCTTTTGAACAGGTAGCAAAGGAAATCATCACAAGATATGGCCCTTTTTTAAACATAGGAATAAGGGTTTGATGACATTTCCGCAAGGAAATTGCTGTGACCTTTCTCTCAGGTAGACTTGAAGTCATAAAAGGATTGAAATGAAATGAAATGAAAATCGCTTATTGTCACAAGTAGGCTTCAGATGAAGTTACTGTGAAACGCCCCTAGTCCCCACATTCCGGCGCCTGTTCCGGGAGGCTGGTACGGGAATTTAACTGTGCTGCTGGCCTGCCTTGGTCTAGAAGCTGAATGTACCATTAATGGTAAATAATTTTCCTGCTTTTGTGGGAATGGGAAGAGCACAACTGAATCAAAGAGGCAGTCCAAAACATCATGGCAAAGCATTTCTAATTAAAGGGGCCATGGTATGTTTCAGAAAAGCTCACCAGCCCTTGGATTTTTGAGATTGAAGCACCCTCAGTAATTGGGAGGTCCTGGGAAGGCGGCTCCCTGGATCTTACCTGGAGATTCTGCTGTGAAATCTGAGGGGATGCTGTGAAGTGAGATCTCCCAGTGACGTGAGGAAGAGGATAACCTATCCAACTGGCCTGGATGGAAGTGACCGAGGAAGTCAGCAGCAGAACTATGATTCCTCCAACCTGGAAACGGTACCCCACGAGGGCCCAGGAAACCCAGCTGGCATTCCTCAGGACAACCTTGCAGCTCAATAAGAAGTCTTACAACACCAGGTTAAAGTCCAACAGGTTTGTTTCAAATCACTAGCTTTCGGAGCACTGCTCCTTCCTCGGGTGAATCCTTGCAGCTCAACTCATTCCTCTCCCTGTAGGCGCCACTTCAAAACCCCTCCAAACAGCCAACACTCACAGTCACCCTCGGCCTATTAGCTTCTCAAACCCTTAATTCATAGTCAGCTTCCACAAATAGTGTCCTTTACTCCTCTCCACTCAAGCCCTTATAAGCTATCAAACCTCTCTGCTTTCTCTTCTTGCAGGAGAAGAGGGACACAATTTGGCGAGAGGTTACGACTGGCAAGTGTTGGAGTTTTGAAAGGTGGGGATTGGGAGATGACCCTCGAGTAATGGCACAGAGTTGGCCACTGGCAATGCCACCTGGTCGAATAGGCAGGGGGTTTTGTTCTAAGAGGCTGCTGATGTCAGAAGTGATGCTGATGTGCGAGTCTGAGATTCTTGCATCACTGCTGCTCAGATACATCAAGAGAGCTGATCTTCTGCCTGAAAATCCTGTGTCAGGGTTTTGCCCCCTTCTAGTTGGATCTTAGTGTCCTGTGGAGAGGTCTGCGGTTGAAAGAAGGTAGACGGTGGCTCGGATATTCCTGCCCTTCCGCCTGCCGGGATCTCTTGGTCCCACTGAAGGCAACCCTCTGTGAGAGGTTCGCCAGTGGCGAACAGAAATGGCCATTGACTTCAGCGAGACTGGAAGATCCCACAGGCCGACACCCCTGCCGTTGAAAAACATGGGGAAGGGGTGGGCAGAGGGGCAGAAATACACAGTCATACAGGTTTATAGCATGAAAACAGGCCTTTTGGCCCAGCTTGTCCATATTGCCCAGTTTTTATCCCATAGCGAGTCCCAATTGCCCGTATTTGGCCCATATCCCTCTGTACCCACATTACCCATATAACTGTCTAAATGCTTTTTAAAAGACAAAATTGTACCTTCCGCTACTACTGCCTGGCAGCTCGTTCCAGACACTCACCACCCTCTGTGTGAAAAAAACGCTTTTCTAGACCCTTTTGTATCTCCCCCTCTCAACTTAAACCTATGCCCTCTAGTTTTAGACTGCCATAGGTTTGGGAAAAGATGTTGACTATCTACCTCATCTATGCCCTCATTATTTTTATAGACCTCTATAAGATCACCCCTAAGCCTCCTATGCTCCAGGAAAAAAGTCCCAGTCTATCCAGCCTCTCCTTATAACTCAAACCATCAAGTCCCGGTAGCATCCTAGCAAATCCTTATGCACTCTTTCTGGTTTAATAATATGTTTCCTATAATAGTGTGACCAGAACTATACACAGTATTCCAAGTGTGGCCTTACCAATGTCTTGTACAACTTCAACAAGACATCTCAACTCCTCTATTCAATGTTCTGACCAATGAAACCAAGCATGCCGAATGCCTTATTCACCACCCTGTCCACCTGTGACTCCACTTTCAATGTGCTATGAACCTGTACCCCTAGATCTCTTTGTTCTATAACTCTCCCCAACTCTGAGTAGATCCTGCCCCGATTCAATCTACCAAAATGCATCACCTCACATTTATCTAAATTAAACTCCAAGGGCTGCAATCAGAAAACCAGTTGAAAATGTGTCCTCATCTATTACATTCACTGCTCTTAAATGGTCCATTGTAGGATGCGCAAAACATTGTTTTGCAAAATCCCCAACAAGCTCAGTCTTGATGCGTTCTCGAAGTGGCACAGGCACTCTTCTAGGCAGGTGAATTACTGGATGTGCATTATCCTTGAGTTGGATTTTGTGTTGGAATGGCAACATTCCAACACAATGTTGTAAATTGAGGGGTGTTGAATCCAAGAAAATCTAAGTTATGGGGCAGGGAGCAGCAAACCTCCTCCTCTTGGATTGCAAGCAGCGGTATAAATCTGTACTCAGCTCCCGTGAGCTGAAACACATTTGTTTGGTAAGGACGAACATTGGGCTTCTTGATCTGAACTTACTCAGTCCCCAGCATGTGTGTGTAAATGGAGCAGAGCTGAATTTCTACCTACTGATATTCAAGGATCCGGACCTCCAACCCCACCACCTTCACTACCCACCCACCCTTCTCCCACTCCCCCCTCCCACCATCCCGCCACTTCTCTTGTGAAAAGTCCTGGGCTACTTTAGAATAAATAGTGTTGTCTTTTCTTGAAAAGTAGCAGGAGATCAGAATGTCCTCCATAGACTAAATGAAAAGATTGCCTTTAATGGACTTGTGCAAAGTTTTCAGAAGCTGGCCACAACTGAAATTAGAAACTCATTATGGAATGAATCACTGACACAGTTTGGTGCCCCATCATTTTATCATGCAATGTATGGGCCTCCAGCAAGAAACTGATTGGAATTGTGATACTTGACAAAACGTTATTGTCAGCATAGGTCTAGATAATCGGCAACACACAAAGATCATTGTTTGGAAGCCTTTTGTAAAATATCCAATCTGACTTTTGTAAACTACTCTGAATTTGATTGTGTCTTTTGTGTTTGATTGTGGAAGCAATTAGTAAAACTTTGATTCAAGCACATAATTCAGAAGCCCAATTTGAGAACCTCAAAAGTAATATTTTTATTGCATTGAATTTGGGCCAACTTTCTTGACTTGCATGCTTGTGTTTATTAAATTGTTCTAATTTTTACCAAAAGGAAAAACTCGCTCTTTGTGTAAAATAACTGTTTGGATTCTTGTTTCTTCCAGTCTGAGTGAATTAAATGCAACAGGCGGAATCTTTCAAAGTTTAGAAAATTATAATTTTGTAAGAATTTCTTACCATTTGATGAATGTTTAACTGAATGAAGATTTATCTGTATTTTCAGTGCTTAATTAATTTTGAAATTGAGGAACCACTGCATTAAAAATGCTTTTGAAACTACATTTACAAGCAATTAATTTATATTCCACAGGTTAAGAGCAAAAAAACACGACCACTAATAGCCATTTAAAATGTTCGATCTCAGTACTTTCAAAGAAATTAACACCACATTGCCCGTTTGATCACTTTTGTTGTTTCCCAGTTAAGAAAGCAAGAATACAATTAACGTTCAATTAAATTCGGCAAAATTCAACCAGATGGCTCAATTACTTTGAGGTTTCTTTTTTATTCATTCAAGAACATACGTAAGCAAATTAACTAAATATTCAGCATTCCAGTCAATGTAAGATGAAGCAGTCACAAAAAGCAGTTAAGTAAAAACATAATAACATAAGGATTAATAGAGGGAGACAGATCAATAGTTTGTTATGACTGTGATGGGAGGAGTGCACAGTTTCTTCAGTATTCCACAGCTCACACCATAAATGTAAATGTTTAATTCACTCACCCAAATGGCCGATAGTTTACTTCCGCTACTGTTAGACGCAGAATAAAAGATACCTTAATCAGGTTTCTATCAATAAACTCTGAATGATTGATTTGTTGCAAAGCAAAACCTATTTTTAAAAAGCAAGTTGCAAAAACTGGTCAATATACAATTTGTGATCACACGCCCAATCACACAAACAAACAAACACGCAAACACACTGTGGTGAATGTATTATGCCAATAACCCACCATTGTATTTATATCTGTGGTGTTGCCCTTGTATTTGTATCTGTGCTATGCTGTTGCCCTTGTGGGCTCCTCCTAGGGCAATTGTATGGCATTCTACATGGGGGATCATGTTGGGGCCTGTATGGGCTCCGTCCCTGGCTCATCCCCTTGAAGGGAGGTATAAAGATTAGTCGACCTGTAGGCAGTTCTCAGTATTGGATCAGTCGCAGGCAGGCACTGTTGTAAGTTGATTAAAGCCACAGTTTACTTCTACTTCCATCTCGAGTGAATTGATGGTCGCATCAATATAATCAACTTAAACGCAACTATGGAATCGGCCCTCAAACCTGACCAACTGGAACTCGATCCGCAGGCCGCGGAGGCGAAATAAATTTTTTCCCACTGGCTTCAAGGCCTATCTCACAGCCTCCTCCACGCCTTCCGTCACCGACGAACAGAAGCTGAGCCTCCTCCACGTACGGGTGAGCTATCGAATCTCTGTTCAACACGACGAGGCCTCCTCCTATGCAGACGCCCTTGCGATGCTCGAACGCCTCTATGTACTGCCCGTGAACAAGGTCTATGCACGACACATCCTCACCACTCACGGCCAGCGCCCTGGGGAATCGCAGGAAGACTACCTCCGTGACTTCAAAGCCCTCGCACGCAGCTGCAACTACCAGGCCGTTACGGCCACTCAACATATGGAACTCGCCGTCCGGGACGTCTATGTGGCGGGAGTCCGGTCCAACCATGTGAGACAGCGCCTACTCGAAAAGGGTGTCCCTGGACCTGGATCAGACGGTAACGTTAGCCTCCTCTCGGGAAGTAGCGTTCCAGAGCCTTAACGCGTTCCCGACTGACCACGTGACCCCCCTCGTGGACCCCCGACCAATGACTACCCCAGGCCTGTGTCGCGCGGCGGCCCGCCCACCATGGGGGGCTACCCTGCTATTTCTACGGCCAGTCCCAACACCCGCAGCAGCACTGCCCGGCTTGGAACGCGAACTGCAACAGCTGCGGGAGAAAAGGACATTTCGCTAATGTTTGCCTGGCCAGGTCCAAGAACTCTAACTCACAGGCCCGATCCTCAGACTCATAGGCCCGCAGACCCCACAGTGTGGCAGCGTGTCTTCCGACTCCGCCCCCTGTAGACGCGTCATCAGCCTCGTGCTATCTGTGGGGGCAACCATCTCCCAGCCCTCACAGCGCGTGCAATTCACGGGGACCGCCATCTTGGCCATCCTCCCTCACGCGGCCAGCCACGTGCGATCCATGGGGGCCGCCATCTTGGGCGCCATCTTCCTCACCGCCCGCCACGCTCGACCAACGGGGGCCGCCATCTTGGCCGCCATCTGCTACGCCGCTCGACGCGTACGATCAACAAGGGCAGCCATCGCGGAACCGCCCCTGCACCTCCGACCACGCCGGCTACCCGCAACTCAGCGCGGTCACCCTGGACCAGTCGCGACCCAAGCACCTCCGGAGCTACATGATGACCGTCCGGGTAAACGGGTATGAGACGCCTTGCCTTTTCGACTCCGGGAGCACAGAGAGCTTCATTCATCCAGACATGGTAAGACGCTGCTCGCTCCCAATTTTCCCGGCGCACCAAACCATCTTCTTCACCTCTGGGTCGCACTCGGTGCAAATCCGAGGGTGCACTACCTCAACCCGAGCAATACAGGGCACGAGTATGCCAATTTTAAATTAAATGTGCTCCCAGACCTCTGCACTCCTCTCCTATTGGGACTAGATTTCCAATGCAACCTCAGGAGCCTAACCCTGAAGTTCGGGGGGCCCCTACCCCCACTCACCATGTGCAGCCTCGCGACCCTAAAAGTCGACCCTCCCCCACTCTTCGCAAACCTCACCGCCGACTGCAAACCAGTCGCCACCAGAAGCAGGCAGTATAGCATACAGGGCAGGACTTTTATCAGGTCTGAGGTCCAGCGACTCTTGTGGGAGGGAGTCATCGAGGCCAGCAATAGCCCCTGGAGAACTCAGGTGATGGTCGTCAAGACTGGAGAAAAGAACGGGATGGTTGTAGATTACAGCCAAACCATACGGTACACGCAACTCGATGCATACCCCCTTCCCCGGATTGCAGACATGCTAAACCAGATCGCACACTACCGGGTGTTCTCCACGGTGGATCTGAAGTCTGCATACCGCCAGCTCCCAATCCGCCCGGAGGACTGCCACAACACGGCTTTTGAGGCAGACGGCCACCTTTTCCACTTCCTCCGGGTCCCCTTTGGCGTCATGAACGGGGTTTCAGTGTTCCAGAGAACAATGGACTGAATGGTGGACCAGTACGGGCTGCGGGCCACATTTCCATACTTGGACAATGTCACCATCTGCGGCCATGATCAGCAGGACCACGACGCCAATCTCCACAGATTTCTCCAAACCTCCCAAACCGTAAACCTCACGTACAACAAGGAGAAATGCGTTTTCCACACAACCAGACTGGCCATCCTCGGCTACGTCGTGGGAAACGGGGTTCTAGGACCCGACCCTGACCGTATGCGCCCCCTCCTGCAACTCCCCCTCCCCCACTGCCCCAAGGCCCTGAAGAGGTGCCTCAGGTTCTTTTCATATTATGCCCAGCGTGTCCCCAAGTATGCGGACAAAGCCCGCCCACTAATCAAGGCCACCATCTTCCCACTGGCGACTGAGGCCCACCAGGTCTTCAGCTGCATCAAGGCGGACATCGCCAAAGCAGCAATGCGCGCGGTGGACGCGTCCGTCCCCTTCCAGGTGGAGAGCGACGCATCAGACGTGGCTCTCGCCGCTACCCTCAATCAAGCAGGCAGGCTAGTAGCATTTTTTTTGTGCACCATCACCACCCCCGAAATTCGGCACTCCTCAGTCGAAAAAGAGGCCCAAGCCATCATGGAAGCCGTACAGCACTGGATGCACTACCTCGCTGGTGGGAAGTTTACCCTCGTCACCGACCAATGATCGGTAGCCTTCATGTTCGATAATACACAGCGGGGCAAAATCAAGAACGATAAGATCTTGAGGTGGAGGATCGAACTCTCCACCTATAATTACGATATAGTATATCGTCCTGGGAAGCTCAATGAGCCCCCAGATGCCCTGTCCCGCGGCACATGTGCCAGCGCGCAAGATGACCAACTACGGGCTATCCACGATGACCTCGGCCACCCGGGGGGTCACCCGGCTTATCCACTATATCAAGCTATGACCAGGGACTGCCAGATCTGTGTGGAGTGTAAACCGCACTTCTATTGACCAGATAAGGCCCACCTGGTAAAGACATCCCGGCCCTTTGAGCGCCTCAGTATTTAATTCAAAGGGCCGCTCCCCTCCAATAACCGGAATACATATTTCCTCAACATTATTGATGAGTTCTCCCGCTTCCCCTTTGCAATCCCTTGCCCCGACATGACCACGTCCACCGTCATTAAAGCCCTACATAGTGTCTTCACCCTGTTTGGTTTCCCCAATTATGTTCACAGTGACAGGGGCTCATCGTTCATGAGCGACGAACTGCATCAGTACCTGCTCAGTAAGGGTATCGCCTCGAGCAGGACTACCAGTTATAACCGCAGGGGAAACGGGCAGGTGGAGAGGGAGAACGCAATGGTCTGGAAGACCGTCCTACTGACCCTGTGGTCCAGGAGTCTCCCAGTTTCTCACAGGCAGGAGGTCCTCCCTGATGCGCTCCACTCTAGTAGGTCCCTACTTTGCACGACCACAAACGAGACCCCTCATGACCGCCTGTTTGTTTTCCCTAGGAGATCCACCTCAGGGGGCTCGCTTCTGTCCTGGCTGAAGACACCGGGGCCAGTCCTTCTCAGAAAACACGTCAGGAGCCATAAGTCCGAGCCTCTGGTAGAGAGGGTCCATCTCCTACACTCCAACCCCCAGTACGCTTATATCGAACACCCTGATGGCCGACAGGATACGGTCTCCCTCCGGGACCTGGCGCCCGCCGGTTGCACCACCACCACCCCTCCACCATATCCCGCCCAACCTACCATGACCAGCGCCTCTGCTCCTATATGGCTCCCGCGCTCCCTCCCACCCGCCATCCCCCCTTCACCGATCCACAGGAATGAAGCTCCAGAAGAGACGCTCCCGGAGTCCACGTCTGTACTCGCACCGGCGCCTTCACTACCGATGCTAGCACGGACAAGTTCGACGCCCGGGCCAGCAACAACGCCAGAGCTTCGGTAATAACAGCGTACAATCCGTGCGCCGGACCGGCTGAACTTATGAACCCGATACCCCCGCCGGACTTCATTTTTTTAACAGGGTATGAATGTGGTGAATGTATTATGCCAATAATCCACCATTGTATTTGTATCTGTGGTGTTGCCCTTGTATTTGTATCTGTGCTATGCTGTTGCCCTTGTGGGCTCCTCCTATGGGCCATTGTATGGCATTATCCATAGGGGAACATGTTGGGGCCTGTATGGGCTCCGTCCCTGGCTCCTCCCGTTGAAGGGAGGTATAAAGAGCAGTTAACCTGTAGGCGGTTCTCAGTATTGGATCAATCGCAGGCAGGCACTGTTCTAAGTTGATTAAAGCCACGGTTTACTTCTACTCCCGTCTTGAGTGAATTGATGGTTGCATCACACACACACACACACACACGCACGCAAACACACACATAAACACACACACGCTCATACACAAACACACAAGCACACCACAAAAAGGCCGGCACGGACATAATGGGCTAAAGGGCCTCTTCCATATCTGTAAAACTCTTTGGCTGGGATTCTCCGACCCCTCGCCGGGTCGGGGAATTCCCGGGGGGAGGCGCGAATCACGTCCCGCTGCCCCAACGCCAATTCTCCGGCGCCGTTTTTCGGGTGGCGGCAGGATTCCTGGCCCGCCGGTTGGGACCTGGCAGGTAAGTGTGCGGGGGCAGTCCTGGGGGGGTGCGCGGGGGGGGATCCGATCCCAGTGGGGGCCTGGCCCGTGATCGGGGCTTACCAATCCTGCGGGCGGGCTGTTTCTGTGGGGGCGTTCTTTCCTCCGCACCGTGCCCCTGTAGGGCTCTGCCATATTGCGCAGGGTCCGGCGTGGAGAAGTGAACCCCGCGCATGCGCGGAAATACGCCGGCAAGTCTGCGCATGCACGGAAATACGCCGGCTGTTCCGCACGTGCGGGAGATCACGCCGGCCCTTTGGCGGCAGCTGAAGCAGTGGGGACAACTCCGGCGGCAACCTAGCCCCCTAGAAAGGTGAGAATTCCTCACCTTGGGGGGGGGGTGCATTGACTCTGGAGTCGTTGCCACCGGTTTTCCCATCGGCATGGGGACATAGCCCCGTTTTCAGAGAATCCCACCCCTGACTCCATGACACAAAAACACACACACATATGAACGCACATGACCACACGTAAACACACACACAAACACACCCTCGCGCACACGAACACAAATACACACACACGCACACACATTCCGACAAGTTTTATGTTTTCAATCCATTTATTCCTGAGCTTTTGCCAGCAACCCTCAAATTTCAATCCCAGATTGCAGTTTCCCTTTTTTTCTGAAACCAGAGGCACAATTCTCTGAGGTGATTTCTGTTGGGAGGATGCGCACGATCCAAATTGCAATCCACCCACACTTAGTGCACAAAATGATCTCCCACATGAATCACACTGAGCCAGAGTCCCCAAGCATCTGATTCACCTGGCTTGGGGCTCAGCTCTTAACTGCTGACAAGGGGGAGCAGCATTTCAACGGTCCCTCTGTACTCACTCCCAGTCAAGCCAGCAGGATGGCAGTGCGGACACCTGCTCCTCGATTTCTGGACTCAGACCTGGCCAGGCTTCTGGACACAATGGGGACATATGGGGAAACCTGTACCCCTGAGGGCAATGTGACAAAATCCAGCCTGGGAAGCAGTGGCAGCTCTACGTAGTGCCAGCAGCATGACAAGGTGGACCGGCATCCAATGTAGGAAGAGGATGAAGGACCTCCCATGAGCTGCACGGGTAAGTTAGCACCTCTCTCTTCCTGCCATCAGTTCCTCCTGCCACCCCTGACACTGCCACCTGTCCCCCCCTCCCCCATCCCCCAATACACTGGCTCACACCTCGCACCCTCCCAACGTCCAGCCGCCCAGATTATTCCTCAGAACCCCCCCGTGTCACCTGCTCTTGAGCGCCTGACCCGCGACAGGTGAGCGGCTCGCAATGTCCTCCTTTTATCCCCTCAGGAGAGGATAGCCCATAATAAGAGGGAGAGGGAGAAGACGGGGGCAGAATCCCAAATATCTGAGTCCTCACCCCCAATGAGGAAAGGGCCCTGGAGGTTGTGTGGGTGGCCGAGAGCGAGGAATGCCCGAAGGTGAGGCTGGCATGTGCCAGCCATGTGAGGATCCATTGCACCTTCATCCGGATGACCTGTCTCAAGTGAGTTGATGATGTCCCAGATCCTAGTCCTTCCCTTTAACTGAATCCATGCCCCTTATCTGTCAGGATCACCATCAGATGAGTCCAGGACATCCCCCACCACCCAAGAGACTATCTCGGAGGAGAGATCCAAGAAGAACACTGGCAATGTGTCACAGCTTTCACCTGGTGTCCAAGGCATAGCTCAGTCTGTAACAACCATGGCTGAAGGCCTCGACATGATATCCCATTTGCTGAGTGACATGCCCAAAACACAGATGGACATTGCGAAGGCACTCCAAAGCTTGGCCTAGTCATAGAGAACCACTGCTGAAGGCTTGAACACCATGTTGCAGACATTGTGGGGGGACCTCCAGTTCTGGCAGCGCCAAATGATTCAGAGGCTTCTGGAGCTCACTCCAGCATCCCCTCCATACAACAGAATCACACAGGGGCCATCAAGCACACTGAGGGAGGAGGAAGCACTGGAGCCCATCCTGGGGCCTTTCGACCAAGGAGACTCAGGGGGTCTCTAGTTCTTCTGACTCCCCCGGCCTGCGGGCACCTGGGCATCTCAAGGGCAGCAGCCAGAACAGAGTGGCTTGGCAACACTTGTGACACCAGCACGTCGGGCGGGGCTCCAAGCTCCAGGCCATCCAGAGGTTGACCGTCAAGGGTATCAAATGCCACAGGGTGTGGAATGCAGTCCTGGGGAGTCACCTAGAAGTAGCACTAGACCATGGAAGATTAAGAAGTTACCGGAGCACTGAGTTAGTACTGGTGAGGCCAGTAAGGGCCACACAGTAGCACAGTGGTTAGCACTGTTGCTTCACAGCTCCAAGGTCCCAGGTACGATTCCCGGCTTGGGTCACTGACTGTGACTGTGCGGAATCTGCACGTTCTCCCCTTGTCTGCGTGGGTTTCCACCGGGTGCTCCGGTTTCCTCCCACAGTCCAAAGATGTACAGGTTAGGTGGATTGGCCGTGTTAACTTAGTGTCCAAAAAAGGTTAGGTGGGGGTTATGGGGATAGGGTAGAGGTATGGGGAATAGGATGAAGGTGTGGGCTTAGATGGGGTGCTCTTTCCAAGGGCCGGTGCAGACTGAATGGGCCAAATGGCCTCCTTCTGCACTGTAAGATCTATGATTCTATGATATTGGAGTTAGGGAAAGCATAATTGGCACATGAAATGTTCACCATGGGATCCGGGAACAGGGGGATCGGGGAAGGGGGAACAGGGGGATCGGGGAACAGGGGGATCGGGGAACAGGGGGATCGGGGAAGGGGGAACAGGGGGATCGGGGAACAGGGGGATTGGGGAACAGGAGGATCGGGGAACAGGAGGATCCAGGAACAGGGGGTTCGGGGGATCAGGGAACATGATGATCGGGGAAGGGGGAAGAGGGGGATTGGGGAAGGGGAACAGGGAGATCGGGGAACAGGGGGATCGGGGAACAGGGGGATCGGGGAAGGGGAACAGGGGGATCGGGGAACAGGGGGATCAGGGAACAGGGGGATCAGGGAACAGGGGGATCAGGGAACAGGGGGATCGGAGAGCAGGGTGATCAGGGAACAGGGGGATCGGGGAACAGCGGGATCGGGGAACAGGGGGATCGGGGAAGGGGGAACAGGGGGATCGGGGAACAGGGGGATCGGGGAACAGGGGGATCGGGGAAGGGGGAACAGGGGGATCCGGGAACAGGGGGATCTGGGAAGGGGGAACAGGGGGATCGGGGAACAGGGGGATCAGGGAAGGGGGAACAAGGGGATCAGGGAACAGGAGGATCTGGGAACAGGGGGTTCGGGGGATCAGGGAACATGGTGATTGGGGAAGGGGGAACAGGGGGATTGGGAAAGGGGAACAGGGAGATCGGGGAACAGGGGGATCGGGGAACAGGGGGATCGGGGAAGGGGAACAGGGGGATCGGGGAACAGGGGGATCAGGGAACAGGGGGATCGGGGAACAGGGGGTTCGGGGAACGGGGGATCGGGGAGCAGGGGGATCAGGGAACAGGGGGATCGGGGAACAGGGGGATTGGGGAAGGGGAACAGGGGAATCGGGGAACATGGGATCAGGGAAGGGGAGCAGGGGGATCGGGGAACAGGGGGATCGGGGAAGAGGGAACAGGGGGAAGGGGGAACAGGGGGACCGGGAAGGGGGCGGTGTGATGTGAGAGGTGTTGAGCTGACAGACAGAGCCTCCTGCAGATCGGCAGGGTAGGAGGGCCACCCTCGTCCTCCTGGCATGTTGGACTCTGTCTGCCCTCTATCCTCTGCGCCCTCCTGGAGCTCATCCTCTGCCCCCTCATGGTCCCCCTCCTCTTCATCCAGCATGTTACCCCACTGCTGCGCCAGGTTGTGGAGGGCATGGGAGACCACAACAAAGTGGAAGGCCCTCTGGGGGCTATACGGCAACACACCGCCAGAGCAGTCCAGGGACCGCATTTTAAGCAGCCCGATGCACTGCTCAGGGATAGCACAGATGTCAGTGTGGGCCTCACTGTAGCGGGACTCCGCCTCGGTCTCAGGCGTCTGCAATGGCAACATCAGCCATGACCTCAGCGGGTATCCCTTGTTCCCCATAAGCCTGGGATGGTCCTGGAAGATGCCGAGGAACTCTGAGTGCCCCAGGATGTAGTTGTCATGCGCACTCCCAGGATAGCGGGCACACAGCATGATCTTCAGGTGGTTGCCCCAGACGATTTTGACATTCAGGAAGTGGAACTCCTTCCTATTAATAAAGGGCACTCCCTGATACCACAGTACCCTCAGGGCGGCATGTGTGTCATCTGTGGCCCTGGAACCTGGGGCATCCCAGTGTTAGTGGCGAATTCTGAAGCCCAGGCAGCTTGTTGGGCCTGGTCCAGGTCTAAGTTGATGTAGTCAGGTGCTTGGGCATACAGACCATCCGTGACCTCCTGAATGCACCAGCGGACTGGCAACTACAATATGCCACACAGGTGCCCGCTCGAGCCCTGGAATGACCCAGTGGCGTAGAAATTGTGGGCAGCCGTGATCTTCATGGCCACCAGGAGCGGATGTCCTCGTCCTTCATGCGATGCCAAGTCTGCTAGAATGTGCCACAGGTGCAGCACAGTGCCCGGCACCCTCGGTAGCAACAAACGTTGCCTGGCCCGCAACCCTCAGCCCTTGCCATTGAGCGAGTCTTCTCCTGACCCAGACTTGGTGAGTAATGCAGCTGAGAGTGATGGCCAAGTGGTTGTAGTGGCCTGACTCGCTAGGCTGTGAGAGGACACAAGATCTAACAGTCAACAAGAGGAGATAGAGCTATGTGTGCTCGATATCCAGCCTTGGATAACCCGACAACGCCTTGCTGTCATGCCATCACGCTCAATGCACCTGGGCTGACTGAGCTTGCACTGTGCCTGTAAGCCTGACACGGAATCCATGCTGCAACCTTCCCCGCCCTTAACAATGCAGTCCCATCTTCTCTCAGAGCACCATACTGCGAGCCACTTGTGCTGGCAATCTTTGCTCTGCACACCCACTCCCGCCCAGGTCAGGAGCCCTGAGACCCCAGGCCACTGGCAGCAATATCGGGAAGGGTGTGCTCAGCTCTCTTCGGCTCATCCAGATAGTTACCCTTTGGCAGCGAGAGGGTCCTCAGTGGTGATCCCCTGCTCTTTAACGTAAGAGTGTTGCCAACTGCCTTCATGGTGCTGACACACCTAGAGTGCCGGCACACTGTTCAGGAATCAAAGGTTTCAGGACATCCAGCCGAGAGAAATGCCTCTCAGAAAGAGCCCTTGATCGAATGAGGAATCACTTCAGAGTTCAGGGACCACAAAGTGCTATCACAACTAACAACTCCTTTGAGATAGCCTTAAGGCCTTAAGCTGTCAAGCTGGAGGCTTGTCACAGTCAATGAGGTGTAACATGCAATGTAAACAACCAAGTACAAAGGTTGAAAAGAAGGCATACTGCAACATTGAAACCACAGACTTCAAGGTGGTTCAAATGAACTTTAAATAGGCTTGTACAAAGAGGCTACTTCAAGGGGATCAAATGTACTTTCAAGACACAAGCTGAAGCATGGTTCTGACCTGTGTGAGTTTTGTAAGACAGACAGGCTGCAGCTGTGCTTTGCCCTGTATTGGGTGTTCACAAGAAATAAAGATGGCTTCAATGCTTTATGTACCCAAATCACGACATCAGCCCGGGGTGACCTCTGACCTGGCCTCCTCCAGCCCCCCCAACCCCCAGCCTCCTTGAAAGATCCCTCATAGCACCTGGTCAGCAGCTACGGTGCCCTTGATCTACATGGAGGGGGCTACTCACCTCCTTGTTTCCCCTGGGTGTCCATGGTGCCTGGTCCCCGTTTTTGTAAGCCGGTACTCAATGACATGCGCGTGACTTTCCGCCGGGGAGGCGGTTGACGCCTGGACTGCTGCTGCATTCTACTTAACCTCGCTGATGAGTTTAAAATGAATGCAACTGAGGTGTGATCAGGTTCTTGCCCTTTCTGGGTAAAATCCTGATCACGCCAGCTGGAGAGGGCCAGGAGAATGGCAAGCTGCTTGGCGCCCGGAGAAAATCCCATTTTGTGGCTCTCCCACTATTCTCCCGACATAACGGGATCAGTGGCGGGCACAACGCAGCCAGCGAATCACACCCCCTCCCCCAAGGCTTCATCTGAGCCCTAAAATCATTCTTAATTTTTATGGAGCACAATTAGTGTTTCATAATGTGTGTTATTCATGATCACAACTTTTCTTTTTTTGCTGATTATGGTTGAGCTCTGGGGCAACCTTCCTACTCTTCAGTGAAGAGTGCCACTGGAGTCTTTTACTCTGACCAGAGAGAACCGAAGAGGCCTCAGTTTAACATTTCCTACGGAAGAAGGCATCTCTGACAGGACAGCACTGGAGTGTCGGTCAAGGTTATGTAATCAAGCTTCTGGAATGGAGCTGAAACTCACCATTATCCAACTTAGGCTACACTGAGCCAAGACTTAAAGCTGCGCAATGTCCAAGAAGTGGTAGGTATGAGGAAATGGACATTGAGCTGGGAAGGAAGAAATTAGGAAACCACTGGGATGGTCTTTCAAAAGGTCTGCAAAGGTGGAGAAGTGAAGTTTAGTGGGAGAATACAAGACTGAGATTAAGGCAGCTGAATTCTCTTTCACCAGTGCATGGGCTAGGAGCATGCATGCTCACCGATCGCCAGGATCAGAAGAAGGAAGCATTCGAGAGAGGCTATCAGACAGGGGACAGATTACAAACATAGAACAGATCATAAAGAAATGTATAAGCAGGGGTGGGAAGTTTAAATTTAATATACTCATGGATACAGGAACATTCTTTTATTCTAGATTGAGAAAAACAAAATCAACATTTCATGCAATAAGGAAGAGCTTAATCCAAAACGTGGGCGGAATTCTCCAACCCCCCGCAATCGGGGCCCACCGAATGGTGGGTGGCCTCTCTGGCTGGGGGTCTTTGCCAGTGCCTCCCCCCCCAGCAATTCTCCAGGCCTGAATGGGCCGTGCGGCTGTCGGTTTCTGGCCAGTCCCGCCGCCATGGATTGGACATGGTCCCACACGGTGGGATCTGGCTGGTAGGCCGGCTGGTGCGATCCTCGGGGGGGGGGGGCACGGGGGGATCCGGCCCCCGGGGGGGGGGGGGTACCCCACGGTGGCCTGGCCCACGATCGGGGCCCACCGATCTGCGGGCGGGCCAGTGCCGTGTGGGCACTCCTTCCTTCCGCTCCGGTTGGCACAGGGCCAACCCCTCTGGCGCCGGCTTAGCTCCCCGGGAGTGCGGATGATTCCGCCACTTCCGGTCAGCCCCGGAAGCTTTTTACGGCGGCGTCGGGCCATCGCGGTGATTCGGGAGAATCCCGCCCAATAATCTTTATTGTCACAAGTAGGCTTACATTAACACTGCAATCAAGTTACTGTGTAATGCCCCTAGTCACCACATTCCGGCACCTGTTCAGGCACACTGAAGGAGAATTCAGAATGTCCAAATCACCTAACAGCATGTCTTTCCGGACTTGTGGAAGGAAACCGGAGCACCCGGAGGAAACCATGCAGACACACGATGAACGTGCAGACTCCGCACAGTGACCCAAGCCGGGAATCGAACCTGGGACCCTGGCGCTGTGAAGCAACAGTGCTAACCGCTGTGCTACCATGCCGCTAGTCTGTGGGTTTGTCATGGAAATTATTAGGCCATTCACTTTTCCTGCATCCTGAGGCTTTGGTTGTTTCTTCCTCCTGTCCTCAGGATAATTCACCTCAATGCAGTCCTCAGATCCTGCAGCAGAACATTCAAGTAGAAGTGAGACATCCAAGGAGCAGATATCCCGGGTGTTCTTCTGGTTTAGCACAGTGGGCTAAACAGCTGGCTTGTAATGCAGAACAAGGCCAGCAGCACGGTTCAATTTCCGTACTGGCCTCTCCGAACAGGCGCCGGAATGTGGCGACTAGGCGCTTATCACAGTAACTTCATTGAAGCCTACTTGTGACAATAAGTGATTATTATTATGTTCTCTCTCTTCTTGTAGTTTCTGTACCCTCGGGAACCTTTGACTGGCTGAACCATTTTAACCCATGCTGGGAAGCTTCCATTAGAAATCCTTCCTTTGACAGATTAAGCACCTCATCCTGCCTGCCCTCTCTGATTAGCTGGGAAACCTGGCGGGTGGAATGTTCATGCAGTAGTTCAGTTAAAAAGCCATTGAAAAGCCGCTGCCAATCTCAATGGGTTCCTGACCCGCTATAGGTCCTGCCGCTTAGCCAGACTCCATCACTTGAAGATTCTGCCCAATGTTACTGTAGAGTAAGGTTGTATATTATTTTGCAGCATTGCTTGTTCTGTTTTATGTGTTCACATATTCTATAATTGTAAATAGGGAAATAAATCAATATTATATTTGATGAACTGTAAAAACATGAGTGTTTAAATTGTACAGTGCTATAACACAGCACAATTTTTGCTGTGTCCTATGTAGTGTGGCACCATTATGTGCTAATACTGAGAACTTAGTGCATTGTTACAAAGTTGTTTAGTTTTCTGTATGCCGCTTTTCAAATGACGAGACTTAAAGCTTGCAAAAAAAAATTTGAAACTTTTACTGGTATAATTGAGATATCTTCATTTGTGATTCTTTTTCAAATATTCACCATGCATGGTGGGCCACCATACAACCCATTCTTCTATAGAACCAGGGTAACACAATGGTTAGCATTGTTGCTTCACAGTTCCAGGGTCCCAGGTTCGATTCCCGTCGAACTGTCTGTGTGGAGTCTGCACGTTCTCCCTGTATCTGCGTGGGTTTCCTCCGGGTGCTCCGTTTTCCTCCCACAATCCAAAGATGTGCAGGTTAGGTGGATTGGCTATGCTAAATTGCTGTTAGGTTAGGTGGGGTTGCTGGGTTGTGGGGATAGGGTGGAGGTGTGGGCTTAAGTAGGGTGCTCTTTCCAAGAGCCAGTGCAGTCTCGATGGGCCGAATAGCCTCCTTCTGCACTGTAAATTCTATTATATCAGTTATCAGTATATATGAGAAAAGAGGACTCCAAAGGACCCAAATGCAGATAAAATTATTTATAGGTTAGAACGCCGATATCAGCTTTGGGCAATCATTAGTCAGCTATCCAGAATGTTCTTACCTCACTTGCAACTAAGATGTGACATGGTAGCACTGTGGTTAGCCCTGTTGCTTCACAGCATAAGGGACCCGGGTTCGATTCCCGGCTTGGGTCACCGTCTATGCGGAGTCTGCATATTTGCCCTGTGTCTGTGTGGGTTTCCTCAGGATGCTCTGGTTTCCTTCCCGAAAGACGTGCTTGTTTGGTGAATTGGATATTCTGAATTCTTCCTCATTGTACCCGAGCAGGTGCCGGAATGTGGCGACTAGAGGACTTTCACAGTAACTTCATTGCAGTGTTAATGTATGCCTACTTGTGACACTAATAAAGATTATTATTATAAGATCTGCTTTGTCATCATTCCCATCTCAACAAAGTTAGGTTGGCTTTCTATATCCCGGAGAATTGAGTTTAAAATTCTTACCCTTATCTTCAAATCGCTCCATAACCTTACAACTATCAAGAATATTCGCTGTCCTAGTATGCACCAACTAGTCCTCGAACACCAACCTCCTTCCCATTCCTTTCTCCAGCATCAATGGGTATTCTTCTGTCTACCCTCAGAAACTCTGTTTTACTGTCTCCTTCCGTGTCTTCCAAAGTGTCTGTTTGAATCTCTCGCAGCAGCCTCCCCAAGTCAGAAGATTGTGGATTCAAACTCCGTTCCAGGATTCATTCTGAGTCATCTATGGCACTTCAGTACTGCAACTTGTGAATAAGATTTAAAACGTGAGCTTTGTCTGCTGCTCACATGGAAAGAAAGGAACCATAGCACCTTTCAAAAAGGAGTATAGAGTTCTCCTGATGTCTTAGCCTGCATTTAACCCACAAGAAATATCAGCAAAAATGGATTGAATTGTCATTACTTTTATTTGATGCAAGTCCACTTTTTTTGTGAAGAAGGTGGCTGTTATGTTTTCCATGTGAATGCAAAATCTTTCTTCCTTTAGACCATCCAATTA
The DNA here is from genome assembly GCF_047496885.1 of Scyliorhinus torazame. NCBI lineage: Eukaryota > Metazoa > Chordata > Chondrichthyes > Carcharhiniformes > Scyliorhinidae > Scyliorhinus > Scyliorhinus torazame. Next base: position 71,774,905 of record NC_092720.1, read on the forward strand.
AACCATGCTTTTACACCTTCCATTCCATTCTCATTCCCTGCCCACTTGTTATGCACTGTCCTGTCTAATGAGCTCGATAGAAATGTAATAAGCTGAGTTAAAGTTGGTGAACTTAGCTAAGTATTTATTTCTCTCGTGTTAATTTCAATAAAAATATCGTAATTTCATTTTTTCAATAAATAACTTTTTTGACAATACCCCATTTTGTAGTTTGTCAAAGCGATTTAATCATGTAGCATTGTGGATAGCACAATTGCTTCGCAACTCCAGGGTCCCAGGTTTGATTCCGGCTTGGGTCACTGTCTGTGCGGAGTCTGCACATCCTCCCCGTGTGTGCGTGGGTTTCCTCCGGGTGCTCCGGTTTCCTCCCACAGTCCAAAGATGTGCACGTTAGGTGGATTGGCCATGATAAATTGCCCTTCGTGTCCAAAATTGCCCTTAGTGTTGGCTGGGGTTACTGGGTTATGGGGATAGGGTGGAGGTGTTGACCTTGGGTAGGGTGCTCTTTCCAAAAGCCGGTGCAGACTCGATGGGCCGAATGGCCTCCTTCTGTCCTGTAAAGTCTATGATAATTTATGATTCTATGTTGCAAGAACACGTTCAACCAGCGATCCTTAGAATTAACACATTCATTCATATTAAACTGTGCTTTTTGATAAACGTGTGACCTTTCCTATACAGCACAGAAGGGTGCCACTTTGCCCATTCTGTTTGTGCCAGCTCTTTGAACGAACAATCCCAACCAGCCCCAATCCCCTGCCCTTTCCCCATCACCCTGCAAATTGTCTGCCTTCAGGTATTCGAGAAGTTAACCAATATCAGAAAATAAACTTAATTGTGTTGTTCTCATTCCTATTCTGATTTCAAACATAAACACTGATGTATTAACCAAGTGGAAGATCAGAAGATAATAAACTACAGAATAGGATTTTGATGAAAGAAGCTCCTTAATAGATATTATGACACTACCGTTCATTGGTGAGAGCCCAAATTATCTTTACATCTTCCTTAATGGAGTAGCTGTCAGTTTCACTTTAATATCAGTAACTTTCTAGTCAGATGGCAATAGCATACCAAATATTTCTCAACGAGATTCAAACACCCAAAACGATAAATTTGAAGCCCATTAGCAAGAGATGTGCTACTGAACAAAGATGAACTGCTTGAGTCGGCAAGTGGAAATCAGGATCATAATGAAAAGTTTTGCTATCAGGAATCTATTTTTAATATCATTGCTAGTTGAAAGGATAATTCTTATCTATATTTATATTTGAAATTCTGGTTTGGATCTGAATATTATGCTGCACAACAGCCTGGATTCCTTCCTTTTTAGCAGAGGGTAAGCCTGACCACAAAACTAAAACTGCCCCTAAGCCATACAATGTCACAGTATTTAACAGGTAACTTATGGCCTTTGGAAGACATTGGATACGATTCAGCAACCCCGGGCGAAATTCTCCCCCAACGGCGTGATGTCCGCCGACTGGCGCCAAAAACGGCACCAATCAGACGGGCATCGCGACGGCCCAAAGTTGCGGAATGCTCCGCATCTTTGGGGGCCGAGCCCCAACATTGAGGGATTTCCGCCCCGCCAGCTGGCGGAAATGACGTTTGTTGCCCCGCCAGAACATAGAACATAGAACATAGAACGATACAGCGCAGTACAGGCCCTTCGGCCCACGATGTTGCACCGACATGGGGAGTCAAAAAACAAAAGCCATCTAGCCTACACTATGCCATTATCATCCATATGCTTATCCAATAAACTTTTAAATGCCGTCAATGTTGGCGAGTTCACTACTGTGCAGGTAGGGCATTCCACAGCCTCACCACTCTTTGCGTAAAGAACCTACCTCTGACCTCTGTCCTATATCTATTACCTCTCAGTTTAAGGCTATGTCCCCTCGTGCGAGCCATTTCCATCCACGGGAGGAGGCTCTCACCGTCCACCCTATCTAACCCCCTGATCATTTTGTATGCCTCTATTAAGTCTCCTCTTAACCTTGTTCTCTCTAACGGAAACAACCTCAAGTCCATCAGCCTTTCCTCAGAAGATTTTCCCTCCATACCAGGCAACATCCTGGTAAATCTCCTCTGCACCCGCTCCAAAGCTTCCACGTCCTTCCTATAATGCGGTGACCAGAACTGTACGCAATACTCCAAATGCGGCCGTACCAGAGTTTTGTACAGCTGCAACATGACCTCATGACTTCGGAACTCAATCCCTCTACCAATAAAGGCCAACACTGGCGGAAATGGCGTTTGTTGCCCCGCCAGCTGGCGCGGAAATGCGGCGCATGCGCGGGAGCGTCAACGGCCGCCGACAGTTTCCCGCGCATGCGCAGTGGGGAGAGTCACTTCCTCCTCCGCCATGGTGGAGACCGTGGCTGAGGCGGAAGGGAAAGAGTGCCCCCACGGCATAGGCCCGCCCGCGGATCGGTGGGCCCCGATCGCGGGCCAGGCCACCGTGGGGGCACCCCCCGGAGTCAGATCGCCCCGCGCCCCCCCCAGGACCCCGGAGCCCACCCACGCCACCTGGTCCCGCCGGTAAATACCAGCTTTGATTTACGCCGGCGGGACAGGCAATTTCTGGGCGGGACTTCGGCCCATCCGGGCCGGAGAATTGAGCGGGGGGTCCCGCCAACCGGCGCGGCCCGATTCCCGCCCCCGCCCAATCTCCGGTACCGGAGACTTCGGCAGGGGCCGGGGTTGGGATTCACGGCGGCCAACGGCCATTCTCCGACCCGGCCGGGGTTCGGAGAATGACGGCCCCCATTGCGCCTGCTGCGGATCCAGGCACAAAGGGTGAATTGCACGTAAGGCCTCAAATTGGGTTCTGCGCCAGGCCAATCGCGAGTCACCCGACTCGCTCCACCCGGTACAATCTGTATCTCGTCCTGGCTGGGCAAGATCCAGATCCAAATATATAAATGAGCTTAACGGCTAATTTAAATACCCGAATGTTCCAAGGCAAGTGTATACCCATTTTCAATAAAGAAACAGGTAATATATTATTTGCATACCTTTTGCCCATCTCTCAAGGGAAATTAGGGACGGGCAATAAATACTGGTTTGCTCAGTGATGCCCATATTCCATCAACATATTAAACATATTGCTTGTTGTACCTGTATGTTAACTTCCTGTGATTTGTGACCAAGGACCTCCAAGTCTCTCTGCATAGCAAATTTATTAGTCTTTCCCCTTTTTATAAAATTCTGATTGTCTATTCTTCCCACTAAAATGGATAATTTCACACTTCATCGCATTTTATCCCATCTGCCATGTTGCTCCCCAATGGCCCCACAAGAGTTACCAATCTCAGTCAAATCTCTGCTGTCATATCTTCTACCATTCTTCTCTGCCATTCAGATTATTTCACTTACCCCCTTCACGAGCATAATCATTCTCTGTCTACGAATGGCCACCTCCCAGACAATCAAATTCTTTACCAAATTTATCCACCGACTTTCGAGTTCCGGCACTCACGACGTTTATGAATTGACACCCTGTTTTGACTTTAGAAATTTGCGACGCCATACCAGCAACAGTTAGTCTTTGCCAATTGTTATGTTCCATTATGTTCTGCCTTTCACAACCTCAGGAAGATAAAATTGTTGCTCAGATACAGTATAGGAGTATCTCTGAAAGTGACACAATTATATCATGAGAAATATACTAATGCAGGCAATTATACCGATCTCACAAACTTTTCACTTTTTCGGTGAAAATAGGTTATCTTACTGGAAGCCTGCGGGTTGATTTGCCAAATATTCGCCGTCAGCAATTTTATTTGGGTTGTTAACAGTGTAGATGCAAAAACCTCCCCTAGTTGCACAGGTAAACACATTTTCCTGTCTTTCACACCATTGGAGTATCTTAAAGATAGAGGTCAGCTTTCTGTCCATGTATATCTATTCACATGTGCCGAGAAATAAAAAGCAAACATACGACATGTTTGCACAATCCCTTATGAGCGATTGGTGCTTTTATATCATTATAAAAACACATGACATGGTGAAAGCTGTATCTTCAAAGCTTTTCCGTGCAGTCAACATGCTGCAAGTTAACCACACTCCAAAATTGTGGCTTTGTTGTGATCTGACCAGAACATCAAGGGTCACCTTCTGCTATGTAGCATGATCTAACGTGAAATCACATGGGCATTGTTTAGTACTCCTTTTTAAAAGCTTGAAGTTGGGATGCCTTCTGAGGGGAAGTGAGGAGGTGAGTAGCCATTTCCATTTTCCGGCATGCAACTCAAGGGCACCAGAATTGCTGCCCTATGCTCAGGGAGGGGAGTCCTCAGGTGAGGTGGCTTGGTCAGGGGGCTGAAACATACTAGGTTGGGGGACAGCCCTGGGCCAGGGGAGTGAGGGCCTTTGCGCCCGTGAGACCTTCAAGCCATCTTTAAACATTGTGGAGATGCATAAGAGGGGCAACCACAGCAAAAACATCCAGGGCAGAGCCCTGCTGTGGCTTCTACTGAAATTCAATTTCACCCCCTTTGACTGTGAGCAGCCTCTAGCTTCACAGCTGAAGGCTTTTTCAAATGAGGAATTAACCTTACTGGCTGTGATAGCACTTCACGCTCTTCAACTCTCAACTGCCTTCTAGAGGACACACATGCCATGTCTCAGGGGATGGTTGGTGCAGAGCATGTTAAGCAAACTTTGAAGCATGAACTGTGTGCCTGAACTCTAGGAGTGTCAGCACCATAGAGGCAGCTGATAACAATCAAACGTTAAGGAGCAGGGATTCAGCACTGTGGATCTTCTCACAACCAAAGGCTAAGTGTGTGGATCAAGGGAGGGGGCCTGAGAACAGTCTCCCTCATGTTTTCAGCAGAGGGCTGGGGTTTAGGGGCTCCTGATGTGGCCAAGGGTGAGTGTGGAGAGGAAGGTTTGCCAGCACACTGGGTCGCTGGATGGCACTCTGAGAGCAGGCGGGACTCATAAAGGTGGGGAGGCTTGGGGGATTTGAGAGTCCTGGATGGAAGCCCTTACTGATTGTCAGTCTCTCTCCTCCAATTCCTTATAGATATAACAATATTTGCTGGTTTGGGTCCTGCGGAGGCTGCCCTCATGTTGCTTGCGGTTTTGAGATGGGCAGACGCCAGAGAAGGCAGCGGAGACAAAGTAGGCTGGAGGAGAAGGCCGCGGCAACAAAGTAGGCTAGAGGCGGAACCCCATGGGCAGAGGGCCACCGTACAGCCTGAACACCCGACCGCCCATCAGGCTGTGGAGTAACTCAGAAGAGGAGGTGAGCTACAGCCCAAAGTGTACAGGTCATTCAACGAGATGACGGACACCATGTGCCGTAGAAATCTTTGTCTCAGGGGAGAGACAGTGTGGCACCTGTGCTGTGTCCTCATGGACTTGGCACTCTGTGGAGGAGGAGAACACACGGTGCTGGTGGCCTTGAAGTTCCCTGCAGCCCTCAGCTTTTATGCCACTGGGTCATTCCAGGGCTCGAGCGAGGACTTGTGTGCCATTTCACAAACTATAGCCCACAGGTGCATCCGGGAGGTGACAGATGCTCTGTATGCCTGGGCATCAGACTTTATCACTTTATTTATTGGTGACTGCCCTCTCCTCAAACAACCTCACGATCTCCAGGGTCCGTTCCTCATAATAGGTGAGGACTAGGATCTCTGGCATCTCGCCCCGCATCTTTGCCCTTTCCCCTTATTATAGACTATCTTCTCAAGCCAGGAGAAAGATAGAGCATTGTGAACTGCATGCTGATGGGTCAAGGGGGGTCTATGGTGGGTGGCATGTGTGGGCACTGTAAGTGGACATGAAGGAGTTGTGCTGGTGGGTACCAGGGAGTGCTGGGGAATAAGCACAAAAATCAGCTGTGGGGAGGGTGCAAGGTGTCAGCCAGTGATTTGGAGGGGAGGGGGTTGGGAATTTGAGGGGTGGTAAGCGGAATTGATGCCAGGAGAGAGGTGGTAACTTATTCTTGTAGCTTGGTGGAGGTTGTTGGCATTCTTCCGGCATTGGATGGCGGTTCTCCTGGCCTTGCTCCCAGAACTGACAGCCCCTGCCACTGCTCCCCAGGTGGCATTGGTTGACCTGCTGCTGGGCTCCCCACCCCCTCGGGGGAACAGGATGGCCCAGCTCGCCTCCACAGCATCTAGAAGCCTGGCCAGGTCGGCATCGTCAAAGCGAGGAACAGGTCTGCGTGCTGCCATGCTGTGTGATGACTGAGTGAATGCTGAGGGAACGCTTAAAAGCAGCTACCCCTTGTTAGTGGTGAGAAGCAGAAGTGCGAGTCTGGCGAATCAGGCAGCAATGGTGAGAAACTCGTGGGGGCTAATTTCCAACACTAAATGGCACTAAATACAGGCCATGATCTCGCCAACACGGCCATGCAAATCACACCCCTTAACTTCAAATGGACCTCTTATAAAACCATTTTTGCTCAAAGTATCCAGGGAAGCATACTGTCAAGTAGAGAGTGAACTGTATGGAATATGCAGCAGACCACTCTGCCAACCCTCCTGCTGAATAGGTTCCATTATAAGATAATGGAAATGTCAGTCCCCATATTCAATGTTCCTCTACTGAGTGTTGTTTGTATCACGCTCTGTGAAGAACTAAATCACCACAATGAATGTTGAGTACTCGATAAGTAACTCCACAGGAAAAAGATTGATTTAAAGAACATGCTGGGGAAGCTCAAAAGAAATAAAAAGCAAAACATTTTTCACTACCAGGACACAAAGGCCCCTGAAAACAATATGACTGTCCTAAACACAAAATATATGTGACATTTCACCGAGGCTTGGAAAGTTAGTCATTTTGATAATCCACAGATGTAGACACAAAAAGCCATTTTTTTAAATTTAAAGTTCCCCCAATTCAATCACACAAAGGATTTTGTTTAACGATGGTCAGTTCTATTAATAGACTCTAAGATTTTTAGACATCAAATTTATTAATCCTGTTCATTTCCCATGAAAACTCTAAATTAGTGTCTTACAAACAATTGTTAAGTTCTTAAAGGGCCAAACAGCCACTCTATTTTAAGAACCATCAGATAAATTTTATAATTTGGCGCTCCCTTGCAGATCGCTGTATGGTGAGAGTGTATATTCATAAATGACCTGCAAAATTAATGAAAACAATGATGAATATAGTGTTCAATGGTTTAGTTAATCTGTGTTTGATTACACTAACCTGGTCTCTGATCCTTGGAAAATCGCTGATCATTTAAGCCTGTTGGTGGAGCGAGAGAATTAGGAAAACAGGGAATGTTGGGGCGGGATTCCCCATTGGCAGATGCCAAAATCGCAATTCACCTCAACAGCGGCATCGATGCATTCTGGAACGCACGTACAGTAAACACCGTTTGCATATCATTAGGGGGCCCGACCTGGTATTCTTCGGGGCCTCCGCGATTCGCCGCCTCCGATGGGCCAAGTTCCCGATGGCACAGTTCACTTGTGCTTTCAAAAATCGGGAAACCAGCATCCTGGCTGCTGAGGGAGTGAGACGGGTTACGGAAAGTGTCCAACATCACCATAGTTTGCTGACAGTTATGCCGCTGGCCAGGGGGGCTTCTGCCAGTGCTGGGGGGAGAAGCAGGAGGTGGCCAAGAGGTGGCCTTTGGGGCTGGTTGGACGGCCACCGAACACCATTGCCGTAGCCGGCAAGGCAGTCACGCAACTGCGCATGCTGCTGACTGCCCAATGTGAACTTAGGGCTACTCGTTGAATAGATGGACCGCCAGGCCGCCCCTGGGTGCTCTCTGGCCTCAGCTGCCCCATCAGCCGTATAGGTGCGCTCCAGTGCAACCAGTGCCATCTTGTTGGCTGGGATGAGTGTGTGTGGGGATTGTAAAGTTTATGTGCGGCTGTAGCTTGGCAGCCTTCTGAGTGGCAATCACAGACCTGGCGAATCCTGCACTGTTTTTCATTGGAATCAATTTTGCTCCACGCTGCCCTGGCGCTAGCCCCTCCACAGTAGCGGAATTGGTCCAGGTGTGGCACCGGTTTTTCTGTCGTGAAAGTCCACAAATTCTGCGTTGGCGTCAACACTTAGTCTCGGAAATGGAGAATCCCGCTCCTAAGCTCTCAGAAAGTATTCTCTGATTGTCAACGCTGAAATCCCGTTCGACGATCAGCCAGAGAATCCATTCTAAAGTCGAAATCGGAGCGGCGTCGCTTTTCCGATGCTCCGCCCCCTCAAAAAAACGAGGAGTCAGCTGGGTCTGAAGGTAGTCGGGATGGCCTTAGGATCTCACCTGAGGCCCTCCCCCGATGCTCCGCCCCCGATGGGCCGACTTCCCGATGGCGTGGGACACATGTCCACTCACTTTTTGTAAACCTGGCGTGGCGGCTGAGGACTGTGTCCAGCGCCGCCACAGTCGGGGCGATGTGGGAGCCGCTCCCCTGGCAGGGGGGACTTTCGGCTGAGGCTGGGAGGACTGGTGGGGGGTGGTACAGGGCTGGCGAGGGGGGGTTACAGGGGGGATGTTTTTGGCAGGCCGGGTCCACGCGCAGCCGGCGCCATGTTGTGCGGCGCAGCCACCACAGGCCGCTGCCGTGCACAAGCGTGGCCACAGACCCGACCATTCTGTGTCTGTATCGCACATGGTGCGGCTGCGAGCCTCTCACCGGTCCCGGAATTGGTGAGGGTTCGATGCCGATTTTGCCATCGTAAAACGGCCGCACAGTCTCCGCTTGAGACGGCACTTAGCTGCTGAAACGGAGAATCCAGTCTGTGAGCTGTGGACATGTGTGTGTTGATGCTCCTGTAAGTTCTGAGATGTTTTAAGGTTCTGTAAACAAACGGCTTGGATTTAGAACTCGGATCATCTTGGCATTGCTATAAGATAAATAAAATATTCAGAAACAGTGAATGTATAAAAAAATTGGCCACAAGTTTGGCTGCGAAAATCTCAACAGTAGCAGTTCCAGAACCATTTTTGTAATTGCCAAGAGACCTCTGGTGTTATGGGAGTGATGGATTTTGGGGTGAAAAACTATCTGCTCACAACAGAGATGGACTTTCCAGATGTATCAGCAATCTGTAAAAAAGAAATATTTATACATTATTTTGAAGCAGAAGGCCAATGTATGTTCAATAAACTCCTAAAAGCTGCACTTATGTTTGTTATGGAAATAAGTGTTCTCAAAATATATTTCCGATTGAAGAAAAGTGTGATGATTGAATGATGTATGTCTGTACAAAGATGTGACCCCAGCTAGTGAAGGAAGGGATTGAGAGGTCTTGCTGATTTGGGAGATGGCACTATGCTTTCTAAGATCTTGGGCTGAATTCTTCGTTTTGCGACGTCAGAAGTGCATAATACATAAATCGAGGTTGGCGCCCGGCGCTGATTCCAGTGCTACATTCCGGTCCCTCCCTGATGGCAAAATCAAAGTTTGTGCCGCGCGACGGCGGGTCCAATCAACAACATCAATTGCATGGATTTTCATAAGTTTCACGGATTGGACACTTCATGCTCTGCCCTTCTCTGCAATGCTCCACCTCTCTCAGGCAGAAGTCACGTGGGTGCAAATTACTGCAAGTATTTACAAACAGGGCCTGGGCACCGTTTTGTTACCTGTGTGGTAGGTAACATGTTCTACTCAATCCTTGGCTAATGAAGAGGTCTTCTGAATCGCGATGAAGAAGACTCGAACTCATCCAGTAGTAACAAAAGGTTTATTGAGTAACTATAACAATAATTGCATGAGTTCTTTACTTTAACTTTGATACTCGTCATAAGGTTGACAAGATCTAACTACAGTAACTATACGTAACTCCACTAGCCATCTGAACTACTCTGCTATTGCCCTGGTCACAGTGCACCCCCGAGAGAGTGAGAGACCCAATGTGGTTGCCTTTTATACCCCTGTTGGTCCTGCCCTCTAGTGATCATGTGGTGCTACTGATTACACATTACCCCCTTGTGTACATGCACATATAGAGATTACTACAGGCACCATGGTTGCTGAGGGGGAGCAAGAATGTAAGGAAACTTTTAAATACACTCCAGAATTATCGTGCTTGTTGGGGCATGGTTGCCTCGGCTGGTGTGGGGGGGGGGGGGGGAGAGTTGCGTGGAGCAACTTTGTGACAGGTCCATGGATTTGGGGTGTCCCCCTCGGGATTGAGGTGGCCTGGTTCAAGCCATCATTGCTGCAGTATGTGTTTTCAATGCACCCCTTTGGTGCTACTTACAGGCTCCTGGCTGTTTACACTGATTGCTCACTGTGTCCTATATTCGGAGAGCCTTTGGTCATGTGGGAACCCACCCAGGCCACCTCTCTGGAAACCTTCAGACCCCAGCTGACCGATCAATGGGAAGGGCATGGCCAAGCTCAATCAGTGGCCCACCAGGTGCGGCCACTCCTCAGTGCACTCATCAGAAGTGCAGCCCCACTAAAGGGGAAGCAGGGCAATAGCAGAGCTCACCCCAAAGGACATATGCACCCTGGCCTTAGACACCCTCCCTGGCACACTGCCCCTCTCAATGCAGAGGCCTCACCAGCAATGCTATCAGCTAGCCCATCCCTGAGGACTACCAGCTGTCTACAAGCACTGTCTGTCCACCACGCCCCTGTCCCCAATCATTTTGTCACAACTTGTGTGTCACACCCAGGACCCACATTACACTTTAGCTAAGGTCCCAGCAGAGCACACTTCCCTTGCTTACCCTCATCCACAGACAAGCCTCTAAGCATGAAGGCGATTGATGGCACAAGGTCACCTTCTCAATCGCACAACCAGATTCCACACTGCTGGCAGGATAACACATGGCCTGCCCAGTGGGGACACCCTAAGTAGACAGTGGGAGTCAGGACAGGAGTCACAGAGCTTACAGGGGTGCAGTACCCGCTGGTATCCCTGTTGACAGCGGATGGTTGTGAGGATAGGGGCTCCCCACGTCATAGGCCCAGAATGTAGCTACAGTGTGGTGTGGGTCCTGGGTGTGACACACCAGTTGTGACAAAATGATCTGGGGCAGGGGTGGTGGACAGGCAGTGCTTGGAGACAGCTGGTAGTCCTCAGAGATGGGCTAGCTGATGAGTACAGGGGTGCAGTGCAGATGACAACATATCAAGAAAAACGGCTGAGGGGTGGGGGTGGGGTGGACATGTTGAGAGTGGCATTGAGGTGGGCGGAACGGTAGCACAGTGGTTAGCACTGTTGCTACACAGCACCAGGGACCTGGGTTCGATTCCCTGGGTGCCTCCTTAAGGGGGAGGGGCAGTTCCAGTGAGCCCAAGAAGCCCTGCCATGCTCTGACGTTGGCACTGATGGATGTCAGAAGTGCGTCCACTGTGGAGTGCTGTTCTTGATCTTGGACCCTAACAATGATGACATCAGTGCATTGGCCTGTCAGTGCAATCACCTCAGATGGTAGGTGGACAGGAGCTTTCCATGGAGCCTTTCAACCTGAGGAGTGCAGCAAACATCCCTTCCTGATTTTCACTACGTTGTCTTTGGAGCACCAGCAACTGAGGCATGCCTGAGTCCAGAGAACCGTCACCTTACTCGCACTCCACAGATTTCTGGCCTCCAGCAATCCGAGTGCCGGCACCCTGGAATGCCCCTGCCTTTGCCTGCTGTGGATCGGATATTGTGATATGCTCACCAGATTTTAACCCCTGGACTGTTGTAAGACTTACTCCCACCGAGATGTGTGTCTGCACTGGTGGAGCATGCGGGTGAGTGGTGTGATGGTTCTTCAGTGCCGCGGTCTGTGAAATGCTCTTCTGTGCTGCAAAGCCACCGGTTTGATTGACTCCCCATTTTCCATCATCTTAAACCTTCAGTACATCCATCACTGTGCACCATGGCTGCACTATGTACCATTTACAAGATGTACTGCCACAACATACTAATACAGCACGTCCTAAACCTGCGGCCACTACCGCCTAGAAGATCATGCATCACAGCTGTTTGGAAACACCAAGTTCCCCTCCAAGTTATTCACCATTCACAGTTGGAACTATATCACTGGCCAAGTTTAATGCTCACAACGGAATTCCCCGCATACCAGTTGGAGAACCATTGGGAGCTCGGTGTTGTTTCCATAGAGCGGGCCCAACAAGAGCTAAGCGCTCTTCGGCACATTTCTGGCCAGCATCAGGCCTCTCGCACTTCGGAGATTCAGTGGAGCAGAAATCTTGCCCCCAAGAGTTTCTGGCCAATCAGGGGTTGGCATTTCTCCATTGCTCGAATGCTGTTGCTGATATTACATTAAGGCCCAGCCCAAGGATTGCCCCTGGATCCCTGGACACAGGTGAGATGGGCATGATGGAGGTCGCAGATAGGAGGAAAGTTATCAGAGAGCGGGGGCGGAAGGGGTGGCAGAGGCACAGGACCCGGTCCCAGGTTCCTCGGTTGGGTACTGAGTGCCTAGCAAAGAGACTGTCATAATATACACCAGTATATCATGGTGCAGACACACACTGATGGACACACAGTGTGACCAATCAACACACACAACACCGCAGCCAATCACCAGTTAGAGTACACGCACTATAAAGACAGGGGGCATCAGAGTTCCCTCTCATTCGAGCTGCAGCTAGCTAGGAGGACAGAGCTCACAGCCTGCAGCACAGAGAATCACCATGTGTTGAGTGTATCGACTGGTTAGGACAAGGCAAAGGTCTTTAGTTAAAGCTAGTATCATGTTAACCCACAGTCAGAGTATGTTACAACAGTTAATGATTCAATAAAATAGTGTTGCACTATTTAAAGTGTTGGTGACCTGTATGTGTTCCACCGATCCAGAGCACCCAACACAACATGATACCAGGAGTTGAGGGATATTAGCACTTCTTAGACCTACCTGCAAGTGATCTGCCTTCCGCCAGCATTCCGTCATCCTGCAACATGGACAACATCAGCCCGCCGCCGCCGCTCCGCATTGCCGGCAACCTCGGGGCCAACTGGAAGATATTCAAACAGCGCTTCCAGCTCTTCCTTGAGGCCACAGACAGGGAGGATGCCTCGGATACCAGGAAGATTGCTCTCCTCCTCTTCACGGCCGGAGACCATGCCATCCACATTTTCAATTCTCCCACCTTTGCGGATGATGAAGATAAAACAAAGTTCAAGACGGTCCTCCTCAAGTTTGACATTCACTGCAGCGTAGAGGTGAATGAAAGTTTCGAGCGCTACGTGTTCCAGCAGCGTTTGCAGGGTAAGGATGAACCTTTCCAATCCTTTCTCACGCACCTCCGCATCCTTGCGCAGTCTTGCAGCTTCGGGCCCATCTCCGACTCCATGATACGTGACCAGATCGTTTTTGGCGTTCAGACGGACCCCCTACGACAGCAGCTCCTCAAAGTAAAGCAGCTCACCCTAGCGACCGTCATTGAGACCTGTGTCTTACACGAAAACGCCATGAGTCGGTATTCCCACATCCAAGCGGCTGAAACTGCGCGGCAAGGTCCCCACGAGGCGGAACGGGTCCAAGCGACTGAGCAACTCCAGGGCCTCAGCCTGGATAAAGGCGGCCATTTTGCGCGCTTTTCGCGGACTCCCGCGCTTGTGCGCACCAAACGAAGGGATGGTGACATCGAAGAACGTAATGCGCAGGCCCGCACCACGCACGACCGCACCGCACATGCGCGGTGGCGCAGCGAGCATGCTGACGCTACGACGTGCGGCAACTGTGGCTCCGCCCATTTTAAAGGGCAATGCCCTGCCAAATCTCAACAATGCCTAAGATGTGGCAGACTTGGCCACTATGCTGCCTTCTGCCGAGCAGCTCAGCCTGCCAATTCATATCGCTTCAGCCAGCCTCGCAGGAATGTCCAGGCAATTCAAACCACGGTCACCGAGTCCGATGTGGACCTCCCACACAGCAGTGACACCGAGGACCCGAAGGCGCCTTTTCGAGCCGGTGTTGTGACAAAAAACAGGGTGTCCTCGAAGCAAAGACACCAGCCGCTGTCGGTATACAGCATCGATCCAGATGATGAGTGGTGTGCCACCCTGACGGTCAACAGGTCCCAAATACGATTCCGCCTGGACACTGGTGCCTCTGCCAATCTCATTGCGCGGTCTGACTTCCAAAGCCTTCGTGTCAAGCCAGCCATCCTTCCATCAGCCTGCCAACTATTGGATTACAATGGCAATGTCATTGCTGCCAGCGGCTCGTGCCAACTTGAAGTGACGCACAGGTCACGCAAAGCCATCCTTCCTTTTGAAATCGTGGGCTCCTAGAAAGCCTCCCTGCTTGGCGAGCAGGCATGCAAGCTGTTGAACCTAGTTCAGAGAGTTTACTCTCTCTCTCCTGATGACATGTCTGCCTTTCAGGACACTGACTTCAGGGAGCAACTCGACGCCATCATCGACCAGCACCACAACGTCTTCAAAGGCATGGGCACGCTCCCATATACCTACAATATCTCATTGAAATAGAATGCCATGTCTGTGGTGCACGCACCTCGCAGGGTCCCAGCACCCCTTAAGGACCGCCTCAAGCAGCAGCTGCAGGACCTCCAGGACTAAGGAGTGATCTCCAGAGTCACGGAACCAACCGACTGGGTCAGTTCCATGGTATGTGTGAAAAACACCTTCCGGCGAATTGAGAATTTGCATTGATCCCAAGGATCTAAATCGCAATATCATGAGGGAGCATTATCCAATTCCCAAGCGCGAAGAGATCACATGCGAGATGGCTCGCGCCAAGCTCTTCACCAAATTCGACGCCTCAAAAGGATTCTGGCAAATCCAGCTCGACAAATCCAGCAGGAAACTGTGTACATTCAATACCCCCTTTGGCAGATATTGTTACAACAGGGTGCCATTTGGGATCATATCTGCTTCAGAAGTGTTCTATAGGATCATGGAACAAATAATGGAATGCATTGAAGGTGTTCGCGTCGATGTCGACGACATAATCATTTGGTTCAGCACCCCGCAGGAGCATGTCAGTCGCCTCCAGCGCGTGTTCAAACGCATACGTGAGCAGGGCCCATGCCTCAACAGGGCCAAATGCTCTTTGGTCAGACGGGACTCAAGTTCCTCGGGGACCACATCTCGCAGTTGGGTGTGCGGCCGGATGCGGACAAGGTGGCTGCTATCACAGCCATGAATACGCCAGAGGACAAGAAGTCCTTCCTCCGATTTCTGGGCATGGTCAACTTTTTAGGGAAGTTCATCCCTAACCTCGCCTCTCATACCAGGGCTCTCAGGAACTTGGTCAGGAAGACAACAGACTTCCAATGGCTCCCTGCCCACGAGCACGAATGGAGAGAACTCAAAACCAAACTCACCACGGCCCCGATCTTAGCTTTCTTTGATCCAGCAAAAGAGACCAAAATTTTGACCGATACCAGCCAATGTGGCATTGGGGCAGTGCTCCTGCAACGCGATGAAGCCTCATCATGGGCCGCCGTTGCATATGCGTCACGCGCCATGACCCCCATGGAACAGCGCTATGTTACAACAGTTAATGATTCAATAAAATAGTGTTGCTCTATTTCAAGTGTTGGTGACATGTAAGTGTTCCACAGATCCAGAGCACCCAACACAACAGAGACGATCCTTTGATTCTGCAGACAAACTCAACAGTTCGCTTGGGGGTGGGGCGGGCCTTTGCGATGCACAGCAGGTGCTAAGCAAGTCCCATTAAATGAGCCACCACTAAATTCCAATGGACTCAGAGTTAATTGGTCTCAAGTAGCTCATTGGTGGATAAGTGACATCCTGCTGCCGGTGGGTGGGACATTTGTGCCCAGTTCTCTTGCCCTCAATTTAATTGGGGATAGTTTAACTAATGCCAGGAATCTGACCTGGGCCCTCCTGCCCTCCACCTCCACCAGCCCTGGCGGGCTCCATAAAATGCCGTCAACTTTTGCTTCAGTATTATTGGTCAAGCCCTGAAACCCTCTTCCCAACAACAGTATGGGAGTACCTCCACCACTTGGACTGCAGTGGTTCAAAAAGGCAGCTCACCACCACCTTCTCAGGGACAAATGCTGCAGGCCTTGCTGGTTTCCAAAGTCCTCCCCCTCAACCTTGCCATGGAACCAGGGTCAGTGGGACTCTCCATGTCCTGAGCCACCTTTGTTACTGTGAAGGCCCTTAGGGACCCATTAAGAACCCGAGGAATACTCAGCAGACAGAGCTCTGCCGATAGGTACTCAACAGCAAAACATGGGGATCACAGATGTGGCATCTGGAATATTTCCATATAATCCCTACAGTACAGACGGTGGCCATTCAGCCCATTGAGTCTGCACTGAGCCTCTGAAAGACACTGTACCTGGGCCCACTTCCCCACCCTATCTCTGTAACCCCACATATTGATCATGGCAAATCCACCTCACCTCATCGGCTGTTGTGGCGGATGAAGGCCACAGCAAAACTTCAAATTTTGATTTCCTTGCCACTGGAGTAACGTTTAATTCTGCCAAGTCTCATTTGGGGGCTGGTGTGCAATGGTTTTTCCACTCTAAAAGATGTTACGCACTGGCGTCTTGCTTTCCGAGCCCATTTCCCAAGCCCTTCAGAGACCAGAAAATGGCAACTGTAGCAGAACTGTGTTGTCTCGAAGCTTCTAGTCATGAAGGTGGCAGTTTGAAGGTAGTCATCGAACACTCAGCTGAGACATGGGTGTCTTTGGGCAACTGTAACCGCGACTGAGCAGTCTTGTTTCAGATTCACTCTGCTTAGTCCTTATTGTGGAGGGTGCTGGGAAAGGTCATTCACCACGATACATGACCAGACATCCCACGTGATAATACATTCCCTCATGTGCCTGAAAGTCTGCAGGTCCCAAATTGGCCTCCTTAGCTTTCTTCAGACAAATGGAAGACAATCATCCTCTCTAGTGAGGGATAGCCAATAATAATAACAAATGTTGGCCTTTCCACATCCTCTGGGTAAATAAAAAAATAAATTGTATGCATTCAAACAAACGGAAAACAAGGATTGAATCACTTGACCTTTATGAACCCTTTCTGCTGTATTATGTGAAAAGTAATTTTTATTGATAAAAACAACCTCCTTCACACAAGAGGCATTACTGTAACCTTGAGATGCTTTGTAATGATTGAAATTATCAGCCCACTGGAGCAAAAGATCAGAAAGCAAATCCTGATACAAACAAATGCTAAAAAATGAAATATTAAAGAATAGTGGAAAAGAATAAGGAGCGTTGGTGAGATTGATACTATGTTATTATAAAATAAAACAGTAAATATCATGGGGCAGATTTTAATCTCCCGTCTCCCTGCTACCCAAATTCACCCAAACCAAAATGATAAGAAATTGGGAGTGTTCTTACAGTCCAAATTCATCTTTAAAGTAAACACGGTTTGCACAAATACAGTCCTGAGTTCATTTCTGCAATTGTTCTTAATATTTGAGTGTTGAGAAGACAGTGTAGAAAGTTTAGATGTCCAACTTACAAAGAAACCTCATAGAATGATACTGTACAGCAGGAGGCCATTCAACCGATGTGCATGCTGCCACTCTGTGACAGCAACATACATGGTCCCGAACCATTTCCCCATGGCCTTGCAAATATTTGTCTTCAGATAATTATCCAATTCCTGATTGAATGTTCCTCCCTCAGGCAGTTTGTTTCAGATCTGAGCCACTGAAAATTATGTTTTTTATTTGTCACCTTGCCTCTTGTTCTTTTGCTGTTCATCTTAAACCTTAGTGGCAGGACTGAAGTCACATACAATCTTTGGAAATGCTGCCCGACAGCCGACCCAACCATATCCACCAGTTCCTCTATGGGCAGGGGTAGGAGGTTGCAATCGGGGACCCATGAAAATAGTTACCAGCAGCCTTTCATAGAAATATTTGACAATGGTCGGTTTCTGTTCAGATGTAAGACCAAATAGCAAGTGTGGTGGCATTTTGGGCATTTCAAAAGCATTAGGTTGTTCATTGAGTCCTCCGTTCTGTAGCTGTCGACTGTCCAGTGCCAAATCTTCGTCTAACAGTTTGCCCTATTCTGGGTGATGAGGCAGACACATCAGCTCCATCTTTATCATCACCCTCATTTTCTGCAAATTATAAACATTTCTTCATTATATAATGCAGCATCCAGGCCAGCAAGATGTTACAGACAAGAAACAAACATTCACTCCCTCCACCACCAACAAACAGTAGCAACAGTGTGTACCATCTACAAGATGACCTGCAGGAACTCAACAAGACTCTTTTGACAGCACCATCCAAACCCATGACCACTACCATCTGGAAGGACAGGGGCAACAGATACCTGGGAACACCACCACCTGGAAGTTCCCCTCCAAGTCGCTCACTATCCTGACTTGGGAATATATCACCGTTCTTTCACTGTCGCTGGGTCAAAATCCCGGAACCCCCTATTAGCACAGTGGGTGTACCTACACTACTTGGACTGCAGTGGTTCAAGAAAGCAGCTCAGCACCACCTTCTCAAGGGCAATTAGGGATGGGCAACAAATGCTGGTCTAGCCAACAAAGCCCACCTCCCGTAACTTTAAAAAAATAGATGGTCCTCTGGTTACCCTCTTCCTTACAAGGGAAAACAATGTCTTTGTATCCGCGCTGTCAAAATGTTTTGTAACTTTAAAGCCCTCTATTAGGTGCATTGAACAGTAAGAGAAATTGGTGGTTCAATAAGTATGAGGTTCTATGAAGGTGTACTTGTTTGACAAACTGTATGAGATCATTAAACTTGTGTCAGTGTTACCAGGTCCTTGGCATCAGACTCAGCGCATTGATCTCCCTGGCCATCTGCTCTTATTCCCTTTGGTGGGTGCTCCCGAGCAGCCTTCTGGCTTCCCCTGGACACATGTCTCTTTCTTCCTGTACACCTCCAGCAACACATCCATGAATCTAGGATTCCTTTCTCTTCTCTGGTGCTCCATTGGTGCAGCTCTGATATGAGCCAGTGTCAGTGCAGCTTCCTTCCTCTGAATTTAGCACCTCTTTAAAGGGGACAGACTTACTTTAAAAAGAGAAGGCTGGCTCCATCATGAGCGCTCAGTGCATGCATGGTCTGCCCTCTGGTTACCCTTTTCCCCAATTGCTAATTTGCCTCCCCCATCTTTTGATCGTCACCTCATCCTCCAGCTCAGTTACTCCCCACCTCTCCTGATTGCACCCTCCCTCCTTCTCAGACACTCCCCTTTCCTGGATGGTCCCCCTCTCCCAAAACCCTCTTGAGGCCACTGCCAACCTAAGTTCACTGGTGAGCTACCTGGGCACCCAGCAGTTTGTTCTATTCCAGAAACCAAGGTGACATTGGAACCAGTCTTAACTCGGTCTTCAATTTATTTGCAGAATAAAATATTTTAGGCTTTATATCTCCTTACTCAATCACACCACAATTTCAGTAATTGTTTCTTTATATGTGCTGCAATGAAACTCCAATTAATTCCCTTTACCTGCAGATAATTAAGCACAATTAACAACAATTAATATAGTCATCTGCAGCTTGCAGTCTGACACAAATGAGACCTGGGGCCCACCCGCTGACACCAGAAGGCAGGCACCAACCACTTTCTCGGCCTAAATATTCTTTTCAGCACAGTGTATGTGATTTGTTGACCCTTAATATGTCCACATTGCGCGAGAACATTATTATCAGGCACACTTCCTCTGGGAAGGATATTCATGATATCACGAAAGCCAACTATTCAATTCATAATTTATCTCAAGGATTCCAGATAAAGCTTCAAAGTGCAATAGATGATTTTTAAGTAGGTCCTGGAAGTTTTAAATTCTATGCATTACTCATGTAAATTCTTTCTTTATGGCCTCCTGCATATTTCACTGAGTAATAACTTTTTTATTCAATATGAATGCATTCACTGTAGGTGCACAAACGCTGATAGGGGTGTCATTTAGTAATAGGAAACAGACTTTATTGTCGAATGTTTGCAAATGTTCTTGCTGTGTTTTGTCTCTTTAGATTTATTTAGCAGTAGCTCAGTGGCCTCATGAATAGTGTTTATCACAACACATCAACAGATACCACCATAGCCACCCTGATGCATGGAAAGGGCCAGGGGCAGAGTAAACCGCACTGCGGCTGAAATTCTCACAGCTATAATGCAGTTGCTATGAAGCAGCAGAATCCAAATCAATGTTCATTTATTCATTTATTTATTAATCGATGCCCTAAGTCAGTCCATAGAATTCAGCTTGAATGATTCTAATAGATATCTTGCTAGTTTGAATATCAAACAGCTTATTCTTGACAGAAAAACACAAACTGGAAGAATCAAGTTTAATACCAAATGCAGCATTCTTCATCTTCACCATCTTATGCCAAATGAAAACGAGTCATTAGGTACAGGAGAATCAGAAAGTGAGCCACTGCAACATGAAGCAGGATCAGATTTCGAGACACAGATAAACTCCTTAGCAGAATCCATCTTAACTGAGAAATATTCGCTAAACGGTGATTTACACCTCCCGGAGGCTAGACAAAGAGCAGTCTGCAAGCTCGGTATGTAACCACCATATCCAATTGGTGAATGGTTCAATAAGGCTTAAGCAGGAGACAGGAAAAAAAATTATGCACTTGCCAGGAGAAGGTACTTCAACTGAAACTTAGACCTGGGGCAGATGGGACTCAGAATCGGGGGAAAATTGGGATTGGTGTCGGGCGGCGAATCAAACATGATGCGCCGATTCCCCGCTGGCGGCCTTAATGAGGCCTATTTGCATCTATTTCTGGCCCGGTGCCCTATGTTCCATCCTTCCGTGATTCTCTGGTCCCCATGGCCAGGAATCACATGGGTGCAGATCACTTGTGGCCTCCACTAGCATGGTCCTGGCTTGGTGGACCTCACGGTGGACCAAGGGCGCAACTGTTTCCCCCTTGGCCCACAGAGAGGTCGACCACACCAGGGCCACACTGGTCGAGACTATCAAACCCATCCAAGAGCCAACCCAACGCAACAATGCACTGCCTGCCCATGCCTCCTCTACCCAATCTCCCCACATCCTCTCTCTCTCCCCCCCCCCCCCCACCCCCACCCCAGGACCCCTGTAATAGGAGTTCCCCCGGGGACCCCTGTAATAGGGGGAGCCTCCACTTGAACGACCTGCCTAATGGGATGCCCAGACCTGCCCCACACAGACCACTCCCTCTCCCCCCCATCCCCAGAAAGGAGACCCCTGTCTGGAAGCTAGAAAGCTGTCCAGCAGGGGCAGTGAGGGGAATTACAACTGTAGCCCTACGTGTCCATTCCTCGAAGGAGAACAACTATGACCTGAATCTAGTTCCCACAGATCCATCAGCTGCAAGTTATCCATTCTAGCAGTGATCTGTGATTGACAGTTTCTACAAACCATCTGTAGCTTTGACTCATTCATCTCCCTTCACGGTTCAGTGGCCTAAATGGTGAAACCCCAAAGTTCATAAAAATTGACCACTTCAAGGAGAGATAAGTGCAGTGAAATCACACGCTTGAGTGATTGGAATTTGTGGTGCGGGGGGGGGGGGGGGGGGGGGGGGCGATTTGGGGCCGATTTGAGATAGGAGAGGGGGAGTTTGGGGCCAACTTGCATGGTAAGGTGGGGAGGGGGGTCGCCAGCCACGGGATCTAGCTTGCGGCTTGCTCACTCAAGATGGTAGCCCAATAGCGGGATTCCCTGGGAATCCCTCGTATTCTATGCCATGCATAAATTTGCATGGCGTGGAACACTGAATTGTTTACTGTATTATGCTCCCAGGGGAATCGTAAACTGGTTGCAATTCATCTCTGGTGGGAGAACATCTCCCAAATGGAGACTCCAGCCACTGATTTCTATGTTGAAGCCATTGGAAGTAATAGAAACGGTTTATTTTGCTGTTGTTTACCTTTTTGTGATCACCATTCTAAATCACACACAAACATCCTCGTCAATAGATCAGTAGCCTGGAATGTATTGCCCAACATCATATGGGAGCACAATCATCACAAGAACTGGAGCAGATCCAGGAGAAAACCTCGAACCACCTCCTCAGGACAACCTACAAATGAGGTCTTGTCAGCGCTGCCCCCAAGCCACAAGTAAATACATTCGAATTAAGTCACCTTGGATGTTGGTCCTGAAATTCTACTCTGGTGCTCATAGTCTCCTATTTTAAATTCAATATAAATGACTGAAAATACCTGTATTATAATAATAATAATAATGTTCATTAGTGCCATAAGTTAGCTTACATTAACACTGCAATGAAGTTACTGTGAGAAGCCTCTAGTTGTCACATTCCAGCGCCTGTTCGGATACACGGATAGAGAATTCAGAATGTCCAATTCACCAAACAGCACGTCTTTCAGGACTCTGTGGGAGGAAACCGGAGCACCCGGAGCAAATGCAAGGAGAGGCGGGGAGAACAGATTTTGCTTGTCTTCTGTTAAGAAAGCGAGTGGAGGAACCTATGGAACTAATTGTTGCTGATGATGCAATGATAACAAAACATTCTTCTGCCTAAACTATCACTTTGTACTTGGTGTAAAATTGAATTTCACATGACTGTGATGGACACAGAAGACCATCCTCATCAGTAAGGTTGAAAGAATGGGTGGCATTTAATGCTATGCCCCCTGGCAGCAAGTTTGGGGAGTACTTAATTGGGTGGGAGATTGTGGGGTGAGGACCCTGTTGCCTTCTCTCCTCTGCCTAATTTAGTCTGGGATGGGAAGGCTCATGGGCCAACTTCGCACTTGAACACTAATTGAGGTCCCTCAATAGGCAATTAATTTCCACCGCTCGTATTCAACCGTCAATAAGCGAGGGAGTCATCATGCAGGGACCCAAAAGGAAAACCAACCCTGTTGGAACTCCTGGGAGTTTCTAGGGTGGGGATGGGAGTGGAACCTCATTCAAAAGTACTCAGATCATGATCGAAGGATCTAGTATCTGGAAGGAGGGAATCCCACTGACAACCACTCTCTGCACTTTCTTCCCAACCCTCTGTCCTATCAGCCACCTACCCACAATCCCCATCCTTTCCTCATTCACCTGTGGCCCGAGCCACTTGCTGAAACTAAATCTCTGATGGGTGCATAACCGGCAGCAGCCACCACTCCCTATAGTGTTGAGGGGAAATGGAGAGCTGCCAGCCTCCGATTAGCTGACAGCACTCACGAGGTGGGGGAGGCCACATTTCCACCCCTGGGGTCCTGAATCCAAGGAAAGGCCAGTTAACTGACTGATGGGCACTTAATGCCGGTGGGTCTTCCCCACTGGAGGCAACAGAGAGCGCCTGCTGGTTCTCCAGACAGCAGGTAAGATTCCCAACCCCAACATTAAACCCCGCCCGATGTTTCACATTTATTTGCTCCATATTTCATTTAAGGAACAGATCTACAAAGATTAAGGTCACATTGCCCACTCGGCTAGTTACAGAAATAGATGGCATGTAGACCAAAATAGTCACACATTCCAAACTAGACTGAGTTACCTAGCAGCAACTGGGTGAGCATGTAAGGTGCTTAAATTGACTTCAGTTCTCTGGTTCAGAGAGGAAAAAAATCATTGGGCATGATCCTACGGCCATGCTGCGCCAGATAAGCTGTCTGGCCATTGAAAGCCTGGAGACCCGGCCCCGGGATCTACCCAGCTTGCAACACCTCGTGAGATTCAATGCATTTTGGCAAATCTGCATATTAGAACAAGACAGTAAGCCTTACTATAATGTGCAGGTTCCCAAGGTACCTGATGCTTTGGGATTTAACATCAGAGATCTCGAGTGAGCACTGTCTGGTTCTGGTTCCCATAAACAGGGACCAGATGGGATGGCACTTGTGGGGGTCTCCAAGGGGATCTGAGGCCCCCTGCTGCATGCCCTTTGGTGCCCTGGCACTCCTGGTGCTGCCTGGGTACACTGGCAGTGCCAACCTAGCACCTAGCCTGGGTTGTCCAGTGTGGCAGTTGCGGGGGTGGGGGGACCGGGGACCCTCCCATATTGCATCCGGGCTGGTCAGGATGCCATATAAAATGGCGTCCCGATCTGTCGCTACAATAGGGTGTTCTGATGAGCAGAGCTCCCCATTGTTAAAAACGGGGCTATGTGCGGTCTCAACTGCACTTTGCCATTCAGGCCCCTTATTTAACGTGAGTCGTATTGAATAGTCATGTGTTTCTCGGCATTTTCAGAACCCCAAAATGTATCATGGAGTTCAACCAACCTCTCCCTTTAATGTATTTGTTGCTTTTCCCAGCACACGACTTGTTCCCTAGGTGTGGGATTATAATTATGGACACGTGGGTTTTTAAACACAAAACAATGTTTATTCCATGAACTCAACTTAGCATCTTAAATAAACATTGGATCTCTTAACACCCCTTGCTTCAAGGATAACGCCGAAAATATTGCAACAGTAAATAATTCCTCAAAATGTTCCTTCAAACTTCCCAGAGACTTAACAGCTGTAACAGAATCACATCAGGTTAAAGGCTTTACTATTATGAGTTTAAATCACCCAAATGATCCAGAGATAGTCTTTCATGGCAGAGATCCAGCTCACTGCAAACACAGACACTGCCAAGCTCTTTTCAAACTGCAAAACTAAAAACTGCAAAATGGCTGATCTAAAACCCAGCTCCACCCACTCTCTGACATCACTGTTTTCTTAAAGGTACATTGCTTAAACATCCATGTCTTAAAGGTACTCTCACATGACAGGATGAATGCGTCCATTATGTTCCTGATCAGTATCCACCAACATTGCTAAAAGAACGCACGCGCATGAACCCGGCAAAGATTTGGAATTGGCTCTTTTCTTTCCAATTACTTTTTTTTCTCATCATTAACACTGAGTTCTTATTTTTGCCAGGCGCTTGTCTAGTTGTTAATGAATGACTAAGCACCAGATTGTTAAATGATGTTTAAATTGTTACTAATTATTTTTTCTTTCCATAATACAAAACAAATAATATTCTATGAGAGTGGTTTTATATTTAGCATGCTACTAATAAAGAAAAGGAAGAACTCACATTTATATTGCACTTTAATCAAGCAGATCACATGTTATTGTTACATTATTACATTTCATTACTTTATTACTCACAATAAAAGTGAAAAACCTCAACCAGCTGAACACAGAAGCATGCATCGTAATCCCAGGATATTCTATGTTGCAAATTTTAGTAAATATACAAAATATCAGACTGGCATAAATAACTTAAACATTGTTTTGGAATTCTCTTCTATATAGGGTGGCACTGTGCTGGCTCACAGCGCCAGGTACCTGGTTTCAATTCCGGCTTTGGTGACTGTTTGCACTTTTTCCCTGTGTCTGCGTGGTGTTCCGGTTTCCTTCCACAGTCCAAAGATACGCAGGTTGGGTGGATTGGCCATGCTAAATTGTCCCTTAGTGTCAAAAAAAAGATTAGGTGGAGTAACAGGGATGGGATGGAGGCATGGGCTTAAGTGGGGTGCTCTTTCCAAGGGCCAGTGCAGACTTGATGGGCCAAAAGCCTCCTTCTGCACTGTAAATTCTATGATTCTATGATTCTATGGCTTTGCACAAGGCCAATAATAAGTGCTGTACGTGGGATTTCAGACATTTGGGAAGTGATCCAGGTTGTTTTCAGACAGATCGCATACTGTCTGGAAACGCTGCAAATCAGAATACAATTAAGCCTGTGGTAGTGCAAGTTGAAGCAGCACACATCATTTAAAGTGGCAAGAGATAATTCCAATCCAGCAAGATGACAGGAGGTTTTCTCAGAAATTGGCCATCTAATCAGTGCACATTCTTTTAGTGTAGAACTGGATACCGTCCCCTATCATTAACATACAACAAATTCAACCCCCCTATGAATACAGAGAAGGAATTCATGTAGAAGCATGAATTGCAACAAATAGAGTTCATCATTTCTGTAATGCAACTTTACTAAATAATGTTCTGTGGAAATCTTATTACACTGTTATCAATGTGACACTTAGTTATTGTGATTACGATGAGGAATTTTAATATATATTGTATTATCTGTCTGTTGCAGTAATGTTATTAAAATAATTTAGGTTAAGACACCCATAATGTCTGCTAAAGTGATTAAGGGGTTAACAGCTAGGCAGGTTGTGGTGTCACTCATGGGAGGGGCTGGGTCTGTTTGAGTTTCCTTTTTCAGCACTGCCCTGTGTCTGTTTTTAGTTTCATTTTTAGACTTCTACTCTGGGTTCTGAGGAAAGGAGTGGGCGGGTTTCTCCATCCCGCCGCACGAGATTCCTGGTACAGCACGCCGTCGGGATTCTGCGTTACGTCGGCTGGTCAATGGGGTTTCCCATTGTGGGGCAGCCCTACGGCGTCGGGAAACCCCCGGGCTGCCGGCAAAACGGAGGAGGATTCAGCCTGCTGTGTTTAATAGACTGACTTCTGAAAGCTTCTCGCCAAGGACTTTGTGAATAAGTCTGTAAGCCACTAAGTGTTAACTTTATTTGGCCTGTCCGTGGATTCTGCATAACTGGAATCTTCAAAGTAGATGAGAAAGTAAGCTGAGGCCATTTTTTTTTTGAGGACTACTTAACTGTTAATTGAAAAGCTTTTATTTGCTTGGATGGTAATGCGGTTAATCCGATGTTAATAATAAAGTTTGTTTTAACACAAAAAATCCCTATTTGTCAGTGGAATCACTGCTGGGGGAGAAATATCCTTGCCTCACAGTTTACAAATTGAAAAGTTGTTGGGGTTTCTTGTCTAGTTTCCAAATATAAATTGGGTGTTTGGTCCAGGACCGTAACATTATCTTAACCTGAAAGATGATAAATGCCACCAAATTTGCAATATGATCCCACCTTTACCAGTTGTCAATCTTTGGGTCAGCTCTTCCTGCACACCATCCCACCATCTGAGCTTCGGCCCTTCATATGACTAGACGGAAACAGGCTACTTGTCCATCTAGTCCTTGTTAGCGTTTTTCCTCCACATGAGAACGCCAGTGTTAAAAGATGACACAGCAGACAAACTGAGGACTGATTTGGTGGAATAAGTTCGTTCATGAAAGATAATTTAACAAAGAAACCGAATAACACAAAGAAAGAGACCTTTTGCACATCATCACACAAACATAAGGGCCCCAATATTTACTTTAGTGCAGGAAAAGTGTGGTGGAAGGGTGGGGTGCTTTCACTGACCCATAACACGGAAGTAAGGAATGCCTGTATGTCTTTCAGAACAATCTTTGATTTTTGTTTCAACAGCTTCCCAGCTAGCCTGATTGACAAGGCCGTGAAGCATCTGGGGAACAGATGTCTGCTAAGTGGGACTGGGAGCTTGAACATTACTGGGGAGGATTGAACATGCAAAAATCACACTACCTTTTATGTGTGTAACAGGGTCTATTTACAGTGCTTTTAAAATTGTCCATTTCATACTTCTATCTCTCGCTTCCAGTTCTTTCCGCAGATCGTTTACTTTTCGCTGAATCCTCACTCAGACTTAATTAATCAAGAATAGTGAGCTCACATAATCAAACAGACTCACATAATCAAACACAGCATAACTGGACACTGAGGGGTGGATTCTCCACTGCCAGCTGCCAGTAGTGGGGTTCCCGATGCGGCGGAGAATCGAGCGTCTTCCTAAATAAGGGATGGGCGCCTGGCACCAATCCGTTCCAATGCTCTGGTCCCCCACCTATGGCAGCAGCGAGCTACACGTCCCACACCAGTGGGAGGATAAAAATGGGTAATTTCAACATATTTTCATCCAATTAACGAGCTAGAAGCCCAATTTGCCATGTCCCCCTTAAGCTCCAGACCTCTCAGCCGTGATTCACGTAGGGGTGGATTGGTGCAAATATTTTCGAGCGTGGCTCTGACATGAATGATCTGGAGGTGCGTCAAAGGGGTAAGGATGTAATGTAGGTGCCCCCAAAGCCTATCAAAGGGGCCCCTCCTCCCCACAATGCAAATTCTGCCCACCTCACCCCACAGGCCCCCCATCCGAACCCCCATCAGACCCCCAACAAAAGCCCCCATCAGAACCTTCCCATCAGATCCCCCAATCAGACCCCCAAAAGAGACCACCAACAGATACCCCATAACAGCGGTTCCCATATCATAACCACCCTGTCAGAGACCCCACATCAGAGATCCCCCCATCAGTTACCTCTGCCTGGAAGCTAAAGAGCAGTCCAGGCAGAAACAGTGAAAGATCACTTCCTTTTCACTTTCCAGTCACTTACACCTGTTGCCTCAGTCAGAAGTGTAGCAATCAGCAGCTGTTACAGGTGTCCAAGGCTTCATCAAAAGCCAAAACACATCACCAGGCTTTAAATCCCCTCAAATTCTTTGCGGCTTCTAGTCACTTTCAAAGAGAAATAGCTTTTAGTAGGCTGTAATTGACAGAATAATAGCTTTCAGACAGCCAGGTATCTGTAGTGTTTATTTTAATTTCTGTTCATGCCTGAATACAACTCAAGTATCCTGTCTGAAGCTAACTGCAATGTTTCTAAATATCTAGCTACTATTGACAACACCTCACCACATCGAAAGAAGCAAATTGCTTTCTATTCAGAAAGTGAGGAAGTGAAAGCACTTATCTCCCATTTGGGGGGGGGGGGGGGCTCTGATACAGGGGTCTCTGATGGGTGGGATCTCTTTGATATGGGAGTCTCTGATATGGGGGTCTCTGATGGGGGTGCTTCTAATATAGGGGTCCTTTATGGGTGTCAGGTCACGCACATGTGTGCATGCTGTGGGGGGTGACCTAATTCCTATGGTGGTGGGAGGAGGGTGCCCCCACTTGACAGCGGCGGAGGGGATGGGGGGGAGGGGGGGCAGGATTTGCATTGTGCGGGGAGCGGGGCCTGCTGCCGAACCTCGTTACCGAGATGCTTGTTCAAAATGGTATTAATTTGCATGACAAGTGAGAGGGAATCAATTCTGGCTGCTGCTCCTAGCACCAGCGGAAACCAAGAGTGATTCTACTCTGATGGGAGAACTTAATCTCCGAACAAAGAATCCTGCCCTGAAAGTCACTATAGTCCCTGAGGACCAAAGGCTTCTCTCCCCTTTTGAGAGAGAGGTGATTCATGGTGATTTAACCTGAGGGTCACGGATGAGAAGGCAGGACCTTGATGGATAACCTCCGTCTATATGGGAATTGAACCCAGGCTGTTGGCAATGCTCAACATTCATAAACCAGCCAACATGCTAACTAAGCTAACTGACCACCATTCAAATGCAGTAAATTGAAAACTGCAAGCAGTACAATGAGCCTAACGGATCCTACCCTTATTGCATTCTTTCACGTGTTAGAATTCCAGAGGCTTGGAAATCCTGCCTCCATGAATTGAAAGTAAAATTTCAGCTAAAATAGAGACACAGCCTCTTTATATGATTGTTGTAACCAAACTACCTTCTGAGAGTGGTTTGGTCATCTGCCCTCCTCCACCCATTTCGTTTAAAATTGGAAATGGATGCGGTGGAAGTGGTGTTGGTGCCGAGTTTCAGAATTGTGACATTTAATGCTCCACCCTCTGTCAAACCCGACCCATACGTTCTTGGGTCAAAACAGCTACCCCACCCCCAACTCTCCTCTCCCTCCTTCCCCCCTCCCCCTCCCACCCCTCTCCCCCCCACCACCACCACCCAACAAATTCATATATGTTTGCTGTCCACTACTTTGAGGAACACAACATTCTTGTCCGTATTTACTCAGAAAAATGTCAAATAATGCTGTCAAATCTTTATATCCTTCAATAAGATAAAAGCAAATTACTGCGGAGGCTAGAATCGGAAACAAAAACTGAAAACACTTGACAATCTCAGCAGGTCTGACAGCATCTGTGGAGAGAGAAGGGAGCTAATGGCTGGGATTCTCCGAGCCTCCGCGCCGAAATCGCGCTCGGCGCGGGGGCGGAAAATGGAGTCTCAGACCTGCGATAGGCTCTGGGGTCGGGACGCCATTCTAAGGCAACCGGAGAATCGCCGCCAGTCGTGTATGCGAGGTCAACGCGGCGCCGGTCAGGGTCCTTTGAAATAGGCCCCCACAGCGATTCCCCGCGGCGATTCCCCACGGTCGACCTGCCGAGTTCCTGTCGAGTTCCGCCGGCCTGGTTCTCGTATGGTTTCACCCAGCGGGTGCTCAGACTCACAGCCACTGTGGCTGTCCTGGTGGGAGGGCTGGGGGGTGGATCAGATTCCTGGGGGGGCCTCCACGACGGTCAGGCCCGCGATCGGGGACTACCAATCGGCGGGGGCGCGTGATCCGGGGGGTGCTTGTCTTCTTCCGCACCGGCCCACTGTGTGGCTCCGCCATGTTGTGAGGGGGCCGGCGCTAAAATGGCCACCGCAC
This sequence comes from Scyliorhinus torazame, assembly GCF_047496885.1. Classification (NCBI taxonomy): domain Eukaryota; kingdom Metazoa; phylum Chordata; class Chondrichthyes; order Carcharhiniformes; family Scyliorhinidae; genus Scyliorhinus; species Scyliorhinus torazame. Next base: position 71,805,134 of record NC_092720.1, read on the forward strand.
GCATGCGCAGACCCGCGGCCGGAGGTGCAGGGCCCCGTATTGGCAGCAGGAGCTGCGCAGCGCACGCCGGGGCCCTGCTATCCCCGTTGAGGTCAGAGAATTACTCCGGAGTGAATTGCACCCATTTTCCGGCGGGCCTGGGGACATTGCCCCATTTTCGGAGAATCCCAGCCAACGTTTCGAGCCTGGATGAAGCCAGAAAGAACTGGAAATAGGATGAGGTTTATACTGTTGTTGGCGGGGCGGGTGTGTGTGGGGAGGTGCAGTTGGAACAGTGAGACTGGATAGAAGGCCAGCGATAGATTTAGATGGACAAAGAAGTTCTGGGCTAAAAGAAAAAGGGAATGTATGTAGTGGTGATAATGATGAAAAAGGATGCTGTTGGTGGCACATTAAGAGATCAGAAAGTGTAAATGGCAGAACAAAAGTGAGCAATGTGTCAAAGGACAGCTTGGAACAGGGAACATGTGGCCCTAGTGTGATGGGATGGGGGGAGGGAAGACAATGGGAATGGAAGAACAAATTGATGGAAAAAATTAAAATAAATTTATAGAAATAAAAATGGGGTGAGGGTGGTGGGGAGAGTTCACAGCCAGAAGTTGTTGAACTCAATGCCATGTCTAGAAGGCTGTAACGTGCCTAATCGGAAGATGAGGTGCTGTTCCTCCAGTTTACTTTGGGCTTCATTGTAACATTGCAACAGGCCAGGGACGGACATGTGGACATGAGATCACGAAGGTGAGTTAAAATAGCTGGAAGGTCTGGGTCCTGCTTGCAGAGGGACCAAAGGTGTTCTGCAAAGTGGTCACCCAGTCTGCATTCAGTCTTTCCAGTGTAGAGTAGACCACATAGGTAGCAGTGAATGCAATAGACCAGATTGAAGGAGGTGCACGTGAAGCGCTGCCTCTCCTGAAAATAGTGTTTAGGCGCTTGGATGATAAGCAGGGAGGAGGTAAAAAGACAGGTGTTGCACCTTCTGCCATTCCATGGAATGGTGCCGTGGAAAGAGGGTGAGATGTTGGGGATGATGGAGGAGTGGACAAGGGTATCCCAGAGGGAATGATCCCTGCGGAATGCTCACAGGGGGAGTGAGGGAAAGATGTGTTTGGTGGTGGTAGCTAGCTGGAGTTGGCGGAACTGGCGGAGGATGATCCTTTGAATGCGGAGGCTGGTGGGGTGAAAAGTGAGGACAAGGAGGACCCTATACTGGTTCTGAGAGGGATGGGAATGGGTGAGGAAAGAGGTGTGGGAGATGGGTTGGACACAATTGAGAGCCCTGTCAACCACAGTGCGAAACCATGATTAAGGACAAGGAAGACATATCAACAACACCATTTTGGAAAGTGGCACCAACGGAACAGATGCAATGGAGATGAAGGAACTGAGAGAATGGGATGGAGTCCTTACAGATGTGGGCTGTGAAGACCTCTCTATATCCTTGACTTCTCTATCTCCATTTCTGGGGTTAGACTGTCCAGTAGTATCCATTATAAGCCCACCTTGGCTACAGCTTTCACAACACCATTTACATTCCCTTTGTCTTTTTGTCCACAACATCTTTGTCAATCTCCACATAACGCTGGCCGTCTATCCAGCTCCACTGCTCCACCCCCACCCTGCGCCCCCGCTCCACATCAGTCTCAATCTCATCCTATTTCAAGCTCTCTCTAGTTTTGCCAAAGAGTCATCCAGAGTCAAAACCTGAGCTCCCTTCTCTCTCCACAGATGCTGTCAGACCTGCCGAAATTTTCCAGTATTTTCTGTTTTTGTTTTATATCCTTCAGTCTCCATTCATTACAAAAAATAATCCAGCTCCTTTTTAAAGATACAAATTGATCCAGTACCTTCTCTGGGACCCGACTGCACATCAGTACTATTATCTAAAAAAAATTATCTTTCTTGTCTAATCTTGCCTGAGATTGAATTTTGTACTTGTATCATTTAATCCTGTCCTTATCATGAGACTCATTATTTTGCTGACTGCAGCTTTATCATTACATTTCATTAGTTCAAGACCGTTAGCAAGTTCTTCTTAATCTTCATTTCTTCAGCAAACATAAGTGGAGTCACTTGAGCTTTTTGCCCTGACTTGGTCCCCTCAATCAGAGGCATCCAAGAATTTGGTCTTTGTGAACTTCAAGTTCTTGTAATGAAGCCTCAAAGGCTTCATAAAAAGTTTAAATCAATGTTCCATTGATCTGCATATATCTCAAGATGCACTCTTTCTGTTGTGTCTCTACACCTTCCCTCGCCATTGTTCCAGACAGGCTATGAGTTGAAGACCTTCTGATCTTCAGGAATGCATGGTTCTAGCAATAGAGGTTTTTTTTAGGAGGCCGTTCTTTATTTGAGATGCCTCTCGACAGTCGCAATCAGGAAAATCCATTTGGCTGTATCCTCACTTCTGCATCAGGACTTTGCAGCAGCTCGCACCAGCCTTGAGGTGCTTCAACGTAAGCCAAGTAGGCCATATTTCTCAGGCTCCTGGTGGGGGATGTTCCTCTGCAACCTTTAGGCAACTTGTGTGCCTTCATCAGTAGATGTTGCCCATGCAGCAGGGCAGCAGTTGCTGGAGTTACAATCGAGGGACTGGACAGCTAAGTAGGAAGCTGCCCCTCTACTTCAACCTGTTTATTGCTGGCTCTTTCTGGAAGAGAGGTTAATGAGGACCACAAGTCTGCTTTGTCCATTGTAATCTTAGTATAACTTTCCTCCTCTGATGAATGGAGAAGTACCAGCCTGCAGGCACATTACCCGCTTAAATAAGTTTGAGAAAGCCAGTAATAGAAGTCAGGTCATCGTCAGGCAGCCATCTTTCTGTTGCTGTTTGTGGTCAGTCTTTTTTAAATATAAGAATTAGTCTGATAGGGCAGAACGGGTGGCACAGTGGTTAGCACTGCTGTCTCACGGCGCCAAGGTCCCAGGTTCGATCCCAGCTCTGGAATACTGTCCATGTGGGGTTTGAGCATTCTCCCCCGTGTCTGCATGGGCTTCGCCTCCACAACCCATAAATGTGCAGGGCAGGTGGATTGGCCACACTAAATTGCCCCTTAATTGGAAAAAATGAATTGGGTACTCTAAATTTAAAAAATGAATTTGTTTGATGTTCAGAATATATTGCGTCATGACAAGTCTTATCTTCAAATAAGGAAACCAACTTATTGTTTCATCAATACTTGTCATATGATTGGTACATTTACATCAAATACGGGAATGTAGCAAGCTCAGTGATATGCATCGCCAAGGGACTGGTCCAGCATATCAAATAGATTGGTCCTGAGGTGCTGTGCGCAGGCCGTCAGCATAGAGGAAACTTCTGGCATGTGGATGAATGGACTGGTCATTGGTATAATTATCGAGCAACAGGAAAAACCTGAAGTAAGCACCACCTGCTTTGCATGCCACTTAGATCAGCAAATAAACACCTGTTGGCTAGCATTTTGCTTATTTGCCCCACCAATCTGGAATCATTTGGAGGGGGGGGGTGGTTTGGCAGAAGGAGTGTTGAGGTCCCAGTCCCTGTCAGTCTTTGATTAGCCTATGAATCCCACTACAATGCTAATTTAGTGCCAGGCAGATTCTCAACCTGACACTGAGGAGTTAATAATCTTAAGTACAGATGTCGTCAGACTGGTGTTTTGATTTAGAATTTAATTTGAATTAATAAAGAAGAGGCAGGACAGATTTGTAACGGCAATTAGTATTTGACTAATCTAATTGAACATTTGAGTAACAGGGAAGATTGATGAATGGAATACACTGGATGTTGTCCTTATGGGATTTAAGATAACATATGAAAAGGTACCACATGAAAGGCTGTTTAAAATTGAGGCTCATGTAATAGGAGGGCCAATGCCAGCTTGATTTTTAAAAATTGCCTTAAAAGCAGCAAGTCATGGTGAATGTTTATTTTTCAGACTGGAGGATGGTAGGTTGTGGTACCCCCAATTGGCAGTGGTAGGGACACTGTATTTCGTGATTATCTACAAATGGCTTGGATATTAGAGTAAAATTTCAAAAGTTGCCAATGATACCAAATTTGGAGATGGGGAAAACAGTGAGGATGATACCAATTGACTGCCGCAGAACATCAACTGGCAGAATGGGAAGTGTGTAGCCACTTAAAATGGCCAACTCCCGATTTAAAATGGCGAACGGCAAAAGCTGATGGGAAAGTCAGCCAACAGGACAAAAATGAGCAGCTGCAGGTTGACTGTGTATTTACCTCTGGAAAGGCCAGACAAGATCGATACCAGCAACCATCAGCATAACAAAACACCAGCCATCTGCATACTAATGAGCAATCCCGGGAACAATAAGCAACATTTAGACACATAAAGCAAAACCAGACTCTTTGGCGCCAGCAGAAGCCTACACAAAGGGAAGTGAACGACCACCTCAAGACCGCCCATCGATCAGGGAACCGCTCCAGCATTGGAGAAAATCAAACCAAGTGATTGGGACAAAGTCCAATCACTTGGGACTAGGTACAGGGTCCGCCCTGAAAGGCGGGAAACCCCTGGGGACTTTAAGAATTGAGCCCCAAGTTCAAGGCGCTCTAATCCAGCTCTCTTCAACCACTTCCAGCTCTTCCTCAGCTCCAACTCTTCAACAGCCGCTCAAAACTGTAAGTCTTACTTCAACGCTCGCTACGAGATAGGCGCTCCTAGCTACCAATCTGTACCAACTTCGAATCCCACAGGCTCAGAACCCGAACAAAAGGCCATTCGTTTCCCTGACCTGGTGGGTCAGTTCCAAGTTAAGTATTGACCTATCAGCTGTAGAAGTAGCTTAGACGTAGAATTTGTACATGGAGTAGTGATTACTTGTATAATAAATGTGCTTTGATTTAAATCTTACTCAGCGGTGTATTGGATTATTGATCATTACTCGGACTTGAACCACGTGGTGGTATCATAAGGATACCTGGCGACTCAAGAGCAAAGGTGATAAAACAGAGCAATTAAACTAAGGCAAAGTTAGCAACAAGTGTAAGGATCTTCCTGTTTAAACCTTGTTTTCCCTGCTTATTCTCTTTATTTTTGGTTATTTTAGCTTTTATAATGTTTGTACCTGGACAAAAAAATCACCTATGCCTTTAAGATGGACACCACCATTAATCTTTTTGAAAAGGAATCCAGCCGGATGTGCTGACATTGGTGATGACTCATCTTGATGGACTTGGCTGTCGGTTAATCAGCTGTTTGCTTTGCCGGGCTCTCAGCTTGTCACCTATGCTGATTGGTAGAGCCTTTTCTCTATGAGCCTGTCTCTAAGTTAGTTTTGGTTTGGTCATGAGGCTGGAGTGTCAAAGCACTGATCTTTCTCTTGCCTGATGGACTCTGTCTGAAGGTTCAAAGTAAACACCTTTCTTTCTCTACAGTTAGATTGACCTCCAAGGAAGTTCAGTTCAGCAACAGCTGCAGACATGTGAAAAGACCAGTACGTGAGCCAGCGATCATATGCCACGGCGCTAGTGCGACATCAAGTCAAATTGCTCGGGTAAGTTATTCTAGTCATTTGGCAACTTATAAAAATGGCCGGATTGTGGACAACAATCTCAGATAGCTGGATTTGAGACATCCAATTCACCCAAATGCAACTATGTAATTGTAGAAAATCATTCTACTGCAGCTGTACCTGCATTCACAAAATATGGAAAATGTTAAAGTTGCTTGCCAAAAGTCAATTTGATTGCATTCCTTGTTCCACTGTTGTGCTGATTTAGACATTTAACAACAGGTTTGATTTCCATCATGAATTCCATTAACCTGTTGTGATATTTGAGCTAAAATTCAACTTGTACATATTTAGATTTCCTTCAAATTGTGCATTTCATTTTGGGGCCTTCAGGTATTTTTCTAACTTTTTAAACTGAAACAGCCCGGATGAAATTTACCCTGCTGGAATAACTTATAATGCAAGGGAGGGTGAGTTGGTATTTGAAATCCTCAAAAACAGATGCATTGGGGTTGGTTGGAAAGTTACAATGTTAAAAATGTCAAATCCAAACTCAAATCACCTTGAACCCGCATAGCTGGCTGTCAGGTGGGAATACTGACATGAAACATTCAAAGATACCATGGAGTTAAAACGTCAGGGTTTGTGAGAAAACCTCTGTGTCTCACATGTACCCATCTGTTAATGCAGAATATCAGTCTTGACGTGTAAAATATTCTGGAAAGGATAATTGCCACCCCCTTACCCTGAGCCTCCTTATTTCTCTTCTTGCTGCTGTGATGCATTAGCAATCACAGTGACTTTTCAATCATAAGATACCCTCTGGAAATCAATAAGCTTCTGAGGCATCATTTAACACTATATTAGTTGGGATTGATAGAAAATGAGGAGTATGAGGTAATTCACCCAAAAAATTGTAAATTGGCGTTGTTTACATCAATCTTTCCCATTCACCAATTAGTTCATTTAGTGTTTTGGTCACTGCCAGCTAAAACGTAGGCCTCAATTTTAATCGCCCTCACCCAATGTGAATGATGAATGGGAGGGGGATATGATCAAGCTGGTCTGGCACTGCCTGAGATTGCTGCATTCCTATTGTCATGTAAGAGTACCTTTAAGACATGGATGTTTAAGCAATGTACCTTTAAGTGAACAGTGATGTCAGAGAGTGGGTGGAGCTGGGATTTAGGTCAGCCATTTTGCAGGTTTTTAGTTTCAGTTTAAAAAGCAGCTTGTGTGTCTGTGTGTTTCCAGAGTTTTGCAGTATAAAAAAGCAGCTTGTGTGTGTCTGTGTGTTTCCAGAGTTTTGCAGTTTTAAAAAAGCAGCTTGTGTGTGTCTGTGTGTTTCCAGAGAGCTGCAGTTTCAGTTTTGAAAAAGAGCTGGTGTGTGTCTGTGTTTGCAGTGAGCTGGATCTCTGCCATGAAAGACTATCTCTGGATCATTTGGGTGATTTAAACTCATAATTGTAAAGCCTTTAACTTGATGTGATTTTGTTTAAAGGTGTTAAGTCTCCTGGAAGTTTGAAGGAACATTTCAAGGAATTATTTACTGTTGCAATATTTTCTGAGTTATCTTTGAAGAAAGGGGTGTTATGAGGTCCAATGTTTATTTAAGATGTTATGTTGAGTTGATGGAATAAACCTTGTTTTGTGTTTAAAAACCCACGTGTCCATAATTGTAATTCCACCCCTAGGGAGCAAGCCGTGTGCTAGGAAAAGCAACAAATACATTAAAGGAAGAGGTTGGTTGAACTCCATGATACATTTTGGGGTTCTGAAAATGCCTCGCCCATAACAATTGGGGGCTCGTCCGGGATAAAAGTCTATCTATTGGATTGGCTTTTGTGAACTTAAAGACAGTGAAGGATTGTTGCTTTTCCGGTGTGGTATTTTAGTTTAAGTGGGGAGAGTGTTGTGAACAATGGCTCTTTCAGAGGCTCAGAAGTTTTTGGGGGTGAAGAATGTCACACGTAGTACTTTACGGACAGAAACGAGAAGCAGACTTAGATTTGGCAAGAACATTGCAGTTAACATTACCTGACAAAATGCGAAAAGGTGAGGTAATTATGGCGGTAGTTAAGCATTTAAATTTGCCTGAGATAGAGTTTGACTCATTGGAAATGGCAAAAATTCAGTTGCAAATTAAACAAATGGAACATGAGAAAGAATTAAAGCGGCTTGAATATGAGAGTGAGAGAGAGGAAAAAGAAAAAGAAAAAGAGAGAGAGGAAAAAGAAAAGGATAGAGAAGAAAGGAGAAAAGAAAGAATAGCCCTAGAAGAACAAAAAGAAAAAGAAAGGGAGATACAGATCAGGGAAAAATATAAAGAGAGGGTGTTTGAACTTCAGAAAATGGCCATGAAACATGACAATCAGTTAAAATTGGCAGACGTAAAGTGCAACGTACAATTGGATGATAGTGATGAGGATAGTGAGAAAGAGGGTCAGACTCGAAGGCTTGGTGGGAATCTATTTAAATATGTCCAAGCATTGCCAAGGTTTGACGAGAAGGAAGTGGAAGCCTTTTTCCTTTCATTTGAGAAGGTAGCTAAACAAATGAAATGGCCACAGGACATGTGGGTGTTACTGATTCAAACAAAGCTGGTAGGCAGAGCTAGTGAAGTGTTTGCATCACTACCGGAGGAGGTATCTGGGACGTATGACGAGGAGAAGAAATCCATCTAAAGTGCACATGAGCTAGTGCCTGAAGTTTACAGACAAAGGTTTAGAAATTTAAGGAAAGAATTTCGTCAAACATACATGGAGTTTGAAAGGCTCAAACAAAGTAATTTTGATAGGTGGATAAGGGCTCTGAAAATAGACCAAACGTATGAAACTCTCAGAGAAATTATACTTTTGGAGGAGTTTACGAATTCAATTCCTGATGTAGTGAGAACTCATGTGGAAGAACAGAGGGTTAAAACTGCGAGATTAGCAGCGGAAATGGCAGATGATTATGAATTAGTTCATAAATCAAAGATTGGTTTCCGACATCAGTTTCAGCCGGTGAGGGATAGAACCTGGGGACATGAGAAATACTCAAGTGGTAAAGGTAAAGGTGATCTGATGGGAGACAATAAAGAGAGTGTACCTCAGATTAAAAAAGAAATCCAGGAGGGTGGAAAAGAAATGAAAAGTTTCAGATGTTTTCACTGAAATAAACTAGGCCATGTAAAGTCACAGTGTTGGTGGTTGAAAAAAAGCACTGGGAAGGCTGATGTGGTAAAACAGGATAAGACAGTAGGGTTTGTTAGAGTGGTAAAGGAAAGCCCAAGGGAAATGAAGGAGGTGCAAACGATTGTACAGCCTGTTCAAGAAGTAATTGTTACGAAGGTGCCAGATGTCTTTAAAGAATTTACTTGTGTGGGTAAAGTTTACTCATGTGTATCAGGAGGAGCAGGTAAAGAAGTCACAATTTTAAGAGATACAGGGGCTAGTCAGTCTTTAATGGTAAGAGATGAGGAATTATGTAGTTTGGGAAGAATGTTGCCAGAAAAGGTGGCGATATGTGGAATTCAGGGTGAGAGAAGTAGCGTTCCATTGTATAAGGTAAGGTTGGAAAGTCCAGTGAAGAGTGGTGAAATGGTAGTAGGAGTAATAGATAAACTATCTTGTCCAGGAATACAGTTTATCTTAGGTAATGATATAGCTGGATCGCAGGTGGGAGTGATGCCTACTGTGGTTGATAAGCCAGTGAAAATCAGTCAACTGAAGTGTTGAAGGACGAATATCCTGGGATTTTTCCGGATTGTGTAGTAACAAGGTCGCAAAGTCACAGGTTAAGACAAGAGGAGAAATCAAAGAGTGAAAATGAAGCTGAAGTGTAATTATCAGAAACGATTTTTGATGAGATGGTTGAAAAAGAACAAGAACAGGTGGAGGATGAGACAGATATTTTTAGTTCAGGAAAATTGGCGGAGTTACACCAGAAAGATGTAGAAGTAAAACGGATATATCAGAAAGCATATACGGAAGAGGAATCTGAGAGTATACCAGAGTGTTATTACCGTAAAAATGATGTCTTGATGAAAAGATGGAGACCTGTACATATGCAGGCGGATGAAAAGTGGGCAGAAGTTCATCAAGTAGTATTGCCGGTAGGGTATAGAAAGGAGGTGTTGCGAATTGCACATGAGGTACCAGTGGGAGATCATTTGGGAATAAGGAAAACTTAAGCTAAAATCCAGAAACATTTTTATTGGCCTGGACTACAAAAAGATGTAGTTAAATTTTGTCAATCATGTCACGCATGTCAAGTGTTAGGGAAACCTCAAGCAGTGATAAAACCAGCACCCTTAATACCCATTCCAGCATTTGAGAATTTTTTTACGATGGTCCTAATCGATTGTGTAGGACCGCTTCCTAAAACAAAAAGACTATAATGGATGTGTCTACAAGGTTTCCAGAGGCCATTCCAGTGCGTAATATTACAGCTAAAAGGATTGTGGAGGAGTTACTTAAATTCTTTACTAGATATGGACTACCCACAGAAATTCAATCGGATCAGGGAACAAATTTTACTTCAAAGTTATTCAAAGAAGTTATGGATAGCTTAGGAATAAAACAATTTAAATCAACTGCGTACCATCCAGAATCGCAGGGAGCGTTAGAAAGGTGGCATCAGACATTAAAGACAATGTTGAGGGCGTATTGTCAAGATTATCCAGAGGATTGGTATAAAGGAATCCTATTCGTATTGTTTGCAATTAGGGATGCACCGAATGAGTCTACCAAATTTTGTCCTTTTGAACTAAGTTTTGGTCATGAGGTAAGAGGACCACTTAAATTGATTGAGGAAAAATTGGTGGGTGAGAAATCGGAAATTACACTATTGGATTACGTGTCAAATTTTAGGGAATGATTAAATAGAGCAGCTGAATTGGCTAGACAACATTTGAAAGTTGCACAAAATGTGATGAAACGGGTAGCGGACAAGAAATCCAAAGTTCGTAGTTTTGTCAGTGGAGATAAAGTTTTAGTGTTGTTACCAGTGGTAGGTGAGCCTTTAAAAGCTAGGTTTTGTGGGCCATATCAGATTGAAAGGAAATTAAATGAGGTGAATTATGTGGTAAAAACACCAGATAGAAGGAAGACTCACCGAGTGTGTCATGTGAATATGCTTAAAAGGTACTTTGAAAGGGAAGGAGAGAAAAAGGAGGTTTTAATGATTCTAACTCAAAGTGACAAACCAAATCCTGATGACTGTGAATTTGACATACCTCAAATTAAATTGGAAAATGAGGATGTTCTTAAAAATTGGGATGAATTGTTAAATTACCTTCCAGAGGAAAAACAAACTGACCGGAAAGAGTTCTTGATACCACATGGACAAGTTTGTAGAGATAAATTGGGAAGTACTAAAATGGCTATACATGATGTAGATGTGGGCAATGCTGTTCCTATCAACCAACATCCATATAGACTTAATCCTTTAAAATTGGCACAGGTTAACAGAGAGATTGAGAGTATGCTGAAGAATGGCATAATTGAAGTGGATTGCCAATGGAGCTCACCCATAGTGATGGTACCTAAACCAGATGGTACCCAACGGTTGTGTGTGGACTAACGAAAGGTGATTGCAGTTACAAGAACGGACTCTTAACCTATCCCACGTTTGAAGATTGCATTGAGAAAGTGGGACAATCTGCTTTTATTTCCAACTTCCAGTCATGGAAAGAGCATTTAAAACATCGTATGGAGTTCTTCGATCAACTTCAGGTGGCGGGTTTGGTGATGAACCTAGCCGAAAGTGAATTTGGAGAAGCCCAAATCGCTTTCCTTGCGGAGTTTCCGATACCGTCAAGACAAAGGGAAATAATGCGATTTCTTAGCATGAGTGGATTTGATCGAACATTTGTGCAAACGTTTTGTGGCTCCACTGATGGACTTGCTAATGAAACGTCAAAAAATTCAATGGACAGCAGACTTTCAACAGGCATTTGACTGCCTGAAAGCTGTGATCACCAATGTTCCTGTAATGGAGAATTGCAAGGGACTCTGTGGTCAGATTGAACTAAAGTCTCTGATTCTAAAGAGAAATGCCGAGGAGTAGAGGAATGGATGGATCGTGCAGGGGCTTTGTTCAAAGAGACTGTCAATCGAGAAGGATTTTGGTTGGAGGAAGAAGAACAAAGAAAATGGACTATGTTATTATACCTGTTGTTTTCTTTAAATGAACATATATATTTACTGTGTGCGTTTCTTAGTGGATGGCGCAAAAGTGAAAAATGAAACCATGGGTTTTTTTTTCTTGGGGGCAGGTGTCATGTGACAGTACCTTTAAGACATGGATGTTTAAGCAATGTACCATTAAGAAAACAGTGATGTCAGAGAGTGGGTGGATCTGGGCTTTAGGTCAGCCATTTTGCAGGTTTTTAGTTTCAGTTTAAAAAGCAGCTTGTGTGTCTGTGTGTTTCCAGAGTTTTGCAGTTTAAAAGAAGTAGCTCATGTGCATCTGTGTGTTTCCAGAGAGCTGCAGTTTCAGTTTTGAAAAAGAGCTGGTGTGTGTCTGTGTTTGCAGTGAGCTGGATCTCTCCCATGAAAGACTATCTCTGGATCATTTGGGTATTTAAACTCATAATTGTAAAGCCTTTAACATGATGTGATTTTGCTTAAAGGTGTTAAGTCTCTTGGAAGTTTGAAGGAACATTTCAAGGAATTATTTACTGTTGCAATATTTTCTGAGTTATCTTTGAAGAAAGGGGTGTTAAGAGGTCCAATGTTTATTTAAGATGTTAAGTTGAGTTCATGGAATAAACCTTGTTTTGTGTTTAAAAACCCACGTGTCCATAATTGTAATTCCACCCCTAGGGCAGGAAAAGCAACAAATACATTAAAGGGAGAGGTTGGTTGAACTCCATGATACATTTTGGGGTTCTGAAAATGCCTCACCCATAACACTATCCAGTGCCCACCGTCAAGTCAGCCAAGGATTACAGTGCTGGTTTGGAAGAGGTCTACCACACATTCAAATGCCGCAGCTTGATGAAATCATCTGAGGTGAAAAGTACTTTTAACTATAGACTAATAGATTGATGGAGCTCCATACTACCTGAGGCTTAACTAGAGAACCATTATGGGAAATGCTGAATGGGCAAATGAGGCCAGTTTAGGATTTTTGTAATTACTTCCTACCAGAACTACTTGTGGTGCAGGTGTGCTCACTCCAAACCCTGCAAGGTGTCCTTGGACCCCCAAACCTCCAACTATCATTCTTGATTGAAATAAAATGTCCCACCCACCAATCGCCTACAGATTCCTCTTCCCACCACTTGCATGGGTCCCCACTGCAAACTCCTGACAATAAATCCCCACTCCGACACACGGAGCAACTAGTAGATCTGACTGAGTATCAGGGCAGGGCTTCCAGTAGTTTTATGTTAATGGAGCCTTCCCAATAAGATTAAGATCACCAAGACCACCATCTCCCAGCTTTGGGGTTCATGTACATTGTTCTTATCCGTCCTCTTTAATATGGAACCATAGAATACCTACAGTGCAGAAGGAGACCATTCGGGCCATCGAGTCCATACCGATCCTCCGAAAGAGCACCCTGCCTAGGCCCACTTCTCCCGCACTACCCCCATAACCCCCCCCTAACCTGCACAACTTTGGACACCAAGGGACAATTTAGCATGGCCAATCCACCTAACCTGCACATCTTTTAATTGTGGGAGGAAACCCACGCAGACATGGGGCGAACGTGCAACCTCCACATGGACAGTCACCCAAGGCCAGAATCGAGCTCGGGACCCTGGAGCTGTGAGGCAGCAGGGCTAACCACTGTGTCACCGTGCCGCCCCAATATCTGGGTATTATATATAAAACATTTGGTTTGTGTATATTCATAAGTATCACAGGAATCTATACAATAGATTTTGAAAAGAAAGTAATTTCAAAGTGTCTACAATATCTCTCCTGATACATTAGACTAATATAATATTTATGAAGCTACAAATTTGATGGTACTATTTTGTCTGGTGCAGAACGTAATATGACAGAGAAGATAGTCACAGTCTTCATTTTCCATTTAATCAATCGCTACTGTCAACTGGAACAAATTAGCATAATGCTCTTCTTACAGAAGAGCAGTCTTTAAACATAACCAATCTGAAATTACTGCAAGTTACATGTGGGTACGGTGTTTATGTTACTAAACTGGCAATCCAGACACCTGGGCGAATGATTCAGAGACATGGGGCAAAATTCTCCATTATCGGCGGAAAGTCCGCCGATCGGCGCATAAAACGGCGCAAATGCCACTTGCGTCACGTCATAAAAATAGGCCAATAGTCTCCGTCCCGAAATGGGCTAGCAGCGACGTGACGGGATCCGCGCTTGCGCAATGGTTCACGCCGTGCAGCGTCATACGCGCTGCACGGCGTGACGGCTCATAAGGCCGCGCAGCTCCCCCCCACCCGACCGGAACACCCGACCGCAACACCCGACTGGATGGCTAGCCGTCGCTCAGCCCCGAGGTTCGAGTCACGCGATGTGGAGGCGCTCCTGGACGCGGTGGAGCAGAGGAGGGACGCCCTGTATCCCGGGCACGGCCGCAGAGTTGCCCCACGCCACAGCCGGCGTCTGTGGAGGGAAGTGGCAGAGGCCATCACCGCTGTGGCCCTAACACCACGGACAGGCACCCAGTGCCACAAGAAGGTGAACGACCTCGTCAGAGCAGGCAGGGTGAGCCTCCCCCATATCCCCCATATCCCCCCCTCCCCATATTCCCCCTCCCCCATATCCCCCATATCCCCCTCCCCCATATCCCCCATATCTCCCCCTCCCCCATATCCCCCCTCCCCCATATCCCCCATATCCCCCCTCCCCCATATCCCCCATATCCCCCCCTCCCCCATATCCCCCCCTCCCCCATATCCCCCATATCCCCCCTCCCCCATATCCCCATATCCCCCCTCCCCCATATCCCCCCTCCCCCATATCCCCCATACCCCCCTCCCCCATATCCCCCCTCCCCCATATCCCCAATATCCCTCCTCCCCATATCCCCCCCTCCCCCATATCCCCATATCCCCCCCTCCCCCATATCCCCCATATCCCCCATACCCCCCATCCCCCATATCCCCCTCCCCAAATCCCCCCTCCCCCATATCCCCCATATCCCAAATCCCCCATATCCCCCCCTCCCCCATATCCCCCCCTCCCCCATATCCCCCCTCCCCCATATCCCCCCTCCCCCATATCCCCCCTCCCCCATATCCCCCATATCCCCCCTCCCCCATATCCCCCCTCCCCCATATCCCCCCCTCCCCATATCCCCCCTCCCCCATATCCCCCATATCCCCAAGTGAATCCAGCCCTAACCTTAACCTCTGCAATGCACGCGCAACCGATGGCGTGCATTCATATACCTGCCTAACACTGTTGCCTTTTACCCCTGCCACCACCCCCCCCCCCCCACAGGAGAAGCGTGCACACAACAATAGGGAGCATGTGAGGACTGGAGGAGGGCCCGCTGATGAGAGGCCACTGACCGTACACGAGGAAAGGGCCCTGGAACTGGCTGGCGGACCTGAGGACCAGGAGGTTGCTGATGCAGAGGTCGGGGCCCCACGAGCAAGTGAGCCACCAACAGCCCGTCCCCATATCCCCCCTCCCCTATATTCCCCTCCCCCGTATCACCTGATCACTGCCTGATGTCTAACCATGCATGCTTCATTGTGTATCGCAGGACCAAACGTCCAGGCACCCATCCCCGCAGATGCACACCGCCCGCAGGATGCCCCTCGGAGACCACAGGAGACGGAGAGACCCGTACCCTCCAGCATGCGACGCCCGCAGGATGCCCCTCGGAGACCACGGGAGACGGAGAGACCCGGACCCTCCAGCATGCGACGCCCGCAGGATGCCCCTCGGAGACCACGGGAGACGGAGAGACCCGGACCCTCCAGCATGTGACGCCCGCAGGATGCCCCTCGGACACCACGGGAGACGGAGAGACCCGGACCCTCCAGCATGCGACGCCCGCAGGATGCCCCTCGCACACAACGGGAGACGGAGAGACCCGGACCCTCCAGCATGCGACGCCCGCAGGATGCCCCTCGGAGACCACGGGAGACGGAGAGACCCGGACCCTCCAGCATGCGACGCCCGCAGGATGCCCCTCGCACACCACGGGAGACGGAGAGACCTGGAGCAACAGGGAGACGACACCCCCGTCACGTGCGGGAGCGACCACCCAGCGATGAGGGGGGCAGCCACAGGCCCCCGTCACATCCGAGCCAGGACACCACTGCCCAGGACACCACTATCCAGGACACCCCTACCCGGGACACCCCTACCCGGGACACCCCTACCCGGGACACCACTACCCAGGACACCCCTACCCGGGACAGCACTACCCGGGACAGCTCTACCCGGGACAGCTCTACCCGGGACAGCACTACCCGGGACAGCACTACCCGGGACAGCACTACCCGGGACAGCACTACCTGGGACAGCACTACCCAGGACACCCCTACCCGGGAAGACGAAATACCGGACAGTGACTCAGAGTGGATGGGTGGAGACGAACCCCCACCCCAAAGTGCCATGGACTCAGAGTGGGACGAAGAGCACGACACAACGCCACTGCTGTCACCAACACCCTCCACCATCGCAGAAACACTCACCACGGTTGGGCACTTTAGTGATGAGGCGTCTGGTACACTCACTGGTGCGCACAACACAGCCGTCCCGGTACAGCAGGTGGAGGTAGGAGCAGCAGAGGGACCGGGCGGTCGGAGGGCAGCACAGGCCAAGCGAACATCTGCCGCCCAGATGGATCCCGGGTTCCTGCAGTTACCACACCCACACATAGGTCCGATGCAACCACCGACACGGAGACGAGCGAATAGGGTGACGGGTGGCTTGCGGCGGCTGCGGTCGCAGGTGGAGGAGTCCACCTGCGTCCAGGAGCTGGGAGTGGTCCCGGTCATGCGTGCCACCCAGGCTGACACCGCACGGGTGGCGTCCGCGGTGGAGGCAATGGGTGCGACGGTGTCAGACATGGGGAACGGTTTGCGAGGCCTGGGGCCTTCCGTGCAGGCGGCGTCTGTGGCCCAGGAAATGGCTGCCCTCTCACAGGAGGCCATGAGCCAGTGCCAGCGCCAGATGGCAGAGGCGCTCAACGCCATAGCCCAGTCTCAGCAGGCCATGGCCCAGTCTCAGCAGGCCATAGCCCAGTCTCTGCAGGCCATGGCCCAGTCTCTGCAGGCCATGGCCCAGTCTCAGCAGGCCATCGCTGAGGGCATCGGCGCCAGTGGCCATGTGCGAGCCGGCGTCGCACTGTCACAGACAGGGTTCGACAACCCCCTGGGCTCCATGGCTGCAAACCTGCAGACCCCTGTCGATACCAGAACGGGCCTCCAGGACTGGCAGCGCCAGATGTCGGGGGCGCGTCGGATGGCCAGTCCGTTCGCATCCCCCACCCATGTAGAGGCCTGGGGGCCATCGGGCACCCCGAGGGAGGAGGAGGTGGTGTGGTCCGTCCCGGCTCCCTCTGTAGGGGAGGTCCCGGTACACCGCGACACCTTGGACTCCCCCCCTTCCGTCCCAGGTGCATCGGGTGGGCAACGGGCAGGACAGGCTGGCAGCTCGCCATCCCAGTCGCCCGGGCCGCAGCCTGGCCCATCTAGGCCAGGACGCCCCAGGAAACGGCCGCCAAAGGGACCCAGTGTCAGAGGGCAGGAATCACAGGAGTCCACCTCCAGTTCTGCTGTACCGTCTGGGGAACCACGTAGACGTAGTCAAAGGGCCCGTAAGGCCAAACAATTAGACACTGAGTAAGTTGGCACGGGTGCAGGGCACAGATGAGTTTTAGGGGCTAGGGCACGTGCATGAACTCCTTTGGTTATTAAAGTCAATGTTACACCTACAGAAGCTGCCTTTGTGCTCTGTCCAAAGTGTGCGGGCGTGTCATGTACGTTGAGCGCAAGTGTGTGTGTGACGGGTGGTCTTACCTCAGCCCCAGGTGAGTCTGCCCCCTTCCCCCTGGGCCGCCATCAACATCCCCCGGGCAGAGGACGGGACCGTGCGCTGCAGTGTCACAGCCGCATGCAGGGATGGTCCGGGTGGATGGTGGTACTGTGGCCATGGGTCAGACATAGTCCAACGATGTAGAGCCAGGAGCTCATCGGAGGCGGGTTGTCATCATCCTCCATGGCCTGCGATAGACACGCGTCCACCCGCAACTGGGTGAGCCCGGCCCGTTGTGCCGCCGGTGGATCGGCAATTGGGGGGGGGGGTGGTGTGCATGCGGGTGGGGTGTGTGGGGTTGGGGAGGGGGGTGAGGGAACTGGGTGGGTGGATGGGTGGGGGGTGTGGGTGGTCGGCTGTTGTCATGGTGTGCGGTCTGTGGCCATACTACCCGATTCCCACGCCCATCTAGTCAGTGAAGCGGGCGTCTATCAGTCTGTCCCGTGCCCGCTGGGCCAGCCGGTAACGGTGGACAGCCACCCGCCTGTGTCTACCCCGTCTGCCCTGACCATTGCCCCCATCCCCCTCATCTGGGGAGGACTGGGCCTCTTCCTGCTGCTCCTCCACTCCGCCCTCCTCTGCCTGCGGCACATCGCCCCTCTGCTGGGCTATGTTGTGCTGGACGCAGCACACCACAATGATGCGGCCGACCCTATCTGACCGATACTGGAGGGCGCCCCCAGAGAGGTCCAGGCACCTGAAACGCATCTTCAGCACGCCAAAGCACCTCTCGATCACTCCCCTTGTCGCTACATGGGCATCATTGTAGCGGTTCTCCGCCTCATTGCGTGGCCTCCGTATAGGCGTCATCAGCCACGATCGCAATGGGTAGCCCCTGTCGCCCAGCAACCAACCCCTCAGCCGGGGATGGCGTCCCTCGTACATGCCGGGGATGGATGACCGCGACAACACGAATGAGTCGTGTACACTGCCTGGGTGACGGGCGCAGACGTGCAGGATCATCATGCGGTGGTCGCAGACCACCTGGACGTTCATTGAATAGGTCCCCTTCCTATTAGTGAACACGGCCCTGTTCTCTGCAGGTGGCCGCACGGCGACGTGCATCCCATCGATCGCGCCCTGGACCATGGGGAACCCGGCAACGGCAGAGAAGCCCACGGCCCGGGCATCTTGGCTGGCCCGGTCCACGGGGAAGCGGATGTAGCGGTGCGCCATGGCATAAAGGGCATCTGTCACTGCCCGGATGCACCGATGCACCGATGTCTGCGATATGCCGGACAGGTCTCCACTCGGTGCCTGGAATGACCCCGTTGCATAAAAGTTCAGGGCCACCGTAACCTTGACGGACACGGGGAGAGGGTGTCCCCCGCCTGTGCCACGCGGTGACAGGTGTGCCAGCAGGTGGCAGATGTGTGCCACGGTTTCCCGGCTCATCCGGAGTCTCCTCCTGCATTCGCGGTCCGTGAGGTCCTGGTATGACTGCCGGGGCCGGTACACACGGGGCGCCCTCGGGTGCCTCCGTTGCCGTGGGGCCGCGACGTCCTTCTCCCCCTCCTCGTCCTGTTGGTCAGGTGTCCCTCCAGCCTGGGCGGCTGCCGCCTGCCCCTCTGCGGCAGCCTGCGCCGCCTCTCTGGCACGCTCCTCCTCCTCCTCCTCCTCCTCATCCAGGGCAACATAGACATGAGCGGCTGCCACCACGGCGGCCATCATCGCTGGATGGTCTGAAAACATGACGGCCTGGTGGGGGGGAGGGGAACGACGACATGTCATCATTGCCCATATCCCCTCCTCCCCCCAGCCAGGTGGCATGGACCGCATGGGTCCAACGGTTGGAGGCAGGCACCTGGCCAGGTGGACCAACTCATTTGCCCTCCCATCACCCACCCCGGCACGGACCCCCTCCCCAACCCCCAACCTCCACCCCAGCACGGACCCCCCCCCAACCTCCACCCCAGCACGGACCCCCCCCCCAACCTCCACCCCGGCACGGACCCCCTCCCCAACCTCCACCCCGGCACGGACCCCCCCCCCAACCTCCACCCCGGCACGGACCCCCTCCCCAACCTCCACCCCAGCACGGACCTCCCCCAACCCCCAACCTCCACCCCAGCACGGACCCCCCCCCAACCTCCACCCTGGCACGGACCCCCTCCCGAACCTCCACCCCAGCACGGACCCACTCCCAACCCCCAACCTCCACCCCAGCACGGACCCCCCCCCCCCCAACCTCCACCCCGGCACGGACCCCCTCCCCAACCTCCACCCCAGCACGGACCCCCCCCAACCCCCAACCTCCACCCCAGCACGGACCCCCCTCCCAACCTCCACCCCGGCACGGACCACCTCCCCAACCTCCACCCCAGCACGGACCCCCCCCCAACCCCCAACCTCCACCTCAGCACGGACCCCCCCCCCAACCTCCACCCCGGCACGGACCCCCTCCCCAAACTCCACCCAAGCACGGACCCCC
This sequence comes from Scyliorhinus torazame, assembly GCF_047496885.1. NCBI lineage: Eukaryota > Metazoa > Chordata > Chondrichthyes > Carcharhiniformes > Scyliorhinidae > Scyliorhinus > Scyliorhinus torazame. Next base: position 71,825,000 of record NC_092720.1, read on the forward strand.
CCCCAACCCCCAACCTCCACCCCAGCACGGACCCCCCCCCAACCTCCACCCCGGCACGGACCCCCCCCCAACCTCCACCCCGGCACGGACCCCCCCCAACCTCCACCCCAGCAAGGAACCCCCCCAACCTCCACCCCGGCACGGACCCCCTCCCCAACCTCCACCCCGGCACAGACCCCCCCCCCCAACCTCCACCCCGGCACGGACCCCCTCCCCAACCTCCACCCCAGCAATGACCCCCCCAACCCCCAACCTCCACCGCAGGACGGACCCCCCCCCCCCCAACCTCCACCTTGGCACGGACCCCCTCCCCAACCTCCACCCCAGCACGGACCCCCCCCCAACCCCCAACCCCCACCCCAGCACGGACCCCCCCCCAACCTCCACCCCGGCACGGACCCCCTCCCCAACCTCCACCCCAGCACGGACCCCCTCCCCAACCTCCACCCCATCACGGATCCCCCCCAACCCCCAACCTCCACCCCAGCACGGACCCCCCCCCCCCCAACCTCCACCCCGGCACGGACCCCCTCCCCAACCTCCACCCCAGCACGGACCCCCCCCCAACCCCCAACCTCCACCCCAGCACAGACCCCCCCCCCCAACCTCCACCCCGGCACAGACCCCCTCCCCAACCTCCACCCCAGCACGGACCCCCCCAAACCCCCAACCTCCACCCCAGCACGGACCCCCCCCCCAACCTCCACCCCGGCACGGACCCCCCCCCCCAACCTCCACCCCGGCACGGACCCCCCCCAACCTCCACCCCAGCACGGACCCCCCCCCAACCTCCACCCCGGCACGGACCCACTCCCCAACCTCCACCCAAGCACGGACCCCCCCCCAACCCCCAACCTCCACCCCAGCACGGAACCCCCCCCAACCTCCACCCCGGCACGGACCCCCTCCCCAACCTCCACCCCAGCACGGACCCCCCCCAATCCCCAACCTCCACCCCAGCACGGACCCCCCCCCCCAACCTCCACCCCGGCATGGACTCCCTCCCCAACCTCCACCCCAGCACGGACCCCCCCCCAACCCCCAACCTCCACCCCAGCACGGACCCCCCCCCCAACCTCCACCCCGGCACGGACCCCCCTGCCAACCTCCACCCCGGCACGGACCCGCCCCCAACCTCCAGCCCAGCACGGACCCCCCCCCCCCAACCTCCACCCCGGCACGGACCCCCTCCCCAACCTCCACCCAAGCACGGACCCCCCCCAACCCCCAACCTCCACCCCAGCACGGACCCCCTCCCCCAACCTCCACCCTGGCACGGACCCCCTCCCCAACCTCCACCCCAGCACGGACCCCCCCCCCAACCCCCAACCTCCACCCCAGCACGGAACCCCCCCCCCCAACCTCCACCCCGGCACGGACCCCCTCCCCAACCTCCACCCCAGCACGGACCCTCCCCCAACCCCCAACCTCCACCCCAGCACGGACCCCCCCTCCAACCTCCACCCCGGCACGGACCCCCTCCCCAACCTCCACCCCAGCACGGACCCCCCCCAACCCCCAACCTCCACCCCAGCACGGACCCCCCCCCTCCCAACCTCCACCCCGGCACGGACCCCCTCCCCAACCTCCACCCCAGCACGGACCCCCCCCCAACCACCACCCCAGCACGGACCCCCCCCCCAACCTCCACCCCGGCATGGACCCCCTCCCCAACCTCCACCCCAGCACGGACGCCCCCCAACCCCCAACCTCCACCCCAGCACGGACCCCCCCCAACCTCCACCCTGGCACGGACCCCCCCCCACCTCCACCCCGGCACGGACTCCCTCCCCAACCTCCACCCCAGCACGGACCCCCCCCCAACCTCCACCCCGGCACGGACCCCCTCCCCAACCCCCAACCTCCACCCCAGCACGGACCCCCCCCTAACCTCCACCCCGGCACGGACCCCCTCCCCAACCTCCACCCCAGCACGGACCCCCCCCAACCCCCAACCTCCACCCCAGCACGGACCCCCCCTCCCAACCTCCACCCCGGCACGGACCCCCCCCCCCAACCTCCACCCCGGCACGGACCCCCCCCAACCCCCAACCTCCACCCCGGCACGGACCCCCTCCCGGCACTCCCCCGGAGCCCAGCCTACTCTAACCAACCCCCCCCCCTCCCCCCGCCGCACACACGCACAAGCCGAGACACACCTCTCCTCACGCAATCAGTCTGCGGCCACGCCATTTGCTGCCCAGAGCCAACCCCCCAGGCCGTCACTCACCTCCTCGCTGGTCGGCGTGAGCCTGGAGCACCGGGTCACGCCGATGAAACGGAGGTTTGATTCACGTCGACATGAACGGTCATCACGTCGACGGGACTTCGGCCCATCCGGAAGGGAGAATATCGGCAGGCCGAAAATCGGCTGCCTTGCGCAGACCCGTGACATTCTCCGCGGCAGCGGCGCCATTAACGCCCCGCCGACTTTTCTCCCTTCGGAGACTTCGGCGGGGGCGGGGACGGGATTCACGGCGGCCAACGGCCATTCTCTGACCCGGCGGGGGGTCGGAGAATGACGCCCATGAGATCAAATCCTACCCTGCCACTGAGAATTTAAAGTCAGTTAAGTGAATAAAACCTGGAATCAAAAGCTGGCATCAGTAATAGTGACCTTGAAACAACTGCATTACTGTTAGAAATCCATCTGGTTCACTAACCTGCTACATCTTTATGCACTCTAAGCTAACAGCAATGTTGTTGACTCTTAACGACCACCTGAAATGGCCCAACAAGACACAGTTGTATTCAAGGAGGTTCACCACCACCTTCTCAAGGGCAATCGTGGGAAATTTTGCTGGCCTTGAAACACACATCCAAGGAAAGAATATTATTATTTTTTAAAAGTCATTTATATATTTTAATCTGAGTTCCTACATATATTGCTCATTACCAGAGACATTTTAGTTCACATGTAATGTTGCACGGTCAATAATAAAGATTTAACTACTTAATTCAAAAAGGCAGTTTTGTCTTATTTTAGAATGTGCATTGGTGGTCAAACACTCAGGATGCGATCTAACGGCCCCATTAGCCCTGGCGAGATCTCAGTTTAAGATCTCCCCCCTTCCCCCCCAACCGGTTATGTAATTAGGTTCATGCCCAGTGAGGGCTTGAATCTGATTTCCATCGATTTAAATAAATATTAATATAATTAATCACTTTGGCACATAGCATCATCCACAGTGTATCCTCTCCCCCTGCCGGTGCGAATTACAATTGGTTTTCAAGAGCGAAAAACAGTCGTGATGACTATGCCAGCGGCACAGAGGTGCTTGTAGTCCCCTAAAGATGAGGGACAAGGTTGGGCATTGCCTCTTGGCATCTTGGCAGTGCCCCTGGCAGTACCAAGGGGGCAGTACCAAAGGGGCACATGAAGGGGCAGTGTCAAGTGGGACCGGCAGAAGGGCAGCACGGTGGCGCAAGTGTTTAGCACGGTAGCCTCGCAGCGCTGAGGTTCCAGGTTCGATCCCAGCTCTGGGTCACTGTCCGTGTGGAGTTTGCACATTCTCCCCGTGTTTGCGTGGGTTTTGCCCCCACAACCCAAAGATGTGCAGGGTAGGTGGATTGACCACGCTAAATTGCCCCTTAATTGGAAAAAATGAATTGGATATTCTAAATTTATTATTTTTTAAAGTGGGCCCGGCAGGAGGATTACCCTCCTTCACTGAGGGGAGGAGCCCTATGCCTGCAAGGGAGGAGTGGGTGTTTGGCGCTGTGGTGGAGGGGGGTGCCCTGATGTTGCTGCTGTGGTGGCAGGGGGTGTCCTGATGTTGCTGCTGTGGTGGCAGGGGGTGCCCTGATGCTTGAGGGAGGGGGGTCCTGTTCCCCGTGGACAGGAACCCATCTCCGTAGGGCGGTCTTAAAAATCAGTGACCTGATCTCAGAATGGCAGCTTTTGCCAGCGTGTTTATGCCCCAACCCTCCAGCTGTCTCTGTGACCCTCACCAGCACTTTGAAATTGCACAGAGTTCTGGTAAAGCAGGTGAGAAAGACTGTCTGTTTCAGATAGATTTCCTTGCCTGATCCGACACTGCAATTGTGCGGAAATTGCACCCTCAGTCTCAAAGAGAAAAGGGAAAATGTAGGATTTCTCTGTAGTACTGAAGTGTCAATGTGAGATTCAGATAATGGATTGGATTCTCTGTCGCCCACTGCCGGTAGTGGAGTTCCCATTGCGGCAGACATAAGGGTGCTTCAAGTTTATTTCCTGTCTGTTCCCTTATTTCCCCTGTCTTTTATTATTGCCGTTACATTTTTGATCCATGGATGAATATAGACATATATCTTTCAGGCAGCCTGCCATTTTAATTCAAGCAGAAGGAAGCAGTGGCCTATGCTTTTAATTCAAACAGACAAGACTGTGCTGCTTTAGACTGGTGATTGCCAACTGGCTGGCATCAGGGATGACTTGGTTTGATTGGTTTGGCTGATGGCCACTTAATTGGCCCAAAATGCTGTGCTCTGCCCATTAAAAGGTGAATTAGTCTATATATATGTTTCTGGAACATACCTCTTCATTCACCTGAGGAAGGAGCAGTGCTCCGAAAGCTAGTGTTTGAAACAAACCTGTTGGACTTTAACCTGGTGTTGTAAGACTTCTTACTGTGCATTAAAAGGTGGTGCTTGGATATTATCCCACCGGAATGTTTTTCAAAGCCACCAGGTTCCATTTTGTTTTCACTTTTGGTTTCGACAGCACAGAGGTAAGAGATCCAGCTGAATCCTCTCCAGAAAGCTGTTGCTAAGCCTTTCCAAAAAAGATCCAGCTAAATCTCCCTCCAACAAGCCTGTGGGTGTTTGATTCCTATAAATGGGCCTGAAGGCAGGCCACAAACTGAGAGCAAAATCTCACAAAGTAGGGACTCTGTCTCTCCAGGAGAACTGTGAGTACCAGCTGAAAATAAGGACTGTGATTGAGAAGCTGTTGGATTCAACAATTATAGAGGGAGGTCCTTTAAAGTATTAGCTAAAATGATTCTTGAAAATTACTGAATTTGTAGAAATATAAGTTATAATCATTTGAATACTGTCCATGACTGTCTCAAATGTTACGAATAATGTACTACAAGTTCTGATGTGATATGATATGAAAGGTACATTCGACAAGCTTGAAATAGTAGCGTAACTGAGACCAGACGTGACGTAGGGAGTTTTAACATGGGACAAAAGCCATGGGACAGTTAATTAATTTGCAGTAATTGATTAATGTCTAATTAACCAATCGCCTGTTAAGAGGCTGACACTTTCCTGAACGAATCAAGGTGGTCTCAGCTGAGAATTAGAACCAATGAAACTAAGTAAGGGGCTAAACCCAGATAAGGATTCCCTTAAAAACGTGATCCATCTAACTGATTAGCAGAGAAATTATAGCCATCGGAGAATAAACATTACTTTTAAAGGTCTTTGTTGAAATGACTTTTAATTTCGTAAATCTGAAGTCACTTTTATCTTGAAGTTTTTTGCTTTCACTTGTTGGTGCATTAAGGACATTTCGAGTGTCACGGGACAAAGCATTTTCCAGTTAATTTCGTGTGAATGTACCAAAATGTGTTCTTAAGAAATAAACTTTGCTTTACATTCATTCAACCGGACTGACTTATCTATGAGCGAGAGATAAGACAAATCTGTCTCTCCAGGAGAACTGTGAGTACCAGCTGAAAATAAGGACTGTGATTTAGAAGCCTACAGTGGAGAAAGCCTGCAAGGAACCATCATCTGAAGCAAAGACTCTTCTTTTTCATTTACATTTTTTTCTCTTCCCCCCCCCCTGTGTTTAGCTGTCTTGTGTGTGCATGTGTGTGTGTGTATAGAGAGTGGGGAGGCAAGTTAAAGTAGGGGTGAAGTACTTATTAATATTTAACCAACTGTATCTGCTACATATTTCACCATTATTCTTATTATAAATAAAGAATAATTGTGTTTCAATCAGTTCGTGTGATGGACCGGGTAGCGTTCACGACTCTGAAGTTTCTTACAGTCTTGGGCCGAGCAGTTGCCATACCAGGCTGAGATGCAGCCAGATAGGATGCTTTCTATGGTACATCTGTAAACATTGGCAAGAGTCAATGTGGACATGCCAAATTTCCTTCGTTTCCTGAGGAAGTATAGGCGCTGTTGCGCTTTCTTGGTTGTAGCATCGACATTGGTGGTCCAGGACAGACTTTTGGTGATGTACACACCTAGGAATTTGAAGCTGTCAACCATCTCCACCTTGGCCCCAATGATGCAGACAGACGTGTGTACAGTACTTTGCTTCTGGTGTTGAGGACTATTGTGGAGGAGGTGTTGTTGTTTATTCTTACATCGTGGCCTATGGGTCAGAAAGTCAAGGATCCAGTTGCAGAGTGAGGAGCCACATCTTAGGTTTTGGAGCTTTGCTGCGGGTCCTGCCTCTGGCAGGGCTGGCTGGGGGGTGCATCTTCCCTGGCCGGGGGAGTAGCGGGGGTTAACCAGGGGATGGGCCGTGGGGTTGGGGTGTCCCCTGGGACTGGGCACAGTCTGCTATTGCCACAGCCTGCAAGGCAGCCATCATGCTGCGTGCCACACTGCCCGCCCACCATGGCCGGTGGCCGGTGGCCAGAGCGACACTAGCCATGTGGGTGCCCCCATCCCACGCCCACGCACCCCCACCCCCCACCCACTCCCATCCCCATGCATGAGTGATTGGAATGCACTTTGTGCATTTTTATCCCTCTGATGTGGGCAATGTTTACAAACATTGGGATTTCACCACTTAGGCCACTGAAGCATGAAGGGATATGAATGGATCAAAGACGCAGATGATTTTTATGAGCTGTCAATCACAAATCATTACTGGAAAGCCATGAATGGACTGCAGGCTGTGGATCTATAGAAACCACACGCAGGCACAGGAGGTGGAGTTACATTGATAATAAGGGTTGGGATCAGTGCAGTCATAAGGGGGGACCTCAGATTGGAAGAAAAATGTGTGGAATATGTTTGGATGGAACTACGAAACAACAAAAGGCAGTGGACATTGGTTGATGTCTTTTATAAGCCACCTAATAGTAATGGTAACGTGAGACGAGAGAAGAATGCGACATAGGCAATACTGTGACCATGGGGGACTTCAATGCTGACTGGTTAAACAAAGTGAACACTAATGCTGAGGAAGACAAGTTTCTAGAGTGTATTAGAGATGGGTTTCTGGAAAAATATGTTGAGGAGTCAACTAGAGAACAGGCTATTCTAGATCTAATATTACATAACATACAGTACTATGCATTCCCTCAAAAAAAAACCAAAAAGCCAGTCAGCTGTGGCTGACAAAGGAAGTTAAGGATTGTTTAAGATTAAAAGAAAAGGCTTAGAAAATTGCTAAAAATAGTAATTAACGTGAAAAGTGGGAGAATTTTAGAAGACAGCAAAGGAAGGCCAAGAAGCCGATATAGAAAGGGAGAATAAAATATCAATGCAATCCAACCAAAAACATAAAAACAGGCTGCAAAAGGTTTTACAGGGATGTAAAAAGGAAGGGTCTGGCTGAGACAAATGTGAGTCCATTACAGAGTCAGAAGAATTCATAATGGGGAAAAGTGAAACGCCAAAGAAGTTAAATGATTGCTTTGTGTCTGTTTTCAATCAGGAAGATACATGAAATCTTCCAGATGTTGAACTCCAAGGAACCAGGCAAATGCGGAGTTGAAGGAAATTTTTTACATAAGTAAGAAGGTTGTATTGAAGAAATTAATGGGACTGAAAGCTAATAAATCTTCAGGACCTGATATTATGCATCCCAGAGTTTTGAAGGAAGTTGCTATAGAGACAGTCGATGCATTGGTGATCATCCTCTAATATTCTTTAGATTCTGGAACGGTTTCTGAAGTTTGGAAGGTAACAAATGTCACCCACTATTTAAGAAGAGAGGGAGAGAGAAAACAGGAACTACAGACTTGTTAGGCTAACATCAGTGGTAGGGAAAATGCTGGAATCTATTACAAAGGATGTGATAAATAGACACTTGGACAATCGTTGCATTGTCAGCATGAATTAATGAATGGGAAGTCATGTTTGATGAGCTTGTTGAAGTTTTCTGATGATTTTACTAAAAAAAATGATAAAGGAGAGTCGATGGATGTAGTATATTTGGACTTTCAGAAAGCTTTTGATAAAGTCACCCACAGGAGGTTAATTAGCAAAATAAAGGCACCTGGAATTGGAAGCAACGTACTGTCATCAATTAAGGACTGGCTAACAGGCAGAATAAACGGATCATTCTCGCTTTGGCAGGCTGTGGCTAGTGGGGTACCATAAGGATCAGTACTTGGGTCCCAGCTGCTCACAATATATATCAATCATTTGGATGTGGGGCCCAAATGTAATATTTCCAAGTTCACGGATGATACAGAACTAGGCAGGAATGTGTGTTGTGAGGAAGATGTAAAGCGGCTATAGGAGGATTTTGACAAATATCGTGAGTGAACAAGAACATGGCAGATGGAATATAATGTGGAAAGATGTGAGGAAATTCACACTGGTAGAAGGACAGATGTGCAGACTATTTCTTAAATGGTAATCAATTAGAAAGTGTAGATGTACAAAGGGACTTGGGTGTCCTCGTCCAGAAGTCACTGAAGGCGAGCATGCAAGTGCAACAAGCTAATGCAGGAGGAGTAATGAAGAGCACAATTCTCCCAAAAGGGAATAAAGTCCCCTAGCACAGTCCCGTGTTGTACAGTGGGGAGCTCCACTCACCAGAACACCCCATTGTAGTGAGAAATCGGACCTGCAAGGCCCCAGAAACAATCCCCAACCCAAACAGAATATGGGAAGGTCCCCTGCCCGCCCAACCTCCCGCATCCTCCCCAACACCGACGCTGGGCAACCCCGGCCCAACCGTGAGCACGCAAAAAAATGCCAACTTAGCACCTTGACAATGCCAATCTGGCACCATGGCAGTGCCCAATCCAGCTGACAGTGCCACTTGGGCACCTTAGCAGTGCCAGACTGGCATCCAGGTGGCACTACCATGGTGCCAGGCTGGCACTGCCAATGTACCTAGGCGGTACCAGCAGTGCCAGAGCTCCACCTTGCCGAATGTGAAACCCCTGGGAAACCCCCACGAGTGCCGTTCTGTTCGGTCCCCGTTGTGAGCACCAGTGCTGAGTGGCGCTTGCCCGAGGTCTCTGAGGCAAAGGTGTTGAATCCCAAAGCCTCAGGTACCATGGGAGTCTGTTGGCGGGATTCACATCGCAACGTCTCACAAGATCGCGTTGAATCCGTGAGGCGTTGTGAGTGAGTAGATCACGGAAGCGGGGTTGCCCGGCTTCCAACGGTATGCTGCTTTTTCTGTGTAGCGTGGCCATTGGATCGCGCCCGAAGTCTTGCTCCAATTGTATAGAAGTTTGGTTAGACCACACCTGGAGTATGTGTGCAGTTTTGGTCCCCTTACCTCAGAAAGGATATTATTGCCATTGAGGGTGTGCAACGGAAGCTTATCAGATTTGTTCCGGGGATGGCGGGACTGTCAAATGAAGAGAGATTGGGCAAACTGGGCATGAATTCTCCAGGGTTTTGAAGGATGAGAAGTGATCTCACTGAAACCTACAAAATGCTTAAAGGAACAGACAGGGTAGATGCAGGAAAGATATTTCCCCTGGTTGGGAAGTCTAGGACCGGAGACATAATTCCAAAATAAGGAGGATACGACTGAGAACAGAGATGAGCGGAAATATGTTTGCATAGAGGGTTGCGAATCTTTGGAATTCTCTATCCCAGAAGGCTGTGGAAGCTCAGTCATTGACTGGGATTCATCAATCCAAGTTCACTCTGCCACCACTGCCAACGAGAACAAAGAATTTGGCACTCAGCTAAAACTCTATTCACTCAGCGGGACCGGAGAATCCTGTCGTCATGAACGGAGGGAGAATTCCAGATATCTGGAGCGGGTTTCTCTGTGGTGCAGCGCGCCATTGGGTTTCTCTGTTTCACCGGCTGGTCAATGGGGTTTCCCATTGTGGGGCAGCCCCACGCCATCGGAAAACCCCCGGCTGCCGGCAAAATGGAGAATCCCGACGGCAGAGAATTCAGCCCTATGTATGTTTAAAGCAAAGATGGATAGATTTCTGATTAACAATAACTTCAAGGGATATAGGGGTAGTGGGTGCAAAAGACATTGAAGGGTCTGATCATGAATGGCGGAACTGGCTCGATGGACTGAATGGTCTACTCCTGTTCCTATGATCCTAAATCGTAAAACAATCGGAAGTCCATCAGCAAAGCCAATCCATTCCACATGGCAAAGTTAAACAATGGTATAGAGAAGCCCCAACAGTCTAGCTCATCAAGAAAACAAAGGGAAATGAGGCTCCAGGGTGAGGAAAGCAAGATGGTGGTAGACCATGTCAGTGCTGTGGTGCCAAAAGGCCTTACAGATGTGAGCAGTATCCAGCAACCACTGCAACCACCTGGTACACTTTGGAAAGATGTAAGTCCAAATTCTCAAAATGTGCAGTGGATCCCAAATGAGTCCATGACTTAGATGAGCCACATCATGAAGAAGTCCAACATTGCTTCTTGGGAAAAAAGTAAGGATATCAGTTTCACATTTTGGAATGCTGATTTATCTATAAATGGTCATCTCACGAATTTTAAATTAGACACAGGAACCAATACGATGGCCCTGGTCAGATCAGGAACCGTGGCTAAATGACCTTTGGTTATGGTCGACAGACACACCCACTATATGGTCCCAGGAGGTCCTTGGGAGTGACAATTTAGTTAATTGTGTCCTCTTAATACCCAACCCTCTATCCATGCTACAGTCATAAGCATGATTCAAGAGCTATAAAAAGTAAATAACCAACGTTCTGTATGTTATCCACAATCAATCCCTTTCTCTCCTGAGCATAGATGTCTATGTTGTCCTCAGTCTATCATAATTGTTGCATGACTGATTTCAGATCCTATTATCACAGTTGGGTAACAGTCAATTCACATTTTGATTGACAGGTCCAAATGCTTATCAAGTCATTGAAGTGGGGCTGTGAATACAAATGATACTTTTTATAAGGAATTAGTACTTGAAGAAGGAATTTAAGTTTGGTGAATGAGGTTTTATTAATGAGTGTTTTTTTAAACCGAGAAGGAATTCACCAATAGGCACTTGGGAACTTTATTTTATTTCATCTTGTAGCCATCTGGGATGGCCACGTCCCGATTACAAAATGGACTCTTGCAAAGACTGCAGGGAAAATTGGACAATGCTAAGAAACAAGCAGGTGCAAGCTCTGCCTGTTGATTAGAACATTAAAAGCTCAGACAGGACAGAAACTACCAAACGATTTACATACTATGAGCCATCTCCGGGGACAAAAGGAAACATTTAGATACACAATGTTAGGACAGATTCCCCGGCACCAGAAGAAGCTAAGACAAAGCTGACTGACAGTCACCAGGACACGCCCAGCGATCAGGGAACCACCCCTCTATTGGAGGAAAATCGATACCGATGATTGGGAAAGACCCAATTAGTTGAGGCCAAGTTCAAGGCCCGCCCAAAAGAGCGCGAAGCCCTTTTGCAGTATAAGAGATATCTCCCAAGGGAGAATCTTTCTCCTTTAGCTTTGGCTCTCAGCGAAGAGAGAGACCAGCCTAGCAGCTACAGCAAACCAAGTAAGTTCCAAGTCAACGCACGCTACGAGATAGACGCTCCTAGTTGCTACCCTGTAAACAGCTCAACCCAGCAGCCTCCGAACCGAGCAACGGCCATTGTTCCTCTGACTGAGTGGGCGCCCAAAGCTAAGTATAGGCCTTAACAATAGTGGTAGTTTAGTTTGTAGAGTTTATGCATGAGTAGATTTGACTGTGTGTAAATAAATGAGAATTGCTTTTGAACTTGCTAACTGGTGTATCAAGTCATTGATCAATATTCGGTTCTAAGCCTTGTGGCGATGTCAAAAGATAACTGGCGACTCTTGAGCAAACGTGATTAAATAGAGCCAAATTAAGAGCCAACCAAAAGTTAGCAACAATCTCAACATGGGTCCTGAGGTCTGCCTCTGATAGATAAAGGGTAATTTAGCATGGTAGATATAAGGTCAAAGCGTGGGGGCATGGGTAGCATGAGTTGGGAGTAAGTTGTCATGGGGACTAAAAAGGGCAATACATGATTGGATAGAGGGGCATAGGTTGGCATGAAGTGTATGAGGGGTCAAGGGATCGGCAGGTTGGCACGGGTTGGTATGGATGGGACATGGGGAATGTGTAAGGAATGAGAGAGTGTGAGGTGTGAGGGTTGTTTTTTGCTTTATTGTCATTTTAACAGCTGCGTGCAAGAAAGTAACCCGCCCACCCACCCACCACCACCTCTTCCCCCAGAACGAAATTACACTGTCAAGGGCATTTTCGCCCAAGTCGGATTTGTAGAGCCGGGACTTTTCCCGACTCCATACTTGCAACTCGGGAGTGAAAATTTAGTTATTTGTGTCCTCTTAATAGCCAATCCTCTACCCATGCTAATATATTACTCCCAACACCATGAGTTCTTGTCTTGTGTAGTGACCTTATGTGTTGTGGAGATGCCGGCATTGGACTGGGGTAGGCACAGTAAGAAGTCTTACAACACCAGGTTAAAATCCAACAGCTTTGTTTCGAATCACTAACTTTCAGAGCGCAGCTCCTTCATCACTCACCTGAGGAAGGCGATGCGCTCCGAAAGCTAGTGATTCCAAACAAACCTGTTGGACTTTAACCTAATGTTGTAAGTCGGCTTACTGGACCTTTTATGTGGCATTTAGTCAAATGCAAATCAAATGGAAATCCAAATCCACTACATTTTCAGATTACCCTTTAACCACTCTGCTTGTTACATCCTCAAAAGAATTCTAATAAATTTTTAAAACACAATGTCCCTTTCATAAAATAATGTTGACACTGCTTGATTGTGTTATGATATTCTAAATGCCCTGCAACTACTTCTTTATTGATGGATTCCAGAATTTTCTCAATGATGGATTTTAGGTTAGTTCAAATATGACTTTCTGCTTTCTTTACCCCTCCGTTCTATCCTGTGTTGCATTTGCAGTTTCAGGCCTCTGGGACCTTTTCCAAAAAACAGGGAATTTTGGAACCTCACAACCAATGCATTCACTATCTCTACAGCCACTTATTTTAAAGATTCCGGGATGCAGATCTTCAGATCCAGGGGCCTTATCAGACTTTAGTCCTGTTAGTTTTTTATTAATTAGCTCTACTCTGCATCAAACCTAAAGTACTTGATTGGGAAGTTCTTCAAGATTTGGGCAGCACAGTAGCACAGTGGTTAGCATTGTGGCTTCTCGGCACCAGGGTCCCATGTTTGATTCCCCGCTGGGTCACTGTCTGTGCGGAGTCTGCACGTTCTCCCCGTGTCTGCATGGGTTTCCTCCGTGTGCTCCGGTTTCCTCCCACAGTCCAAAGACGTGCAGGTTAGGTGGATTGGCCATGCTAATTTGCCCTTGGTGTCCAAAAAGGTTAGGAGGGGTTATTGGGTTATGAGGATAGGATGGAAATGAGGGCTTAAGTGGGTCGGTGCAGACTTGATGGGCCAACTGGCCTCCTTCTGCACTGTATGTTCTATGTTCTATTGTGACATTGTGTGAAATGTTCACAATACACAAGGTTAATGTCATATCATAATTAACCACTAGATGGAGCCAGGTGCAGACCTATATAAAGCACTGACTCATAGGCTTCTGGGAGCAGGTTGGAGAAGGCGGGAGAGGAGCAGTGAGAGTGTAGAATACAGTTATGGATAGAGTGTCGAGACTAGTGTTAATAGAGTGTAGATTGTAGATTACTAGATTATTGGTTACTATCGGAGTAAGTGGTCGAGCTTTAATAGGTAGTGTAAATAACAGTTAGCTTTGTTAATTAACTTAGCTTCTGTGGTCTTTGTGAACACTACAACATCCATCCAGAGGACAGAGTCACAAAGAACACCACAAAGATGATAGAATGGTGTTCCCTGCGCTAATATCCTACATCGAGATGAATAGAAATTTTAAAACGGCAAGAGAAAAAGAAACAAATGCCTTTTTTCGGGCAATAATAAAACTTTGTACAGCAGCAGGAAGATTTAAAAGTGACAAGAATATAAATGGTATCCTGATTCTCTGGGAATAATTTTTACATTCCCCCACGGGTTGTAAACTGCCAGAACAGATTGCCTGTCCAAGGAAAGGAAAATTGTTTGGGATTCTCAAACTGAGACACATTATTTAACTGTAATATAATGAGCTTTTTCATGATATAATGATTGCATCATTTTTGCAGGATATCAACAAAGTTTTTAAATAAGAAAACCTATGCTTTTGGTGTGTTTCCTGCTTCTATATCCAACGTATGATAATGTAAGAGCAGCTGAACGTTTCATTTTGTAGAATAAGAGAAGAGTTCTTCACAGAAGGAGGTAATTGAGTCCTTCAAAGGCTCTTTCAAAGAGCAACCAGTTAGACTCAGTGCCCCACTCACCCACCACATCCCTGCAACATTTTCTCTTTCAAGTATTTATCCAATACCCTTGTGAATGTTACTATTGAATCAGTATTCACTACCCTAGATTTTCAGAAAGCATTTTGATAAGCTGTCAAATCAAAGGTTATTGCAAAAGATAAAAAATCATGGTATGGGGGGTAACATATTGGCATGGATAGAAGATTGGCTAGCAAGCAGGAAACAGAGTGTAGGCAGAAATTGTTCTTTTTGATGGTTGACAAGATGTAACAAATGATTGGCCACAGGTGTCAACTTTTTACAATTTATATAAATGACTTGAAAGAATTGACTGAAGGTAGAATTGCTAAACGTACTGACGACATGAGGGAAAGTAACATGTGAAGAGGACACAAGGGGGGCACAAAGGGATACAGGCAGGTTAAGTGAAAGTGCAAAGACATTGCAAAAGGAATACAAAGAATGGGCAAAAGTGTGAAATTGTCCATTTTGGTACGAAAGGTAAACTTGATGTCTGTCATATCCCTTCACTAGTCTCTAAATCAACCAGAGAGCTCTATTTCTGATTGCCCTTCCTCCATCTATGAATGTACCTGGAATGCACTCGAACACAGCTCCTCTTAAAAAGACACTCTTTATCCATTACATTTCCCTGTGCCTGTGGGGCTGGGAATTGACTGTTTCCAATGCAATCCAAAGCAAGTCTTCACCTCTCAAAGCAGAACACTTCCAATAAATAAAACTGGCTATAAGGGCTGTAGGTCAGACTCCCAGGTTCCTGAGTGGCAATTTGGAGACCCTTTTCCAGGTAGTTGACAGGAAGAGGGTGATATAGTCATTGAAAATCAGAAAATGGCATACTTGCTCGATATGTCACAGTAGAGAATGAGGACAAAGTGCCAAATATTCAAGGAAAAGCAGCAATAAATGAAGGTGAGGAACATATAGATGTGTGACTAAGAAAGAAGATAATGGAGAAATAAAGATAGCCAAACGTGCAGAAAGTGGTGCTTTCCTTATATGGCTTTAAAGTAGCTGAAAAGGTGCTTTGGCTAAAACTCCCTCGATTCAGAAATTCCCAAACTGAATTTTAAAATTGCCAACTTCGCTCCATTAAAGTAAGGGAACACTTAGGAGGCAGTGATCATAATATGGTAGAATTCAATCTGCAATTTGAAAGAAAGAAGGTAGAATCAGATGTAAAGGTGTTACAGTTAAATAAAGGTAACTACAGGGGCTTGAGGGAGGAACTGACGAAAATCGACTGGGAGCAGAGCCTAGTGGGAAAGACAGTAGAACAGCAATGGCAGGAGTTTCTGGGAGTAATTGAGGACACAGTACAGAGGTTCATCCCAAAGAAAAGAAAGGTTGTCAGAGGGGGGATTAGGCAGCCATGGCTGACAAAGGAAGTTAGGGAATGCATCAAAGCAAAAGAGAAAGCCTATAATGTGGCAAAGAGTAGTGGGAAGTCAGAAGATTGGGAAGGCTACAAAAACAAACAGAGGATAACAAAGAGAGAAATAAGGAAAGAGAGGATCAATTATGAGGGTAGGCTAGCCAGTAACATTAGGAATGATAGTAAAAGTTTCTTTAAATACATTAAAAACAAACGGGAGGCAAATGTAGACATTGGGCCGCTCCAAAATGACGCTGGTAATCTAGTGATGGGAGACAAGGAAATAGCTGAGGAACTAAATAAGTACTTTGCGTCAGTCTTCACAGTAGAAGATATGAGTAATATCCCAACAATTCAGGAGAGTCAGGGGGCAGAGTTGAATATGGTAGCCATCACAAAGGAGAAAGTGCTAGAGAAACTAAGAGGTCTAAAAATTGATAAATCTCCGAGCCCAGATGGGCTACATCCTAGAGTTCTAAAGGAGATAGCTGAAGAAATAGTGGAGGCGTTAGTTATGATCTTTCAAAAGTCACTGGAGTCAGGGAAAGTCCCAGAGGATTGGAAAATCGTTGTTGTAAGCCCCCTGTTCAAGAAGGGAACAAGGAAAAAGATGGAAAATTATAGGGCAATTACCCTAACCTCGGTTGTTGGTAAGATTCTAGAATCCATTGTTAAGGATGAGATTTCTAAATTCTTGGAAGTGCAGGGTCGGATTAGGACAAGTCAGCATGGATTTAGTAAGGGGAGGTCGTGCCTGACAAACCTGTTAGAGTTCTTTGAAGAGATAACAAATAGGTTAGACCAAGGAGAGCCAATGGATGTTATCTATCTTGACTTCCAAAAGGCCTTTGATAAGGTGCCTCACGGGAGACTGCTGAGTAAAATAAGGGCCCATGGTATTCGAGGCAAGCTATTAACATGGATTGACGATTGGCTGTCAGGCAGAAGGCAGAGAGCTGGGATAAAAGGTTATTTTACGGAATGGCAACCGGTGACGAGTGGTGTCCCACAGGGTTCAGTGTTGGGGCCACAGCTGTTCTCTTTATATATTAACGATCTAGATGACGGGACTGGGGGCATTCTGGCTAAGTTTGCTGATGATACAAAGTTAGGTGGAGGGGCAGGTAGTATGGAGGAGGTGGGGAGGCTGCAGAAAGATTTAGACAGTTTAGGGGAGTGGTCCAAGAAATGGCTGATGAAATTCAACGTGGGCAAGTGCAAGGTCTTGCACTTTGGAAAAAAGAATAGGGGCATGGACTATTTTCTAAACGGTGACAAAATTCATAATGCTGAAGTGCAAAGGGACTTGGGAGTCCTAGTCCAGGATTCTCTAAAAGTAAACTTGCAGGTTGAGTCCGTAATTAAGAAAGCAAATGCAATGTTGTCATTTATCTCAAGAGGTTTGGAATATAAAAACAGGGATGTACTTCTGAAGCTTTCTAAAGCATTAGTTAGGCCCCATTTAGAATACTGTGAGCAATTTTGGGCCCCACACCTCAGGAAGGACATACTGGCACTGGAGCAGGTCCAGCGGAGATTCACACGGATGATCTCAGGAATGGTAGGCCTAACATACGATGAACGTCTGAGGATCCTGGGATTATATTCATTGGAGTTTAGGAGGTTGAGGGGAGATCTAATAGAAACTTACAAGATAATGAATGGCTTAGATAGGGTGGACGTAGGGAAGTTGTTTCCATTAACAGGGGAGACTAGGACCCGGGGGCACAGCCTTAGAATAAAAGGGAGTCACTTTAGAACAGAGATGAGGAGAAATTTCTTCAGCCAGAGAGTGGTGGGTCTGTGGAATTCATTGCCACAGAGGGCGGTGGAGGCCAGGACGTTGAGTGTCTTTAAGACAGAAGTTGATAAATTCTTGATTTCTCGAGGAATTAAGGGCTATGGAGAGAGAGCGGGTAAATGGAGTTGAAATCAGCCATGATTGAATGGTGGAATGGACTCGATGGGCCGAATGGCCTTACTTCCACTCCTATGTCTTATGGTCTTATGGTCTTATTATTTAAGAAGAGCAAGAAAGATAAACTGGGAAATTAAGAGATTTATTAATCTAATGTCTATGGGAAATTATCGGAATCTGTAATTAGGGGTGAGTGACCATGTGGACAAATTAAGAACTGATCAGAGAAAATCAGTGTGAATTTATGAAAGTTGCTTCATGTGTAATGAATCTAATTAATAATTTGAGGCATTATTTCACAAGGTAGATAAGGGAATACCTATGGATATTATTTATATAGACTTCCAGAAGGCAATTGGTACGGTTCTACGTAAGAGACTGTTAGTTACAAATGCAAGAGCATGGAATTGGAGGAAACCAATACACATGAATAGGGTTATGGGCAGAAAATGGCAGAGAATTGGTTTGGTAATAGGAAACAGATAGTAGGGATAATAGATGAGTATTCAAAGGTATGTACACAAATTGTCCAAACATGACTATTGGTGACCCCAGGGATCCATACTGGGGTTGATGTCTGAGCGACATAGCAAGTCATTCAAAGCAAGATAGATCGAAATCAATAGATAATAATAATGTTTTATTAGTGTCACAAGTAGGCTTACATTAATACTGCAATGAAATTACTGTGAAAATCCACCAGTTGCCACACTCCGGTGCCTGCTCAGGTACACTGAGGGAGAATTCAGAATGTCCAATTCACCTAACAAGCACGTCTTGTGGGAGGAAACTGGAGTGCCCGGAGGAAACCCACCAGACAACGTGCAGACTCCACCCAGACAGCTACCCAAGCAGGGAATCGAATCTGGACCCTGGTGCTGTGAAGCAAAGGCGCTAACCACTGTGCTACGATGCTGACCATCAATAAGTAGATAGAATGGGTTGGATTCTCCGTTTGGGAGACTGTGGGCTGGATTCTCCGTTTGGGAGACTAAGTTCCCACCCCGGCGTGAAAACAGTGGTGTTTCACGTCAGGAAAACTGGTGCAAAACGACCACCGATTCACCGTTTTGCTGGGGGCTATCAGGGAGGCAGCGTAGAGCTCCCAGCTCTAGCTGCCGATATGGCCCTGAGCATTTCTGGGTCAATGGCCGCGCATGCGCATGGTGGCGGCCTGCTGCAGCCATGCCGTGCTTCACGCCGGACTCAGCCCACGACCCGGACCGCAAAAACAGTGCCACCCTCCGCACGCTCGCGCGCACCAGACTGCCCGCCCACAGGGCCCCAAGCCTCGAATGAAGCCCCCTCCCGCCCGTGAATCGGCCCTTCCCCGACTGCGGCAGTGCCAGTCTGAGTCCGCAGCTAAGTTCATGACGGGTGAGACTACATGTGTCAGGAACGGGGCATCCCAGAGTGCAATATTACTGATCTCACAAAGCTAAATCTTTCTGATCCCACAGAGTTTAATCTTGCTGATCTCACAGATCTAAATATTGCTGATCCCACTGATCTAAATCTTACTGATTTCACAGATCTATAACTTACTGATCCCACAGAGTTAAATCTTACTGATCCCACAGAGTTAGATCTTACTGATGCCACAGAGTTCAATCTTACTGGTCTCACAGATCTAACTCTTACTGATCCCACAGAGTTAAATCTTGCTGATCCCACAGAGTTAAATCTTACTGATCTCACAGAGCTAAATCTTACTGATCCCACAGAGTTAAATCTTACTGATCTCACAGAGCTAAATCTTACTGATCTCACAGAGGTAAATTTTACTGATCCCAGAGAGTTCAATCTTACTGATCTCACACAGCTAAACCTACTGATCTCACAGAGTTTAATCTTACTGATCTCACAGAATTTACTCTTACTGATCCGCAGAGTTTTATCTTATTGATCTCAGAATTTAATCTTACTGATCCCACAGTGTTTAATCTTACTGATCTCACAGAGTTAAATCTTACTGATCCCACAGAGTTAAATCTTACTGATCTCACAGAGTTATATCTTACTGATCTCACAGAGTTAAATCTTACTGACCTCGCAGATCTAAATCTTAATGATGCCACTGTAGCCACCTGGGATGGCCACGTCCCAATTACAAAATGGACACTTTGCAAAGAATGCAGGGAAAATTGGACAATACCGAAAAAGCAAGCAGATGCCAGGTCTGTCTGTTGATTAGAGCTGCAGCTCTCAGACAAGACCGATACTGCAGAACCATCTACATACTAATGAGCCATCCCCAGGAACAAAAAGGCAACATTTAGGTAAACAATGCTAAGACAGACAACCCGGCGCCAGAGGAGACTAAAACAAAGCAGACCAACGGCCACCTAGGACACGCCCAGCAACCAGGGAACCCACCCCTCTATTGGAGGAAAATCGATAAGAACGATTGGGAAACGGCCCAATTAATTGGGGCCAAGTTCAAGGCCCGCCCAAAAGCACGCAATGCCCTTTTGGGTATAAAAAGGATTCCCCAAGAGAGAATCGCTCCCAGTTGCTATCCTGTAAACAGCTCAACCCAGCAGCCTCAGAACCGAGCAACGGCCATTGTTCCTCTGACTGAGTGGGCACCTGAAGCTAAGTATAGGCTTTTAGTAATAGTGATAGTTTAGGTTGTAGAGTTTTATGCATGAGTATATTTGACTGTGTGTAAATAAATGAGCATTGCTTTTGAACTTACTAACTGGTGTATCGAGTCTTTAATCAGTATTCGGTTTTGAACCTTGTGGCGGTATCGAAAGATACCTGGCAACTCTTGAGCAAACGTAATTAAACAGAGCCAAATTAAGAGACAACAGCAAATTAGCAACATTTACTGGCGACATCTGATGGGACTCGACTTAGAAGTGGCCTAACCACTCCGAGAGAACCCAAAATTTGAATTGAGAATCCAATGGAAAGAGAAAAACCACAAGCGTCAAAACAGTACTGATCAAGCCTCTGAGATTCGGAAGTGTGTTAATGCATGCATACTAACAGGGATATAAGGTAAACCTCAGAGATTTTGTTGCGTAAAACTGTCGGGAGCTTTGTCGGCCGAAAATTAGCATAAGCCGTTTACATCACCACTTTATCACCCCCTGTTCCAAATTCAGTAGAGAACCGAGAGAGAGAAAATGGCAATGAAGGCAATGGAACGCCTTATGAACCCCCAGGAATTCAAGGTCGCAGCGACCAGTAGAGTAGGACAGTGTCCCGTTTGGGAAGGTGAGATCAGGAAATATCTCAAAGGGAAAGGATGGCCCCTTTGGAGTGAATTCTGCGACAATGACGCAACAGGTCCCGTGAGTATGCAACACACTTGGTGGGAGAACCTGTCAGAAATCCACAAGAATAGCTTAGGGAAACCTCGCAAGCCGATGGCAATCGTGTCCTGTTTGGCACAATTGCGAGGCACAGAGGAGATTGTTAGGATGCTCCGTAGAGAGATAGAGGAGAGAGACAGCAGTAGTGAGGTAGACGTGAGCGAAGTAGAGAAGGAGAATAGAGATTTGAGAGAGCAGTTAGCAGCAAGGGACCAAGAGGTGGATGATGCCAAGAGGGCACACTAGTCTTGTCTCGCAGATTTGAGTAGTTTCCAAACACAATACGATAAGGCCTACCAGGACACGCAACGTGCGGTCTTGGTAAGACAAGAGACCGAGCAACAAGTTGAGAAACTGCAGAAACAGTGCAATGATTTGAAAGCAGCCCTACGAGCACTCCATACTTCCACGACGGAACAAAGGCAGAGCTCAGTAGACCACGCAAAGTGCTGGAAGCAAATTGCAGAATTGCAATCCCTGCTTGCCGTTCAAAATGGGTTTCAAAGCACACTTGGACCCCAGTTAGATCAGGAAAATGGCCCCGATTGGCAGGAATTGAATGAGACTGCCCATAGATACGTGCATGGGACATGTACGCAGGAAAAACCCCAGAAAACGAAAGCGCCCCAACCCCCAACCGAACAGGCAGAACACACCCCCATGAATCCTGTAACCACACACCGCAGGGCCGCAGCAGAAGGAGAAGCAGATTTCCTTTATACAACCCCATTAGCCATGACCCAATTACAGGACGCGTGTGGAAACATTCCCACATCAGACCCCCACCAAATTTTCACGAAAGTCAAACCGCAGGCTACTATGTACAGCCTGGACGAGAAAAGCAAGTGAAGCTCACAGTTTTAAGCCTCGACCCTTCAGTCGTGGCAGCCCTTCCCGACCCACAGAATGTAGGAGGAGGCACACTCCAAGAGATACACACAGCGATCCTTGGTGCGATCGGCTATAACAGAGGAGACCCCGTAGAAGGCCGAAATAAGTGTAGGCAAAAGAAAAGCGTGCACCCCACTGTGTTTGCTGGACGCTTGTGGATTACACTTCACAGCAGTTTTCGGAGAGTTAGCCCGTGCCCATTTGTCCCCAGATAATATGGCCAAATGGACTTGAATCCTAGTCTCTCACGTGACAGACACAGGACAGAAAGCTTGCGCAAACTACGACCCCTCAGATGAGGCCCACAATGAAAAATGGGTTGTGATTCACAGGTTGAAGGTTGTCCCGCGCTTGGGAGCAATCAGTCCAAGGCAAAACCGCATTTATAAAACCCGGTGAAGAGCAGGCAGACATGAATCCAGTTAAAGCGCACGAGAACCCCGCATGGGTAAATGAGGGCAGGAACAGCCCACCCCAGCCCAAAGCTCAAGAATGTTACAATTGTGGACAGTTAGGACACTTTGCACGAGAGTGCAACGCGCCCCAAAAGCAGCAGAGAAACCAACAGACAGGCACCCTAATCAAGAATAGGGCAAAGCCGATCCATAGCGTTAGCGCCCGTTCAGAGAATGCAGACATGAACGGCACCAACTGACGGTGTTCGGGCTCCCCAACTTGGGTCTGCGACACTCTTTGGGACAAGTCCGGCAGACCGGTGGTAGCAGGCAAAGTTCAGGGACACCCTGTAGAATTTCTTTGGGACACAGGAGGGTCCCACACCACACTCAATTCCTTCACGATGATTCAGCGAGACATGTGGCCCACAACAGACACCATCACACTCAGCGGTTTTACAGGTCATTTACAACAGGGACACATCACAGCCCCTGTGGCGATACAAATAGGTAACATCACAACTAAGCACCCCGTGTTTTGGTCGATCTGCCCCAGACAGCAGAACATATCCTAGGGATCGATTTTATGAGCTCCCATAACCTTTATTTTGACCCAGTTAACTAGTGTGTATGGAAAATGGCAAAGGCAGCACGAGCCCCCGCCACGCTCACAGTAGGAGAGTACGTAAACAGGATTAGCTCAGTAGGAGACTTCTGGTTCGACCCTCGAGCCATTAGTGCAGCCAAACAGGTTCGGGCAGTCCTGCAGGAACACAAAGCGGCATTTGCACAGCACAAGCACGACTGTGGCAAATTGGCTGGCTTTGTGAACATTACAGGTCCTGACCCTAAACCCCAGAAGCAGTACGGATTTCCCCAGGAAGCAGAGGGAGAAATTTCCAAAGTAATAGAGAGTTTGTTGGATCAAGGCATACCCAGATCAGTAGCCTCCACAAACAGCGCACCAATTTGGCCCGTCAGGAAATCCGATGGATCATGGCGACTGACCATTGATTACTGGGAACTGAACAAAGTAACCCCAGCAGCAGCCCCCACCATAGCCATGAGTCCTGAGACCATGCTCAAACAGGGACTCCAGTAAAAATGTTTTACGGTTTTGGACATTAGCAACGGCTTTTGGTCCATTACATTGGCTAAAGCATGCCAGTACAAATTCGCCTTTACATTCCAGGGACAACAGTATACGTGGACGTGCCTTCCACAAGGCTTCCACAACTCTCCCTCCATTTTCCAGCTGGCAAATGGATTAGCAAAGCTTTCCCGCCCCGATTGTCTGGTCCAGTACGTAGACAACTTGTTACTACAGACAGACACAAAGGGAGAGCACATTTCGCTTCTCGCCGAACTCCTAGGACTCCTAAAAGAAATTGGTTGTAAAGTCAACCCCAAGAAGGCCCAGATTTTGAAAGAGAAAGTGATTTACTTGGGAACAGTGATCACACATGGTAAATGCGAGATCGAGCAAAAGAGAATTGGCTCGATCGTCAAATTGCCCCTTCCCCAGAATGTCTCAGCCCTCCGGTCATTTTTAGGACTGGTTGGCTACTGCCGAAACCATATTGACGGTTTTGCCACTAAAGCAGCGCCCCTTTCTGAACTTCTCAAGAAGCAGGCACCTTGGGAATGGCTTCCACAGCATACGGATGCTGTGGATGCTTTAAAAAGAGCACTCAGCACAGCTCCTGCACTTAAGGTCCCAGATCCACAGTCCCCGTACGCTATCGAAGTAGCAAGCACCGACCGAACCCTTTCGGCCGTGCTCCTCCAGGAACGCCATGACCAATTACGCCCCGTAGCATCCACCTCACGCATGTTAGGCCCCGTAGAGCAAGAATTTTCTGCCTGTGAAAGGCACCTGCTTGCAGTTTTTTGGGCAGTACAGTACTTCGCCTACATTACAGTACTCAACCCATCACCATCCTCACCGAACACACACCGACACAGCTATTGTTAGACAGCCGACTTAAGGATAGCACAGTCAGCCAAATCCGTGCAGCCCCTTCTTTTACAGGGACGGGACATTACAGTAAAAAGAACCAAGACCCACACCTTCCTTGCCGATAATTTGCAGTATGCAGGCACCCCTCAGGAGTGTGAGATCATCACCACAAAACAGAACACAGGCCCATTTATACCCAAAACACCTCCCAGGAAAGCAGGTAATACACCCCAGAGACCCCAGCCCACAGACATGTGCGCACCCATGAAGATTTATGTGGATGGCTCCTCCACAGTGTTAAATGGAAAGAGAATAATCGGTTTCGGTATTTACGGTTGCGCAGGGACGCGCCCTAGTTGAGATTTCATTAAAGTTGCCAGGACACTTAGGCTCGCAGGCAGCAGAACTGGCAGCGATCGCTTACATTGTAGACCACCCCGACTCGTTCCCGACCCCAGCAGACATTTATTCGGATATCTTGTATGTCTGCAATAGTTTGACGGAATTCCTACCCCTGTGGGAAATGAGAGGATTTGTTTCCGCGGACGGTAAACCCCTACACTCAGCCCCATTACTCCGCCATATCTTAGAGACAGCGAAGGACAGAAAATATGGATTAATAAAAGTTCGCAGTCATCACCATTCTTCCCCCCCCCCCCGCTAACGTTAAAGCAGACCCCTAGCGAAGGCAGGCTCCAGGCATGGTTATTTTTGGAACCCCCCCCGAAAGCACCCCAGTAAACGCAGTTCAGGTCTCACAGACTAATATTCAGGATCTAGCGAAGGCACAGAAAGAAGACGAGAAACTTAGGGAAGTCTTAAAGGGTGTCAGTATATCATCGTGCAGACACACACTCATGGACACACAGTGGGACCAATCAACACACACAACACCGCAGCCAATCACCAGTGAGAGCACACGCACTATTATGACAGGGGGCATCAGAGTTCCCGCTCATTCGAGTTGCAGCTAGCTAGGAGGACAGAGCGCACAGCCTGTAACACAGACATTCACCATGTGCTGAGTGCATCGACTGGTTAGGACAAGGCAAAGGTCTTTAGTTAAAGCTGGTATCGTATTAACCCACAGTCTGAGTACGTTTAAACAGTTAATGTTTCAATAAAATAGTGTTGCACTATTTCAAGTATACTATTTCAAGTATGTGATCCAGAACACCCAACATATCATGATACCAGGAGTTGAGGGATATTAGCACTTATTAGACCTACCTGCAAGTGATCTGCCTTCCGGCAGCATACCGTCATCCTGCAACATGACAACATCAGCCCACCGCTGCCGCTCTACACCGCCGGCAACCTCGGGGCCAACTGGAAGATTTTCAAACAGCGCTTCCAGCTCTTCCTTTTGCTCTTCTCCTCTCCACGGCCGGGGACCATGCCATCCACATTTTCAACTCCCTCACCTTTGCGGATGATGAAGATAAAACGAAGTTCAAGACGGTCCTCCTCAAGTTTGACACTCACTGCAGCGTAGAGGTGAATGAAAGTTTCGAGCGCTACGTGTTCCAGTACCGTTTGCAGGGTAAGGATGAACCTTTCCAATCCTTTCTCATGCACCTCCGCATCCTTGCGCAGTCTGGCAGCTATGGGCCCACCTCCGACTCCATGATACGTGACCAGATCGTTTTCGGTGTTCAGTCGGACCCCCTACGTCAGCAGCTCCTCAAAGTAAAGCAACTCACGCTAGCGACCGTCATCGAGACCTCTGTCTTACATGAAAACGCCATCAGTCGGTATTCCAATATACAAGCGGCTGAAACGGCGTGGCAAGGTCCCCACGAGGCGGAACGGGTCCAAGTGATTGAGCACCTCCAGGGCCTCAGCCTGAATGAGGGCGGCCATTTCGCTCACTTTTCGCGGACTCCCGCGCTTGTGCGCACCAAACGAGGGGACGGCAACGTTGAGGAACGTAATGCGCAGGCGTGCGCCACGCACGACCGCACCGCACATGTGCGGTGGCGCAGCGAACGTGCTGACGTCACGACGTGCGGCAACTGTGGCTCCGCCCATTTAAAGCGGCAATGCCCTGCAAAATCTCGACAATGCCTACGACGTGGCAGACTTGGCCACTATGCTTCCTTCTGCCGTGCAGCTCAGCCTGCCAATTCATATCGCTTCAACCAGACTTGCAGGAATGTTCAGGCAATTCAACCCACGGCCACTGAGTCCGTTGCGGACCTCCCCTACAGCAGTGACACCGAGGACCCGAAGGCGCCTTTTCATGTCGGTGTCGTCACGAAAAACAGGCTGTCCCCGAAGCAAAGACACCAGCCGCTGTCGGTATACAGCATCGATCCAAACGATTAGTGGTGTGCCACCCTGATGGTTAACCGGTCCCAAATACGATTCCGCCTGGACACTGGTGCCTCCGCCAATCTCATGGCATGGTCTGACTTCCAAAGCCTTCGTGTCAAACCAGCCATCCTTCCATCAGCCTGCCAGCTATTGGATTATAATGGCAACGTCATTCCTGCTAGCGGCTCATGCCAACTTGAAGTGACGTACAGGTCACGCAAAGCCATCCTTCTTTTCGAGATCGTGGGCTCCTCGAAAGACTCCCTGCTTGGCGCACAGGCATGCGAGCTGTTGAACCTCGTTCAGAGAGTGCACTCTCTCTCTCCTGATGACACGTCTGCCTTACAGGACGCTGACTTCAGGATGCAACTCGACGCCATCATCGACCAGCACCGCGACGTCTTCGAAGGCATGGGTACGCTCCCATATACTTACAAGATCCTACTCAAACAGAACGCCATGCCTGTGGTGCATGCACCTCGCAGTGTCCCAGCGCCCCTTAAGGACCGCCTCAAGCAGCAGGTGCAAGACCCCAGGACCAAGGAGTGATCTCCAGAGTTACGGAACCAACCAACTTGGTCAGTTCCATGGTGTGTGTAAAAAAGCCTTCCGGCGAGCTGAGAATTTGCATTGATCCCAAGGATCTGAATCGCAATATCATGAGGGAGCATTATCCAGTTCCCAAGCGCGAAAAGCTCACATGCGAGATGGCTTGCGCCAAGCTCTTCACCAAACTCGACGCCTCGAAAGGATTCTGGCAAATCCAGCTCCACAAATCCAACAGGAAACTGTGTACTTTTAATACCCACTTTGGCAGATATTGTTACAACAGGATGCCGTTTGGGATCATATCTGCTTCAGAAGTGTTCCACAGGATCATGGAATAAATGATGAAGGCATTGAAGGTGTTCGCATCTATGTCGACGACATAATCATTTGGTCCACCACCCCGCAGGAGCATGTCAGTCGCCTCCAGCGCGTGTTCAAACGCAGACGTGAGCAGGGCCTACGCCTCAACAGAGCCAAATGCTCATTTGGTCAGACGGAACTCAAGTTCCTTGGGGGACCACATCTCCCAGTTGGGTATATGGCCAGATGCGGACAAGTTGGCTGCTATCACAGCCATGAATACGCCAGAGAACAAGAAGGTGGCCCTACGATTTCTGGGCATGGTCATCTCTTTAGGGAAGTTCATCCCTAACCTCGCCTCTCATACCACGGCTCTCAGGAACCTGGTCAGGAAGACGACAGACTTCTAATGGCTTCCTGCCCACGAGCGCCAATGGAGAGAACCCAAAACCAAACTCACCACGGTCCCGGTCTAAGCTTTCTTTGATCCAGCAAAAGAGACCAAAATTTCGACCGATGCCAGCCAATCCGGCATTGGGGCAGTGCTCCTGCAACGCGATGTGGCCTCATTATGGACCACCGTTGCATATGCGTCACGAGCCATGACCCCCACGGAACAGCGCTATGCGCAGATAGAAAAGGAGTGCCTGGGCCTTCTGACCGGTGTCGTCAAGTTTCATGATTATGTGTACGGCCTTCCTCAAGTCACCGTAGAGGCCGACCATCGCCCACTGGTCAATATAATACAGAAAGACTTGAATGACATGACGCCTCGCCTTCAGCGTATTCTTCTCAAGCTCCAGCGATAAGACTTCCAGCTGGCACACACCCCAGGCAAAGACCTCATCATTGCCGACGCTCTCTCCAGGACTGTCAACACTCCGTGTGACCCAGCGGGATTCGTCTGCCAGGTTGACGCATATTTGGCCGCTTTGGCCTCCAATCTACCTGCCGCTGCTAAATCTTGCTGATCTCAGCGCTAAATCTTACTGATCTCACAGAGTTATTCTTACTGATCTCACAGAGCTAAATCTTACTGATCTCACAGAGCTAAATCGTACTGATCTCACAGAGCTAAATCTAACTGATCTCACAGAGTTAAATCTTACTGATCTCGCAGAGTTTAATCTTACTGATCTCACAGTTATTCTTACTGATCTCACAGCGTTCAATCTTACTGATCTTACAGAGTTTAATCTTTCTGATCTCACAGAGTTTAACTTACTGATCCCACAGTGCTTAATCTTACTGATCCCACAGAGTTCAATCTTACTGATCTCACAGCGTTCAATCTTACTGATCTTACAGAGTTTAATCTTACTGATCTCCCAGAGTTATTCTTACTGATGCCACAGTGTTTAATCTTACTGATTTCACAAAGCTAAGTCTTACTGATCTCAGAAAACACGGATATTACAGGGGTCCCTGGAGAGTTCCCCTATTACAGGCGTCCCTATGGGGTCCCCCTATGACAGGGGTCCCTGGGGAGTTCCCCAATTACAGGTGTCCATGTGGTTGAGGGCGGGGGGCTCTGGGAAAAGGTCTGTTAGAGGAGGCATGGGCAGCCAGTGCATTGTTGGGGAGGTGGTGGTGACCCTCAGATGGGCTCGGATGGTCTCTACCAGCATGTCCATGGCGTGGTGGACCTCGCGGTGAGCCAAATGGCAAACAACGCCCCTCTAGCCCATTGCGATATCCACCATGTCAGGTTCACGATTGCTGAGACCACAAGTGATCTGCGCCTACATGATTCCCGGCCGCGGGGACCGGAGAATCACAGGAGGCCAAAGCATAGGGCGCCGGTCTCGCTAAATAGATGCAAATGGTCTATTTCAACCCATTTGCAATTATTTACATCCCCGGCTGACACACATCGTGGACCACATTCATGCCGTCAGTTGGGGGGTAGAGCAACGCGTTCGGACCGGCGTATTTGCCATCGGCAAATCCAGATTTTACCCCAACACCCAATTCTCTGCTCCATCAGGAAATGCGTTCCTGGAGTCCCGGGCAGGAATCTCGCCCAACATTTTGGAATCCGATGTGACTCTTCTTTGGATTTGGATTGGACTCAAAACAGCTGCTGCCAGACCTGATGAGTTTTTCCAGAATATTATACTCTTATTTCTGATCTCCAGCATTCACAGTATTTTACTTTTAAATGAAAGTCTGCATAAGAGACATGTAAAATTCTTCTTAGATGTTTTCTGTGAAAATGTAATCAGATAACCATTAACCAGGACTAAAAAATAAGTGGTTGAATAATCACATGGTGTCCTTTAAATAATATTCCTTCCAAGGTTTCTGGATTATTGACCAAAATGCTCTCTTACAATTGGAAGTGTGTTTCTTCCAGAAATACAGACTTTTTTTTTGCATAATCTCTGGAAAATTATTAGATGGTCCCACCACACATCCTATATGTACAAAATGTTCGAGCATCAAACATAGTGGTGAAATGTTCTGGAGTTTTTTGGCAGTTTGACAGCGGGCCGGAAAAGTGGCGTCGAAACTGTTGGCCCCCAATGGCGGCTTTTCTCACTGCATTGGTCAGGACTTATTTTAAAAAATTGAATGGATAGGTCCCACGTAGTCATGTTGTCGGAGTAGGATCTGATTGAGTCCATCCCACTAGCAATTTTGTTTTGTACAGGTGGGGGAGGCCTTTTTAAAGGCCCAGTACACAAAAGTAAGAATAGAACACCTCCCTCCCCCGCTCCAGCATTGCAGCACACACTCCCCCCTCCCTCTCGGCACTCACCCCAAGTACTGCAGTAAGTGCTCGGGTACTGCTTCGGCATGACTCTCTCCCCCTTAGCGATGCACTCAACTGTGCTCCTCCAGCGGAGACCAGCGGTAATTAATGGATAATCTAATGGGGGGGTGGGAGAGGGAGGCCTGATAATTAAATTCAAATTTAGTACAATGGAGTTACCAATATTGAACGTTGGGAATTCTGTCAACTTACTGGCAGGGTCAGGGACAATTGCATCACGCTTTTGCGTTGGCATAAAATGCACTCTGGACATCTCGTGGTATTTTCCAATCCCACCCGATGAAAGTGGATGCAGAAAACACCCCCCAGTATTTTGCTATGTTCGAGATAATTGTGATTACATTTCAAGGTATTATAATTTCAAATCAATAATTTTCACTCTTGACTGTAATCTAAACTTATCTTCCAACATACCACTTCTGATGATATTTTTCACAGCCAAAAGTGAATCAAAAAAATTCTTGTCTCATTTGGCTGCCTGTTTCCATAGAGACAACTCTTGCCACATTGTCATAGTGAGTGCCTGCCACATGTGCGATATTTAACTGCGTTCTATTTTCCATGTAATTTGAAGGAACAATATTTCAGTCGTTAAGAATGTATGGCAAGATTTTAAAAGTCTGGATTTTCTGATTGGCATTATTTCAACACCGTGGGCCAGATTCTCCATCCCTCGACGCTGATTTCTTAATCGGCGATCAGGCGGAGAATCCCATTTCATGACAAAATCAGGGGTGGCACCTATCAGCGCCTGTTTGATGCAGGTTTCAAATGCTCCGCCCCCTCAGAAATGGAGTCACCGTGGCACATGCCACACGCCGCTGGGATAGCCTCAGCGCATCACCTGAAGGCCCTCCCCCGATGCTCCGCCACCAATGGGCCGAGTTGACGACGGCGCGGTTCACCTCTGGTCCCAACAGTGCGGGAACCCGGTGTGGCGGCTGCAGATTGTGACCAGCACCGCCACAGTCGGCGGGAGCCATGTTGCTGGCCGGGGGGGGCTTCCGCGAGGGCTGGAGGGACTGTATGGGGGTGGCCAGGCAGTGGCAAGGGGGTGTCAAGGGGGGCATTATCTGGCAGGTCAGGTCCGCGAATGCCCGATGCCATGTTTTACTGCTGCAGGTCGACGCATGTGCGGCCACGGACCCGGCAATTCTCCGGCCGTTTATTTTGTGGAGGCCGGGATTTTATGCGGCGCGGCCGCTAGCCCCTCGCCGGCCTCAGCAGCGGTGAGGGAGCGGCCCTGTTTTTTTCCACATAAAACGCCATGGATCCTCCGTACTTAGCCTTTGAATCGGAGAATCTGGCCCCAAGAATAATGGGCTGGATTCTGCATCCCGTCAGCTCTTTTTTCCGGCGCGGCGCTCCCCTGCCAGCAGCGGGATTCTCCATTCCCGCAGCCGGTTAATGGGGTTTTGCATTGTGGTCACCCCACTCTATCGGGAAACCCGCGAGCGTGGATGCACTGCCGGCGAAGCGGAGGATCCCGCTGATGGAGAACCCCGCAGAATAACTTTACAATTAATTACTTAATCAAATGAGTTATTAGTTGCATTAACATAACACATAATCTGAAAATCTATGTTAATTTTCCGAGGTCCTAGTAGTGTCATTTATTTTCATGGTATGGATAAAACGGTCCACGTATTTTGTGCTTGAACAAAAGGGCAAATCAGCCAGGCTGGTTCCTCCGTTTATGAGGCTAATTGCCGGCACCAATGCAGAATCCGTGGTACTCCACGACAGGAAAATCAGCACGAATCCCTCACAGATTCCGGTACTGGTGAGGGGCTAGCATCGGCGCCGCATGGAAGACCCGCGGATCTAGCGGAAAACGGCCGGAGAATCACCGGGTCCTGCGTCGCGCATGCGCAGGTCTGACAAGCTGCAGCTGTGCACGCCTAGGTCCCCATCGTCCGCACCAGGAAACATGAATCGGCCATGCTGGACCATGTACCCACCCATCCCGACAGCACAGCCCACCCCATAGCCAGCCCCCACCACTCCCCCCAGCACTAGCAGAAGCTTCCGGGCAGTGCCTCAGATCTCGGCCAAGTGTGGCGACGCTGGACACTGTCCGCAGCCGGCACTCTAGGTTTCTGACCGCTGGGACCACACGTGGCCCATGCCTTTGGGAACTCGGCTCATCGGGGGCGGAGCGGGTGGGCCGGCTTATAATGCGCCAATGCCGTTGTGCGGCTGCGAGCGGCGCATATCCCGATGACGGCGCTTTAGAGGAGGTGGAGCATCAAGAACCGCCGTCAAACCGCGCCTGCCCCGATTCCGGCATCGGAAGCCATTCTCTGCTCGATTGCCATTCCCGATTTTGCCGTCAGGCTATGGAGAATCCCGCCCATGAGTGCCAAAATATCTGATCTGAATCAAGGCAGTAGGCAGTACTACTAGCATTGGCACCATAGCCAAACTGAGCAGGGATAGGCCACTTTGGAGTGAAATCAGAAAATGTTCAATCACTCAAAGTACAGTGAAAATTTGGAACTTTGTGAATATAGTTGTCAATTGAAATTGTCAGTATGAAGTTGATGGAGTTTTGAGATAAGGGCTTGTATATTTTGCATGCTTCACAATCTTTTCTGCCTTGGAGAATGGTGTGGAGTACAGGAAGGATTCTGTCGGCTGATTGATAACTGCTTTGAGCCACATCAAGGTTCCTTCCACAACTCACAAGTTCTAGAGTGGGACTTGAACCCAGGGTGTGGTGACTCAAAGATAGAAGCACGCTACCAACTGAACCACTCAGAAGTCGGTCAGATAAGATTTTCAAGGGATGAGGGGAAGGTTGGTAAATGGCATTAAGATATTTGAATAGCAAAACAGATTTGAGAAGCTGGTCAGCTGACACCTGCTCCTTTCTTTGGAACTTAGTTTTTATCTTCCAAGTCAACAATTTGAATGTCACCATTGAATTGCAAAGCATATATCAAAAAATTAATTCAGTATGGGGGTCTGAATTGTCATCCTATGTTGTAAAAGAAAATGCTATTTACAATGACTGGAATTAAAGGTGTTGCTAACTTTGCCTTGGTTTAATTGCTCTGTTTTATTACCTTTGCTCTTGAGTCGCCAGGTATCTTTATGATACCGCCACGAGGTTCAAGTCCGAGTAATGATCAATAATCCAATACACCGATTAGTAAGATTGAAATCAAAGCACATTTATTATACACAGTAATCGCTATTCATGCACAAATGCTACGTCTAAGCTACTTCTACAACTAACAGGCCAACACTTAACTTGGAACTGGCCCACCAGGTCAGGGAAACAAATGGCCTTTCGTTCGGGTTCTGAGCCTGCGGGATTCGAAGTTGGTACAGGTTGGTAGCTAGGAGCGCCTATCTCGTAGCGAGCGTTGAAGTAAGACTTACAGGTCGATCGGCTGCTGAAGAGTGAAGAGAGCTGGAGAAGAGGTGGTGAAGAGCTGAAGAGAAGAGAGCGATTTGAACTTGGGGCTCAATTCTTATAGTTCCCAGGGGCTTCCCGCCTTTTGGACTTTGTCCCAATCACTTGGTTCGATTTTCTCCAATGCTGGAGCGGTTCCCTGATCGATGGGCGGTCTTGAGGTGGTCGTTCACCTCCCATTGTGTAGGCTTCTGCTGGCGCCGAAGATTCTGGTTTTGCTTTGTGTGTCTAAATGTTGCTTATTGTTCCCGGGGATTGCTCATTAGTATGCAGATGGCTGGTGTTTTGTTATGCTGATGGTTGCTGGTATCGATCTTGTCTGGCCTTTCCAGAGGTAAATACACAGCCAACCTGCAGCTGCTCGTTTTTGTCCTGTTGGCTGACTTTCCCATCAGCCTTTGCCGTTCGCCATTTTGAATCGGGAGTTGGCCATTTTAAGTGGCTACAAAGGGACTGGCACTAGTTAAAATAAATAAAAAATGCATTACTTCTGTCACTTGCAAAGTGTTTAATAAACAACTTGAACATAAAAGTTCCCGCCCTTCCCTTTCTGTCATCTCCTCTTCCTTATCCTTCTTCCCTCTCCTCATTTGCCATCCACTGTACCTGCTCCTTACTTCCTGGGCCCAATTATCCTTTAACGTTCTAACCCTGCATGACCTAAGTATTGCATTGAGTCCATACTCTACAGTTCCAATGACATTAGTATAAAAACTATGTGAATAGTTCCAGGTTTAAATTGAAATGGACCCAAGTTTACTGAGCTGAGATTAAAACAATATAGATGTTCTTTTCAACACACTGGTGTAAAATAGAGCAGGAGCTATTTTCAATATTGAAAATCAGACGGACGCCTCTCCTGCCTGTCTTGTGTCTTTAAGTTGCTCCCCAGGTTTTGGTGCACTTTTTGATCCTTTCAATGATTTAGGCACTGAAGGTGGGATTTCCCGTCCATTTCCACCAGTGGGATCTTTTAGTCCCAACGAAGGCAACCTCCCATGTAGGTTCTCTGGCGGCAGGGTGGGCAAGCCATACAAAACATCATAGACATTGGTGGGAACGGAAGATTCCATTGGCGGCCAATACGGGGGCGGGGTTCTCCAATAATGGGGCGATGTCTCCACTCCAGTGTGAAAACGCGGGCGAATCACTCTGGACTTTCCTGAAGAAAGTCCAAAGTGATTCTCTTACCCGGAGGTTGCTACCAGGGCCCCGGAGTAGTCCTCGCAGCTCCGGCTGCCGATATGGGGCTCTGCACATCCGGTCGGGGGTCCGTGTATGCGCACGGCGGATCCATACCGCGGAGCAGCACCAAAAAGATAGGACCCCTGAGATCGCGCGCGCTCACAGATTGGTTGCCCCCGATTGACAGTCTGGCCGTCTGTGAGGCCCCTCCCGGTAACGGATCCCCCCGCCCCCCACCAGGGCGGCCACGGACTGAGTTGGGTGTTGGGGGTGTTGGGGGTGGGGGGGCATAAAATCCTGGACTGAGTCATTATTAACATATAATATAATGAGGTCCAATGATTCTATGATCTCACTTTCTTGCCTCTGTACTGGTAATGCTCTCAGGGCAGTTCAGACTGGATTTGTTTAGGATTACCTTGTTTTTAGGGAACAAAAGCAATTCAAACTACGCTGATGTTTATTCACCACTCAAGCCTCATCCCTTCCTTCCTCATCTTAATCTGCCATGGTAACAATCTATTCCCTTCCTCTGCATCTGCTTGTCTAGTTTACCCTTAAATGCATCAATACTATTTGTTTCCACCACTCCTTGTGGTGACTTCTATGTTCTCGCAACTCTCTGCTAAAAAAGCTGTTCTCAATTCCCGAATGCAACTCTTGGTGGCTATCTTATAATGATGGACCTTTACTGTGCTCCTCTGCAAAACAGGAAACATCCTCTCTGTGTCCACTCTATCAAAACCTTTCATTATTTTAAATACCTCTATTAACTCATCACTCATCCTTCTTTTTTCAAGTTAACAGGAACCCAGTTGTAGACCAGTTGGGCATGTGGATACTGTGATGATGATGCTACTTAAGGGGTCATGTATCACGAGTGCGGGACTTCTCCCAGGAGCGCAGCCACAGTTACAGCATGTAAGAGCTGTTCAGAGTACTTAAACTGTTGTTGTTCTAAGTCTTTGGTCAGCAGTCATTAAAACCCAGTACTTCTATACCAGTTATCAATCCTTCCCTGGTATGTACTCATTCATTTCAAGTGTCAATCTCTCCAATGCCTCTAAAACCTATTTATAATATGGCGTCCAGAAATTCTTCTTTTTTTAAAAAATATATTTATTAAAGTTTTTTAACACAATTTTTCTCCCTTACAAACAATAACCCCCCACCCTCGTAACAAAAAAAAACGAGAAATCGCGCAGAGCAAGATATATACATGGCAAAATTATATATTTACACAGCTTACTCACCCGTACGTGCCAGTTTCCCCAACCCTTCATGTTATCTCTTGCTCATCCACCCTCTCAGGCAGTCCCCCCTTTCTCCCCCCCCCTCCCAAGGTTGCTGCTGCTGCTGACCGACCTTCCTCTAACGCTCCGCGAGATAGTCTAGGAACGGTTGCCACCGCCTGTAGAACTCCTGCGCAGACCCTCTCAAGGCAAACTTAATCCTCTCCAACTTTATGAACCCAGCCATATCATTTATCCAGGCCTCCAGGCTGGGGGGCTTCGCCTCCTTCCACATTAGCAAGGTCCTTCGCCGGGCTACTAGGGACGCAAAGGTCAGAATGCCGGCCTCTTTCGCCTCCTGCACTCCCGGTTCGTCCACTACTCCAAATATTGCTAGCCCCCAGCTTGGCTTGACCCGGACTTTCACCACCTGAGATATTGCTCCCGCCACTCCTCTCCAGAACCCCTCCAGTGCCGGGCATGACCAAAACATATGGACATGGTTCGCCGGGCTCCCTGAGCACCTTCCACATCTGTCGACCAGAAATTCAAGCAGTACGATTTGATCTGACCAAAGCTCAATACAGTTTTAGCATAGGTTCTCTACTTTTCAATTCTATCCTTATCAAAATAAAATGTAGTGTTTTGTATGCTTTATTTCTGGTCTTGCTAACGGTTGACATAAGTTTTTATTTGATATATTTGTAATCCTGGACTTCACCTTTCAAGTAATAGGTGATCTCCCAATCTTCCTAATTAAATGTACTACTTTAGGGACCTGAGTTTGATTCCGACCTTGAGTTTCTGTGGAGAGTTTGTACGCCTCCGTGTGTCTGCGTGGGTTTGTTCCATGTGCTCCAGTTTCCTCCCACAGTCCAAAGATGTGCAGGTTAGGTGGATTGGCCATGCTAAAATGCCCTGAGTGTCCAATGGTGAGGTGGGGTCTCGGGGATAGGGTGGAGGATTGGGCCTAGGTGGGTGCTCGTTTGGAGAGTTAGTAGGGATTCTGCGCTGTAGGGATTCTATGATTCTATGATATTCTGATTTATCTGTGTTGAACTTCATTTGCCAATGATTTGCCTATTCTGCATGTTTATGAATATCAAAGAACAAAGAACAAAGAAATGTACAGCACAGGAACAGGCCCTTCGGCCCTCCAAGCCCGTGCCGACCATGCTGCCCGACTAACCTACAATCTTCTACACGTCCTGGGTCCGTATCCCTCTATTCCCATCCTATTCATGTATTTGTCAAGATGCCCCTTAAACGTCACCATCGTCCCTGCTTCTACCACCTCCTCCGGTAGCGAGTTCCAGGCACCCACTACCCTCTGTGTAAAAAACTTGCCTCGTACATCTACTCTAAACCTTGCCCCTCTCACCTTAAACCTATGCGCCCTAGTAATTGACTCCTCTACCCTGGGGAAAAGCCTCTGAATATCCACTCTGTCTATGCCCCTCATAATTTTGTAGACCTCTATCAGGTCGCCCCGCAACCTCCGTCGTTCCAGTGAGAACAAACCGAGTTTATTCATCCGCTCCTCATAGCTAATGCCCTCCATACCAGGCAACATTCTGGTAAATCTCTTCTGCACCCTCTCTAAAGCCTCCACATCCTTCTGGTAGTGTGGCGACCAGAATTGAACACTATACTCCAAGTGTGGCCTAACTAAGGTTCTATACAGCTGCAACATGACTTGCCAATTCTTATACTCAATGCCCCGGCCAATGAAGGCAAGCATGCCGCATGCCTTCTTGACTACCTTCTCCACCTGTGTTGCCCCTTTCAGTGACCTTTGGACCTGTACTCCTAGATCTCTCTGACTTTCAATACTCTTGAGGATTCTACCATTCACTGTATATTCCCTACCTGCATTAGACCTTCCAAAATGCATTACCTCACATTTGTCCGGATTAAATTCCATCTGCCATCTCTCCGCCCAAGTCTTCAAACAATCTAAATCCTGCTGTATCCTCTGACAGTCCTCATCGCTATCTGCAATTCCACTAACCTTGTGTCGTCTGCAAACTTACTAATCAGTCCAGTTATATTTTCCTCCAAATCAGTTATATATACGACAAACAGCAAAGGTCCCAGCACTGATCCCTGCGGAACACCGCTGGTCACAGCCCTCTAATTAGAAAAGCATCCTTCCATTGCTACTCTCTGCCTTCTATGACCTAGCCAGTTCTAAATCCACCTTGCCAGCTCACCCCTGATCCCGTGTGACTTCACCTTTTGTACT
This sequence comes from Scyliorhinus torazame, assembly GCF_047496885.1. NCBI lineage: Eukaryota > Metazoa > Chordata > Chondrichthyes > Carcharhiniformes > Scyliorhinidae > Scyliorhinus > Scyliorhinus torazame. The sequence goes on from NC_092720.1 coordinate 71,863,367, forward strand.
CGTCTACCATGAGGGACCTTGTCAAAGGCCTTACTGAAGTCCATATAGACAACATCCACTGCCCTATCTGCATCAATCATCTTTGTGACCTCCTCGAAAAACTCTATCAAGTTAGTGAGACACGACCTCCCCTTCACAAAACCATGCTGCCTCTCACTAATACGTCCATTTGCTTCCAAATGGGAGTAGATCCTGTCTCAAAGAACAACAAAGAACAAAGAAATGTACAGCACAGGAACAGGCCCTTCGGCCCTCCAAGCCCATGCTGACCATGCTGCCCGACTAAACTACAATCTTAAAGAACTACTCTCGAAGAATTCTCTCCAGTAATTTCCCTACCACTGAAGTAAGGCTCACCGGCCTGTAGTTCCCTGGATTATCCTTGCTGCCCTTCTTAAACAGAGGAACAACATTGGCTATTCTCCAGTCCTCCGGGACATCCCCTGAAGACAGTGAGGATCCAAAGATTTCTGTCAAGGCCTCAGCAATTTCCTCTCCAGCCTCCTTCAGTATTCTGGGGTAGATCCCATCAGGCCCTGGGGACTTACCTACCTTAATATTTTTTAAGACGCCCAACATCTCATCTTTTTGGATCTCAATGTGACCCAGGCTATCTACACACCCTTCTCCAGACTCAACATCTACCAATTCCTTCTCTTTGGTGAATACTGGTGCAAAGTATTCATTTAGTACCTCACCCATTTCCTCTGGCTCCACACATAGATTCCCTTGCCTATCCTTCAGTGGGCCAACCCTTTCCCTGGCTACCCTCTTGCTTTTTATGTACGTATCCTCAAGTCATTTGTTGCAGTCCTCCTCAGTACTGACGATATGCGCCTTAATTTGACGACATCTACAAATTTAAAAATTGTGGTTTTGATTCCAAAGTGAATATCATTAACGTGATCTATAAAGTTCAGGATGCTGATCCAAGTGAGAATTCTTGAGATGCAAATGTAGAGTTTGAATTGTGATTTCTGGAGCTGGAACTTCTTGTTTCTTTATAGATACTGGCCAACTTGCAGCTTTGACAGTTTTCATTTCAGATTTCCAGATTTTGTAGCATTGTGTTTCTGTTTGTATAGACCAATCATCTGTTGCCGGTTTCTTCCTGTTCCATAATGCTTTTTATTTACGTCTAATCTCCTGTTAAGCATTAGGAACCAAGCATGCTCACAAATTAATCAATTGCGATTTCCTAAACCTCTTTTTTTCAGCATTCTCAAAAATGAGAAGTGAGTGTTCCATTTCCTTTGTTGAGCAGCATCAATTGAAACGCACCCTACATACTCCATAGGTGTGCGGGCAGCATTGTTCATTACTATGTTTCAGAAAATACAATTTGGAAACTTAATCCAAGGATGCACTAGACATTTGCAATAGTCATTGATTTCTCTATGCAGTAGGTATTAAGAAACAGTCTTGGTTAATCACTGTCAAAAGATATAACCTCATGCTCAACATATTATTCACAGAATTCTGCTAGCTTCTTTCATTATAAATGTTTATCATCAGTTCTCTGATGTGTGATGCACCAAATGTATTAGGTGGTTTATGAAGAATGTGCTGGAAATTTTGAAAAGCATCAGGATAGATAAATCCCCTGGGCCTAACGGGATACACCCAAGGTTACTACAGGAAGCGAGGGAGGAGATTGCTGCGCCGTTGGCGATGATCTTTGCATCCTCGCTCTCCACTGGAGTAGTACCGGATGATTGGAGGGAGGCAAATGTTGTTCCCCTATTCAAGAAAGGGAATAGGGAAATCCCTGGGAATTACAGACCCATCAGTCTTACGTCTGTGGAGAGCAAAATATTGGAAAGGATTCTGAGAGATAGGATTTATGATTATTTAGAAAAACATAGTTTGATTAAAGATAGTCAGCATTGCTTTGTGAGGGGCAGGTCATGCCTCACAAGCCTCATTGAATTCTTTGAGAGTGTGATGAGACACATTAATGAATGTTGGGCAGTGGGTGTGGTGCATATGGATTTCAGCAAGGCGTTTGATAAGGTTCCCCATGGTAGGTTCATTCAGAAGGTGAATGGGATACAGGGAAATTTGGCTGTCTGGATACAGAATTGGTTGGCCGAAAGAAGTCAGCGAGCGGTAGTGGAAGGAAAATAGTCCGCCTGGAGGTCGGTGACCAGTGGTGTCCCGCAAGGATCTGTTCTGGTACCTCTGCTCTTTGTGGTTATTATAAGTGATTTGGATGAGGAAGTGGAAGGGTGGGTTGGTAAGTTTGCCGATGACACAAAAGTTGGTGGAGTTGTAGATAGTGTTGAGGGTTGTTGCAGGTTACAACAGGACATTGACAGGATGTAGAGCTGGGCTGAGAAGTGGCAGATAGAGTTCAACCTTGATAAATGTGAAGTGATTCATTTTGGAAGGTCGAATTTGAATGCTGAATATAGGGTTAAAGGAAGGATTCTTGGAAGTGTGGAGGAACAGAGGGATCTTGGGGTCCACGTACATAGATCCCTCAAAGTTGCCACCCAGGTTGATAGGGTTGTTAAGAAGGCGTATGGTGTGTTGGCTTTCATTAACAGGGGGATTGAGTTTAAGAGCCGCAAGGTTTTGCTGCAGCTTTATAAAACTTTAGTTAGACCACACTTGGAATATTGTGTCCAGTTCTGGTCGCCTCATTATAGGGAGGATGTGGATGCTTTGGAGAGGGTACAGAGGAAATTTACCAGGATGCTGCCTGGACTAGAGGGCATCTCTTATGAAGAAAGGTTGAGGGAGCTAGGGCTTTTCTCACAGGAGCGAAGAAGGCAGAGAAGTGACTTGATAGAGATGTACAAGGTGATGAGAGGCATGGATAGAGTGGATAGCCAGAGACTTTTCCCCAGGGTGGAAATGGCTGTCACGAGGGGACATAATTTTAAGGTGATTGGAGGAATGTATAGGGGAGATGTCAGAGGTAGGTTCTTAACACAGAGAGTGGTGGGTGTGTGGAATGCGCTGCCAGAAGAGGTGGTGGAGTCAGAGTCATTAAGGACATTTAAGCGACTCTTAGACAGGTACATGGACAGCAGTAAATTAAAGGGGTGTAGGTTAGGTTGATCTTAGATTAGGATAAATGGTCGGCACAACATCGTGGGCTGAAGGGTCTGTACTGTGCTGTACTGTTCTATGTTCTATGTTCTAATAGCAAAAAGAGAAAGTAAACGCGCAAAATATAATTCTAAGCAGCACGGCCACAGAGTTCTCACACGTGAGATGCTTTCCGAAATATAATAGAGGAAATTTGCAATTCTACATTTAATGCACTGCTATTTCCACTTTGACATGTACCTAATGATTCTGGAATATGAAAGGCAAAACCAGAGTGATTCCTATAATTAAACAATGTGAATATTATGACACCATCAACACACTGTGAATGCTGAATTCTTATTTAATGTAGATAGTGCCATCATTTGGTTACTGTGACTCTAGGGGTTTAATTTCACCTGGTCCTACCTTGATTAATGTGTTTATATTGCTTTAGGGACTATTTTCATTGAATAGTTAATTTGTTCATTAATCAAGGGGGTAAAGTAAGACAAGACAATTTTATGTAACTGTGTAAGCAGTACGGTACATGTGAAAATTAAACCTCACTGGAAAGTGACTTCCCATTCAATGGGTTTGAGGGCTTTTGCATCCCATTTAGCCAGGCAGTAGAATAGGGATAGCTATGAGCAGCCAGGTGTCGGAATGTGGCAAGCCAATGATCCTGGGAGATTGAGAAATGGAGTGAATACCATTCCTGACATTTTCCATGGTTTCCACAGATCTCCCACTGAGGCCAGTGTGGAAATTCAATAGTCTCTAAGCAATGATGTTAGATTTCAAAAAAGTGAATGAATCCACCTCAGGACTGACTTACCATGGCTATTAAAAGTTACATGTGTGTGTTCAAAATAAGGAAGCCTTGTATCACAAAACACTTCATCTGTGAAAATGTATCCTAAAATCTTTTTCTTTTCTCACTTGCACAACTACAGAGAAAGAATTTTCAGTCACAGAAGGATATCCATGTCAAAGCCCCTGTGAGGGATTCCCTTCTCAATTTTCCCTTGAAAATTAAAAAAACTGAAACAAAAATAATGTTGGGACATCTCAGCGGGTCTGGCAGCATCTGTAGAGAGAAAACAGTTAACGTTTCGAGTTTGTTTGCCCCTCCATCGGAACTAAAGAGAGGGAGAATGTTCGATAGATACTAACTTGTAGCTGAGAGAGATTGGAACAAGGTGAAGCAAACAAGAGACAGGTGGCCCAGTGTGGGAGGGGAGGAAAGGGAGGGTTTTGCATTGAGGCAATAAATCTATGGAATATTTTTTAATGGATTTAAGATGGAGGAGAAAGGTCACAATCTAAAGATACCAAACTCAATGTTGAGTCCTGAGGGCTGTAACACGCCTAATCGGAAGATGAGGTGCTGCTCCTCAGCTTGCATAGGATTTCACTGGAATATTGCAGCAGGCCAAGGACGGAAATGTGGGCACGAGAGCAAGATGCTAAATTAAAATGGCTCGCAACAGGAATGCTTGCGGACTAAGTGTAGGTTCCACAAAGTGATCACATAGACTGCATTTAGTCGTCCCAGTGTGTAATGTCCTCTATTTCACGGATGGTTTGTGGTTGAATCAATGAGAGAACATATGGCTTGGTTAAAGAACAAAACTATTTATTAACTAACTAAACACTATAAAGGTTTCTATGAAAACGATAAGTACAGCTGGGTACTATGGCTAAATACAGATAATTATGATTAACTAGTATTAATTGCTATTGACTAAGGAGATACTCGATATGTGACTGGACTCTACGCCTGCTATCCATGTTCTGCTGCACACTTCGTGAGTTCCAGTAACGTTCTCCTGTCACAACACCACCTAGTGGTCGATGCTAGAATCTCAGTCTATGTACACGGCACCTGTCTTTACTTACAGTTCGGTTGTTCAATTATAAACAAATGATATTCTACATATCATTACACAGTGTAGAGGAGATCACATTAGGAACAGCGAATACTGTAGACAATAAAGTTAAAAATCTGCTGTTCAAGTCAAAATTTGCATGTCTATATCTTGGTCAGAATCCTCCACCTGGGAGATTATGGTCTGGATTCTCCGGTTTGGAGGCAATGTCTGGAGGATCCGTGGCATTTCACGAGAGAAAAATCGGCGCCGCCCCAGCATCGATCCTCTGACCGGTGAGGGGCTAGCAGCTTCACATGGTAAAATGCCCAGCCTCTACGACAAAAAACAGGCGGAGAATTGTCGGGTCCGTGGCCATTATGCGCACGCGGCCGACGTGCAGCGGTCGTGCCGTACAACATAGCGCCGGCTGTGCACGGACCCTACCTGCCAGATAGTGTCCCCCTGGACACCTCGTCGCCACACTCTGGCCACCCCCCGCCATTCCCCCCAGCCCTCGCCAAAGCCCCCCCTGTGGCGAAAGCCCGCCCGACTGTGGCAGCGCTGGACACAGCCCGCAGCCTCCACGCCAGCTTCCCGAACGCTGAGACCACATGTCAACCTCGCGGTCGGGAACTCGGCCTGTCAGGGGTGGAGCTTCAGGGAAGGGCCTTCAGGTGACATCCTGAGGTCGTCCCAACAGCGTGCAGCGCGCGCCATGATGATGCTCTTTTGGAGGGGGCGGAGCGAGTGAAAACAGGTGCCGGCCCCGATTCCATCGTAAAAAGGGATTCTCCTCCTGATCGGCAATTACAAAATCGGCGTTGGGAAATGGAGAATCCCACCCATTGTTCCCCCACCAGAGATGAATCGCCACTGATTTGTTCTCACGCTGTGAGAGCAAATCCAGAGGCAATTCATTATCCCTTGCCTTGCAAATTAATGCATGCCAGGAATTGTGAGGGATTCTACTTTCCGGCCGCCATTTTGAGGGGGCGGCCTGACAGCGAGACAGCCTTCCACCCCCCCCCCTCTCCCCCCATCCCCCCCCCTACCCCCCAACAATGCAATTCCGCCCCCCCCACCTCAGGATTTTATGGATCACCCCTACCCCCATAGTACATGGGTGACCGGACCCCCTCACTGATTCACCACCAGATACCCCAATCGGATATCCCCCATTAGAGAGATCCCTGTCTTGAAGCCCCCCATTACAGAGACCACCACCAGAGACACCCAATAAGTGAGATCCTCAATCGGAGACCCCCACCAGAGACTCCCGAATGACAGAGACTCCTGTCTGGAAGCCCTCTATTACAAAGGCCCCATCCTGAAAGCCCTGATTAAAAGAGACCACTGCCTGGAAGTCTCCCATTACAGAGACCCCTGCCTTAATGCCCCCTATTACAGAGACCCCTGCCTTGATGCCCCCTATTACAGATACCCTTGCCTGGAAGCCCCCCATTACAGACCCCTGCCTTGAAGCCCCCAATTACAGAGACCCCTACCTGGAAGCCCCCAATTGACAGCTCCTGGACCACATCAAAGCCAGTTAAGTGCTTTCTGCAGAGAAAAAGTGGAAGTGAGATGTGGTCCAAGAGCTGTCAATCATAGCTAGAAGTTATTAAACATTACTCTTAGTTTCACAACTGGCTACTAGAAATCCACTCAAGCTTAAAGGGAAATGAGATTAAACAGTTCAAATAGCTGGCTTTGTGTCCAAATATCACAGCCAAATAAAAGCAATTTCACATTGATATGAATGAAAAGATTGCAGATCAAAGATCTAAGGAGGTTTAAAACCAGCTGCTGTGGTTTTCTCTGCTTCCACTCCCTAAGCCAGCAGGTGTATTGCACAGGTCCGTTTTCAAGCAGTGATTTTTTTTTTTTTAACTGTCTCTATCTGGACTGCTCTCTAGCCACCAGCCAGGGCTCTCTGCAATGGGGGGCTTCTAGGCATGGCTCTCTGCAATAATGGTTTCCAGAGAGGGGTTTCTACATTGGGGGGCTTCTAGGTAGGGGCCTCTCTTATGGGAGGCTTCCAGGCAAGGGTCTTTGTAATGGGGGGAGGGGTCCAGGCAGGAGTCTTATAATGGGGTTGCTGCTGGAAGGCTTTGTAATGGGAGGAGGGGATTGTGGTTGTCTATATAATGGGAGTCTCTGGTGGGGGTCTCTTTTATGGGGGTCTCTGGTGGAGGATTTGGGAGTCTGGTGGGGTGGGCAGTATTTGCATTATGGGGGAGGGTGGCCCTCCTATGGACCTTGGGGGAAATTCCCTAAAAGAGTTACCTCCTTGGCCCACTGCGAGGTCCACCACAATATTCTCGCCCATGTGAATCCCGGCCCAGTGGACTAGACATTTATGTGGACTTGGGGAATTTGATGGCCACCCGTCAATAGGCGGGGAACGAACCTCGACGCTGCCCCAGTGGGGGATCAGAACATCGGAACAACGCCAATCCCGTTTTTTGGCTGACGCTGGATTCTCCGCCGCATCAGAAACTGCACTACCGGCAATGGGTGTCAGAGAATCCAGCCCCTAATTTTTGTGGGTTGAGTCGAAGTTGAATAGTTTCAGGGCTGCTAGAAATTGGCTGAAATCCTCCAGCCGTTCACTGGCAGCATGATTATCTGGCCCTGCCAGAAGCGCACTCCCTCCCATGGGTTTCCTGCCAGAGTGGGGTAATTCCAATGGGAAATGCCATTGACAAGCGACGGGGGTAGAGAATCCCGCCACCAGCGTGGCCAAATTCTCTGTAACAGAGCTGATTTACAATGTAGCATCCAGCCCATTCTCTTCAGTCTTTCACAACCATTTTACAGAAACAAGAAATAAATCTGAACTATAATTTCCTTCCTCGCTCGTATCTCAAAAGTAAACTGAATTCTTGGAAACATTAATAATATATGGTTTATACCTGATCGTTTGAAAATGAATTATGGTCATGTGTTCAGCAACCTTCTTTCGGTACACAGGAAATTTGGTCCATTTATTTAAACAGATAATTCATTGCTTAACTGCTAACACAAGATCCTGAAACATTAAATTTCATTTCACAAATAAAATCTAGTTGAATATAAATTTAATGAGTCGCCTGAAAGGAATAAATGGCTTTCATTTAAACGATTTCCTGTGATGTGAGAATTTCTTTTTTGATAAACAATTTTATTAAGACATTTTGGCACAATAAACAACAATAATATAACACAGTGTGCAAAAAACAATCGTTATGGTGCAAGACAACCAGCTCCCCCCCTGCAAGGATCAGCCTAACTACCCCCCTAACCTACGTTACCCTAGCCCCCCTTCCCACCCCCCACCCCGCTGACGATTAATTTTCCGTGAAGAAGTCGATAAATGGTTGCCACCTCCAGGCGAACCCATACAGTGACTCTTTCAAAGCGAACTTAATCTTCTCCAGACCGAGAAAGCTCGCCATATCTGATAGCCAGGCCTCCGACTTCGAAGGTTTTGAGTCCCTCCATGCCAGCAGAATTTGTCGCCGGGCTACCAGGGAAGCAAAGGCCAAAACGTCAGCCTCTCTCTCCCCCTGGACTCCCGGGTCCTCCAAAACCCCAAAAATAGCCCCTTCTGGACTCATCGCCACCCCTGTTTTCAATACACGGGACATAACATCCGCGAACCCCTGCCAGTACCCCCTGAGTTTTGGGCATGCCCAAAACATGTGGACATGGTTCGCCGGCCCTCCCGAACATCTGCCGCACCTGTCCTCCAATCCGAAAAATTTACTCATCCGGGCCACTGTCATGTGGGCCCGGTGGACGAACTTAAATTGAATCAGGCTGAGCCTGGTGCATGTTGCGGTCGCGTTTACCCTGCTCAAAGCCTCCTCCCACAAGCCCTCTTTTATCTCACCTCCGAGCTCCTCTTCCCACTTAAGCTTCAACTCCTCGGTCTGTGACTCCACCGCTCCCATAAGTTCTTTATATATATCCGAGACCCTCCTCTCCCCCACCCATCCACTGGACACTACCCTGTCCTGGATCCCCCTAAGTGGCAGGCGTGGGAAGGATGAAATCTGTCTGCGTAGAAAGTCCTGCACCTGCAGGTACCTGAACTCATTCCCTCTCGCCAGCCCAAATTTGTCTTCTAATGCCCTCATGCTCGGGAAGCTCCTTTCCAAGAGCAAATCCCCCAACCTCTCAATCCCCGCCCTCCGCCATGCTTGGAACCCACCATACATATTCCCCGGGGCAAACCGGTGATTGTCGCAAATTGGGGACCAAACCGATGCCTTCTCTATTGGCACCAGATCCGCAAAGTCGCCACCACTATGGGGCTGGTGGAGTACCGTGCCGGCGGGAGCGGCAGAGGCGCCGTAACCAGGGCCGCCAAACTGATTCCCCTACACGAAGCGGCCTCCATTCGCCCCCAAACCGACCCCGCACCCACGATCCACTTCCTTATCATAGCTATGTTGGCCGCCCAGTAGTAACGACTAAAGTTTGGTAGCGCCAGCCTCCTTCCCCTCGGTTCCTCTCGAGCATCACCCTCTTCACCCGTGGGGACATTCCCGCCCACACAAATCCCATAATCATTTTATTAACCTTGAAAAAAGACCACGGAATGAAAATGGGGAGACACTGGAAAACGAACAGGAATCTCGAGGGGATTGTCATTTTAACCGTCTGCACACTCCCCGCTAATGTCAGTGGGAGCACATCCCACCTCTGGAACTCAGCCCTCATTTGCTCCACCAACCGAGAAAAGTTCAACTTGTGCAGACGGCCCCGCGCCACCTGTATCCCTAAGTATCTAAAACTGTCCCCCACTAACCTGAACGGCAGCCCCCTCAACCTACCCTCCTGGCCCCTCACCTGGACTACAAACAACTCACTCTTTGCCATGTTCAGTTTGTACCCCGAGAACCGGCCAAATTCCTTCAGGATTCCCATGATTTCAGACATCCCAGCCATTGGATCCATGATGTTTCAGAGCAGGTCGTCGGCGTACAATGAAATTCTGTGTTCCACCGCCCCCCCCACCCCGCCCCCCCGCCACCCCCCCCCCCCCCCGCCACCCCCCCCTGAACCCAAAACGTCCCAGCACCTCCCATAGATAGTCCCACTCAACCCGGTCGAAAGCCTTCTCGGCATCCATTGCCGCAACTACCTCTACCTCCTTACTCTCCGGGGGCATCATAATCACATTCAGCAGCCTTCTTAGGTTGGCCACCAGCTGCCTGCCCTTGACGAACCCGGTTTGATCTTCCATAATGATGTCTGGCACACAGTCTTCAATCCTAGCCGCCAAGAGCTTGTCCAGAATTTTAGCATCTATGTTGAGCAGAGAGATCGGCCTATAGGACCCACATGCCTCCGGGTCTTTGTCCCTTTTCAATATCAGGGAGATGGTGGCCTGTGACATCGTCGGGGTAACACCCCTCTGTCTCTTGCCTCATTAAAAACCCTAGCCAGCGCCAGCCCCACTATCTCAGAGAGCGTTTTGTACACCGGATACCCATCCGGCAGGGGGGGGGGTTCTGAGGTGCAAAGCTTGCTATAGAAGTCCCTGAACATCTTGTTCAGCCCCGCCGGATCCCCTACAAAGTCCCGTCCCCCCCACCGCCCCTCCCCCCCCCCCCCGCCCCCCAGTTGACTACCTTCCCTATTTCCCTGGCCACTTCCCTCTTCCTCAGTTGCTGTGCCAGCATTCTATTGGCTTTCTCACCGTGCTCGGAAATCGCACCCCTCGCCTTCCTAAACTGCACCACAGCCTTACCTGTGGACAACACCCTGATGCTCGATCACTAACTCCAGAAGCGAGATTGGAGACAATTGAAGGCTTTCTTACACTAGATGTTTCCCCCAGCAGCGCAGGTACAGAAGGCAGCTGCTGGGGCGACACGGGCTCTGAGACTCCGCCTTACTGGGCAGAACCAGCAGGCAGGCTTCACTAATGAAAACAGTACCTCCTAGACCAATGGTCTCACAGCATTACAGAGTACAGTAATACCTCTAATACCGACTACCACATTCACCCCCAGTTAAAAAAAGAGTCCGGCGGGGTGATGGCCTCGCATTACACCGTGGTAGAGGTTAAGGTAATGGAGGTACCCAGTATACATTAGTACAGTGGTTTTGCCTCGTTACATCGCAACTATTTACAAAATTTATTGACAGTTCAGAATGAAGCAATTAGTCAATCGGGGGCCCTGGTCGTCCTCTGCGACCATCGTAGCTTTAGTGGTGATGCAGGCGCCGGCTCGGGCATCTGTGGCTCCGGGAGCGTGGTTTCGGCTTCTTCGGCAGCTTCATCACCCCTAGACGGGACCGGTGGGAGGACCGATCCACCTGGGAAGGGGGCGGCTGTGGGGTGCGCCGGTGGGAGGGAGGGTGGGATTGGTGGTGAGGGTGTGTGTGGGGATCCAGCTGGCTCCAGGTTCCGTAGGGAGACCGTATCCTGTCGGCTGTCGGGATACGCCACGTAGGAGTACTGAAGGTTAGCATGGAGGAGGTGGACCCTCTCGACCAATGGGTCCGACTTGTGCGCCTGCACGTGTTTGCGGAGCAGGATGGGCTCAGGAGCTGCCAGCCAGGTTGGGAGCGAGATCACGGAGGAGGACTTCCTATGGAAGACAAGGGGACGTTTGTGAGGTGTTTGGTTGGTCGTGGTACACAGCAGTGACCGGATGGAGTGGAGGGCATCTGGGAGGACCTCCTGCCAGCGGGAGACTGGGAGATTCCTGGACCGTAGGGCCAGTAGGACGGTCTTCCAGACTGTTCCATTCTCCCTCTCTACCTGTCCGTTTCCCCGGGCGTTGTAACTGGTCGTCTTGCTCGAGGCAATGCCCTGGCTGAGCAGGAATTGACGGAGTTCGTCGCTCATAAAGGAGGACCCCCTATCGCTGTGTATGTAGGCGGGGAACCCGAACAGCGTAAAGATACTGTGGAGGGCTTTTATGATGGTGGCTGCGGTTATGTCGGGGCAAGGAATGGCGAATGGGAACCGGGAGTACTCGTCAATCACGTTCAGGAAGTACGTGTTGCGGTCAGTGGAGGGGAGGGGCCCTTCGAAGTCCATACTGAGGCATTCAGAGGGACGGGAAGCCTTTATCAGGTGTGCTTTCTCTGGCCTGTAGAAGGGCAGTTTGCACTCCGCGCAGATTTGGCAGTCCCTGGTGGCTGTCCTGACCTCCTCGATGGAGTAGGGCAGGTTGCGGGTTTTAATGAAATGGAAGAATCGAGTGACCCCCGGGTGGCAGAGGTCCTCGTGGAGGGCTCGGAGTCGGTCCACTTATGCTTTGGCACATGTGCCGCGGGATAGGGCATCAGGAGGCTCGTTTAGCTTCCCGGGACGATATAAGATCTCATAGTTGTAGGTGGAGAGTTTGATTCTCCACCGTAAGATCTTGTCGTTCTTTATCTTGCCCCGCTGTGCATTATCGAACATGAAGGCCACCGACCATTGGTCAGCGAGGAGAGTGAATCTCCTGCCGGCCAGGTAATGCCTCCAATGCCGCACAGCTTCCACTATGGCCTGGGCTCCTTTTCAACTGAGGAATGGTGGATTTCTGAAGTGTGGAGGGTGCGTGAGAAGAAGGCCACGGGTCTGCCCGCTTGGCTGAGGGTGGCCACCAGAGCTACGTCGGACGTGTCGCTCTCGACTTGGAAGGGGAGGGACTCGTCGATGGCGTGCATCATGGCCTTTGCGATGTCCGCTTTGATGCAGCTGAAGGCCCAGGGGGCCTCTGTCGACAGGGGAAAAACCGTGGATTGGATCAGCGGGCGGGCCTTGTCCGCATAGTTGGGGATCCACTGGGCATAATAAGAGAAAAATTCCAGGCAGCGTTTCAGGGCCTTGGAGCAGTGAGGGAGGGGGAACTCCATGAGGGGGCGCATGCGTTCAGGGTCTGGGCCTATAACTCCATCATGCACTACGTAGCCGAGGATGGCTAGATGGTCGGTGCTGAACACGCATTTATCCTTGTTATTTGTGAGATTAAGGATTTTTGCGGTATGGAGGAATTTTCGGACGTTGGTGTCGTGGTCCTGCTGGTCGTGGCCACAGATGGTGACATTATCGAGGTACGGAAATGTGGCCCGCAAACCGTACCGGTCAACCATTCGGTCCATCTCTCGTTGGAAGACCGAGACTCCATTAGTGACACCGAAGGGAAACATTAGGAAGTGGGAGAGACGCCCATCTGCTTCGAAAGCAGTGTATTTGCGGTCGCTGAGGCGGATGGGGAGCTGCTGGTAGGTGGATTCTAGATCCACCGTGGAAAAGACCTTGTATTGAGCAATCTGATTGACCAGATCGGATATGCGGGGGAGGGGGTACGCGTCAAGCTGCGGAAACCTGTTGATAGTCTGGCTATAATCGATGACCATCCTATGCTTCTCCCCGGTCTTTACAACCACTTCTTGAACTCTCCAGTGACTGTTGCTAACCTCAATGACACCTTCCGTCAGTAATCGCTGGACCTCCGACCTAATAAAGGTCCGGTCCTGGGCACTATACCGTCTGCTCCTGGTGGTGATGGGTTTGCAATCTGGGGTGAGGTTTGCAAATAGGGAAGACGGATCGACCTTGAGGGTCGCGAGGCTGCAGACAGTGAAGGGGAGGTATAGGGCCGCCGAATTTAAAGGTTAAGCGTTGGGGGTTGCATTGAAAATCTAACCCCAGGAGTGTGGCAGCGCAGAGGTGGGGAAGGACATAGAGCCGGTAATTTTTAAACTCTCATCCCTGGACCATGAGGTTCGCGATGCAGAACCCCTTGATCTCCACTGAATGAGACCCGGAGGCCAGGGAGATTTTTTGGTTAACTGTGTGAACGGAAGGGCAGCACGGTGGCCTTGTGGTTAGCACAACTGCCTCATGGCACTGAGGTCCCAGATTCGATCCCGGCTCTGGGTCACTGTCCGTGTGGAGTTTGTACAATCTCCCCGTGTCTGCGTGGGTTTCGCCCCCACAACCCAAAAATGTGCAGAGTAGGTGGATTGGCCACGCTAAATTGCCCTTAATTGGAAAAAATAATTGGGTAATCTCAATTTTTTTTAAAAACTGGGTGAACGGGGAGAGAACAGCGCCTTACCGTGTTGGGGTGTATGAAGCTCTCCATGCTCCCAGAGTCGATCAGACAGGATGTTTCATGCCCTTTGATGAGCACGGTTGTCGTTGCAGTCGAGAGTGCTCGGGGCCGAGACTGGTCCAGAGTCACCGAGGCTCGTCGTGGCAGAAGTTGGATTTTCTCCTCGGGCAGTGTGTGGTCATCCGAGTCGGGGTCCTGAGAGTATAGCCAAGATGGCGGCGCCCACTGGTCGCACATGGCTGGGGATGCACAAGATGGCGGCGGCCATCCATCACACGTGGTGTCCGAAAGACAAGATGGCGGCGCCCGGAGGCCACACGTGGCCCTGAAGGAGGAAGATGGCGGCGCCCGCTGACCGCACGTAGCCCTTGGAGAGGGTTGTGGTGGTGGTCCTGATTCACCTCCGGAGACCGCAGCGACTGCCCGGGCCTGGCATACCGCCACAAAGTGGTCCTTTTTGCCGCATCCTTTGCAGAGGGATGAGCAGGCCGGACAGCGCTGTTGGCTTGCCCGCAAAAATAGCAGCGGGGGCCCCCGGGGTTGCTTGGCAGTCTCGCAGCACATGCTTGTGGGGGGATGGGGATGCATCGGAGTCGGTCGCGGGGTGGTTCCACACTGCCCAAGGGGCTGCTGCGCGGTCGGGGACGTAAGCGCGGGCGTTTCGGGAGGCCACATCCAGGGAGCTAGCAACGGCCCGTGCCTCCTTGAGGCCTAGTGTCTCTTTCTCCAGCAATCGCTGGCAGATTTGGGAGGACAGCATACCTGCAACAAATGCATCCCGGATCAAGTGTTCTGTGTGGTTGCTGGCCGAAACTTGTGGGCAGTTCCTCCCCAACACCAGGAGCGCACGGTAGAACTCCTCCAGCGATTCCCCAGGAATTTGTCGCCTCGTCGCTAGTAGATGTCGGGCCTAGATCTGGTTTACAAGGCGAATATAGTGTCCTTTCAGCAGATTCATTGCGGCCTCGAAATCGTCCGCGTCCTCGATGAGAGTGTAGATCTCTGGGCTCACCCTCGAGTGCAGAACTTGCATTTTCTGGTCATCCGAGGGTGTAATTGTGGCCGTCCTGAGATATCCATTGAAACACGCCAGCCAGTGCTTGAAGGTTGCCGCTGAGTTTGCCGCGTGGGGGCTGAGTTGCAGACACTCCGGCTTGATTCGGAACTCCATTCTTTAAAATCTAGTGTAATAAATTGATGCTCGATCAATAACCCCAGAAGCGAGATTGGAGATAATTGAAGGCTTTATTACACTAGATGTTTTCCCCAGCAGAGCAGGTACAGAGGCAGCTGCTGGGGCGACACGGGCTCTTATACTCCGCCTTACTGGGCGGAACCAGCAGGCAGGCTTAACCAATGAAAACAGTACCTCCTGGACCAATGGTCTTACAGCATTACAGGGTACCGTAATACCTCTAATACCGACTACCACAAACTCCAAACTCAGTCTGTAGCCTTCGCCGTTCCCTCAATGGCTCTACCCTCAGGGTCTCCGCGTATCTCCTGTCTGTCTGTATGATCTCCCTTACCAGTCGGTCCATTTCTGCCCTGTCCATCCTGTCCCTATGTGCTCTGATCGAAATCAGCTCCCCTCTCACCAACGCCTTTAGCGCTTCCCAGAGCACCGCCGCTGAGACTTCCCCTGTGTCATTGACCTGCAGGTAGTATTTCCTCACCCTCTCACACACCGCCTCGTCCACCAACAAATCAACCTCCAGCCTCCATTGAGGGCGCTAAAACCTCTCCTTGGAGACCTGCAGAACAACCCAGTGTGGGGCATGGTCCGAAATAGCGATCGCCGAATATTCTACGTCCGTCACCCCCGCTAACAAATCCCTGCTCATTATAAAACAAGCAATTCGGGAATACACCTTATGGATATGTGACTAGAACGAAAACTCCTTCCCCATTGGCCGACTAGCCCTCCATGGATCAGCCCCCCCCCATTTGCTCCATGAACCCCCTCAGTTCTTTCGCCATTGCCTGCATCTTACCCGTTCTTGAGCACAACCGGTCTAGGCCGGGGTCAAGGACTGTGTTAAAATCCCCTCCCATAATCAGCCTGTGCGAGTCCAGGTCCGGTATCTTCCCCAGCAGTCTCTTGATAAACTCCACATCATCCCAATTTGGGGCATATACATTGACCAAGACTACCCTTATCCCATCAAGCTTGCCACTCACCATGACAAATCTGCCTTCCCCCATCCGAGATTGTGCTGCCCGCCTTGAATTGCACCCATTTGTTAACCATAATCGCGGCCCCTCTGGTTTTAGTGTTCAGCCCCGAGTGGAAGAGCTGGTTAATGCAGCCCTTCCTCAATCTGACCTGGTCAGCTACTTTCAGATGAGTCTCCTGAAGCATTATTACGTCTGCCTTCAGCGCCCTCAGATGCGCGAACACATGCGGCCTCTTTACCAGCCCGTTTAACCCTCTAACGTTCCAGGTGATCAGCCTGTTTGAGGGGCACCGTGCCCCCCCCCCCCCCCGATCAGCCATCCACTTTCTTGGGGCCGCTCCCAGCTCCTGTGTCACGCTTCCCCTGACCTGCCTCCTGGCAGCCCCCATCTCCGACATCCTCCATGATCCCGCACCTAAGTCCATCCCTCGTCAGCAGAACAACTACCCCCCTCCCCCCCCTAACAACAACACCCTGTAACCTAACCCCTGCCATAAACTAACTAAATACACCCCCCCCCCAACCTGGCTTCCATAGACCAGCTCACCCAACTAGCCTGGTGACTCTCGACTCCGGCGCCAACAAGTCTCCCACCTATTGTTCCCTCTGACCCATCCCTCCCCCCACACATCAATACTACTTCCTCAAACCAGCCATCCTCGAGCAATTGCTCTGAAAAGAAACAAACAAGACAAGAAACAAAGAGAACCCCAACGCTAGTGCAAATCAAATAAAACAGAATAAGTAATAGGCACTTCCAACCCCCCCGATCCGAACACAAAAAGCCCCCAGCACCACATACCTTAATCTCCCTCTCTTATCCCAACAAAAACTCAAGTATAGGAGGGAAACAGAAAAACCAGGAAGAGAAAAAGAAAAACACATAGCCCCAGAAAAATATGTAAACATCGCTCAGTGTCTTATTAATCAAGTCCAAAAAGTCCTCAGTTCGGCACCAGCCCTTCTCTCTTGGCGAAGTCCATCGCCTCCTCGGGCTCCTCAAAGTAATGGTGCCGTCCCTCGTGCATGACCCAAAGGTGCGCCGGATACAGCAGTCCAAATTTTACCTGCTTCTTAAACAGAATCTCTTTTACTTGCCTGTAGCCTGTCCTTCTTCTGGCCACCTCCACGCTCAGGTCCTGGTAGATGCACAAGACACTATTGTTCCAATGGCAGCTCCGCGTGTGCGTGGCCCACTGTAGCACCCACTCCTTGACCAGGAACCTGTGAAACCAGATCACCATTGCTTGGGGGGGGGGCCTCCCGCTCACAGCTGCCTTGCCAGTGCCCTGTGGGCCCTGTCCACCTCCACCGGGCGCGGGAAGACATCATCTCCCAACAGCTTCTGGAACATGTCCGCTACATACGCTGCGGCATCCTCTCCCTCAGCCCTCTCCGGGAGACCAATAATTCTCAAATTCTGCCGACGAGACCTATTTTCCAGGTCTTCCACCTTTTCCAGGAGCCTTTTTTGCTGGTCCTTCAGCCTCTCCACCTCCGTCACCACCACCGTTTGGTGATCCTCCTGCTCCTCCAGCGCCTTTTCAAGCTTCTGGATCGAACGATCCTGGGCATCCAGCTATGCTCAAGGCGCTCGATAGACTTCTGAATCGTCGTTAAATTGTCCCGCTTCAAAGCAGTAAAGCCCTCTTGGATGACCTTCAGCAAATGCTCCGTTGTTGGCTGGGCTGTCTGCACCGGGGTCCGGACATCGGCCATATTGTCCTCAGCAGCAGCTTCCACACTGCCCTCGTTTGCCCACTTCTTCAACTGTTTGTGATTCTTTCTGCTTCTTAATTCCATACACCTGTGTCTGGAGTCAGTGCCTGAGTGGCTTCCGAACTAGCACTCAAAAATAAAAAAAAGTCAGGGAAAAAGGTCCAAAAGTCTGACCGGACCGAGAGCCACCAAATGTGCGACTTACTCCTCCATAGCCGCCAACTGAAGTCCTGTGATGTGAGAACTAATCGTATTTTATGATTTACACATTTTTCTTCTTGAGGGAGCTCAATAAATTGGGACAACTTAAATTTACAATGCTATTGGTAAATTTTATGTTATAACTTTAATCCTCTTCAAAGGACATTCTGTTGCAAACTGTTTTTCATTGAGTAATTGATCTTCATAGAGAAAAAAAGTTACATCCTGAAATAACCTATTTTAAAATTGAAGACAGGACTGTCTTACTCAGATTAACAGTCAAGAAAGCGGATACCATAGAAGCTGAGGCAGTATGAATTTGTAAGGGTCCTTCCTGGTTATTCCCTGTCTATTCTCCTATTTCCCCTTTCTTCTACTTTTGCTGTTACATTTTTGATTCACGGATGATTAATGGACCTGTGTCTTTGAGGCAAGTGGCCTGTGCCTTTAATTCAAGCAGAGGATTTCAGCAGCAGGAGAGATCATTGAGAGATGATTGTGTTATTCTGTCCTGGTTCAAACCAGAGCAATAGACTGACTGGCACCAATGGCAGAGATGCGCTGGGACTCGGTTTGATTGATTTGGCTGGTGACCAATGAATTGGCCCAAAAGGCTTCCAGTCAGAAAAACCCACCCACTGCCTCCTGCCACTCAGCCACTTTTGGATCCAATTTGCCAAATTGCCTTGGAGCGAATGGGCTCTTACCTTCGCTATCAGTCTCCCATGTGGGACCTTATCAAAAGCCTTGTTGAAGTCCAAATAGACTACGTCAAATCTGTTGCCCTCATCTATACACCTGGTCACCTCTTTGAAAAATTCAATCAAGTTGGTTAGACATGGCCTCCCCTTAGCAAAACCATGCTGACTGTCCTTGATTAATCCCTGTCTCTCCAAATGCAGATTCATTTTGTCTCGAAGTTTACTTCCAATAGTTTCCCCAGTGGCCTGTAGTTTCCTGATTTATCCCTTCCTCCCTTCTTGAATAATGGTACCACATTGGCTATCCTCCAGTCCTCCGGCACCTCTCCTGTGGCCAGAGAGGAATTGAAAATTATTGCCAGCATCCCTGCTATTTCCTACCTTGCCTCACTCAACAGCCTGGGATACATTTCATCTGGTCCTGGAGCTTTTTCAGCCTACTACTTTTCAGCCTGCCAGACCGCTCAGAACCTCTGTCTATGTTAATCTTTTAAATTTTATTACAGTCCTTCTCCCTGATTTGTATATCCACTTTGTCCCTCTCACTAGTGAACACTGACACAAAAGACATGGCCAGAGAATCCCGCCCAAGGTCAATGGACTTCTCTATTGTCGGCGACTCGCCCGTCGCGTTCCTGCGACCGGCGGGGCAGAAGAATCCAGCCCCAAGTATCATTTAGAACCTACCTACATTTTTTCTTTCTTTATTTGTTCGTGGGATGTAGGCATCAGTGGCTGGCCACCATTTATCGCCCATCTCTGAGGGCATTTAAGAGTCAACCACATTGCTGTGGATTTGTTGGACCCACCCTTTTTCTTGATTGGAACATGTTAGTTCTTTACTCTCTCTATTTCCTTCTTGAATGCATCCCACTGTTCTGTCACAGATTTACCTAAAAGTGCCTGCTCCCAGACCACTCTGGCCAAATCATATCTGATCTTATTAAAATTGACCTTCACCCAGTTTAGAACTTTGACCTCAGGCCCATCCTTGTCCTTTTCCATAACAATTTTGAATCTAATGGAGTTATGATCACTGTCTGCCAAATGCTCCCCCACTGATACTTCAATCACATGCCCAGCTTCATTACTGAAAATTAAGTCCAAACCACCCCCTCTCTTGTAGGTCCTTCCACGTACTGGCTTAAAAAGTTCTCCTGGATGCATTTTAAGAATTCTGCTCCCTCTTAACATTTCACACTATTGTCATGTGAGAGTACCTTTAAGAAATGGGTGTTTATTAGATAGCTGCAGTGATGTCAGAGTGTGGGTGGAGCTGGGCTGTCTGTCTGCTTTTACTTTCGCTTTTGGCTCGCAGCTACAGGGTGTGTTTAGTTTTGTTTTAGATTTGGAGAAGCTGCAGTCACAGCAAGACGTGTATGAATCTCAGCAAGCTAAAGAATGGTCATTTGGTGATTTCAAAGTGGTAACTGCTCTCAGTAGAGAAGTTAAACCTGATGTCTTTCTGTAAAAAGGGCTCTTTTTGTCTTACGGATGTTGCAAGGAAAGATTAAGAGTGACTTATAGAGTACTGTATTCTTTGGGGGATTTATTGGTGTTGATAGTTGTTAAGATGTTTACTGTGGGTTTATAAAGTGGTAACTGGTTTCATAAATAAACATTGTTTTAATTTAAAGTACTTTAACGCTCTGTTGCACCACACCTGTAAGGTGGGCCCGTGTGCTCCCCATAACCACAATCTATTAAAAGTTGTGGGTCAGATGAACTCCATGATACACTTTGGGGTTCTCTCAACCCTGGCCCATAACACTATTGCTACGCCAGTTAATATTGGGGAAGTTTAAATCCCCCACTATCACTACCCTAATACTTTTACACTTCTCTGAAATTTGCCTACATATCTGCTCTTCTATTTCTCTCTGCCTGTTAGGGGACATATAGAAGACTCCCAGCAATGTGATTGCTCCTTTTTGTTTTTTAAGTTCTACACACATGGCTTCAGTTGAAGAGCCTTCTAAGATGGCATCCCTCCTTACTGCTGTAACTGATTACCTCATCAAAATAGCGACACCCCTCGCCTGAAGATCTTGTGGCCACCTAAAATGGTGTCCAGCAAGGGATGCTGGGAAAAGTGATCAAGCATATGGACAAACAGGCTGCAGACAGATCAAATAAAAATACAGGAACAGGCTTTGCAGACTTCAAACAAATTCACAGCTGGATGTGAATAACATAAGTGAAGGACTATCTCCAGGCCACCAACAGGATCAATAGAGCTGCCTTGTTAATCACAATTGTTTACCAGACACAGCGCACCTAACTTCCTTATTTGGAAGGGCCTACATGTTTCCAACACTTTCAAGTATGGCTACTGAGTGCCCACCCCAAAATTGATGTGGCAGCCCCTGATTGGACTTTATTGATCAGGCTGATCGAGCCCTGATCAATTGATTGACAAATGACCCAGAGACCACCCACGAAAAGAGTCACAAAATTCAAACAGCATAAGTTACTGCACAAATTCATTCTTTCTCTGGAGCAGCAGTAACTGACGAAAGAGACCATCCACACAACCAACAGAAGGAAGACCAGAGCCAGAAGAGAACCAGATTGATAACCAACTAACAGAGACTACAAGATCGGAACTACAGATAACAGGCCTGTATCTGCCTAGTACTTGTCAGTCACTGCCAAGTTAAGTTAAGATCTTGGACCAATGGGGTATAGTGTAACCTATGATTGGGAGTGTGTGATTGAATAACCATAACCATTATGTGCACGTGAATAAATATTGTTCTGTTTTATAAACTGTGTCTCATAGTCATTTGACAACCATATACGAGTTAAGAACACTGTGGTTTAGAAAGGGCAACAATCCTATATCCTGGAATATTGAGCTTCCAATCCTGCCATTCTCTCAACAGCACTAGCAAATCTCCCCGCAAGGACACTGGTCCCATTTTGGTTCATGTGCAAACCGTCGGCCTTGTATATCGTCCCCAAAAATGGTCCCAGTGTCCCAGAAATCTAAAGCACTCCCTCCTGCACCATTTCTCCAGTCACTCATTCACCTGGACTAACCTCCTATTTCTATAATTACTAGCACGGAGGACAGCACCATGACGCAGTGGTTAGCATTGCTGCCTCACGGCGTCAAGTTCCCAGGTTCGATCCCAGCTCTGGGTCACTCTCCGTGTGGAGTTTGCACATTCTCCCCGTATTTTCGTGAGTTTCGTTCCCACAACCCAATGATGTGCAGGGTAGGTGGATTGGCCACACTAAATTGCCCCTTAATTGGAAAAAATGAATTGGGTACACTAAACTTATTTTTTTTTTTAAGTACTTTCTAGCATGTGGCACCAGAAGTAAACCAGGGATTACTACCTTGTGGATCCTGCTTTTTAATCTACTTCCTCACTGCATTCAGGACCTCAACCCTTTTTCTGCCTATATCGTTGACACCAATGTATACCATGATATCTGTCCGTTTACCCTTCCCCTTCAGTATGCCCTGCATCCATTCAGTGACATTCCTGACCCTGGCACCAGGGAGGCAACATACCATCCTGGAGTCTCTTTTGACGCTACAGAAATGTCTGTCTGTTCCGCTTACAATTAAATCCCTCTACCATATTATAGCCCTGACATTCTTCCTCGTCCCGTCTTGTGTAGCCGACCCGCCCATGGCTTCACTGCTTTCGCCTACACAGTCATCTCCCCCAACAGTATTCAACGCGGCGTATCTGTTAGAAAGGGGGGTGACCACAGGGGACTTCTGCACTGACTGCCTTCGCTACTCTGCCTGGTGGTCACTCATGCCTTTTCTGCCTCTTTAATCCCCTTCTGCAGTGTGACCACTTCACTGAATGTGCTATCCACAGCCGGCTCAACATCGCGGATGCTCCACAGCGAATCCACCCTCAGCTCCAGATCCTAAATGCGGTTAGCCAGTAGCTGTAGTTGGATACACTTCCTGCACACATGACGCTGGACATTTCATAGAATACCTACAGTGCAGAAGGGAGGCCATTCAGCCCATCCAGTCAGCACTAACCCTCTGAAAGAGCACTCTACGTGGAGCCATTCCCCGCCTTATTCCAATAACCCCACAAACCTTTGGACACTAAGGGATAATTTAGCATGGCTAAATCACCTAGCCTGCACATATACCTTTTAGAGGATAGCCTAAAGGTGTACTCTGCATACAGTGAGACAAAGGTCTCACCCGCCCCAAACAAGAAACACTTTTATGACTACTTAAGGATCTTTTCAGACCCAGCCTCAGTTTTTCAGGTGGTGGACACCAGTTGGATCAGGATGCCGAATAGAAAAAGTTAACAATCTCGATCTCTGGAAAGAAATGGGGGTAATGCCTCAATCTGAAGACCCCTTCAAATTTGGGTCACCCTCCCATCAGGCACATGGGACCTCTGGCTCCCCACCCCGCTGGCCTTACCCGCGACACCGAGATCACCCTTCCCGAGCCCCAGGGATCACATTACTTCCCTGAAATGCAGCCCCAGGCATGGTACTGCAGTACCTCTTCTGGCCATTGCATTGCCAAACCGATTGGTCAACAGCTCTCCAAGGAGGGACTTGTGTCCAAGGGCAGACAAAAGTCCCGCCTTCTGCCAATCAATGCTCAATTGAACATAAAATAGCGCAGTGAGCCTGTCAGAGTCACGGGGCTGCATTCCCAATTGACTCTCAGGATGACAGGCCCAAATACTTGCCATCCTAAAAATTAGGCCTTGGAGTCCATCCATTACAGCAGGGAAATGGGGAATAACTCCATCAGCAGCTTTGTCGACCCAAACTTGCTGCATCTTCTAATGGCCATTGTCTCACCTTGCATTGCAGCACAATCAATCCAACCCACAAAAAAGACCACACAAAAATGGTGTGGTGTTGGGAAGGCACAGGAACATTGGGCGGGATTCTCCGGTCAGCTAGCCGGTTTTCCTGGGCAGTGCGCCCTCACACTCAGTGGGATTCTCTGTTCCCGCCATCTGCCAATGGAATTTCTCACTGCGGCCACCCCACACTGCCAGGAAACCCGCGGGCATGGGTACGCTGCTGGTGCAAAGGAGAATCCCGCTGGCGGAGAATCCAGCCCATTTATTTTCATGAGCAAACAAATACTATGGGCGGGATTCTCTCAGCCCGGAGCCGGGCCGGAGAATCCCCTAAACCGGCTCAAATCGCGCCACGCCGCCCCCGCGCTGGCACGCGATTTACCGCAGAGCGGAGAATCGGCGCCATTGGCGCCAGCGTGGTTGGTGCAGCGCTGGTCAGGGGCTGCTCTACACGGCCAGCCCGCCGATTCTCGGCCCGGGATGGGCCGAGCGGCCGTCGTGAAAACGGCACGTCCTGCCGGCGCCGTCCACACCTGCTCTCAGCCGGCGGGAACTCGACGTGTAAGGGTCGGGGGGCAGCCTGTGGGGGGGTCCAACCCCGGGGGAGGGCCTCCGATGTGGCCTGGCCCTCGACCGGGGCCCACCGATCAGCGGGCCGGCCTCTCTGGCTGGGGGCCTCCTTTCCTATGCGCTGGCCCCTGTAGTCCTGTGCCATGTTGCGCCGGAGCCAGCGCGTTGAAGGAAGCCACTGGGCATGCACGCGTTGGCACCGGCGCCACTGCGCATGCGCGGATCCTGAGGCGCCCAGTTCGCGCCGGGATCAGCAGCTGGAGCAGGCTGAATCGCTCCAGTACCGTGCTGGCCCCCTGTAGGGGCCAGAATTAATCGTCGGGTCGGCCCGTTCACGCCGTCGTAAAACGTGTCATAAAACGCAACGGCATTTATGATGGCGTGGACACTCTGTCACGGGATTAGTGAATCCCGCCCTATGTTCTGCATTTTGTGAGCTGATTCTCACATCAATGAGCAGGAACAAATCCTGCTCAATAAGTCATTGTACTTCATGTAATGAGCCGTTTGTAAAGCTCTTTGGCACATTTTAAGGAACTTAAAATTGCTATTCGAATTTTGTTATTAATAGAAGGTTTTATAGAATGGATTGTACTAGATGGCATTTAACTGCAAGGTTGACAATGCTCAATCAGCACAGACGTCTTTACTCTTCAAGGCAATTTAAGCAAACATCCTCATCATCTAAGTAAATACAAAAGCAGTAACAAGCTGAATAATTTACACATTGCATGCATTCTAATAAACTAACCCACGTTAACATGATAATTAAGTCCATATCCTAGGTAAGCCCATTGCCATTACTACAAATGAGGGCCTGGAATGTAATGTGAGTGTAGAAGTCAATATTTTCCTGCTTCTTTGACTGTGGTAGGAAGACTCAACAATAGATCGTTATGGCAAAATAACAAGGCTTTATTTACGAAAAGGCCGCATGCAGTTTTGGCTGAAACTTGAGGTCGGAGAGCAGTTACTACCACTGCTGATTCCTTGTCAAGTCCGCGCATTTACAGAAAACCAGTTTAGTATTTATGCATTATCATTATCAAGATTGCGTGGCTACAGATTAGTCAGGAATTCGATCGGAAGTAGAAACGGAAGCAATGTCATAAACCTGCTGACCTCCAAGGACTCTTTGTCTCATCACTCATACCATTATCTTGTCCTTTGTTAGAACATTAAAAGGTCAGAGGAGACTCATCCATTCCTTAACTTGTCTTATTCATACCGCCCTGGGTTATGACGAGTTAGCCTTATCAGAATTTACAGAGGTCAAGCATTTTGGAATGGCTAGATCAGTATTCCTTACAAAGGGGTCTGGTACATTGGAATGGCTAGATCAGCTTTCTTACATTGTACCAAGTAGATGACCAGTTTTCCCATCATGCCATTACTTAATTCGTACAACATCACATGAGAAAGGTCCTATTGAGCTTTCTTAATGTGCCCACTTTGCACAATTTCCTTCTTTGGGATGGGCTGTGGTTGTTGGCTCAATTCCAATCAACTTGGAAGAGAAATATTCACGTTGTTATTCCAGGGAGGGAGAGGCAAGATATGGGGGGAGGATTTTCCAAACCCCCCCCCATGATGTGTTTTACAGCAGTAGACGCTGTCGACAGGATCTTTCGGTCCCACTGAGGTTAATGGCCATTTATGTTGCTCACCAGCCACGCTGCCGGGGAACCCATCGTGGTGGGGGGTCACCTTCAGCAGGACGGGAAGATCCCACCTGTGGGAAGGGCTGGGAAAACCACACATCGTTTAATATATCTACACTACTTCAGTCCTTGAGGAATGGAGAATTGCTATTGCCGTCTTTATGGTTTCTTGGTCTGTTTTCCAATTCAAAAAGTATTTACATCATGGGAGGTTAGCAGAGAACCATGTAGATATTTCAGCCTGGACATTGTAAAATTCAGGGGTTCAAGGTGTAAAAGCCTTCTTATTTACAAATACTCGCATGTCCACATTCTGAATTTCTAACATTAGGGTCCTCATTTGTGCTTGGCCTAGAAGGTGCTGTTGTATTATGTGATCATAATATGTCAATACTCTTTGCTTTACTTCCAGAATGGTCTGATGGCTAGATTTCAATGAAACTACCAATCTTCAATTTAAAGCAAATTAGATTTAATAAATAACGAATATAAATACTAATGTGTTTATTCACTCTACAGAACTATAACTGAAGATAAAGTAAATCAGAAGAAGTAGTAACAATGTTTAAGTACATGTGCCAACTTATCTATATCTCTAACATTCTGCTGTCTGGTCACTCCTGGTTTGAAGAGACCCAAGATCCTCTGAATTCAGTTTATATACCTGAATCTAGTGCTGCCATCTAGTGGTTGTGTAACACTATGATGCAGTTGTTAACCCTTCATTTACCATCAGGTATACAGATCACTACATCCCCTTATTTTTAACATATTTTCTGTGTATCAAAGAAAAATGTATAACTATATAATAATAAATTATGAGATGTATGCCTGTACAAAGCAAAAAAGAGTAATCATAGATTATCATAGATTATCATAGAATTTACAGTCCAGAAGGAGGCCATTCGGCCCATCGAGTCTGCACCGGCTCTTGGAAAGAGCACCCTACCCAAGGTCAACACCTCCACCCTATCCCCATAACCCAGTAACCCCAGCCAACACTAAGGGCAATTTTGGACACTAAGGGCAATTTATCATGGCCAATCCAACTAACCTGCACATCTTTGGACTGTGGGAGGAAACCGGAGCACCCGGAGGAAACCCACGCACACACGGGGAGGATGTGCAGACTCCGCACAGACAGTGACCCAGCGGGGAATCGAACCTGGGACCCTGGAGCTGTGAAGCAATTGTGCTATCCACAATGCTACCGTGCTGCCCCACGGTAACAATGACTATACACAACTGATATATTACAAGTTCAGTCTGTTTGGTTTCTTTCGTCGTCTTGTTGATCTTCTGAGTTGACGAGGTGGCAATGATGACGTTTTCAGTGGCTTGTGCATGTCATCATTATTTCTGGTATGTGTCAAAGTATCATGAAAAATTGATTCAGTCAACTCTAAATCAGGAAAGATTTGGTTTTGTAGCCACATTTTTTGTAGTGCACGCCTATTTCTGCATAGAATATTGCCTTTCGCTGTTTTCGCAATGTAGGAGCATGCAGCTGCTTGCCTTATGATTGTTGCAGGAGCAGACCAACCTCCATCCGGAATTTTTATTCTTACAAGATCATCTGGACTGAGTGGTTCCAGTTGAGATGCATGCATGTTATAATATGTCTGTTGACGAGTATGTTATTGTTCTATTTTCTTTAACACTGGCAAGAGATCTGGATTCTGCAGTTCAATGGATGGTAAAGTAGTTCTGAGATCCCGATTCATCAGCATTTGAGCCGGTGAAGGTCCAGTAGACAGTGGTGTAGCTCTGGAGGATAACAACACAAGATTGATATCCAACGCCAAATCTATAGCTTTGCTGATTAACTGCTTGACAATGTGAACACCCTTCTCTACCTTACTATTGGACTGAGGGTAGTGGGGACTGGATATCACATGTATGAAGTTGTGCTGCTTTGAGAACTCGGCCCATTCACTACTGTCGAAAGATGGACCATTGTCCGACAAGACGGTGTCAGGTATTCCATGCCTTGAAAATGTTTCCTTGCATGCTTTAATAACTGATTTTTAAGTCAAATTTGGAAGTTTCATTACCTCTGGATAACTAGAGTAGTAATCAATAATTAAAACATAGTCGTAACCAATCGAATGAAAGAGGTCAATTCCTACTTTGGCACAAGGAGAAGTAACTAATTTGTGTTTTTGCAGAGTCTCCTTGCATTGCGCAGATTGGTGTTTTTGACAAGTTTCACAGGTGATAACCATGTCAGTTATGTCTCTATTTATTCCCGACCAGTAGACTGCCTGTCTTGTCTGTCGTTTACACTTTTCGATCCCGATGTGTCCCTCAATCTGATCAAGTATCATAGAATGAAGACATTGTGGAATTACAATTCGGTCGAGTCTCAAGAGTAGTCCATCTACGATCGTCAGATCTGCCTGAACGTTTCTGTACTGAGGACATCGCCCTTTCGGCCACCCATGTTGAAGATGGTGAATGACCCTTTGTAATGTAGCTTCCTTTTTAGTTTCAGTTCTGATTAAGTTTAACTTCTGATCTGATGCATGTAGGTTTTCTGCACAGAGTTGCACCTGAGCTTCGACATCACGTATAAAATCAAATGGACAGATGTAATGGAGCATGATAGAGCATCCGCTATGATTAAATCTTTCCCTGGCGCGCAGATTAGGTTAAAATCATACCGTCGTACTTTCATCATGATCCTTTGGAGTCTTGGAGTCATATCATTGAGAACCTTGTTGATAATGTGGACCAACGGCCTGTGATCCGTCTCAACTGTGAAGGTAGAAAGTCCGTAGACATAATCATGGAATTTGAGTATTCCTGTCAATAGGCCTAGACATTCCTTCTCAATTTGGGCGTATCTGCATTCCGTCGCTGTCATTACTCTTGAAGCATATGCTACAGGAACCCAATATGAACTGTCACCTCTGTAAGAGTACTGCGCCTATCCCATCCTGACTTGCATTAGTGGATAGTTTGGTTTCTCTTTTAGGATCACATAAACTAGTATTGGTGCAGTCATGAGTTGACCTTTCAAATGTTGCCACTCTTTCTGATGATCCTCTGTCCATTCTAAAGGTGTAGACTTCTTTATTAATTGCCTTAAAGCTGTTGTTCTTGTTGACAAGTTGGAGATGAACTTGCCGAAAAAGTTGACAAAGCGTAAAAATCTGTGTACAGGCTTTTTGGCTTCAGGTACCTTCATGTTCTGAATAGCTGAAATCTTTTCATCATCAGGTTGTATACCATGCTGAGATATGGTAACTCCTAAAAATTTGAGTGATGACTTTCCAAAGGTGCATTTAGATTGGTTGAGTTTGAGGCCATATTTGTTGATGCGCTGAAACACTTGCTTTAGTCGCTCAATATGCTCTTCTTTTGTTGTAGACCATATTATGATGTCATCAACGTATACTTTCACACCTTCTATTCCTTCCGTCATTTGTTCCATGATCCTGTGGAATATCTCAGATGCAGGTATGGTACTGAAAGATTGAAAACAAAATCTTCCAAAGGGAGTATTAAATGTGCAGAGTTGTCTGCTGGAGTTGTCAAGTTGCATTTGCCAAAATCCCTGTGACGCGTCTAACTTCGTAAAGATGCGTGCATTTGCCATCTCACTGGTGATCTCCTCAAATTTTGGCATGAGGTAATGTTCCCTCCTTATGTTCTTAATGAGACCCTTGGGATCAATGCAGATGCGTAGTTCGCCGGATGTTTTTTTTACGCAAACCAACGAACTGACACAGTCAGTCGGTTTAGTGACTCGAGAGATTATCCCTTAGTTCTGAAGTTGGTCCGAAGTGAAGAATAGTCATTCTTGACAAACTCAAATCTTAAGATCTTTTCAATCTGTTTATTGGAGACTTTTAAATAGCATGACTCTATTGAAGAAATCAAGTTGCCATTATAGTCTTTCAGTCTGCATACTGCTGGAAATATCTCCGGTGCATCTTGAAGCTTGTTGAGATCCAGTCTTGAGAGCAGGTTAGTTGAAGTGCCGGTGTCCAATTTAAACAGAATTGGGCAGTTGTTTACTTTTACAACTGTGTTCCATTCATTATTAGAATTTACTGAATTAATTTGTTGAGGATTGTTTGTTGCTTTATTGGATTCTTCACACTTCTCTATTATGCCAACAAAGAACGGGTTTCCAGTGAATAATTGTCAGTATCGTATGAAAAATTCTCTTCCTCTTCTTTTTCTTTTGATTTGGCACTACGGACATTAATCTGCCTGTAGTTTTGTTTAGCAGGTTTAAATGCGAGTGAAGATCTGCACTGTGCAGCAAAATGATTTAATTTGCCACATTTAAAGCATTGTTTTCCATTTGCAGGGCATTTATTCTTTAAGTGGGTGGTTCCACATCTAAAACACGGCACAGCACATCTTCGCGCATGCGCAGATGGGCTTTCATCTGTCTTGCATTTTTTCACAAAGTGTGCATGTGCAGGGCTTGAGTGCACGTGCGCAAGATGGCTGCCATCTGAAACGCGCTTGTTCATTGATGGCGACACCAATTTTACACACTCAACCTCATGGTGAATTTTTACACCTTTTTCACAGATATACTCTTGGTACTGATTTTTACTTTGCTGATATGCTCGGCATTTTTCAATCGCTATTTCTAACGTTAAATCTTTTTGTCTCAAAAGTCTTTCTCTGAGGTGCTCATCATTTATCCCAAACACAATCTGGTCGCGAATTAAAGAATCATGCAGTGCTGCAAAGTTACATGATTGAGCTAGAAGTTTTAAGTCTGTCACAAAGCTAGTAAATGATTCCCCTGTGTTTTTGCAACCTCTTATGGAAAATGAAGCGTTCAAATGTCTCATTTGTTTGAATCTTACAGCGGTCGTCGAATTTACTTAAAATATCATCAAATTTAGTTTTGTCCTGACCAGCAGAATATTGAAAGGAGTTGCACGCTGACCTGCCATTGTTAAGAGCAATGCAATTTTGCGAGCATCAGTTGAAAATGAAATGAAATGAAAATCGCTTATTGTCACAAGTAGGCTTCAATGAAGTTACTGTGAAAAGCCCCTAGTCGCCACACTCCAGCGCCTGTTCGGGCAGGCTGGTACGGGAATTGAACCGTGCTGCTGGCCTGCTTGGTCTGCTTTAAAAGCCAGCGATTTAGCCCAGTGTGCTAAACCAGCCCCTGATAGTTGCATTTGTTAAATCTGTAGCTTCCAGATATATTTGATATTGCAGTTTAAACAGCTTCCAATTTGTATTCAAATTACCAGTTATCCTTAGGTGATGAGAAGATTGTGCGTGGTCCATCGAGGCATTTGTCTTCGTAGGATTCGGTTGCTGCGATGCTTCGCCAGTCGAATAGTTGCTAAGGTTTTCTTCTGTTTCTGGTCTAACTAAATCACTCTAGCTAGTTTTCTGAAGCCAAAATCTTGTACCATGTTATATTATGTGATCGTATTATGTCATTACTCTTTGCTTTACTTCCAGAATGGTCTGATGGTTAGATTTCAATGAAACTACCAATCTTTAATTTAAAGCAAATTAGATTTAATGAATAACAAATATAAACACTACATGAGTTTGTTCATTCTACGGAACTATAACTGATGATAAAGTAAATCAGAAATATTAACTATATTTATCTACACATGCCAACTAAGCTATATCTCTCTAACACTCTGCTGTCTAGTCATTCCTGGTTTTAAGAGACCCAAGATCCTCTGAGTTCAGTTTATATATCTGTATGTAGTGCTGCCATCTAGTGGTTGTCTTACACTATGATGCAGTTGTTAGCCCTTCATATACCATCAGATATACAGATCACTACAGGTGCGAAGAACAAGTATTTATGAATCAAGTAGAATTTATTAAGCAAAAATTTTACATATACTTAACAAGAAGCAGTGAAGACAACATAGAAGTTTCCCATCACTAAAGATCCTTGGAGTTCTTGGTGTTGCCAGCACAACCAATGTTGTTTCTCTTTGAAGTGATGATGAACTGTGTCCAGAAGAGTCATACCCCAGAAGCCATGGTATCGCTGTGCCAACAAAGCTTCGACTTTCGAACTTTTATCCCTCAGTCTCTCATTATTCCTCTCTTAATTGGAGATAGTTCAAATTCACCTCATCCAATGGTTATAAGATGCAAATCATCTTGTGTCACCCCACCTCTGGAATTTGAGCCATATAAACTAAAGACAAGTATTCATCCCTTTACCCCTGGGCCACTCAGAGTTTACATTTCTTTTAAATACAGAATAGTCACAAACAAAGCCACATTCTCTTGTCAATCACACTTCATACCATAATATCAGATAATAAAGGCTTCCTTCTGGTAAAGATCAATTAAAGCAACACATTGATTTTGTTTAAACATAAGGACTGGAATTCTCCGGCCATTCGCTGGCAGAGAGATTCAATCTTCCACTGGAAGCACATCCCGCCTGCGGGTTTCTCAGCGGCATTGTGTACCTTTAATGGGAATTCCCATTGACAGCTGTGGGAACAGAGAATCCTGCCGCCAGCAAACAGCGCACCACCCCCCGCCACCGGGAAAAAAGTGACTGGGAGGCCGGTGAATACTGCCAAGGTGTCATCCTAAGTTCACACTGTTGAACTCAATGCCATTAACTATTCCTTAAAAGCAGAAAGCTCCTTGAATCCAGCGGCACCATTGAAGTCATAAATTCATCAAGTATACTTTCTCACAAGTAGTTGCCTTCCTGTTCCCAAATTACCTGAATTGTTAATTGTCTAACAGAAATTCAAACTGACTCCTTTAAAAAGTGGTTAAATAATAAAATCCACAGCTATTACAGATCTTAAAAATAAGCAGAATTATCAAAACCTTACAACATCGAATTGGGCCTGAAAATGCTCGCAATGTGGGTGGGCCGCATGCTGCATGAGACTATTGTCAGTTCATTATAAACAGCCCAGCATCCAACCCACGGTATTCATTGTCTGTACCTGTTTGAGGGAAATGGGGTCCGGGAATTCTGTCTTTCCAACCCCACTTGTCCTTTTGCGACGAACTGCTTCCACCAGGTTTATCCTCAATGTCTGGACTGAGCACAGGTACGATTCCTAGAATCCACTTTTGTAGCGCACAAAGACTCCGTGAGACGAATAGAGTGAAGTCGATGAGGCTTTATTAAGCATGTCTGTCCCCCAGCAGCCCGATAGTAAACTGGCCTGCGGGGGAAGGCACCGGTTTCTTATACTTCGCCTTCAGGGCGGAGCATGAGGTCAACGGCCAACCAGGACCCGGGATCTGTCAGCCAATGACATTAGGGCGTCCAGTGACCCCCACATGACCCCCAATACATACTACCACAACTTTCTTAATGCTGTCCTCTCTGCCGATGACCTTCTGAAGTCACTTAATAAGCTGGAACATTCTACAGATATTAAAGACAGTTTAAAATCAATGCTCTAATAAGACAAGGCACAGGCTAAATGTCTCCCAAAATGTTACAACTTTTGACAAGTGAACCCTGGAAATGTTCATCTCCTGGCTTGTACACCCTGTGCTTTGAATTTTGAAGGAAGCTGCTTCCCCTGTGCTGAATTAAACAAGGAAAATATGCCAACTTTTACATGTGAGTTTTGCTGAGAACTAAGAGTTGCCCAGTCACAGGTTTCATTTTTCTTTCAAATTAAAAAAAAATAGTTTGATAGCTCTATTTTTCACCTGTCTTTGGCTGATTATCAATAATTGCAATTTCTCAGGAATGGGACATGGAAGGAAAAGGAAAGAAATAAAGATTCTCAAGGTGACACAGTGACATACGTCCAGGAAATAATTACAACACAGTGCTTACAGAGAAGCCTTCAGGTCCATTCAGTCCGATATTGTTGCATTCTAAAATCTCCTTCCCCATTTTGAGCTTTTCACATCAGTATTTCATTTGGTATAAGTGTGTGTTTGTGTGTATACACATGTTTCCTCCCTTCCCCTTTGTTCCTTTTGAAAGTGCTGTTCATCTGTATCCTGAAGTTCTGATGAAAAATCCACACTTGAAATGCAAGTTTGGTTTCCCCCCACAAATGATGACTGACCTACGGAGTGGTTCGAAAATGTTCTTCCTTTATTTCCTCGGGTCTGCGTGTACCAGTTATGCCTGATGAAGCAACTGTGTTCAGGGTAACAAATGCCCTCTTTAATTTCAGAACACATAAATACAGTGCGATCTAGCACAAGTGTCTGGCCTGCTCAGAGTGCTGGGAATTTGGTGAGTTGAGGGATTTAGGTCAGGAGGGAAGGAGGTGTCCCTTTGCTTTTTCTAACCTTTTCATGCTATAGGTATTGATTCTCACTCTGCTGCAGGAGAAGAAGCTAGTTGTCTGTTGAGTATCTGGTAAGTGGCTAAGGTCTGTTCTATATCTAAAGTTTAAAATAGTACAAGAACTT
Source organism: Scyliorhinus torazame (assembly GCF_047496885.1). NCBI lineage: Eukaryota > Metazoa > Chordata > Chondrichthyes > Carcharhiniformes > Scyliorhinidae > Scyliorhinus > Scyliorhinus torazame. Next base: position 71,897,555 of record NC_092720.1, read on the forward strand.
GTGGTAAGGTTAATAAAATACGTAAAAGAAAAGTAAGTAATTGAATAAAACAATTAAGTAAATAACGAAACCACATTAAGGACAGCCCGACAGGCGATATGCCTTGGCTGCAGCATGTGGGAGCTTCTGGATGCCAGTGTGATCGAGGGCAAACATGTCTGCAGATAGTGCCTGCTGCTCGAGGAGCTTGGCTTGCAGCCATTGAGCTGGAGGCTGAGTTGCAGAAACTGCAACACATCAGGGGAGAGAAAGTTACCTGGATGGTTTGTACCAGGAGACGTTCACATGCCTTAAGGTGGGGCCTTCTGATTTGGAAAGTGGTCAGAGTCAAAAGGGGTGACACTGCAGGTATGAGGATCCAGAGGTCAGGAGTGCGGGAGCCTCAACCAGCTCCAGCAATCCAACATGTTTGAGGCTGTTTCAGCTTGTTTGAATGAGAGTGAGGGCTGCAGGATGGATGAGCTAGCTGACCTTGAAACCATGGCACAGGAAGCCATTCAAACTGCGGAGCAAAGAGGAATGAACGTTTACTAGACTGATATCTGGAATGAGTGGTTTTTCTTATGAAGGAAAGTTGGACAGACTAGGCTTGTGTCCACTGGAGTTTAGAAGACAAGAAGTGACTTGATTGGAACATATAAGATCCTGAAAGGTCAAGACAGGGTGAATGTGGAAAAGGTGTTTCCCCTTGTGGGAGCGTTTTTAAAACTAGTGTTTACCATTTAAAAATAAAGGTCTGTCCATTCAAGACAGATGAGGAGAAATATTTTTCTCTCAGAGGGTCGTAAATCTTTGGAACTGTCTTCCCCAAAAAGCGTTGGAAGCAGAGTCTTTAAATATTTTAAAGTCAGCTGAGATAGATTCTTGATAAGCTAGGGGGTGAAAGGTTATTGAGGGTAGGCGGGAATGTGGAGTTTAAGTTCAAATTAGATCAACCATGATCTTATTGAATGGTGGAACAGGAACAAAGGACACTAGAACCATAGAAAAGCTACAGTGTGCAGTGGTTAGCACTGCTGCCTCACTGCGCTGAGGACCCGGGTTAAATCCCTTCCCCAGGTCACTGTCCATGTGGAGTTTGTACATTCTCCCCGTGTCTGCGTGGGTCTAACCCCACAGCCCAAAAGGATGTGCAGGGTAGGTGAATGGGCCACACTAAATTGGCCCTTAATTGGAAAAAAAGAATTGGGTACTCCAAATTTTTATTTTAATTCAAAAACAGAAAAGCTACAGTGCAGAAAGAGGCCATTCAGTCTATCATGTCAGAGCCGACCAAAGAAGAGAAAAAAGAACCAGCAGCTCATTTTAATCCCACTTTCTAGCGCCTGCTCTGTAGCCTTGGATGTTACAGCACTTCAGGTGCAGATCCAGGTACCTTTTAATTGAGTTGAGCATTTGAGCCTCAATTCAGTTAGTGAATGCCAGACGCTAACCATCCTCTGGGTAAAAAAGGTTTATCCTATTACCTTACATCTGGTATTACATTGAGGGCATTTAAAAGTTTATTGGATAAACATATGGATGATAATGGTATAGTGTAGGTTAGATGGCTTTTGTTTCGGTGCAACATCGTGGGCCGAAGGGCCTGTACTGCGCTGTATTGTTCTATGTTCTATGTTCTATGTCCCCTGGTAACTGACCCCTCAGCTAGGGGAAACGTGTCTTTCATGCCTAACCTATCTAGGCCCCTCAATTAGGTCACCCCTCAGCATCCTCTGTTCTCAGGAAAACAACCCATATCCAACCTTTCCTCATAGCTGCAATTTTCAAGTACTGGCAACATTCTTGCAAATCCCCTCTGCACTCTCCACAGAGCAATTATGTCCTTGTCATAATGTGGTGAACAGATCTGTACACAGAGTTCCAGCTGTGGACCAGCATTTTATACAGTTTCAGCATTATATCCCTGCTTTGCATTGTATTCAATACCTCGCCCAATAAAGAAAAATATTCCATGTGCTTTCTTTACCATGTTATCCACCTGTCCATTCACCTTCAAGAACCGGTGGCCATGTATTCCAAGGTCTCTCACTTCCTCATCCCCTCTCAGCTGATGTGTTGGGTAGGCTGGGTCGATGTGGACTGCACTTGATGCAGGGTAGTGAGAGACAGATCTCCAACACTTGATAAGATGCAACACCATTTTATTTAACATCTAAACTATTATACATGTTCAACTGTGGGTTGACACTATGCTGACTTGACTGGAGACCTGATACTAGCCTAACCAGACTTACTAGCTACCACATAGTGTTTGCACTGGCTAGCTCACTAACTCTGACGGTCTCAGAGGCTGGGTCCCGAGAGAGTGGGAAAACTGGTGCCCTCTGGCTTTATAATGGTCGTGTCCTGTCTGGTGATTGGCTGCTCTGTTCTGTGTGCTTACTGGTCATCCTGTGTGCCAATCACTGCCTGTCTGCACTCCATTGTATACATAGATGTATATTATGACATCAGCATTCTCCCATTTATTGAGTATTCCCTTGCTTTGTTTTCCCTTCCCAAATGCATTACCTCACACATCCCTGGATTGAATTCCATTTGCCAATTTTACACACACTCAACCAAATCATTGATGTCGTTCTGAGGACAACCGCTAACATCTTCAGTATCAACTGCATGGACAATTCTTTGTCATTTTCAAATTTCCCGATCATGCTTCCCATATTTCTGTCCAAATCATTGCTATATACATCAAACCGCAAGGGCCAACAGTGAGCCCTGTGGAACACCACTGGAAATCGATTTCCATTTGCAAAACATTACTCTTTGTTTCCTGTCACTGAGCCAATTTTCGATCTAACTCACCACCTTCCCTGTATCACATGAGATCTCACTTTTATGACCAGCCTACCATGTGGGATCTTATCAAATGCCTTATTAAAATCCATGTAGACACCATCCACTGTACTAGCATCATCAATCCTCCTTGTTAGTTCCTCAAAAAATCTGATTCAGTTAGTAAGACGCAATATTTCTCTAACAGAATGATACTGACAATCCTTGATCAATCCATGCCTTTCGAAGTGACAGTTTTGCAAGAATTTTAGAATTGATTCCAATCATTTTCCCACCACCAAATTTAGACTGACCGGCCTATACTTTTCTGTTTTTTGGGGGTGCGGCACTGAAAGCCTTCACCCTGCTTTTGGGCTACGAGGAGGGGGAGGGGGTGGTCTCGCATTCAAAGACACTCATTGAGGGATTTTTTTGAGAAGCTGGGCATTGAAAGCCAACTCCTTGCCCTTTCTGCCAATCGCCCTCCCCCCCCCCCCCCCACCCACAACCGAACCTTCAAGCCCCGTCCCACCATCATTCACATGTGCCTGGGTCCCTCCTTGACCCGAGGCTTTCAGTGAATGCAGTAGTGGCAGCAGCCACCGCCTCACTAGTGGTGCTGCTGAGTACAGAAGAGCTGCTGGCCTCTGATTAGCTCGTAGCCCTTGGCGGGTGGGTCTTCCAACCCCAGGGGGTCTTGATCTTGTGGAAATGATTGTCGCTGGACCGTTAACCGTCGCAGTGACACAAGATGCGGCAGAGGCATCGTGGGCACCTTGTCAGTTCTCCAGTTGCCAGCCTAGACTCTTGTCACCTCCACAGATTCCACCCTTTTCTACCAATTAATGTGACATGAGAAGCAAGTTTGCCTAAATACACTTGAGGAGAATCCATTAGGACAGATACTGTAAAACATAAATATAATTCGCTCCCAAGTTACTAAATAATATTTCTACTGGTTATCAAAATGTCGTTAAATTTCTTATTTTATTTCTTCTGGTTGTAAATTATTTAAGAAATAAAATTCAACTCCAAAAGCTCTTTTTGTTTTTTATTATTCATCTCAATTTTACTGCAAAAGCTGCCAGCTTGAGATCTGCACAGATATTTTTCTGTGGGCAAAATATCAAGGAAAAATATTTTAACATATATTTAAGTGAAGGTGAATTTAATGGAAACCACTTGGATCAAATAATTTTTTTTTAAATTTCCCTATTTGCCTTGGGATTCAGGGATTTATATATTTTTTTAAAATCTTTTCAATGGCATTTTCCACATTTATAAACAGTTCTATACATTTTTCCGCATTAATTTATTTATGTATAGAAAGCATTATCCTCTCCTTTCCTTAATTTACTTTAGATACATTTCGCCACCCTCTGGCTCGGCCTGTGGTCCCTTCCGCCCCCCTCTCCCCCTTGTGTCCTTCACATTTCCCTCCCCTCCCCCCACCTTTTTATCCAACTCCCCTGTCGACCTTGACTATGTTGCTTTGTGATCGGGGAGGGGGTGGGGGGTATTCCCCCCCCCCCTTCTTCCCCCCACATCGTTCCCTTTTTGTGAGGAGTAATTTCTTCACCTAGAGAGTGGTGAATCTGTCGAATTCATGACCGCAGAAAGTAACTGAGGTCAAAACATTGTGTGAATTAAAGAAGAATTAGATGTAGCTCTTGGAGCTAAAGGGATCTGGGGGAGGCGGGATCAGGGTATTGAATTTGATGATCAGCCATGAATGGTGGAGCAGGCTTGAAGGGCAGAATGGCCCTGTTCTGCTTTTATTTTTCAGGTATGAAAGGTTGAGTAAATTGGGCCTTTACTTTCCAGGAGAATGAATGGTGAGATATTGGGAAATTGTTTCCCCGAGCTGGGAATCAAGAACACGGGAGCACAGTCTCAGGATAATGGGTCTATCATTTAGGACTGAGGTGAGGAGAAAGTTCTTCACTCAGGGGATTGTGAATCTTTGGAATTCTCTATCCCAGAGAGTTGAGGTACTCCATTGTTCAGTATTTAAAAAACTGAGAGAGACAGATTTTTGACCTCACCGGGAATCAAAGGATATGGAGAGTAGGCAGGAAAATGGAGTTAAGGCAGATCAGCACTGATCATATTGAATAGCCAAAAGATCGACTCCTGCTCATAGTTCAGCAGCGGGATTCTCCCTTCTGGGGACTAAGTCCCCACGCCGGCAGGAGAACCAGCGCCAAACACTCCGGCGTCAACAGCCCCCGAAAATGTGGAATTCTCCGCACCTCCGGGAGCTAGGTGGACACCGGAGGTGTTGGTGCTGCTCCAGCCGGCGGCGAAGGGACTGCGCAAGTTCGCGCATGCACCGAAGGGCCGCCGTGATCTCGCGCATGCACGGATCCACCGGCATGGTTCCGCACATGCGCAGACAAGCCAGCGTATTTTGGCGCATGCGCAGGGGGTTCTCTTCTCCGCGCTGACCTTGGTGGAGCCCTGCAGGGGCCGGCGCAGAAGGAAGGAGTGCCCCCCACGGCACAGGCCCGCCCACAGATCGGTGGGCACCAATCGCGGGCCAGGCCACCGTGCCCCCCCCCCCCGGGGTCGAATCCCCCGGTGCCCGCCCGAGGACCACCCCTGCCAACTTACCTGCCAGGTCCTGCTGTGTGGAACCATGCGTAACCCACACCGGCGGGACTGGCCAAAAGCGGACGGCCGTTCGGCCCATCGGAGCCTGGAGAATTGCCGGTGAGGCCGCTGCCAATGGCCCCCAACCGACGTGGCGTGAACCCCGCCCCTGGCCAAAAACCGGCGCTGGAGAATACGGCAGCCGGCGTCGGGGCAGGATTCACGCCGCCCCCGGGGATTCTCCGACCCGACGGGGGTCGGAGAATCCCGCCTCATATATTCTTGATGTCACTGGCATAATTGTTACAGCCCATGATCAGTATATATGTATGTAAGAGGTGAGTGTTTAGTTACCCTCAGAATGAGTGTCACAATTAAATAATTCCAGCAGCAAGCATTTTGTGAGCTTAAAAATAAAAGTTATTTATTATCACAATACGATACGATTTACTTGATCATCTTACACACACGCTCATATGCACAAAGGTTAGATACAGAAGAAGTTAATATACATTTGTAGTTTATAATTTTCTTGATCTCTTTCGTTGCAGTCATATAGTTTCTTCGATGAAGTTGATGCTTTAGTTGAAGTGAAGGTCTTGTAAAATGAAGGATTATCAGCAGGCTGTGAGGTTTCTTGCAGTCAAAGTTCTCAAAGATTGATTTACAGCTGAACTCGAGTTGGAACATGCTGGGGTGTTCTTCTATTGAGATTCCTGAGGTATTGCTGCTGATTGCTTTGGCTGCAGAATGGCTTGCAGCTAATCCAATGGCTTCTGGTGGAACTCACATTGCAAGCAGCTTCTTGGTGGTTTTAAAAGCAGGCAACAGAAATGGTTGCATCATCATGCGGCTTGCACAAATTTAAAGTCAATTTTTCAAACAAAGGATGGTGTGCATGCTGATACCAATCATCCTGTGCTGTCATTTGACACCTTAAGAGTTTGAGACTGGGTCGGTGTGTTTGAATGACCCATTCAATTAATAATACTATTTTGTATTAGTTTCAGCTAAGAGAATTGATTCAACATCAGTTTTGCTCCCTCTTGAAACTGGGGAACGGTTTCAATCCATAAAATAAGTCAAGTAATTCTCGGCAAGCTACAGTTTGCAGCCTTTGTATTCTGAGTTAAAAGACAAATGTATTGACTGAAAGTTCATAATATATTGTGGTAATGCCACAATATATATGTTCTTATATTCAATTATTTGCAGTTCAATTTTAATAAATGCCAATCTATCTGAGAGACTTGAACCTATGTGGAACAGTGGCAGGTGTCTGCATGACGCTCAAGATATTGTCCGCCTTATATTGTCCCTCAGCATACTTTCAAACACTTTATCAATGATAAAAGTAAAACTTACAAGTCGAGAGTGTGATAGTTGATCCATTTCCAATTTTCTGGGTGTCAGAATTGTTTTTTTCAAATCCTCTGAGATTAGTTAGCCAGCATCCAATAAACCTTAAAAAAATACTCCACTTCCTTGGTATACATTTTGACATGTTAACTCCCAGTAAAGCAGAATGACCTGAAATAGAACATAGAACATGAAATGCTGCAACACATCACAAGCTACTTGGAAGATAAAAAGAACAAATATAAATATTGCCTCAATACTCTGAAGCACAAGGAGGCAAACAAGCCATTCCTATTGCCTCCAGAATTGTAATTGGCTTGGTACATGAACGGTTAGATAAACAAGCTGCTGTTGGTTGGTAGGTGTAAATCAACAACAAAAATATTTCTGCACAACTGTTGGAAGGTTTGTCCGTGACACGAACACTTAAGGCAAGCTACCTTATCAACTAAATATGAATAATTCACGATTTACACATCCTATCCAGCATGACTTTTTAACCCTGAAAGTAGACCTCGGAGGTGAATTAACCCATTTACTGAAAATATCTAAAACCAATTATCACTGGTATTTCTTTCCCCACATTTGACTTTGAATTAAATTTGCAGTTATTACAATATGTTCTGCTCCAAAGAAGATTGAGAGAACCAGAACAAGTTATGTTAAATTGATGAAATGTCTAAATGAAAAAGTTAAATTTAGGTTATGTGACCGTATGAGAACAATGATTATGAGTCCAATGTCATTGGTGCTTTGGTATTCAGTGTTAACACAGTCACAGTAAGCACCTTGGGGGAGGTGTAAAAGTTGGTAATCTTTGGGAGTGGGGGCCTGGGAAACACGAAAGTTTGGGTTTTTCCTCATGCTATGGAGTTTTAACTCCACAGTGTGCACGTGTGCTGTTGCCGACACTTGTGCATCGCACCTACCCCCTGATGCACGATCAATGACCACTAAAGCGAAGTTGTAGTCCAACTGAAGGCTTTAATAATCTAGATGTTTCCCCCAGCAGCTCAGGTACAGAATGAAGGCTGCTGGGGCGGCACGGGTTCATATATCCCACCTAGCAGGGCGGAGCTATCATACATTCTAACTAATAGAAAGCATACAGTTTCCACCAATGGTGCTTTAGCCTATCAGGTACCGTAATACCTATAATACCACATTCACCCCCTGTTAAAATAGAGCCCGGCGGGGGTGGTGGCCTGAAACTACAAAACATGGCAACGTGGTATAATTAGTTATGGAGGTACCGTAATACCTCCATACAGTGTTTAGTAACTATTTACAATTCGGATAGCTATGTACATTTGATGGTTTATATTTACAGTTTACAATTAAAATGAAGCAATCAGTCGATCGGGGGCCCTGGTCGTCCTCTGTGATCGTCGGAGATTCGGTGGTGACTCCGGTGGAGGCTTGGGCGCCTGTGAGTCCGGGAACGTGGCTTCGATCTCTATGGCAGCTTCAGCACCCTAGATGGTGCTGGTGGGAAAAACAGTTGACCTAGGAAGGAAGCGCCTGCGGGGGGCGTCGGTGGGTGGGGGGGGCTAGACAGGGACGGCGGAAGGACCGATCCTCCTGTAAGGTGCTGCGGTGGAGGGGAGGGTGGGACTGGTGGCTGGGATGTGCGTGGGGTTCCGGCGGGCGCCAGGTCCCGTAGGGAGACCGTATCTGGTCGGCCGTCGGGGTACGCCACGTAGGCATACTGGGGGTTAGCATGGAACAGATGGACCCTCTCGACAAACAGGTCCGACTTGTGCGCCCGCACGTGTTTTCGGAGCAGGATGGGTCCGAGTGCTGCCAGCCAGGTCGGGAGCGAGGTCCCAGAGGAGGAGTTCCTAGGGAATACAAGGAGACGTTCATGGGGTGTCTGATTGGTTGTCGTACAAAGCAGTGACCGGATGGAGTGGAGGGCATCCGGGAGGACTTCTTGCCAGCGGGAGACTGGGAGGTCACTGGACCGTAGGGCCAGTAGGATGGTCTTCCAGACCATTCCGTTCTCCCTCTCTCCCTGTCCGCTACCCCGGGGGTTGTAACTGGTCGTCCTGCTCGAGGCGATGCCCTTGCTGAGCAGTAATTGACGAAATTCGCCGCTCACAAAGGAGGAACCCCTATCACTGTGTATGTAAGTGCAAAGATGCTATGGAGGGCCTTGATGACGGTGGTTGCGGTCATGTCGGGGCAGGGGATGGCGAATGGGAACCGGGAGTACTCGTCAATCACGTTCAGGAAGTACATGTTGCGGTCGGTGGAGGGGAGGGGGCCTTTGAAGTCCATGCTGAGGCGTTCAAAGGGACGGGAAGCCTTTATCAGGTGCGCTTTCTCTGGTCGGTAGAAGTGCGGTTTGCACTCCGCGCAGATTTGGCAGTCCCTGGTGGCTGTCCTGACCTCCTCGATGGAGTAGGACAGGTTACGGGTCTTGACAAAATGGAAAAAGCGAGTGACCCCCCCCAGGTGGCAAGGTCCTCGTGGAGGGCCGGAGCCGGTCCACTTGTGCGGTGGCACATGTGCCGCGGGACAGGGCGTCAGGAGGCTCGTTTAGCTTCCGGGACGATACAAGATCTTGTAGTTGTAGGTGAAGAGTTCGATCCTCCACCGCAAGATCTTGTCGTTTTTTATCTTGCCCCGCTGTGCATTATCAAATATGAAAGCAACCGACCGTTGGTCCGTGAGGAGAGTGAATCTCCTGACGGCCAGGTAATGCCTCCAATGTCGCACAGCTTCTACTAGGGCCTGGGCCTAATTTTCGACTGAGGAGTGGCGGATTCCGGAAGCATGGAGGGTATGAGAGAAGAAGACCACGGGTCTGCCCGCTTGGTTGAGGGTGGCCGCCAGAGCTACGTCGGGCGCATCGCTCTCGACTTGGAAGGGGAGGGACTCATTGATGGCGTGCATCGCGGCCTTTGCAATGTCTGCTTTGATGCGGCTGAAGGCCTGGCGGGCCTCTATCGACAGGGGATAAACTGTGGATTGGATCAGAGGACGGGCCTTGTCCGCATAGTTGGGGACCCACTGGGTGCAGTAGGCAACATTTCAGGGCCTTGGAGCAATGAGGGAGGGGGAACTCCATAAGCAGGCGCATGCGTTCAGGGTCAGGGCCTATAACTCCATTTCGCACTATGTCGCCGAGGATGGCTAGGCGGTCGGTGCTAAACACGCATTTATCCTTGTGGTATGTAAGTTTAAGGATTTTAGCGGTCTGGAGAAATTTTCGGAGGTTGGTGCCGTGGTCCTGCTGGTCATGGCCACAGATGGTGACATTATCGAGATACAGGAATGTTGCCCGTAAACCGTACCGGTCAACCATTCGGTCCATCTCGCGCTGGAAGACCGAGACCCCATTGGTGACGCCGAAGGGAACCCTGAAGAAGTGATAGAGCCGCCCATCTGCCTCCAAGGCAGTGTATTTGCGCTCACTAGTACGGATGGGGAGCTGGTGGTAGGCGGACTTGAGATCCACCGTGGAGAAGACCTTATAATGTGCAATCCTGTTTACCAGGTCAGATATGCGGGGGAGAGGGTACGCGTCCAGCTGCGTAAACCTGTTGATGGTCTGACTGTAGTTGATGACCATCCTATGCTTCTCCCCGTTCATTATCACCACTACTTGAGCTCTCCAGGGGCTGTTACTGGCTTCAATGACCCCTTCCCTCAGTAGCCTTTGGACCTCTGACCTAATAAAGATCTGGTCCTGGGCACTGTAGCGTCTGCTCCTGGTGGTGACGGGTTTGCAATCCGAGGTGAGGTTCGCAAACAGGGAAGGCGGGTCGACCTTGAGGGTCGCGAGGCTGCAGACAGTAAGGGGGGGTATAGGGCCGGCAAATTTGAAGGTCAGACTTGAAATGAAAAATGAAATGAAAATCACTTATTGTCACGAGTAGGCTTCAATGAAGTTACTGTGAAAAGCCTCGGGTTGCCACATTCCGGCGCCTGTTTGGGGAGGCTGGTACAGGAATCGAACCGTGCTATTGGACTGCTTTGGTCTGCTTTGAAAGCCAGCAATTTAGCCCAGTGTGCTAAACCAGCCCCGAGGTTACACTGGAAGTCTAAACTCAGGAGTGTAGCCGTGCAGAGGTGGGGAAGGACGTAGAGATGGAAATTTTTGAATTCCCTTCCCTGGACTGTGAGGTTTGCTACACAAAACCCCTTTATCTCCACTGAGTGTGAACCGGAAGCCAGGGAGATTTTTTGATTAATGGGGTGGATGAGGAGAGAACAGCGCCTTATCGTGTCAGGGTGTATGAAGCTCTCCGTGCTCCTAGAGTCGATTCGGCAGGACGTCTCGTGCCCCTTGATGAATATGGTCGTCGTAGCAGTTGAGAGTGTTCGAGGCCGAGACTGATCCAGAGTCACCGAGGCTAATCGCAGCAGTTGAGAGTTCTCTTCGGGCAGTGCGTGGTCAGCCGAGCTGGGGTCCTGGGGGTTCATCCAAGATGGCGGCTCCCATTGGTCGCACATGGCTGGGGGTGCACAAAATGGCGGTGCCCATCCCTCCAACGTGGCGTCCGCGGAACAAGATGGCGGCGCCCGGGGTCCGCACATGGCCCTGGAATATGAAGATGGCGGCGACCGCTGGCTGCACAGGTCCGGTGGAGAAGTTTGTGGTTGCAGTCCGTATGCGCCGCCGGAGACCGTGGCAACCGCACGGGCCTGGCATACCCCCACGAAATGGCCCTTTTTGCCGCATCCCTTGCAGGTGGATGCGCGGGCCGGGCAGTGCTGGCGGGGGTGCTTGGCCTGCCCACAAAAGTAGCAGCGGGGCCCCTCGGGGTTGCCAGGCCGCTTTGCAGCGCAGGCCTGTGGGGGAATGGGGGAAGTCTCAGGGTCGGCCACGGAGGGGTTCCACGCTGCCCAGGGGGCGGCCATTCCTGGAGGCCATGTCCAGGGAGCCTGCAAGGGCCTGTGCCTCCCTGAGACCCAGAGTGTCCTTTTCTAACAGACGCTGGCGAATTTGTGAAGATAGCATACCTGCCACGAAAGCGACCCGGACTAAGAGTTCCGTGTGTTCGCTCGCCGAAATCTGCGGGCAGCTGCAGCTTCTTCCCAACACCAGGAGTACACGGTAGAATTCCTCCAGCGATTCCCCAGGGGTTTGTCGCCTTGTTGCAAGCAGGTGCCAGGCGTAGACCTGGTTTACCGGGTGAATATAGTGTCCTTTTAGCAGCTCTATTGCTGCATCGAAGTCTTCCTCGATGAGGGTGTAAACCTCCGGACTCACCCTTGAGTGCAGGACGTGCAGTTTCTGCTCTCCCGTGGGTGCGTTTTTAGCCGTCCCGAGATACCCTTCAACGCACGCCAGCAAGTGCTTAAAGATTGCCGCTGAGTTCGCCGCGTGGGGGCTAAGTTGCAGACACTCCGGCTTGATTTGGAGCTCCATCCTTTCTTCTTAAAAAACTAGCTTATTAAATTGATGCACGATCAATGACCACTAAAGTGAGGTTGTAGTCCAACTGAAGGCTTTAATAAGCTAGATGTTTCCCCCAGCAGCTCAGGTACAGAATGAAGGCTGCTGGGGCGGCACGGGTTCTTATACCCCGCCTAGCAGGGTGGAGCTATCATACATTCTAACCAATAGAAAGCATACAGTTTCCACCAATGGTGCTTTAGCCTATCAGGTACCGTAATACCTATAATACCACACCCCCAAACCAAAAAAGTCAGCCAAATTGACAGAAACATAGGAACACAAAAAGGAGAAGGCAGTTTAACTCCTTGAGCCTGTTCCCTGACTCAATCAGATCAAGGTTAATCTCTGACCCCACCCCATGCACTCATCTTTTCCCCATATTTTGTGTTACCTTGGTTAACAAATAATTAACAATAATATTTTTTAAATGATGTGGAGATGCCGGCGTTGGACTGGGGTGAGCACAGTACGAAGTCTTACAACACCAGGTTAAAGTCCAACAGGTTTGTTTCGATGTCACTAGCTTTCGGAGAGCTGCTCCTTCCTCAGGTGAATGAAGAGGTATGTTCCAGAAACACATATATAGACAAATTCAAAGATGCCAAACAATGCTTGGAATGCGAGCATTAGCAGGTGATTAAATCTTTACAGATCCAGAGATGGGGTGACCCCAGGTTAAAGAGGTGTGAATTGCATCAAGCCAGGACAGTTGGTAGGATTTCGCAGGCCAGATGGTGGGGGGTGAATGTAATGCGACATGAATCCCAGGTCCCGGTTGAGGCCGCACTCATGTGTGCGGAACTTGGCTATAAGTTTCTGCTCGGCGATTCTGCGTTGTCTCGCGTCCTGAAGGCCGCCTTGGAGAACGCTTACCCGGAGATCAGAGGCTGAATGCCCTTGACTGCTGAAGTGTTCCCCGACTGGAAGGGAACATTCCTGCCTGGTGATTGTTGCGCGATGTCCGTTCATTCGTTGTCGCAGCGTCTGCATGGTCTCGCCAATGTACCACGCTTCGGGACATCCTTTCCTGCAGCGTATGAGGTAGACAACGTTGGCCGAGTCGCACGAGTATGTACCGCGTACCTGGTGGGTGGTGTTCTCACGTGTAATAGTGATATCCATGTCGATGATCTGGCACGTCTTGCAGAGATTGCCATGGCAGGGTTGTGTGGTGTCGTGGTCACTGTTCTGAAGACTGGGTAGTTTGCTGCAAACAATGGTTCGTTTGAGGTTGCGCGGTTGTTTGAAGGCAAGTAGTGGGGGTGTGGGAATGACCTTGGCAAGATGTTCATCGTCATCAATGACGTGTTGAAGGCTGTGAAGAAGATGACGTAGTTTCTCTGCTCCGGGGAAGTACTGGACGACGAAGGGTATTCTGTCGGTTGTGTCCCATGTTTGTCTTCTGAGGAGGTCGGTGCGGTTTTTCGCTGTGGCGCTTTGGAACTGTCGATCGATGAGTCGAGTGCCATATCCCGTTCGTACGAGGGCATCTTTCAACGTCTGTAGATGGCTGTTACGCTCCTCCTCATCTGAGCAGATCCTGTGTATACGGAGCGCTTGTCCATAGGGGATGGCTTCTTTAATGTGTTTAGGGTGGAAGCTGGAGAAGTGGAGCATCATGAGGTTATCCGTGGGTTTGCGGTAAAGCGAAGTGCTGAGGTGACCATCCTTGATGGAGACGAGTGTGTCCAAGAATGCAACTGATTTTGGAGAGTAGTCCATGGTGAGTCTGATGGTTGGATGGAACTTATTAATGTCATCGTGTAGTCGTTTCAGTGATTCTTCGCCGTGGGTCCAAAGGAAAAAAATGTCATCGATGTATCTGGTGTATAACGTCGGTTGAAGGTCCTGTGCGGTGAGTAGGTCCTGTTCAAACTTGTGCATGAAGATGTTGGCGTATTGGGGTGCGAATTTGGTCCCCATGGCTGTTCCGTGCGTCTCGATGAAGAACTTGTTGTCGAAGGTGAAGACGTTGTGATCCAGAATGAAGCAGATGAGTTGCAGAATTGCGTCTGGAGATTGGCAGTTGTCGGTGTTGCGTACTGAGGCTGTTGCAGCAATGCCGTCGTCATGGGGGATGCTGGTGTAGAGTGCCGAGACGTCCATTGTGACGAGGAATGTTCCTGGTTCAACTGGTCCATGGGTGCTGAGTTTCTGTAGGAAGTCCGTCGTGTCGCGACAGAAGCTGGGCGTACCTTGTACGATGGGTTTCAAGATGCCCTCGATGTAGCCAGAAAGGTTCTCACACAAGGTCCCATTGCCTGAAACGATAGGGCGGCCTGGTGTGTTGGCCTTATGTATTTTCGGGAGGCAGTAGAGATCTCCAATGCGGGGAGTACGTGGGATGAGAGCACGTAGGGTGCTCTGAAGATCTGGATCCAAGGTCTTGATCAGTCTGTTAAGTTGGCGGATGTGTTCCTTGGTCGGATCTGCGGGTAACTGTCTGTAGTGTTCTTGGTTGTTCAGTTGTCGGTATACTTCTTTGCAGTAGTCCGTTCTGTTCAGTACGACAGTGGCCCCTCCTTTGTCTGCTGGTTTGATGACGATGCTGCGATGCTGCGAAGATTTTTAAAATGAACAATTGATCTTACAGTGATTGCCATTTACAGAAGAGGATTCCAAATTCCTATGTGTTTCCTAACTCCATACCTGAAATTCAGAAAATTTGAGCCAGACCTGTGCCCCTTTGTTTAAGAGTTCCCACCTGGTGGAACAGGGTAGATTCAGAAAATCTATCTGTTCCCCTTAATTGGCAGGATTTTCCGGTCAGCTTGCCCCAAACCGGAAATTCCCGCCCATGGTTGACGGACCTTTAACTGGTCCATCAAATTGTCCATCCTGCAGCAGGTGGGACCAGGAAATTTGCATTTGCATTTCTACTAAATTCCAGGGAATGCAACACTGGCTTGTGTAATCACGCCTCGTAATTTAGCCCTTAATGTCCAGGTATCAGTCTAGTATCAGTCTAGTAAATCTAGGTGACACTCCCTCCAAAGTCCATATAACCTTGCTGAAGTGTGGTGCCCTGAATTGCTCACAATATTCCAGGTGTGGTCAAACAAGTGAACATCACAGCACATACACACATACATAGTGATGGACAGATCAACGGACCAATTAGCACACACAACAGACAAGAACATACACAGTACAAAACAAGGAACACGACACTTCCTGGGCAGTCCAGCAGGAGAGGCTCAGGGCAAGGACCTCCAAGCCAGACACTCAGACAGTCACCGTGTGCTGAGTACCAGAGTTTGTTATATAAATAGTTAAAAGAAATAAAACTGCGTTGTACCAATCGCAACCGTGTTGGTTCGTCTGTGTCTCAGAGTACCCAACACTTCATAGATTACATAGATTACATAGAACATACAGTGCAGAAGGAGGCCATTCGGCCCATCGAGTCTGCACCGACCCACATTAATCCCTCACTTCCACCTTATCCCCGCAACCCAATAACCCCTCCCAACCCTTATGGACACTACGGGTAATTTAGCATGGCCAATCCACCTAACCTGCACGTCTTTGGACTGTGGGAGGAAACCGGAGCACCCGGAGGAAACCCACGCGGACACGGGGAGAACGTGCAAACTCCGCACAGACAGTGACCCAGCAGGGAATCGAACCTGGGACCCTGGCGCTGTGAAGCCACAGTGCTAATCACTTGTGCTACCGTGCTGGTACCAGAAGTGAATTAAAACCTACCCACAAATCTGCCATCCTGCGCCATGGACACCGTCAACACACCGCAGCCGTTGCAAGTCGCTGGGAACCTTGGCGTAAATTGGACGCTGTTCAAACAGCGCTTCAAACTCTTTTTGGAAGCCAACGAAAAACAGAGCGCCTCGGACAAAAGAAAGATCGCCATCCTCCACACCACCGCAGGTCAGCACGCCATCCATGTCCTCAACTCCCTGGTGTTAGAGGAAGGCGATGACAAATCTAAATACGACACGGTCCTCCTCAAGCTCGACCAACACTTCAACATTGAAGTCAACGAGAGCTTTGAGAGGTATGTCTTCCAGCAGCGCCTGCAAGGTAAGGATGAGCTCTTTCAGTCATTCCTGACGCATCTCCGAATACTCGCGCAGTCCTGCGGTTACGACAACACCTCAGAGTCCATGATGCAGGACCAGATTATTTTTGGGGTTGCCTCAGGCAGCCTACGCCAGCAGCTTTTAAAAATAAAAGGCCTAACCTTAGCATCTGCAGTTGAAGCCTGTGTCCTGCACGAGAACGCGACTAGCCACTATGCCAAATTTCAGGTGACCGAATCGGCGCGGAGCCCCGGGGTCCCACGCGACCGGATCGGCGAGCCAGATGCCCCACGAGGCCGAATGGGTCCAGGTGATCGAGTTTCTCCCGGCCCGGACGAGGGCGGCCGTTTCGCGCACTTTTCGAGGCCTCCCGCCCCTGTGCGCGCCAAAACCTACGGCAACACTGAGGGACATGATGCGCATGCGCGCTTGATGCAAGACCGAACTGTGCATGCGCAGTGGCGCAACGAACACCATGACGTCACGACGTGCGGCAACTGTGGAGCTGCACATTTAAAAGGGCAATGTCCCGCAAAAACCCGACAATGCCTACGCTGTGGCAAGGTGGGCCACTACGCTGCTTACTGTCGAGCAGCTCAACCTGTCGATCTTCCACATCTCCGACAACCGCGCAGGAACATGCAGACCATTCAGCCTCCACATTACGACATCCAGACCGATGACACAGATGACCGAGACGCCTTCCGGGTTGCGGTCATTGATGGGAACCGAGTCAACACAATCAATCCGGGTGATGAATGGTGTGCCACCCTGACGGTCAACCGATCGCCGATCACTTTCCGCCTGGACACTGGCGCCTCCGCCAACCTCATAGCATGGTCAGCCTTCTATACCATGAAGGTCAGACCACCAATCCGGCTGTCCCGGTGCAGGATGGTCGACTACAACGGGAACGTTATCCCAGCTATGGGATCCTGCCAGCTCCAGGTGACACACAACACACACATGGTCACACTCTCGTTCGAGATAGTCGGCTCATCGATGGACTCCCTGCTAGGCGCACAGGCATGCAAGGCTCTCCACCTCGTGCAACGAGTCCACTCTCTCTCTCCAGAAGGCACATCTGACTTCCTGGATGCAGAGTTCAACGCACAGCTCCAATCGCTCCTCACTCACAACCAGGAGGCATTCGAGGGCATGGGAACACTGCCATACACCTACCGAATTCGCCTCAAACCAGATGTCATTCCGGTCATTCACGCACCTCGCAGAGACCCTGCGCCACTCAAAGACCGCCTCAAGCAGCAGCTGCAGGATCTCCAGGACCAAGGGGTCCTATCCAGGGTCATGGAGCCCACGCCGTGGGTCAGTTCCATGGTGTGTGTCAAGAAGCCCTCCAGCGAGCTCCGCATATGTATTGACCCAAAAGACCTCAATAACAATATCATGAGGGAACATTATCCCATACCCAAACAGGAGGAGATCACGAGTGAAATGGCCCAGGCGAAAATATTTACGAAACTGGATGCCTCTAAGGGGTTTTGGCAGATCCAACTCGATCCGTCCAGCCGAAAGCTATGCACCTTCAATACTCCTTTCGGCAGGTTCTGCTACAACCGGATGCCATTTGGCATCATCTCAGCATCCGAGGTCTTTCATAGGATCATGGAGCAGATGATGGAAGGCATCGAAGGGGTGCGCGTATACGTGGACGCGTCATCATCTGGTCCACCACACCACAGGAGCACATATATCGTCTCCAACGCGTTTTTGCCCGCATACGGGAAAACGGCCTGCGCCTCAACCGAGCCAAGTGTTCCTTTGGCCAAACCGAGCTGACGTTCCTGGGGAACGGTCAGGGGTCCGTCCAGATGCAGACAAGGTGAGCGCCATCACAGCCATGCCGCAGCCGGCAGACAAGAAAGCAGTGCTACGTTTCCTTGGCATGGTCAACTTCCTGGGGAAGTTCATTCCCAACCTTGCCGCCCACACGACAGCTCTGCGCCACCTCGTCAAAAAGTCCACAGAGTTCCAGTGGCAACACACACACCAGCTGGAATGGGAGGAGCTCAAACTCAAACTCACCACTGCACCGGTATTGGCGTTCTTTGACACGTCTCGTGCCACCAAAATCTCGACTGATGCCAGCGAATCCGGCATTGGAGCAGTGCTCCTGCAGTGGGATGACACGTCGTCATGGGCCCCGGTCGCCTATGCATCGCGGGCCATGACCCCCACAGAGCAGCGCTACGCACAGATCGAAAATGGGTGCCTGGGCTTGCTAACCAGTTTAGACAAGTTCCATGATTATGTATATGGTCTTCCCCGGTTCACTGTCGAAACTGACCACCGCCCCCTGGTCAGCATCATAAACAAGGACCTGAACGAGAGGACCCCTCGCCTCCAGCGCATCCCACTTAAACTCAGGAGGTACAACTTCCAACTGGTCTACACCCCAGGGAAGGAACTCATCATTGCGGATGCACTATCCAGAGCAGTGAGCACGCCACCAGATTCGGAGGGGTTCGTATATTGGGTCGAGGCGCAGGTGGCCTTCACATTGGCAAATCTGCCAGCTACGACTCCAGTCTGGCCCGTATTTGCCGAGAGACTGCGGCCGACCCCCTTCTACAACGTGTGATGTGCCACATGACGGGAGGGTGGCTCAAAGGGCAGTGCCCACAGTTCTACAATGTCCGAGATGACCTGGCCGTCATTGATGGTGTCCTTCTGAAGCTGGACCAGATTGTGATTCCGCACAGCATGCACAAGCTGGTTCTCGACCAACTACACGAAGGACTTGGGGGTCGAGAAGTGCAGACGGAGGGCCCGAGAGGCGGTATACTGGCCGGGCATCAGTGACGATATTACCAACATGGTGCTCAACTGTCCCACCTGCCAAAGGTTTCAGCCGGCGCAACCTCCTGAAACGCTTCTGCCCCATGAGCTGGTGACGTCCCGCTGGGAGAAGGTGGGTGTGGACCTATTTCACACGCTCAGCAGGGACTATGTCATCATCGTTGACTACTTCTCCAACAACCTGAAGTCATACGTCTGCATGATTTGACGTCGTCTGCTGTCATCAGGGCTTGCAAAGACACCTTTGCTCGCCACGGCATTCCGATGACTGTCATGTCGGACAATGGGCCCTGTTTCGCCAGCCAGGAATGGTCATCGTTTGCTGCCTCGTATGGCTTCACACACGGCCTATCGCTCGGCCCCACGAGCCACTAGTCTCTCACCAGCCCAGCTGCTGACGGGTCGTGCCCTCAGAACCACTGTGCCTTCCATCCTGGCACCCACAATAGACCATGCTGCATAGGATGCAACTGCAGCGCGGTAGCCAGAAGAGGTCATATGACACACGGGCATCTGATCTTCCCGCCCTGGCCCCTGGAGACGACGTCCGCATCCACCTACCAGAAAGTGGCTGGACAGCACCTGCCGAAGTTCTCCGACGCGTGGCTCCCCGCTCGTTCCTGGTCGCATGCCTGATGGATCCGCTCATAGGCGCAATCGCCGGGCTCTTCGCCTGCTTCCACGCTCACAACGAGAAATTACACTGACACCGTGTCCTCCTGTGGTTCCTGATAGCCACTTTGTTGAGCTGCCTGCTACCATGCCCCTTCCGTCGCCGCCCGTGGCCAGGCCCACACCTCAGCCGGTGGTTCCAGACCCACCCTTGAGGCGGTCAACCCAAATTCGTCGCCCACCTACTAGACTGGACTTGTGAGACTGTTTACACGTTGAACTCATGCAACTACTGTTTTAACATGTTTATGTTCTTATCGTTACAGGAATTTGTTTTATCGTTCCACATTTCCACGTTCTTTGTTATGGTACAACCTCGTTATTATGTCACATCCGACATCGCCCCTTGTATATAGTTAAGCCCCATGTACATGCTGTAAATATTACACACACACACATTTAGCTGCACTCAGTACACATCTCTATTTATAACCACGTAGGCACATAATCTTGTAAAAAAGGGGGGGATGTCATGATATTCAGGTGAACATCACAGCACATACACACATACATAGTGATGGACAGATCAACGGACCAATTAGCACACACAACACGACAGCCAATCACAGACAAGAGCATACACAGTACAAAACAAGGAACACAACACTTCCTGGGCAGTCCAGCAGGAGACGGCTCAGGGCAAGGACCTCCAAGCCAGACACTCAGAGAATCACCATGTGCTGAGTACCAGAGTTTGTTATATAAATAGTTAAAAGAAATAAAAATGCGTTGTACCAATCGCAACCGTGTTGGTTCGTCTGTGTCTCAGGGTACCCAACACTTCAATAATCTTATCAGAATTTTTGATTAATTTCTGCACCTGCTCAAGACAGGATTAGCTTCCGACTGGGCTGGGAACACTAAGGAAGAAACCAAGGACCAGGTAAGCCTAAGCATCGACCCAAGAATTAAGCTCGAAATGGAGCAATTCTGATGGTGGTAAGTTTTAAGGAAACTGGGTGCACTAGGGAAACGTATTCCTGCTCCTCCTCGCCGACAGGAATTGCTCCCGAAGGCTGTCCTCACTTTGCTGCAGCTGTCGGCTGTCCCAATGCCGGAGAAATTGCCAGCCACAATTAAACCTGCAAATCAGGTTAAATCCAAGGTCAGTATATTTAAAGTGTTAATCTGCCCTCCTGCCCCACCTGAGTAAAAGCTGGAAATTGGTGCGGGGGTGGGGCCGTGAGGTGGAGTAGGCTTCCAAACACGTTTTCTTTCTTTTTTGAGGATTTAACCCCCACACCCCATGCCTGCAAACATCCAATCCAACCAGTTTCGCTGAGTTCAAATTCACCCACTTTTCTCAGTCTGCCTGTTTCCCGATCTGAGTCATTCTGAATGAAGATTAGGGCTAAGCCTGTGTGGCTATTGCCACCTCAGAGAGGGAAATTTTATAATGGAGTGGGAAAAATCATCCTTCGACTGCAGGCATAACTTAACTGTTTAAAGAAAGTAGACTATATGGGCGGGATTCTCCGACACCCCGCCGGGTCGGAGAATCCCCGGGGGGCGGCATGAATCCCGCCCCGCCGCTCCAACGCCGACCACCATATTCTCTGGCAGGCGAAAAGTCACGCTGACGGGAATCGTGCCACGCGCCTCGCAGAATGGCGAGAATCGGCGCGACACAATGGGCCCCAGGGCTGCTCCAAATCTCCGGCCCGGCTGGGCCGAAGTCCCGCCAACACGCGTAAATCAAACAAGCTTTTTAACAGCATCAACCAGTCGTGCTGGCTGATGCCAGCGAGCGCGGAGGTAGGGGTCGGCGTGAGGCGGCCGCCGGAGAGGAGATTGCACAGCCGTAGGTGGGATGGGTCGCGGGTGCCAGTGGATTGTGCTCACCAGGGCCGAGGGTGCGTGCCGGTATTCGGGGTCGGTGCTGGGGGTTCGGGGGAGGGGGAGGCTGGGGTTGGGAGGAGAAGGGAGGGTTCCGTGGCTCGGGGGTGCCAGGGATCGGAGTGCCGGGGAGGGGGGTGCCAGGGATCAGTGTGCCGGGGAGGGGAGTGCCGGGAAGGGGAGTGCCAGGGAGGGGAGTGCCAGGGCGGGGGGATGCCGGGGAAGGGAGTGCCGGGGAGGGGAGTGCCAATGAGAGGAGTGCCAGGGGAGGGGATTGCCAGGGAGGGGAGTGCCAGGGCGGGGAGTTCCGGGGTGGGGGGGTGCCGGGGAGGGGAGTGCCGGGGCGGGAGGGGTGCCAGGAATCGGAGAGCCGGGGAGGGGGGTGCCAGGGATCGGAGTGCCGGCGAGGGGGTTGCCAGGGATCGGAGTGCCGGGGAGGGGGTTGCCAAGGATCGGAGTGCCGGGGAGGGGAGTGCCGGGGAGGGGAGTGCCGGGGAGGGGAGTGCCGGGGAGGGGAGTGCCGGGGAGGGGAGTGCCGGGGAGGGGAGTGCCAGGGAGGGGAGTGCCGGGGAGGGGAGTGCCGGATCGGGGTGTGCCGGGGAGGGGAGTGCCGGGGCAGGGGGATACCGGGGAGGGGAGTGCCGGGGAGGGGAGTGCCGGGGAGGGGAGTGCCGGGGGGGGGGGGGGAGTGCCAGGGAGGGGAGTGCCAGGGAGGGGAGTGCCGGGGCTGGGGGAGCCGGGGAGGAGAGTGCCGGGGAGGGGAGTGCCGGGGAGGGGAGTGCCGGGGAGGGGAGTGCCAGGGAGGGGAGTGCCGGGGAGGGGAGTGCCTGGGCGGGGGGAGTGCCAGGGAGGGGAGTGGCGGGGAGGGGAGTGCCGGATCGGGGTGTGCCGGGGAGGGGAGTGCCGGGGCGGGGGGTGCCGGGGAGGGGAGTGCCGGCGAGGGAAGTGCCTGGGCAGGGGGATGCTGGGGAGGGGAGTGCCGGGGACAGGACTGCCGGTGCGGGCGGGTGCCGGGGAGGGGAGTGCCGGGGAGGGAAGTGCCAGGGCAGTGGGGTGCCGAGGAGGGCAGTGCCGGGGATGGGAGTGCCGGCGAGGGAAGTGCCTGGGCAGGGGGATGCCGGGGAGGGGAGTGCCGGGGAGCGGATTGCCAGGGAGGGGAGTGCCAGGGAGGGGAGTGCCAGGGCTGGGGGGTGCCGTGGAGGGGAGTGCCGGGGAGGGGAGTGCCGGGGAGGGGATTGCCAGGGAGGGGAGTGCCGGGGCGGGGAGTGCCAGGGTGGGGGGGGTGCCGGGGCGGGGGGGGGGGTGGCAGGGATCGGAGTGCCGGGGAGGGGAGTGACGGGGAGGGGAGTGCCGGGGTTGTGGGTTGCCGGGGAGAGGAGTGCCAGGGAGAGGAGTGCCGGGGACGGGACTGCCGGTGCGGGCGGGTGCCGGGGAGGGGAGTGCCGGGGAGGGAAGTGCCAGGGCAGTGGGGTGCCGAGGAGGGCAGTGCCGGGGATGGGAGTGCCGGGGAGGGGAGTGCCGGGGAGGGGAGTGCCCGGGCGTGGGGAGTGCCGGGGAGGGGAGTGCCGGGGTGGTGGGTTGCCGGGGAGAGGAGTGCCGGCGAGGGAAGTGCCTGGGCAGGGGGATGCCGGGGAGGGGATTGCCGGGGAGCGGATTGCCAGGGAGGGGAGTGCCAGGGAGGGGAGTGCCAGGGCTGGGGGGTGCCGTGGAGGGGAGTGCCGGGGATGGGAGTGCCGGGGAGGGGAGTGCCGGCGAGGGGAGTGCCGGCGAGGGAAGTGCCTGGGCAGGGGGATGCCGGGGAGGGGAGTGCCGGGGAGCGGATTGCCAGGGAGGGGAGTGCCAGGGAGGGGAGTGCCAGGGCTGGGGGGTGCCGTGGAGGGGAGTGCCGGGGAGGGGAGTGCCGGGGAGGGGATTGCCAGGGAGGGGAGTGCCAGGCCGGGGAGTGCCAGGGTGGGGGGGGTGCCGGGGCTGGGGGGGGGTGGCAGGGATCGGAGTGCCGGGGAGGGGAGTGACGGGGAGGGGAGTGCCGGGGTGGTGGGTTGCCGGGGAGAGGAGTGACAGGGAGAGGAATGCCGGGGACGGGACTGCCGGTGCGGGCAGGTGCCGGGGAGGGGAGTGCCGGGGAGCGAAGTGCCAGGGCAGTGGGGTGCCGAGGAGGGCAGTGCCGGGGATGGGAGTGCCGACGAGGGAAGTGCCTGGGCAAGGGGATGCCGGGAGGGGAGTGCCGGGGAGCGGATTGCCAGGGAGGGGAGTGCCAGGGAGGGGAGTGCCAGGGCTGGGGGGTGCCGTGGAGGGGAGTGCCGGGGAGGGGAGTGCCGGGGAGGGGATTGCCAGGGAGGGGAGTGCCGGGGCGGGGAGTGCCAGGGTGGGGGGAGTGGCAGGGACGGGGGGGGTGGTAGGGATCGGAGTGCCGGGGTGGGGAGTGACGGGGAGGGGAGTGCCGGGGTGGTGGGTTGCCGGGGAGAGGAGTGCCAGGGAGAGGAGTGCCGGGGACGGGACTGCCGGTGCGGGCGGGTGCCGGGGAGGGGAGTGCCGGGGAGGGAAGTGCCAGGGCAGTGGGGTGCCGAGGAGGGCAGTGCCGGGGATGGGAGTGCCGGGGAGGGGAGTGCCGGGGAGGGGAGTGCCCGGGCGTGGGGAGTGCCGGGGAGAGGAGTGCTGGGGTGGTGGGTTGCCGGGGAGAGGAGTGCCGGCGAGGGAAGTGCCTGGGCAGGGGGATGCCGGGGAGGGGAGTGCCGGGGAGCGGATTGCCAGGGAGGGGAGTGCCAGGGAGGGGAGTGCCAGGGCTGGGGGGTGCCGTGGAGGGGAGTGCCGGGGAGGGGAGTGCCGGGGAGGGGATTGCCAGGGAGGGGAGTGCCGAGGCGGGGAGTGCCAGGGTGGGGGGGGGGTGCCGGGGCGGGGGGGGGGGGGGTGGCAGGGATCGGAGTGCCGGGGAGGGGAGTGACGGGGAGGGGAGTGCCGGGGTGGTGGGTTGCCGGGGAGAGGAGTGCCAGGGAGAGGAGTGCCGGGGACGGGACTGCCGGTGCGGGCGGGTGCCGGGGAGGGGAGTGCCGGGGAGGGAAGTGCCAGGGCAGTGGGGTGCCGAGGAGGGCAGTGCCGGGGATGGGAGTGTCGGGGAGGGGAGTGCCGGGGAGGGGAGTGCCGGCGAGGGAAGTGCCTGGGCAGGGGGATGCCGGGGAGGGGAGTGCCGGGGAGCGGATTGCCAGGGAGGGGAGTGCCAGGGAGGGGAGTGCCAGGGCTGGGGGGTGCCGTGGAGGGGAGTGCCGGGGAGGGGAGTGCCGTGGAGGGGATTGCCAGGGAGGGGAGTGCCGGGGCGGGGAGTGCCAGGGTGGGGGGGGGTGCCGGGGCGGGGGGGGTGGCAGGGATCGGAGTGCCGGGGAGGGGAGTGACGGGGAGGGGAGTGCCGGGGTGGTGGGTTGCCGGGGAGAGGAGTGCCAGGGAGAGGAGTGCCGGGGACGGGACTGCCGGTGCGGGCGGGTGCCGGGGAGGGGAGTGCCGGGGAGGGAAGTGCCAGGGCAGTGGGGTGCCGAGGAGGGCAGTGCCGGGGATGGGAGTGCCGGCGAGGGAAGTGCCTGGGCAGGGGGATGCCGGGGAGGGGAGTGCCGGGGAGCGGATTGCCAGGGAGGGGAGTGCCAGGGAGGGGAGTGCCAGGGCTGGGGGGTGCCGTGGAGGGGAGTGCCGGGGAGGGGAGTGCCGGGGAGGGGATTGCCAGGGAGGGGAGTGCCGGGGCGGAGAGTGCCAGGGTGGGGGGGGTGCCGGGGCGTGGGGGGTGGCAGGGATCGGAGTGCCGGGGAGGGGAGTGACGGGGAGGGGAGTGCCGGGGTGGTGGGTGCCGGGGAGAGAAGTGCCAGGGAGAGGAGTGCCGGGGACGGGACTGCCGGTGCGGGCGGGTGCCGGGGAGGGGAGTGCCGGGGAGGGAAGTGCCAGGGCAGTGGGGTGCCGAGGAGGGCAGTGCCGGGGATGGGAGTGCCGGGGAGGGGAGTGCCGGGGAGGGGAGTGCCCGGGCGTGGGGAGTGCCGGGGAGGGGAGTGCCGGGCGGGGTGTGCCGGGGAGGGGAGTGCCGGGGCAGGGGGGTGCCAGGGAGTGGAGTGCCGGGGAGGGAAGTGCCGGGGCTGGGGGATGCTGGGGTGGGGAGTGCCGGGGAGGGGAGTGCCGGGGAGGGGAGTGCCGGGGCGGGGAGTGCCGGGGCTGGGGGGGTTGCCGTGGAGGGGAGTGCAGGGGCTGGGGGGTGCTGGGAGGGGAGTGCCGGGGAGGGGAGTGACCGGGCGTGTGGGGTGCTGGGGAGGGGAGTGCCAGGGAGGGGAGTGCCAGGGCGGGGGGGTGTCGGGGAGGGAGGGTGCCGGGAAAGGGGGATGCCGGGAGGGGAGTGCTGGGGGGGGGGGGGGGGAGAGGGGGGCTGCCGGAGAGGTTGGGTGCCGGGGAGGGGAGTGCAGGGGCGGGGGGGGTGCCAGGGAGGGGAGTGCCAGGGAGGGGAGTGCCGGGGAGGGGAGTACTGGGGAGGGGTCTGCCGGGGCGGGGTGGTGCCGGGGAGGGGATTGCAGGGGCTGGGGGTGCTGGGGAGGGGAGTGCCAGGGAGGGGAGTGCCGGGGAGGGCAGTGCCAGGGAGGGGAGTGCCGGGGAGGGGAGTGCCCGGGCGTGTGGGGTGCCGGGGAGGGGAGTGCCAGGGAGGGGAGTGCCGGGGCGGGGGGGTGCCAGAGAGGTGAGTGCCGGGGAGGGGGGTGTCGGGGAGGGAGGGTGCCGGGAAAGGGGGGGTGCCGGGAGGGGAGTGCTGGGGTGGGGGGGGGAGAGGGGGGCTGCCGGAGAGGGGGGGCTGCCGGGAAAGGGGGCTGCCAGGGAGGGGAGTGCCGGGGAGGTGAGTGCCGGGGGGGGTTTGCCTGGCCAGGTGCCAGCTGGCAATAGTGGCGACTTTGCAGGCCATGACACCTGGCTGCAGAGGGGACTATCGGCAATATCCCCCATTTCCCCCATATCCCCAAGTGAATCCAGCCCTAACCTTAACCTCTGCAATGCACGCGCAACCGATGGCGTGCATTCATATACCTGCCTAACACTGTTGCCTTTTACCCCTGCCACAACCCCCCCCCCCCCCCCCGACAGGAGAAGCGCGCACACAACAATAGGGAGCATGTGAGGACTGGAGGAGGGCCCGCTGATGAGAGGCCACTGACCGTACACGAGGAAAGGGCCCTGGAACTGGCTGGCGGACCTGAGGACCGGGAGGTTGCTGATGCAGAGGTCGGGGGCCCACGAGCAAGTGAGCCACCAACAGCCCGTCCCTATATCCCCCCTCCCCTATATCCCCCTCCCCCGTATCACCTGATCACTGCCTGATGTCTAATCATGCATGCTTCATTGTGTATCGCAGGACCAAACGTCCAGGCACCCATCCCCGCAGATGCACACCGCCCACAGGATGCCCCTCGGAGACCACAGGAGACGGAGAGACCCGCACCCTCCAGCATGCGACGCCCGCAGGATGCCCCTCGGAGACCCCGGGAGACGGAGAGACCCAGACCCTCCAGCATGCGACGCCCGCAGGATGCCCCTCGGAGACCACGGGAGACGGAGAGACCCGAACCCTCCAGCATGCGACGCCCGCAGGATGCCCCTCGGAGACCATGGGAGACGGAGAGACCTGGAGCAACAGGGAGACGACACCCCCGTCACGTGCGGGAGCGACCACCCAGCGATGAGGGGGGCAGCCACAGGCCACCGTCACATCCGAGCCAGGACACCACTACCCAGGACAGCACTACCCAGGACACCCCTACCCGGGACAGCACTACCCGGGACAGCACTACCCGGGACAGCACTACCCAGGACACCCCTACCCGGGAAGACGAAATACCGGACAGTGATTCAGAGTGGATGGGTGGAGACGAACCCCCACCCCAAAGTGCCATGGAGTCAGAGTGGGACGAAGAGCACGACACAACGCCACTGCTGTCACCAACACCCTCCACCATCGCAGAAACACTCACCACGGTTGGGCACTTTAGTGATGAGGCGTCTGGTACACTCACTGGTGCGCACAACACAGCCGTCCCGGTACAGCAGGTGGAGGTAGGAGCAGCAGAGGGACCGGGCGGTCGGAGGGCAGCCCAGGCCAAGCGAACATCTGCCGCCCAGATGCATCCCGGGTTCCTGCAGTTAGCACACCCACACATAGATCCGATGCAACCACTGACACGGAGATGAGCGAATAGGGTGACGGGTGGCTTGCGGCGGCTGCGGTCGCAGGTGGAGGAGTCCACCCGCGTCCAGGAGCTGGGAGCGATCCCGGTCATGCGTGCCACCCAGGCTGACACCGCACGGGTGGCGTCCGCGGTGGAGGCAATGGGTGCGACGGTGTCAGACATGGGGAACAGTTTGCGAGGCCTGGGGCCTTCCGTGCAGGCGGCGTCTGTGGCCCAGGAAATGGCTGCCCTCTCACAGGAGGCCATGAGCCAGTGCCAGCGCCAGATGGCAGAGGGGCTCAACGCCATAGCCCAGTCTCAGCAGGCCATGGCCCAGTCTCAGCAGGCCATAGCCCAGTCTCTGCAGGCCATGGCCCAGTCTCTGCAGGCCATGGCCCAGTCTCAGCAGGCCATGGCCCAGTCTCAGCAGGCCATGGCCCAGTCTCAGCAGGCCTTCGCTGAGGGCATCGGCGCCAGTGGCCATGTGCGAGCCGGCGTCGCACTGTCACAGACAGGGTTTGACAACCCCCTGGGCTCCATGGCTGCAAACCTGCAAACCCCTGTCGATACCAGCACGGGCCTCCAGGACTGGCAGCGCCAGATGTCGGGGGCACGTCGGATGGCCAGTCCGTTCGCATCCCCCACCCATGTAGAGGCCTGGGGGCCATCGGGCACCCCAAGGGAGGAGGAGGTGGTGTGGTCCGTCCCGGCTCCCTCTGTAGGGGAGGTCCCGGTACACCGCGACACCTCGGACTCCCCCCTTCCGTCCCAGGTGCATCGGGTGGGCAACGGGCAGGACAGGCTGGCAGCTCGCCATCCCAGTCGCCCGGGCCACAGCCTGGCCCATCTAGGCCAGGACGCCCCAGGAAACGGCCGCCAAAGGGATCCAGTGTCAGAGGGCAGGAATCACAGGAGTCCACTTGAATGAGTACTTTTCTTCTGTATTTACAAATGAGAGGGGCGATATTGTTGGAGAGGACAGTGTGAAACAGATTGGTAAGCTCGAGGAAATACTTGTTAGGAAGGAAGATGTGTTGGGCATTTTGAAAAACTTGAGGATAGACAAGTCCCCCGGGCCTGACGGGATATATCCAAGGATTCTATGGGAAGCAAGAGATGAAATTGCAGAGCCGTTGGCAATTATCTTTTCGTCCTCACTGTCAACAGGGGTGGTACCAGGGGATTGGAGAGTGGCGAATGTCGTGCCCCTGTTCAAAAAAGGAACTAGGGATAACCCTGGGAATTACAGGCCAGTTAGTCTTACTTCGGTGGTAGGCAAAGTAATGGAAAGGGTACTGAAGGATAGGATTTCTGAGCATCTGGAAAGACACTGCTTGATTAGGGATAGTCAGCACGGATTTGTGAGGGGTAGGTCTTGCCTTACAAATCTTATTGAATTCTTTGAGGAGGTGACCAAGCATGTGGATGAAGGTAAAGCAGTGGATGTAGTGTACATGGATTTTAGGAAGGCATTTGATAAAGTTCCCCATGGTAGGCTTCTGCACAAAGTAAGGAGGCATGGGATAGTGGGAAATTTGGCCAGTTGGATAACGAACTGGCTAACCGATAGAAGTCAGAGAGTGGTGGTGGATGGCAAATATTCAGCCTGGATCCCAGTTACCAGTGGTGTACCGCAGGGATCAGTTCTGGGTCCTCTGCTGTTTGTGATTTTCATTAATGACTTGGATGAGGGAGTTGAAGGGTGGGTCAGTAAATTTGCAGACGATACGAAGATTGGTGGAGTTGTGGATAGTAAGGAGGGCTGTTGTCGGCTGCAAAGAGACATAGATAGGATGCAGAGCTGGGCTGAGAAGTGGCAGATGGAGTTTAACCCTGAAAAGTGTGAGGTTGTCCATTTTGGAAGGACAAATATGAATGCGGAATACAGGGTTAACGGTAGAGTTCTTGGCATTGTGGAGGAGCAGAGAGACCTTGGGGTCTATGTTCATACATCTTTGAAAGTTGCCACTCAAGTGGATAGAGCTGTGAAGAAGGCCTATGGTGTGCTCGCGTTCATTAACAGAGGGATTGAATTTAAGAGCCGTGAGGTGATGATGCAGCTGTACAAAACTTTGGTAAGGCCACATTTGGAGTACTGTGTACAGTTCTGGTCGCCTCATTTTAGGAAGGATGTGGAAGCTCTGGAAAAGGTGCAAAGAAGATTTACCAGGATGTTGCCTGGAATGGAGAGTAGGTCTTACGAGGAAAGGTTGAGGGTGCTAGGCCTTTTCTCATTAGAGCGGAGAAGGATGAGGGGCGACTTGATAGAGGTTTATAAGATGATCAGGGGAATAGATAGAGTCGACAGTCAGAGACTTTTTCCCCAGGTGGAACACACCATTACAAGGGGACATAAATTTAAGGTGAAAGGTGGAAGATATAGGAGGGATATCAGAGGTAGGTTCTTTACCCAGAGAGTAGTGGGGGCATGGAATGCACTGCCTGTGGAAGTAGTTGAGTCGGAAACATTAGTGACCTTCAAGCAGCTGTTGGATAGGTACATGGATTACGGGAAAATGATATAGTGTAGATTTATTTGTTCTTAAGGGCAGCACGGTAGCATTGTGGATAGCACAATTGCTTCACAGATCCATGGTCCCAGGTTCGATTTCGGCTTGGGTCATTGTCTGTGCGGAGTCTGCACGTCCTCCCCGTGTCTGCGTGGGTTTCCTCCGGGTGCTCCGGTTTCCTCCCACAGTCCAAAGATGTGCGGGTTAGGTGAATTGGCCAATGATAAATTGCCCTTAATGTCCAAATTGCCCTTGGTGTTGGGTGGAGGTGTTGAGTTTGGGTAGGGTGCTCTTTCCAAGAGCTGGTGCAGACTCAGGGGGCCGAATGGCCTCCTTCTGCACTGTCGATTCAATGATAATCTATGATTAATCTAGGACAAAGGTTCGGCACAACATCGTGGGCCGAAGGGCCTGTTCTGTGCTGTATTTTCTATGTTCTATGTTCTATGTCCACCTCCAGTTCTGCTGTACCGTCTGGGGAACCACGTAGACGTAGTCAAAGGGCCCGTAAGGCCAAACAATTAGACATTGAGTAAGTTGGCACGGGTGCAGGGCACAGATGAGTTTTAGGGGCTAGGGCACGTGCATGAACTCCTTTGGTTATTAAAGTCAATGTTACACCTACCGAAGCTGCCTTTGTGCTCTGTCCAAAGTGTGCGGGCGTGTCATGTACGTTGAGCGCAAGTGTGTGTGTGACGGGCGGTCTTACCTCAGCCCCAGGTGAGTCTGCCCCCTTCCCCCTGGGCCGCCATCAACATCCCCCGGGCAGAGGACGGGACCGTGCGCTGCAGTGTCACAGCCGCATGCAGGGATGGTCCGGGTGGATGGTGGTACTGTGGCCATGGGTCAGACATAGTCCAACGATGTAGAGCCAGGAGCTCATCGCAGGGCGGGTTGTCATCATCCTCCATGGCCTGCGATAGACACGCGTCCACCCGCAACTGGGTGAGCCCGGCCCGTTGTGCCGCCGGTGGATCGGCAATTGGGGGGGGGGGGTGGTGTGCATGCGGGTGGGGTGTGTGGGGTTGGGGAGGGGGGTGAGGGTGCTGGGTGGGTGGATGGGTGGGGGGTGTGGGTGGTCGGCTGTTGCCATGGTGTGCGGTCTGTGGCCATACTACCCGATTCCCACGCCCATCTAGTCAGTGAAGCGGGCGGCTATCAGTCTGTCCCGTGCCCGCTGGGTCAGCCGGTAACGGTGGACAGCCACCCGCCTGTGTCTACCCCGTCTGCCCTGACCATTGCCCCCATCCCCCTCATCTGGGGAGGACTGCGCCTCTTCCTGCTGCTCCTCCACTCCGCCCTCCTCTGCCTGCGGCACTTCGCCCCTCTGCTGGGCTATGTTGTGCAGGACGCAGCACACCACAATGATGCGGCCGACCCTATCTGACCGATACTGGAGGGCGCCCCCAGAGAGGTCCAGGCACCTGAAACGCATCTTCAGCACGCCAAAGCACCTCTCGATCACTCCCCTTGTTGCTACATGGGCATCATTGTAGCGGTTCTCCGCCTCATTGCGTGGCCTCCGTATAGGCGTCATCAGCCACGATCGCAATGGGTAGCCCCTGTCGCCCAGCAACCAGCCCCTCAGCCGGGGATGGCGTCCCTCGTACATGCCGGTGATGTATGACCGCGACCACAGACCGCACACCATGGCAACAGCCGACCACCCACACCCCCCACCCATCCACCCACCCAGCACCCTCACCCCCCTCCCCAACCTCCACCCTAGCACGGACCCCCCCCAACCACCAACCTCCACCCCAGCACGGACCCCCCCCCAACCTCCACCCCGGCACGGACCCCCTCCCCAACCTCCACCCCGGCACGGACCCCCCCCAACCCCCAACCTCCACCCCAGCACGGACCCCCCCCCAACCCCCAACCTCCACCCCGGCACGGACCCCCCCCCCAACCTCCACCCCAGCACGGACCCCCTCCCCAACCTCCACCCCAGCACGGACCCCCCCCCAACCCCCAACCTCCACCCCAGCACGGACCCCCCCCCCAACCTCCACCCCAGCACGGACCCCCCCCAACCACCAACCTCCACCCCGGAACGGACCCCCCCCCACCAACCTCCACCCCAGCACGGACCACCTCCCCAACCTCCACCCCAGCACGGACCCCCCCCCCAACCCCCAACCTCCACCCCGGCACGGACCCCCTCCCGGCACTCCCCCGGAGCCCAGCCTACTCTAACCACCGCCCCCCCCCCCCGCCGCACATACACACACACAAGCCGAGACACACCTCTCCTCACGCAATCAGTCTGCGGCCACGCCATTTCCTGCCCAGAGCCAACCCCCCAGGCTGTCACTCACCTCCTCGCTGGTCGGCGTGAGCCTGGAGCACCGGGTCGCAACCACCTGTATGTTCATCGAATAGATCCCCTTCCTATTGGTGAACACGGCCCTGTTATCTGCAGGTGGCCGCACGGCGACGTGCATCCCATCAATCGCGCCCTGGACCATGGGGAACCCGGCAACGGTAGAGAAGCCCACGGCCCGGGCATCTTGGCTGGCCCGGTCCACAGGGAAGCGGATGTAGCGGTGCGCCATGGCATAAAGGGCATCTGTCACTGCCCGGATGCACCGGTGCACCGATGTCTGCGATATGCCGGACAGGTCCCCACTCGGTGTCTGGAATGACCCCGTTGCATAAAAGTTCAGGGCCACCGTAACTTTGACGGACACGGGGAGAGGGTGTCCCCCGCCAGTGCCACGCGGTGACAGGTGTGCCAGCAGGTGGCAGATGTGTGCCACGGTTTCCCGGCTCATCCAGGAGTCTCCTCCTGCATTCCCGGTCCATGAGGTCCTGGTATGACTGCCGGGGCCGGTACACACGGGGCGCCCTCGGGTGCCTCCGTTGCCGTGGGGCCGCGACGTCCTCCTCCCCCTCCTCGTCCTGTCGGTCAGGTGTCCCTCCAGCCTGGGCGGCTGCCGCATGCCCCTCTGCGGCAGCCTGCGCCGCCTCTCTGGCACGCTCCTCCTCCTCCTCCTCCTCATCCAGGGCAACATAGACATTAGCGGCTGCTGCCACGGCGGCCAACATCGCTGGATGATCGGAAAACATGACGGCGTGGTGGGTGGGGGGGAAACGAAGACATGTCATCATTGCCCATACCCCCTCCTACCCCCAGCCAGGTGGCATGGACCTCATGGGTCCAACTGTTGGAGGCTGGCACCTGGCCAGGTGGACCAACTCATTTCCCTCGCACCCTCCCCTCCCCGGTACGGGCCCCCCATCCTCCTACCCGGCACGGACCCCCCCATCCTCCTCCCCGGCACGGACCCCCCATCCTCCTCCCCGGCACGGACCCCATCCTCCTCCCCGGCACGGGCTCCCCATCCTCCTCCCCGGCACGGACCCCATCCTCCTCCCCGGCACGGGCCCCCCATCCTCCTCCCCGGCACGGACCCCCATCCTCCTCCCCGGCACGGGCCCCCCATCCTCCTCCCCGGCACGGACCCCATCCTCCTCCGCGGCATGGGCCCCCCCATCCTCCTCCCCGGCACGGACCCCCCATCCTCCTCCCCGGCACGGACCCCCCATCCTCCTCCCCGGCACGGGCTCCCCATCCTCCTCCCCGGCACGGACCCCATCCTCCTCCCCGGCACGGGCCCCCCATCCTCCTCCCCGGCACGGACCCCCATCCTCCTCCCCGGCACGGGCCCCCCATCCTCCTCCCCGGCACGGACCCCATCCTCCTCCGCGGCATGGGCCCCCCCATCCTCCTCCCCGGCACGGACCCCCCATCCTCCTCCCCGGCACGGACCCCCCATCCTCCTCCCTGGCACGGACCCCATCCTCCTCCCCGGCAAGGGCCCCCCCCCCCATCCCCCACCCCGGTACGGACCCCCCCCCCCATCCCCCTCCCCGGCACAGACCCCATCCTCCTCCCCGGCACGGTCCCCCCATCCTCCTCCCCGGCACGGACATCCCCCATCCTCCTCCCCGGCACGGACCCCCCCCATCCTCCTCCCCGGCACGGGCCCCCCATCCTCCTCCCCGGCACGGACCCCCCCCCCCCCCATCCCCCTCCCCCCCCGGCACTGACTACCCCCCTCCCGGCACTCCCCCGGAGCCCAGCCCACTCTAACCACCCCCCCCCACCGCGCACACACACACACAACCCTACACACACCTCTCCCCACACATTCAGACTGCGGCCACGCCATCGCCTGCCCAGAGGCCAACCCCCCAGGCCGTCACCCACCTCCACGCTGGTCGGCGTGAACCTTGAGCACAGGTTGATGCCGATTAAAAGGAGGTTTGATTTACGTCGACGTGACCCATCATCACGTCGACGGGACATCGGCCCATCCGGATGGGAGAATATCGGTAGGCCCAAAATCGGCTGCCTTGCGCAGACCCGTGCCATTCTCCGACGTCTGCGGCGCCATTAACGCCCCGCCGACCTTTCTCCCTTCGGAGACTTCGGCAACCGGCGGGGCGGGTCTCACCCCCTTCCCATCCCCCTCCCCGGCACGGACCCACCCAGCCACCTCCCCGGCACGGACCCCAACCTCCTCCCCGGCACGGACCCTCCATCCTCCTCCCCGGCACGGACCCCCATCCTCCTCCCCGGCACGGACCCCATCCTCCTCCCCGGCACGGACCCCCCATCCTCCTCCCCGGCACGGACCCCCCATCCTCCTCCCCGGCACGGACCCCCCATCCTCCTCCCCGGCACAGACCCCCCATCCTCCTCCCCGGCACGGACCCCCCATCCTCCTCCCCGGCACGGGCCCCCCATCCTCCTCCCCGGCACGGACCCCCCATCCTCCTCCCCGGCACCGACCCCCCCCCATCCCCCTCCCTGGTACGGACCCCCCCCCCCCATCCCCCTCCCCGGCAGGGACCCCATCCTCCTCCCCGGCACGGTCCCCCCATCCTCCTCCCCGGCACGGACCCCATCCTCCTCCCCGGCACGGGCTCCCCATCCTCCTCCCTGGCCGGACCCCCATCCTCCTCCCCGGCACGGACCCCATCCTCCTCCCCGGCACGGACCCCCCATCCTCCTCCCCGGCACGGACCCCCCATCCTCCTCCCTGGCACGGACCCAATCCTCCTCCCCGGCACGGACACCCCCCCCCCCCCCATCCCGCTCCCCGGCACTGACCACCCCCCTCCCAGCACTCCCCCGGACCCCAGCCCACTCTAACCACCCCCCCCGCCGCACACACACACACACAACCCTACACACACCTCTCCCCACACATTCAGACTGCGGCCACGCCATCGCCTGCCCAGAGGCCAACCCCCCAGGCCATCACCCACCTTCACGCTGGTCGGCGTGAACCTGGAGCACAGGAGGTGATTAAAAGGAGGTTTGATTTACGTCAACGTGACCCGTCATCATGTCGACGGGACATCGGCCCATCCGGACGGGAGAATATCGGCAGGCCCAAAATCGGCTGCCTTGCGCCCACCCGTGCCATTCTCCGACGTCTGCGGCGCCATTAACGCCCCGCTGACTTTTCTCCCTTCGGAGACTTCGGCAACCGGCGGGGGCGGGACTCACCCCCTTCCCATCCCCCTCCCCGGCACGGACCCCCCCAACCACCTCCCCGGCACGGACCCCAACCGCCTCCCCGGCACGGACACCATCCTCCTCCCCAGCACGGGCCCTCCATCCTCCTCCCCGGCACGGACCCCCATCCTCCTCCCCGGCACGGACCCCATCCTCCTCCCCGGTATGGGCCCCCCATCCTCCTCCCCGGCACAGACCCCCCATCCTCCTCCCCGGCACGGACCTCCCATCCTCCTCCCCGGCACGGACCCCCCATCCTCCTCCCCGGCACGGACCCCCCATCCTCCTCCCCGGCACCGACCCCCCCCCCATCCCCCTCCCCGGTACGGACCCCCCCCCCCATCCCCCTCCCCGGCACGGACCTCATCCTCCTCCCCGGCACGTTCCCCCCATCCTCCTCCCCGGCACGGACCTCCCCCATCCTCCTCCCCGGCATGGACCCCCCCAACCTCCTCCCCGGCGCGGGCCCCCCATCCTCCTCCCCGGCACGGACCCCCCTCCCATCCCCCTCCCCGGCACGGACCCCATCCTCCTCCCCGGCACGGACCCCCCCCCATCCCGCTCCCCGGCACTGACCACCCCCCTCCCGGCACTCCCCCGGAGCCCAGCCCACTCTAACCACCCCCCCCCCCCCCCGCCGCACACACACACAACCCTACACACTCCTCTCCCCACACATTCAGACTGCGGCCACGCCATCGCCTGCCCAGCGGCCAACCCCCCAGGCCGTCACCCACCTCCACGCTGGTCGGCGTGAACCTGGAGCACAGGAGGTGATTAAAAGGAGGTTTGATTTACGTCGACGTGACCCGTGATCACGTCGACGGGTCTTCGGCCCATCCGGACGGGAGAATATCGGCAGGCCCAAAATCGGCTGCCTTGCGCCCACCCGTGCATTCTCCGATGTCTGCGGCGCCATTAACGCCCCGCCGACTTTTCTCCCTTCGGAGACTTCGGCAACCGGCGGGGGCGGGATTCACGGCGGCCAACGGCCATTCTCCGACTTGCTGGGGGGTCGGAGAATGACACCCCTGAAATCGAGTAGTTTTAATCAAATTCATTTTTGTAAACATGTGAGGAAAGGATGATTGTTATGATGAGGAGAAACATAGACAGGTGCAGCTTTCCTTACTTACCAAGGAATGAGAAACTGTGTGCAAGTCTGTGCCCATTCGCACTCACATAGGGATAGAAACACGGTGGAGGTGTACAACGTGCAGCCAGGTCCTTATTTCTGGATTCCCAAACCCTCTACAAAACCAATGAACCCTGTAATTACAATTGGCTGTATGAGAAAGCTTATATAGAAAAGTAATTAATTCATAACGTTCTGCATTAAAAAAAGTTTGTACTACAACCTATAGAATTATCCAGAACCTTTAAAGGATCAATATCAGAAACTGGAAGCATTTGAAACCTTTGTACCATATGTGTAAAGAAATATTGTGCAATTGACAAAATTAATCAGATTAAACTGTCGATGAAGTAATGATTTCCCTTGGTCACAACTGTTTCAAAAGAGTACTGGATGTCTGGGCTCTCATTATGCTTTCTTGGCACAGACTGCCCTGTCAGTCTGCCCATTCACTATGTGCATGAGTGGCAATGCTCCACAGTTGCAGCTTTCAATCATTCCTTATGGGAGAAATTTTCCTTTGCAGGGAGAGATCAATGTTTCAGGAATATGAGCAGTACAGACACTTATGACTTTCATATCATATGCATCCCATAATAATCAAAGCTGAAGCTGCACCATTCCTTTAAATCAACCGTTGCTTGGCTAGCTGGTGCACTAGGCAATGTAAGATGACAGAATGATTTTGATTGAAGACAGAGCTTCATAGAACATAGAACATAGAAAATACAGCACAGAACAGGCCCTTCGGC
Source organism: Scyliorhinus torazame (assembly GCF_047496885.1). Lineage (NCBI taxonomy): Eukaryota > Metazoa > Chordata > Chondrichthyes > Carcharhiniformes > Scyliorhinidae > Scyliorhinus > Scyliorhinus torazame. The sequence continues at coordinate 71,935,165 of NC_092720.1, forward strand.
CCACGATGTTGTGCCGAACCTTTGTCCTAGATTAATCATAGATTATCATTGAATTTACAGTGCAGAAGGAGGCCATTCGGCCCCCTGAGTCTGCACCGGCTCCTGGAAAGAGCACCCTACCCAAACTCAACACCTCCACCCAACACCAAGGGCAATTTTGGACATTAAGGGCAATTTATCATTGGCCAATTCACCTAACCTGCACATCTTTGGACTGTGGGAGGAAACCGGAGCACCCGGAGGAAACCCACGCAGACACGGGGAGGACGTGCAGACTCCGCACAGACAGTGACCCAAGCCTGAATCGAACCTGGGACCCTGGAGCTGTGAAGCATTGTGCTATCCACAATGCTACCGTGCTGCCCTTAAGAACAAATAAATCTACACTATATCATTTTACCGTAATCCATGTACCTATCCAATAGCTGCTTGAAGGTCCCTAATGTTTCCGACTCAACTACTTCCACAGGCAGTGCATTCCATGCCCCCACTACTCTCTGGGTAAAGAACCTACCTCTGATATCCCTCCTATATCTTCCACCTTTCACCTTAAATTTATGTCAGTATTAACAATAAGAATAATAATCTTTATTGTCACAAGTAGGCTTAAATTAACACTGCAATGAAGTTACTGTGAAAAGCCCCCAGTCACCACATTCCGGCGCCTTTTCGGGTTCACAGAGGGAGAATTCAGAATGTCCGAGTTACCTAAATTACCTAACAGCATATCTTGCAGGACACGTGGGAGGAAACCAGAGCACCCGGAGGAAATCCACGCAGACACAGGGAGAACGTGCAGACTCATCAGCACAGACAGTGAGCTAAGCCGGGAACCGAACCTGGGACCCTTGCGCAGTGAAGCAACAGTGCTAACCACTGTGCTACCGTGCCGCCCACCAAAGATTTTCCCTCCGTCTAAACTAGTTTCCCTTGTAGTGACATACAGCATGAAAACCAAGCAAGTGAGTGAAGTTATATGGCAGCACGGTAGCATTGTGGATAGCACAATTGCTTCGCTGCTCCAGGGTCCCAGGTTCGATTCCGGCTTGGGTCACTGTCTGCACATCCTCCCCCTGAGTGCTTGGTTTCCTCCGGGTGCTCCGGTTTCCTCTCACAGTCCAAAGATGTGCACCCAATGATGTCTTGTCATGAGGATTGGCCATGATAAATTGCCCTTAGTGTCCAATTATTGCACTTTTGTTGGGTGGGGTTACTGGGTTATGGGGATAGGGCGGAGGTGTTGACCTTGGGTAGGGTGCTCTTTCCAAGAGCTGGTGCAGACTCGATGGGCCGAATGGCCTCCTTCTGCACTGTAAATTCTATGATAATTTATAAGGGCAGCACGGTAGCATTGTGGATAGCACCTTCACAGCTCCAGGGTCCCAGGTTCGATTCCGGCTTGGGTCACTGTCTGTGCGGAGTCTGCACATCCTCCCCGTGTGTGCGTGGGTTTCCTCCGGGTGCTCCGGTTTCCTCCCACAGTCCAAAGATGTGCAGGTTAGGTGGATTGGCCATGATAAATTGCCCTTCGTGTCCAAAATTGCCCTTAGTGTTGGGTGGGGTTACTGGGTTATGGGGATAGGGTGGAGGTGTTGACCTTGGGTAGGGTGTTCTTTCCAAGAGCCGGTGCAGACTCGATGGGCCGAATAGCCTCCTTCTGCACTGTAAATTCTATGATTCTAAGAGCATGCCGAGAACAGTGCCTTGACTAGTTTTACAGGGTCACTAATTCCTTCTTGTTCTGTGTGTGACACTAGAAGATGTGTTTGCTGCTTGAACAACTACCATAGATGTAACATAACTGTTTTTCACTAGGGCATCCTGCTCCCAGTCTCCAAGAGTCCTTCTCTTCTAGCCCTCATTTCAACCCGAAAAATATCCACTGATATTGTACAAAATTTGTTCTCCTTAAGGCTGCTCTTGTTTAGATGTTCTTCAACTCATGGCTCCTGTCATTCAAACGGCATACCGCATTTACCTACCGGCAAGAAGCACAGCATTTCCTGCAGTGTAGCTCAATAAGGAATGGTATTATAATTCTCACTCTATCTTACCTGTATAAAAAAGGACCATGGAGTGTATGTGTGTGTATGTGGGGAGGGGAGGGGTGTGATAGTGGGTTAGCAGAGGTTCTACCCACCCCAAAATATTTAACGAACATGCGGAGAATCGTGTCCCAAGATTTAACCCACAATCAACATCATTAAAACAGACGATCACATTGCTGCTTGTGGGACCTTGTTTTATGCAAATTGGATGCCACATTTCCTACGTTACCACTATGACGAGACAAAGTTATTTTTTATATCAAACCTCTGATGAGCAGCTAATGCAAAGAAGGCTATTTCTGTCATATACTTTTGTCTCCACCTACTGGACAAATCATATCCTTACAGATGAGGCAAAGCAAACAGTACAAGAAAGAACAGACCAAAGAAAGTTCTTCGTTAAGTATATTATACCCTACAGGGGTGATCATTGATGTGTTGGGTGTTCTGGATCACATACAGGTCACCAACACTTGAAGTAGTGCAACACTATTTTATTAAAAGGTTAACTATTTAAACATACTTGAACTGTGGGTAAATACGATACTAGCTTTAACTAAAGACCTTTGCCTTGTCCTAACCAGTTGATGCACTCAGCACATGGTGAATGTCTGTGTTGCAGGTTGTGAGCTCTGTGCGCCTAGCTAGCTGCTACTCGAATGAGCGGAAACTCTGATGCCCCCTGTCTTTATAGTGCGTGTGCTCTCACTGGTGATTGGCTGCGGTGTTGTGTATGTTCATTGGTCCCACTGTGTGTCCATCAGTGTGTGTCTGCACCATGCTATACTGGTGTATATTATGACATCCCCCCTTTTATATAATAAAATGCGCCTGCGTGACAATAAATAGTGTGTGGTGAATGTTCCTGACTACGTGTGTGTGAAATATTTACAGGACTATGTACATAAAACTAAGCGATTTACATGGGAAGGTGCCTGGTGCAGAAAAAACAGTGTGTCACACAAATAACGAGATGAACACTATATACAAACCACTTGAACGATTAAATGGAAGAACAGAACAGACCAGAGAGTCCATTAATGCACAAAGTTCACAAATTAAGTCTCTGAGGTGGGCGACGAATTCTGGTTGACCGTCAGGGTAGCACACCATTCATCGTCTGGATCGATGCTGTATACCGACAGCGGCTGGTGTCTTTGCTTTGGGGACAGCCTGTTTGTCGTTACGACACCGACTTGAAAAGGCGCCTTCGGGTCCTCGGTGTCACTGCTGTGCGGGAGGTCGGAATCGAACTCGGCGACCGTGGGTTGAATTGCCCGAACATTCCTGCGAGGCTGGCTGAGGCGATATGAATTGGAAGGCTGAGCTGCTCAACAGCAGGCGGCATAGTGGCCAAGTCTTCCACATCGTAGGCATTGTCGAGATTTTGCGGGGCATTGCCGCTTTAAATGGGCGGAGCCACAGTTGCCGCATGTCGTGACGTCAGCACGTTCGCTGCGCCACCGTGCATGCGTGGTGCAGTCATGCATGTTGCGCGCCTGCGCATTACATTCCTCCACGTCGCCGCCCCCTCGTTTGGTGCGTACAAGCACGGGAGTCCGCGAAAAGCATGCAAAATGGCCGCCCTCATCCAGGCTGAGGCCTTGGAGGTGCTCAATCACTTGGACCCGTTCCGCCTCGTGGGGACGTTGCTGCACCGTTTCAGCCGCTTGTATATGGGAGCACCGACTGGTGGCATTTTCATGTAGGACACAGGTCTCGATGGCGGTCGCTAGGGTGAGTTGCTTTACATTGAGGAGCTGCTGACGTAGGGGGTCCGACTGAACACCAAAAACGATCTGGTCGCGTATCATGGAGTCGGAGGTGGGCCCTTAGCTGCAAGATTGCACAAGGATGCGGAGGTGCGTTAGAAAGGATTGGAAAGGTTCGTCCTTACCCTGCAAACGCTGCTGGAACACGTAGCGCTCGAAACTTTCATTCACCTCTACGCTGCAGTGAGTGTCAAATTTGAGGAGAACCATCTTGAACTTCGTCTTGTCTTCGTCATCTGCAAAGGAGAGAGAGTTGAAAATGTGGATGGCATGGTCCCCGGCCGTGGAGAGGAGAAGAGCAATCTTTCTGGTGTCCGAGGCACCCTCCCTGTCCGTGGCTTCGAGGAAGAGCTGGAAGCGCTGTTTGAAAATCTTCCAGTTGGCCCCGAGGTTGCCGGCGATGCGGAGCGGCGGCGGCGGACTTTGTTGTTCATGTTGCAGGATGACGGAATCTTGGCAGATCACTTGCAGGTAGGTCTAAGAAGTGCTAGTATGCAACCACTCCTGGTATCATGATGTGTTGGGTGTTCTGGATCACATATAGGTCACCAACGCTTGAAGTAGTGCAACACTATTTTATTAAAAGGTTAACTATTTAAACATACTTGAACTGTGGGTAAATACGATACTAGCTTTAACTAAAGACCTTTGCCCAAACCAGTTGATGCACTCAGCACATGGTGAATGTCTGTGTTGCAGGCTGTGAGCTCTTTGCTCCTAGCTAGCTGCTACTCGAATGAGCGGGAACTCTGATGCCCCCTGTCTTTATAGTGCATGTACTCTCACTAGTGATTGGCTGCAGTGTTGTGTATGTTGATTGGTCCCACTGTGTGTCCATCAGTGTGTGTCTGCAGCATGATATACTGGTTTATATTATGACAATCATCACTGAACCAAGTAAGCAGATGAAGAGGTAGGGGGAGCATTACCTCAAACTCTACGCCAGTTGACACTGAAGAAGCCCTCAGTGTCGTTCCAAACTTTACTTTCATAGAGGAACTGGATGCTTCGGAAGAACCACTGTCCTGAGAGCTGGACGGCAAGAAAAGGTTTAAAACACGTGTGAAGAAGTTGCGTGGCTGCGTCACTCCCCCCGCTGCAGCTTTCCTGTAAGAAGTGAAAGTAACAATTGGTTGCGTCGCCTTTGTCCTGTTTGGAATCTTGATACATTGAGACAATGGAAGCGGAGATCCACACCACACTGAAGATTCTAATCATTGGGGAGAGCGGAGTCGGCAAGTCCAGCCTTCTACTGAGGTTCATGGATGGCACGTTTGACTCTGAAGTTGGTTCAAATTGGGGTTGACTTTAAAGTGAAGAGCATGAGAACTGATGGAAACAATGTCAACCTTGCAATCTGGGATACGACTGGACAGGAGTGATTCCGGATATTAACACTAGGCTATTACAGAGGTGCTCAAGATGTTATTTTAGTGTATGATGTCTGAAGGTGAGAAACCTTTGGAAAGCTCGACAACTGGCTGCATGAATTGGAAACTTTCAGCACGATGCATGGAATTGTAAAGATGCTGGTTGGAAACAAGATTGAAATTGACTGCAATGAAGGACTGAGATATGCCAGGAAACATTCAATGCTGTTTATAGAAGCCAGTGCTAAAACCTGCGACGGAGTGGAGTGTGCATTTGAAGAAGTTTAGTGAAAGAAAAGCAGTGAATTGTGTTGAAAAAAAATTACTAACCAAAAGAGTTGCAGGTATTTGTTTAAAACTCCTGTGACACCATCTACCTCAATGATCCAAAATCAGAGAATTAAGATGAAAATAGTTCAGAAATAAATTATCAACTGGAGAACAATTGTGTGTGTTTCACATGGATACCAGAGTTGGCCGTGACTCCAATTCTGAGCAGACTCACTGGGAAAAATGGGTTGGAAAAATGAAATGTAAATGGTGTTCTCTGAGGCGGCAGGGTGCTGTGGTTAGCACTGCTGCCTCACGGCACCGAGGACCTGGGTTCAATCCCGGCCCTGGGTCTCTGTCCGTGTGGAGTTTGCACATTCGCCCCGTGTTTGCATGAGTCTCACCCCCAGAACCCAAAGATGTGCAGGGTAGGTGGATTGGCCACGCTAAATTGCCGCTTAATTGGAAAAATAAGAATTGGGAACTCTAAATTATTTTTTCAAAAGTATATGGTATTCTCCTGTTGACAATGTGCGTTCAGCATGGCCTCTCATCACAAGCACATTCTTCCACCAGAAGGACAAATATAAAACTAAATGGAGGTATCCCAGATCAAAGCATTGACACCTCCTGGATTATGTTATTGTTCAGGACAAAGGTCTAAGTGATTCTCTGGACAAACTATCGACCTGCTTGGTCAGTGATGAGCATCCACCGAGCACCAAGATATGCAAGGCCCAAAAGTCCAAGAGGAAGATTGATCAATTTTGCAGTTCGACTAAAGCGAGGAAATCCAAGTGTAGCTCAGGAGAATTATGGAAAATCATCACACATCTAACCCCCTCACCCCCACCCACCCGCCCACTTCAGGAATGCAACAATTATATCTAATTTCAGGAAGGGAGATAAATCATGCTGTAGAGACTATCAAGGTATCCATAGTAGGGAAAATGCTCAAACACATTTTTCTGAGTCACCTACTTCTTGTGGCTGAGGAAACCCTCCCAACAACACACTGTAGCTTTAGACCTTCCATAGGAACATCCAATATGGCCGGGATTTTCCGCCCCGCCGCGCCACATTTCTGCCCCGACTGGCCGGCGGGATTCTCCGTTACACCAGCCAGTCAATGGGGTTTCCCATTGTGGTACAGCCCCACGCCGTCGGGAAACCCCCGGGAGCCAGCAAAACGGAAAATCATGCCGGCGGACAATCCCGGCCATGGTCTTTGTTTGCAGGCCAATCCGAGAAAAATGTTAAGAACAACACCAAGAAATCTTTATTGCATTCATCAACCTCATCAAAACATTTGACTCAGCGAATCGCGAGATTTGTGCATTTTGCTCCAAAGATTTGGATGTCCAAAAAATCTCATCATAATCCTGCAATTGCTTCATGATGATATGACTATAACTGTCATGAGTGAGAGATGCGAAATAGAAGCCTTCAAAATGCATACAAGAAACTCGACCTGTCCTTGAATGCTAGAAAAACAAAACTTGCATGTCAACCCACATCTGCTCCACAAATATTCTGTCTCCCATAGGAGAAAGTCTGGAATATGTTCAGCATTTTCCATACCTTGCTAGCCACCTCTCTCAAGAAGCCACCATTGGTGAGGAAATCCAACGCCAGATCAGCTGTGCCAGTTCAGTCTTCTACAAACTGTGGCACGAGTGTATGACAACAAAGACCTCTCCAAGTCCTAATGTAACGAGCAGACTCTTGTACTACAGTGAAACCTGCACTGCGTATCGGCAACACTCAAGAGCACAAGAGAAACTCCATCAGCAATACCTCTGCTACATTCCCTAGTTTCAATTGGAGGACCCTCACGCAGACACTAGTGTTCTTCCTGAAGCCAGCTCCAAGCAGTCAGCCAAAGTTCCTGCAAAATCAATTCAATGAATTGGATACATGTCTGGATAGCAGAAAAACATTCTCCCCACCAGGTCCTAGTTGCTCAACTCTCAAATGGCCAACTTTCCAGGAAAGGCCAAAGAAAATGTTGCAAAGACACTGAAATTCTCCAAGAAGCGCTGTGACATTGACATCAATGACTGGAAAGAGCTGGCTACCAATCATTCAAACTGGCAACCACTTGACAATCAAGCTACATCACACTTTGAGTCTCAGGATCTAATTGATGGGGCAGGGCAGTGGCAGGGAAATAAAAAAAGAACGTAAAATCCAGAACTCATGACCCCACTGTCTCATGGGACATGTGCTCAAAGATCTGCGAGTCACGAATTGCCATGCACAGTCACAATAATACCCATGGGAGAAACTCGCAATCTAGAGTTCACATCATTCTAGAATCGAGGGAGTGTCGCTGAGGATGACATCATAAGATCATAACAAATATGAGCAGGAGTAGGACGCCTGGCTCCTCGGCCTACTCTGCCATTCAGTAAGATCATGGCTGATCTGATTGTGGCCTTAACTCCACATTGCTGCCTGTCACCCCATAACCCTTGGCTTCTTGTAGATCAGGGGCACGATTCTCCGACCCCCCCCGCCGTGTTGGAGAATCGCCGGGGGCTGGCGTGAATCTCGCCCCCGCCGTGCCCCGAATTCTCCGCTATCAGAGAATCGGCAGGGGGCGGGAATCGCGCCACGCTGGTCGGCGGGCTCCCCCCGGCGATTCTCCGGCCCGCGATGGGCCAGTGTGAAATGAACCATCTACCTTACCGGCGGGAGCAGACGGCGCGGGTGGGCTCCGGGATCCTGGGGGGGGCGCGGGCCGATCTGGCCCCGGGGGGTGCCTGGCCCACGATCGGGGCCCACCAATCGGCCGGCGGACCTGTGCTGTGGGGGTACTCTTTTTCTTCCGCTTTCGCCATGGTCTTCACTATGGCAGAAGCGGAAGAGGCCCCCTCCATTGCGCATGCGCGGGGATGCCGTGAGCAACCACTGACGCTCCCGCGCATGCGTCACCCGGCGAAGTCCTTTCGGCACCGGCTGGCGTGGCGCCAAAGGCCTTTCCCGCCAGCCGACAGGGCGGAAATCACTCCGGCGCGGTCCTAGCCCCTCAAAGTGAGGGCTTGGCCCCTAAAGGTGCGGAGAATTCCACACCAATTCATTACGCCAGATTCCCCCGCCCTGCTGGGTAGGGGAGAATCCTGGCCCAGAAATTTATCGAACTCAGTATTGAGTATTTTTTTATGACCCAGCTCATTAAAAAATTCCTTCGTAACTCTGACATAAAGAGATGCCCCTTATTTGCCTCCTTGTTCCAGTCTCTCCCATGAAGGAAACCATCCACCCACCAGCTACACTGTCAAAACCCTCAAAAGTACCTGTTTTAATAAGGTCACCACCCATTCTTCTAAACTCCAATGATTAGAGGCCCAGCCTGCTCAATATTTGCTCCACTTAGGGCAGCACGATGACCTAGTGGTTAGCACAGCTGCCGCACGGCGCCGAGGTCCCAAGTTCGATCCCGGCTCTGGGTCACTCACTGTCTGAGTGGAGTTTGCACATTCTCCCCATGTCTGTGTGGGATTCGCCCCCACAACCCAAAAATGTGCAGAGTAGGTGGATTGGCCACACTAAATTGCCCCTTAATTGGAAAAAATAATTGGGTAATCTAAATTTATTTTTAAAAAAATATTTGCTCCCCTTCATCCCAGGAATCAGCCTAGTAAACCTTCTCTGAACTGTTTCCAACGCAAGTATATCCCTCTGTAAGTAATGGAAGCAAAACAGTGGAGTACTTCAGATGCAATCTAACCAATGCCCTGTACAGTGGTAGTAGCAAGACGTACCTACTTTAATACTCTATCCCTCTTGCAATAGTAACCAAAATCACAATCACTGAAGAATATGAAAGCATGTTATGATGAAACTCAAATACTTACCATTAGGTGTAGGTTAGGATCTCCGGTTCCTGTCAAACCTCGGGTCTCTCATGCAAACGCCAGCCGGGAAATGGCTGCACATGCACAGGAAGAGGTTTTTACATTCTTCAGGCTGGAGACTGGTCCTATGTGTCCCCACAGAAGGATAAAGAGAAAATGGTGTGAAGATACAGGTCAGATGACCTGATTCAGAGTGCCATCGTAGTGAATATGTCCCAGGGAGCAGGAAACAGGAAGGGAACAAGTGGAAGGTCCCAATCCAAGGAGGGGAATGGGCAGGAAGATCTCAAGAGGTAATCCAAGGTAAGGGAAGGGGTGAAGATAGGGGACAGGAATAGGTACCACTAAGTGAAGTTAAAATAAGGAGAAGAGCAATAGGCTCTGAATTCAACAAAGTGCTGAATGGAGCAGACTTTGAGCAAAGTGGGCATAAGAGGAACCCTGAAGATCTGAGAAGGCAGATAAAGATTGGTGACTCCATGTGGCAGGCCATTGGGACAAAGGTACTCCTCTGGAGCAGTAGTGTTCTGCTTGGCATAGCTTAAGATATGAGATTATGCATTGGAAAATGAGATCCAAGGGAAAGGAATCTCCAAAGGTGAGATTGAAACCCTGTGAGGTGGATCATTGTTGAAGACATCCGATTAGGAGTGACTTTTGAAAATAATTTGAAGGTGGGATCTTCAGATGAGGAGGTTGGAAATCCTAGTAAGAAAGATAACATTTCAATGGGACTGGTTGAATTACAATGTGACAAATGTCTAGGTGTGTGGTTAAGAAATCCATGGAACCTATTTTGGTCACGTCTGTCATCTGTTGTGCCGTGTGGTGTTTTCTCGTTTTATCTTTCAAAACTAGGAGATAAATATTTATTATTGTTTATTCATAACCCATGGAATCTTCTGGTTTTATTCATTTGGTGAGCTCTTTGACTCTCAAACTTTATCTACTTCAAACAACATGTTCTTGATCCCTAACAGAATCTCTCCCCGTGTCCCGGGGTCTGGTCAAGAATCATAAAAATGCCTGTATGATCATTGGAAGTCACTTGTTGACAATTGAGTTTGAAATATACCCTGGGTGGGATTCTCTGATCCCGCCCCGAGTCGGAGAATCGCCAGGTGGGGGGCGCGAATCCCGCGACGCCACTCCGACACCAGGTCGCTGATTCTCCGGTGATCGGAGAATCGGCGCCAATGGTGCCGGCACGGCTGCGTCGGGGCCGCTTAACGTGGCCCCTCTACCGATTCTCCACGCTTGACGGGCTGAATGCCCGCCGAATTCGGCCAAGTCCCGCCGGCGTTGTTCACGTGTGGTCCTACCCAGCAGGACTGTGGTGAATGTAAATACAGTTAATTCACCAGTTATGTTCTATGTTATTAACCCTGTGGGTTTTATCTGTGGGCCATTGTATGGCTTCGCCCACATGGGGAGATGTTGGAGAATGTTGGAGCATGTACAGGCTCAGCCCATGGCTCCGCCCCTTTGAAGGAGTATAAGAGTAGCTGGCCTGTGGGACTGTCCTCAGTATGTTCCAGTCGCCGGCAGGCAAAGTTGATAGTTAATTAAAACCCACTGTTTTACTTCGACACGAGTCCTTGAGTGAATTGATGGTCGCATCAATTTAATTATCTGAACAAAAACGATTATGGAGTCAGCCCTCAAACCTGACAGGCTGGAGCTCGATCCACAGGCCGCGGAGGCGAAGTAAATTTTTTCACTCTTGCTGCGGTGTTTCAAGGCCTACCTTGCCGCGTCATCGACGCCATCGGTCACGGACGAACAAAAATTGAGTATCCTCCACGCACGGGTGAGTCACCGCATTACTGTGCAACTCGAAGAGGCCACCTCATATACCACCGCTCTCGCAATCCTCGAGCGCATCTACATGCGGCCTGTGAACGAGGTCTATGTGCGACATATTCTCACTACTCGCCGCCAGCGCCCCGCGGAGTCACTCGACGACTATCTGCGCAACCTCAAAGCCCTCGCGTGCAACTGCAACTATCAGGCCGTTACGGCCACTCAGCACATGGAGCTCGCCGTTTGAGACGTCTGCGTTGCGGGGGTCAGATCAAATTACGTGCGGCAGCGACTGCTCGAGAAAGGGGCCCAGTACCTGGACGAGACGGTGAAACTGGCAACTTCACTGGAGGTCGCTTTCCAGAGGCTCACTGCATTTCCGGCCGAACATTCGACCCCCTCGTGGCTCCCGACCAGAGACTACCCCAGGCCTGTGCTGCGCGCCCACCTGCTCATCATGGGGGGTTGCCTTGTTATTTTTGTGGCCAGCCTCAACACCCTCAACAGCACTGCCCGGCCCGCAACGCGCACTGCAACAGTTGCGGCTGAAAAGGGCACTTCGCCAAGGTCTGCCTCGCCAGGCCTAAGCACGCGAACTCTCAGACCCGGACTACCGAATCTCAGGCCCGCAGACCTCGCAATGTGGCAGCGTGCCTGCCAACTCCGACTCCGCACAGCACGTGCGACTCACGGGGGCCGCCATTTTGGCCATCCTCCCCCACCCGGCCGGCCACGTGCGATCCATGGGGGCCGCCATCTTGGACGCCATCTTCCTCGACGCCTGCCATGCTTGATCAACGCGGGCCGCTATCTTGGACGCCATCTGCTACGCCGCTTGACGCGTACGACCTGCTCAGACAGTCACCGAGAGGCCGCCCCAGCACAGCCGACCATGCCGCCGGTTACCCTCAACTCAGCGCAGTCACCTTGGACCAGTCGCGACCCAAGCACCTCAAGAGCTCAATGATGGCCGTCCGGGTTAACGGGTACGAGACACCTTGCCTGTTCGACTCCGGGAGCACTGAGAGTTTCATGCACCCAGACCTGGTAAGCCGCTGCTCGCTCCCGATATTCCCGGCGCAACAAACAATTTCCCTCGCCTCCGGGTCGCACTCAGTACAAATCCGAGGGTGCACTACGGTAACCTTAGTGGTACAGGGCGCTGAGTACACTGATTTCCAGCTGTACATACTCCCAGACCTCTGCGCCCCCCTTCTTTTAGGGCTCGATTTTCAATGTAATCTCAAGAGCCTGACGCTTAGCTTTGGCGGACCCCTGCCCCCACTCACTGTGTGCAGCCTAGCCACTCTGAAAGTCGAAGCTCCTTCCCTCTTTGCTAATCTCACCGCTGATTGCAAACCAGTAGCCACTCACAGCAGGCGAGAGAGCATGCAGGACAGAATATTTATTAGGTCTGAGGTCCTGCGTCTCTTGCGGGAAGGAGTCATAGAGGCCAGCAATAGCCTCTGGAGAGCTCAGGTGGTGATCGTCAAGACCGGGGAGAAGCTCTGGATGGTGGTTGATTACAGCCAGACCATTAACCGGTCAACGCAACTCGATGCGTACCCCCTTCCCCGGATTGCAGACATGGTCAATCAGATCGCTCACTACCGCGTGTTCTCCACGGTGGATATGAAGTCTGCATACCACCAGCTCCCAGTCCGCCCTGAGGACCGCCACTACACGGCGTTTGAGGCAGACGACCGCCTTTTTCATTTCCTCCGGGTCCCTTTTGGCGTCACAAACGGGGTTTTGGTGTTCCAACGAACAATGGACCGAATGGTGGACCAGTACGGGCTGCGGGCCACGTTTCCGTTATTGGACAACGTCACCATCTGCGGCCATGATCAGCAGGACCACGACGCCAACCTCCACCGATTTCTCCAAACCGCCCAAAAACTTAATCTCACCTATAATAAGGAGAAATGCATTTTCCGCACCACCAAGCGAGCCATCCTCGGCTACGTCGTGGAAAACAGAGTCCTAGGGCCTGACGCTGACCGTCTGCACCCCCTCCTGCAACTCCCTCTCCCTCACTGTCCCAAGGCCCTCAAGAGGTGCCTTGGATTTTTTTCCTACTACGCCCAGTGGGTCCCCCAGTATGCGGACAAATCCCGCCCACTATTTAAGGCCACCCTTTTCCCTCTGGCAGCCGAGGCCCGCCAGGCCTTCAACTGCATGAAGGCGGACATTGCCAAAGCCGCGATGCGCGCGGTGGACGAGTCCGTCCCCTTTCAGGTGGAGAGTGACGCATCAGAGGTCGCTCTCGCCGCCACTCTCAACCAAGCAGGCAGACCGGTTGCCTTTTTTTCACACACCCTCGCCGCCTCTGAACTTCGAGACTCCTCGGTCGAAAAGGAGGCTCAAGCCATCGTGGAAGCCGTGCGGCACTGGAGGCACTACCTCGCTGGTAGGAGGTTTACCCTCGTCACCGACCAACGATCGGTAGCAGTGGGGCAAAATCAAGAACGATAAGATCTTAAGGTGGAGAATCGAACTCTCCACCTAGAATTACGATATAGTATATCGTCCTGGGAAGCTCAACGAGTCCCCCAGATGCCCTGTCCCGCGGCACATGCGCCAGTGTGCAAGAGGACCTACTACGGGCTATCCACGACGACCTCTGCCACCCGGGGGTCATCCGGCTCGCCCGTTATATCAAGGCCCGCAACCTGCCCGACTCCACCAAGGAGGTCAAAGCTGTAACCAGGGACTGCCAAATCTGTGCGGAGTGTAAACCGCACTTCTATCGACCAGATAAGGCCCACCTGGTGAAGGCGTCCCGGCCCTTTGAATGCCTCAGTATCGATTTTAAAGGGCCCCTCCCCTCGAATAATCGTAATACCTACTTTCTCAATATTATTGATGAGTTCTCCCGTTTCCCGTTTGCCATCCCGTGCCCCGACATGACTGTTATCAGAGCCCTGCACAGTGTCTTCACCCTGTTTGGTTTCCCCATCTACGTCCACAGCGACAGGGGCTCGTCATTCATGAGCGACGAACTGCGTCAGTACCTGCTCAGTAAGGGCATCGCCTCGAGCAGGACTACCAGTCACAACCCCCGGGGAAACGGACAGGTGGAGAGGGAGAATGCGACAGTCCGGAAGACCGTCCTCCTGACCCTACAGTCCAGGAATCTCCCGGTTTCCCACTGGCAGGAAGTCCTCCCCGATGCGCTCCATGCGATTAGGTCCCTCCTTTGCACGGCCACAAACCAGACTCCTCATGACCGCTTGCTTTTTTTCCCTAGGGGGACTACCTCAGGGGCCTCGCTTCCGCCCTGGCTGATGACACCGGGTCCGGTTCTCCTCCGGAAACAGCTTCGGACCCATAAGACCGATCCCCTGGTAGAGAGGGTCCAGCTCCTGCACTCAAACCCGCACTATGCATATGTTGAGCACCCCGATGGTCGGCAGAATACCGTCTCCCTCCGAGACCGTGCGCCAGTAGGCTCCGCCACCACTACGTCCACAGTACCCCCCGCACTGTACCCCGCTCTTTCTCCCATGCCCAGCGCCCCGCGCCCATTTGCCTCCCGCGCTCCCTTCCACCCGGCACACCAGTCCGCAGGAATGAAGCTCCGGAAGAGCCGCTCCCGGAGTCCACCCCTGGGGCTGCACCGGAACCACTTCCCCAGCCACCTGAAGCGGCTGCAACACCAGTGCTTCGGCGGTCGCAGCGTACGATCCGGGCGCCGGAGCGGCTGAACTTGTGACCCATCACCCCCGCCGGACTTTATTTTTTTACAGGGGGTGAATGTGGTGAATGTAAATACAGTTAATTCACCAGTTATGTTCTATGTTTGTAAATACAGTTAATTCACCAGTTATGTTCTATGTTATTAACCCTGTGGGTTTTATCTGTATGGCTTCACCCACAGGGGGAGATGTTGGAGGATGTTGGAGCATGTACGGGCTCAGCCCATGGCTCCGCCCCTTTGAAGGAAACTAAGAGTAGCTGGCCTGTGGGACTGTCCTCAGTATGTACCAGTCGCAGGCAGGCAAAGTTGATAGTTAATTAAAACCACTGTTTTACTTCGACACGAGTCCTTGAGTGAATTGATGGTCGCATCAAGGACCTCCGCGTTCTGGCTGCGGGGGCCGTCCTGGTGGAGGGGAGGGGGGATCCGACTCCGGTGGGGCCTCCACAGTGGCCAGGCCCGCAATCGGGGGCTACCAATCGGCGGGCAGGCTAATTCCAGGGGGGCCTATGTTCCTCAGCGCTGGGGCCCCTGTTGGGCCAGGGGCCGACGCAGAGACGGTAACCACGCGCATGAGCAGACCTGCGCCGGCCGTGCTGGGGCACGTATCGGCAGCTGGAGCTGGGTAAAGCACTCCAGTGCCATGCTGGCCCCCTGGGCGGCGCTGGATCGCTGCACCTAGTGGCCAGTTGACGCTATCAGAAATTGTTCCAGCGTTTACGACGGCGTCAACACTTAGCCCCATTATCGGAGAATCCCGCCCCCTATATGTGATAGACTTTAATAGGAATTTTGTTAACCTTTCGATTGCCAATAGAATGTATTGATAGACCACCTGAATGTGTAAATTGTCAGCACTGACACTGAAAGTTTTATTTTAATAATAAATCTACTCAAACTTGTATTATTATTAAAGTAACTGCAAACTACTAAAATGGAAATAGCTATCGAAAAAAAACATAATTTTAACTAAAAAATAAAGCTGAGACATTTAACTTTGCTTTCGCTGTCATCCCCTTTGGCCCTGTTCTTCCACTGCGCCATTTTTATTTTTAAAATATAAAATTTAGCTTTGATCACCCAATCTATCTTTCCTTTTCTAATCTCCAACCGTTACTTCAGGTGTTCAGCATGTTAAAATTGGCCTGATCACTGATGTGAGCAAGTTAATAAATTATACATCAAAATGCACAAAAATTGTTGCCGATTAATCTTCCCTGAGGACGCACAGAGAAACGAGTTCACCCGCGGCTCTCTGAAGATTAACATAAGCTGGAAAAAGGAGCTTAAGTTCTTATACGATCCTTGTATTTAGGCCAAGTAGTTCTACTTTCTCCATTGATTTCTGTGTAGATCAGGAGTAGGCAGGAGAGGGGGGTCATGGAACAGGTGTGTACTCCGTCATGTTGGGGCCTTTTTTTCAGGCTCACCTGATTTTGAGTTGGCAATGCTTGTGTAGCGCACAATGACTTACGAGAGACGAATAGAGATGAAGTCGATGAGGGTTTATTAAGGTTGACTTGTTCCCCGCAGTTCAGCAACAGACTGGAGCTGCGGGGAGAACTCTTGGTTCTTATACTCCGCCTTCAGGGCGGAGCTAGAGATCAACAGCCAACCAGGACCCGGGATCTGTCAGCCAATGGCATCACGGCTTCACAGTCCCACATGACCCCTAATGCATACTACCACAGCTTGTATGTGAGTGAATAGGTGGAACTGAAATTCAAATGCCAGAAATACATAATCTGACATATATTCAACCATTGGATGCCAAGGTTACCTGGCTATTTCTCGCCTAGTGTTGCTACAATGATGGACTGAGGATTTCCAGCTTAAATTCCGTGCAGATTGTGCAGTTTTTAAGTAGTACCATTAGCTGTTGCAGAAAATGTGCTTGCACGTAAATGGTATGTTTCTGAAGGAGATCAGGAAATTTAATAAAAATGTATGAATATTCCTAAAGCTAGAAAATTGGAACACCGGCACCAGGCAAAGGTCATTCAGACCCTCAAACCTGTTCCCCATTTCAACTAGGTTATAACTGATATCAACCCCATCGACCCACTATGGGGCCATAACCCCTGAATACCTGTGTCCAGCCAATCTATCAAACTCCATTTTGAAATTTTCAATTGACTTAACTTCAAGAGCTTTTTAGGGAAGGAGATCCAGATTTCCAGCACCATTTGTGTGGGGAAATGCTTTTTGACAACATTCCTGAACAGCCTAACTCTGATTTTATGCCGCCTTTGTTCAGGATTCTCCCACCAGAGAAAATAGTTCATCTATCTTCCTTAATAAAAACCTTTAATCATCTTAAACACCTCAATCGCATTACCCCTTAATCTTCTCTTCTCAAAGGAATGCAAGCCTAGTCTATGCAACCTGTGCACATAATTTAAACCTTTTTTTAGCTCAGCTGTCATTCTCATGCGTCTGCACAACACACACTTCAAGGCCAAGATATGGGGCTGGATTCTCCGTCCCGCCGTGCCACATTTCTGTTTCACCCCGCCGGTGGGATGCTCCGTTATGCTTGCTGGTCAGTGGGATTTCCCATTGTGGGGCAGCCCCACGCCATCGGGAAATCCCCGGGCTGCCGGCAAAACGGAGCATCCCACCGGCGGAGAATCCAGCCAATGCTTCATGAGGTTCATGAATTGAACTCTACATGGAGTCCAACCATTGCTTTCTATAGCTGTAATGTAACTTGTATTCCAGTCCAGAGCCAGGAACCCACCATAATTAAGGGTGGAAATCCTGCTGAAGATGTGAAACTGATAAATTTTGTCCCACTTAAGGGTAGTTGCAATATAAACTTTTATTTATGTTAAAAGCTATTAAAGGTTTGAAATTGTTATTGTCAACATTAAATGACTAATTTTTAAATAATTTATGTGACACTTTTTCCAAGCTAACTTTGTAATCATCTGGTTCACATTATCCTTCTGCAGCCTTAGTTTTCCAATGTAAAATTTATTTACAGATTGCACTTACCTCTTTAAGAGTTGCAAAGGTCCTTTTATGAATATGGGGACAAGGCCAGATGCCTACTGACTCACCAGCTGAGAAAGCAGGCAGCCACGAGGGAGATAGCACAGGTGAAAGACAGGAACAGTGTAGCGTACATACCACCATAAACAGTAAACTAGTCACCCCATCAGATAAGATGAATGTGGCTTTTGCAACTTTGTACCGAGAGCTGTACATCTCCGAGCCCCCGGTGGGGGACTTGAAGATGAAACAGTTTCTCAGCAGGCTGGACATACTAGCTGTGGGTGGAGGATAAGAGACAGGGACTGGAAGCACCATTAGGACTGGGGGAAGTCATGGAGAGCCTTAACTCCATGCAGTCGGGGAAGGAACCAGCTCCAGAAGGGTTCCCGGTGGAGTTCTATAAATATTTGTGGTAGCACAGTTCAATGACTCGCTATTGAGAGGAACCCTGCTGCCCACGCTGTCACAGGCCTCGATATTCCTAAAAAAGATAAAGACCTGATGGAGTGCGGGTCATACAGACCCATCTGATTCCGAAACGCTGATGCCAAAGTCCTGGCGAAAGCCCCAGCGAAGCAACTGGTGAGTTGTGTGCCCGAGGTGGTTGCATAGGATCAGACGGCTTCGCCAAGGCAGACAACTAACGGCGAACATCAAACACTGCTGAACATGATCATGACCCCACTCGGGGAGGAGAAGCCAGAAATGAGCATCCTAGGCGCAGAGAAAGCCCTCAAGTTAGTCGAATGGAAGTAGGTACTGGAACGGTTTGGGTTTGGGCCATGGTTCACCACATGGGTGAAACTACTGTTCAGAGCTCCCATGACGAACAAACGGCACCAGCTCTGAATACTTACAGCTGCACAGAGGCACAAGGCAGGGATGGTCATTGTCCCTGCTACTATTTGCCCTGGCAATTAAGCTGCCAGCCATCGTGCTCAAATCAGTGAAGGGCCGGGGAGGCTCCAGAGGGGGCAGGGAGCATACAGTCTTACTCTGTGTGGATGACATGCTCTTCTGCATCTCAAACTCCCTAGCCAGCATGGGAGGAATAATGGAACTCCGAAGGAGCCTTCTCAGGATACAAGCAGAATCTTCCCCATAAACCCACGGACAAGGGGAATCAGAATCTGGGGAAATTATAGTTCAAGCTGGCCCAAACCAAATTCCGATACCTCGGGATCCAAATATCCCATGACTGGACACAGATCCGCAAATGGAACCTATCGATTCTGGTAGAGAAGGTAAAGAGGGACCTGCGGAGGTGGGACTCACTCCCACTCTCGCTGTCGGGAAGAGCACAGACATTCAAGATGAACGTTATGCCCAGGTTCCTCTTACTGTTCAGATCCCTCCCAATCTTCATCCCCAAGGCCTCCTTCACCAAAATACACAAATTAGTCATGCCGTTTGTGCGGTGGCGGTGGGGGGGGGGGGGGGCGGGGGGGGAAGAGGAGGAATATGGGGGGCTTGGCCCTTCCGAACCTCCTATCCTACCACTGGGCAGCCACCGCAAAAGAGTACGGGGATGAATCACAGAGCCGGAGGCGGAATGGGTAAGAATGGAGGAGAGCTCCTGCACAGGGACATTCCTCTGAGCATGGGCCATGGCCCCAATCCCATTCCCCCAGCCAAGTAACAATAATCCCAGTGGCCATGCTAAAGACATGGAATCAACTCTGGCATTACTTCGGTCTGATCACAATGTCCACCAAGGCCCCCACCTGCAAGAACCATAAATCACCCCCATGACAATAGGACCCTTCAAAAGGTGGAGACAGGACAAAGGGTGCTGATGGGAGGGGACCTATAGATGGATGGCAGAGTAGCGACCCTGAGGGACCTCACGGACAAGCTCCAGTTCCCAAAAGGGATCGAGCTTCGGTATATGCAAATAAGGAACGTTCCCCCCGACACTCCCTACTGGACAGACTTCTGACTGCAGATGTAATAGCGAACAGTAAGTGCGCTGACTGCTAGAGGAGGTACAGTCATCTCTGGACAAGACACAGAAGAAGTGGAAGGAAGAGCTTGACATTGAGATAGGGGGGTACTCTGGATCGAAGCATTACATAGGATGAACTCCACCTCCCCCTGCGCAGGGCTGAGCCTAACGCAGATAAAGGTAGTGCACAGGGTGCACTTGACCAGAACCCACATGAGCGGGTTCTTCCCCGAGGTGGAGGATAAATGTGATCGGTGCCAGGGAGGATCGGTCAGCCACATCCACATGTTCAGGTCCTGTCTCAGATATGTCAGGTACCGGATGTCCTTCTGGACGTCCTTCTTCGAGGCAACATCTCAATGTTGATCTCGGGTTGTGGGGGTGAGGGTAGAGCCATGCCCACTAGTAGTGGTCTTTGGGGTATCAGAGCAGCCAGAACTCTTCACAGGGAGAGAGCCCCCCTAGCCTTTGCTTCCCTGATCGCCCGCTAGAGATTCCTGCATGGCTGGGGATCAGCGTCGCCACCCAAGGCCACCGACTGGCTGCCCGAACTGGCAGAATACCTTAAATTGGAAAAAATAAAATACACCATTTGAGGATCGGAGGAAGGCTTCCACAACACGTGGGAACTATTCACCAGCCTGTTCCAAGACTTTTTGGTGACCAGCAATGAATAAGGGATGGGGGGGATAGAGGGAGGGGGGATCGAAATGGAGAGCGGAAGGAGAAAAGAAAGGGTGGAAAGTGCAAGAGGGGAATTATGGGGGGGAATAGGAGGAGGGGGAAGACACAGGGCAAGCAGTGCAAAGGGGCCCGAGCGAATAAGGGGCAAGGAAAAGCATGGGGGGAAGCCACAACTACACCAGGATATGCCCAGTTGGCACCAAACACACCCCTGGTATGTTTCAATACCAGGAGGCCAAATGTATATGGTTAACACAATATGGCTGTAGCAACCGAGCGCTGGGGGCCCAGAATTATGTGGCCCACTATCTGTATATATGTTACCTTTGTATGAATATCTGTTTATTTTTTCCTTTGTATACCAGCTTTAGAGATTTCCCTTTATTGTTATGTAATATCAGTTGCAATGTTGTTGTGAATAAATGTGAAACCAATAAAAATATACTTTTTCAAAGAGTTCCAAGGTACTGACTAATGCTTACAATCACTTTCAGCAAGTGATAGTCAATGATGTCATTAGAGCCCTGCCTAGAGGATGCAATACGTGTTCCTAGTTTACTATCTCAGTTCATTTTCCTTTCCCATTCTTTGTCACATTGGCAAATTCAACAATATCAGGAAATGAAATGTTTGTTTCTCTTACTGCTTTGCGTTGCAAAGCTGTCAATGGGTGTTTCATGAGGATAATGGTATTGACCTGCGAATTCACAATGATTTAACTTTGACCAGGATTTTCCAGTCCCGCCATGGTGGGGCCCACTATGGGAGATCCGGCGACCAATGACATTCGGCGGGACCGGACATTCCTGGCAGTGGGCAGGGCCGGTAAATCCTAAAGTCCCAAAGACTGTCCTCTAAATTTTGTTGATTTTGCAACCAACTATTTAAACTAATCGTTGAAGTGAGTTTTTCTTGTAGCTGTTATGTTTCCTTCGACCTTTATCCTTTGCACATCAGACTGCAGAATACAGCAGTACAGATTTATCTTGTTAGCCTTTCAGCACGTGAGCCTCTTCTGCCATTCAGTAAGATCATGGCTGATATGTGTATTTACCGTCACTCCATCTCACTGCCTTGGTACATATTGATTTACTTATTTGCAAATCACTGCTGATTTGAAATAAGATTTCAAATAAGATTTGGAATAAGATTTCACATCAGACACAGTAATGGAAAGGTGCCTGATTTTAACTTTTTGACACTATATACCCAGTAATTTCTCAAGATAATTCCCCTCACCATGTCATCAATACTCTCTGTTCATATTGAAATTAAGAATAGATACAGAAAACTAGACCTCAGCGTGAATAACTTTATGACAGTTCAACTTTTTTCTTTCAAGGACAATGGCCTGTCCACACCTCCCCCGCTCCTCACTCTGCCATCCCCATCCCCTCCCCACCACTATGAGACATGGGAAGAAGGTAGAGGATTGGGGGTGGAGGTTAAGGTGTTAGATATGAGGAATGCGTCCTCAACAATTATGCATTCACCTGCTTCAATTTTTACAGAAATTGAGTCATCTGAATGTTCAATTGTGGGAAAGTGGGATACTTAATTAACATATTTAAAGTGGGATCTCTCAATGGAATGATTGATTTGAAATTCACTGAGGCCAGCCAACCATCTGTTCAGATTGTCAAATCTAGAGGTAAAAAAGACAGATGAGGGTTTCAGTAACAAATGAGCCGAGGCGAGGGTGGATTCAATGATTTAATAAAGATAGAAATAGGCAGTCTTAATAATGGCAGAGAAATGTGATCAGAACCTTATCTTGGGGTCAAGTATGACACCCAGGTTGTGAAGTGTGTGATTCAGCCTCCGACAATTTCAGTGAGAGGAATGGAGTTGGTGGTGAGGGAATAGAGTTTGTGGTCGACATCAAAGGCAAGGGGCTGGATTCTTCGATTTTGAGACTGAGTGTTGACGCCGGTGCCAAGGAGGCCCTGCCTGGCCAACCACGCCCCCATAAGAACAAAGAACAAAGAAAAGTACAGCACAGGAACAGGCCCTTCGGTCCTCCAAGCCTGCACCGACCATGCTGCCCGTCTAAACTAAAATCTTCCTCACTTCCAGGGTCCATATCCCTCTATTCCCATCCTATTCATGTATTTGTCACGATGCCTCTTAAATGTCACTATCATCCCTGCTTCCACCACCTCCTCCGGCAGCGAGTTCCAGGCACCCAGTACCCTCTGTGTAAAAAACTTGCCTCGTACATAGAACATAGAAAACATAGAAAAATACAGCACAGAACAGGCCCTTCGGCCCACGATGTTGTGCCGAACCTTTGTCCTAGATTAATCATAGATTATCATTGAATTTACAGTGCAGAAGGAGGCCATTCGGCCCATTGAGTCTGCACCGGCTCTTGGAAAGAGCACCCTACCCAAAGTCAACACCTCCACCCAACACTAAGGGCAATTTTGGACACGAAGGGCAATTTATCATGGCCAATCCACCTAACCTGCACATCTTTGGACTGTGGGAGGAAACCGGAGCACCCGGAGGAAACCCATGCAGACACGGGGAGGATGTGCAGACTCCGCACAGACAGTGGCCCAAGCCGGAATCAAACCTGGGACCCTGGAGCTGTGAAGCAATTGTGCTATCCACAATGCTACCGTGCTGCCCTTAAGAACAAATAAATCGACTTCCGGTTGCCGCTATGCGGAGCTAAGCCGCACGATTCGGCAGCTCCCGCTACCATGGACATTCGGGCTCGCTAGAGGAGCCCCAACGGAACTTTTTTTTGACGCAACCCGTGGAGAAGGGAAGAGAGAGGTCCCCCTCTAACTTCTATGAAACGGACCAGAAGTGCAACTGCCAAAGGAGCGGCACTGGAGCAACGGGAGAATCGAGGGAAAGAAAACAAAATGTCGGCGGCCAGGGACAAAGGGGAGCTGCAGGAGTTCATCAAGCGCTGCTTCGAGGAGAAGCGCGTGGAGATGCGCAAGGAGATGTTGGCGCCTAGGCTTTCGGCAATTGAAGGACTCGGGATCACCCAGAAGGCCCACGAAGTTAAGATCCAGGAGGTACAGAAAAGAGTAAGTCAGAACGAGGACGAGCTCGTGGGCCTGGCGGTGAGAGTGGAGCAGAACGAGGCGCTACACAAGAGGTGGGCGGGAAGACTCGAAGACCTGGAGAACAGGTCGAGGAGAAAGAATCTGCGGATCCTGGGTCTCCCTGAGGGAGTGGAGGGGGCCGATGCCGGGGCATACGCGAGCACGATGCTCGAGGCGATGATGGGCACGAAGGCCCCTTCGAGGCCGCTGGAGTTGGACGGGGCACATAGGGTGCTGGCGAGGAAGCCCCAGGCAAATGAGCCGCCAAGGGTGATGGTGGTGAGGTTTCACCGGTTCACGGACAGAGAGTGGGTCCTGAGATGGGCCAAGAAGGAGCAGAGCAGTAAGTGGGGCAATGCAGAGATCCGAATATACCCGGACTGGAGCACGGAGGTTGCAAAGCAGAGAGCGGGTTTCAACCGGGCCAAAGAGGCGTTGTACCGGAAAGAAGTGAAATTCGGAATGCTGCAGCCAGAGCGACTGTGGGTCACATACAAGGGCCAACACTATTATTTTGAAACGCCTGAAGAGGCGTGGACCTTTGTACAAGCTGAAAAGTTGGACTGTAACTGAGGGTTTGTGAAGGTGGGGGGGATGTTTGAGGTTTGATGTGTGATGGTTGTTGTATATATAGGGGGTCAATCACGCTCAGGAAATGTTACATGGGCTGGGGGAGAGAGACAAGGCCGCGACAGGAGCTGCACCAGAGGGGGCGGAGCGGGCTTTGGAAAGGGGAAGGGGAACGAAGGACTGCATATTGTTTGGGAGACTCCCACACGGGGAGGACAATGGGACGGCGGGGGAAGCCGGGGTCAGCAGGCGACAGCTGACTTCCGGGAGTGACATGGGGGGAGCAAAAGGGCTAGACAGGGGTCTAGCGGGGGGAGGGGAGGGGGGGTAAAAAGGGTTGCTGCTGCACTGGCCGAAAGGGAATGGGACACAGAAGAGGTGGTCGGGAGGGGACTGGAGGGTGAGGGAGGCGTGGACACGGGACTGGCCCAGAAAAGGAGATGGCTAGTCAGCCGGGGGGAGTGGGGGGGGGGGGGGTGAGAGCCCCTCCAATCCAGCTGATAACGTGCAATGTGAGGGGCCTGAATGGGCCAGTGAAGAGGGCTTGGGTGTTCGCGCACTTCAAGGGACTGAAGGCGGACGTGGTCATGCTCCAAGAGACACACCTGAAGGTGGCGGACCAGGTCAGGTTAAGAAAGGGATGGGTAGGACAGGTATTCCACTCGGGACTGGACGCGAAGAATAGAGGGGTGGCAATATTTGTGGGAAAGCGGGTGTCATTTGAGGCCAAGACTATTGTAGTGGACAATGGCATGGGAACCTGGATTGTAGTTTTAGGGTAAGGGAGAATGAGAGTATAGAGGTCAGGAGCTCAGATTTGACGTCGCAGGAGGGGGCCAGTGTTCAGGTAGGTGGTTTGAAGTGTGTCTACTTCAATGCCAGGAGTATACGAAATAAGGTAGGGGAACTGGCAGCATGGGTTGGTACCTGGGACTTCGATGTTGTGGCCATTTCGGAGACATGGATAGAGCAGGGACAGGAATGGCTGTTGCAGGTTCCGGGGTTTAGGTGTTTTAGTAAGCTCCGAGAAGGAGGCAAAAGAGGGGGAGGTGCGGCGCTGCTAGTCAAGAGCAGTATTACGGTGGCGGAGAGGATGCTAGATGGGGACTCATCTTCCGAGGTAGTATGGGCTGAGGTTAGAAACAGGAAAGGAGAGGTCACCCTGTTGGGAGTTTTCTATAGGCCTCCAAATAGTTCTAGGGATGTAGAGGAAAGGATGGCGAGGATGATCCTGGATAAGAGCGAAAGTAATAGGGTAGTTATTATGGGAGACTTTAACTTTCCAAATATTGACTGGAAAAGATATAGTTCGAGTACATTAGATGGGTCGTTTTTTGTACAGTGTGTGCAGGAGGGTTTCCTGACACAGTTTGTTGACAGGCCAACAAGAGGCGAGGCCACATTGGATTTGGTTTTGGGTAATGAACCAGGCCAGGTGTTGGATTTGGAGGTAGGTGAGCACTTTGGGGACAGTGACCACAATTCGGTGACGTTTACGTTAAGGATGGAAAGGGATAAGTATACACCGCAGGGCAAGAGTTATAGCTGGGGGAAGGGAAATTATGATGCCATTAGACGTGACTTGGGGGGGATAAGGTGGAGAAGTAGGCTGCAAGTTTTGGACACACTGGATAAGTGGAGCTTGTTCAAGGATCAGCTACTGCGTGTTCTTGATAAGTATGTACCGGTCAGGCAGGGAGGAAAGTGCCGAGTGAGGGAACCGTGGTTTACCAAAGAAGTGGAATCTCTTGTTAAGAGGAAGAAGGAGGCCTATGTGAAGATGAGGTGTGAAGTTTCAGTTGGGGCGATGGATAGTTACAAGGTAGCGAGGAAGGATCTAAAGAGAGAGCTAAGACGAGCAAGGAGGGGACATGAGAAGTATTTGGCAGGAAGGATCAAGGAAAACCCAAAAGCTTTCTATAGGTATGTCAGGAATAAGCGAATGACTAGGGACAGAGTAGGACCAGTCAAGGACAGGGATGGGAAGTTGTGTGTCGAGTCTGAAGAGATAGGCGAGATACTAAATGAATATTTTTCGTCAGTATTCACTCAGGAAAAAGATAATGTTGTGGAGGAGAATGCTGAGCTCCAGGTAAATAGATTAGATGGCATTGAGGTACGTAGGGAAGAGGTGTTGGCAATTCTGGACAGGCTGAAAATAGATAAGTCCCCGGGACCTGATGGGATTTATCCTAGGATTCTCTGGGAGGCCAGGGAAGAGATTGCTGGACCATTGGCTTTGATTTTTATGTCATCATTGGATACAGGAATAGTGCCAGAGGACTGGAGGATAGCAAATGTGGTCCCTTTGTTCAAAAAGGGGAGCAGAGACAACCCCGGCAACTATAGACCGGTGAGCCTCACGTCTGTAGTGGGTAAAGTCTTGGAGGGGATTATAAGAGACAAGATTTATAATCATCTAGATAGGAATAATATGATCAGGGATAGTCAGCATGGCTTTGTGAAGGGTAGGTCATGCCTCACAAACCTTATCGAGTTCTTTGAGAAGGTGACTGAACAGGTAGACGAGGGTAGAGCAGTTGATGTGGTGTATATGGATTTCAGCAAAGCGTTTGATAAGGTTCCCCACGGTAGGCTATTGCAGAAAATACGGAGGCTGGGGATTGAGGGTGATTTAGAGATGTGGATCAGAAATTGGCTAGCTGAAAGAAGACAGAGGGTGGTGGTTGATGGGAAATGTTCAGAATGGAGTTCTGTCACAAGTGGAGTACCACAAGGATCTGTTCTGGGGCCGTTGCTGTTTGTCATTTTTATCAATGACCTAGAGGAAGGCGCAGAAGGGTGGGTGAGTAAATTTGCAGACGATACTAAAGTCGTTGGTGTTGTCGATAGTGTGGAAGGAAGTAGCAGGTTACAGAGGGATATAGATAAGCTGCAGTGCTGGGCTGAGAGGTGGCAAATGGAGTTTAATGTAGAGAAGTGTGAGGTGATTCACTTTGGAAGGAAAAACAGGAATGTGGAATATTTGGCTAATGGAAAAGTTCTTGAAAGTGTGGATGAGCAGAGGGATCTAGGTGTCCATGTACATAGTTCCCTGAAAGTTGCCACCCAGGTTGATAGGGTGGTGAAGAAGGCCTATGGAGTGTTGGCCTTTATTGGTAGAGGGATTGAGTTCCGGAGTCAGGAGGTCATGTTGCAGCTGTACAGAACTCTGGTACGGCCGCATTTGGAGTATTGCGTACAGTTCTGGTCACCGCATTATAGGAAGGACGTGGAGGCTTTGGAACGGGTGCAGAGGAGATTTACCAGGATGTTGCCTGGTATGGAGGGAAAATCTTATGAGGAAAGGCTGATGGACTTGAGGTTGTTTTCGTTAGAGAGAAGAAGGTTAAGAGGAGACTTAATAGAGGCATACAAAATGATCAGAGGGATAGATAGGGTGGACAGTGAGAGCCTTCTCCCGCGGATGGAAATGGCTAGCACGAGGGGACATAGCCTTAAACTGAGGGGTAATAGATATAGGACAGAGGTCAGGGGTAGGTTCTTTACGCAAAGAGTAGTGAGGCCGTGGAATGCCCTACCTGCTACAGTAGTGAACTCGCCAACATTGAGGGCATTTAAAAGTTTATTGGATAAACATATGGATGATAATGGTATAGTGTAGGTTAGATGGCTTTTGTTTCGGTGCAACATCGTGGGCCGAAGGGCCTGTACTGCGCTGTATTGTTCTATGTTCTATGTTCTATAATGGAGGGCGATATGCAATGGTGAGCGGTAGGCTGCAAGGGACGTGGGTGGTGTTGGTAAACGTATACGCCCCGAACTGGGATGATGCAGGATTCATGAAGCGCATGTTGGGGCGCATTCCGGACCTGGAGATAGGAGGCCTGATAATGGGAGGGGACTTCAATACAGTGTTGGATCCAGCACTGGACCGCTCCAAATCAAGGACTGGAAAGAGGCCGGCGGGGGCCAAGGTACTTAGGGGGATTATGGATCAGATGGGGGGAGTGGACCCATGGCGGTTTTGCAAGGCCGCAGGCCAGGGAATTTTCTTTCTTCTCCCATGTACACAAAGCCTACTCCCAGATAGATTTCTTTGTTTTGGGTAGGGCGCTCATCCCGAGGGTGGAGTGGACGGAGTATTCGGCCATAGCCGTTTCGGACCATGCCCCGCACTGGGTGGAACGGGAGCTGGGAGAGGAGAGGGACCAACGCCCGTTGTGGCGGCTGGATGTGGGACTGCTGGCGGACGAGGTGGTGTGTGGGAAGGTGAGGGGGTGTATCGAAAGGTACGTGGAGGCCAACGACAACGGGGAGGTGTGGGTGGGGGTGGTATGGGAGGCGTTGAAGGCAGTGATCTAATCAGGGGAGAGCTAATCTCCATTAGGGCTCATAGGGAGAAGACAGATGGTATGGAAAGGGAGAGGTTAGTGGGGGAGATTTTGAGAGTGGACAGGAGATATGCAGAGGCCCCGGAGGAAAGATTACTTGGGGAAAGACGACGGCTCCAGACGGAGTTTGACCTGTTGACCACAGGGAAGGCGGAGGCACAGTGGAGGAAAGCGCAGGGAGCGATCTACGAGTATGGGGAAAAGGCAAGTCAGATGCTGGAACACCAACTCCGTAAGAGGATGGCAGCGAGGGAAATAGGGGGAGTCAAAGATGGAAGGGGAGCCACGGTTCGGAGTGCGACGAAAATAAACAAGGTATTTAAGGCCTTTTATGAAGAACTGTACAGATCCCAGCCCCCAGCGGGGGAAGAGGGGAATGAGACGATTCCTAGATCAACTGAGATTCCCGAGGGTGGAGGAGCAGGAGGTGGCTGGTTTGGGGGCACCAATTGGGTTGGAGGAGCTAAGCAAGGGTTTGGGGAGTATGCAGGCGGGGAAGGCCCCGGGACCGGACGGATTTCCGGTGGAGTTCTACAGGAAGTACATAGACCTGTTGGCCCCGCTACCGGTGAGGACCTTTAATGAGGCAAGAGAGGAGGGGACCCTGCCTCCGACACTGTCGGAAGCAACAATTTCTTTGATCCTAAAGCGGGACAAGGACCCACTGCAATGTGGATCGTACAGGCCGATCTCGCTCCTCAATGTGGATGCAAAGTTGCTGGCAAAAGTGCTGGCCACGAGGATCGAGGACTGTGTCCTGGGGGTGATCCATGAAGACCAGACGGGATTCATAAAGGGCAGGCAATTAAACACTAACGTGCGGCGGCTCTTAAACGTGATGATGATGCCATCGGAGGAGGGAGAGGCGGAGATAGTGGCAGCTATGGACGCGGAGAAGGCCTTTGACCGAGTAGAGTGGGAGTACCTCTGGGAGGTGCTGCGTAGGTTTGGGTTCGTGGGAGGGTTTATCAGTTGGGTTAAGCTCCTTTACAGAGCCCCGATGGCGAGTGTAGTACTTTCGACTGTACCGAGGGACGAGGCGGGGTGCCCCCTGTCCTCCCTGTTGTTCGCATTGGCGATCGAACCCTTGGCCATGTCATTGAGGAAGTCTAATAAATGGAGGGGGGTGGTCCGAGGGGGAGAAGAGCATCGGGTGTCGCTATATGCGGATGACCTGTTGCTGTACGTGGCGGATCCAATGGAGGGGATGGTGGAGGTCATGCAGACTCTAAGGGAGTTTGGGGAGTTTTTGGGCTATAAGCTCAATGTAGGGAAGAGTGAGCTCTTTGTATTACAGGCGGGGGACCAAGAAAGAGGGATAGGGGACCTACCGCTGAGGAGGGCGGAGGGGAGCTTTCGGTATCTGGGGATCCAGATGGCCAGGAGTTGGGGGACCCTACGTAAACTGAATCTGACGAGGTTGGTGGAGCAAATGGAGGAGGATTTCAAAAGATGGGACATATTACCGCTCTCGCTGGCGGGTAGAGTGCAGTCAATCAAAATGGTGGTCCTTCCGAGGTTTCTGTTTGTGTTTCAGTGCCTTCCCATCGTGATCACTAAGGCCTTTTTTAAGAGAGTAGGTAGGAGTATTATGGGGTTTGTGTGGGCGAATAAGACCCCGAGAGTAAGGAGAGGGTTCCTGGAACGCAGTAGGGACCGAGGAGGGTTGGCACTGCCAAACCTGGGGAGCTACTACTGGGCAGCAAATGTGGCGATGATCCGCAAGTGGGTTATGGAGGGAGAGGGGGCGGCTGGAAGAGGATGGAGATGGCGTCCTGTAAAGGAACGAGCCTGGGGGCATTGGTGACGGCACCGCTGCCGCTATCGCCGACAAAGTATACCACGAGCCCGGTGGTGGCGGCAACGCTAAGGATCTGGGGCCAGTGGAGACGGCACGGGGTGCAATGGGAGCATCGGTGTGGTCCCCGATCAGGGGTAACCACCGGTTTGTCCCGGGGACGATGGACGGGGGTTCCAGAGCTGGCATCGGGCGGGGATTGGAAGAATGGGGGACCTGTTCATCGACGGGACGTTTGCGAGCTTAGGGGCACTGGAGGAGAAGTTTGAGTTACCCCCGGGAAATGCCTTTAGATATATGCAGGTGAGGGCTTTTGTGAGGCGACAGCTGAGGGAAAACCAGTTGCTCCCGGCACAAGAAGTTCAAGATAGGGTGATCTCGGGGGTATGGGTCGGGGAGGGCAAGGTGTTGGAAATACACCAAGAGATGAAAGAAGAGGGGGAAGTGCTAGTAGAAGAGTTGAAGGGTAAATGGGAGGAGGAGCTGGGGGAGGAGATCGAGGAAGGTCTGTGGGCTGATGCCCTGGGTAGGGTTAATTCCTCCTCCTCGTGTGCCAGGCTCAGCCTGATACAATTTAAGGTGGTTCACAGAGCGCACTTGACGGGGGCGAGGTTGAATAGGTTCTTTGGGGTAGAGGACAGATGTGGAAGGTGCTCAGGGAGCCCGGCAAACCATGTCCATATGTTTTGGTCATGCCCGGCACTGGAGGGGTTCTGAAGAGGAGTGGCGGGAGCAATATTTCAGGTGGTGAAAGTCCGGGTCAAGCCAGGCTGGGGGCTAGCAATATTTGGAGTAGTGGACGAACCGTGAGTGCAGGAGGCGAAAGAGGCCGGCATTCTGGCCTTTGCGTCCCTAGTAGCCCGGCGAAGGATCTTGCTAATGTGGAAGGAGACGAAGCCCCCCAGCCTGGAGGCCTGGATAAATGATATGGCTGGGTTCATAAAGTTGGAGAGGATTAAGTTCGCCTTGAGAGGGTCTGCGCAGGGGTTCTACAGGCTCTGGCAACCGTTCCTAGACTATCTCGTGGAGCGTTAGAGGAAAGTCGGTCAGCAGCAGCAGCAACCTTGGCGGGGGGGTGGGGGGGAACACACGTCCTGGGAGGTGGGGGGGGGGGGAGGGGGGACTGCCTGGGAGGGTGGATGCGTAAGGGATAACATGAAGGGTTGGTGGAAACTGGTACGTACGTAGAGGGCCAGTGTACCAAGCTGTGTAAATATATAATTTTGCCATGTATATATCTTGCTCTGAGCGATTTCTCGGTTTTTTTTGGTACCGGGGGGGGCGGGGGGTTTATTGTTTGGAAGGGAGAAAAATTGTGTTAAAAACCTTTAATAATTTTTTTTTTTTAAAAAGAACAAATAAATCTACACGATATAATTTTACCGCAATTCATGTACCTATCCAATAGCTGCTTGAAGGTCCCTAATGTTTCCGACTCAACTACTTCCACAGGCAGTGCATTCCATGCCCCCACTACTCTCTGGGTAAAGAACCTAACTCTGACATCCCCCTATATCTTCCACCATTCACCTTAAATTTATGTCCCCTTGTAATGGTTTGTTCCACTCGGGGAAAAAGTCTCTGACTGTCTACTCTATCTATTCCCCTGATCATCTTATAAACCTCTATCAAGTCGCCCCTCATCCATCTCCGTTCTAATGAGAAAAGGCCTAGCACCCTCAACCTTTCCTCGTAAGACCTACTCTCCATTCCAGGCAATATCCTGGTAAATCTCCTTTGCACCTTTTCCAAAGCTTCCACGTCCTTCCTAAAATGAGGCGACCAAAACTGTACACAGTACTCCAAATGTGGCCTTACCAAAGTTTTGTACAGCTGCATCATCACCTCACGGCTCTTAAATTCAATCCCTCTGTTAATGAACGCTAGCACACCATAGGCCTTCTTCACAGCTCTATCCGCTTGAGTGGCAACTTTCAAAGATGTATGAACATAGACCCCAAGATCTCTCTGCTCCTCCACATTGCCAAGAACTCTACCGTTAACTCTGTATTCCGCATTCATATTTGTCCTTTCAAAATGGACAACCTCACACTTTTCAGGATTAAACTCCATCTGCCCAGCTCTGCATCCTATCTATGTCTCTTTGCAGCCGACAACAGCCCTCCTCACTATCCACAACTCCACCAATCTTCGTATCATCTGCAAATTTACTGACCCACCCTTCAACTCCCTCATCCAAGTCATTAATGAAAATCACAAACAGCAGAGGACCCAGAACTGATCCGTGTGGTACGCCACTGGTAACTGGGATCCAGGCTGAATGTTTGCCATCCACCACCACTCTCTGACTTCTATCGGTTAGCCAGTTTGTTATCCAACTGGCCAAATTTCCCACTATCCCATGCCTCCTTACTTTCTGCAGAAGCCTACCATGGGGAACCTTATCAAATGCCTTACTAAAATCCATGTACACTACATCCACTGCTTCACCTTCATCCACATGCTTGGTCACCTCCTCAAATAATTCAATAAGACTTGTAAGGCAAGACCTACCCCTCACAAATCCGTGCTGACTATCCCGAATCAAGCAGTGTCTTTCCAGATGCTCAGAAATCCTATCCTTCAGTACCCTTTCCATTACTTTGCCTACCACTGAAGTAAGACTAACTGGCCTGTAATTCCCAGGGTTATCCCTATTCCCTTTTTTGAACAGGGGCACGACATTCACCACTCTCCAATCCCCTGGTACCACCCCTGTTGACAGTGAGGACGAAAAGATCATTGCCAACGGCTCTGCAATTTCATCTCTTGCTTCCCATAGAATCCTTGGATATATCCCGTCAGGCCCGGGGGACTTGTCTATCCTCAAGTTTTTCAAAATGCCCAACACATCTTCCTTCCTAACAAGTATTTCCTCGAGCTTACCAATCTGTTTCACACTGTCCTCTCCAACAATATCGCCCCTCTCATTTGTAAATACAGAAGAAAAGTACTCGTTCAAGACCTCTCCTATCTCTTCAGACTCAATACACAATCTCCCGCTACTGTCCTTGATCGGACCTACCCTCACTCTAGTCATTCTCATATTTCTCACATATGTGTAAAAGGCCTTGGGGATTTCCTTGATCCTACCCGCCAAAGATTGTTCATGCCCTCTCTTAGCTCTCCTAATCCCTTTCTTCAGTTCCCTCCTGGCTATCTTGTATCCCTCCAACGCCCTGTCTGAACCTTGTTTCCTCAGCCTTACATAAGTCTCCTTTTTCCTCTTAACAAGACATTCAACCTCTCTTGTCAACCATGGTTCCCTCACTCGACCATCTCTTCCCTGCCTGACAGGGACATACATATCAAGGACACGTAGTACCTGTTCCATGAACAAGTTCCACATTTCACTTGTGTCCTTCCCTGACAGCCTATGTTCCCAACTTATGCACTTCAATTCTTGTCTGACAACATCGTATTTACCCTTCCCCCAATTGTAAACCTTGCCCTGTTGCACGCACCTATCCCTCTCCATTACTAAAGTGAAAGTCACAGAATTGTGGTCACTATCTCCAAAATGCTCCCCCACTAATAAATCTATCATTTGCCCTGGTCCATTACCAAGTACCAAATCCAATATTGCCCCTCCTCTGGTCGGACAATCTACATACTGTGTTAGAAAAGCTTCCTGGACACACTGCACAAACACCACCCCATCCAAACTATTTGATCTAAAGAGTTTCCACTCAATGTTTGGGAAGTTAAAGTTACCCATGACTACTACCCTGTGACTTCTGCACCTTTCCAAAATCTGTTTCCCAATCTGTTCCTCCACATCTCTGCTACTATTGGGGGGCCTATAGAAAACTCCTAACAAGGTGACTGCTCCTTTCCTATTTCTGACTTCAACCCATACTACCTCAGTCGGCTGATACTCCTCAAACTGCCTTTCTGCAGCTGTTATACTATCTCTAATTAACAATGCCAGCCCCCCCCCCCACCTCTTTTACCACCCTCCCTAATCTTATTGAAACATCTATAACCAGGGACCTCCAACAACCATTTCTGCCCCTCTTGTCATGATATTCAAACACACACATCATGATGGACACACTAACAGGCAAATCAGAGTACACAACACCACAACCAATCACAGACAAGAACACCAACCACATAAAAAGCACGAGCACGACACCTGGAGGTCAGTAGGTCTGGGGAGAAGGAAACAAGAAAGAGCTGTTGAAACACCACAAGCAGGGAGCCCCCCACGTGCAGAGTGCAAAGACCAAGTTGTAAATAGTGAGTTTAAATAAAGAAGCGTTGTACCATATGCAACTGTGTTGGCTCTTCTGTGTGTCAGAACACCCAACACCACATGGTACAGGAGTGGATCGATACCTGCCTACCAACCTGCCATTCTGGACATGGACCACACCGGCAAACCGCAGCCGATGCAAGTCACGGGGAACCTAGGCACCAACTGGAAGCTCTACAGGCAGCGATTTGACCTGTACATCCGTGCCACCGAAAAACAGAATGTCTCGGATGATTCGAAGATTGCAATGCTCCTCTTCTACGCAGGCCCCCACCCAAACGATGTCTTTAATTCACTGGTGTTCGAGGAAGGCGAAAACCAGGCCAAATATGACACGGTCATCCTCAAAATGGACCAGCACTTTCAAACTGAAGTAAACGAAACTTTCGAAAGATACATCTTTCAGCAACGCCTGCAAGGTAAGGAGGAGCTTTTTCAACCCTTTTTGACGCACCTCCGGATTCTAGCGCAGTCCTGCGGTTACGGCACCACCACAGAGTCCATGATCAGGGACCAGATTGTTTTTGGCGTTGCCTCTAGTGGCCTACGCCAGCAGCTTCTTAAAATAAAGAGCCTCACCTTAGCGTCTGCTGTGGAAGCCTGTGTCCTCCATGAAAATGCTGCCTGCCGTTTTGCCCGATTTCAGGCGTCCGAGTTGGCACGGAGGGGGTCCCCAGCCGTCGAATCGGCAAGCCAGGCCGCCCACGACGTTGAACGCATCCAGGCCGTCGATTTCTTCCCGCCCCACGGCCCGGACGACAGCGGCCGCTTCCCGCGCTTTTCGCGGTCTCCCGCGCAGGTGCGCGCCAAGAATAACGGCCACAACGAGGGACGCACTGCGCAGGCGCGCCCACCGCAAGATCGCACTGCGCATGCGCAGTGGCGCAACGAACGTCGTGACGTCATGACGTGCAGCAAGTGTGGAGGTCTACACTTAAAAGGGCAATGTCCTGCAAAATACCGACAGTGCAACAGATGTGCCATGATAGGCCACTACGCAGCCCGCTGTCGTGCGGCTCAACCCATGGATCCGGCGCATCCTCGACAACCTCGCACACGAGTCAGGACCGTCCAGCCCACGCATCACGACTTCCAGTTAAGTGATGCAGATGACCAGGATGACTTCCGAGTTGCCGTCATTGATGTCAACAAGGTCAATGCCATCAATCCAGACGATGAGTGGTGTGCCACCCTGACGGTCAACCGATCGCGCGTCGCCTTCCGTCTGGACACCGGCGCATCCGCCAACCTGATTGCTTACTCTGCAGTCCAGGCCATGAAGGTCAAACCACCCATCACACCATCCCGGCTTAAGATGGTTGACTATAACGGGAACGTTATCCCGTCCGTAGGATCTTGCCAGCTACAGGTGACTCACAAGAGGTACACGGCCACACTCCCCTTCGAAGTTGTGGGCTCATCAAAGGACTCGTTACTGGGCGCACAAGCGTGTAAGGTCCTTCACCTGGTACAGCGCATCATGTCTCTCTCTCCAGATGAGATATCCGACTTCCCGGATGCTGAGTTCCACGCGAATCTCCATTCCCTCCTCGCTCACAACCAGGAGGTTTTTGAAGGCATGGGGACATTGCCACACACGTACAAGATTCGACTCAGACCGGACGCCATCCCTGTCGTTCACGCACCTCGCAGGGTTCCTGCGCCTCTCAAAGACCGCCTCAAGGCACAACTGCAGATTCTTCAGGACCAAGGGGTCCTATCCAAGGTCACGGAGCCCACGCCATGGGTCAGCTCCATGGTCTGTGTAAAGAAGCCCTCTGGCGAGCTCCATATATGTATAGATCCAAAAGATCTGAACAACAACATCATGCGGGAACACTATCCCATCCCGAAACGAGAAGACCTCACCAGCGAGATGGCGCGAGCCAACATATTCACTAAATTGGATGCGTCCAAAGGATTCTGGCAGATCAAACTGGACCCGGCCAGCCGAAGACTATGCACATTCAACACCCCTTTTGGCAGATTCTGCTACAACCGGATGCCATTCGGCATCATTTCGGCATCTGAAGTATTCCACCGCATTATGGAGCAGATGATGGAAGGCATCGAAGGGGTACGTGTATATGTGGACGATATCATCATTTGGTCCACCACTCCGCAGGAACACATGCATCGTCTTCGACGTGTCTTCACCCGCATACGGCAAAATGGCCTGCGTCTCAACCGTGCGAAGTGTGCTTTCGGCCAGACGGAGCTGAAATTCCTCGGGGACCACATCTCAAGGTCCGGGGTCCGTCCCGATGCAGACAAGGTTAGCGCCATCACAGCCATGCCACGACCGGCTGACAAGAAGGCTGTCTTAAGATTCCTGGGCATGGTCAACTTCCTTGGGAAGTTCATTCCCAACCTGGCTTCTCATACAACAAACATGCGCCATCTCGTAAAAAAATCGACGGAATTCAACTGGCACCAGTCGCATCAGCGGGAATGGGAGGAGCTCAAGCACAAACTGGTCACGGCACCAGTGCTGGCCTTCTTTGACACGACTCGCCCTACAAAGATCTCAACAGACGCCAGCCAATCTGGTATTGGAGCGGTACTCCTGCAAAAAGACAGCACGTCATCATGGGCCCCGGTTGCGTATGCCTCACGAGCCATGACCCCTACCGAACAGCGCTACGCGCAAATCGAAAAAGAATGCCTGGGCTTGTTAACTGGACTGGACAAGTTCCACGACTATGTGTATGGCCTGCCACGATTCACGGTCGAAACTGACCACCGCCCCCTGGTCAACATCATTAACAAAGACCTGAACGACATGACTCCTCGCCTCCAGCGCATCTTACTTAAACTCAGGAGGTACGATTTTGAACTGATCTACACTCCGGGGAAGGAACTCATAGTGGCGGACACTCTTTCCCGAGCAGTGAGCACACCACCAGATGCGGAGGGGTTCGTGCGTCAAATTGAGGCACACGTGACTCTGACAGCAGCAAATATGCCAGCTGATGATCCTTGTCTGGCCCACATACGCGCAGAGACGGCGACTGACCCTCTGCGGCAGCGAGTGATGCGCCACATGACGGAAGGGTGGCTAAAAGGGCAGTGCCCCCAGTTTTATAATGTGCGAGATGATCTCACCAATATAGACGGGGTCCTTATGAAATCGCATAGGATCGTCATTCCACACAGTGTGCGCCAGATGATTCTTCGTCAACTACACGAAGGCCACTTGGGCGTCGAAAAATGCAGACGAAGGGCCCGGGAGGCGGTATATTGGCCGGGTATTAATGAAGACATAGCCAACATGGTGCTCAACTGCACAACCTGTCAGAGGTTTCAGCCAGCGCAACCTCCGGAAACACTTCTACCACACGAGATGGTGACGTCCCCCTGGGCGAAGGTGGGTGTTGACCTATTTCACGCGCTCGGCAGAGATTACATTGTTATTATAGACTACTTCTCAAACTACCCGGAAGTCATGCCTCTCCATGATCTGACGTCGTCCGCAGTCATTGGGGCCTGCAAGGAAACGTTTGCTCGCCACGGCATTCCAAGGACTGTCATGTCAGACAATGGACCTTGTTTTGCCAGCCGTGAATGGTCGTCCTTTGCCGCAGCATATGGTTTCACTCATGTGACATCCAGCCCTCTGCATCCACAATCGAACGGGAAGGCTGAAAAGGGTGTCCACATCGCAAAGCGGCTCCTGTGCAAGGCGGCTGATGACGGATCGGACTTTAACCTTGCCTTGCTGGCCTATCGATCGGCCCCGTTATCCACGGGCCTCTCGCCAGCGCAGCTACTAATGGGTCGCTCCCTCAGGACGACGGTACCTTCCGTCCTGGCACCGACAACAGACCATGAGGCGGTTCTTCGGAACATGCAACTGCAGCGTGATCGCCAGAAAGGTCGGTACGACACACGAGCGACGGACCTGCCCCCCCTGTCCTCCGGAGACAAAGTACGCGTCCATCAACCGTATGGTGGCTGGTCAGCACCGGCCGAAGTCCTCCGACAAGTGGCTCCCCGCTCGTTCCTGGTTCGCATGCCGGATGGTTCCGTGCGTCGCCGCAATCGGCGCGCCCTTCGCCGACTTCCACGCTCACAGCCACACAACACGCCAGATCCTCAACAGGCTTCCGAGGATGACTTTGTGGAGCTGCCGCACATCACGCCCTTTCCATCGCCACCCATGGCCATGCCTGCACAGCAGCCGGTGGTTCTTGATCCACCCTTAAGGCGGTCAACCCGAATTCGTCGCAAACCCATTAGAATGGACTTATAATACAGTTCATATGTTTAATAAGTTGGACAATTTTACATGATAACCTGTTGTTGTTTATCGTTCCAGATGTCGTCTGACTGGACAACTGTTCAAATTTTTTTTCTTCTTCTCTCGTTCGCATTTCTGTTATGTTATGGTACAACTGGATTCATGTGACGCACTCGACATCGCCCCATGTACATAGTTCCGTCATAGACACATGCTGCACACGACACACACACACTCTTAGATGCACTCACGTCACGATCATATTTATTACCACGTAGGCACATATCTTTGTAAAAAGGGGGGATGTCATGATATTCAAACACACACATCATGATGGACACACTAACAGGCAAATCAGAGTACACAACACCACAACCAATCACAGACAAGAACACCAACCACATAAAAAGCACGAGCACGACACCTGGAGGTCAGTAGGTCTGGGGAGAAGGAAACAAGAAAGAGCTGTTGAAACACCACAAGCAGGGAGCCCCCCACGTGCAGAGTGCAAAGACCAAGTTGTAAATAGTGAGTTTAAATAAAGAAGCGTTGTACCATATGCAACTGTGTTGGCTCTTCTGTGTGTCAGAACACCCAACACCACACCTCTTTTATCCAAGTTTCCGTGATGGCCACCACATCGTAGTCCCAAGTACCGATCCATGCCTTAAGTTCACCCACCTTATTCCTGATGCTTGTTGCGTTGAAGTGTACACACTTCAACCCATCTCCGTGCCTGCAAGTACTCTCCTTTGTCAGTGTTCCCTTCCCCACTGTCTCATTACATGCTTTGGCGTCCTGAATATCGGTTCCCTTAGTTGCTGGACTACAAATCCGGTTCCCATTCCCCTGCCAAATTAGTTTAAACCCTCCCGAAGAGTACTAGTAAACCTCCCTCCCAGGATATTGGTGCCCATCTGGTTCAGATGCAACCCATCCTGCTTGTACAGGTCCCACCTTCTCCAGAATGCGCTCCAATTATCCAAATACCTGAAGCACTCCCTCCTACACCATTCCTGCAGCCATGTGTTCAGCTGCACTCTCTCCCTATTCCTAGCCTCGCTATCATGTGGCACCGGCAACAAACCAGAGATGACAACTCTGTCAGTCCTGGCTTTTAACTTCCAGCCTAACTCCCTAAACTCATTTATTACATCCACACCCCTTTTCCTCCCTACGCCGTTGGTACCAATGTACATCTCCTCTAAACCTTGCCCCTCGCACCTTAAACCTTTGCTCCCTAGTAATTGACCCCTCTACCCTGGGAAAAAGTCTCTGACTATCCACTCTGTCTATGTCCCTCATAATTTTCTACACCTCTATCAGGTCACCCCTCAACCTCCTTCGTTCCAGTGAGAACAACCAAATTTATTCAACCTCTCCTCATAGCTAATGCCCTCCATACCAGGCAACATTGTGGTAAATCCCTTCTGCACCCTCTCTAAAGCCTTCACATCCTTCTGGCAGTGTGGCAAATTGAACACTATACTCCAAGTGTGGCCTAACTACGGTTCTGTACAGCTGCAACATGACTTGCCAATTTTTATATTCAATGCCCCGGCCAATGAAGGCAAGCATGCCGTATGCCTTCTTGACTACCTTCTCCACCTGTGTTGCGCCTTTCAGTGACCTGTGGACCTGTACACCAAGATCTCTCTGAGATGTTCTGGTCTTGCCCCAGGCTTAATGGGTACTGGACAGTCTTCTTTGAGGCAATGACCAAAGTGGTGGGGATGAGGGTGGAGCCATGCTCGAAAGTGGCGGTCTTCGGGGTATCAGACGATCCAGATCTATTTATGGGGAGGAGGGCGGACGCCCTTGCCTTTGCCTCCCTGATCGCTGTCTGTAGAATCCTGTTCAGCTGGCAGTCAGCAGCACCACCCAAAGCTGCAGACTGGCTGTCCAACCTCTCAGAATCTCTCCAAATGGAGTAAATTAAATTCGCCATCCGAGGTTCGGACGACGACTTCCACAGAATGTGGGAGCCATTCACCCAATTGTTCCGGGACCTGTTTGTGGCCAACGAACAGGCAGAAGAATAGGCAGGTAGCCAAGAACCAGGGGAAAGTAGCCAAGGCGTGCGAGGGAAAGACTCAGGTGGGGGGGGCAGCTAAACCTAAGAGAAAAGAAAGGTGGACCACAGGAGAAGGGGGTGGAGGGGGGAAGGGGGGAGCAGAGGGAAGAAGGAGGAGACAGGTAACAAGAAAATATGGGAGAAAGATGGGACAAACGGCTGAAGTGGAGGTGAACGAGCAACACCAACGGCAGCGAAAGCCGTCCGGGAGAATCAAGTAACAACACCAACACCAGATCCATTCTCATATTGCCCTCTCTGTATTGGATATATCTAATGTAATTGTTTCTGCGGCACCCAAATGTATATGTACCTCCCCAGTTTCACCCCCCCCCCCCCCACCCCCCAAACATGTGTCTATCTATTTGTTAAACATAATGTTGCTAACTCTACAGAGTTGCTGTTTTTGAGCTGATGTACAATACACTACCAGTTTTTTAAATATATATTTAATTCTGTGTACATAACTGTAAATATACTATGTTCAAAAACCTAATAAAAATCATTTATAAGAAAAAAGATAAGAGCTGTTTCAGGCCTTTAATGAGGCAGAAATCTGATAGGGGGGATTCAGACATGGAGTCCCAGGATTTGGGAGGTTATCGGACACACAAGCACTTGAGAGGAAAGGGAATTTGGGAATTAGTTGATAGTTTGCAAGGTCTTAAGGGTCAAGGAGAGACAGTGGTGATGATGGCAAATTTGAGGGGATAGGGATAGTACTTGAGGAGAGATAACCGCAGAAGCTTCTCAACATAATAACAATAATAATAATCTTTATTGTCACAAATAGGCTTACATTAACACTGCAATGAAGTTACTGTGAAAAGCCCCTAGTCACCACATTCCGGCGCCTGTTCGGGTACACAGAGGGAGAATTCAGAATGTCCAAATTACCTAACAGCATGTCTTTCAGGATTT
Source organism: Scyliorhinus torazame (assembly GCF_047496885.1). NCBI lineage: Eukaryota > Metazoa > Chordata > Chondrichthyes > Carcharhiniformes > Scyliorhinidae > Scyliorhinus > Scyliorhinus torazame. The sequence continues at coordinate 71,976,895 of NC_092720.1, forward strand.
GTGGTTGGAAACCTGAGCACCCGAAGGAAACCCACGCAGACACAGGGAGAACATGCAGACTCCGCACAGACAGTGATCCAAGCTGAGAATCAAACCTGGGACCCTGGCGCTGTGCAGCCATAGTGCTAACCACTGTGCTACCATGCTGCCCAATATCAGCCAACGTGGGAACCAGAGAAGGGAGTTGGATGGTGGGAATGGGATCACAGGAGCAGGAAGTGGCTCTCAAGGACAAGAGGAGCCCAGGGAAGGCATGAGCGAAAATTGCAAAACAATGACCTCCAACTCCAAGAATTTATCCTATTGTTTTATTTCACACCTGCCAAGGTTTGCATCCCATCTTTAAATCTTTGATAGTAGAGTTGGCTGCTTCTTCAGTTTTTCCGGATTAATACATTTGGGACATATTTTAACTCTTGATGTGTATTGGGTGAGCAGGCAGCAGCTGAGTTTGAACACCTGCTGGCTCAGCGAATAGCCTGAATATTGTCACAGTCATGGGGAAGAGACGGTAAGATAGTTCCTACTTTTCAACCTCTTGAGTGATCACTGATATATATGTTTCTTAGAGTGTTTTCACCCATTGAGTGCTCTGACTTTTAATACCAGAAGAAGGGATAGGTTTAATCTTCAATTCAAAAAAGGAGGAATGAATATTTATTTCTCAAGACTCAAATATATTTGTAACAGCGCACATCCATCTTCCCCCCTCAATCCACACACAAAAAGGTGATTATAAAAGAAGTAACATGCACTTAGGTTTTTAAAAGGTCCAGGAAAGCAGTGTTACCCTTGAGTATTTTGAGATGGAAGCTTGAAACCTTGCAGACCTGATGATTTCCTTTTGACCCACTTCTTTGTTTGTTTGTTTATTGTCACGTGTACCGAGGTACAGTGAAAAGTTTTTTTCTGCGAGCAGCTCAAATAGATCATTTCGTACATGAGAAGAAAAGAAAAGAAAAATAAAATACATAATAGGGCAACACAAGGTACACAATGTAAATACATGGACACCAGCATCGGGTGAAGTATACTGGGGTGCAGTATTAATCTTAAACTTAAGAAAATGGAAGGTGGAGGTGTCTGGCATTTAATTTACAGTGTCTTCTAATTGCAACAATGGGATTTCAGGCTTTGTTCTAGTTGGGGGTGCAGTGTAGTGAAGATCTGGCTTGGATCTTCAAATCGATAAGTAAAAGGCTATCTCCACTTCTCTGCCTGCTAATGGATTCAGGCAGGTTCCTTTATTTGCTGGGCAGCATATTTTCCCTTTGAATCTCTGTCACTCAGACTGACTGGCATTAGCTGCTCTCAAGATATGTGTTCCTAAATGTTTCTTATTATAAGCTGGTTCCTGTCAGTTGACCATTTTATCTGCTTCCCATTGTCCACACAAATGGTCTCTGATGTTTTGATCATTGACACACAATGGGGTTTGGATCTTGGACATTTGCATCTCCTTGTGATAGAATTTCTGCATCCCATTCTACAGCCAGTAAATCTGTGGGGGTCATTTTGCATTAGTTTCTGTAGATATTTGGACAATAGCAGTTGTTAACGCTACGTGAAAAAGCTGTTGCATTTTAATGTATTCTCAATGAAATGTCCCGAAAAAGTTGTTTACATTTTAATGTCCTTACTGAACAAGCAGGCTAATTTCCAGCATTGGGCAGATTCATGTTTATTGGCAGATAAGGAGGGAGGTAACCTGATCCCCCTCAGCACTATCTGTTACAGCACAGATTGCCCATTCTCCATGCTTATTCTAAAGTAAAGAATACATGTTTCATACATCCATGGGTACAACTGCCATGACAGTATTTTAATTTCTGAGCGAATTATAATTACACAGACAGGTTTCCCACTTGATTCGTTGATAGAAAGGGGAATCTAAACCTGTACACTTTGCTGGAATGTGTCAGCCATGGAGTTATTCAAAGCAAAATGCAGCTCTTGAAACAAAGTGGGATTCCAACCTTCAGTATTTTCCTGTTAGAGTGATGGATCAAAACTGATTCAACCTGTGTCACTGACAAGTTCTCAGGCTCTGAGGATGCCTTGGCGGTCACTGGAAGAGGCCAGGCCTATAAAGGAAGCTCCTTTCAACTCGTGGCAATAGAATCTCAATACACCGAGCATGAAACGACCCTGACGAAATTGCCATCTCCAGAAGCACATCACTCTCGGGATCTGGATTGCAATGCAGGGAGCACTGTAATGGCTCTACAAGTGCAGCAGGATGAGTATTCCTCTTCATATGTGCATCTCTCTCAATAACACATGGAACAATCCTTTCCACACCTTCTCAGTGTTTTGAGGCAATTCCCTCACCTTGATTGCATCCCTCATCATCCAGCACAGGGACACCGTGTACCGGTTCTTATTATCATTACAAACAGATACTACCTCTACAACAAAAGGCAAATTGCTGTGAACACTGGAAAGCTAAAGGGAGAATGCCAGAAGTACTCAGCAACAGTCTGACGTGCTGGCCTATCAATTGCTCACAGGCCACAATGGCAGTAAAATGTGACACAGCATCTCCTGCTTGTCGTTCCTCCTCGCCTTCATCCAATTCTTCCTGATGTGATGAAATCATTTCTGGGGCGTCATTCTCCGACCCCCCCGCCGGGTTGGAGAATCGCCGGGGGCTGCCGTGAATCCCGCCCCCGCCGGTTGCCGAAGTCTCCGGTACCGGATATTCGGCGGGGGTGGGAATCGGGCCGCGCTGGTTGGCGGGCCCCCCCCCCGCTCGATTCTCCGGCCCGCATGGGCCGAAGTCCCGCCGATAAATTGCCTGTCCCGCCGGCGTGGGTTAAACCACCTTTTGAACGGCGGGACAAGGCGGCGCGGGCAGGCTCCGGGGTCCTGGGGGGGGGGGGGGGGCGCGGGGCGATCTGGCCCCGGGGGGTGCCCCCACGGTGGCCTGGCCCGCGATCAGGGCCCACCGATCCGCGGGCGGGCCTGTGCCGTGGGGGCACTCTTTCCCTTCCGCCTCTGCCACGGTCTCCACCATGGCGGAGGCGGGAGAGATCCTTCCACTGCGCATGCGTGGGAAACTGTCAGCGGCCGCTGACGCACTCGCGCATGCGCCGCCCCGAGATGTCATTTCCGCGCCAGCTGGCGGGGCAACAAAGGCCGTTTCCGCCAGCTGGCGGGGCGGAAATTCCTCCGGCATCGGCCTAGCCCCTCAATGTTGGGGCTCGGCCCCCAAAGATGCGGAGCATTCTGCACCTTTGGGGCGGCGCGATGCCCGTCTGATTGGCGCAGTTTTGGGCGCCAGTCGGCGGACATCGTGCCGTTTCGGGAGAATTTCGCCCCTGGTCTCTGTGCGTCCTCCAACTCCAGTCCTCTTTGCATTACCTGGTGTGTAGAATGGTGTAAGCTACAATTTGTCTGAATCATAGTATAGGGAGATCCCAGAGTGGTCAAAGCACCTGAACCTTTTCTTAAATAATTTACTGGTATGCTCTTTGAAACTCCGTGCAGTATCATGGCTCTCACTGAACTTGAGATCCTCTGCCATGCATGTGAGGAGATATATCTTGTCCCACAGTAGTCACCCCGTAATTCTTCTGAATGACAGAAAAGGTGGGTGGCGTGAATTGATGTCACAGATTGAAGATATTGTGCAGATGGCACTCGGATTGGTGCAGGTTTGCATTATCGATGGATTCTGATCCATCTCCTCTCGTTCTTGGGGTGGCTGAAGAGTCAGACTCTGCCACAGGTTTGACAGGTAGTGATTCTCTGACGAAAACTGTCCGACTTCCTGACGGCGTGGTACAGGTCGAAGAAAATCATGCAATTTTGACGCTGGAGTGGGGACATTGCCCCATTATTGGAGAATCCCACCCCATGTTTCTAGTGCATACCAGTGCAGACCATGAGTTTGATGCTAGGTTTGAGGTCTCGGTCTTCTAATACTCTGTTCCAGAGGCATCTGAAGACTGCACTGGCGCATTAGAGTCGATGTTGGATTTCGTCATCAATGTCTGCTTGCACCAAGAGGAGCTTCCTGAAGTATGGGCTCACCATGGATCTTGATAGTTGGGGGGCAGTTTTGTGTGGCAGGAGAGGGCTGGTCGAGAATCTTTATTTTCCGGATGGTTAGTCTGAGGCCCATTCTCTCATTTGCCTCGGTGAGTGCATCGACGATGGTTTGTAGCTCGACCTCTGAATGTGCAGACAAGCAGATGTCGCCTGCGTAGAAGGCCCTTCTGTTGAAATAAACGGCTGGCCCTTCTTCTGGCACTCTGATAGCTGCATGAGTTCAATCTGTTACTCCCTGGACATGAGAAATTCAGATCACTGCTGCAAACCCTAGAGCTCATTCATTCTGACAATTGGCATCTGTTGAGACAATGGTTTGCTCTGGCAAGGAGCGCACTGGTGACCTGTTTGAGGAAGCTGTGCACTGCAGAATGGAAGGTGCAGGAGATGTCCCCTCGACAGTCAGTCACCTAAAAGGAGCTCAATAACCATAACTTTAAGGGCAGTGATCTCTTTTACAGCTACCATTAAATTATAACCCCCAGTGTAGCAATCAGCATATCCAGCAAAGTATGAGAAACAACCTTCCTGAAGAAACACAGCCTCCTCCTGCACCACTGTGCGAAAACATCTAAGTGATTACCTCTGGACCAATACACCAGGACAGATGGATACCAGGACCTTCTGGATCAGACTGGGCGAGATTTATGCAGTGCAGTGCAGCGCAGTGCAGCTTGTTCCCAGGCCTACAGACGAGGCCCACTCCCCCATTTTTACAGCACTAGCTGCCGCAAACCAGTCGCGTTTAAAGATCCTGCCAGTTTTAAAGGTCTTTGACAAGCCAGGGAGAAGGCAAGTGCATAAGACTAGGCGTGGTGGTGTGGGGAGGGTTGGATCGGGTCAGGCCTAGGATGATGTGTATGGGGCCGGGGTTGTCAGGAGTTGGGCTGGGGGAAGAGTGGGCGAGAAGGGAAGTGGGGCATGGCCAATGTGGATGGGGAGGGGAATCGTGCCTGGCTGCTCAGGTGGAGGTCAGCAATCAGGCCTGGCTGCAGGGGTTGGAGTGAGGGGAGGGCTGGCTGGAGGGATTTGGACATGGAGGGACTTTGTAATTCCTGTTTTGGTGAGGGCGTTAGTCGGGGGAGGGAGGGAGGGGGAAGGAGGAGGAGTGGGGGGGGCCCCGTCCCACGTGAGTGGGGCACCCTGTGAAGAGGTGGGGGAGGGTGAAGTGTCCCATTGGGGGTGAAGAGTCTTATGGAGGGATAGTAGTCAGGAGGGTTCTGGAGTCCTGGGCGTGGGTGGATGTAGTCGGGGGTGGGGGTTCCCTGGAGGGAGTCCCATGCGAGGGGGCGTGTGGATCTTTACGATAGTTATCCAGAAGCTAGAAGTGGTTTTAACTCTTCTAACTTTTTCGAGGTACCTATTGATGTAACAAAGTCAGACCCATCCGAAGTTTGCGATTTAAATTGCATTTTTGGATGGGTGCCAGTGCTGGGCAGTTTTCCATCGGAAGTTTGCAGTTTCTGGGCAATTGTGCAATACTTCTCTGGGAACCTCAGAGGGTGGGGGACTCCCCAGGTGGGGCTCTCCAGCGCATCTTTGAGGTACCCCCTCACTTATACACCTTGGAGCTCAGAAGTTACACCCCACTCCTTATATTGTAACTTGTAAATACAATCTGTGTACACAAGATGGCAGCAGCACAGGGAAAGGTTTAATTGAACCACAATTTCAAGGTTTAGTGGTATCCTTCTAGATTTTAGAATAATTCTCAAACTAACTTTAGCTGATTCACACCGCAACACGAGCATATTTACCTAGATTTCACAAAATTTCAGAAGATTTGATTCCAGGCTGAAGTATACAGTATGGCTCCATCATTTTCTCCACTTTTTCCTGTGCATCATCAAATTTAAATTACTATTTAAGAAAAATTGCTGTGTGTGCTTCAGTAAAATACATAATCCATCAAATAAATGCAGAGAAAAGAAGGTTATTGCCCGGTTGTTGTTTTGCTGGCTGTCATGTGAGAGTACCTTTAAGAAATGGGTGTTTAAGAAATGTACCTTTAAGAAATGGGTGTTTATCAGTGATGTCAGAGTCTGTCAGCTTTTTACTTTCATTTTAGGCTGTTTGCTGCAGTGTTGGAGCTGAAGCCAGACAGAACAGGTCAGGTGAACTCCAGGATACACTTTGGGGTTCTCTAAACACTGGCCCATAACACTGGCCTACATTCAAATTTAATTCCTGAGATTTAATAAAATCCTGTATGACTCACTCACTCCCATATCTCCCACTTAACATCATAATTCAACCTCTTTAACTCTTGTATTTTGAAAAACATTTACAACGGAAAGCAATCAGTGCGTGCAAAGAGCACACTGAAGCATTATCGAGCCAAGCACGAGTGAAGGACTTGACATTGGACACAATTTAATGGCCTCGTCGCGCCTGAATTAGTGACGTGGTGAGGCTGTTGAACCTTGCGTGATTCACGACGCTCAAAACGCATTACGAGATTTAATGAGATCATACAAGACATCGCTATCTGGATCTCGGCCAGGTGAACATGATTAGGTGAGCCATTGGGCTTATTTAAATATGCCTGTGCCGTAATCACCCGGGACCTAGGAACTAACAGCCGCAGCTGGGAGATCTTGCCGCGGCGCTTCACAGCACTGGTTTCCACAAACATGCGCCAGGCATAACGGCACCTTGCCAGATCCAAGTAGCAATGTCTTGCATAATCTCATTACAGATCACCGAGTGGTCGGGCTCTGGGCAGGGTGGTACTCTGGCACTCCCGCTGGCACCCTGGCAGCTTGGCACTGCCAGCCTTGCATCTTGACACTGCCACTCAGGCACTCTGGCAGTGCCACCCTGATGCTGCCAGGGTGCCAAACTGGCAATGCCAAGGTGCCCGGGTGCAAGATTTTCCGTGCCGTAGATCGGGCCCGTATGTGCCTTCTCCTCAAGAGGTGGGATGATGGGGGGAGCTCCTCTAAGAAATAAGTTAGGTGCAGTGAGGGGTCCGGAGGTCACGGTGGCATGGCTGAAGTGGGTTGAAAGTTCAGGGAGGCATTTAAAAATGGCGTCCTGATTCCAGATTATGGTGAGTTGATCTTGTCAGTGCAGGAAATAAGGTAACTGCAACCTCGGTGGGGCATTTCTCGTTCAGGTCCAAAAAAAAGAAGTCCAGTTAAGTCGCGGTGTCTTTCACCCACTGAATGCGCCCAAAACGAGTCTCTGTTTTTAACCTGTTCAATCATGCCCTTTATTTTTTTTAACTTTCTAAATGTTAATTCGATAGAAAGAGGGTTATATCTGCTGGCCGTTCTCCAGTATTAGATAAGCAGTTCAGTTTGGGATATTCATAAAACGTGTTTTAATAATAGCAGTTAGAAAATAAACTCAATCTCAATTGATGCAATAATTATATCAATAAGTGTGATTAAAATAAAAATTAACTGAAAGAAAATGTGACTATTTGATAACAATTAGAAATGCCTTTTTTATTTCAATCTGGAGTTTTTAGAATAATCCACAAACATTTCTACAGTCGTGTTACTCACCATTCATTTGATGACAGAAGGTAAATTAAAACTTTTTAATATATTTTTAAACATTTGCAATAACAGGTGTGATTTTCCATAGTGTCGCGCTCCGCTCCGTGTCGGGGCACAAAGGGTGAATCGTCAGAGAGGCCCAAATCCGGATTTGTGCCAGGCACAAAACCTCATGAACGTCACCCGACTCAAGGCGCCCAACACGATCTGGAACACGCCCTCATGGGGTGTGATCCCAATGGCTCATTTAAACATCCCAATGCCTAGCGCCTGACAGTCAACGGCCGTGCCTGTGAGGCCTCCACTAGGTGCTGATTAGTGCTGCTTTCCTCAAGCGTGGACCAGGCGTGATGGCATCTCAGGGGATCTCAAAGGCAATTAGAGCCCTCTGGGCGATGAAGGAAAGGGAAGGGTGGTACTCTGTCACTCCCCCTGACACCCGACACTTTGGCACTGCCAGCCTGGCACCCTGTCAGTGTTACTCAGGCACCTGCCACTGACAGGGTCCCGGGTTGGCACTGCCAAGGTGCCCCGCTGCTCGGTTGATACTGTAGCCACTTAATTTAACTCCCGATTCAAAATGGCGAACGGCAAAGGCTGATGGGAAAGTCAGCCAACAGGACAAAAACGAGAGGCTGCAGGTTGACTGTGTATTTACCTCTGGAAAGGCCAGACAAGATCGATACCAGCAACCATCAGCATAACAAAACACCAGCCATCTGCATACTAATGAGCAATCCCCGGGAACAATAAGCAACATTTAGACACACAAAGCAAAACCAGACTCTTCGGCGCCAGCAGAAGCCTACACAAAAGGAATTAACGACCACCTCAAGACCGCCCATCGATCAGGGAACCGCTCCAGCATTGGAGAAAATCAAACCAAGTGATTGGGACAAAGTCCAATCACTTGGGGCCAGGTACAGGGTCCGCCCCGAAAGGCGGGAAGCACCTGGGGACTATAAGAATTGAGCCCTAAGTTCAAGGCGCTCTCTTCCAGCTCTCTTCCACCTCTCTTCAACCGCTTCCAGCTCTCTTAACTCTTTAACCGCCACCCAAAAACTGTAAGTCTTACTTCAACACTCGCTATGAGATAGGCGCTCCTAGCTACCAATCTGTACCAACTTCGAATCCCGCAGGCTCAGAACCCGAATGGAAGGCCATTTGTTTCCCTGACCTGGTGGGCCAGTTCCAAGTTAAGTATTGGCCTATTAGCTGTAGAAGTGGCTTAGACGTAGAATTTGTACATGAGTAGTGATTACTGTGTATAATAAATGTGCTTTGATTTAAATCTTACTAAGCGGTGTATTGGATTATTGATCATTACTCGGACTTGAACCACGTGGCGGTATCATAAAGATACCTGGCGACTCAAGTGCAAAGGTGATAAAACAGAGCAATTAAACTAAGGCAAAGTTAGCAACATTATTTGGCGACATCCTGACGGGACCCGATCTAGAAGTGGAAAACCACTCCGGGAGAACCCAGAATTTGAATTAGAGATCCAATTGGAAACAGAAAACCACAAGCGTTCAAGCAGTTCTGATCAATACTCATAATTCGGAAGTGTGTGCTTGCATGCGTAACTAACAGGGCTATAAGGTAAAACTGATAGATTTTTTGTTGCGACAAAACTGTCGGGAGTTTGTATTTCGGAAAGTAGCGAAAGCCGTACCCGTATTTACAGCACTGCCTTAATACCCCTGTCCCAAATTTGAAGAGCAGCATTCGGATTAAAACCCCTGTTCCAAATTTGAAGAGCAACATTCGGATAGGAAAGATGGCAATGCAGGCAATGCAGTGCCTAATGAACCCAGAGGAATTTGCGGTCGCAGCGACCAGCAGCAGTAGAGTGGGACAATGTCCCATTTGGGAGGAAGAGATCAGGAAATATCTCAAAGGGAAAGGATGGCCCCTTTGGAATGAATTCTGTGATATCGAAGAATCAGGTCCCGGGAGTATAGGACATACTTGGTGGGAGAACCTGAGCGAGATCCACAAAAGGAGCTTAGGGAAAGCTCGCAAGCCGATGGCAATCGTGTCCTGCTTGGCACAATTGCGAGGCACAGAGGAGGTCGTTAGGACGCTCCAGAAAGAAGTTGAGGGCATACATCGAATGAGTAAGGTCGATGTAAATGAGGTAGAAAAGGATAATTTAGAATTGAGAAGGAAGTTGGCAGCAAAAGATGGAGAGGTGGATGACGCCAAAAGGGCTCACCAGTCTTGTCTGGCGCACTTAAGCAGCTTCCAGTCTCAATACAAAAAGGCCTATCAGGACACGCAACGTGCAGTCCTGGTACGAGAAGAAACGGAAAAGCAGGTAGAGACATTACAAAAACAGTGTAGTGACCTCAAGGCAGCATTAAGAGCACTCCATGCTGCCACCACAGAACAAAGACAAAGCACACTAGATCACGCAAAGTGCCGGAAGCAGATTGCAGAGCTGCAATCACTGCTTTCTGTTCAGAAAGAATTTCAGGAAACCTTTTGAGAAAGATTAGATCAGGAAGACGGCCGTGATTGGGAAGAATTGAACGAAACAGCGCACAGATATGTTCAGGGAACATGTGCGCAGGGAAAGCCACAAAAGAGAACAGCGCCCCAACCCCCCACACAACAGATAGCTCAAGCTCCAATGAACCCAGTAACCACCCACCGCACAGCCACATCGGACGATGTGGAATTGCTATACTCCACCCCCTTAACAGTGACCCTTTTACGGGACACGTGCGATAAGATCACACAGTTCCTCCCCACCTCAGACCCCCACCATTTCTTTGCCACAGTTGAGCATCAGGCGACCATGTACGGCCTGGATGAGCGAGAGCATGTAAAGCTCACCATTTTAAGCTTAGACCCTTCAGTAGCAGCAGCCCTTCCTGACCCACAGAATGTAGGAGGAGGCACCCTTGCAGAAATGCATACCACGATCCTGGATGCGATCGGGTATAACTGGGGTGACCCCGTAGATGGCCTCAACAACTGTAGGCAAAAGAAATCCGAGCACCCCACAGCGTTTGCTGGACACCTGTGGATCCACTTTGCAGCAGTCTTTGGAGACTTAGACCGTGCCCATTTGTCCCCAGACAACATGGCCAAATGGATCCGCACCCTTATCTCCCATGCCACAGAAACAGGACAGAAAGCCTGCGCGAGTTATGATCCCTCAGAGGAGGCCCATAACGAGAAGTGGGTAGTGAAAAGATTGTCCCACGCTTGGGAGCAATCTGTTCAAAGTAAACCCGCAGTCAAGAATCCCGAGGAAAAGCAGGCCGGCGCAGGTAGTAAAAACAACACACCACAACCCCGCATGGGTGAATGAGGGAAAGAACAGCCCCCCACCCAAGTCACAGGAGTGTTACAACTGCAGACAGTTGAGACACTTCGCAAGAGAGTGCAATGTCCCTAAAAAGCCACAGAGAGCCCAGCAGACGGACACTCTGAGTAAGAAAAAGACGGAGCCCATTCATAGCGTTAGTGCCCGCTCAGATCAGACGGACTTGACCGGAACGGACTGACGGTGTACGGGCTCCCCCAGTTGGGTCTGCGACACCCTTTGGGATAGGTCCGGACGACCGGTAGTTGCAGCGAAAATTCGGGGACAGCCCATCGAATTTCTATGGGACACAGGAGGGTCCCGCACCACAATAAATTCCTCCACCATGTTTCAAAAAGACACGTGGCCCACTACAGCCACTATCGCCCTCAGCGGCTTTACATGCCACTCACAGCAGGGACACATCACAGCCCCTGTACCAATTCAAATCGGTACCATCACCACCAAGCACCCCGTAGTTTTAGTTGACCTGCCCCACACAGCAGAACACATTCTGGGAATCGATTTCATGAATTCCCATAATCTTTCATTCGATCCAGTCAACCAGTGTGTCTGGAAGATGGCAAAATCCGCAAGAGCCCCCGCAACGCTCAACATAGGAGAGTACACGAACAAAATTAGCACAGTAGGCAAATTTTGGTTCAACCCGACCACGCTTAGTACGGACAAGCAGGTTAGGGCAGTTCTGCAAAAGAACAGGGCAGCATTCGCGACCCACATGCACAACTGTGGACGGATGACTGGCTCCGTACAGATAACAGGACCTGACCCTAGACCCAAAAAACAGTATGGATTTCCCCAAGAGGCAGAGGGAGAAATCTCCAAGATAATAGAAAGCTTATTAGAGCAGGGCGTACTTAGATCAGTAGCCTCCACTAATAATGCCCCAATTTGGCCAGTGAGAAAGCCCGATGGATCATGGCGACTGACCATCGAATACCGGGAACTCAACAAAGTCACCCCCGCAGCAGCCCCCACAGTAGCCACAAGTCCCGAGACCATGCTCAAGCAGGGACTCAATTCACGATTCTTTATGGTTTTGGACGTCAGTAATGGATTCTGGTCCATTCCATTGGCAAAGGCGTGCCAGTACAGATTTGCCTTCACCTTTAAAGCACAGCAGTACACGTGGACATGCCTGCCACAAGGCTTCCACAACTCCCCCTCCATTTTCCACCGACAGCTGGAAAATGGTTTAGCCAAATTTTCTCGCCCCGAATGTCTGGTACAGTATGTAGATGACCTACTACTGCAGACAGACACCAAGGAAGAGCACATTGAGATTCTGTCCGAACTCCTGGAACTCTTACACTCAATCGGTTGTAAAGCCAACCCCAAAAAGGCCCAGATTTTGGAAGAAAAAGTGATATATTTGGGAACAATTATCACACACGGTAAACACGAGATCGAGCATAAAAGGATTGACTCAATTGCTAAATTGCCCCTTCCCCAGAACGTTTCAGCCCTCCGGTCGTTTTTAGGACTTGTTGGCTACTGCCGAAACCACATTGACGGTTTCGCCAGCAAGGCAGCATCCCTCTCAGACCTCCTAAAGAAAGGAGCCCCCTGGGAATGGCTGCTGCGGACTCTTTAAAACAGGTGCTCATAGCAGCCCCCACACTACAAGTTCCAAACCCGCTTTCCCCTTACGCCATAGAGGTAGCGACCACAGACCGCACCCTTTCGGCCGTGCTCCTCCATGAATGGCACGACCCGTAGCTTATGCCTCCAGAATTTTAGATGCTGTGGAGCAGGGATTTTCAGCCTGTGAGAGGCACCTGCTCGCAGTATTTTGGGCAGTGCAGTATTTTTCATATATTACCGGACTGAACCCCATCACAATTCTCACCGAACACACCCCCACCCAACTTTTACTGGATGGACGACTCAAGGACGGTACAGTAAGCCAGATTAGAACAGCGAGATGGACCCTTCTCTTGCAGGGACGGGACATCACTGTTAAAAGGACAAAGACGCACACCTATTTAGCCGACAACTTACAGTACCCCGGCACCCCCCATGAATGTGAAATTATCTCGCCACACCACAACACAGGCCCCTTTATTGCGAAAACACTCCCCAGAAAGATAGGTAGTTCAACCCAGAGCCCCCAGCACACAGTCACGTGTGAGCCCATAAAGATCTATGTGGATGGATCTTCCACAGTCTTGGATGGGAAGCGCATAACAGGTTGCGATATCTATGTCGAGGACGCGCAGGGACGCGCCCTTGAGGAAATATCATTAAAACTTCCAGGCCACTTAGGCGCGCAGGCAGCAGAGCTCGCTGCCATCGCGTATATAGTGGAACACCCAGATTCCTTCCCCAGCCCAGCAGACATATACTCGGACAGCCTCTATGTCTGCAACAGCCTCACGGAATTCCTGCCCCTGTGGAAAGCAAGAGGATTTGTTTCCGCAGATGGGAAACCCCTCCCCTCAGCCCCATTGCTCCGCCACATGTTAGAGAGAGCACAGAACAGGACTTTTGGCGTAATCAAAGTTCGCAGTCACCATCGCTCCTCCCCCCCTGGAAATGTAAAAGCCGACGCACTGGCTAAAGCAGGTTCCAGACGTGGACATTTTTGGACACCCCCCGAAAGCACACCAGTGAGTGCAGTTCAGGTCTCACAGACAAAGATCGAGGATCTAGTAGAGGCCCAGAAGCAGGACCGTAATCTCAAGGAGATTGTAAAAGGAAAATATCCAGCTCCCTATGAGAGGTTTAAAAATGCACTGACCACACATGACGGTGTGGTGTAAAAGGACACCCTTTATGTGGTTCCTGAACAGGACAGGAATCAACTGAATTGTTTGTTCCATGACGGTCATGGACATCAGGGAATCGATCCCACTACAACCCTCAAGCAGCTTTGTTGGTGTCCGAATTTAAAGGAAGATGTAAACCACTACATCGAGAATTGTCTTATCTGTGCCCAGAATAATCCGGACAGATATGCCAAAAAGGCTCAACTAAGCCACACCCGACCCGTTAATGGCCCCTGGACTAACCTCCAGATTGATTTTATAGGACCATTGCCCCCTTGCAGGAATGGCTATAAATATGTACTTGTGGTAATTGACACATTTCCAAAATGGGTGGAAGCATTCCCAGCCCGCACAAACACTGCAAAAACCACAGCCGAGATTTTGACCCACCACATCTTAACAAGATGGGGATTTCCCCGCAGCATTGAATCCGATCAAGGCTCCCATTTTACGGGGCGTGTCATGCAGAACGTCCTCACGATATTTGGCATCACCCAAAAATTCCACAGAGCATACCACCCACAGTCGAGTGGCATCGTGGAACGCATGAATCGGACCCTAAAATCCACCCTCAGAAAAATGGTCCAGCAGAACACCACTTGGGACTCAGTCCTCCCTTTTGCGCTGATGCTTTTGCGTAATACAATTTCTACTTCCACAGGTTTTACCCCACACACCCTCATGACCGGACGCCCCATGAAAGGTACAGAATATTTATTAGGTTTGCACTTGACCAGCCCCGAAGTGACGGCCCTCACACAAGAGAAAGCAGTGGAGCAATTAGTTGCAAATGTTAAAACGGCTCAGCTAGCAGCCGCAGTAAAATTGGGCACCAGAAAGAAACAGAGCAAGGCTTGTTTCGACAAGACAGTGCATGCGACTGAGTACAGTATAGGACAGCAAGTTATGCTCTCTGTATATAACCCCAGCACATTCCTGTCACCAAAATACTCGGGTCCATACTCCATTGCGGATAAAGTAAGCCCTTCCGTTTATAAAATAAAGTACCCCAACGGTAAGACTGCGTGGTTCCATATCAACCAGCTGAAGGCATATGGAACACAGTCTAACCACTCACACCATGTCATGCTTGATGCAGCACACCACATCCCGCCCACAGCCAACGTAACCCTACCATCCCCCAACACGTCCAGCCCAGCCACGGACTCGACCTCGACTCCACCCCCTAAATATACACTCCGCCCCGGAACGCCCACAGACTGCAGCAGCAGAGACAGCGACTTTTACTCGGACGATAGCCACAGCACGCCTCCCTACCATCCCCATGCAACAGGACCCACACCCAGCGATTCTGACTATGATCCAAGTGATCCCTTCATGATCACTTTCCAAAATAAACCCCACCACCGACCACCGAACTACACTGACAACCCCGATTCTGTCCCCACACAGCTAGACACCAATTACTGGCACCGAGATAACTCGTTCCGACTCGTCCGCAACAACGAGAGTGACCCCACCTCACACCATGCAGCCCTTTCAGCCCTGATACACTCAAGAGTTTGGCACCCGGGTGAAGATGACGACCTTGGGTCTGACTCCCAAACCGAGAACCCCTTTGCAACCCTGTTCGCAACCGAGAACTGAGGTGTCCAGATGATGTTTTAAAAGGAACCGCTTGGGAGAAGTGGTGTCCTTTCTGATGGAACCTGCAGCATGTTTTATGTTGTTTATACGTTTGTTAAATGTTGTTTGTCAGACCGAAAAAAAATTCCACGGCCCCACGCCTTTTCGGCCGAAACCTCTGAGGACTTGCCCACGGAGACTTGCTACTGTCCCAGACGCCAGTTCAGCGGAACTCGTCTGTCGACAGATACCAGACGCCCGTTCGTAACTGCCATTCTGGTTCGAAGGAAAGAACCCACTACGGCAGCCCCACCACGATGACTACATTTCTTGCCCGTTCTTGTCGGTTGCTCAGGCAGTGGAGAAACGGCTTGGGACCCGCCCTGCCTGGGAACCCCCCTCTGGTCAACTACGCTCGGGTAGGGGAGACACGGCATTGGTAGCCGTCCTACCCGGGGACTCCATCCAACTCTTACCCTTCGCGGCCCATACGCACCTCATTTTGGCACTTTTCAGTTCAAAAAGTTTTGTTTTGTTTCAGGTAACCCTTAGGTTGCCAACCATATGCTATTTACATCCTGAAACATTTGGATGGTAAATTGCACAGTCTGCGAGACGGCTCGCACTGGTTCATTATTGGGAAGTGTGTCTTGTCCTAAAATTCGGTTTTTGAAAAAACAAAATGAGGGAGTCACACATAGTGACCAATTGTATAAGGGAGTAATTGGCACTACAGGACAGACACACTATCATACGAGTTATTAAACAAAGATAGTTACAGACACTATGCTTGTTTCCACAGAACCCCAGAAGCTCCAGGACCGGAGAAGAGAAGAAAGAAAAGGGGCGAGATTCTCCGACCCCCCGCCGGGCGGGAATCGCGCCGCGCCGGTTGGCGGGCCACCCCCCGCGATTCTCCGGCCCGGATGGGCCGAAGTCCCGCCGCTAAAATGCCTGTCCCACCAGCGTAGATTAAACCACCTACCTTACCGGCGGGACAAGGCGGCGCGGGCGTGCTCCGGGATCCTGGGGGGGGCGTGGGGCGATCTGGCCCCGGGGGGTGCCCCCACGGTGGCCTGGCCCGCGATCGGGGCCCACCGATCCGCGGGCGGGCCTGTGCCGTGGGGGCACTCTTTCCCTTCTGCCTCCGCCACGGTCTCCACCATGGCGGAGGCGGAAGAGACTCCCTCCACTGCGCATGCACGGGAATGCCGTCAGCGGCCGCTAACACTCCCGCGCATGCGCCGCCCGGAGATGTCATTTCCGCGCCAGCTGGCGGGGCACCAAAGGCCTTTTCCGCCAGCTGGCGGGGCGGAAATTCGTCCGGCGCTGGCCTAGCCCCTTAAGGTTGGGGCTCGGCCCCCAAAGATGCGGAGCATTCCGCACCTTTGGGGCGGCGCAATGCCTGACTGATTTGCGCCGTTTTGGGCGCCAGTCGGCGGACATCGCGCCGATACCGGAGAATTTCGCCCAAGGAAAGAGAGGAGCCATGAGGACTTCCTTCACATGGATCAGCATCATCTTTATGGACATTTGGTTGCGCGTGAACGCAAACCCCATGACTTCAAGCACCCCAGCCGTTAATGTTTCACTTCCCCGCAGTACCCAGAGCCCAGTCACCAGTGACACCGCATCATCTTGGTGTGCCAGGTTTATAACCTGGTACTCTCTGTCCTATGTAATAGAAACCTTACTGGTATTAGCGATACTCTGCTGCATAGTGCAGACTATGCGTCTACGGAAATGGAGAAGGAATGCCTACCGCGCTCGAACCCCGGTATATAGGATCAGATCCCCTATTTTCGGATACGACCAGACCCCCGATCCCCACGATCTATAATAAAGTGCATTCACTTGCGTTTATTGTAAATAAAGAACTGTTCATGAGCAAATTGTACGATCCTGAGCTTGACTGCCAAGCCAGGAAGACTGATGTATAAACTGCTATGATTTTGTTTGTATGGATGAGGAAGTTAGGACAATGAAATGTTTAAGTGAGTGCAGTGTATTAAAAATAGTTAGAGGTTCCCAGTTTATTGTTTTGTAATGCATGTCCCTGTTTGACATAGCGCCCTTAGAATTGTTAGTTAAAAAAATTTTGCATAGCTATGGTCAGTGCAGAGGCCATGAAGGAAGTGTCCCCCCCGCCAGGTTAGGGAATGGAAAGCAACATAGTTATGTGATCCTTCACGCTTCGCGTTAGGATCACAAGGAGGGAATGTAGCCAAATAAAATGGTATGGGTGGTTGGGGATTGCTGTTGGGGTGTTACATTTTGAGGGGGGGTTCTTTGCTCTTATTTCTTTTGGTTCGGTTAGGGTGGGTTGGGCACTGTTTTGGTTGGGTCTGTCGGGTGGGCTCTTGGAGGGGGGTAAGTAAATGGAGTAGGGGTGGATGGCCGGTAGGGGGGATGGGGCCCCGCGGGGGAGGGGGAGGCCCGAGTCGGGGGTGAGGGGACTGGGCCTGTAAAAGGAGCGGCATCAGAGGTGGCGGGGCCGGGCAGGTGGAAAGCGTGGGCTTTTTCCCGCGCTGAAGGCTGGAGGGGGAGGGGCCGGGGCGGGGCAGCGAGGGTTGTTTCCCATGCTTGGGATGGAAGGGGGAGGTGGAGAGCCTGTGGATAGAGGAAGAGGGTGTGTCTCACAATGGGAGGGGTCGAAGGAGAGACGGGAGTAGCCGGGGTCAGCAGGAGTCAGCTGACTTGCGGGAGTGCAATGGGGGGCGTAAATCAGCTAGGTGGGGTCCTAGCTGGGGGGGGTGGGGGGGGTGGGGGGGGGGGGGGTGGGGGTGGTAGGGGGGGGTGGGGGGGGGGAACCAGGTTGCTGCTGCTATGGTCAAGGGGGAGCTGGAGCGAGTAGAGGGGGTTGGGACGGGGGTCTGCCGCCGTGGGGAACGGGCCGGGCGTGGGATGCAGGCGCGTGGCTGACCGAGGAGGGGTTATGGCTAGTCGGCGAGGGAGGGGGGCGGGTAGCCCCTTGATCCGGCTGATAACCTGGAATGTAAGGGGACTGAACGGTCCGGTCAAGCGGGCACAGGTGTTCGCGCACCTGAAGGGGCTGAAGGCGGATGTGGTCATGCTCCAGGAGACACACCTGAAGGTGGCAGACCAGGTAAGATTGAGGAAGGGGTGGGTAGGTCAGGTGTTTCATTCGGGGCTGGATGCCAAAAATCGGGGGATGGCGATCTTGGTGAGAAAGAGGGTGTCGTTCGAGGCGTCGAGCATTGTGACAGACAATGGTGGAAGGTACGTAATGGTAAGTGGTAAGCTGCAAGGGGAGAGGGTGGTGCTGGTCAATGTGTATGCCCCGAACTGGGACGATGCGGGTTTTATGCGGCGCATGTTGGGTCGGATCCCGGACTTGGAAGTGGGGGACCTGATAATGGGGGGGGGGACTTTAACACGGTGTTGGATCCGGCACTGGATCGCTCCAGGTCTAGGACGGGTCGGAAGCCGGTGGCAGCTAAGGTGCTGAGGGGGTTTATGGACCAGATGGGAGGGATGGACCCTTGGAGATTTGCAAGACCGGGGGCTAGGGAATTTTCATTCTTCTCGCATTTTCATAAGGCTTATTCCCGGATCGACTTTTTTATTATGAGCAGGGCGCTGATTGCGAGAGTAGAGGATACCGAGTACTCGGCGATAGCCATTTCGGACCACGCCCCGCATTGGGTAGACCTAGAGCTGGGGGAGGAGAGGGACCAGCGCCCGTTGTGGCGCTTGGAGATGGGGCTGTTGGCGGACGAGGAGGTGAGTGAGCGGGTCCGAGGAAGCATAGAGAGATACCTGGAGGCCAACGATAACGGGGAGGTCCGAGTGGGGATGGTATGGGAGGCGCTGAAGGCGGTGGTTAGGGGAGAGCTGATCTCTATTAGGGCCCACAAGGTGAGGAGAGAGCAGAGGGAGAGGGAGAGGCTGGTGGGGGAGATGGTGACGGTAGACAGGAGGTATGCGGAGGTGCCTGAGGAGGGACTGTTGAGGGAGAGGCGTAGCCTCCAGGCCGAATTCGACCTGTTGACCACCAGGAAGGCGGAGGCGCAGTGGAGGAAGGCCCAGGGGGCGATTAATGATTATGGGGAAAAGGCAAGTCGGATGCTGGTGCATCAGCTTCGGAAGCGGGACGCAGCTAGGGAGATCGGGGGAGTTAAGGACAGGGGAGGGAGTGTGGTGCGGAGTGGGGTCATCAATGGGGTCTTCAGGGACTTTTATGAGGAACTGTATCGGTACCGAGCCCCCACTGGAGGAGGGAGGGATGGGCTGCTTTCTGGACCAATTGAGGTTTCCGAAGGTGGAGGAGGGACTGGTGGCGGGATTGGGGGCCCCAATTGGGCTGGGGGAGCTGGCCGATGGGATAGGGAGCATGCAGGCGTGGAAGGCACCGGGGCTGGACGGTTTCCCGGTCGAATATGTGGACCTGTTGGGCCCGTTGCTAGTTCGGACCTTCAATGAGGCAACGGAGGGGGGGGCTTTGCCCCCGACAATGTCCCGGGCTCTGACCTCCTTGATCCTGAAGCGGGACAAGGATCCCCTGCAGTGTGGGTCTTACAGGCCAATTTTGTTGTTAAATGTAGATGCCAAGGTGCTGGCGAAGGTCTTAGCCATGAGAATTGAGGATTGTGTGCCGCAGGTGATCCACGAAGACCAGACGGGGTTCGTGAAGGGGAGGCAGTTGAACGCGAATGTGCGGAGGCTTCTGAACGTTATCATGATGCCGGCGAGGGAGGGGAGGCGGAGATAGTGGTGGCGATGGACGCTGAGAAAGCCTTCGACATAGTAGAGTGGGGTTACTTGTGGGAGGTGCTGAAGAGGTTCGGGTTTGGGGAGGGGTTTGTCAGGTGGGTTAGGCTGCTGTACGAGATCCCGATGGCGAGTGTGGCCACGAACAAGAGGAGGTCTGAGTACTTTTGGTTGCATCGAGGGACGAGGCAGGGGTGTCCCCTGTCCCCCCTGCTCTTCGCACTGGCGATTGAACCCCTGGCTATGGCACTGAAGGAGTCGAGGAACTGGAGGGGATTGGTGCGGGGTGGGGAGGAGCATAGGGTGTCGCTCTATGCGGACGACTTGCTGCTATATGTGGCGGACCCGGCGGGAGGAATGCCGCAGGTAATGAGGATCCTCAGGGAGTTCAGGGATTTCTCAGGGTACAAGCTCAACATGGGGAAGAGCAAGTTGTTCGTGGTTCACCCAGGGGACCAGGAGAGGGGGATTGGCGAGCTCCCACTAAAAAGGGCGGAGAGGAGCATCAGGTATTTGGAGGTCCAAGTGGCCAGGAGCTGGGGGGCCCTGCATAGACTTAATTTCACGAGGTTGGTGGAGCAAATGGAGAAGGAGTTCAAGAGGTGGGACGTGTTGCCGCTGTCCCTGGCGGGTAGGGTGCAGTCAGTTAAGATGACGGTGCTCCCAAGGTTTTTGTTCGTGTTCCAGTGCATCCCCATGTTTATCCCGAAGGCCTTCTTTAGGCGGGTCAACAGGAGCATAACGGGGTTTGTGTGCACGCGAGGGACTTCGAGGGTGAGAAGGGTGTTCCTGGAGCGGAGTAGGGACGGGGGGGGGGGCTGGCACTGCCCAACCTCTGTGGGTACTACTGGGCTGCCAATGCGGCGATGGTGCGCAAGTGGGTGATGGAGGGGGAGTGGGCTGCATGGAAGAGGCTGGAGACGGCGTCTTGTGAGGGTACGAGTCTGGAGACGCTGGCAACGGTGCCGCTGCCGCTGCCGCTCCCTCCAATGAGGTATACCACGAGCCCGGTAGTGGCGGCTACCCTCAAAATCTGGGGCAGTGGAGGCGGCACAGGAGGGAAGTTGGGGCCTCGGTGTGGACCCCAATACGGGGGAACCACCAGTTTGTCCGAGGGAGAATAGACAGAGGGTGTTCAGGGTGGCACAGGGCAGGGATAAGAAGGTTGGGGGACCAGTTTGTGGACGGGAAGTTCGTGAGCCTGGGTGAGCTGGAGGAGAAGTACGGGCTCACCCTGGGTAACACCTTCAGGTACTTACAGGTAAGGGCATTTGCCAGGCGGCAAGTGGTGGAATTCCCGCGGCTGCTGCCACACACAGTACAGGACAGGGTGCTCACGGGGGGGTGGGTTGGAGTGGGGAATATCTCGGAACTTACCAGGTGATGCAGGAGGAGGAGGAGGCCTCGGTGGTGGAGTTGAAAGGTAAGTGGGAGGAGGAGATCAATGAGGAGACGTGGGCAGATGCCCTAGGGAGGGTGAACTCTTCCTCTTCGTGTGCGAGGCTCAGCCACATACAGTTTAAGGTGCTGCACAGGGCACACATGACCGGGACAAAGATGAGCCGGTTCTTTGCGGGAGAGGACAGGTGTGTTAGGTGCACAGGGAGCCCAGCAAATCACACCCATATGTTCTGGGCATGCCCAGCGCTGGAAGAATCTGGAAGGGTGTAGCGAGGACGGTGTCGGGGGTGGTAGGATCCAAGGTCAAGCCGGGCTGGGGGCTCGCAATATTTGGGGTTGCAGGGGAGCCGGGAGTGCAGGAGGCGAAAGAGGCCGGTATTCTGGCCTTTGCGTCCCTGGTAGCCCGGCGAAGGATTCCTCGTCAGTGGAGGGATGCGAGTTTTTGTTTATTTACCCTGGGGGATCTGAGGGGGTGTCTATATTTGCTATGTTTGCTTTGTCTTAATTCGGGGTGTTAATTTATTATTTATGTATAGGGGGGAGGGGGGCACGGGAGTTGTTTTACTTTGTTCTGTATTTAATTCTCTTGGGTTCCTCTTTCATTCTGTTGTTGATATGTTGTGAAAACCCCAATAAAGATTATTTTTTAAAAAGGCGACAACTCGGTCACCCGGGGCTGTCTCAACAGATGAACTCTCGGGCCCGCACAAGCCTCATTTCCCTGGATAAATCACCGAGAGGAGCCACATGGTGGGGGGCGGAGGTGGAAGTAGCACAGCAAGCCTCGGGTGCAGGTGCACCAGAAACCGGATATCAAATCAAAACACTCACAAGGAGGGGATTTTCCTCCCAACCGTGAGCATGGAGTGGCCTCACTTCCCCCTCAATCTGCGGGTTTCACGCAGCCAGAATTCCTGGCCCAAAACCTCCCGGGCACCAACTGACACTCGGGCGTCTCCACACAAACCGAGGGTGAGCCCCGAGCCGCTGGCATTTAAGTTTCTCTCTCCACCCCGCTGACCACCTCCCATTGCTGACTCACCGTCTTCGCCGCAGCCGTGGACATTTTCAAACTTGCCCCCATTCTCAAAGTTGAAGACTGCCGCTCTTCCTGCGATCAGGACCACCGCAGGAATGGTGCGCAACCCTCCCGACACCAGCCCATGACCCACCCGTGGGTTGCGACCCTGACTTTTAAAAGCCCTGCCCTAGTGTTCTATTATTTTGTAAATAGTAATGTAAATGAAGGTATTTTGAATGAAAGATCATTGCCACCAGCAAGATCTCTTCTAGAGTCAGAAGCCAAGAATACCAGACAAACCCACAATGGCAGAAGCCCAAGCTGAATAACAGTCTGCATTGAGTATTAAATTATACAGCTTTCTCATAAACAATTGGAAATTCAACAAAATTCACAATGTTACTGAAAAAGGAGTGCAGGCCCTCTTAGTGCTGTGATAGACTTGCAAAAAGAACAACTTGTATTTATATAGCACTTTTCATGACCACCAGGTGTCTCATAGTGCTTTACAGCCAATGAAGTACTTTTTGAAGTTAGCCCATTGATGTTGGAAACACTGCAATTGTATGCACTCAGCACAAACAGCAATATAATAATTATCAGATAATCAGATTTTTGTGATCTTGATTGATAAAGTGTTTGGCCAGGACACTGGGGTTAGTGACAGTTCCCAAGGAAGAGTCATTTGTCTCAAAATGTTCACCCTGTTTATCTACAAATGCTGTCAGACCTGTTGAGTTTTTCCAGCACTTTCTGTTTTTTATTTCAGGCTTCCAACACTCGCAGTATTTTACTTTGATATGAATAGGGATAATTCCCTTGCTTTTCTTCAAAATAGTGTTGTGGGCTCTTTTGCATCCACCCAGGCAGGCCTCAGTTTAACATCTCATCTGAGACACGGCGTCGGTGACAGTGCAGTGCCTCCCCCAGTGCTGCACTGCTACCGCAGCTTTGGTCTTTGCGTTCAAGGCCTGGAGTGGGTCTTGAACCTGGAACGTTGTGATTTGGAGACATGTGAGCTACCACCTGAAGCACAGCTGACACATAAAGAACAATGCATTTCTTGGTATTCCATATTTTTCAATATTATCAGTTCTCCCATGTTGTTGGTTACAGTGAATCATGTAAGACAAAGTGTTCAGATCAGGCAGGCGAGGATGCAGATTCCACAAAAAGGCCCTGCAATTTAATTTTAGGTGTGGTGTTCAAAGACTGCAAATAAGCATGTTAACATGGTTCCTGGAAAATAAATCAACAGTGACAAGTAGACATATAGTTATGTTTGCATCCTTCCATATCCTAGGTAGACACATAAATAGATTTATGCAGGCGACATGATTGATTGGGGAGTTTAAGGGAGAGGAGAGCATCTCAGGCTCACATGGCAGACAGTTTTTGGTCAGCGAGTGGGGTCGGGATGAATGAAAATAGGAAGGTGTTGGTTAGATTTAGTAAGAATGTGGATAGGGTGCTGCAGAAACACCAGGGGCGTCATTCTCCGACCCCCCGCCGGGTCGGAGAATGGCCGTTGGCCGCCGTGAATCCCATCCCCGCCCCCGCCGAAGTCTCCGAAGGGAGAAAAGTCGGCGGGGCGTTAATGGCGCCGCTGCCGCGGAGAATGTCACGGGTCTGCGCAAGGCAGCCGATTTTCGGCCTGCCGATATTCTCCCTTCCGGATGGGCCGAAGTCCCGCCGACGTGATGACCGTTCACGTCGACGTGAATTAAACCTCCTTTTCATCGGCGTGACCCGGTGCTCCAGGCTCACGCCGACCAGCGAGGAGGTGAGTGACGGCCTGGGGGGTTGGCTCTGGGCAGGAAATGGCGTGGCCGCAGACTGATTGCGTGAGGAGAGGTGTGTCTCGGCTTGTGTGTGTGTGTGTGCGGCGGGGGGTGGGGTGGTTAGAGTAGGCTGGGCTCTGGGGGAGTGCCGGGAGGGGGTCCGTGCTGGGGTGAAGGTTGGGGGGGGTCCATGCTGGGGTGGAGGTTGGGGGTTGGGGGGGGTCCGTGCTGGGGTGGAGGTTGGGGGCGTGTCCGTGCTGGGGTGGAGGTTGGGGGGGGGTCCGTGCTGGGGTGGAGGTTGGGGGTTGGGGGGGGTCCGTGCTGGGGTGGAGGTTGGGGGTTGGGGAGGGGGTCCGTGCTGGGGTGGAGGTTGGGGGGGGGTCCGTGCTGGGGTGGAGGTGGGGGGGGTTCCGTGCTGGGGTGGAGGTTGGGGGTGGGGTCCGTGCTGGGGTGGAGGTTGGGGGTTGGGGGGGTCCGTGCTGGGGTGGAGGTTGGGGGTTGGGGGGGGTTCGTGCTGGGGTGGAGGTTGGGGGGGGGGTCCGTGATGGGGTGGAGGTTGGGGGTTGGGGGGGGTCCGTGCTGGGGTGGAGGTTGGGGGGGGGGTCCGTGCTGGGGTGGAGGTTGGGGGTTGAGGGGGGGTCCGTGCTGGGGTGGAGGTTGGGGGGGTGTCCGTGCTGGGGTGGAGGTTGGGGGTGGGGTCCGTGCTGGGGTGGAGGTTGGGGGTTGGGGGGGGTCCGTGCTGGGGTGGAGGTTGGGGGGGGGGGTCCGTGCTGGGGTGGAGGTTGGGGGGGGTGTCCGTGCTGGGGTGGAGGTTGGGGGTTGGGGGTGGTCCGTGCTGGGGTGGAGGTTGGGGGGGGGTCCATGCTGGGGTGGAGGTTGGGGGGGGGGTCCGTGCTGGGGTGGAGGTTGGGGGTTGGGGAGGGGGTCCGTGCCGGGGTGGAGGTTGGGGGGGGGGGGGTCCGTGCCGGGGTGGGTGATGGGAGGGCAAATGAGTTGGTCCACCTGGCCAGGTGCCAGCCTCCAACAGTTGGACCCATGCGGTCCATGCCACCTGGCTGGGGGGAGGAGGGGATATGGGCAATGATGACATGTCGTCGTTCCCCTCCCCCTCCACCAGGCCGTCATGTTTTCAGACCATCCAGCGATGTTGGCCGCCGTGGTGGCAGCCGCTCATGTCTATGTTGCCCTGGATGAGGAGGAGGAGCGTGCCAGAGAGGCGGCGCAGGCTGCCGCAGAGGGGCAGGCGGCAGCCGCCCAGGCTGGAGGGACACCTGACCGACAGGACGAGGAGGGGGAGGCGGACGTCACGGCCCCACGGCAACGGAGGCACCCGAGGGGTGTGTACCGGCCCCGGCAGTCATACCAGGACCTCACGGACCGGGAATGCAGGAGGAGACTCCGGATGAGCCGGGAAACCGTGGCACACATCTGCCACCTGCTGGCACACCTGTCACCGCGTGGCACTGGCGGGGGACACCCTCTCCCCGTGTCCGTCAAGGTTACGGTGGCCCTGAACTTTTATGCAACGGGGTCATTCCAGGCACCGAGTGGGGACCTGTCCGGCATATCGCAGACATCGGTGCATCGGTGCATCCGGGCAGTGACAGATGCCCTTTATGCCATGGCGCACCGCTACATCCGCTTCCCCGTGGACCGGGCCAGCCAAGATGCCCGGGCCGTGGGCTTCTCTGCCGTTGCCGGGTTCCCCATGGTCCAGGGCGCGATCGATGGGATGCACGTCGCGGTGCGGCCACCTGCAGAGAACAGGGCCGTGTTCACTAATAGGAAGGGGACCTATTCGATGAACGTACAGGTGGTCTGCGACCACCGCATGATGATCCTGCACGTCTGCGCCCGTCACCCAGGCAGTGTACACGACTCATTTGTGTTGTCGCGGTCATCCATCCCCGGCATGTACGAGGGACGCCATCCCCGGCTGAGGGGCTGGTTGCTGGGCGACAGGGGCTACCCATTGCGATCGTGGCTGATGACGCCTATACGGAGGCCACGCAATGAGGCGGAGAACCGCTACAATGATGCCCATGTAGCGACAAGGGGAGTGATCGAGAGGTGCTTTGGCGTGCTGAAGATGCGTTTCAGGTGCCTGGACCTCTCTGGGGGCGCCCTCCAGTATCGGTCAGATAGGGTCGGCCGCATCATTGTGGTGTGCTGCGTCCTGCACAACATAGCCCAGCAGAGGGGCGATGTGCCGCAGGCAGAGGAGGGCGGAGTGGAGGAGCAGTAGGAAGAGGCGCAGTCCTCCCCAGATGAGGGGGATGGGGGCAATGGTCAGGGCAGACGGGGTAGACACAGGCGGGTGGCTGTCCACCGTTACCGGCTGGCCCAGCGGGCACGGGACAGACTGATAGACGCCCGCTTCACTGACTAGATGGGCGTGGGAATCGGGTAGTATGGCCACAGACCGCACACCATGGCAACAGCCGACCACCCACACCCCCCACCCATCCACCCACCCAGCACCCTCACCCCCCTCCCCAACCCCACACACCCCACCCGCATGCACACCACCCCCCCCCTCCCAATTGCCGATCCACCGGCGGCACAACGGGCCGGGCTCACCCAGTTGCGGGTGGACGCGTGTCTATCGCAGGCCATGGAGGATGATGACAACCCGCCTCCGATGAGTTCCTGGCTCTACATCGTTGGACTATGTCTGACCCATGGCCACAGTACCACCATCCACCCGGACCATCCCTGCATGCGGCTGTGACACTGCAGCGCACGGTCCCGTCCTCTGCCCGGGGGATGTTGATGGCGGCCCAGGGGGAAGGGGGCAGACTCACCTGGGGCTGAGGTAAGACCACCCGTCACACACACACTTGCGCTCAACGTACATGACACGCCCGCACACTTTGGACAGAGCACAAAGGCAGCTTCGGTAGGTGTAACATTGACTTTAATAACCAAAGGAGTTCATGCACGTGCCCTAGCCCCTAAAACTCATCTGTGCCCTGCACCCGTGCCAACTTACTCAGTGTCTAATTGTTTGGCCTTACGGGCCCTTTGACTACGTCTACGTGGTTCCCCAGACGGTACAGCAGAACTGGAGGTGGACTCCTGTGATTCCTGCCCTCTGACACTGGATCCCTTTGGCGGCCGTTTCCTGGGGCGTCCTGGCCTAGATGGGCCAGGCTGCGGCCCGGGCGACTGGGATGGCGAGCTGCCAGCCTGTCCTGCCCGTTGCCCACCCGATGCACCTGGGACGGAAGGGGGGGGAGTCCGAGGTGTCGCGGTGTACCGGGACCTCCCCTACAGAGGGAGCCGGGACGGACCACACCACCTCCTCCTCCCTCGGGGTGCCCGATGGCCCCCAGGCCTCTACATGGGTGGGGGATGTGAACGGACTGGCCATCCGACGCGCCCCCGACATCTGGCGCTGCCAGTCCTGGAGGCCCATGCTGGTATCGACAGGGGTCTGCAGGTTTGCAGCCATGGAGCCCAGGGGGTTGTCAAACCCTGTCTGTGACAGTGCGACGCCGGCTCGCACATGGCCACTGGCGCCGATGCCCTCAGCGATGGCCTGCTGAGACTGGGCCATGGCCTGCTGAGACTGGGCCATGGCCTGCAGAGACTGGGCCATGGCCTGCAGAGACTGGGCTATGGCCTGCTGAGACTGGGCCATGGCCTGCTGAGACTGGGCTATGGCGTTGAGCGCCTCTGCCATCTGGCGCTGGCTCATGGCCTCCTGTGAGAGGGCAGCCATTTCCTGGACCACAGACGCCGCCTGCACGGAAGGCCCCAGGCCTCGCAAACCGTTCCCCATGTCTGACACCGTCGCACCCATTGCCTCCACCGCGGATGCCACCCGTGCGGTGTCAGCCTGGGTGGCACGCATGACCGGGACCACTCCCAGCTCCTGGACGCGGGTGGACTCCTCCACCTGCGACCGCAGCCGCCGCAAGCCACCCGTCACCCTATTCGCTCGTCTCCGTGTCGGTGGTTGCATCGGATCTATGTGTGGGTGTGGTAACTGCAGGAACCCGGGATCCATCTGGGCGGCAGATGTTCGCTTGGCCTGGGCTGCCCTCCGACCACCCGGTCCCTCTGCTGCTCCTACCTCCACCTGCTGTACCGGGACGGCTGTGTTGTGCGCACCAGTGAGTGAACCAGACGCCTCATCACTAAAGTGCCCAACCGTGGTGAGTGTTTCTGCGATGGTGGAGGGTGTTGGTGACAGCAGTGGCGTTGTGTCGTGCTCTTCGTCCCACTCTGACTCCATGGCACTTTGGGGTGGGGGTTCGTCTCCACCCATCCACTCTGAGTCACTGTCCGGTATTTCGTCTTCCCGGGTAGGGGTGTCCTGGGTAGTGCTGTCCCGGGTAGGGGTGTCCTGGGTAGTGGTGTCCCGGGTAGGGGTGTCCTGGCTCGGATGTGACGGGGGTTGTGGCTGCCCCCCTCATCGCTGGTTGGTCGCTCCCGCACGTGACGGGGGTGTCGTCTCCCTGTTGCTCCAGGTCTCTCCGTCCCCCGTGGTGTGCGAGGGGCATCCTGCGGGCGTCGCATGCTGGAGGGTGCGGGTCTCTCCGTCTCCTGTGGTCTCCGAGGGGCATCCTGCGGGCGTCGCATGCTGGAGGGTGCGGGTCTCTCCGTCTCCTGTGGTCTCCGAGGGGCATCCTGCGGGCGTCGCATGCTGGAGGGTGCGGGTCTCTCCGTCTCCTGTGCTCTCCGAGGGGCATCCTGCGGTCGTCGCATGCTGGAGGGTCCGGGTCTCTCCGTCTCCCGTGGTGGGCGAGGGGCATCCTGCGGGCGTCGCATGCTGGAGGGTCCGGGTCTCTCCGTCTCCCGTGGTGTGCGAGGGGCATCCTGCGGGCGTCGCATGCTGGAGGGTCCGGGTCTCTCCGTCTCCCGTGGTGTGCGAGGGGCATCCTGCGGGCGTCGCATGCTGGAGGGTGCGGGTCTCTCCGTCTCCTGTGGTCTCCGAGGGGCATCCTGCGGGCGGTGTGCATCTGCGGGGATGGGTGCCTGGACGTTTGGTCCTGCGATACACAATGAAGCATGCATGGTTAGACATCAGGCAGTGATCAGGTGATACGGGGGAGGGGGATATAGGGGAGGGGGGATATGGGGACGGTCTGTTGATGGCTCACTTGCTCGTGGGCCCCCGACCTCTGCATCAGCAACCTCCCGGTCCTCAGGTCCGCCAGCCAGTTCCAGGGCCCTTTCCTCGTGTACGGTCAGTGGCCTCTCATCAGCGGGCCCTCCTCCAGTCCTCACATGCTCCCTATTGTTGTGTGCGCACTTCTCCTGTGGGGGGGGGGCGGGGGGGGGTTGGTGGCAGGGGTAAAAGGCAACAGTGTTAGGCAGGTATATGAATACACGCCATCGGTTGCGCGTGCATTGCAGAGGTTAAGGTTAGGGCTGGATTCACTTGGGGATATGGGGGATATGGGGGAGGGGGGGATATGGGGGAGGGGGGATATGGGGGAGGGGGGATATGGCGGAGGGGGGATATGGGGGAGGGGGGATATGAGGGGGGATATGGGGGGATATGGGGAGGGGGGATATGGGGTAGGGGGATATGGGGGAGGGGGGATATGGGGGAGGGGGGATATGGGGTGGATATGGGGGAGGGGGGATATGGGGGAGGGGGCATATGGGGAGGGGGGGCTATGGGGGAGGGGGAAATGGGGGAGGCTCACCCTGCCTGCTCTGACGAGGTCGTTCACCTTCTTGTGACACTGGGTGCCTGTCCGTGGTGTCAGGGCCACAGCGGTGACGGCCTCTGCCACTTCCCTCCACAGACGCCGTCTGTGTCGTGGGGCAACTCTGCAGCCGTGCCCGGGATACATGGCGTCCCTCCTCTGCTCCACCGCGTCCAGGAGCGCCTCCACATCGCGTGACTCGAACCTCGGGGCTGAGCGACGGCCAGCCATCAAGTCGGGTGTTGCGGTCGGCTGTTCCGGTCGGGTGGGTGGGAGCTGCACGGCCTTATGAGCCGTCACACCGTGCAGCGCGTATGACGCTGCACGGCGTGAACCACTGCGCAAGCGCGGATCCCGTTACGTCGCTGCTAGCCCATTTCGGGCCGCAGACTATCAGCCCATTTTTATGACGTGACGCAAGTGGGATTTGCGCCGTTTTTTGCGCCGATCGGCGGATAATGGAGAATTTCGCCCCAGGTATCTAAACTCTGGCTTTCACATTTCAAATAAAAAACAAACCAGAATAATGCTTTTGTGAGATAGCGTGGATAGGACAAGGAGAGGATTGAACATAAATTTCATGAGCAGCCATTGTTTTTGTATTGACAGCACCACCTGCAAGTTCCCCTCCAAGACACTCACCATCCTGACTTGGAACTTATATCACCATTCCTTCACTATCGCTGGGTCAAAGTCCTGAAACTCCATTCCTGACAGCACTGTGGGTTGAGACGCAGTATATGGGTTGCAGCAGTTCAAGAAGGTAGCTCACCACCACCTTCTCAAGGACAATTAGCGATGGGCAATAAATGCTGGCCGAGCCAGCGATGCTCAAATCAAATGCCTCCGTAAAAGTTCAGCATTGGAGACTTCATATTGCTTTGATATTTTTATATCTGCAGAAACAAATTTGTGTAAATCTTCAAATAATGATTTACAGGCTTTTATTTCCAAAACTTTTTGTCAATGGAGGCAGAGATTGGTGGGTTTATGAACAGGATATCCTGGCACATACTGTGATTTATCAATTTTGCTGTTGATCATTAAATATATACTGCAACCTATAAGCATCATTGGAGATGGCAGTCTGCATCTTTCTGCAGTCTCTTCATAAAGCAGGCAGTAATAACTCTCAGATGATGAACTTAAGCCCCGAATGATTCAGAGAGACACAGGTTGTGCCATGTAATTGAGTGTTTTTATTCTATTTGAGGCGCATTTGTAACTACCCAGCTATGATTCATAGGCATTTTAGGAAAACAATATTTGAACTATTCAGTTGAAAGTATCGTACTTCTCAAATCTAACACGTTTAAGGTGTGGTGTCTAATGGTCTGACTGCCTTGCAAAGCTGTTTATATACATAAAGATTGAGAAATATTTATACAATAGGCAATCTGCACAGATCTCTTTA
Source organism: Scyliorhinus torazame (assembly GCF_047496885.1). Lineage (NCBI taxonomy): Eukaryota > Metazoa > Chordata > Chondrichthyes > Carcharhiniformes > Scyliorhinidae > Scyliorhinus > Scyliorhinus torazame. The sequence continues at coordinate 72,008,157 of NC_092720.1, forward strand.
GCAAATATTGGGACGTTTGTCCTCTTTGATTCTATATCCCAAATTAATGAGAGAAATGTTAATCAAGTAAATCACAATTAGCTGTGAATGAATATAGGTCAATTTTACTAAGGGTGGAAATGTTCATTTGAACTTAGGTGGCAAGTGAAATCCAGGAAAAATGTGAGGGCCCCAGGCAGCTGGTTCCAATTCTCCAACTTCCATATTTCACTCCAAAACATTAGACTGCATGCACATAATTGCCTCAGGAGAGACAGGTTGTCAATTGCAATGTGTAAATCAATCAATTTAATCAGTCAACGGTTATGGAGATAAGGCGGGAAAGTGGAGTTGAGGATTATCATATCAGATCAGTCATGATCTCATTGAATGGAGGAGCAGACTCCATGGACTGAATGGCCTACTTCTGTTCCTACGTTTTATGGTCTTATGGTAATTAGGGAGATATTAATGTGGAGTTTGCAATTTGACTTTGGCCCCATGTGTCATAATATACACCAGTATATCATGGTGCAGATACACACTGATGGACACACAGTGGGACCAATCAACATATGCAACACCGCAGCCAATCACCAGTGAGAGCACATGCACTATAAAGACAGGGAGCATCAGAGTTCCCGCTCATTCGAGTAGCAGCTAGCTGGGAGCACAGAGCTCACATCCTGCAACACAGACATTCACCATGCGCTGAGTGCATCAACTGGGAGGACAAGGCAAAGGTCTTTAGTAAAGCTAGTATCGTATTTATCCACAGTTCAAGTATGTTTAAATAGTTAATCTTTTAATAAAATAGTGTTGCACTACTTCAAGTGTTGGTGACCTGTTGTGATCCAGAACACCCAACACATCACCATGGATTTCCGGAACACATCAGTGAAAGCAAGGCAATGAGACAGTGGCAATTAAGGGGACTGAAGCAGGGTGACCAGATTTTCAAACCTGAGACACATTGAAGCGCTATCAGAAGTGCATTGATGATTGACATGTTGGGTAACCAATTGCAGGAATCTGGGAGAGAGGCAGTTGAAGATAGGAGGTCAAGTTGTTAAGATAATGTCTGATGGTAAATGGCAGGTTATTCCAAAACCCAGAAAGGAAACTTGAAACAAGTACCCTCAACTGGGTTTTGCAATTTGATTTAATGTGAGGAACGATTTAAAAAACAGAGAATGATGTTCCAAATGTTTTGTGATGATTTTAAATAAAATGAATGTTCATTGAACAATAAAATGCATCATTAAAGAATCCCGCCCATCACTAACTGTACCAGTTCCAAACCCCTTGGGCGGGATTTTCTGACCCCCCCCCCTACCCCCCCCCCCCCCCGCCGGGTCGGAGAATCGCCAGGGTGTGGCGTGAATCCCGCCCCCGCCAGCTGCCGAATTCTCCGCCGCCGGGAATTTGGCAGAGTCGGGAATCATGCCGCACCGGTCGGCGGCCACTGGCAGCGACCCCCCCCCCCCCCCAGCCCCGGAGATTCTCCGGCCCGCGAAGGACCGAGTGGCCGCCCGTTTACGGCTGGTCCGCCGGTGTAAATTACAACAGGTACTTACTGGTGGGACCTGGCTCCGCAGGCGGCCTCGGGGGGGCTTGGGAGGATCTGGCCCTGGGAGGTGCCCCAAGGTGGCCTGGCCCGCGATTGGGGCCCACCAATCCGCGGGCGGGCCTGTGCCCTGGGGGCATTCTATTCCTCCGTGTCGGCCACTGTAACGGCCGACGCGGAGGTGAACCCCCCTGCACATGCACTGGGATGATGCCAGCACAGGCTGGCGCTCCCGTGCATGTGCCAACTCGCGCCAACCGGTGGAGGCCCTTCGGCGCCGGTTGGCGTGGTGCCAAGCCCCTTCTGCGCTGGCCGGCACGCACAAACCACTCCAGCGCCGGCCTAGCCCCTAAAGGTGAGGAGGATTCCACACCTTTGGGGCGGCCTGACGCCAGAGTGGTTCATGCCACTCCTTCGCACCAGAGTTGCCCGCCCCGCCGGTTCGCGGAGAATCTCGCCCCTTTATTTCATTACCTTTAGAGTTAATTCTCCCCAAACTTCCACAACATCATATAGGTTTTCTAAAGCATAAACAACATCCAGTAATAGTTGCCACACCAGGCAGTTATATTTCTTTCGGGTTGCATCTGAGGTGGAATAAAACAACAGTTTTTTTCAATACAGGCTTTTTTGACAGACATAGCTTGCTGGAAGTTAAAACAACTATTCCTACTGTGGGCTGAGGTCTCAAAATATCTACCCTTGAACAGGTAACTAATCAAGACTCACCCTGCCTTTAAGCAGCCTCTATTTTCCAATAGTTTTGATAAAATATGTTATGATCAGAACACGTGCCAATGTATTGGATTTCTCTGATATTTTCACATCAACACAATTTCTCCTGACAATAAGACAACATCTCCCGGGTTATACCCAGCCAGAGTTGGCAATCATATTAAGAAACCCAATATTGAAGACAGATGTTATGGGCCACAGACTGTTTCAATGATATTTCTGCTTCATTTTCGAAAGAAAAACTGAAGTAAGGCTTTGTTTGTCACAAGATCGCAGCCAAAATGTGGGAATGTGGCTGGAATGTTTGCCCATACATTGTGTATTCTCTGTTGTTATTCCAGCAATGGTCTATTCATCACTGCTTCCCGAGGGGATGATCTATATCCAGCTGAACACACTTGGAGCATCCAGCACTTTCCATTTGGGACTCCCCACTACTGTTTCACCATCTGCTCTTGATAACTTGGCTGAAATATTTTCTGAAATACTGCCACCCTCAACCCCCACCCTGGAGTGGGCTGGCTGGTAATGGTGGGGTGTAAAATTGGGTGAGATGGCAGGGGCACTGTGCCTGATGCCTACCCCCCAGTACTAGTAAAATAGCAGCAGCAGGATAGCTGTCAAGGTGTCCACACCCTTGGGCCAATTGACATCCTTAAGTGCCAATTAATAGCTGATGCTGATATTTTACCAGTAGCAGGGGTACCCATGCCATATGGCAAGGCCACCAGATATACCCTGGGGGCTGGCTGTGGGTTCAAAGAAGAAGGGCCCCTTGTTCGGGCAATCTTAGCCCCTACAGAAAGGACCTCGCCTGAGTGGACCCTGTCCCCCAGCTTCCCAATCATTGTCCCTCCCCCCCATGCCGAGACCTTCCTGTCTGGCTTGGGCTACAGCAGCTCAAGTCTGGCCTCCAATGATGCTCCTGACTGTAGTTCCACCAGTGGCCACTGTTCTAGGTAGTGCCTCTGGGACAGGGGAGCTGCTGGCCATCTGATTAATGAGCTGCTCTGCAGGGTTGAACATCCTCTTAATGGAGATGGTAGCCACAATCTGAGGCAATTAACTGCCTGAGACAAGCAAGATTGCGTTGTGGCTCCCCGGGCCGACAAGGGTGGGCTTGCCTTCAGTTTTCCAGCGGTGGGTGGGGCCACAATCTCAGGGTAAAATTCAGCCTGTGGTGAGAGAGTCACCAGGTGAAAACCCAACTTTTTTCCTTACTGTTCCTAACAGAGTTTGAGTTTGTGCTGGTGTATGGTCTACATGAGTCCTGTTACAATGTAACTTCATACTGAGTGGCAATGGTAACAGACATAAAAAATCCTTCTGGGTGATTGAAGACCTGGGTCGAGATTCTCCGATCCCCCCGCCGGGTCGTAGAATCGCCGGGGGCTGGCGTGAATCCCGCCCCCGCCGGTTGCCGAATTCTCCGGCACCGGATATTCGGCGGGGGTGGGAATCGCACCGGTTGGCGGGGCCCCCCCCGCGATTCTCCGGCCCGTATGGGCCGAAGTCCCGCTGCTAAAATGCCTGTCCCGCTGGCGTAGATTAAACCACCTACCTTACCGGCGGGACAAGGCGGCGCGGGCGGGCTCCGGGGTCCTGGGGGGGTGCGCGGAGCGATCTGGCCCCGGGGGGTGCCCCGCGGTGGCCGCGGGCGGGCCTGTGCCATGGGGGCACTCTTTCCCTTCTGCCTTCGCCAGGGTCTCCACCATGGCAGAGGCGGAAGAGACTCCCTCCACTGCGCATGCGCGGGAATGCCATCAGCTGCCGCTAACGCTCCCGCGCATGCGCTGCCCGGAGATGCCATTTCCGCGCCAGCTGGCGGGGCACCAAAGGCCTTTTCCGCCAGCTGGCGGGGTGGAAATTCATCCGGCGTGGGCCTAGCCCCTTAAGGTTGTGGCTCGGCCCCCCAAGATGCAGAGCATTCCGCACCTTTGAGGCGGCGCGATGCCCGAATGATTTGCGCCGTTTTGGGCGCCAGTCGGCGGACATCGCGCCGATACCGGAGAATTTCGCCCCTGAATTAGAACTGTCAAGGTGTGAATGTTTGAAGTTATCATTATGCGGGTGATCATATTTCATTTACTATTGTCATCATGTCAACTTAAATAAGCATTTTATGCCATGTGGCTGTCTGATATTTAATTCTGCCACAAAATAGGAGACTCCAACCTCCACATTTTTGATTTCTGGTGCTTATTCCTCTGGGCTTGTTAGCTGTGTGAGAGCCACCCATCCTGTCACTCCATTGCTATCTGTGTCCTCTTCTGCAAAGAGAGAAACAAAAAGATCTATGAATGAGAAGAATTATTGAACCGATGAATGGGAGAAATTTATTGAGGGTGACTTTAAGAGATACGCTTAATATTACATAAAGGTGAGGGTGCGTGTCACTGGTGGATGGGCAGTTGGGAGTGCAAGGATGTGCATAGACAGGCAGGGATGTGTGCACCTGCAAGTTAGGTTGCTGTGAAGAATAATATGCTGAAGTATGTTTGAGAAGGAAAAATGAGGGGCTTGAGATGATACAGAGATCAGGATAATGGTGAATGTGCCATTGCTCTTTCCTTTCCTGCCCTACTTAAATCATTGAATCACTTCCTACTTTATATATAGCAGCACGGTAGCATAGTGGTTAACACAATTCCTTCACAGCCAAAGGGTGCCAGGTTCGATTACCGGTTTGGGTCACTGTCTGTGCGGAGTCTGCACGTTCTCCCCTTGTGTGCGTGGGTTTCCTCCAGGTGCTCCGGTTTCCTCCCACAGTCGAACGATGTGCAGATTAGGTGGATTGGCCAAGCTAAATTGCCCTTAGTGTCCAAAATTGCCCTTTGTGCTAGGTGGGGTTACTGGGTGTGGGCTTGGGTAGGATGTTCTTTCCAATAGCTGGTGCAGACTCGATGGGCCGAATGGCCTCCTTCTGCACTGCAAATTCTATGATGCCTCTATGAGCAGGGCACCACGCTCCTGCTGCTGACCACCAACCACACCTTCTCAGTTTCTCCAATTGGCTTCTTCCTTCTATCGCTAGGGAACAGTATAGTCCCACTAGTTCATCACCGCCCCTAGCAGCACATTCCGGAAAGCTTCACTGAAGTGGGAGGCACAGTGGCAAAGTGGCCAAATTAGGGGTCGCCCTTTTTGGACAGAGATAAGATGAAATGTTTACTCTCAGAGGATTGTCTGACTTTGGAACTCTCTGCTTCAGAAGGTGGTGGAGGCAGGGTCTCAATATCTTTCAGGCAGAGATAGATGGATTCTTGTTAAGCAAGGGAATCCAAGGTTTTCGGGGATAGATGGGAATGTGGAATTAGAAGCATAAACCGATCAGCCATGATCTTAATGAATGGCAGAGCAAGCTCGAGGGACCCCCATATCCCCCTCCCCCATATCCTCCATATCCCCCCTTCCTTCATATCCCCCATAACCCCCCTCCCCCATATCCCCCCTCCCCCATATCCCCCATATCCCCCCTCCCCATATCCCCCCCTCCCCCATATCCCCCCTCCCCCATATCCCCACTCCCCCATATCCCCCCTCCCCCATATCCCCCCCTCCCCCATATCCCCCATATCCCCCCCTCCCCCATATCCCCCCTCCCCCATTTCCCCCCTCCCGCATAATCCCCCATATCCCCCCCTCCCACATATCCCCCCTCCCCATATCCCCCATACCCCCCTCCCCCATATCCCCCCCATATCCCCCCTCCCCCATATCCCCCCTCCCCCATATCCCCCCCTCTCCCATATCCCCCCTCCGCCATATCCCCCATATCCCCCCTCCCCATATCCCCCATATCCCCCTCCCCCATATCCCCCCTCCCCCATATCCCCCCTCCCCATATCCCCCCTCCCCCATATCCCCCCTCCCCCATATCCCCCCTCCCCCATATGCCCCATATCCCCCCTACCCCATATCCCCCCTCCCCCATATCCCCTCCTCCCCCATATCCCCCCTCCCCCATATCCACCATATCCCCCCTCCCCCATATCCCCCCTCCCCATATCCCCCATATCCCCCCTCCCCCATATCCCCCCTCCCCATATCCCCCTCCCCCATATCCCCCCTTCCTTCATATCCCCCCTCCGCCATAACCCCCCTCCCCCATATCCCCCCTCCCCCATATCCCCCATATCCCCCCCTCCCCATATCCCCCCCTCCCCCATATCCCCCCTCCCCCATAAACCCCCTCCCCCATATCCCCCTCCCCCATATCCCCCATATCCCCCCTCCCCCATATCCCCCCTCCCCATATCCCCCCTCCCCCATATCCCCCATACCCCCTCCACCATATCCCCCCTCCCCCATATCCCCCCTCCCCTATATCCCCCATATCCCCCCTCCCCCATATCCCTCCCTCCCCCATAGCCCCCCCTCCCCCATATCCCCCCTCCCCCATATCCCCCCTCCCCATATCCCCCATAACCCCCCCTCCCCCATATCCCCCCTCCCCCATATCCCCCCTCCCCCATATCCCCCCTCCCCCATATCCCCCCTCCCCCATATCCCCCATACCCACCCTCCCCATATCCCCCCTCCCCCATATCCCCCATATCCCCCCTCCCCCATATCCCCCCTCCCCCATATCCCCCCTCCCCATATCCCCCCTCCCCATATCCCCCCCTCCCCCATATCCCCCCTCCCCCATATCCCCCCCTCCCCCATATCCCCCTCCCCGTATCACCTGATCACTGCCTGATGTCTAACCATGCATGCTTCATTGTGTATCGCAGGACCAAACGTCCAGGCACCCATCCCCGCAGATGCACACCGCCTGCAGGATGCCCCTCGGAGACCACAGGAGACGGAGAGACCCGAACCCTCCAGCATGCGACGCTCGCAGGATGCCCCTCGGAGACCACAGGAGACGGAGAGACCCGCACCCTCCAGCATGCGACGCCCGCAGGATGCCCCTCGGACACCACGGGAGACGGAGAGACCCGGACCCTCCAGCATGCGACGCCCGCAGGATGCCCCTCGCACACCACGGGAGACGGAGAGACCTGGAGCAAAAGGGATACGACACCCCCGTCACGTGCGGGAGCGACCACCCAGCGATGAGGGGGGCAGCCACAGGCCCCCGTCACATCCGAGCCAGGACACCACTACCCAGGACACCACTATCCAGGACACCCCTACCCGGGACACCACTACCCAGGACACACCTACCCGGGACACCACTACCCAGGACATCCCTTACCCGGGACAGCACTACCCGGGACAGCACTACCCGGGACAGCACTACCCGGGACAGCACTACCCGGGACAGCACTACCCAGGACAACCCTACCCGGGAAGACGAAATACCGGACAGTGACTCAGAGTGGATGGGTGGAGACGAACCCCCACCCCAAAGTGCCATGGACTCAGAGTGGGGCGAAGAGCACGACACAACGCCACTGCTGTCACCAACACCCTCCACCATCGCAGAAACACTCACCACGGTTGGGCACTTTAGTGATGAGGCGTCTGGTACACTCACTGGTGCGCACAACACAGCCGTCCCGGTACAGCAGGTGGAGGTAGGAGCAGCAGAGGGACCGGGCGGTCGGAGGGCAGCCCAGGCCAAGCGAACATCTGCCGCCCAGATGGATCCCGGGTTCCTGCAGTTACCACACCCACACATAGATCCGATGCAACCACTGACACGGAGACGAGCGAATAGGGTGACGGGTGGCTTGCGGCGGCTGCGGTCGCAGGTGGAGGAGTCCACCCGCGTCCAGGAGCTGGGAGTGGTCCCGGTATGCGTGCCACCCAGGCTGACACCGCACGGGTGGCGTCCGCGGTGGAGGCAATGGGTGCGACGGTGTCAGACATGGGGAACGGTTTGCGAGGCCTGGGGCCTTCCGTGCAGGCGGCGTCTGTGGCCCAGGAAATGGCTGCCCTCTCACAGGAGGCCATGAGCCAGTGCCAGCGCCAGATGGCAGAGGCGCTCAACGCCATAGCCCAGTCTCAGCAGGCCATGGCCCAGTCTCAGCAGGCCATCGCTGAGGGCATCGGCGCCAGTGGCCATGTGCGAGCTGGCGTCGCACTGTCGCAGACAGGGTTCGACAACCCCCTGGGCTCCATGGCTGCAAACCTGCAGACCCCTGTCGATACCAGCACGGGCCTCCAGGACTGGCAGCGCCAGATGTCGGGGGCGCGTCGGATGGCCAGTCCGTTCGCATCCCCCACCCATGTAGAGGCCTGGGGGCCATCGGGCACCCCGAGGGAGGAGGAGGTGGTGTGGTCCGTCCCGGCTCCCTCTGTAGGGGAGGTCCCGGTACACCGCGACACCTCGGACTCCCCCCCTTCCGTCCCAGGTGCATCGGGTGGGCAACGGGCAGGACAGGCTGGCAGCTCGCCATCCCAGTCGCCCGGGCCGCAGCCTGGCCCATCTAGGCCAGGACGCCCCAGGAAACGGCCGCCAAAGGGATCCAGTGTCAGAGGGCAGGAATCACAGGAGTCCACCTCCAGTTCTGCTGTACCGTCTGGGGAACCACGTAGACGTAGTCAAAGGGCCCGTAAGGCCAAACAATTAGACACTGAGTAAGTTGGCACGGGTGCAGGGCACAGATGAGTTTTAGGCGCTAGGGCACGTGCATGAACTCCTTTGGTTATTAAAGTCAATGTTACACCTACCGAAGCTGCCTTTGTGCTCTGTCCAAAGTGTGCGGGGGTGTCATGTACGTTGAGCGCAAGTGTGTGTGTGAGGGGTGGTCTTACCTCAGCCCCAGGTGAGTCTGCCCCCTTCCCCCTGGGCCGCCATCAACATCCCCCGGGCAGAGGACGGGACCGTGCGCTGCAGTGTCACAGCCGCATGCAGGGATGGTCCGGGTGGATGGTGGTACTGTGGCCATGGGTCAGACATAGTCCAACGATGTAGAGCCAGGAGCTCATCGGAGGCGGGTTGTCATCATTCTCCATGGCCTGCGATAGACACGCGTCCACCCGCAACTGGGTGAGCCCGGCCCGTTGTGCCGCCGGTGGATCGGCAATTGGGGGTGGGGGGGTGGTGTGCATGCGGGTGGGGTGTGTGGGGTTGGGGAGGGGGGGGAGGGTGCTGGGTGGGTGGATGGGTGCGGGGTGTGGGTGGTCGGCTGTTGTCATGGTGTGCGGTCTGTGGCCATACTACCCGATTCCCACGCCCATCTAGTCAGTGAAGCGGGCCAGCCGGTAACGGTGGACAGCCACCCGTCTGTGTCTACCCCGTCTGCCCTGACCATTGCCCCCATCCCCCTCATCTGGGGAGGACTGGGCCTCTTCCTGCTGCTCCTCCACTCCGCCCTCCTCTGCCTGCGGCACATCGCCCCTCTGCTGGGCTATGTTGTGCAGGACGCAGCACACCACAATGATGCGGCCGACCCTATCTGACTGATACTGGAGGGCGCCCCCAGAGAGGTCCAGGCACCTGAAACGCATCTTCAGCACGCCAAAGCACCTCTCGATCACTTCCCTTGTCGCTACATGGGCATCATTGTAGCGGTTCTCCGCCTCATTGCGTGGCCTCCGTATAGGCGTCATCAGCCACGATCGCAATGGGTAGCCCCTGTCGCCCAGCAACCAGCCCCTCAGCCGGGGATGGCGTCCCTCGTACATGCCAGGGATGGATGACCGCGACAACACAAATGAGTCGTGTACACTGCCTGGGTAACGGGCGCAGGCGTGCAGGATCATCATGCGGTGGTCGCAGACCACCTGTACGTTCATCGAATAGGTCCCCTTCCTATTAGTGAACACGGCCCTGTTATCTGCAGGTGGCCGCACGGCGACGTGCATCCCATCGATCGCGCCCTGGACCATGGGGAACCCGGCAATGGCAGAGAAGCCCACGGCCCGGGCATCTTGGCTGGCCCGGTCCACGGGGAAGCGGATGCAGCGGTGCACCATGGCATAAAGGGCATCTGTCACTGCCCGGATGCACCGATGCACCGATGTCTGCGATATGCCGGACAGGTCCCCACTCGGTGCCTGGAATGACCCCGTTGCATAAAAGTTCAGGGCCACCGTAACCTTGACGGACACGGGGAGAGGGTGTCCCCCGCCAGTGCCACGCGGTGACAGGTGTGCCAGCAGGTGGCAGATGTGTGCCACGGTTTCCCGGCTCATCCGGAGTCTCCTCCTGCATTCCCGGTCCGTGAGGTCCTGGTATGACTGCCGGGGCCGGTACACACGGGGCGCCCTCGGGTGCCTCCGTTGCCGTGGGGCCGCGACGTCCTCCTCCCCCTCCTCGTCCTGTCGGTCAGGTGTCCCTCCAGCCTGGGCGGCTGCCGCCTGCCCCCCTGCGGCAGCCTGCGCCGCCTCTCTGGCACGCTCCTCCTCCTCCTCCTCCTCCTCCACCTCATCCAGGGCAACATAGACATGAGCGGCTGCCACCACGGCGGCCAACATCGCTGGATGGTCTGAAAACATGACGGCCTGGTGGGGGGGGAGGGGAACGACGACATGTCATCATTGCCCATATCCCCTCCTCCCCCCAGCCAGGTGGCTTGGACCGCATGGGTCCAACTGTTGGAGGCTGGCACCTGGCCAGGTGGACCAACTCATTTGCCCTCCCATCACCCACCCCAGCACGGACCCCCCCCCATCCCCCAACCTCCACCCCGGCACGGACCCCCTCCCCAACCCCCAACCTCCACCCCGGCACGGACCCCCCCCCCCCCAACCTCCACCCCGGCACGGACCCCCTCCCCAACCTCCACCCCGGCACGGACCCCCTCCCCAACCTCCACCCCAGCACGGACCCCCCCCCCAACCCCCAACCTCCATCCCGGCACGGACCCCCCCCCCAACCTCCACCCCGGCACGAACCCCCCCCCCAACCTCCACCCCGGCACGGACCCCCTCCCCAACCTCCACCCCGGCACGGACCCCCTCCCCAACCCCCAACCTCCACCCCGGCACGGACCCCCCCCCCAACCTCCACCCCGGCATGGACCCCCTCCCCAACCCCCAACCTCCACCCCGGCACGGACCCCCCCCCCCCAACCTCCACCCCGGCACGGACCCCCTCCCGGCACTCCCCCGGAGCCCAACCTACTCTAACCACCCCCCCCCCCCTCCCCCCCCCCCCCCCCCCCCCCCCCACGGCCGCACACACACACACACAAGCCGAGACACACCTCTCCTCAGGCAATCAGTCTGCGGCCACGCCATTTCCTGCCCAGAGCCAACCCCCCAGGCCGTCACTCACCTCCTCGCTGGTCGGCGTGAGCCTGGAGCACCGGGTCACGCCGATGAAAAGGAGGTTTGATTCACGTCGACGTGAACGGTCATCACGTCGACGGGACTTCGGCCCATCCGGAAGGGAGAATATCGGCAGGCCGAAAATCGGCTGCCTTGCGCAGACCCGTGACATTCTCCGCGGCAGCGGCGCCATTAACGCCCCGCCGACTTTTCTCCCTTCGGAGACTTCGGCGGGGGCGGGGGCGGGATTCACGGCGGCCAACGGCCATTCTCCGACCCGGCGGGGGGTCGGAGAATGACGCCCAAGTTCTTTCGATACAAAAATTTTTGGGAACTCAGCAAACATTTTTTTGGTTTCATTCTCATGGGTGAATGACTGCTTGCAATGTTGACCCTATAGATATGTGAAGAGAAAAAGATTGGTAAAGACAAATGTAGGCCCCCTGCAATGTTGATGGAATGCTTTGTCCTTCAACCACTTCACTCCTTGCAATTGATAGTACTCCCACAATGGTGTTAGGTAAATAATTCCAAGATATCAATGAGTAAGGAACAATTTTATATATGCAAGTCAGGATGATACGTAATACATAGATACAAAGAAGATAGGAACAGGAGGAGGCCTTTTGGCCCTTTGAACCTGCTCTGCCATTTATCACGATCATGGCTGATCATCCAACTCAACAGCCTAATCCTTCTTTCTCCCCATCACCTTTGATCCCACTCACCCCAAGTGCTATATCTAGCCACTTCTTGAATATATTCAATGTTTTAGCATCAACGACTTGCTGTGGAAATGAATTCCACAGACTCACCACTCTTTGGGTGAAGAAATGTCCCCTCACCTCTGTCCAAAATGTTTTACCTTGAATCCTCAGACTGCGACACGTGCATGAACTCCTTTGGTTATTAAAGTCAATGTTACACCTACAGAAGCTGCCTTTGTGCTCTGTCCAAAGCGTGCAGGGGTGTCGTGTACGTTGAGCGCAAATGTGTGTGTGAGGGGTGGTCTTACCTCAGCCCCAGGTGAGTCTGCCCCGTTCCCCCTGGGCCGCCATCAACATCCCCCCGGGCAGAGGACGGGACCGTGCGCTGCAGTGTCACAGCCGCATGCAGGGATGGTCCGGGTGGATGGTGGTACTGTGGCCATGGGTCAGACATATTCCAACGATGTGGAGTCAGGAGCTCACCGCAGGGCGGGTTGTCATCATCCTCCATGGCCTGCAATAGACACGCGTCCACCCGCAACTGTGTGAGCCCGGCCCGTTGTGCCGCAGGTGGATCGGCAATGGGGGGGGGGGGTTGCATGCAGGTGGGGTGGGTGGGGTTGGGGAGGGGGTTGAGGGTGCTGGGTGGGTGGATGGGTGGGGGGTGTGGGTGGTCGGCTGTTGCCATGGTGTGCGGTCTGTGGCCATACTACCCGATTCCCACGCCCATCTAGTCAGTGAAGCGGGCGGCTATCAGTCTGTCCCGTGCCCGCTGGGCCAGCCGGTAACGGTGGACAGCCAGCCGCCTGTGACTACCCCGTCTGCCCTGACCATTACCCCCATCCCCCTCATCTGGGGAGGACTGCGCCTCTTCCTGCTGCTCCTCCACTCCGCCCTCCTCTGCCTGCGGCACATCGGCCCTCTGCTGGGCTATGTTGTGCAGGACGCAGTGCACCACAATGATGCGGCCGACCCTATCTGACCGATACTGGAGGGCGCCCCCAGAGAGGTCCAGGCACCTGAAACGCATCTTCAGCACGCCAAAGCACCTCTCTATCACTCCCCTTGTCGCTACATGGGCATCATTGTAGCAGTTCTCCGCCTCATTGTGTGGCCTCCGTATAGGCGTCATCAGCCATGATCGCAATGGGTAGCCCCTGTCACCCAGCAACCAGCCCCTCAGCCGGGGATGGCATCCCTCGTACATGCCGGGGATGGATGACCGCGACAACACGTATGAGTCGTGTACACTGCCTGGGTAACGGGCGCAGACGTGCAGGATCATCATGCGGTGGTCGCAGACCACCTGCATGTTCATCGAATAGGTCCCCTTCCTATTGGTGAACATGGCCCTGTTATCTGCAGGTGGCCACACGGCGACGTGCATCCCATCAATCGCGCCCTGGACCATGGGGAACCCGGCCACGGCAGAGAAGCCCATGGCCCGGGCATCTTGGCTGGCCCGGTCCACAGGTAAGCGGATGTAGCGGTGCGCCATGGCATATAGGGCATCTGTCACTGCCCGGATGCACCGATGTCTGCGATATGCCGGACAGGTCCCCACTCGGTGCCTGGAATGACCACTTTGCATAAAAGTTCAGGGCCACCATAACCTTGACGGATACGTGGAGAGGGTGCCCCCCGCCAGTGCCACGTGGTGACAGGTGTGCCAGCAGGTGGCAGATGTGTGCCACGGTTTCCGTCTCATCCGGAGTCTCCTCCTGCATTCCCGGTCCGTGAGGTCCTGGTATGACTGCCGGGGCCGGTACACACGGGGCGCCCTCGGGTGCCTCCGTTGCCGTGGGGCCGCGACGTCCTCCTCCCCCTCCTCGTCCTGTCGGTCAGGTGTCCCTCCAGCCTGGGCGGCTGCCGCCTGTCCCTCTGCGGCAGCCTGCGCCGCCTCTCTGGCACGCTCCTCCTCCTCCTCCTTCTCATCCAGGGCAACATAGACATTAGCGGCTGCCGCCATGGCGGCCAACATCGCTGGATGATCGGAAAACATGACGGCCTGGTGGGGGGGAGGGGAACGACGACATATCATCATTGCCATATCCCCTCCTCTCCCCAGCCAGGTGGCATGGACCGCATGGGTCCAACTGTTGGAGGCTGGCACCTGGCCAGGTGGACCAACTCACTTGCCCTCGCATCCCCCTCCCCGGCACGGACCCCAACCGCCTCCCCGGCATGGACCTCTCATTCCCCTCCCTGGCACGGACCCCCCCAACCTCCTCCCCGGCACGGACCCCCCATCCTCCTCCCCGGCACGGACCCCCCATCCCCCTCCCCGGCACGGACCCCCCCAACCTCCTCCCCGGCACGGGCCCCCCATCCCCCTCCCTGGCACGGACCCCCCCAACCTCCTCCCCGGCACGGACCCCCCATCCTCCTCCCCGGCACGGACCCCCCATCCCCCTCCCCGGCACGGACCCCCCCAACCTCCTCCCCGGCACGGACCCCTCATCCCCCTCCCCGGCAGGGACCCCCCCAACCTCCTCCCCCGCAACTTACCCCCCATCCTCCTCCCCGGCACGGACCCCCCATCCCCCTCCCCGGCACGGACACCCCCAACCTCCTCCCCGGCACGGACCCCAACCTCCTCCCCAGCACGGACCCCCCATCCCCCTCCCCGGCACGGACCCCCCCAACCTCCTCCCCGGCACGGACCCCCCATCCTCCTCCCCGGCACGGACCCCCCTCCCCGGCACGGACCCCCCCAACCTCCTCCCTGGCACGGACCCTCCCCCCATTCCCCTCCCCGGCACGGACCCCCCCAACCTCCTCCCCGGCACGGACCCCAACCTCCTCCCCGGCACGGCCCCCCCCCATCCCCCTCCCCGGCACGGACCCCCCCAACCTCCTCCCCGGCATGGACCCCAACCTCCTCCCCGGCACGGACCCCAACCTCCTCCCCGGCACGGACCCCAACTTCCTCCCCGGCACGGACCCCCCATCCCCCTCCACAGCACGGACCCCCCCCCCAACCTCCTCCCCGGCACGGACCCCCCATCCTCCTTCCCAGCACGGACCCCCCATCCCCCTCCCCGGCACGGACCCCCCCAACCTCCTCCCCGGCACGGGCCCCCCCCCATCCCCCTCCCCGGCACGGACCCCCCAACCTCCTCCCCGGCACGGACCCCAACCTCCTCCCTGGCACGGACCCCAACCTCCTCCCCGGCACGGACCCCCCATACCCCTCCCCGGCACGTAACCCCCCAACCTCCTCCCCGGCATGGACCCCCCATCCTCCTCCCTGGCACGGACCCCCCATCCCCCTCCCCGGCACGGACCCCCCCCAACCTCCTCCCCGGCAGGACACCCCCATCCCCCTCCCCGGCACGGACCCCCCAAACCTCCTCCCCGGCACGGACCCACCTCCCGGCACTCCCCCGGAGCCCAGCCCGCTCTAACCACCCCCCCCCTGCCGCACACACACACACACATCCCGAGACACACCTCTCCCCACACATTCAGACTGCGACCACGCCATCGCCTGCCCAGAGCCAACCCCCCAGGCCGTCACTCACTCCACGCTGGTCGGCGTGAACCTGGAGCACAGGGTCACGCCGATGAAAAGGAGGTTTGATTTACGTCGACGTGAACGGTCATCACGTCGACGGGACTTCGGCCCATCCAAAGGGAGAATATCGGCAGGCCGAAAATCGGCTGCCTTGCGCAGACCCGTGCCATTCTCCGACGGCAGCGGCGCCATTAACGCCCCACCGACTTTTCTCCCTTCGGAGACTTCGGCAACCGGCGGGGGCGGGATTCACGGCGGCCAACGGCCATTCTCCGACCCTCTGGGGGGTCGGGGAATGATGCCCCTGGTTTTGGACACACCCATCATCAGGAACATCATCCCTGCATCTACCCTGTCTCGTCTTGTTAGAATTTTATAAGCCTGTATGAAATCCCCCTCATTCTTCTGAACTCTAGCGAGAACAATCCTAAACTAGTCAACCTCTCCTCATATGACAGTCCCATCATCACTGGAATCAGGGGCAGCACGGTGGCGCAGTGGTTAGTACTGCTGCCTCAGGGCACCGAGGTCCCAGGTTCGATCCCAGCTCTGGGTCACTGTCCGTGTGGAGTTTGCGCATTCTCCCGTGTTTGCGTGGGTTTCCCCCCCACAACCCAAAGATGCGCAGGGTAGGTGGATTGGCCACGCTAAATTGCCCCTTTATTGGAAAAAATGAATTGGGCACTCTTAAGTTTTTTTTTTTTTAATTTAAATCACTGGAATCAGTCTGGTAAACCTTTGCTGCACTCCCTCGAGAACAAGAATATCCTTCCTCAGAAAAGGAGACCAAAACTGCACACAATATTCTAGTTGCGGCCTCACCAAGGCCCTGTATAATTTCAACAACACATCCCTGCTCCTGTACATGTTGCACCTGCGTGCTTAACTTCAGCAACTGGTGCACAAGGACACCTAAGTTCTGCACACTCCCCTCTCCCAATTTTCAACCTTTCAGGTAGTAATCTGCCTTCCTGTTTTTGCTTCCAAAGTGAATAACCTCACACTTATTCAAATTATACTGCATCTGCCATTGATTTGCCCACTCGCCCAACCTGCCAGTCATGCTGTAGGATTTCTGCATCCTCATCACAGTTCACCCTCCCACCCAATTTGGTATCATCTGCAAACTTTGAGATGTTACATTTTGTTCCCTCATCCAAATTATTAATATATATTGTGAATAGCTGGGGTCCCAGCACCAGTCCCTGTGGCACCCCACTAGTTACGGCCTGCCAATTTGAAAAGGACCCATTAATTCCTACTTTTTGTTTCCTCTCTGCCAACAGTTTTCTATCCACCTCAATATATTTCCCTCAATCCCATGCGCTTTAATCTTACACAATAACCTCGTTGTCAAACGCCTTCTGAAAGTCCAAATACACCACATCGACTGGCTCCCCCTTGTCAACTGCACTAGTTACATCTTCAAAGAATTCCAACAGATTTGCCAAGCATGATTTTCCCTTCATAAATTCATGCTGTTCTCTGACTGATCCTTCCACTGCTTTCTAAATGTTCTGCAATAAAATCCTTGACAATGGATTTAAGAATTTTCCTCACTACCCATGTTAAGCTTACTGGTCTATAATTCCCTATTTTCTCACTATCTCCCTTTTTGAATATTGGAGTGACATTAGCTACCCACCAATCTACAGGGATTGTTCCAGAGTCTATAGAATCCCGGAAGATGACCACCAATGTATCCACTATTTCCAGAGGAATCTCCTTAAACACTCTAGATGCAGATTATCAGGCCCTGGGGATTTATCCGCTGTCAATCCCATTAATTTTCCCAGAACCATTTCTCTACTAATATTGATCTCCTTCAGTTCTTCCCTCTCACGAAACCTTTCATTCTCCAACATTTCTGGGATCTCATTTGTGTCCTCTTTTGTGAAGACAGAACCAAAGTATGTATTCAATTGCTCAGCCATTTCTTGTCCCTTATTATACATTCCCATGTTTTTGTCTGTAGGGGGCCTACATTTGTCTTTACCAATCTCTTTCTCTTCACATATCTATAGAAACTCTTAGTGTCAGCCTTTATGTTCCCTGGAAGCTTACTTTCGTACTGTATTTTCCCCTTCTTAATCAATCCCTTGGTCCTTTGCTGAATTCTAAACTGCTCCCAATCTGGAGGTAAACTTCCCTAACTACACAATCCCAAACTGTTTGCCAGGTAAAGTTAAAAAGTATAATGGAAATTGGTTTCATATCACCAAGAAGTGAAAGGGGGTGAAGAGAGGCATGGCAGGAAGGTCAACTAGCACAATAGCCATCTCCCTGTCCACTATTGTACCAGTATTATTATATCTGTCAGCCCTGGCACACTTTTCTAGCAGTTACCATGAAGAAATAGTTCCAGAGCTTGTGGCTTTGGATAGATCCAGTTATAGATTCATGCTGTAAATCCATTTGCATCCAACTGGACTGGTGTGACAGCAACGCCAATGGGAGTTGCCACTGCTTTCTTTAATTTTGCTATTGATGCACGACCAATTACACAAAGATGAGAGTAGGATGTAATCAAGGCTTTATTACACTGAGATGTGTGCCCCCCAAGGATTAAAATTGGGATGGCTTGTGCAGGTCTTGAAATAGTGCTCAAGGCAGAAAATAACCCATCCTACATATTCCAAATATGAAAAATGGCTCTACAGTTTCTTTTTCTCACAGGAATGGAATGGGGAGGCGACACCCCTCCTTCCATGTTTTTCGCAAGAGCTACAGCCACAGGACTGGCTGAGACACGCAGACCCATAATTTATTCAGTAAAGTGAAACATAAACCAGGCCGCTATCTCGTGAGGGTTGTGAAGCAAACCCCTATGTTATATTACACAGTTATTGGTATACCTAGCTGGAATATGTTTTAAAATTGCAACAATACAAACAGACTAATGCTAACGTCTAATGCTAAAACACAGCCTCATGTTTACTTTAACTTTGAGGGGAGATTTATTGTCCAGTGGCACAACTGCAGTCCACAAATAAATTATGGTGGTTCTGCTGTTAACATGCTGTTACATTTCCTTTCGATCTGGCCTGATACCTCACAACTTCTTTACTTAGAATTTGTCTTAGGGTTTGATAATGGTACAATTGTGAAGAATGAAAGGCAAATATCGCCTGAAGTGGAATTCTCCAGTGGTCCAGAATTCACAAATGCCACCACAGTGGACTGGCTCATTCAGGTTTGATGCTCTGGCTTGCATTTGGTGAATAAAGAACTCTTGGAACTGTGCACACAAACTTCTCCTGACATGTACTATCTGTTACAAACTGACATTTATTTATTTGACACTTTTAAACCCTTCACTGCTACCTAGAATCAATGCTCATTCAGAATATACCAAACACTTTCAAGCTGCTATTAATTAATTCTGAGATCTGCTTGTCAAGTGAGTATTTAATCTCTTTGTATCGTAAATAGACATATTTTCAATAAGTTTGTTTGTGTAATTAAATGTCAGTATTTTCAGAGGTAACTGACTGATGTATAACACTTTTATACTGTGTTGAAAAAGTATTGCACATTATTTCCACAGGATGGCACTCAAACCTCAGCGAACTATTGAGTTTAGCCATAACATGGAAGGACTATGCTATTTGGCATTACAATTTTTCACAAATAATTTGATAATGATTGGTATTCATAACATAAAAAATTCTTGAACTTTGTAATCAATATTTGCTTTATCTTATAGTTTTAGCTCATCACATGAAACAAAGTAATCGATATTCAAAAATCATGGGCGTCATTCTCCGACCCCCCGCCGGGTTGGAGAATCGCCGGGGGCTGCCGTGAATCCCGCCCCCGCCGGTTGCCGAAGTCTCCGGTACCGGATATTCGGCGGGGGCGGGAATCGGGCCGCGCCGGTTGGCGGGCCCCCCCCCGTTGGATTCTCCGGCCCAGATGGGCCGAAGTCCCGCCGATAAATTGCCTGTCCCGCCGGCGTGGATTAAACCACCTTTTGAACGCCGGGGCAAGGCGGCGTGGGCGGGCTCCGGGGCCCTGGGGGGGCGTTGGGCGATCTGACCCCGGGGGGTGCCCCCACGGTGGCCTGGCCCGCGATCGGGGCCCACCGATCCGCGGGCGGGCCTATGCCGTGGGGGCACTCTTTCCCTTCCGCCTCCGCCACGGTCTCCACCATGGCGGAGGCGGAAGAGATTCCCTCCACTGCGCATGCGCGGGAAACTTTCAGCGGCCGCTGACGCTCCCGCGCATGCGCCACCCCGACATGTCATTTCCGCGCCAGCTGGCGGGGGAACAAAGGCCGTTTCCGCCAGCTGGCGGGGCGGAAATTCGTCCGGCAGCGGCCTAGCCCCTCAATGTTGAGGCTCGGCCCCCAAAGATGCGGAGCATTCCGCACGTTTGGGGCGGCGCGATGCCCGTCTGATTGGTGCCGTTTTGGGTGCCAGTCGGCGGACATCGCACCGTTTGGGGAGAATTCCGCCCCATATTGCGTGCTGCACAAATCTACACATTAGACCATTTAGGTGATGGTGTTAAACTCTAAGGGCGGGATTCTCCAGTAATGGAGTTATGTCCCCACTCCAGCGTCAAAACGTGGGCGTTTCACTCTGGACTTTCCTGAAGAAAGTCCAGAGTGATTCTCCTACCTGGGGCGAAATTCTCCCGAAACGGCACGATGTCCGCCGACTGGCGCCCAAAACGGCGCCAATCAGACGGGCATCGCGCCGCCCCAAAGGAGAATCGAGCGGGGGGGCCCGCCAACCGGCGCGGCCCGATTCCCGCCCCCGCCGAATATCCGGTGCCGGAGACTTCGGCAACCGGCGGGGGCGGGATTCACGGCAGCCCCCGGCGATTCTCCAACCCAGCGGGGGGGTCGGAGAATGACGCCCCTGAAGTGGGCTAGCAGGGCCCTGGTGCTTCTCGCAGCCCTGGTTGTCGATACAGGGCCCTGCACTTCCGTTCGGTAAGCGCACGGCAGCGGCAGCCCCGAGCGACATGGCGGACTCACAATGCGGTCCGGCCCTGAAAATATCGGCCCCCCCGAGATTGGGCGCGCCCGCGGATCAGTGTCCCCTGATCGCTAGCCTGGCCACCCATGAGGGGCCCCCCCGGTGAAGGATCCACCCGCCCCCCACCAGGATAGCCGCGGACTGACTCCGCAGCTGCCACTGGCCGTTCCCGACAGGCAAAACGTGGTTAGAACCACAGCGTCAGGAACTCGGCCAGTTTTCGTCGGCGAATCGCCGCAGGGGCCTCTGTCAATGGCCCCCTACCCGCATTGCGTAGACCGCGCGCGATTCGCGCAGATTCTCTGGGGACCGGAGAATCGCGAGAGTGGCGTCATGCCGGATTTTGGCGTCAATGTCTATTCTCCGCCCCCGCGCCAATCGTGACTTTGGCACGCAGGCTCGCCCTGAGTATCCATTATTCCAGAGAAAAACAACTGTCATTGTTAATTATGTTTGTTTACAAAATAATAGGGCATACACAGCTTTGATTTTCATACAAAATTTATGATTTAAAAAATATTAATACACAATAGGTTGGATGGGCCAGAGAGATGTCTGTCACAAGCAGCCCAGTTGTGAGATAAAAGCACATTTTTTAGAGGGGTACTGATAATTAATTGGCACGATGAAGTTGTTTGTAATCAGTCCATGAGCTCTTAAAGAATATTAATGAGGATCAAAGCAAACGTTTGCTCTGAAAACCTAATTTAGCACAAATTGAGGAAGAAAATGGATATGCTGCAGACAGTCTGAATATGTCTTTGTTAATTACTATTTTTAAAACTGCCTGGTTCCCTCTAAACAGGGAAAGCAGAAATTTGTGTGAGCATATTAAAATGTGCAGGCAAAGCTTTTAACAGCAGTTCTCCGGGGAAATGGCACATGGTTCACGGTTAGCACTGCTGCCTCACAGCGCAAGGGACCCAAGATTGATTCCCACCTTGGGTCACTGTCTGTACGGAGTTTGCACGTTCTTCCCGTGTCTGCGTGGGTTTCCTCCGGGTGCTCCGGTTTCCTCCCACAATCTAAAGGTGTGCAAGTTAGATGGATTGGCCATGCTAAATTGCCCCCTAGTGTCCAAACATGTCCAGGGGAGGTGGGATTACAGGGATAGGGCAGAGGAGGGGACCAAGGTAGGGTGCTCTTTCAGAGGATTGGTGCAGACCCTTGGGCTGAATGGCCTCCTTCTACACTGTAGGGATTCTATGGAAGAGTCTCATCAACTGTTTTCTGTAAGTTTTAAAATTAATGAAGGGGTTCTACTGACCCATGACCTGAATCTTTAGCCTGTCACACAAGTGGAATCAGCGGGACGGCAAGCGGATGTGAAATCCACACCCGCCCGCGATCAGCGCCCCAATTTCACACCAGCTGGTCAATTAACCGCCGGCCAGCGTAAAATGCATGCTGATAGAGGATCAGCACTGCCAGTGGTGCGTGAAGATGGTGGGTGCCAGTGTGAGTAAGGGTGTGGGCTCATCTGATGAAGCTCCCTGGAAGTTCAAAGCAACCTCGTGTTGGTGGATGAGCTGCAGCAAACATGTGGAGCCGCCTTTTGATAATGACAGCAGCTCCTCCTCCCATCAGTCAGCGACCGTCTCATCTAAGGAGATCATGACAATGGAAGAGTGCCCAGCCATGGCCCGGTTGAGGCCTGTAGAGAGCAAAGGACGGACTCCAAGTTCATTAAAGCTAACGGGTCATCATAGTCAGCAGCCTGCCTTCATTGCAGCTGCCAGTGAAGGAGGCGCACTTAGACTTGCAAACGGGAAATTACATTACAGTGATCACATAAGGGAGGCTCCTGGGTGAAGTTTCTCCTTGACATCTGCATAATGGTGCATTTGTATCTTTGCTTCAATTATTTAAACATTGGATAATGTTGTTAAGACATCCTGGGCATGTGCACGGTAAATTCCAGCCCATTAGTCCTGGAGTCACAACAAGTGAATTAACCAATAATTCTTCTAAAAATACCTGAAGCCCTTGACTGGCCATTAATTACAGTCACCAGGTTTGTAAGTTTGAACACAATTACTGTTTAGTCATAACGATAACTATAATGAAATACGCAGCAAATACAGTTGGTTAAATATGAATAAATATGTAACTCTTACTTTAACTTGCCTCCCCACCCTCTACCCACACACACACATAAGACAGACAAACTCAAAGGGGTGGAAAAATGTAAGTGAAAGAGTAAAGAGGCTTTGCTTCACATGATGGTTCCTTGCAGGCTTTCCTCACAGTAAGCTTGGAAATCACAGTCGTTGTTTTGCAGCCTGTACTCACAATGGTTTTGGAGAAGCAATGTCCTTGCTTCATCAACCTTTGCTTTCAGCTTATGTCTGTTTTTGGGCCTCTGTAGTTTCAGAAATCCAACACCAACAGGATTTTTGGAGAGGGAGTTAGCAGGCTCTGGACTTTGCTGCACAGCCTTTAACGGTTCTTCTGTAGACAGATTCATCCAGGCTCTCTGCCAGTTCACAAACACAGCCTTTCTGGAGAGAAGATGGAGAGGAGAGAGAGTGAGCATTCTCTCTAAACTGCCAGGAGTCAAACTGAAAACAAACTGAAAACCGTGAATCTAAAAACACTCCAAGGGGACCAGATCCAATCACCACCCTGTTACCAGGCAGAGCACAGCCATTTGGGCCAATTCACTGGTCACCAGCCAAATCAATAAAACTGAGACCCAGCCAATCACTGTCATTGAGAGTCTACAACTCCAGTTTGAACCAAAACTTGATAGAGATTTTCGAGGAAGTCACTAAGATGATTGATGCAGGTAGGGCAGTGGATGTTGTCTATATGGACTTCAGTAAGGCCTTTGACAAGGTCCCTCATGGTAGACTAGTGCAAAAGGTGAAGTCACACGGGATCAGGGGTGAGCTGGCAAGGTGGATACAGAACTGGCTAGGTCATAGAAGGCAGAGAGTAGCAATGGAAGGATGCTTTTCTAATTGGAGGGCTGTGACCAGTGGGTGTTCCACAGGGATCAGTGCTGGGACCTTTGCTGTTTGTAGTATCCATAAATGATTTGGAGGAAAATGTAACTGGCCTGATTAGTAAGTTTGCAGACGACACAAAGGTTGGTGGAATTGCGGATAGCGATGAGGACTGTCAGAGGATACAACAGGATTTAGATTGTTTGGAGACTTGGGCGGAGAGATAGCAGATGGAGTTTAATCCGGACGAATGTGAGGTAAGGCATTTTGGAAGGTCAAGTGCAGGTAGGGAATATACAGTGAATGGTAGAACCCTCAAGAGTATTGAAAGTCAAAGAGATCTAGGAGTACAGGTCCACAGGTCACTGAAAGGGGCAACACAGGTGGAGAAGGTAGTCAAGAAGGCATACGGCATGCTTGCCTTCATTGGCCGGGGCATTGAGTATAAGAATTGGCAAGTCATGTTGCAGCTGTATAGTACCTTAGTTGGGCCACACTTGGAGTATAGTGTTCAATTCTGGTCGCCACACTACCAGAAGGATGTGGAGGCTTTAGAGAGGGTGCAGAAGAGATTTACCAGAATGTTGCCTGGTATGGAGGGCATTAGCTATGAGGAGCGGTTGAATAAACTCGGTTTGTTCTCACTGGAACGAAGGAGGTTGAGGGGCGACCTGATAGAGGTCTACAAAATTATGAGGGGCATAGACAGAGTGGATAGTCAGAGGCTTTTCCCCGGGGTAGAGGGGTCAATTACTAGGGGGCATAGGTTTAAGGTGAGAGGGGCAAGGTTTAGAGTAGATGTACGAGGCAAGTTTTTTACGCAGAGGGTAGTGGGTGCCTGGAACTCACTACCGGAGGAGGTGGTGGAAGCAGGGACGATAGTGACATTTAAGGGGCATCTTGACAAATACATGAATAGGATGGGAATAGAGGGATACGGACCCAGGAAGTGTAGAAGATTGTAGTTTAGTCGGGCAGCATGGTCGGCACGGGCTTGGAGGACCAAAGGGCCTGTTCCTGTGCTGTACATTTCTTTGTTCTTTGTTCTTTGTTCAGTATAAGCTTCTGCTTGAATTAAAGGCACAGGTCACTTCTTTCTTCTACTTGAATTAAAGATACAGGCTGCCTTAAAGAAACGTGTCCATAAATCAACCATGGATCAAAAATATAATGGCAAGAATAAAAGAAAGCGGAAATAAGGGAGCAAACAGGGAATAAACAGGAAGGATCCTTGCAACGTGCAATGACCATAGTGTGCTTCATGCAATTGGTAGGGGAGAGGCCTGGGAACTATGTGTCATAAAGATATAGGGCTGCAACGTTTATTTCAGAGGTCGGGACTTGAGTTCAGTGGCCAGGAGTGCCTCATCAGGACCGATCAGTTAGATGCCGCCTCCCTTGACTCCTTGTTTTGAAGTTCTAACTGAAAGCACTCGGTATCAAGGCATCCCTGCCTCCCATGAGGATCTTGTTCCTCACCCTGGAGCTCTTTTGGCTTCTCCTCAGATTCAGCACTTGAATTGCTCTCTCCAGCCTCTGCAATCGCATCGTTGACTTCATCCTCCAAAGCCCCCCCACCCCTCTTGAGAATGCAAGATTGTGCAGAGCATAGCAGGCACTAACAATGAGGGAAATGGGTTCAGAAGGACATTACAGTGATCCCCCTGGGTTAAGGCAGCAAAACCTCGTCTTGAGTAGGCCATCTCAACTGTAGCCTTTGTGGAGGTATGACTACTATTGTAGCTCTCTTCGGCTCCAGTCCTTGGGTGTCTCAGCCACTTCTTCAGTGTATAGCCTTTATCTGGAAAGGCAGAGCATTCTTCAGAACAAAACCTCTAACATGTCCAGGTAGCATGATCTGTGCATTCTCTCCACTGTTAATCGTATCTTCTCTGGACTCTTCTGACTTGCAATTCCTGTTAGCCCTTCACCCTTTCTGGTTGTGCCTCTCGGTCTGGGGGCCAATTGTGGGATGGTGCCTGTGGGTCTCCTCTCCCTTATGGCTATCTCCTCTTCTGAGGAGGGGGTCTCTCTAGCAGAGTACACAATCCCCATTCATCCAGATGGTTGTGTAGATTTTCCACTGAAGGAGGCATCTGCAAGTTCCTAAATATTAGAGCGTTCGCCAAAACATCAAAATGTTGGTCCATGTTTAACATTAAGAGTTCACCATTTTGTATTGCAACACTCTACACTAAACGTTACAAAGAGGTGTGAAATGGGCAGCTATGGTTAACCCATCTTTATACATCTTCACATCTATAGAGAGAACAATCAGCCATGGTATATAATAAATGCCTGACTCAAACTTGCCTATTTTGAATGATCTTTCCTATATCTTAAAGATGGTATTATAACATTTAAAAATGAAACTGTTGAGAATTTAACAGTTATACTGCTCATCTTTGTGTTGATTCTCAGGATGTGGATGTTACTGCAAAGTTGCCATTTACTGGCCAGCCATAGTTGGCATTGAGACACTGGTGATGAACCTTATTTAAGGCAGTGCTTTGCATTATTCAATATAACTGTGTGGTTTTCTCGGCCAAATCAGAGGACAGTTAAGAATTAACTACATTGGTGTGGGAAAGGAGTCACATATGGGTCATGCTGGGTAAGGACAGCAGGTTCACTTCCCAAAAAACATTCATGAATCAGGTGAACGTTTCTGAAAATCCAACAGTAACAACTTTCCACTCACATTTCTATATGATTTCAACTTATTTCAAATTCCCTAATCTGGATAAGTACTCCAGTAACAAACCAAAATGCTTCTGTACCCTTAATGAAACCCAAAGATCAAGAATTTGCTCTGAGTGGCACTCACTCTGCTGCCATGTCCCTTGCAGAAGTGTAGCAGGAATCCTTGCCGACATTTTCCAAACCTTCCCGCTGGCGGTATCTTGCGGTCCCGCCAATGGCGATCCCCTGCGCGCATTCCGCGGCGAAGGAGGGTGCTGGGCACACAAAACTCCATAGACATCGATGGAACTGGAAGATCCCACTACTGGTCAATGACGGCCAGCTCCACAGTTAGAAAATACACTGTGGGGGAAAGAGGCGGGACAGAAAATCCCATCCTCCATTTCTTCTCTTCGAATAATAATGTGTCTGGGACTAAGGTTTGTGTTTGAATATGCCTAGACACACTTTGCATAATTTTTCCATCCCTATTAATTTTTCACAAGTCAGCAGCTCCCTGAGACAGCTCCGTAGTAGCTTTGATGAGTCGGGAGGTGAATTACTCGCTGCAGAATTCCTAACCTCTGACCTGCTTTTGTAATGACAGAATTTATATGGTGAATCCAGTTTAGTTTCTTGTCAATGGTAAGCCCCAGGATGTTGATATTGGAGGATTCAGCAATGGTAATGCCATTGAATGTCAAAGGACGATGTTTAGATCCTCTCTTGTTGGAGATGGTCATTGCCTGGCACTTGTGTGGCACGAATGTTACTTGCCATTTGTCAGTCCAAGCCTCAATATTGTCCAGGCCTTGCTGCATTTACACGTGGACTGCTTCAGTATCTGCGTAGTCGCGAATGGTGCTGAACATTGTGTAATCATTAGCGAACAATACCCTGACGAATACATGCAGTGGTGGTTTTGAACTGAGATGATTTATCTTTATGCAAGAAGTATTATCATTGCGCCTGCTACTGAATATGAGATTTTTGCTTTTATCACTTAAAATTCACCAGTGGAGACAAAAAACAATCAAACTTCAATAACAATTCTCCTGATA
The DNA here is from genome assembly GCF_047496885.1 of Scyliorhinus torazame. Lineage (NCBI taxonomy): Eukaryota > Metazoa > Chordata > Chondrichthyes > Carcharhiniformes > Scyliorhinidae > Scyliorhinus > Scyliorhinus torazame. Next base: position 72,035,506 of record NC_092720.1, read on the forward strand.
TTTTAGGATATCTAGTATGAATGTGCTAGTTTTTTTTTAATTGGCAAAAATAGAAAATGAAAATAATCTCACTCCTTGAGTATAAATCGGATTTGAAATGTTTGTCCTGGTATATGGGAACGAGAAAAAGTAAAGTCCATGGGCCAGAATTATACCTTTGCCATGCCGGCGCACAGCAATCATGGCACATCATGGAATAGAGCATGATGACATCAGGGAGAATTCCTGACATTCTCGCTCCACCTCATGATATTTTGATTGATGGGTGTGCGCAGAAGTCGGAAGCACGCCTGCCACCAGTTAAAGGGCCAGGTAAGTCCATTAAAACTTCAATTCACCATGACTTTGTGCACTTTTATGCTTGGAGCAATGGCCAATCGACCAGGCAACCTTCACATTTTTAAATAATTTTATATCCAGGGCGGGATAAAAGATTTTGGAAAGATGAGGAGTAAGGAGTTTTGAAGTGAGTTGGCAGTGTGTAGATTATAGATAGTCTTTGGAATATTTTTCTCATCTGGATAATTACTGGAGTGTTAAATCTTTTGCAAAAACTTTCCGTGGATAGGTGCCTTCATTGTAATAATAATAATCGTTATTATTGTCACAACTAGGCTTACATTAACACTGCAATGAAGTTACTGTGAAAATCCCCTAGTCGCCACATTCAGGCGCCTGTTCGGGTACACAGAGGGAGAATTCAGAATGTCCAATTCACCTAACAAGCACATCTTTTGGGACTTGTGGGAGGAAACCAGAGCACCCGGAGGAAAACCACGTAGAGATAGGGAGGACGTACAGACTCCACACAGACAGTTACCCAAGCCAGGAATTGAACCTGGGACCCTGGCGCTGTTAAGCAACAATATTAACCACTGTGCAACTGTGCCGCCCCATTGAAGCCTATGCAAGCATCTGGTCTGACATGAGGATTGTGTACTCAGCTGGAGGGACATCCTCAGAAGAGGAGAGAGCAAGAATGGAGAGGAGACCAATTGCCTCCAGGCACTGTCCCAGAATCTGCCCTCGGAATCAAGAGGTTCAAGAAAAAAACTCACCACCACCTTCTCAAGGACAACTAGGCTTGGGCAATAAATGTTGGCCTTGCCAGCAATGCCAATATCCCATTAATGAGTTTTTTAAAGTCAGAAGTGTTGGAGGGCCAGCAGCCATTAAAGATAGGTGTCAGGAAAAGATGCCAATAACCAAATGGTAGTGTTTACAGGCAGCGATCCAGCTACCTCTTTATTCCAGATGTTCAGTGCTGACGATGGCTCCTCCTGTCCAGAGAAACAGTCACACTCACTGTGCGATATGATTGGTCCAGTGATGGCCTCAACCTGTTTGATGGCCAGTGGTTCTGAAAGTGACAGTGGCCCTGAACTTTTATGTCAGAAGATAATTCCAAGGGTCAGTGGGAGATGACTGCAGAGTTTCTTAATCCGTTGAGCATAGCCGCATCAAGTTAAAGATGCGTTTTTTCGAAAGACAGACAAGACCAGCCAGGAAGAGTGAGCCAGAGGTTTCACTGCAATAGCAGGATGTCCAAGAATTCAGGGAGCCAATGACTGCACGCATGTGCCAATCAAAGCATGAGCGAGGGAGCCCAGTGCATCTTCACGACTAGTGGACCTGGTTCCACGTTCACATGCCACTTTGATGCAGCACAGGAAGAGGTTTAACGACTCTTTGCTCTGCCGGGGATGAATATTTATTCCCCATGTGACCGTGGAGAGATGTGCCACCTCCAGGATCTGCTCCTCCACCTGACTTAGTAAAAAGACATTAGGGACATCATCTACCTTTTGTCTACCCTCCTGTACACTGTGGCTCCTTTTCTCCTGTAAGGACAGTGCTTTCCTTAGTTCCTCCCTCTACATGCTGGAACATGCCACCCCTCCCACACCCCAAAGACGCAGGTTCAGGTGCCATTCATATTGTGGCACTTCACCCTTAAATGCATGCCAGCCATCCTGTCTGCTCACACGCAGTTTTTATCAGCAGAGGAAGATGTGCCAAATAAAGTTTTGTGTTTCACACCCATGATCCTCAACAAATGCTGTCATCCACATGTACATCTCTCCATGGTCACATGGGGAATGAATACTCATCCCGGCAGAGTAAAGACGGTCATTGAACCTCTTCCTGATCTGCATCAAAGTCCTCCTGACTACTTTATGGCTGCTGACCAGAGTTGTCACCTCTGTCTGAGCTTTCTTATTTACGTGTGGGGGCCTCCTCTTTCTGCCCCACTGCAGCAATATTTCCCAATATGCACTCACAACCCCCAATAGAACCCACAGGCACCCATCTGAAAAGCTGGAGGCACCGGCCATTTGCATCCCGCCTGGCATAGGCCTGGCTCCAGAAGATATATTCCAGCCACACTTTACAATGCAGGATATCAACACAGGTGCCTGTCCCTTTGAAAATATCAACACCTCTCTGTAGCAGATCCACAATGATTATCAGACTTCAAGGAGTTCCTTTCAAACCCCCTCTTGCACTTACATTCATCCTAGCACCTGGCTCTTCAATCCTCCCACCCTTCCCCACCTCCGGCATCACTTAAGCCTCTTTCAGTGAATGTTTCACATTGGCCAGCATTTAATTGGCCAGCCGGTAAGGGCAAAGTGGATTTCACATCGGTGACAAATGTAAGAAATTGGTCTGTATATTGTATTATATGTATCTGGTGCAATAATTGTTCTTAAACGCCTTGGTTACCCCACGGTTGATCCCAGGAATGGTAGGCCTAACATACGATGAACGTCTGAGGATCCTGGGATTATATTCATTGGAGTTTAGGAGGTTGAGGGGCGATCTAATCGAAACTTACAAGATAATGAATGGCTTAGATAAGGTGGATGTAGGGAAGTTGTTTCCATTAACAGGGGAGACTAGGACCCGGGGGCACAGCCTTAGAATAAAAGGGAGTCACTTTAGAACAGAGATGAGGAGAAATTTCTTCAGCCAGAGAGTGGTGGGTCTGTGGAATTCATTGCCACAGAGGGCGGTGGAGGCCGGGACGTTGAGTGTCTTTAAGACAGAAGTTGATAAATTCTTGATTTCTCGAGGAATTAAGGGCTATGGAGAGAGAGCGGGTAAATGGAGTTGAAATCAGCCATGATTGAATGGTGGAGTGGACTCGATGGGCTGAATGGCCTTACTTCCACTCCTATGTCTTATGGTCTTATGGTATGTATCTGTTGCAGTAATGTTTTATTAAATCCTGGTTTGAAAGAAACCAGACTTTGCGGCTTCAAAAGGTACAATTAAAATGTCCTAAAAGTGAGATCATCCTTCTTTCCAACCTGTATGGTTAGAGGCCCAATGAGCTGTTGTTATGATGAGGAATTCCTGGGGAGTAGATAATTAGAGACATTCTGTGGGATTCTCCGTTAGCGGGAACCTCTGCTTCGCCAGCAGTGCATCCATGCCCGCAGGTTTCCCAGCAGCATGGGATGGCAACAATGGAAAATCCCATTGGCTGGCTGCCAGAACGGAGAATCCCACTGCCGGCGGGGTGCGCCATGATGGAAAACGATGCTGATGGGCTGGAGAATCCCACCCATTGTGTTTAAACTTAAGAAAGTAGGTCATGGGAATTGATTAGAATGGGGATGATGTAAGTAATGTGAGGAGCCAGGGCTGTAGCAGGCAGAGTTCGAGTTTAGTTTTAGCTGTGAGCTGAAGATCAGCTTCTGCACAAGGCTGCCAGAGTCTGCATTAATCTGACATGATCTCTCTCTCTTCAAGCAGTCTCAAAAGATCTCTCTATCCAGAAAAGGCAAGTACTCCATTGTTGTTAACTTTATTTAAAAGTGGTTTCTGACCTGTGGTGGGTTTTGCTTGATGGGAGATAAAAGAGGTATCAGTTAGAAGTTAAAGTCTTTCTTTTTATTGTTAAACATTGTTTAACTGGTAAATTTAACATTGTGTTGATAATGAAGTTTGTTTTAATATGCCATGTCCTTATTTTTGCATGGAATAGGGCAGCACAGTGGCGGAGTGGTAGCACTGCAGTCTCACGACGCCGAGGTCCCAAGTTCAATACCGGCTCTGGGTCACTGTCCGTGTGGAGTTTGCACATTCTTCCTGTGTTTGTGTGGGTTTCGCCCCCACAACCCAAAAATGTGCAGAGTAAGGGATGGAACATGCTAAATTGCCCCTTAATTGGAAAAAAAATAATTGGGGACTCTAAATTTTAAAAAAATTAATACAAATTTTTGCATGGAATCACTTCTGGAGCAAATTATCATTTCCTCACAGTTTTACAAATTAAAAACTAAAGTATTGGGTTTGCTATCCGGTATCATAGCAAATGTTGGGGTCTGGTTCAGGATCGTAATGCATCCACTTCCATCCTACCGATTGCACTGACCTAACAAGCCTAAAATTCAGGTTGTATTGATCATGAGTACAATTCCTCTTGTCAGCTTTTCTATTGTATGTTACTTTATTCCCTTTACATAACTTGAATCAAAGTATTGTTCTCAAGTGGAAATGGAGAATTTGCTATTTCTTGGTCAGAATGAGCCATCAAACCTATTAGTAAATTTGTTTGGAGATGTGTAACGTGGAAAGATTGCACCTATCCTTCATTTTTTAAAATAAATTTAGTGTACCCAATTAACTTTTTCCAATTAAGGGGCAATTTAGCATGGCCAATCCACCTACTCTGCACATCTTTGGGTTGTGGGGGCGAAACCCACGCAAACGCGGGGAGAATGTGCAAACTCCACACGCACAGTGACCCAGAGCCGGGATCGAACCTGGGACCTCGGCGCCGTGAGGCTGCAGGGCTCGCCCTATACCTATCCTTCATGACTCAATACCGATTAACAAACTTAATCTCTGGGACATTCAATTCTGAAAGTGAGGTTAATGTTTGAGCTTGGGCAGGGAGGGTAGGAATGTAGAGAGGAATTAGCCATTTGGCCCATCAAGTCTACTGTTCCATTTTGTTAGCCAAAGCAGTTCTATTTATAGTACTCTATTTTATCCGAATACTCTGCCTTTTATTCATATCTGAAACAATCACATGTCTCTGTTTTAAATATGTCAGTTCATTTTGCATCCATGGTCTTCTGGGACAATGCATTCTTTATTCTCATAATCCTCTGCATGAAGAGGCTATTCCTGCAGTCATGTTCAAGTGGCTGAGGTTGAATTCTAAAGTTTATGCCATCTTGTTCTGATTTCTCCTACAAGAGGACAAGTTGTTCTCTGCTTACACTATCAATTTCTTTAACTTTAAGTATCTTTATCAGATTACTCATTACCCTTCTAACCTCCAGGAAACATAACCCACGTTTACCCAATCTCCCCATCTGGCTCACTGTCTTCATCCCAAATATCACCCTTGTGAGCTGTTGCTGAACTTTCTCCAAGGAGATTACTTCCTACTTAAGGTGAGACACTGAAAGCTGGCCACAGTATTCCAAATGAAAAATGACAGCACCTTGGACAATCCGTCACATCGCCGTTTCTGCTGTTTAACCAGAGGTGACCTGTGAAAACAACAAAACTCAGTTAGTCCTGCTTAATGAAGAAAATTGTGCACCAGACATAAATGGGTTTCCAGGGAATAAAATCATATCAAACTCTGATCTGTTTTAGAACACACTCACTGATCATATTCACAAGTAATCACAATAAATGTTCCTGCTCTTGTGAATTATATTCTGTTGGCAGCACCAAAACAGCAATTTATTAAACAATTTCCCTTCAAGTGCAGGAGTTAATTTAAAGCCATGATGAATATAAATATCAAAGATAGATGGTCTTCTCACCCCACTACACCTGCTAGAACCATCTCTTGTTAAAAATAAGTATATTGGCCCAGACCTCACGGTCCTAGGCTCTGAGGTCACGGTTTCAAATCCTATCTCAGCTGTTGGTGGAATTTAAATTCAATTAATATGAACAAATCTGGAATTGAAAGCTTGTCTCAGTAATGGTGACATAAAATTATCAGTGATCGTTGTAAAAAAAAACATTCTCTTCACTAATGTTTTCTGGTTTGCTGAAAAGAAATGTTGTCTTACAATCATCAGGACAGAATCAAGACACTGAAAATTCGAAGATTAGAAACTTTGACAACATGTCTCGTTTTTCAGCAATGCCAAGCAACTCATGTTCTTTGGAGAAGGAAATCTACCGCACTTAGCTAGTGTTTTATCTGTAAAATCTCAGATACTTCGACCAGTGTATTAATCAAAACTTTTAGCCAGGTGCCCTTATTTACAAAATGAATAAAGGACAAAATAGGTTCACGTTTCAACATAATTTTATTCACAATTCCCTCATTTTACACACGATATGACACAGACGCAAAGCTGAGCTTCAGTGAAGGAATCTGGCCAGGCTACAATCACTCAATGTGAATGTCTTCTCTGGGCTTGGAAACCCATGGACCCTTCTCCTTGTGATGGCTGTGCCTGGGGGACGCTCAAAATCTGTTCCAATGTTCCTTCCTTTATTATTATTATTATTATTATTATTATCACACTGCTCTGCCAACATTGAGTCATAGGTATATGCCCACAACTGGCCATTGTCCCATCCAGACCCCAACTCGTTCATGGGAAAAAAGGATACTCCTGTTTGTCCAGGGTGATTCAATCAAGACCCATTGTCTTCTGAAACGCCCTCATCTGACCAGCTAACAGCGCATTATGAAGTCTGATGGCTTCTTTTGTCTGTCCTTCACCCTGCTGCAAAGTTGATCACCTGAGCCTGGAAATTCATTGCATGTTCATAGCATGGTCTTGAGCTTTTGTGCAAACCTGAGTGGGCAATCACATAGTCCATGGGTGGGATTCTCCGACCCCCCGCCGGGTCAGAGAATCGGCGGTGGGCCACGCGAATCACGCCACGCCACCCCCACGCCGGCACGTGATTCTCCACAGGGCGGAGAATTGGCACCATTGGCGCCGGCGTGGTTGGCGCGGCGCCGGTCGCAGGCCGCTCTACGCGGCCAGCACACCAATTCTCCGGCCCAGATGGGCCGAGCGACAGTAAGAAAAGAACCAAGACCCACCGACGCCGTTCTAACCTTCTCTGGGCCGGCGGGCAGTGGCGGACCTACATTTCTGGGACCCTGAAGCTTGAGCTGTTATGGGGCCCATTCGCAGCCAGCAACGAGGTCTGGGTAACCACTGTCATCTTCTTCAATGGGGCTGTTCCATGACAGATCACCACAAATTTTTTAAAAATTTAACCACTAGAACATAGAACATAGAACATAGAAAATACAGCACAGAACAGGCCCTTCGGCCCACGATGTTGTGCCGAACCTTTGTCCTAGATTAATCATAGATTATCATTGAATTTACAGTGCAGAAGGAGGCCATTCGGCCCTTTTAGTCTGCACCGGCTCCTGGAAAGAGCACCCTACCCAAACTCAACACCTCCACCCAACACCAAGGGCAATTTTGGACATTAAGGGCAATTTATCATTGGCCAATTCACCTAACCTGCACATCTTTGGACTGTGGGAGGAAACCGGAGCACCCGGAGGAAACCCACGCAGACACGGGGAGGACGTGCAGACTCCGCACAGACAGTGACCCAAGCCGGGTGGGTCATCTCAGATTTTGATTAAAATTGCTGTACTGGATTATCTCACATGTTAAAGTCACTGGTGTGAATAAAAAAATCCTATGCCTAATAGATTTTGAGTTATGGGGGGATGAAAATTAGGTAGATGTTATATATAGAATGATGAAATAAAACTTAGAAAAGACCACAGTCAATATAATCTTTTATTTTAGACACCTATGAGAATACATACTACATGAAACACATTTTACAAAATACTCTTTTTTCTGTTTTTTCTAGCAACATATTCACGTACAGTTTTGTCATATGAGAGCGTCCTTGCAATGTCATTTTCTAGAGACAATATGCATAAAGAATTTAAGCGCTCTTCAGTCATGGTAGACTGAAATTTGTTCTTTATAAAGGATAGCTTTGAAAAATTCCTTTCTGCTTCACAGCTCGTGATAGGCATTGTCAAGTACAGCTTAAGCGCAGTAGTAATATTGGGGAACACTTCAATTAGGTGTTGCTCACAAATAAGCTGAAGAACATCTGCGCATTGCATTTTAGATGGCGTGTTTTCTTCTGTGTGCTGGGATTTCCTAAGGTGTAAATATTCTTTGAACTGATAACACTCGTTTACTAATTTGTGGTCAATATCATCTTTGTAATACGATATTATAAGTTTAATACTATCCTCATCAATTTAAGAATTGTTCACCAATTCTGAGAGGAACTTGAACCTTTTTGCAATCTGCTCATATGGGTCAATCCTCTTGCGTAACTGGATTATCAAGCAGTCATAGAGTTGATATAGAACTTCTATCCTAAATTTGTCAGCTCCTCTCAAAGAAGCAATACCATTTGTTCCATCTGAAAATGTCCTTGTAACAATGCGTTTGGAAGCATCAGAATAACTTGAGGCGATATCGTCACACAAACCTTTTGCTCTTGATTCAGAGTCTGCAATCCTATCGGCTGAATTTCCTCTGAGTTCTTTAACAAACGAAAGTAAAGATGATAGCAGAAGATAACCTTCAAATACATCAAAACCAGGGGTTTGGAGTTTCTTACTTGTTTTGTTGAAACGCTCCAGCACTTCTTCCCAAACGACTGTTAAAATAGCATATTCCAGCTTTACCAACTTGTGGTATAAATTCTTTGCATCTCGTTTACATAGCATTCAGGCTTCCCTTCTGAGTCTTCAAAAATCTGTTTGAGAGTTTGTAAAATACCCATATATCCATTTTTAATTGCCCAGACTGCTTCATAGTGTGCAGATCATCTAGTTATACTTAAGCTCTTTAGAGAAAAATGTAGATTACCCTGTGTGTTTAAATTCCCCATCTTCGTGGAGATCCAGAAAAGAAAACATACAGCTCCTGCAAAATGCCAAAATAGTCAACAACTTCAGGTACAGTAGACACTGCCTTTTCTCCAACAAGGTTAAGTGAATGGGCTGCACATGGTACATAGTCTGCGTACCTGTTAATGTTTTTAAAGAGTGCTTGCAGCCCTTTCTCCGAGCCCTTCATGTTAGATGCATTATCGTAGGACTGACCACGGATATTTTCAAGTGAAAGCTTATGTTCACCCAGGACTTGTTGTATTTTGTTGAACAAGGTCGTGGATGAATGGTTTTCTATCGGTAATAATGTTAAAAATCTCTTACAGGGTTTTCCATTATAGCAGTATCGAACCACAATTACCAGCTGGTCAACATGTGTCATGTCAGGCATAGAGTCAACAATAATAGAGTAGTATTTGGTGTCTAGGTTGTTGATTTGATTCACAATTTCATCTTGCACATGTTTTTCCATGATTTCTATCAATTCTTCATACACGGGTTTGGATAGGTAAGTAGCATTTACTTTTTCATTTTTACATTTCTCGAGATGCTCATGTAAAAATGGGTCGAACTCTGTAATAAGTTCAATCGCCCCCATGAAGTTTCCATTATTTGGTGAGCCCCTCTTCTCCTCATGACCTCTAAATGGCAAACCTCTTTCACTTAAAAACTTTATACAGCTACAACTCTTTTCAGTACGTCAAAACTCTTGTCTAGACCACTATCACTAGTGCTATCACATTGAAAATTCACGTTAGCAATGTGATTGCCTCTTCAACGGCTCCCCTTTTTTGTTACGACACGTCATCTACTGTCTGTATTTCTGTCATAAATGCTAATAGTGTTTTAAATTATTTATAATTATTTTATATTAAATATATTTTGAATGAAACATCCTTTATTTGAACATTTTTTTTGTTTATCATGCTGGCCTGCATTATACTTTAATAACCTTTTCATTTTTATTTTAACAATTATTTTGTATTGAATTACACTATATTATTAATATATATATTTTTTAAACCCCTTCTCATACAGTAGACCCCAAATTTTTAAGCAATGTGAACTAAAGTCGCTTCTGGGGCGCCTCCGGGATTAGGGGCCCTGAAGCTTAAGCTTCATTAGTTTCATAGCAGATCCGCCCCTGCCGTCGGGACCTCAGCATGTAAGGGTCGGGTGGCAGCCTTTGGGAGAGGAGGGGGGGTCCGACCCTGGGGGGGGGGCTCCGATGCGGCCTGGCCGCGATCGGGGCCCATCAATCGGCGGGCCGGCCTATGTGGCTGGGGGCCTCCTTTCCTACGTGCCGGCCCCTGTAGTCCTGCGACATGTGGTGTCGGGGCCGGCGCTTTGAAGGAGGCCACTGCGCATGCGCCCGTTGGCGCTGGTGTCACTGCACGTGTCCTCGTTGGCACCGGCGCAACTGCACATGTGCGGATCCCGCCGCGCGAACCGCTCCAGCGCCATGCTGGCCCCCTGGTGGGGCCAGAATTAGTCGTGGGAGCGACCCGTTCACGCCGTCATAAAACTCAACGGTGTTTACGACGGCGTGGACACTCTGCCGCGGGATTGGAGAATCCCGCCCCATTTAGCAATAATGAGTTTATGTGTTCAATTGCGTGCTCTTGCAGACGGCCAGTATCAATTCAGCCGGGGCCTCATGTGGAGGTTCCTGTTCTTGGTCTATGTGTACCTTCTCAGCCTGCTTTAGGTACGACACTAGTCTCCAGATGTGACTCCAGATCCACAGCAATGTGATTGACTCTTAACTGCCCTTTGAAATGGCTGAGCAAGTCACTCAATCCAAGGACAATTAGGGATGGACAGCAAATGCTAGGCTTGCCAGCAGCAGCAACCCCATCAAAGAATTTGAAAATGCTGAGAAGTTCACGATTGTACTACAACAGCACCACAACTTTCAGGGAGCTCACTTATGCTTAAATCTAGACGGTGCAGTGTGTCTGAATGGACTCTGGTGGAATCCATACTGATTGTACATTGTGACTTGTCATGCAGGAACTTGGTCTGATTGCCAGCACTTATAGAGCTGCTCCTTGCAGATGTAAAGCTTTCTTGGGACTCACTGTATTCACCGGTGCAACTACTCCAATCAGTTCATCCACGTTAGGCAATCTTACAGGAAAGCATTAAAATTGACAACATTTACAACTATTTTAAAATGTGACCAGGCAGTAAGTTCTGTTTAAAAAATAAACATAGCACTTCCCGTCAAACTTTAAGCACACCTCAAGTCCACTGCCCCCAGCATCCACCCTCCGGTACCCCTCAATACCTCCCTGCCACTTCCACCTCCACCTCCTGACACCCCTGACTCTACTCTCCCCCTCCACCACTCCCCCAGCTCCACTCAGCCTAATACCACCAGCTCCACTCCCCAGGCTTCCAGCAGATCTGGTTCCTCTCCAACTGGGTCCTAAGTCTTGCCGATGTTGGAAACGGGGAATTCCCTCTGTCAGGTATTGTTTCCAACATTATGAAATTGACAGAAGAGATCAGAGAGCCAGGGCTGTCGGTCAAGCAATATTTCCAATGCTGATCAGGGATGGGATTCTCCATCCTGCCACACCCGTTTACTGGTGCAGCGCACCCTGCCGGCAGCGGGATCCTCTGTCCCGCCAGCCAGCCAATGGGGTTTTCCACTGTAGGCACCCCCATGATGTCGGGAATTCCATGGGTGTGAGAGCGCTGCCGGCGAAGCAGAGGATCCTGCCGACGGAGAATCCTGCCCCAGGTGTTTTAGTATTCTAATGGATTCTGGGTTCTCAGCTAAGAGTACATAATGAGCTTTGCCTGAGAGCCCAGAAATCCATTAGAACGTAGAAACAGCTGAGCTCAGGAAAAATAATTCCTTGATTGACCGTTCTGGCTCTTTGATACCTTCTGTCATATGCACAATATTTTTTTACGTAAGATAAAGAGGTTTCAAGTACATGCAGTTTCTGAAATAGATACTTTAAAGCGTCTGGATGATTGACACTTTTAATGGCCTACAGTAAAAAAGAGGTGTTTTTTTCAGTAATTGGATAGTTATCAATGAACAATTTTTTAACAACTTTGTTTATTTGTCCTTTTTTCATTATAGTGTTCATTGATTCTATACAGTGTAGAGCACATAAACGGGCATGGAAGTGCTGTGGCTTGGCATGGAAGCATGAGGGCAATAGTGGATGGGTGATGGGGCATGATGTGGCATCGATGGGTCATAGACAGCGTGTGGGAAGATGAGAAGTGTAAGGGGGAGGGCTCGAGGGCCTTATTTCTTTCATTTCAATTGGGAGAATGGGGGGTGGGCATCCCAGCACCCAACAGCCACTTTGGCTGCCTCCAAACCTTTGCCAAGGTTGTCATGATATGCAGACACACACATAATGATATACAGACAAGCAGCTATGGACACAGAGATCAGGACATGACCAATAAGCAGGCAGGATACTCAGGAGTGGGATCTGACTATAAAAGACATGAGGCACTCACACTCCGCCTCTTTCCACTGATGAACATCTGGAGAGTCAGTCAAGGGTATTGTTACAATCTCACACCTCCACCACGTGGCGAAGAGTTAGTCTGGTTCAGTCAGACAGAGTAACCACACTTAAGTTAGCAGAGAGTCGAACTCATAGAGAACTGTGCTAACTGTGCTATTCGTTCAATAAACCTGATTGAACTAACTTCAAGGTCTGGAGTATCTTTCTGATCTAAGCTGCATCCAGTTGCAGCCAGTGTTAGACCAATGTACCTAACACGACATGACACCAGGAGACTAATAATTTAAGGTGGCTTACCTCAGTCCCTTCCGTGACGACCAGCAAATGTATCCCGGTACCATGGAGAAGGACCTTCGGCAATCTCAGTGCCAACTGGCGGACATTCAAGCAAAAGTTTCTGCTGTACATCACAGCCTCAGACCTTGAAGGTGCGTCTGATGCAAGAAGATCGCGCTTCTCCTCTCAACAGCAGGTGATATAGCCATCGAACACTTCAACTCTTTTCTCTTCACCAAAGGCCAGGACAAGACAAAGTTTCAGACCATCCTGGACAAGTTTGATAGTCGCTGAGAAGTGGACACCAATGAAATCTTCGACCGCTACATATTCAAACAGCATCTACAAGGTAAAGATGAATCTTTCAACTCCTTAACTAACCTCCGCCTGCTAGCGCTGTCCTGTAACTTTGGTGATATTGCTAACTCCATGATCAGAGACCAAATCGTGTTTGGAGTTCACTCTGATCCTCTGAGAAAGCAGCTCTTAAAAATCAAGCATATGACCCTGCCAGTCGCGATTGAAACATGTACAGTGCATGAGCACGCACAAAATTGGTATTCCCAATACAAATTGGCTGAAAATGAGAAACTTGACTCCCACGAGGCAGAGTATGCAGGCCATCTCCCGGATGCAGCGCCTCAGCATTGAAGACAGCGGCCATTTTGCGCGATTTTCCCGGAGCCCCATGCATGCGCGATGTGAACGGGATAACGAAGCGGCCGACACCCACACGGCGCAGGTGCAGATGTCTGCCGACCGCACTGCGCATGTGCGACGACGTACACCGTGTCACAACGCTGACGTCATGATGTGCCCGAACTGCGGCAACGCCCACTTAAAGGGACACTGCCCTGCAAGAGGCAGGTGATGTTTAAACTGCGAGAAGCCTGGACACTATGCAGCCTTGTGCAGGTCTGCACCACCAGTCAGAGGCCAGCACTCCCAATTCCGACGACGGCGCGTCCAGAATGTGCAACGTCGATGACAGGACTCTGATCTTGGCAGTACAACGGATCCAAAGGAAGAGTGCCTGGACTCCGCCTACCGAGTGGGCATCATTACCACACGTGAACATGCCACACCTAACTCATCTCGCATTCAGTCCATCCTCGCTGAGGATTCGGAGGACAAATGGCGTGCGGTGATGCAGGTCAACTGCTGCTCCATCCAGTTCAAGCTGGACACAGGTGCTTCTGCCAACCTCCTCTCACAGGCAGACTTCAAACCCATCAAGAAGCCCCCCAAGGTCCTTGCAGCAGCCTGCCAGCTCCTGGACTATCACAGTAATGCCATCACGACACTGGAGTCCTGCCATCTACTCGTCTCCAACCGGAGGACCCATGCACGGCTAAGGTTTGAAATTGTCAAGCCGGACAGGGCAGCCCTACTGGGCGGGCATGCCTGCAATAAGCAAAACCTGATGCAGCGGGTTTATTCAACGACATAAGACCAGAAGACATAGGAGCGGAAGTAAGGCCATTCGGCCCATCGAGTCCACTCCACCATTCAATCATGGCTGATTTCAACTCCATTTACCCGCTCTCTCTCCATAGCCCTTAATTCCTCGAGAAATCAAGAATTTATCAACTTCTGTCTTAATGACCTCAACGTCCCGGCCTCCACTGCCCTCTGTGGCAATGAATTCCACAGACCCACCACTCTCTGGCTGAAGAAATTTCTCCTCATCTCTGTTCTAAAGTGACTCCCTTTTATTCTAAGGCTGTGCCCCCGGGTCCTAGTCTCCCCTGCTAATCTCCCCTCAACCTCCTAAACTCCAATGAATATAATCCCAGGATCCTCAGACGTTCATCGTATGTTAGGCCTACCATTCCTGGGAACATCCGTGTGAATCTCCGCTGGACCCGCTCCAGTGCCAGTATGTCCTTCCTGAGGTGTGGGGCCCAAAATTGCTCACAGTATTCTAAATGGGGCCTAACTAATGCTTTATAAAGCTTCAGAAGTACATCCCTGCTTTTATATTCCAAGCCTCTTGAGATAAATGACAACATTGCATTTGCTTTCTTAATTACAGACTCAACCTGCAAGTTTACCTTTAGAGAATCCTGGACTAGGACTCCCAAGTCCCTTTGCACTTCAGCATTATGAATTTTGTCATTGTTTAGAAAATAGTCCATGCCTCTATTCTTTTTTCCAAAGTGCAAGACCTCGCATTTGCCCACGTTGAATTTCATCAGCCATTTCTTGGACCACTCTCCTGAACTGTCTAAATCTTTCTGCAGCCTCCCCACCTCCTCCATACTACCTGCCCCTCCACCTATCTTTGTATCATTGGCAAACTTAGCCAGAATGCCCCCAGTCCCGTCATCTAGATCGTTAATATATAAAGAGAACAGCTGTGGCCCCAACACTGAACCCTGCGGGACACCACTCGTCACCGGTTGCCATTCCGAAAAAGAACCTTTTATCCCAACTCTCTGCCTTCTGCCTGACAGCCAATCGTCAATCCATGTTAGTACCTTGCCTCGAATACCATGGGCCCTTATTTTACTCAGCAGTCTCCCGTGAGGCACCTTATCAAAGGCCTTTTGGAAGTCAAGATAGATAACATCCATTGGCTCTCCTTGGTCTAACCTATTTGTTATCTCTTCAAAGAACTCTAACAGGTTTGTCAGGCACGACCTCCCCTTACTAAATCCATGCTGACTTGTCCTAATCCGACCCTGCACTTCCAAGAATTTAGAAATCTCATCCTTAACCATGGCTTCTAGAATCTTGCCAACAACCGAGGTTAGGCTAATTGGCCTATAATTTTCCATCTTTTTCCTTGTTCCCTTCTTGAACAGGGGGGTTACAACAGCAATTTTCCAATCCTCTGGGACTTTCCCTGACTCCAGTGACTTTTAAAAGATCATAACTAACGCCTCCACTATTTCTTCAGCTATCTCCTTTAGAACTCTAGGATGTAGCCCATCTGGGCCCGGAGATTTATAAATTTTTAGACCTCTTAGTTTCTCTAGCACTTTCTCCTTTGTGATGGCTACCATATTCAACTCTGCCCCCTGACTCTCTGGAATTGTTGGGATATTACTCATGTCTTCTACTGTGAAGACTAACGCAAAGTACTTATTTAGTTCCTCAGCTATTTCCTGGTCTCCCATCACTAGATTACCAGCGTCATTTTGGAGCGGCCCAATGTCTACTTTTGCCTCCCGTTTGTTTTTAATGTATTTAAAGAAACTTTTACTATCATTCCTAATGTTACTGGCTGGCCTACATAATTGATCCTCTCTTTGGACATCCTCCAAAGTGGATCTTCAAGCTGGCATTGAAGACATCCACGCTCAATATCCAGATGTGTTTGACGGGATGGGCACTTTCCCATATCGGTACAAGATCCTGATGCCAAGCCAGTGGTCCATGCACCACGCCGGGTCCCAGCTCCGCTGAAGGAGCACCTGAAGGAACAGCTCAAGGAGCTGCAGCAGCAGGGGATCATTTCCAGGGTAATCGAACCGACTGACTGGGTCAGCTCGATGGTGGTGGTTAAGAAACCCTCTGGAGACCTGCGCATCTGCATTGATCCCAAGGATCTCAACCAGAATATAATGCGTGAACACTACCCCATCCCGAAGCGGGAGGAACTCACGAGTGAGATGGCACATGCAAGGTTTTTCACGAAGTTTGATGCGTCACATGGATTCTGGCAAATCCAGCTGGATGAGTCCAGCAGAAGGCTCTGCAACTTCAACACACCGTTTGGTAGGTACTGCTCTAACCGTATGCCGTTCGGCACCGTCTCTGCATCGGAGATATTTCATCGCATCATGGAGCAGATGGAGGACATTGAAGGGATTCGTGTGTACGTGAACGACGTCATCATATGGTCCACAACCCCTGAGGGGCATGTTTCCATCTCCAGCAGGTATTCTGCCGTGTCCACGCCAATGGCCTGAAGCTGAACACGGCCAAATGTTGCTTTGGCATGTCGACACTCAAGTTCTTGGAGACCAGATCTCTTAGCAGGGCGTGTGCCCTCACACAGACAAGGTCAAGGCCATCGCAGCCATGAAGGTCCCGGAAGACAAGAAGGCGGTATTGCGCTTCCTGGGCATGGTCAATTTTCTGGGCAAGTTCATCCCAAACATGGCCTCACACACCACGGCCCTACGAAACCTAGTAAAGGAGTCCACTGCCTTCGAGTGGAAGGCGGCCCATCAGGCAGAGTGGTTGGAGCTGAAAGCCAAGCTCACCACTGCACCCATATTGGCATTTTTCGACCCAGACAGGGAAACGAAAATCTCGACAGATGCGAGCCAGGATGGTCCTGCTGCAACGCGATGACACCTCATCCTGGGCATCGGTTGCCTACGCATCAAGGGCAACGAAGCCCACCGAACAAAGGTATGCACAAACCGAGAAGGAATGCCTGGGCGTTCTCACTGACATTCTCAAGTTTCACAACTATGTCTACAGCCTGCCGACATTCACAGTCGAGATGGATCACAAGCCCCTGGTCCACATTATCCACAAGGACCTTAATGACATGACGCCTCGGTTGCAGCGCATCCTCCTCAAACTCAAAAGGTACGACTTTGACCTGGTCTACGTGCCTGGCAAGGAGCTCACCATTGCCGATACACTGTCCCGCTCCATCACCGTGCCTAGTGAACCACTGAACGTCATCCGGCAAATTGAGTCACAGGTTGAGTCACAGGTGCAGCTGTGTGCTAGCACCATCCCGGCATCTGATGAGAAGGTGATTCGTATCCGTGAGGAGACAGCCAAAGACCCCCTCTTGCAGCGTGTCATGTAACACCTAGCCAACGGCGGGCAAAAAGGGCAGTGCCCTCAATTTTTCAATGTAAAGGACGACCTGACGGTGGTTGATGGTATCCTCCTCAAACTGGACCGGATTGTAATTCCACACAGTCTCCAGAGCTTGGTGCTCCGTCAAATCCATGAGGGCCACCTGGGTGTGGAAAAGTGCAGATGCACAGCCAGGCATGCTGTCTACTGGCCTGGGATCAGCCAGGACATCGCGAACATGGTCCTTAACTGTGCGACCTGTCAACGCTTCCAGCCAGCGCAGAGTAAGGAGACACGTCAGCAGCATGAAATCGAAACCACTCTGTGGTCCAAGGTTGGCATCGACCTCTTTCATGCAAATGATCATGATTACGTGCTAATCATTGATTATTTTTCCAATTACCCTGAAGTCGTGAAGCTCTCAGACCTCATATCTCGGACCGTCATCAAGGCCTGTAAGGAGACGTTCTCCAGGCATGGTATCCCACTCACTGTCATGAGTGACAATGGCCCGTGCTTCAGCAGCCATGAATGGTCTCTGTTTGCCCAGTCATATCAGTTCAAACACGTCACTTCCAGCCCACACTATCCGCAGTCAAACGGAAAAGTTGAGAAAGGTGTGCACATAGTGAAGCAGCTCATGTGCAAGGCCGCGGATTCTGCGTTTGACATTCACCTTGCGCTGCTTGTGTACAGGGTGACCCCACTGTCCACTGGCATGTCGCCAGCTCAACTCCTGATGAACAGGGACCTGCGAACGACGCTTCCAGCCTTATACTTGCCCAACCTGGATCACCTCCCGGTGCTGCAGAATGTGCAGCAACTCCGAGACCGGCAAAAACAGGGCTATGATTCTCATGCCACCGATTTGCCCGTGTTATCTAGAGAACATCTAGAGAGTCAGTCAAGGGTGTTGTTACAATCTCACACCTCCACCACGTGGCTCAGAGTTAGTCTGGTTCAGTCAGACAGAGTTACCACACTTAAGTTAGCAGAGAGTCGAACTCACAGAGAACTGTGCTAACTGTGCTATTAGTTCAATAAACCTGATTGAACTAACTTCAAGGTCTGGAGTATCTTTCTGATCTAAGCTGCATCCAGTTGCAGCCAGTGTTACACCAGTGTACCTAACACGACAAAGATCAGCTGGCCTGTCTGTAGCCATGCCCACTGAATGAAAATCCTATACTTTCGGGCACTTTCTCCCAAGGTAAGCCAGCTGAGCTGAGAATTTTTTCAACTTCCACTACCTGCCATGAGGATGAATATCTAGTCCAGTTATTCGAAGATTGTGAAACTGAAACCTGGAGCTAGGTCAACCTAATAAAATCTGTTACTTACACTCTGCCACCAAGTGCCCTGTGCTTATTCAAACTGTGCTGTTGTGCACTATAGAAGAAAGCAGGTTGACTAACATTCGATTTTTAACAAGTAAAAAATATAGGTTATCAACTTGCCGACAATGGCAGGTTTTCTTCAGACAATTAAGCACCAAAATGATCCATTCAGATCCATTGCTTTTTGTACATCTATTATGCAACATGTATTCAAGTAAATATGTTCATTATATTCTATCTTTTTAGCAACTCATTCATTACTGCGTTCGCAGGTAAAAGTCCATTCATTGTATCAATAAAATAAGTGCAATGATTCCTAATTTAATAATAACAAATGCTTCTGAGAACCAACCTCCTTTTCCTCTCTTGAGCTCCAGAGCATATCACCAACACTGAACTCCACTCACACCATTCTGTTTGAGCCCCTTTTGTTTAGTTACAATCATGCTCCATTTCTTAATCCCAGCCTGATTCCGTTCTTGAGTGCCGACTCAAGCTGAGGCTGATGATACACAACTTTGATGGCTGCTTTGTCCCAAACCCTCCAAATTCCATCATTTACTCTAATTACATTCACTTCCAAGTCATCACTGGCCCCTTTCTTTGCCTTAACCCCAATGCCATTTAAAACCTCAACTATCACACTTTCATTTCCATGTTTAACATTTCCAACACTCTCCTCATTGATCTATTAAACTCCAATCCACATATACTACAGGTTTCTTCCAACCTAGATCCCATTCAGCATAAAGTCTAGCTCATCGTGGGCCCTATCCTTAATCACTTCTGTTAGCTCCTACCCTTTAGTGCATGTAATTCAAAGTCTTAGCCTTTGTCTTCATATCCTTCCATAGTCTAGTTCCTCCTAACCTCTGCGACTACCCCTGCCCTATTTTAAAGACCCTACGGATTTCATGCTAAATTTCAAAGGATATTTTCAACTGATGCCCATCTGTTTCCAGCTGCCTAAATAGGCACACTGTAGGCACATACAGCTGCAGCATTCCAATTACAATTTTCAGGTACAGTTGAATGAAGAGTGTATCTACTCAGTAGAATAGCCTTAAAGGGACTTGAAGCAAAGAAATTTGCAATTTTTACTTCTGTTGAGACTGGAGGGATAGGATTGCCAGAAGCAGTGGTCCTGGTTTTAACAGCAAATCCATAAAATAAATGAGATCTGAAGAATATTGCTTTGCAGAAAATGTAAATGGTTGCTTTATTGTTGACTACTTCTTCATGCCACAGGTAAGCTGATCACTTGAGGCAAGTTATTAGGGCAGAAATGCCGTGTACTGACTTCTGTTATTGGATCTTGTGTTATTGTGATCTTGAAGCTGTGTACTTGTAGGGTTAAGTGTACACAATTGTTTCTATTGTCATCTGACAGTAGAAGCTTTCCACAAACAGCATTAAGACCCTGAGTAACATGTTTGTGAAATGTTTCTGTAATAGGAAAGGGCATTAATGTCATCATGCACTTGACTTTAAAAAAGCTCAGCATTTTAACATACAGTGGAAAAAAGCTGGAAGCAAACTCCACAGTTAATGAGTACTTTATAGAGTAACTGTGAGATTCTTGTCACAAACCTGTTTCCTTTGTTTAGGTCTTCTTCAGACCTCTTCATTCACTAGAGGAAGGAGCAGCGCTCCGAAAGCTAGTGACATCGAAACAAACCTGTTGGACTTTAACCTGGTGTTGTAAGACTTCGTACTGTGCTCACCCCAGTCCAACGCCGGCATCTCCACATCTTTGTTTAGGTGACAGCTAATTAGCAGTGTGAGCTAGATGCTGGGCGAGTGCTCTGTGAGCAAAATATAGTGGGTTGTTTTGCATTCTGCCTCCGTGAAGTGTTGGCCAGACACAAAATGTACATTTTTTAAAACTTACTTTGTACGCCAGCTGAAAATGAAATGGGGGCAATTTTCTCAAAACTCGCCAGCATCATAGACGTCTTTTCTTGCCTGATTTAACAGAACCCTGTACAACTTTAAAGTACTGGCAAGGATCACCCAGCCAGCTGGAGGAATGGGGCCTAAACACGGCAGCAAAGCCGGGATTCTGAGATTGGGGCCAACATTTATAAAGGGCACCCCGATCTCAAAGTTATATATAAGGCCACTACCCTACCCATCACCCCCCCCCCCCCCCCACCCCCACCCACCCATCCACCACCATCACCTCCACAGAGGACCATCTCTGCAGAGGTCAGGATGCATCATGGGCGGACACTATGCCATCAATCCCAGTAATTTAAATTTATGAGAACGTATGCAAGCCTGATTCACACCCTTTCTTGGTGTAAACCTGATTATGTCATCAGCGAAGGACAGGGAAGATCTCAAACTGAGATCTCGCCCGTGCATATCCCGTTTCTGACCGCTCACAAGATTTGGCAGCCATTACGGGATTTGTACCTGCGGCTAACAGGACACGAGATCGTGACCATTATTTTTGAGTTTGTCTGCTCCGCCTTTCACACCATCCATAAATCTAAAACAGCCTGAACCAAAACAATAAATAATATTACAAATGCGAATATAATTGTAGTGCTTTGACACTCAATGTCCTCCTTGAACTGTTCGCAATTTTCAACATAATCAATCTCACTATGCTTCCTCAACATCCCTCAGCTACGGTCCAGTTCCATGAGATAGAACCAAAACAGTATGACTGACAGCAGTTTTATGGGCTTAAGCTTCAACACAATTTCATCAAGTAAATTATTAGAACATCTATGAATAAATTGGAGATGCCCTGTGGTGCAGTGGACAGTGAGCCTGTGAGCTAAAACCTCTGGGTTCAAGTCCCACTCCAGGGCTTGGTGGCCAAGAAGGCTGCATTTATAATGTGGTCAACAGGTTGATGGTCAATCTTTCTAATATGCTTATAGCTGGCAATAAGAGCAGGAGAGTCTCCCAGTCAGCCATTCTTGATGTGAGTGACATCCCTCACGCCTCTGGCGACAGTCTACCAACCTGTTCCAGGAAAAAACTAGCTGTGGAAACAAACATAAGCATGTGCTTTGTCTGCCTCGTGTCTCTCGGCACAGCAAAAGAATCAAGAAGAATATGTAAATTGAATTTTTTGAGATGACTGAAGTAGTGAACAAGAGAATGCACATGAATATTATTTATATAGACTTCGAGAAGGCATTCACTAACGTTCCTCACAAGAGACTGTTAACTAAGGTTGAAGATCATGGATTTTAAGGCAATTATTGATCTGGTTTGGAAATTGTCTGTGTAGCACTAGGCAGAGAGTTGGAATAATGATCAGTTACTTTAATTGGCAGGATGTGACTACTATCGTTGTCTTGTAAGGATCTGTGTTGGGACCTCATTTATCATATTTATTAATGACTAAGATTATGAAATAGTAAGTCACAAATCTAAAGTTTTGGGTTAAAGAGAGATGGATGGCATTGTAAACAATGCAAATGGAAGTGCAAAATTATAAGGAGATATGAATAGATTATGTGAATGAGAAAAGCTGTAGCAAATGGATTTCAATGTAGGCAAGTATCAGGCCACCCATTTTGGACCTAAAATGGATGGAACTGAGTAGCTCCCAAATGGTGAAAAGCTTGAAATACTGGCGAATGAAATAGACTTACGATCCAGATACATTAATCATTGAAATGTCATGAACAGTTACAGAAAATAATTTAAAATCTAAAGGTTACACAGGAGACTGGAATTCAAGGAGGTAGAACTCGTACTATAGGTGTACAAAGTTCTGGTTAGACCACACCTGAAGTACTGCAACCATTTCTGGGCACCACATCTCAGGAAGCAGGAAGGACTTTTAGCTTTGAGAGAGTAAGTGTCGACCCCAAGAGTTAAATTTTGAGTCGAGATTATACAAACTAGGGTTGCTGGAATTTCAACGGTTAAAGGATAATTTAATCAAAGTTTTCAAGATATTACGGGGATCAGATAGGCAAAAGCAACATAATCTATTCATGTTGGTGAGAGAGTTTAGGACTAAGAGCATAGACTAAAATTTAGAGCCAGAACTTTCGGAGTGAAATTAGAAACACATCCACACAAAAAGGGATGGTAGAAATTTGGAGCTCTCTTACATAAGTGGCAGCTGATGTAAAGTCAATTTAATGTTGATGTACCGTCAATTACCACGAGACGAAAATGGTGAAACAATCGAGGCTTTATTCTGCAAGATGTTGTGCCTCCCGCAGCTGGAACCAGAATGAGAGTAGCGCAGGAGAGCTTACACTTTTATACGCCGCCTGCTGGGAGGAGCCAGCAGGCAGGGATTTACCGGAGTACCTTTAATACACAGGCAGTGCCGTAACACATACAATATATCACTAGTGGTGTTTACCACATTCCCCCCTGTTTAAAAATGAGTCCGGCGGGGGTGAAGAACAACAGTACAGATTAAGTCTGTCGGGGGCTTTGACCCTCCGCTGCGATCGCCTCAGTGCTGGTGGTGCTGTGGGCGCCGGCGTGGTCACCTGCGACTCCGGGAGCGTGTTGGCCTCTCCTTCATCACCCCTGAGTGGATCCAGTGGGAGGACGGATCCTGCTGGGGTGGGGGCTGTGGTGAGGTGCGCTGGAGGGAGAGTGGGTGGCACAGGGGTGAATGAGGCAGGGGGGGAGTAGCAGTGTCAGGTGGGGGGTTCTGGGTGGGGACCCAGCGGGTGCCAGATCCCAGAGGGAGACGGTGTCTTGGCGCCCTTCGGGGTGTGCCACATAGCCGTACTGCAGGTTGGCATGGAGGAGGTGGACTTTCTCGACCAAGGGGTCCGATTTATGGCTCCGCACATGCTTCCGGAGGAGGACGGGTCCAGGAACTGTCAGCCATGTTGGGAGCGAGACTCCGGAGGTGGACTTCCTTAGGAAGGCAAACACATGTTCGTGAGGGGTCTCATTAGTGGCGGTGCAGAGGAGCGATCGGATGGAGTGGAGTGCGTCGGGAAGGACCTCTTGCCAGCGGGAGACCGAGAGATTTTTAGACCGCAGGGCCAGCAGGACGGCCTTCCAGACCATCCCGTTCTCCCTTTCCACCTGCCCGTTTCCCCAGGGGTTGTAGCTGGTCGTCCTGCTCGATGTGATGCCCTTGCTGAGCAGGAACTGATGCAGCTCATCGCTCTAGAAAGAAGATCCCCGGTCGCTGTGGATGTAAGTGGGGAAACCGAACAGAGTGAAGATGCTGTGCAGGGCTTTAATGACCGTGGCAGAAGTCATGTCGGGGCATGGGATGGCGAAGGGGAACCGGGAGTACTCATCAATTATGTTGAGGAAGTAAACGTTGCGGTCGGTGGAGGGGAGGGGCCCTTTGAAGTCCATGCTGAGGCACTCAAAGGGGCGGGAGGCCTTCACCAGGTGCGCTCTATCACCATTACACGGGAGAACACCACCCACCAGGTACGCGGTACATACTCGTGCAACTCGGCCAATGTTGTCTACCTCATACGCTGCAGGAAAGGATGTCCCGGCGCATAGTACATTGGCGAGACCATGCAGACGCTGCGACAACGACTGAACGGACATCGCGCGACAATCACCAGGCAGGAATGTTCCCTTCCAGTCGGGGAACACTTCAGCAGTCAAGGGCATTCAGCCTCTGATCTCCGGGTAAGCGTTCTCCAAGGCGGCCTTCAGGACGCGCAACAACGCAGAATCACCGAGCAGAAACTTCTAGCCAAGTTGCGCACACATGAGTGCAGCCTCAACCGGGACCTGGGATTCATGTCGCATTACATTCATCCCCCATCATTTGGCCTGGGCTTGCGAAATCCTACCAACTGTCCTGGCTTAAGACAATTCATACCTCTTTAACCTGGGGTTACCCCTATCTCTGGATCTGTAAAGACTTAATTACCTGCAAATGCTTGCATTCTAAGCATTGTCTTGCATATTTGAATTTGTCTATCTATATGTTTCTGGAACATACCTCTTCATTCACCTGAGGAAGGAGCAGCACTCCGAAAGCTAGTATTTGAAACAAACCTGTTGGACTTTAACCTGGTGTTGTAAGACTTCTATACTGTGCTCACCCCAGTCCAACACCGGCATCTCCACATCATGTTTCCCAACGACAGGAAACGGCTTGTCGTTGGCTAGTGGTGGGATCAGCTGACGGGGGTGATCCTGCCAGTGTGAACAGCTGGAAGATCTCGCCTGAGGTATTGTGGTAAAGGTAATTTCAGAATACCCTTCTAGAAGCCCGCTGATTGGTTTGGTTCCTGCTTACTGAATCATTATCACAATGTTTCTGTGAGTTTTTGAGCTGGTTAGACACTAAAGCACAAAGATTCCGTTTGTTCCGCCTGCAGATTCAGAGGCTGCTCTATTAATGGGATCCACAAAATTGCAATTTCGTAATGAATTAATCTCACCTATATAAAATGCATGTTAGAGTTCAGATAGAGTCTTACATGTCAAAAGAGAGAAGACAACACCAGCAGCATCAATCAATAGTCACATCAATGGGAATGCTTTTTTAAAAATGTTTTTATTTGCCACATTTTCATCATACAAACAACAAAAGAAAAACAAAGAAACAACAGCAAAATAACAACCCAATCAATATTCAGCCTGAAACATCGACTCAGAAATTCCAAAAATAAGTTAAGAAACAGCAAAAACAAACAAGACCCCCCTCCCCCCCACTTTGTGTCCAATGGTAACAAGTTCCCGAAAGTGCATGATAAACAAACCCCATGCATTGTAGAACCCCTTCTTCTCCCCCTTAGCTCAAATTTCACCTTCTCCAGGGTCAAGAATTCCAGCAGATCCCCCCCACCATGCCGATGCACAGGGCGGAGAAGCTGACCTCTACCCCAGCAGAACCCGCCTACGAGCAATCAGCGAAGGCTAAATCGTCTGCCCCGCACCCGTCTGCAGCTCGGGCCGGTTCAACACCCTGAAAATGGCCTCTTGGGGACCTGGCTCCATGTGCACATGTAACACCTCCAAGGTGCTGTTAAATACCTCCCTCCAACACCTTTCCAGTATCGGGCAGGACCAAGACATATACACATGGTTTGCGAGGCCCCTCCCACACCGCTCACAGACATCGTCCACCCCCCTCAAAGTGCCGGCTCATCCTTGCTTTTGTGAGGTGCGCCCTATATACGACCTTCAATTGTATCAGCCCCAACCTCGCGCATGAGGTTGAGGAATTCACCCTTTGCAGCACCTTGCACCACAAACATTTTTCCATTACCTCCCACAAATCTTCCTCCCATTTGACCTTAATCTCCTCCATGGACACCCTATCCTCCTCCAAATATTTCCCATAAATCACCGACGCCACTCCTCATCCAACTTCCCTACCAACAGTGCCTCCTCCAAAAACACGGGGGCCGGAGCTATCGCGAAGCTTGAAAACTCCTTCCTTGTAAAGTTTTCGACTTGCAGGTACCTAAACCCTTCCTCTTGCGGCAACCCGTATTTCTCCCCCAACTCCTCCAGCCTCGCAAAACCTCACCCCAGGAACAAATCTTTAATTCCTTAATCCCCCTCTCCTCCCATCTCCGAAACCTCGCATCCAGCCTCCGTGGCTCGAATCTAAGATTCCCCCTAATCGGCATCCCCCCGAACCCAGGCCCCAACTTAATGTGCTGTTTCAACTGCTTCCAGATCTTTAATGTTGCCACCACCACCGGACTCCCTGAATTCTTGACCGGGGCCATTGGGAGCAGCACCGTTGCCAGCGTCCTCAACCCCGACCCCGTGTATGAACCTTCTTCCATCTTGACCCACCGGGACACCTCCCCCGCATGACCCAAATCCGTACCTTCTCCGTGTTCGCCGCCCAGAAATAATATAATAAATTTGGGAGACCCCTGTCCCCTGCCAGTAGCGTTCTCTGCAGGACCACCTTCCTAACCCTGGCTACACATCAATGGGAATGCTTTGGGGTTTTCAGTCATATACAATCGCTGGCATCTGCCTCTCGAGCCAACAGGTCCTGTCACGCAGTGGCCTGCAGCTGCCCGCCGTGCTTGCTGGAAGCAGCCGGCGGACCCGGCCCGCAGAAATAGTCCCCCCATTCGGTCGGCCCGCGCGCCTCGGACCGCCCCCTCCCCCAACCTCGAATAATGCCCCCCCTGCCCGCAGATCGGCCCTCCCACGACTGTGGCGGTGCTGGTAACAAGGCCATATCACTTGTTTCAAGAAGACCTGCAGGCAACCTCAACAAATGGACAGCACAGCCAGTAGCCCAGAGTTTTTAATTTTTATCCCTACACATACCTCCAGGATAGCATGAGTCGAATTCCTGTCTATAGATGAATCAAAGCAGTGATTTGATTCATGTCTTATGTCTTATTCAGCCTCCTTCTGCACTGTAGGGATTCTATGAATTCAGTACCAATATCTTTACTGTCTTCTGCAATGAAGGCAGGAACAGCATGGGATCGCTTCTAGTTTCACGGAACTGCAGCATTTATGAAAATTCATCCTTGGCACCCATTTGGCAATCTGGTCCTCTGCAAATGATGCAAAAACTTACATGGACAGAGAACTATTCTAATCTGTATCCATTGTGCACTTATGAAGCCAAAGGCAAAGGTAGAGCACACATACAAAGAGGCCCCTGCAACCACAGGATTATTATTGAGCAATTTCTTCAAATGTCTGGACAGATGAGGAAACAACACTCTCAGGGGATTCCAAAAGCATCATCATCCACTGTATGATCCACATCACTATACAAGGAGATCTAACCATACGAGAAAAATATCTCCAATCAAGAAAGTAACCCCAGAAGCATGTGAAAAGCTGTGCAACAGATGTCCATGCTGAACTTCCCTTTAAAGACCCTCGTATAGGCTTGTTAAATGCAGGGTTTCACTTGCCAGTCATAAAAATTTGCTTCCCCTTAATGTTGATCCATTGAATAATCTGTTCTCCTCATACATACATAAGAATTTAAGGATTCTCCGGCCACGCCCGCCCGGCGACCGAAAATTCTCGCTCAATGTCAATGGACCGTTACATGGTCCGCGTCCAGCCCATGGCGATCTTGCGGATGTGGGGTGGAAGAATCCAGCTCTACGTGATTGTTTAATATATTTAAATGTTGCTCAACTAACACTTAACCTCTTCCTCTGTAGGCCAGGCATGTATACTAGCTGGTTTATAAAAGGAACCATTTGTGATCTTGACACTTATTACAGTGGTTTCTGATGAGCCCGACAACCAACTCCGCCACATTTGCTTTTCCTGTGCCTCATTGGCCCAGCCCACTTTCTGACACATCTACTGTCACATACAATGACATGTTGGGTGGATGGGATAGAACCCCACATTCTTCGTTATTCAGACATACACTGTTACTATAACTCTTTCAATATGTCCATGATATGCATGGGAACAGAACTCTGGAATGTAAACTGGAATCACTTTTCAGGACTCCCTCAATCTGCTCCTCCAGCATGTTGAAGCTGTGTGGGAGAATTTCTTGAATATTGGAATCTAAGGCACTTGTAGCAGCAGGCTGACCAATCCTAAGAAATACGACAATTGGCTTAGGACCTATTTCACTGGAGGTTTCACGACAGAAACCTTGGGAGTTGCCACATGCTCCATGTGGCAGGATGCAGGACTGGGGCGGGAGGGGGCAAGCAGCCAAGGAGCGTAGAGCTCCCAGCTCTAGCTGCCGAAAAGGCCCAGAGCATTGCCGGGTCCGTGGCTGTGCATGCGCACGCGGTGGCCTGCAGCTGTCCACCGTGCTTGCTGGGAGCAGCTGGCGGACCCGGCCCGCAGAAATAGTTCCCCCATTCGGTCGGCCTGCGCGCCTCGGACCGTCCCCTCCCCCAGCCCCGAATAATGCCCCCCCTGCCCGCAGATCGGCCCTCCCATGACTGTGGCGGTGCTGGACTGAGTCTGCAGCCGCCACGCTGAGTTCACGACGGATGGGACCACACGTGTCCCATGCCATGGGGAACTTGGCGGGCTGGGGACGGAGCATCGCGGGACGGGCCTTAGGCAATGGCCTGAGGCCTTGGATACTGCGTGCAGCGTACTCCTCGAGTATGCTGCTTTTCAGGGGGCGGAGCATCGCAAAAGGGGCACCCCCCACAATTTCATCGTCATCAGGGATTCTCCGCCCCATCGCCGAATACGATTTCGGCATCGGGGATCGGAGAATCCAGCCCCTGGTTACTAGCCAGAACATGGTAGGGTTATTTGCATGGACTCAACTAACATTTGTAGATGATCTTGCTGAGTTTGCATTCTCTATTGTACACACGGACTGCAAAGTCAGAATTGAAGTGTTGGGTACTCTGACACACAGACGAACCAACAAAGTTGCATATAGTACAACGCAGTTTTATTTCATCCAACTATAAACGTAGTAAACTCTGGTATTCAGCACATGGTGAACCTCTGAGTGGCTGGCAACGAGGTCTGTGCCCTGAGCTCTCTCCTGCTCGAGTGCCCAGGAAGTGTCGTGTTCCCTGCTTTGTACTGTGTATGCTCTTGTCCGTGATTGACTGTCGTGTTGTGTGTGTTGATTGGTCCGTTGATCTGTCCATCATTATGTGTGTATGTATGTGCTGCGATGTTCACCTGAATATCATGACATCCCCCCTTTTTTACAGGATTATGTGCCTACGTGGTTATAAATAGAGATGTGTACTGAGTGTAGCTAAATGTGTGTGTGTGCAATATTTACAGCATGTACATGGGGTTTAACTATATACAAGGGGCGATGTCGGGTGTGACATACCAACGAGCTTGTACCATGAACAAAGAACGGGGAAATGTTGAACGACAAAGCAAATTCCTGTAACGATAAGAACATAAACATATTAACAAAGTGGTTGCATGAGTTCAATGTATAAACCTTACAGAGGAGCCTTACAGAGGAGCCTTACAGAGGAGCCGCTTGACAATGTGAACGCCCTTCTCCGCCTTTCCGTTGGACTGGGGGTGCAGAAGGCTGGACGTCACGTGTGAAGCCATACGAGGCAGCAAACGATGACCATTCCTGGCTGGCGAAACCGGGCCCATTGTCCGACATGACAGTCATCGGAATGCCGTGGCGAGCGTAGGTGTCTTTGCAGCCCTTATGACAGCGGACAACGTCAAATCGTGCAGGCGTATGACCTCTGGGTAGTTGGAGAAGTAGTCAACGACGATGACATAGTCCCTGCCGAGCGCGTGAAAGAGGTCCTCACCCACCTTCGCCCAGGGGGACGTCACCAGCTCATGGGGCAGAAGTGTTTCAGGAGGTTGTGCCGGCTGAAACATTTGGCAGGTTGGGCAGTTGAGCACCATATTGGCAATATCATCACTGATGCCCAGCCAGTATACCGCCTCTCGGGCCCTCCTTCTGCACTTCTCGACCCCCAGGTGGCCTTCACAATCCGGTCCAGCTTCAGAAGGACACCATCAATGACGGCCAAGTCGTCACGAACATTGTAGAATTGCGGGCATTGCCCTTTGAGCCACCCTCCCGTCATGTGGCACATCACACGTTGTTGAAGGGGGTCGGCCGCAGTCTCTCGGTGAATACGGGCCAGACTGGAGTCGTAGCTGGCAGATTGGCCGATGTGAAGGCCACCTGCGCCTCGACCTGACATACGAACCCCTCCGATTCTGGCGGCGTGCTCACTGCTCTCGATAGGGCATCCGCCACGATGAGGTCCTTCCCTGGGGTGTAGACCTGTTGGAAGTCATACCTCCTAAGTTTAAGTAGGATGCGCTGGAGGCGAGGGGTCATCTCATTCAGGTCCTTGTTTATGATGCTGACCAGTGGTCAGTTTCAACCGTGAACCGTGGAAGACCATACACATAATCATGGAACTTGTCTAAACCGGTTAACAAGCCCAGGTACTACTTTCTGATCTGCGCGTAGCGCTGTTCTGTGGGGGTCATGGCCCGCGAGGCATAGGCGACCGGGGTCCATGACGCAGTGTCATCCCACTGCAGGAGCACTGCCCCAATGCCTTCTGGCTGGCATCAATCGAGATTTTAGTGGCACGAGACGTGTCGAAAAACGCCAGTACCGGTGCAGTGGTGAGCTTGAGTTTGAGCTCCTCCCATTCCAGCTGGTGTGTGTGCTGCCACTGGAACTCCGTGGACTTTCTGACGAGGTGGTGCAGAGCTGTTGTGTGGGAGGCAAGGTTGGGAATGAACTTCCCCAGGAAGTTGACCATGCCTCTGAAGCATAGTACTTCTTTCTTGTCTGCCGGCTGCGGCATGGCTGTGATGGCGCTCACCTTGTCTGCACCCGGACAGACCCCTGACCGGGAAATGTGGTCCCCCAGGAACTTCAGCACGGTTTGGCCGAAAGAACACTTGGCTCGGTTGAGGCGCAGGCCGTTTTCGCGTATGCGTGCAAAGACACGTTGGAGACGATAGATGTGCTCCTGTGGTGTGGTGGACCAGATGATGATGTCGTCCACGTAGACGCGCACCCCTTCGATGCCTTCCATCATCTGCTCCATGATCCTGTGAAAGACCTCGGATGCCGAGGTGATGCCAAATGGCATTCGGTTGTAGCAGAACCTGCCGAAAGGGGTGTTGAAAGTGCACAGCTTTCGGCTGGACGGATCCAGTTGGATCTGCCAAAAGCCCTTAGAGGCATCCAATTTTGTAAATATTTTCACCTGGGCCATTTCACTCGTGATCTCTTCCCGTTTAGGTATGGGGTAATGTTCCCTCATGATATTGTTATTGAGGTCTTTTGGATCAATACAGATCCGGAGCTCGCCGTAGGGCTTTTTGACACACACCATGGAGCTGACCCACGGCGTGGGATCTGTGACCCTGGATAGGACCCCTTGATCCTGGAGATCCTGCAGCTGCTGCTTGAGGCAGTCTTTGAGTGGCGCAGGGACCCTGCGAGGTGCGTGAATGACCGGGGTGGCGTCTGGTTTGAGCCGAATTCTATAGGTGTATGGCAGTGTTCCCATGCCCTCGAATGCCTCCTGGTTGTGGGCGAGGAGCGATTGGAGCTGTGCATTAAACTCTGCATCCGGGAAGTCAGACGTTCCGTCTGGAGAGAGAGAGTGGACTCGTTGCACGAGGTGGAGAGCCTTGCATGCCTGTGCGCCTAGCAGGGAGTCCTTCGATGAGCCGACTATCTCAAATGAGAGTGTGGTCGTGTGTGTGTTGTGTGTCACCTGGAGCTGGCAAGATCCCATAGCCAGGATAACGTTCCCATTGTTGTCGACCATCCTGCACCGGGATGGCCGAATTGGTGGTCTGACCTTCATGGCGTAGAAGGCTGACCATGCTATGAGGTTGGCGAAGGCGCCAGTGTCCAGGCGGAAAGTTATCGGCGATCGGTTGACCGTCAGGGTGGCACACCATTCATCACCCGGATTGATCGTGTTAACTCGGTTCCCATCAATGACCGCAACACGGAAGGCGTCTCGGTCATCTGTGTCACTGGTCTGGATGTAGTCTGGGCAAGATTCGTAATGGGGAGGCTGAATGGTCCGCACGTCCCTGCGAGGTTGTTGGAGTTGTGGAAGATTCACAGGTTGAGTTGCTCGACAGTAAGCAGCGTAGTGGCCCACCTTTCCACAGCGTAGGCATTGTCGCGTTCTTGCGGGACATTGCTGCTTTAAATGTGCAGCTCCACAGTTGCCGCACGTCGTGATGTCATGACGTTCGTTGCGCCACTGCGCATGCGCAGTTCGGGTTTGCGTCGGGCACGCCTGCGCATCACGTCCCTCAGTGTTGCCGTAGGTTTTGGCGCGCACAAGAGCGGGAGGCCTCGAAAAGCGCGCAAAATGGCTGACGTCGTCCGGGCCGCGGGCCGGGAGGAACTCGATCGCCTGGACCCGTTCGGCCTCGTGGGGCACCTGGATCGCCGATCCGGCCGCATAGGACCCCCGCCGTGCCGAATCGGTCGCCTGAAATTGCGCATAGCGGCTAGTCGCGTTTTCATGCAGGACACAGGCTTCGATTGCGGAGGCTAAGGTGAGGCCTTTTATTTTTAAAAGCTGCTGGCGTAGGGTGCCCGAGGTGATCCCAAAAATGATCTGGTCCCGAATCATTGAGTCTGAGGTGGTGTCGTAACCGCAGGACTGCGCGAGGATGCGGAGATGGGTAAGGAATGACTGAAAGAGCTCATCCTTACCTTGCAGGCGCTGCTGGAAGACATATCTCTCGAAGCTTTCGTTGACCTCGACGTTGAAGTGTTGGTCGAGCTTGAGAAGGTCCGTCTCGTATTTAGATTTGTCCTCGCCTTCCGCGAACACCAGGGAGTTGTAGGTATGGATGGCGTGCTGCCCTGCGGTGGAGAGGAGGATGGCGATCTTTCTGGTGTCCGAGGCGTCTTGAACAGCTTCCAATTTACGCCGAGGTTCCCAGCGACTTGCAGCGGCTGCGGTGTGTTGACGGTGTCCATGGCGCAGGATGGCAAATTTGTGGGTAGGTGTCAATTCACTCCTGGTATCATGAAGTGTTGGGTACTCTGACACACAGACGAACCAACACGGTTGCGTATGGTACAACGGTATTCGATTAACATGTCTCACTGTCAGAGTTGTAGACCAAGTCATCAGAGTATTTGATCTTTCATCTCTATGGTCCCTGTACTGTAAAATATTATTCTCTTTGTCCCTTTCTTTACTGTCTGAATGTGGATGTGATATTGTGAACTGTCCTTCCTGCATTCTGAGTATATGCAAATAAATTAACCCTTTGAGTTCATCCTATCTTGAGATTGCTGTGGGTTTATTAATAGAGGTTTTGATTGCTCAAAAAACCGATGGGTTATAATGAGGGAAACAAATCAAAACACCTTTCTGTTTACATTCAGGTGGTGAGAGGAGAAATTAATGCTGTTTAAATTGACACCGCCCCCTCCTGTCGGTAACAAGAGCCTTCCAACTCATTACTGGATATATTATTAGGCCATAAAACCATAGGACATAGGAGCAGAATTAGGCCACTCAGCCCATCGAGTCTGCCGGTTCAGGAGCGGGCTGGACTGTGTCAGAGTCAGGGGGAGGCAGAGTGAGAGGGAGCTCTGCATAGTCCATGGCAGGGTCAGCAGGGGGACGAGGCGACAGTGGAGGATCACGTCGCGAGCGCGGAACGAGATGAAGGGTGCGTCGATTGCGGCGCAGAATAGAGCCATCCGGTAGACGAACCAGGAACGAGCGGGTGGGCCACCTGCCGAAGGACAACAGCAGTCGCAGACCAGCCCCCATCGGGAAGATGGACGCGGACGTTGTCATCTGGAGCCAGAGAAGGGAGATCAGCTGCACGGGAGTCATGAGCCGCCTTGTGCTGTGCACGAGACAGCTGCATCCGTCCGGCGAAGGACCAGAACATGGTTGAGGTCTGGGACATGGATGGACGGCACCGTCGTCCTCAGGGTATGACCCATGAGTAACTGGGCTGGCGAGAGCCCAGTGGACAGCAGGGCGGAGCGATAGGCCAACAAGGCAAGGTGGAAATCGGACCCAGCATCAGCATCCTTGCAGAGGAGCCGTTTGACTATATGTACTCCCTTCTCCGCTTTGTCGTTAGATTGGGGGTACAGGGGACTGGATGTCACATGGGCAAAATTGTACCGCCTGGCAAAGTTGGACCATTCCCGGCTGGCGAAGCAGGGGCCATTGTCCGACATAACCATAAGCGGGATGCCGTGTCGAGCAAATGTTTCTTTACATGCACGAATGACGGCAGACGAGGTGATGTCGTGCAACTGTATCTCCTCCGGGTAATTCGAAAAGTAGTCCACGATCAGGACATAGTCTCTACCCAGCGCGTGGAACAGGTCGATGCCCACCTTGGTCCATGGTGACGTGACCAACTCATGGGGCTGCAGGGTCTCATGTGGTTGGGCCGGCTGGAAGCGCTGACAAGTGGGGCAGTTGAGCACTGTGTTGGCTATGTCCTCATTGATGCCGGGCCAGTACACTGCCTCTCGGGCCCGTCGGCGGCACTTTTCCACGCCAAGGTGGCCCTCATGTAGTTGTTCCAGGACAAGTTGGCGCATGCTATGCGGGATGACAATGCCTTCCTGTTTTAGAAGAACCCTGTCTACTACCGCCATATCATCTCTGATATTATAGAACTGAGGGCATTGGCCCTTGAGCCACCCGTCCGTTAGGTGGCGCATGACACGCTGTAGCAAGGGGTCAGCCGCCGTCTCGCAGCGGATTTGGACGAGGCGTTCATCCGAGGCAGGTAGATTGGAGGCCACATATGCCACATGGGCGCCAACCTGGCAGACAAATCCCGCTGGGTCACATGGAGTGTTAACTGCCCTGGAAAGAGCGTCAGCAATGATGAGGTCTTTGCCTGGGGTGTATACCAGCTGGAAGTCATATCGCCGGAGCTTGAGAAGAATACGCTGAAGGCGAGGCGTCATGTCATTCAAGTCTTTCTGTATTATATTGACCAGCGGGTGATGGTCGGTCTCGACGGTGAATTGAGGAAGTCCGTAGACATAATCGTGAAACTTAACCACACCGGTCAGAAGGCCCAGGCACTCCTTTTCTATCTGCACGTAGCGATGCTCCGTGGGGGGTCGTCGCACGTAACGCATATGCAACGGGGGCCCATGATGAGGCCTCATCACGTTGAAGGAGCACTGCCCCAATGCCGGATTGACTGGCATCGGTCGAAATTTTGGTCTCTTTTGCTGGATCAAAGAAAGCTAAAACCGGAGCCGTGGTCAGTTTTGCTTTGAGTTCTCTCCATTCGCGCTCGTGGGCAAGGAGCCATTGGAAGTCTGTCGTCTTCCGACCAGGTTCCAGAGAGCCGTGGTATGAGAGGCGAGGTTAGGGATAAATTTCCCTCAAAAATTGACCATGCCCAGAAATCGGAGGACTGCCTTCTTGTCCTCTGGTGTTTTCATAGCTGTGATGGCAGCTACCTTGTCCGCATCCGGCTGCACACCCAATTGGGAGTTGTGGTCCCCGAGGAACTTGAGATCCGTCTGACCAAAAGAGCATTTGGCCCTGTGAGGCGGAGGCCATGCTCATGTATACATCTGTATACGGGCTGGAGGCGGCTAACATGCGCCTGCGGGATGGTGGGCCAAGTGATTATGTCATCGACATAGGCGCGAACACCTTCAATGCCTTCCATCATTTGTTCCATAATCCTATGGAACACTTCTGATGCAGATATGATCCCGAACGGCATCCTGTTGTAACAATATCTGCCAAAGGGGGTATTAAATGTGCAAAGTTTCCTGCTGGATTTATCGAGCTGGATTTGCCAGAATCCTTTTGAGGCATTGAGTTTGGAGAAGAGCTTGGCGTGAGCCATCTCACATGTGAACTCTTCGCGTTTGGGAATTGGATAATGCTCCCTCATGATATTGCGATTTAGATCCTTGGGATCAATGCAAATTCTCAATTCGCCGGAAGGCTTTTTTACACCAAGGAACTGATCCAGTCGGTCGGTTCCGTGACTTTGGAAATCACTCCTTGGTTCTGGAGGTCCTGCAGCTGCTGCTTGAGATGGTCCTTTAGGGGTGCTGGGACCCTGCGAGGTGCGTGCACCACAGGCATGGCATTCGGTTTTAATAAAATACTGTAGGTGTACGGGAGCGTGCCCATGCCCTCGAAGACGTCATGGTACTGGTTGATAATGGCGTCGAGCTGCACCCTGAAGTCAGTGTCCTGAAAGGCAGACGCGTCAGCAGGAGAGAGAGAGTGAACTCTCTGAACTAGGTTCAACAGCTTGCAGCCTGCGC
This sequence comes from Scyliorhinus torazame, assembly GCF_047496885.1. Taxonomy (NCBI): domain Eukaryota; kingdom Metazoa; phylum Chordata; class Chondrichthyes; order Carcharhiniformes; family Scyliorhinidae; genus Scyliorhinus; species Scyliorhinus torazame. The sequence goes on from NC_092720.1 coordinate 72,071,941, forward strand.
GTCAAGCAGGGAGGCTTTTGAGGAGCCCACGATTTCAAAGGGAAGGATGGCTTTGCGTGACTTGTGCATCACTTCGAGCTGACACGAGCCGCTGGCAGCAATGGCATTGCCATTATAATCTAATAGCTGGCAGGCTGATGGGAGGATGGCTGGTTTGACACAAAGACTTTGGAGGTCAGACCGCGCAATGAGATTGGCGGAGGCACCTGTGTCCAGGCGGAATCATATTTGGGACCGGTTGACCGTAAGGGTGGCACACCACTCATCGTCTGGATCGATGCTGTATACCGATAGAGGCTGGATTCTTTGCTTCGGGAACACTCTGTTTTTTGTAATGATACCGATTCGAAAAGGTGTCTTCGCTCCTCGGTGTCAGTATCGGGTAGCAGGTCCGCATCGGACTCGGTGACCGTGGGTTGAATGGCCCGGACATTCCTGCGAGTCTGGCCGGAGCGATACGAATTGGCAGGCCGAGCTGATCTGCATAAAGCAGCAGAGTGTCCAAGTTTGCCACATCTCAGCATTGTCGGGATTTGGCAGGGCATTGCACTTTAAGTGGGCGGAACTACAGTTGCCACACGTTGTAGCGTCAGTACGTTCGCTGCGCCACCGGGCATGCGCGGTGTGGCCCTACGTGGTGCGCGCCTGCGCAGTACGTTCGTCGACGTCACCGTCCCCTCGTTCGGTGCGCACAAGCGCGGGAGTCCGCGAAAAGCGTGCGAAATGGCCGCCCTCATCCAGGCTGAGGCCCTGGAGTTGTTCGATTGCCTGGACCCGTTCTGCCTCGTGGGGACCTTGCCACAGTGTTTCAGCCGTTTGGATGTGGGAATACCGACTAGTGGCGTGTTGGTGTAGCACGCAGGTCTCGATGGCGGTCGCTAGAGTGAGCTGCTGTACCTTGAGGAACTGGCGTAAGGGGCCCGACTGAACACCAAAAACGATTTGGTCACATATCATGGAGTCGGAGGTGGGCCCGTAATCACAGGACTGCGCAAGGATGCGGAGGTGGGTGAGAAAGGACTGGAAAGGTTCATCCTTACCCAGTAAACGCTGTTGGAATACATAGCGCTAAAAACTTTCATTCACCTCTATGTTGCAGTGAGTGTCAAACTTGAGGAGGACAGTCCTGAATTTTGATTTATCTTCATCATCAGCAAAGTTGAGAGAATTGAATATGTGGATGGCATGTTCTCCGGTCGTGGATAGGAAGAGACCGATCTTCTTGGTGTCCGAGGCATCTTCCCGGTCTGTGGCTTCCAGGTAGAGCTGGAAGCGTTGTTTGAATATCTTCCAGTTGGCCCCCAGGTTACCGGTGATGCGGAGCGGCGGCGGCGGGCGGATGCTGTCCATTTTGCAGGATGACTGTATGCTGGTGGAAGGCAGATCGCTTGCAGGTAGGTCTAAGAAGTTCTAATATCCCTCAACTACTTGGTACCATGATGTGTTGGGTGTTCTGGATCCGTGGAACACATACAGCCCACCAACACTTAAAATAGTGCAACACTATTTTATTAAGTTAGAAACTGTTGAACATGCTTTCACTGTGGATTAACACGATGTTAGATTAAACTAAAGACCTATGCCTGTCCGAACCAGTCTATGCACTCAGCACATGGGGAGGACCTGTGCTGTAAGCTGTAAGCTCTGTCCTTGTAGGAGACTGCATCCTGAATGAGTGAGAACTCTGATGCACCCTGTCTTTATAGTGCGTGTGCTCTAACTGGTGATTGGCTACGGTGTTGTGTGTGTTGATTGGTCTTGCTGTGTGTCCATTAGTGTGTGTGTATCTGCACCATGATATACTGGTGTATATCATGACAATGTTGACTTATATATCTCTGGTAGGCCACAGCACTATTCGGCCTCAGCCCTCCTCATCCCTCCTTCCTCATCCTTTCTTTATTTTGCTGCTGCATCTTTCCCCCCTGTGGTCACTGCAAGGCCTGGCATATCTGACTGGTATAACTGCATTGCATGCAAGAAACAATTAAAAAGTTACAAGTCTGGAGATTCACTAAGGGCTATGCCGAGGAACTCCACCAGGTTAGTCCAGGCACTTTTTTCAGGATGCCTATGGACTGCTCAATAACCGCCTATGCACCCAGTTTCCGACAAGAGGAATGAGCCAGTTCTAGAGGGATATCTCTCCATTTCCCATTGAACTGGGTTGAAGATGATGGGAGAAATTGATAATAATTCAAAATGAAAGCATAATGAATATTGACAAAAAAATGGACACAAAACTTCATTGGTGACATTTTCAGATTTATATAGCATGGTTGATGACTTTGGGTTGTCCCACTGCACTTTACCACCAAATACGTGCTTCTGGAGCATAATCACGGTGGTAGGAAACGCAGCACTAGCAGCAATATGATAATGACCACATAATCTGTCTTTGTGTTGCTGATTGAGGGATAGATATTGGGCAGGACACCAGGGATAATTCCCTCTTCTTCAAAAGGGGCTGTTTAGCACAGGGCTAAATCGCTGGCTTTGCAAGCAGACCAAGGCAAGCCAGCAGCACAGTTCAATTCCCGTAACAGCCTTCCCGAACAGACGCCGGAATGTGGCGACTAGGGGCTTTTCACAGTAACTTCATTGAAGCCTACTTGTGACAATAAGCAATTTTCATTTTCATTTCAGTTCGATTTTCATTTCAAATAATACCATGAAATCTGTTATGTCTACCTGGGAGAGCAGATGGATTCTCGGTTTCATGTCCCTTCCAACAGTGTCGCACACCCTCAGTGCCACACTGAGTGTCACACTAGATTTTTGTGCTCCCCTTTAACCTTCTGACCCAGGTGAGAATGTTACCAACTGAAGCACTGTTGACATGAACAGTGCCTTTGGCACCAGACCAGCTGGACATTTAGGGAGTGTAACCTGTTGCTGTTGTAAAACATGGCTATTCACGTGCTGTCAATGACAGCTTACACATGCGGAATCCAACACTGCCGGTGAAGTCCAAGAGTTGTTCACATTCCTGTTCAGCTGCCAGCATTCAAAAGATGGAAAATTGCTGTCCCCTTGCAAAGAGCTCAATTGTCATCTGCTTGATGGTTATGTGGGCAGAAAACTCACTCTTGTTGTTTATGTCACCTACTGCAGCTGGAATAAGCTTGTGACATACAAGTTGCGAGCCACTGTGACCTCCACAGCCACAGTCAGTGGTGTGCACCCTGGCGATAGACTCCAATTCCTGCTGCAGCAGGTGACAGGTCAGTGAATGCCTGCCTCTGCAGATTGCTCCATAAGGTATCCTGTTAAAGCCCCCTTGGCCCTTGCCTCCTTTGCTCTTTTCTTTGAACCTGTTCTGTGTTGCAGTGGTCACTGTTGTCTTCACTGGACAGACCCGACGATAGTCCCAGTAACATCTTTCAGCATTTCCGGTACTCCTGCTGCTCCCAGTGAAATGAAACAATGCTGCAGCAGCCAAGAGTCAACCCTTTAACAACTCAGCTGTTTAAAACATTCCAAACCTCAGCCAAAAGATGAAAAATCCCCAGCAGACAATGTGAGTGAAAGAAATTGCGTATTCGCGAGCTCTGGCACCACTCATCTTTTAATGCTTTCTTTTTTATTCCTGATGCAGAACCCATAATTGTTTGATTCTACTGTGTATATCCTGTGCTATGTTCCCGGAAGGTCCTGGTTAGAATTTGGCGATAGGGAACAGAGTTAAGTTAAGAAAATCCTGGTTTGATTGAGATGGTTGGAAATGGCCGAGGTGGGGCCAAGTTCAAGGTGGCGGTTTCGCTGGTGAGTGGGATTATGCTTCGGTGATGATGTTTGCTTCGGTGATGATGTTGGCACGAGATGATGGCTGCCATTGTGAGTGAAGCTGTGGACGATGATCTCAGCTACCTAGCTCAGGCTATTGGTGTCATAATATACACCAGTATATCATGGTGCAGACACACACACGCACACTGATGGACATGCAGTGGGACCAATCAGCATGCACAAGACCGCAGCCAATCACCAGTGAGAGCACACGCACTATAAAGACAGGGGACAGGAGAGTTCCCGCTCATTCTAGTAGCAGCCAGCTCGGAGCACAGAGCTCACAGCCTGCAACACAGACATTCACCATGTGCTGAGTGCATCACCTGGTTAGGACTAGGCAAGGGTCAACAGTTAAAGCTGGTATTGCATTTACCCACAGTTCAAGTATGTTAATATAGTTAACCTTATAATAAAATAGAGTTGCACCACTTCAAGTGTTGGTGACCTGTTTGTGATCCAGAACATCCAACAGATCAATTGTGACTCTTGATTTCAATGTCGCTCCTTTGTGATTGCTCTAACTAGATGCAAATCGCTGCCACTATATAAAGTTATTAGCTCTGAATACAAACGCGAATGATTGATAATCTAAATGACAAGTTCGTTGTTGAAGAATACCAGGATTCCAGGCAAACTCTACATGTATGTGTTGCCTACTGATGAACACTGCTCCAAGTATTATATCCTATGTTAACTTCCGTCACTTCCTCTAATGATGTGTATCAAACTATATTACATAATCAATGTGTTAACCTACATGCATTACAAAGCAACATCACAACAGCTGTCAGGATTGCAGCTATTCATTGACATGATTCTCTGAACATGGTAACACACCAATTGCACAGACAAGGAGTAATATCCCTTGCAGTTGGTACATCCTCCCATTGATATGTGGTGCCCACAGAGCAATGTGAATGCAGTCAATGATTCTCTGCATGATTGGGAATCCTGGTACTGTAGAAAACGCGTCTGCCCCTACTTCTCTCTGGTTAGGGAGAAGACAATGGGGTCACCTTCCCTCTCATACAGAGCCTCTGATTATCATAGAATTTACAGTGCGGAAGGAGGCCATTCGGCCCATCGAGTCCGCACCGGCTCTTGGAAAGAGCACCCTACCCAAGGTCAACACCTCCACCCTATCCCCATAACCCAGCAACCCCACCCAACACTAAGGGCAATTTTGGACACTAAGGGCAATTTATCATGGCCAATCCACCTAAACTGCACATCTTTGGACTGTGGGAGAAAACCGGAGCACCCGAAGGAAACCCACGCACACACGGGGAGGATGTGCAGACTCCGCACAGACAGTGACCCAAGCCGGAATCGAACCTGGGATCCTGGAGCTGTGAAGCAATTGTGCTATCCACAAGGCTACCGTGCTGCCCTACCTTCCTATTGTGCAAGTGCACAACAAACTGCAAGATTTTGTTGTTGTTATTGTAGGAAGGATCCTATGGCATTGAAATTGAGGGTCACAATGATCTTCATGGCTGCTTGCACCACTAATGTCACCCTGCTCTGTGGCCGCTGATCTGGTTGGAGGTGGTCACACAGCTAGGTATCCAGCTCCTCTTTGAATCAGAGCCACCTCAGACCTTACTCCTGCCTGAGATGGAGGTCGGAGAAATGCTCTTTGAATGCCCAAGGCAGATACAACCTTCAAATGTGAGTCCTCCCCCTGCCCTCTCTGTGAACAGCTTCCTATCTCTGCTGCCTCTGCTCTAGTTCCATCGTGCTGCAACCCAAGAGGAAGTGCAACTATAGTCCCAGTGAGTGAGAGCAGACTTTCTGCTGGGGCAGCATGATAGCACAAGTGGATAGCACTGCGGCTTCACAGCGCCAGAATCCCATGTTCGATCCCCCGCTGGGTCACTGTCTGTGCGAAGTCTGCACATTCTCCCCGTGTCTGCATAGGTTTCCTCCGGGTGCTCCGGTTTCCTCCCACAGTCCAAAGACGTGCAGGTTAGGTGGATTGGCCATGATAAATTGCCCTTAGTGACCAAAAAGGATAGGAGGGGTTATTGGGTTAGGGGGATAGGGTGGAAGTGAGGGCTTAGGTGGGTCGGTGCAGACTTGATGGGCTGAATGGCCTCCTTCTGCACTGTATGTTCTATGTTCTAAGTTCTTTCTATATCCCAAAGTATATGTCAAGAAAGAAACTACACAGGGTAGAATGACAGCTCAGTGGTTTGCACTGCTGCCTCACAGCGACAGGTACTTGGGTTCGGTTCTGGCCCTGAGAGACTGTCTGTGTGGAGTTTACACTTTTCCCACATGTTTTCATGGGTTTCCTCCGGGTGCTCCAGTTTCCTCCCACAGTCTAAAGATGTGCAGGTTAAGTGGATTGGCTATGACCAATGCGCAGTGTTACGGGGATAGGGCATGGAGTGGGCCTAGGTAGAGTGCTCTTTTGGAGGGTCAGTGCAGATGCAATGGGCTGAATGGCCTCCTTCTGCACTGTTGGGATTCTGTGGATTCTGAGATACTGATGAACTCTCACCTCTCTGTAATTCAGTCAAATGCATTCAATTTACCAGTCTCACTTTCACAGATACATCGACGCAGAAATTGTTTTACCAAAAGAAATATGAATGTTTCCTCCCGGCTGTTCATGCGAAGTCCGGCTCATACATACAACACTGCTCAATCTTTTATGATTAACATCAACCTCAGCAGAACCTACCAAACGTAAAGGCAAGAATTAAACTCAAGGTAATTTTAACCTAATCCCCCTGGCAGGAAGTTGACATAATAGAACATCTGTCACAAAGACTAAAATCAGGCGCTACGTAAAATAGACATCCAATCTGATCATGTCAATTTCCTCATCTTCAGCTGGACCGGAAGGTCCCACTAGTGGGGAGGGCTGGAAAATTCAACCCGCATGTTTAATGACCTTGCCCTTAGGAAATGGGTCAAGCCCATGGCTAAGATCATGATGGAAATGGAAGATCGACCCTGAGCTATTGCCAGTGGCACTATTATCCGGAACTATTATCCCATCCTCAATTGCTTGTACAGAACCACTACAAAATTAATGCACACTGTGGTGGTATGTATTAGGGGTAGTATGGTACCTGCGAAGCCGAGAGGATATTGGCTGACAGGTCCCGGGTCCTGGTTGGATCTTCCGCCTGCTGGCTCCGCCCAGAAGGCGGAGTATAAGAGCTCGCGTTCTCCCAGCAGCCGCATTCTGTAACTGAGATGCTGGGGAACAAGTCTTGTTTAATAAAGCCTCGATTGATTTCATCTCTTCTCGACTTGAGTGAGTAATTGTTGCGCTACAATTTATTAAGCAAGCTTAAAAGACTATGGAGCTCCGGATCGCCCCGGAGTGTCTGCAAATCAGCCCCCATGCAGCAAACTCGGCGGCCGTGTTTTAAACACTGGCAAGCATGCTTCGAAGGTTACCTTCGAACTGCCCCCGGCCGGACCACGGAAGATCAGAAAATGCAGGTCCTGCATTCCAGGGTGAGCCCGGAGATCTACACGCTCATCGAAGACGCGGAGGATTTCACAACGGCGCTCGCCATGCTGAAAGGAGTCTACATTCGGCCCATAAACCAGGTCTACGCACGCCACCAACTCGCGACGAGACGGCAAATCCCCGGAGAATCGCTCGACGAGTTCTACAGCGCACTGTTGATTTTGGGGAGGAACTGTAACTACCCGTCGGTGAGCGCAAACGAGCACACGGAGCTCCTAATCAGGGATGCTTTTGTGGCAGGTATGACCTCTTCTCAAATTCGCCAAAGACTGTTAGAGAGAGACTCGCTAGGACTCACAGAGGCACGGGCCCTTGCGGCCTCCCTCGATGTGGCCTCACAAAATGCACGCGCCTACGGCCCCCACCCCGTGGAAGCCCCTTGGGCTCCGTGGACCCCCGTTGCGGCTAGAGCACCAGACCATCCCGGTGGGCCCCGCTGCGATTTTTGCGGGCAGGCGAAACACCCCCGGCAGCGCTGCCCGGCCCGCTCAGCTATTTGTAAAAGCTGCGGCAAAAAGGGGCATTACGCAGCTGTGTGCCAGTCCCGGGGGGTCGCCGCAATCTCCGGGGGTCCGTGGAGATGGACCCGTGGGCGCCACCATTTTGGGTCCCGGACACCACGAGGGGAGGATGGGCGCCGCCATCTTGTGACCCCCGGCCACGTGCGATCCATGGGGGCGGCCATTTTGTCAACCCCCGACCACGTGCGATCCATGGACGCCGCCATCTTGGCTGATAGCCAAGGACCCCAGCGTAGACGGCTCCACGGGGTCGGAAGAAAGCGCCACGGTGCAGCAACCAAGACTGGCTTCGGTGACCCTGGACCAGTCGCGACCCCGGACGCTCCAAACGGCAACGACAATGGTGCTGGTCAACGGGTACGAGACGCCATGCTTAATTGACTCTGGGAGCACGGAAAGTTTTATCCACCCGGATACGGTAAGACGCTGTTTTCTTTCTATTCGTCCGAGCACCCAAAAGATTTTCCTGGCAGCGGGATCCCATTCCGTAGAGATCAAAGGGTTCTGCATCGCGAACCTAACGGTGCAAGGGAGGGAGTTTAAGAATTATAGGCTTTATGTCCTTCCCCAACTCTGCGCTCCCACACTATTGGGGTTAGATTTCCAGTGTAACCTCAGAGCCTAACGTTCCAATTCAGCGGCCCAATACCCCCACTCACTATCTGAAGCCTCGCGACCCTCAAGGTTGAACCGCCTTCCTTGTTTGCGAACCTCACCCCGGATTGCAAACCCGTCGCCACTAGGAGCAGACGATACAGCGCTCAGGATCGGACGTTTATCCGGTCTGAAGTCCAGCGGCTGCTGAAGGAAGGCATAATCCAGGCCAGCAATAGTCCCTGGCGAGCCCAGGTGGTAGTTGTGAAGACCGGGGAGAAGCAGAGGATGGTCGTAGATTATAGTCAGACCAACAATAGGTACACGCAGCTCGATGCGTACCCTCTCCCCCGCATATCCGACATGGTCAATCGGATTGCACAGTACAAGGTCTTTTCCACCGTGGATCTCAAGTCCGCGTACCACCAGCTCCCCATCCGCCCGAGTGACCGCAAGTACACGGCCTTCGAGGCAGACAGGCGGCTCTACCACTTTTTAAGGGTCCCATTCGGCGCCACGAACGGAGTCTCGGTCTTCCAACGGGAGATTGACCGAATGGTTGACCAGCACGGGTTGCGGGCCACGTTCCCATACCTCGACAATGTAACCATCTGCGGCCATGACCAGCAGGACCACGACGCCAACCTCCGCAAATTCCTCCAGACCGCCAACGCCCTGAACCTCACATATAACGAGGAAAAATGCGTTTTTAGCACCAACTGTCTGGCCATCCTGGGATACGTAGTGCGCAATGGAGTGAATGGCCCCGACCCCGAACGCATGCGCCCCCTTATGGAATTTCCCCTCCCCCACTGCTCCAAAGCCCTGGAAGGCTGCCTGGGCTTCTTTTCGTATTACGCCCAGTGGGTTCCCCAGTACGCAGACAAGGCCCGCCCGTTAATCCAGTCCACTACCTTCCCCCTGTCGACAGAGGCCCGCCAGGCCTTCAGCCGCATCAAAGCGGATATCGCAAAGGCCACGATGCACGCAATCGACGAGTCCCTCCCCTTCCAGGTCGAGAGCGACGCATCCGATGTAGCTCTGGCGGCCACCCTCAACCAAGCGGGCAGACCCATGGCTTTTTTCTCCCGGACCCTCCACGCCTCAGAAATCCGCCACTCTTCAGTGGAAAAGGAAGCCCAAGCCATAGTGGAAGCTGTGCGACATTGGAGGCATTACCTGGCCAGCAGGAGATTCACTCTCCTCACTGACCAACGGTCGGTAGCCTTTATGTTCGATAATGCACAGTGGGGCAAAATTAAGAATGACAAAATCTTGAGGTGGAGGATTGAACTCTCCACCTATAACTATGAGATCTTGTATCGTCCCGGAAAGCTGAACGAGCCGTCCGATGCCCTATCCCGCGGCACATGTGCTAATGCACAAGTAGACCGCCTCCAAGCCCTCCACAAGGACCTCTGCCACCCGGGGGTCACTCGATTCTACCATTTTGTGAAGTCCCGCAACCTCCCCAACTCTGTTGAGTGTCATGATATTCAAACACACACATCATGATAGACAGACCAACAGACCAATTTAGCACACATAACACAACAGCCAATCACAGACACGGACAGAGACAGTATAAGACAAGAAACACGACACCTGGTGGTCAGTCGATCTGGAGACAGGACAAGGACAGGACCTGATTAAAAAGACACTCACACAGTCCCCACGTGCTGAGTACCAAGGCAGATCTGTAAATAACAAGTTGGAATAAAACTGCGTTGTACCAATAAAGAAAAAAGAGACTATGAAGGCATGTACATTAGAAAAGGATACATATGAAGTAACTGAGAAGAAAATTTAAACGGACTGTTCTTTGGAAACTAGTACAATGACAAAAGGAACATTGGATCCAACATTTGATGCCCTACATATGGGAGAAATTGAGGGAAATGAACAAGGTTCTGTAATGTCTGGGGGAAGATTTAAAATTCCAAAGAAGAAAAGCCCAAATGAAGGACAACGGCAAGACAATGACAGTCCACCCACATGGTTTGCACCACCAGATGAAAACTCTGACAATTTACCCAACCCTAGTGAACAGCAAGCAGCTACTGAGGATCTACCCACGGTATGTGAAACGAGTGACGACAGCATCCCACTTCCCATGCAAAAGGTGCAAAGTGACAGACCTCAGCTAGTGCGTACAGAGGCACTCGACGATCACGGTGAGACCACTGGTGACTACGGTGACACCACACTACTTCCACCCTCAATTGCTCGAACCTCTCCACTAGTCAATGCATTCCTGCATGTTCCGACTCCAGAAGTGCAGCACGGTAGCATAGTGGTTAGCGCAATTGCTTCACAGCTCCAGGGTCCCAGGTTCGATTCCCGGCTGGATCACTGTCTGTGCGGAGTCTACACATCCTCCCCGTGTGTGCGTGGGTTTCCTCCGGCTGCTCCGGTTTCCTCCCACGGTCCAAAGATGTGCAGGTTAGGTGGATTGGCCATGCTAAATTGCCCTTAGTGTCCAAAATTGCCCTTAGTGTTGGTTGAGTGGGGTTACTGGGTTATGGCGATAGGGTGGTGTGGGCTTGGGTAGGGTGCTCTTTCCAAGAGCCGGTGCAGACTCGATGGGCCGAATGGCCTCCTTCTGCACTGTAAATTCTATGAAATCTATGAAATCTCAGCTGACTCCAGTGAACCTGCTAAGACTCCGGACGGGGAGCATCAACAAAAAACAGACCAGACTCCAGATGGGGAGCAACCAAACGCCGACTCTGATTCACGTAAGCCAGTCTTTACTCCAGACAGGCAGTGTCGCAACCTCAGTGATGGCACGCTCAGGGTGACAGCAGATGCCACAACGACAGGAGATGGATCACGTGACAATCACACTGGGTTCAGCAATAACAAGCAGCAGCTACAGTCCAAGAGGAATACACCAATTTTCACCCCAGCTATGTCCACACATTTGTTCCACACCGACAGTGCGGCCAATGACAGCTCATGCTGGACAAACCCAGTATTCAAGCCTGCAGCAGCCAGCAGTCTATGCAGCATATTCTCAAACAGGCCAGCACTACGCATTGCCCACTAATAGAATCAAGACCGAAGGAGGACTACCGCCAGCGCAATCTGCACTACAGACTGGATGCCTTAGTTACTGCCCAGGATTTGCTGCACCACAGCCTGGCCAGACAGCATATTCCTATCAGATGCAAGGTTCTAGTTTCACACCATCACCAGACATTGATGCGAGCAGCAATTCTGTCTCCAAAGCGACATGCTTCAACGCTTCTCAGCAGAATCACCCTTCCAGCACAGCATGTGGCCAGAACCAGCATGCACAGTCTCATCCGACTTCAACATCTGGCACATCCATGACCTTGAATGATATTGTTGATGGTTCCTCTTCAATGTCAACGACCCATCAGCTACAAGATGCCATCCGACAGCACCCCCACAAACATAAAAAGAAAAAGACTCCACCTCGTTCCTGGTACGCATGACGGATGGATCGGTGCGTAGGCACAATCGGCGAGCTCTTCGCCTACTTCCACGCTCGCAACGGAACCACACACAGACGCCGTGTCCTCCACTGGTTCCTGATAGTGACTTCATGGAGCTGCCATATACCATGCCACTTCTGTCGCCACCCGTGGCCAGGCTCGCACCTCAGCCGGTGGTTCTCGACCCACCCTTGAGGCGGTCAACCCGAATTCGTCGCCCACCTACTAGACTGGACTTATGAGACTGTTCACACGTCAAAGTTTAGAAACTATTGCATTGTAACATGTTACTGTTTTATCGTTCCAGATCTCGTTTGACTGGACCACACTTCAAAGTTTTTCTTCTTTTGTTATGGTACAACCTCGTTAGCATGCCACACCTGACATCGCCCCATGTATATAGTTACACCACATGTTAATGCTGTAAATATCACGTACACATACCTTTAGCTGCACTCAGGACACATTCATATTTATAACCACGTAGGCACATAATCTTGTAAAAAAGGAGGGATGTCATGATATTCAAACACACACATCATGATAGACAGACCAACAGACCAATTAGCACACATAACACGACAGCCAATCACAGACAAGGACAGAGACAGTATAAGACAAGAAACACGACACCTGGTGGTCAGTCGATCTGGAGACAGGACAAGGACAGGACCTGATTAAAAAGACACTCACACAGTCACCACGTGCTGAGTACCAAGATAGATCTGTAAATAACAAGTTGGAATAAAACTGCGTTGTACCAATCGCAACCGTGTTGGTTCATCTGTACCACAGAGCACCTAACACCACATTGAGGAGGTCCGTACAGCCACCAGGAACTGCCAGATCTGCGCAGAGTGCAAACCGCACTTTTTCAGGCCAGATAGAGCGCACCTGATAAAGGCTTCCTGTCCCTTTGGACGCCTCAGTTTGGATTTCAAAGGCCCCCTCCCCTCCACCGACCGCAACGCATACTTCCTAAACGTGGTGGACGAGTACTCCCATTTCCCCGTCACCATCCCCTGCCCCGACATGACAGCGGCCACAGTCATTAAAGCCCTCGGCACCATCTTTACACTGTTCGGTTTCCCCGCGTACATCCATAGCGACAGGGGGTCCTCCTTCATGAGCGACGAGCTGCGTCAGTTCCTGCTGAGCAAGGGCATTGCCTCGAGCAGGACTACCAGCTACAACCCCCGGGGGAATGGTCAGGTAGAGAGGGAGAACGGTACGGTCTGGAAGACCGTCCTACTGGCCCTACGGTCCAGAAATCTCCCAGTTTCCCGGTGGCAGGAAGTCCTCCCGGTTGCCCTCCACTCCATCCGGTCGCTGCTGTGTACCACTACTAACCTAACGCCCCACGAGCGCCTCCTTGTCTTCCCCAGGAAGTCATCCTCCGGAACGTCGCTGCCGACCTGGCTGGCAGCCCCGGGACCCATCTTGCTCTGAAAACATGTGCGGGCGCACAAATCGGACCTGTTGGTCGAGACGGTTCACCTTCTCCACGCAAACCCTCAGTATGCCTACGTGGCGTACCCCGACGGCCGACAGGACACGGTCTCCCTGCGGAACCTGGCGCCCACCGGCAACACATACACCCCCAACACCAATCACCCCCTTCCTGCCACCAGCGCACCCCACGACTGCTCCCTTCCCGGGAGGATTGGTCCTCCTCCCGTGTCCGCCCAGGAGTAAAGAAACAGGAATGAACAGCGCAACGCTCCCAGAGACAACAGTGCCCGAGCCAGCACCTGCACCACCACCGGGGCTGAGACGATCGACAAGGACGACCAGGGCACCCGCTCGATTCATTGAATCTGCGTGACACAAAAAGAAAACTTGTAAATAATTCTGACAACCTGTATATAGTTAACTGTTGGGCTAAATGCATAGCCACTGTACAAAAGTAGTTCCAGGACCAGCCTTGTAAACCCCTACCACCATGCGAACCACCACCGCGCCGGGTTCTTTTTTAACAAAGGGTGAATGTGGTGGTATGAATTAGGGGTAGTACGGTACCTGTGAAGCCGAGATGCTATTGGCTGACAGGTCCCGGGTCCTGGTTGGATCTGCCGCCTGCTGGCTCTGCCCAGAAGGCGGAGTATCAGAGCTTGAGTTCTCCCAGCAGCCGCATTCTGTAACTGAGCTGCTGGGGAACAAGTCTTGCTTAATAAAGCCTCGATTGATTTCATCTCTTCTCGACTTCAATGAGTAATTGTTGCGCTACACACACCAAGTTTCAAACTTTAACGGACCATTGATAGAAATCTTGGAGAAATGACATAAATCCAATTTTAACTATTTACACCACATTGCCAGGTATTGTATTGATTTCCATTCAGGTTAGGACAAACGTTGGGGGAACACCCCTTGATATTTAAAAGTGAAGGTCTTTTAATATGGAACAAATTGTCCTGACAATGCCCTTACATAATACATGCTTGAGTTGTGTATAACAATCTATCACTGATTCAAAACATGGCAGGAACCGTGGCAGTGATTGTACAATCAATATTTTAAAACATATTTCAATTTCATGCTGTTTTCCTTTACTCGCAAGCTCGGTGCAATCACTTCTTCCCTCAGGGAGAAGCACATTGTTTCCAAAGGCTTTAGAAATACCTTCAAAAGATCACAATTAAAAAATTTCCAGTATGCTGTATAAAATAAAATCCATCTACCTCTAGCCCTGAATTTAATAGTATAAGACAACATAGAAGGAGGCCATTCAGCCCCTCAAGCCTATGCTGGCCTTTTAGCAAAACAATCCAATTAGTTCCACTCTGCTCCTCTTTCCCTGTCCATTTCCCTTCAAGTATTTATTAAATTCCTTTTTGAAAATTACATTTCCATGTTTAATTTACACTTGTTTAAAAAATTATTAGCTTCTAAACTGACATAATGTTAATAATAATTATGTTGTTAACATTAATGTTATTAACATAATTAATTTAGTTTATCCTACTTTTTTTCTTTTTTTGAAATGAGGTCAGAAGCTGAGTGACCCTCACAGAATCCAAACTGAGCGTCCGTGAGCAGGTTATTGCCGAGTAAGTGCCGATTGATAGCACAGTTGATGGCTCCTTCCATCACTTTGCTGATGATGGAGAGTAGACTGATGGGCCAGTAAATAGCTGGATTGGAATTGTGGAACTGTTTCTTGTGTACAGCCATACCTTGGCAATTACCCATTTTGCCGGTTAGATATCTGTGTTGTAGCTGTACTGGAACACTTTAGCTAGGGGTGCAGCAACCGCTGGAGCACCAGTCTTCAGTACTATTGGCTGAATATTGTCAGGGCCCATTGCCTTTGCAGTATCCAGCCGTTTCTTACTATCACATGGAGTAAATCAAATTGGCTGAAGACTGACATCTGTGATGCTGGGGACCTCCAGAGGAGGGCGAGACGGATCATTCACTCAGCACTTCTGGCTAAAGATTGGTGCAAATATCTCAGTCTTATCTTTTGCACAGATGTGCTGGCCCTCTCCATCATTCAAGCTGGGGATATTTGTGGAGTTTCCCCCTACAGTTAGCTGTTTAATTGTCCACCGCCATTCACAATTAGATGTGGCAGGACTGCAGAGCTTAGATCTGATCCATTGGTTGTGGGATCACTTAACTCTGTCTATTACTTGCTGCTTATGTTGTATGCCAAGCAAGTAGCCCTGTGTTGTAGCTTCATCAAGTTGTTACCTCATTTTTAGGCTGCTCCTGGGTATTCCCTTCTGCACTCTTCATTGAAGCAGGGTTCATCCCCCTGCTTGGTACTAATAGTAGAGTGGGGGATATGCCAGGCCATGAGGTTATAGGTTACAGATGGCCCACTCCACCTCATGGATGCCAGTCTTGAGTTGCTAGATCTGTTCGAAGTTTATCCCATTTAGCATGGTAATAGGTCACACATCACGATGGAGAGTATCCTCAATGTGAAGACGGGACTTTATCTCCACAAGTACTGTGCAGCGGTCACTCCTACCATACTGTCCTGGACAGATGCATCTGTGACAAGCAGGTTGGCAAGGATGAACTCTCGCATGCTTTTCCTTCATATTGATTGCCTCATCACCTGCCGCAAACCCAGTCAGCTAAACCCTTTAGGACCTGACCAGCTCAGTCTGTGGTGGTACTGCCAAGCCAGTGTTGGGTGATGGACATTGAAGTCCCCACCCAGAGTACATTTTGGAGCCTTTCCACCCTCAGGTCTTCCTCCAAGTGTTGTTCAACATGGAGGAGTACTGATTCATCAGATTGAGGGGTGGGGGTCAACTTGGGGTATGGGGGGATGACACATGGTAATCAGCAGCCAGTTTCCTTGCTCATGTTTGACTTGTTGCCATTTGACTTCATGAGGTCCAGAGTCAATGTTGAGGACTCCTAGGGCAAATCCCTCCCGACTGTATGCCACAGTGCCACCTCACCTGGGTCTGTCCTGCTGGTGGGACAGTACATACCCAGGAATGGTGATGGTGGTGGTGAGACATTATCTGTCAGGTAAGATTCAGTGACTGGTCTGAGAGACAGCTCTCTCAATTTGGCACAAGCCCCCAGATGTTAGTGAGATCTGGCCAGGTAAGGATATTAATGAACCAGTTGGGTTTTCATCACAATCAACAAATGGTTTCATGGTCATCATTAGACTTTTAATTCCAGATTTTTATTGAGTTTAAATTCTACCATCTGTGAGGGTGGGATTCGATCCCAGGTACCCAGAGCATTACGCTGGATTACTAATCCAGTGACAATACCACTGCACCACCACCTCCCCCAGGCAGCATGGTTGCACATTGGGTAGAACTGTTACTTCACAGCTCCAGGGTCCCAGGTTTGATTCCCGGCTTGGGTCACTGTCTGTGTGCAGTCTGCACGTTTTCCCCGTGTCTGAATCTGTTTCCTTCTGATGCTCCAGTTTCCTCCCACAAGTCCCGAAAGATGTGCTGTTAGGTGAATTGGATATTCTGAATTCTCCCTCTGTATACCCGAACAGGTGCTGGAATGTGGCGACTAGGGGCTTTTCACAGTAACTTCATTGCAGTGTTAATGTAAGCCTACTTGTGACAATAAAGATTATTATTATTATTATAGATACCATAACTAAATGGTAAGCATATCCACTATACTTTCAGGGACTTCAAATGGAAACTAGCAGAGGGTCAGCTTTAGGTCCCTCTTTATCTGACACTCAGATTCACAGGAGACCATGGTGTGAGTACAGCTCAATGATGGTATATGTAACACGATGTCACATAGTAGTTGTTTCTGCCCTGACATAAGGCTTGAACACATGGACTAATACATCAGCACAGAGCTCAGGGAATGCAGTGTTGCCAGTTGTTCTGCCTGATGAATGGGATGTTATCAAGTTCTACCTGTTCAGCTGGAAGCAAATGATCCTTTGCTTTCCTTTGTAGAAGAGTTGGTTAACTGTCATAACCCCCATGAAGACCCCGGAGAAACCATTGTCAATCTCCCTGTAGGACTCGTGGAGTACGAGCTTCCCAGATAGGGGGGGAAGCCACCTAACTGGAGCTCGTTACAAACTATACATAAAACCTGCCCCAAGCAGGGCCCTGAGTTGTTGGTTGCCCCAACAAGGACTGGATTGGGAGTAGCCGTGGACAGATCATTGTACATAGTTCAATAAACCATTGTTCCATTACCGCTGGCTTCCTCAACTTATTAAACTTGTGACAAGGATAAAGGAGACTCCAGACTCACTTGTGGAACTGCCTAGCCACCCCAGATGATTACTATATCAGAACGTGTGGACATAAATGTGCCACTGTTTGGTAAACTGAAAGCCTTTGATGCAGGCCTGGAAGATTGGAGCCAGTATGCAAATACATGAGGTACTTTTTCTAGGCTAGCGGTATTTTGGGGGAAGATTGTCTTCCTCCTGATTGCCTGCCGGGCTCTGACTTTTGGAATTATAAAGAGTCTCACTTACCAGGGCCGCACGAGACACCTGATCGTTTGACAAGCTGATCGCATTGGTAGCTGAACATTATGACCCTAAACCTTCCATTATCATGCAGCTGTATAGATATAATATGGAGATGGGGTCTCCAGGTGAATCGGTCACTGACTTCTTGACCTTCCTTCGGCGACTGGCAGAGCATTGTGAGTTCGGGCCATCCTTCTCTGAGATGTTGACAGATAGGTTGATTTGTGAGATAAATACCACGGCCACTCAGCAGAAGCTGTTGGCAGAGCCCACCCTAGATTTAAAAAGGCCATCGAACTGTCACTGCCCCATGAGCACGCAGAGAAAGGAGTGTAGGAGCTGCAGGGGTCCGTGGACTATGGCGTCCATGGTTTGGCCTGCCCTCCCTTTCAAACTCCCGCTGCAGCAGAGGGCAATGTCGGTCAGGCCACTTCACCTCCTAAAGTGCAACCCCAGAGGCAATTCCGTGGCTGGGACAAATAATCGGGAGCCACCGCTGATCTATGGGATACCTACCCCGAGGAAGAAAGGGAGAGCCGACCATATTGCCAGATGTGTGGCCGGAGGACACATGATTGCCAGAGAACGTCATCCAAGGCAACTGCCGAGATCACCGCGAGTCAGGGCCTTGCACATGGTTCCTAGATGAAGAGGATGTTTGATGCAGCTGAACTCCATCATAGCCTCAAAGGTAGTGCTGATCTAGGTCCCATTACAAGTAAATAGCAACCCTGTAGTGATGGAAATGGACCTTGGAGCTGCTGTCTCCATCTTGGACCATCAGACGTTTCAACGATTTAGAGCAGGGATCATGCCACTAACATTACGCGACACCAAGGTGAGGTTGATGACCTATAATGAGGAGCCATTGAGCATCGTGGGGACCAAGGTATCTCTGGTAACACACGGGCAACAGTTGATCCTTCTTCCCCTGGTTGTGGTGCAGTGTTCAGGGCCCAGTTTGCTGGGGCGTGTCTCATTGCGAGTTCTCCGTTTCCACTGGCAACAGATTTTCGGATGGACACCTGGAATCTGTACGATATGAACAAATAACTCAAAGTGTTCCAGGAGGGCCTGGGCAGGATAAAAACATGGATCCTGATGCTCAACCCAGGTACTTTATGGCGTGGCCTTTCCCCTACACATTGTTTGCTGAGGTTGACGTGGAACATCAGTGCCTGGAGGATGTAGAGATTATACGCGCTGTACAATTTGCAGAGTGGGATGCACCCGTGGTGCCAGTAATGAAGGCCAACAAATCTGTCCAATTTTGAGAGGAGTACAAGCTCACAGTAAACACCTGGACCAGTGCCCGATGCGTGGAGTGGAAGATTTGTATGCAAAACTAGCTGGAGGGTGTTCCTTTACAAAACTTGACATGAGCCATGCCTATTTACAGGTGAAGCTAGATCCAATGTGCAGAAAATTTGTGACCATAAATATCGATAGGAGGTTATTTGAATATACCCGCCTCCCATTTGGGATCTTATTCTAGGGGCTTTTCACAGTAACTTCATTGAAGTCTACTTGTGACAATAAGCGATTATTATTATTATTGTTGGAGATGTGAAAGTAGGAAGACAAGTGCCAGCTGGAGGTCCATCATGATACTCCGTTAAACTGCACCATGAAACTTTGATGTCCCTCCTTCTGCACATTAAATCTACTTCCTAGTCACCCATTCAAACCTTTCTTCTCCTCTAGATCTCACACAGGATAAAGAACAAAATATGATAATGATCTGACAGACCCCTATTCACGGCCTGTCATTCACCTCGCCATGCAAAACAGCAAGTCAGAGACAGCTGAGTGCATTAGATAGGAACCATAGGGAGCACACAGGATGAGGCACAGAACTTAGAGGGTGAACTGGATTATCCAAGCTAAGGTGTGCATGGTCAAATGTTACACAAGCCCCTTGAGGTAGCCTGCTAGCGTAAAAAATTAGGATGGTGGTGGCCTTCCCACCCATTCAATGTCTGGAAGCTAAGGTGGAGGTGAGCTGCAGATCAGATTTCACGATAAAGTATAAATAATTGATGCTTCCCTCATGAGGTGCGGCCTCCATAGGCACTAACACTGGGCCAACAGGCAGCAGAAGCTCCTTGATTTCCATGTTCAAAGTAAGAGTATCATAATTGTCCTGCAGCACTTGACTGGTTTGAACTGTCACCATTCATTTTCCCCATCTTCTTCCAAACGGTACAGGAGTATTCCCAAAGCAAATCCCATTCTGCCCTCTCTAAAATGGAGTTGTGAAAATATGAAATATGTGCAGGAGGAGGCACAAAGGTAGAAATTGTAGCAGTAGTCAGAAGCAGAAAAAGATTCAAAATAATTCAAGTAAGGATTGAGAAAAAAGTTTTATCTTTTGTCATCCTTTAAAATTAGTTTGGTCTTTTCTGTAGCAAATAGCAAACATTGGACACCTGCATATTTTGCAGGCAAAAAAATGCAGACATGTGACACCACATGGGGGTTCCCTCATTTAAATCTGGCTGCCCCAATTTGGGTGGATGCTTTGGGAGTCTGCAGGAACAATATGGGAAAAGTGATAGGTAGGGATCTGTTTAATGGGACCCACCTAGTTTTCACGCTGCCCTGGTACCACCTGAAAATAATGCAGCATTGAAGGAAAAATCTAGCCGACCAACATTCCACAATATTAGATTTCAGTGACTAACTAAATCAGTTGTCTGATCTTAACATGTTTATAGCATCACAGGTCACTGGATTAATTGGGAAAAAAACACCAGATATGCCCATCACCAATCTAATAATAATAAATGTCAACAGGTTCAATAGAGGCCAATTCCTAAACGTCTCTGTAAGTACAGGTATGATGAAATTGACAGAGGTCAGTCAAACTGTTTGAAGAAAAATCTACTGGCTCTTCAACTGGTAACCCTCTTTTGTTCAGAAGAAGATGTTGGTCTCCCTCTAATCTCTCTATGGATGATTGTTATTCGTCGGTCCATAGTCAGTTTATGTAATCCTGTCATCTGAGAGTACCTTTAAGAAATGGGTGTTTAAGAAATGTACCTTTAAGAAATGGGTGTTTATCAGTGATGTCAGAGTGTGGGTGGAGCTGGGCTGTCTGTCAGCTTTTTTCTTTCGTTTTAGGCTGTTTGCTGCAGGGTGTGTTTTAGTTTCGTTTTCAGAGCTGGATAGCTGCAGTCACAGCCAGAAGGTGTATGAGTCTCTCTCTCTGTAATCTAAAAACTGTAAATCGATCCTTTGGTGATTTAAAACTAATAACTGCTCTCAGTAGTGACTTTAATCTGGTGTGCTTCTGTTAAAAGTTTTGTTTTTAAGTCTTATGGATGTTAAAAGGAAAGCTTAAAGGATTACTTAGTGTTGAAGTCTTTGGGGGTTGTATTTGAATTAATGGTTACTAAGATGTTCACTGTATGTTTTAAAAAGGTTAACTTGAGTTCATAGAATAAACATTATTTTGCTTTAAAAAATACTTTTCCATTTCTGCTGTACCACACCTGTAGAGTGGGCCGTGTGCTCCCCATACCACAATCTATTAAAAGTTGTGGGTCAGGTGAACTCCATGATACACTTTTGGGTTCTCTAAACCCTGGCCCATAACAATCCAATGACTCAACTGGCAATGAAAGCATTAAATACTGCAGCTAAGATACCTGTCATCATTGGTCTTGCTGGGGACCACATGCAAATCAATAACAAATATATATGTGATGTTTTTTAAGATCATTGAATCATAGAATCCCTACAGTGCAGAAGGCGGCCATTTGGCCCATCGAGCCTGCACCGACCATTCGAAAGACCACCCTACACAGACGGAATTGAACCCGGGCCGCTGGCGCTGTGAGGCAGCATTGCTAACCACTGTGCCACCGTGCTACACAATTCATCAATTTATCAATAAAATTTTATTCTAATCCAATTTCACTAGCAATAAGGACATCTTATTACCAATTAAAAGACCAACAAATTATGATTTTAATTCACACACGAATTTGCACATTGCTATGTTTTTGTTACATAGTTACAAGTTAATTATTCAGAATGAAAACAGAGTTTTTCTTGCAGCTAAATGTCTCGCCCTATTATCGAGAATGTGGGACCACACCCAATGACACTCTCTTTGAATGTAAGCCATCCAGTAGGACTGCTGTTTCTTGTTTTGCTTCATTGATTGAGGGCAGCATGTTAGCATTGTGGTTAGCACAATTGCTTCACAGCTCCAGGGTCCCAGGTTCGCTTCTGGCTTGGGTCACTGTCTGTGCGGAGTCTGCACATTCTCCCCATGTGTGCGTGGGTTTCCTCCGGGTGCTCCGGTTTCCTCCCACAGTCCAAAGATGTGCAGGTTAGGTGGATTGGCCATGCTAAATTTCCCTTAGTGTCCAAAATTTCCCTTAGTGTTGGGTGGGGTTACTGGGTTGTGGGGATAGGGTGGAGGTGTGGACCTTGGGTAGGGTGCTCTTTCCAAGAGCCGGTGCAGACTCAATGGGCCGAATGGCCTCCTTCTGCAGTGTAACTTCTATTTATCTATCTATCTGATAACCCTTTCAGGTTTGATAAAGGTGCACATGGAATTTATGAGACTTATCTTAAAAGAGGTTACAATAACTCACTTGGCAGTATAGAACTTGAATATGGTTAAAAGAGAGACATGTTTCTGCACCTTCCATCTGACACTCTTCAGGACAAATACAAGAACGGCAAATTTTAAACAATCACAACAATTTATACAACAGAAGAAAAGCGTGTTGATTGGTTGGCAAGACAACTCCAATTGGATGAGGCATCACCATGGAAAAAGCAACAGAGAACTATAGGCTCCCCCCAACTCCCAGGTAATTCAAGAGAGGTGCAAGACTTGAACATATTCCTTTGTTTGCAGAGAGAGGGTCACTGTGTATGAACGCATGTCACATCTAGCAAGCATAATGAGCCATGTTACACGCTCTTAAATTGGTTGTTAGTATTGCTAATAGCATATTAAGGATTGTTCAGCAATGGCTATCTAGCCACATCACAACATCACATCTAAGAGTAGAAGCTTTGTTTTGGGTTTTGAAATCACGGGCTGGTTGACTATGGTCTGTCCTCTGCCATATTCTGAACAACTGAGGGAACATGCTGTTTGATTCACTCATCCTTTAGCATGTACAACCTATGCACCTGACGTTGCACAGTCACTGAAGTTCATACATGATACTGCTCAATTGTGTTAAATAAATCTATCACACTGTTTGAATGCAGTGACTGCGTTAGTGGGCGGCACAGTAGTTAGCACTGCTGCCTCACAACACCAGGGACCCGGGGTTGATTCCAACCTCTGGTGACTGTCTGTGTGGAGTTTGTACGTTCTCCCCGTGTCTGCGTGGGTTTCCTCTGGATGTTTGATTTCCTCCCACAGTCCAAAGATGTACAGGTTAGGTGGATTGGCCATTCTAAATTGCACCTTTATGTCCAAAGGTAAGGGGAGGTTAAGGGTTACGGGGATAGGGCTGTTAGGAGTGGGCCTAGGTAGAGTGCACTTTCGGAGGATCGGTGCAGACCTGATGTGCAGAATGGCCTCCTTCTGCACAGTCGGGAACCTATGGTATTTCTGGTACAACGGTCCATGTGTCAACAATCCTCTGTATTAAAAATATACTCAAATATTTCCTTCTTTTGGTGATAATCTTAAATAACAACAGACCAAATAGTAGAAACAGTTCTTCTCTGTTACCATATCAACTTTAAACATAATCTCTGCCCCTCATTATATTAACAGTTCCAAAATACAACTGTCCCAGACCTTTTACTCTCAAATAAAATAGTTCCCCTGCCTCCCCTCCCCATGACCCCAGACCCACGATCCCCTCCCACCCCCATAATTTACATTTGGCCTCCTCCGCTCCACAACCTGGGACTCTGACAACAGCCAACTCCCCAGTGGTGCTGCTGAACACAAGAACCTCTGGCCGCTTACTGGCCAGGAGATCACGTAGGTGAGACTTCAGCCCCTGAAGTCATGATTCCAGGGAAAGGCCTGCCTAATTGGCTTGTGGAACAGTGGGCCTTCCTGAAAAGAGGTTGCATGGGTCTCTTGCTGGCTCTCCAGCCATTAGAGAAGACTCCCATATCTCAACAAGATTTCGCCCAAGGTCACTGTTTAATGTATCATCTGAAACATAGCAACTCCAACAGCTTAATGTTGCACTGAATAATCTAGCTTGATTATATACTCATGTATCTTGAGAAGGGCTTGAATCATTGGCTTGAAAACAAGAGCATAATTCAATTTATTATATGCCCTTTCAGTCTTCTCTCTTCAGGAGTGACTGGGGGAGGACCTAGGTTGGGTGCTCTTTCAGCAGGTCAATGCAGACTCAATGGGCCGAATGGCCTCCTTCTGCACTGTAAGAATCCTATGATTCTACAATTCTCGTATTTTCCAGTAACAGGATGCTGCCATCAGTCCAAAACGATGTTCTGCTGCCACACAATTGAAGTGAAATGAAAATGAAAATCGCTTATTGTCACAAGTAGACTTCAATGAAGTTACTGTGAAAAGCCCCTAGTCGCCACATTCCGGCGCCTGTTCGGGGAGGCTGTTGCGGGATGTTACGGTTACAATTGAGCAATATCATGATGATCTTTATGAGAGCAAGACAAAAAGCTTCAGCAACATGTCTCTTTTTTCAGCAATATTCAAATTACAATAAATACAATAAAACAGAATGCTTTTGCCATGAAGTACAGGATTATTCATAGAATTTACAGTGCAGAAGGAGGCCATTCGGCCCATTGAGTCTGCACCCGTTCTTGGAAAGAGCACCCTACTTAAGCCCACACCTCCAACCTATCCCGTACCCCAGCAGCAGCTATTCTGTTTATTTTTGTTGGTATAAAGTATTTACAGAATTTCTAAAAGCTATATATGCTGCATGCAGCTCTCAAAAGCACTTCAAAGTAAATAGTGTTCATTTTACTTTTTCATTTTGTTCTATTCATGCAACTGGGGAAGCAGTTATATTTGAATATCGAGGCTAACAATCCATGCAACGACCTCAACTGATACAGTGGGCTGGATTCTCCGCTTCCCCAGCCGCATGTTTCTCGGTGTCAAGACATTCACTGATGGCAGGATTCTAACTTCCACCATGGCGGAGGCGGAAGAGACTCTCCCCACTGCGCATGCGCGGGAAACTGACAGCGGTGCAGACTCGATGGGCCAAATGGCCTCCTTCCGCACCGTAAATTCTATGATACCTCTATGATTATGATACAACCTCATCTTCGAGTCTAATTGATCGTGCATCAACTAATTTTACAATATTTGTTTTTGTTAGGCAGGGCCCGGGACAGTGAGTAGACAAGGTGCAAACCACCAGGGCCCAGGGGCTGGGGGAAGGGTGACAGGCACATTGTTGTAAATGGCGTCCTCATTATTGTCCAGACTGAGCAACCAGAGCTTCAGACTTGAAAGACCGGCTGAAAAAAAAATTACTGCAAGTAGGAACTGTTGCTTC
Organism: Scyliorhinus torazame; assembly: GCF_047496885.1. Classification (NCBI taxonomy): domain Eukaryota; kingdom Metazoa; phylum Chordata; class Chondrichthyes; order Carcharhiniformes; family Scyliorhinidae; genus Scyliorhinus; species Scyliorhinus torazame. The sequence continues at coordinate 72,097,242 of NC_092720.1, forward strand.
TGACGTCCAAGCAGCTTTGTAGTTCCAACTTTTTTTTTAAGTCCGCTGGTCATTCACAAAGCTTCCCAAGGTCTTTTTCACTCTCAGCAACTGTCAAGTTTTTCAAAAAGCACTGATCTGCACATTGTTTTCATATAAGTTTGCATCCATCAGAAAGTTGGAGCGCTGCTTGCATTGAAAGGATTGGGTAGGGGGTGGGCTTAATCATGCATTGTATTCCCATGTCCATTTGTTGGGGCTATCAAATTTGGCCTCCCTGTCTCAAATTACACCAATGAATCCCAAAATATCATTTTCTTTTCGAAAATGGCACACAAATCTTGCACCTCTTGAGCAGTATCACCCCTAGCCACCATATTTAAATTACACAAAGTTGCTGATTGATTACAGAGGTTGGGAGCTGGTATCATCTTGTTTCCTTATGGCAGTGAGATCAAAATGGCGAGTTGAATCAAAGAGCTGTCTTCTGGTTGTCCGCCCACTCAGACTTTCATGCAAACCACGATCGAGGCAGCTTGTCCTCCTGCTGGAAACAGGTGGAGCCTCAATAATAAATGCAAATCAGTGTCAGATAGCAGTTACCATAGTTAGCATTGCCAACAACAGTTTTGACTCAGATCTGCATTGCTACCGTTGGTTCCTGCACCTGGCCACTCCTGCACCATTGACAATACAAATCTGAGAGGTGGCCATTTCTTGTGAAAATCAAAGAGCTCCTCATTTGCTCTCGTACAAACTGCAAGTTTTCTGAGACATTTTGCTTGCATTATACTGTTGTTTCCAGCTGCTTAGACAATTTTCATAGCAGTTACTGGAGAATGTTCTGAACTCACGAGGGTTTTCTGGAGCCAAATCCTTTTCTTCATGTGGGTACTTCTGTCAATTCCGCTCCGGCAATCGGAGGAGGAAGAGCAACAGCAAAAGAAAAGGGCTAGAAGAGCTGTAGGAGATGTGGCTGACTATGGGTTTATAGTCTCAGGGCAACATAGCTGCAGTTTTTTTTTAAATTTAGAGTACCCAATTCATTTTTTTAAATTAAGGGGCGATTTAGCGTGGCCAATCCATCTAGCTTGTACATCTTTTGGGTTGTGGGGGCGAAACCCACGCAAACACGGGAAGAATATGCAAACTCCACACGGTCAGTGGCCCAGAGCCGGGATCAAACCTGGGACCTCGGCGCCATGAGGCCGCAGTGCTAACCCACTGCAGCACTGTGCTGCCCTGAGCTGTCACTACTGCTACAAGCACTGAAATGAACTAAACCAACTGGCACACCATTGCCTTTTGCAACCAATATCACTGAAGCCTCGGAACTCTCTACACTTAGCTCCTTCGTACTGTCAGTTAAACTCAGATTCTGAGAAAAGGAACTGACTGCAGAGTCATGATTGGAGTAACAGTAAATTGCGGGAAGAAAAGAGCTGCTCCTCCAATCGCAGATTCTGGGTAGGATTCTCCGTTGCCCGACTCCGATATCATAATCGGCGATCGGGTGGAGAATCCCTTCCTACACCCAAATCGGGGGCGGTGCCAGTTTGAGTCTCTGTCCCCTCGGAACCAACATCATCGCGTCACACATCACACGTCATTGGAATGGCGTTGGTGCGTCATCGGAAGGCCCTTCCCCGATATGCCAAGTTCCCGACCGCGCGGTTGACGTGTGGTCTGAGGGGACGGGAACCCAGCGTGGCGGCCGCCGACTATGTCCAGCGCCACCACCGTCGGCCGGGAACCGTGCCGCTGGCCGAAGGCTTCTGTGAAGGCTGAGGGGCTGGTGGCGGGTGGCCAGGGGGTGGGATTATCCTGTGGGGCCGCATTCGGCAGGTCGGGTCCACGCACTGCCGGCGGTATGTTGTACGGCGCTACAGGTCTTCACCGTGCGCATGTGCGGCCACGGACCCAGTCATTCTCTGTATGTTTTTGGCGCGGGAGCCGGGAATTTTTCCATCACCGCTGTTCATACCTCACCGGTCCCGGAATCAGAGAGGGTTCGCAGCCAATTCTGGCACCGTGAAACGCTACAGTTGCCACACCGGCGTCGGCACTTTGCTCCAGAATCAGAGAATCCAGCCCTCTGTCTCTCCAACAATGGATAAATGCAGGCTCTTCTTTACATTCATTGATTTCTGGTGATTAACTTGCTAAGCAGGTTGTGCAGGTCCTCTGCATGGTGTGACGCTGTCTGCTCCTCTCTCCCTCATGCCGATTAGTTGATTGAGGCCATCTAGCAATGTTCTTCATTTTACGTATGAAAAAGAAGTGAATATGTTATAATGTTTGAATAGGTCTGCAGGTGTGAATGTCCTGCTGAATGTTTTCTTTATTTGAAGCTCTCATATTATCTTTCCTGGAAGTTGATAAGACCTATTGAATACAATCGACAGGGGAGACTAATAAGGCAAGCCTGTGCGTTCAGTGCGTGATGTACTCATTCCTCCAGCTCCTCCAGTCACAGGTTTCCTCCCACCTGCCAGAAACAGAATTTATGACTGAAAAGGGTGGAAGTAAGGGAGCTGGCCACCATATGCAGGAGTCTTTCAGCTACACTGTACAATTTGTAACAACATCTTCTGGGAGGCCAATGAAAAGAAATAGAAGATGAAAGAACAGGAGGGAGTCTGTGCTGGACATGAGGTGAGTAGGCCCAGGTGAGCTGTCACTTGGCCGCTCACCAGGCCGGACCCAGCCCAGCTGTGATCCGCTTCTGCAGCTCAAGGCCCTCCCTGGGAACTGGAGCCTCACTTCTAGTGATACTGAGTTACATTGAGTGAGGTGAGTGAGTGCTGTGTCAGTGTATCCAGGAAGGGAGAATGGAGCTTAGGTAACACCGAGTGAACGAGAGCGCCCCCTTCCCACCACGCATATCCCCCCCCCCCCCCCCACCCCGCTCCCCCAACTCTCTCTCTCCCTCTTTTCCATCGATAACTCTCTGACAATGAAACAATGTGAGTTGTAGCATGGAGACAGTCTTTCTTTTCCATAAAGAACAAGATTATACAAAACAAAAAGTGAAAGGTTTTATAAAAGTTAAGACTCCTGAAACCAAAGAGGAAATGCTGGAAAATCTCAGCAGCTTTGGCAGCATCTGTAGGGAGAGAAAAGAGCTAATGTTTCGAGTCCAGATGACCCTTTGTCAAAGCTAAAAGACAGAGAAAGTGGGAAATATTTATACTGTGGAGTGAGAGAATGAAAGATGAGTCATAGCCTCAGAAACCAAGGGAACAGGGTGCTGAAAGAACAAAGAACAAAAGAAATGTACAGCACAGGAACAGGCCCTTCGGCCCTCCAAGCCCGTGCCAACCATGCTGCCCAACTAAACTACAATCTTCCACACTTCCTGGGTCCGTATCCCTCTATTCCAATCCTATTCATGTATTTGTCAAGATGCCCCTTAAATGTCACTATCGTCCCTGTTTCCACCACCTCCTCCGGTAGCGAGTTCCAGGCACCCACTACCCTCTGTGTAAAAAACTTGCCTCGTACATCTACTCTAAACCTTGCCCCTCTCACCTTAAACCTATGCCCCCTAGTAATTGACCCCTCTACCCTGGAGAAAAGCCTCTGACTATCCACTCTGTCTATGCCCCTCATAATTTTGTAGACCTCGATCAGGTCGCCCCTCAACCTCCGTCATTCCAGTGAGAACAAACCGAGTTTATTCAACCACTCCTCATAGCTAATGCCCTCCATACCAGGCAACATTCTGGTAAATCTCTTCTGCACCCTCTCTAAAGCCTCCACAGCCTTCTGGTAGTGTGGCGACCAGAATTGAACACTATACTCCAAGTGTGGCATAACTAAGGTTCTATACAGCTGCAACATGACTTGCCAATTTTTATACTCAATGCCACCGATTTGCCCGTGTTATCCCCGGCAGACACTGTCAGGATCAAGATACCAGATGGTGGCTGGTCTGCTCCAGCTGTCGTTGTTCGGCAGGCTGCGCCCCGCTCGTATGTTGTACTTATGGCTGCAGGAAGCCTGGACACTATGCAACCTTGTGCAGGTCTGCACCACCAGTCAGTGGCCAGCGCTCCCAATTCCGACGACGGCGTGTTCAGCAACGATTACAAGATTCTGATCCTGGCAGCACAATGGATCCAGAGGAAGAATGCCTGGACTCCGCCTACTGTGCGGGCATCATTACCAAATGTGAATATGCCACATCCAACTCATCACAAAGTCAATCCATCCTCGCTGTGGATTCTGCGGACGAATGGCGTGCGGTGATGCAGGTCAATCACTGCTCCATCCAGTTTAAGCTGGACACAGGTGCTTCTGCAGCCTCCTCTCACAGGCAGATTTCAAACACATCAAGAAGCCCCCAAGGTCCTTCCAGCAGCCTGCAGGCTCCTGGACTACAACAGAAATGCCATCACGGCACTGGGATCCTGCCATCTACTCGTCTCCAACCGGAGCACCCATGCACGGTTACGTTTTGAAATTGTCAAGCCAGACAGGGCATCCCGACTTGGCACGCATGCCTGCACGCAGCTGAACCTCGTGCAGCAGGTTTACACAACGACATCTTCCAATCTTCAGGCCGGCATTGACGACATCCTCGCTCAGTATCCGGATGTGTTTGACGGGATGGGCATGCTGCCATATCGATACAATATTCTGCTACGACCTGATGCCAAGCCAGTGATCCACGCACCACGCCGGGTCCCGGCTCCGCTGAGGGAGCGCCTGAAGGCACAGCTCAAGGATCTTCAGCAACAGGGCATCATTTCCAAGGTAACCGAACCGACTGACTGGGTCAGCTCGATGGTATGCGTTTGAAAGCCTTCGAAGACCTGTGCATCTGCATTGATCCCAAGGGTCTCAATAGAATATAATGCGTGAACACTACCCCATCCCGAAGCGGGAGGAACTCACCAGTGAGATGGCACACACACGTTTTTTCACCTAGTTAAATGTGTCACATGGATTTTGGCAAATCCAGCAGAAGGCTTTGCACCTTCAACACACCGTTTGGCAAATACTGCTATAATCGCATGCCATTTGGCATTGGCTCGGCATCGGAGATCTTCCATCGCATGATGGAGCAGATGATGGGGAGCATTGAAGGACCTTGTGTGTACGTGGATGACATCATCATATGATCCACGACCCCTGAAGAGCCTGTTTCCAGTCTCCAGCAGATATTCCGCCGTGTCCATGCCAATGGCCTGAAGCTGAACAGGTCCAAATGTTGCTTTGGCATGTTGACACTCAGATGCGACCAGATCTCTCAGCAGGACGTGCGCCCGGACGCAGACAAGGTCAAGGTCATTGAAGCCATGAAGGTCCCTGAAGACAAGAAGGCGGTGTTGCGCTTCCTGGGCATGGTCAATTTTCTGGGCAAGTTCATCCCAAACCTGGCCTCACACACCACCGCCCTACGAAACCTGGTGAAAAAATGATTTGAGTGGAAGGCAGCACATCAGGCAGAGTGGTTGGAACTGAAAGCCAAGCTCACCACTACACCCGTCTTGGCATTTTTCGACCCAGACAGGGAGACGAAGATCTCGACAGATGCGAGCCAGGATGGCATCGGTGCGATACTGCTTCAACGCGATGACACTTCATCCTGGGCACCGGTAGTCTACGCATCGAGGGCCATGACGCCCACCGAAACAAGATATGCGCAAATAGAGAAGGAGTGCCTGGGCCTTCTCACTGGCATTCTTAAGTTTCACGACTATGTCTACAGCCTGCCGACATTTACTGTCGAGACGGATCATAGGCCTCTGGTCCACATTATCCACACATACCTGAACGACATGACGCCTCGGTTGCAGTGCGTCCTCCTCAAACTCGAAGGTACGACTTTGACCTAGTGTACACGTCTGGCAAGGAGCTCATCAACGCTGATGCATTGTCCCGCTCCATCATATTGTCCAGTGGACCACTGGAAATCATCCGGCAGATTAAATCACAGGTGCAGCTGTGTTAGCACCCTCCCGGCGTCTGATGAGAAGGTGGTTCATATCTGCGAGGAAACAGCCAAAGACCCCCTCGTGCAGCGTGTCATGCACCACCTCGTCAATGGCTGGCAAAAAGAGCAGTGCCCTCAATTTTACAATGTAAAGGACGACCTGACGGTGATTGATGGTATCCTCCTCAAGCTGGACCAGATTGTCATTCCACTCAGTCTCCAGAGCTTGGTGCTCCGTCAAATCCATGAGGGACACCTGGGCATCGAGAAATGCAGATGCAGAGTCAGGCAGGCTGTCTCCTGGCCCGGTATTAGCCAGGACATCTCGAACATGGTCCTCAACTGTGCGACCTGTCAATGTTTCCAGCCAGCGCAGAGCAAGGTTACGCTCCAGCAGCATGAAATCGAGACCTTCCCGTGGTCCAAGGTTGGCATCGACCTCTTTCGTGAAAATGGTCGTGACTACGTGTTGATTATTGACTATTTCTCCAATTACCCTGAAGTTGTGAAGCTCTCAGACCTCACATCTCGGACCGTCATCAAGGCCTGTAAGGAGACGTTCTCCAAGCATGGTATCCCACTCACTGTCATGAGTGACAATGGCCCGTGCTTCAACAGCCACAAGTGGTCTATGTTTGCCATACCATTTCAAACATGTCACTTCGAGCCCACACTATCCGCAATCCAATGGGAAGGTTGAAAAAGGGGTGCACATTGTGAAACAGCTCATCTGCAAGGCCGCGGATTCTGCTTCTGACATCTGCCTCGCGCTGCTTGCGTACAGGGCGACCCCACTGTCCACTGGCATGTCGCCGGCTCAACTCCTGATGAACAGGGACCTGCGGACGACACTTCCAGCCATACACTTGTCCAACCTGGATCACCTCCCGGTGCTGCAGAAGGTGCAGCAGCTCCGAAACCAGCAAAAGCAGAGCGATGATGCTCATGCCACCGATCTGCCAGTGTTATGTCCGGCAGACACTGTCAGGATCAAGATACCGGATGGTGGCTGCTCTGCTCCAGCTGTCGTTGTTCAGCAGGCTGCGCCCCGCTCGTATGTTGTACGTATGGCTGATGGTTCTGTTGTGCAACGAAACAGACGGGCACTGCGCAAAGTTGCCTGCCCGCAACCGCTTTCTTCTCCGTTTCCGTCCGTTTTTTTGCCACCTCCTGATACCTCGAACTACGAGGCCACCAGTCAGGCTTCTATCCCGCCTGTCAAGGCGCCGTTGTCCCCACCACCACCTCTCTGGCGGTCAACAAGGATCAGTCGCAAGCCCCAGAGACTGGACTTATGAACATTTGTTTTGTTTGCTATGTTCTGTCTTCACATGTAAATATGTTCACATATGCCGCCGCTTGTAAATATGTTAATATATGCCACCACTCATAGAGAACTGAGCTAACTGTGCTACTGGTTCAATAAATCAGATTGAACTAACTTCAAGGTCTGGAGTACCTTTTGGTTAAAGCTGCATCCAGTTGCAGTCCGTGTTATCCCAGGGTACATAACACGACAGGCCATTAACAGTGAGACGGTGCGAGAGGAGTGGGGTCATTAACAGTGAGACGGTGTGAGAGGAGTGAGGCCATTAACAGTGAGACGGTGTGAGAGGAGTGGGGTCACTAACAGTGAGACGGTGTGAGAGGAGTGAGGCCATTAACAGTGAGACGGTGCGAGAGGAGTGGGGTCATTCACAGTGAGACGGTGTGGGAGGTGTGTGGTCATTAACAGTGAGACGGTGTGAGAGGAGTGAGGCCATTAACAGTGAGACGGTGTGAGAGGAGTGAGGCCATTAACAGTGAGACGGTGTGGGAGGTGTGTGGTCATTAACAGTGAGATGGTGCGAGAGGAGTGGGGTCATTCACAGTGAGACGGTGTGAGAGGAGTGAGGCCATTAACAGTGAGACGGTGTGAGAGGAGTGAGGCCATTAACAGTGAGACGGTGCGAGAGGAGTGGGGTCATTCACAGTGAGACGGTGTGAGAGGAGTGAGGCCATTAACAGTGAGACGGTGTGGGAGGTGTGTGGTCATTAACAGTGAGATGGTGCGAGAGGAGTGGGGTCATTCACAGTGAGACGGTGTGAGAGGAGTGAGGCCATTAACAGTGCAGCTGTGTGAGAGGAATGAGGCCATTAACAGTGAGACGGTGCGAGAGGTGTGTGGTCATTAACAGTGAGATGGTGCGAGAGGAGTGGGGTCATTAATAGTGAGGTGGTGTGAGAGGAGTGAGGCCATTAACAGTGAGACGGTGTGAGAGGAGTGAGGCCATTAACAGTGAGACAGTGTGAGAGGTGTGTGGTCATTAACAGTGAGACGGTGTGAGAGGAGTGAGGCCATTAACAGTGAGACAGTGTGAGAGGAGTGAGGCCATTAACAGTGAGACGGTGTGAGAGGAGTGAGGCCATTAACAGTGAGACAGTGTGAGAGGTGCGTGGGCATTAACAGTGAGATGGTGCGAGAGAAGTGAGGCCATTAATAGAGTAGCTGTGCAAGAGGAGTGAGGCCATTAACAGTGAGACGGTGCGAGAGGAGTGGGGCCATTAACAGTGAGACAGTGCGAGAGGAGTGGGGCCATTAACAGTGAGACAGTGCGAGAGGAGTGGGGCCATTAACAGTGAGACGGTGTGAGAGGAGTGGGGCCATTAACCGAGGACCCGAGGGAGCCTTTTCGCTGTTATAACAAAGAACAGGCTGTCCCCGAATCAAAACCACCAGCCGCTGTCGGTGCACAGCATTGATCCAGACGACGAGTGGTGCGCCACCCTGACGGTCAACTGATCCCAGATATGATTCCGCCTGGACACTGGTGCTTCCGCTAATCTCCTAGCATGGTCGTCCTATCAGACTCTTGGGGTTAAACCAACCATTCTCCCGTCGACCTGCCAACTAGTGGACTACAATGGCAACGTCATTCCTGCTCCCAGTTCATGCCAACTCAAAGTGATGTACAACTTGCGAAAAGCCATCCTTCCCTTCGAGATCGTGGGCTCCTTGAAGGACTCTCTGCTAGGCGTGCAAACCCCTAAACCTCGTTCAACGAGTACACTCTCTCTCTCCAGAGGACACGTCTGCCTTCCAGGATTTGGACTTCAGGGCGCAACTCAATGCCATCATCGACCAGCACCGCGACATTTTAGAAGGCATGGGCACGCTTCCATACACTTACAAAATCCTGCTCAAACAAGATGCCACGCCTGTAGTTCATGCACCTCACAGAGTCCCTGCACCCCTCAAGGACCGCCTCAAGCAGCAGCTGCAGGACCTCCAGGACCAAGGAGTGCTCTCCAGAGTGACGGAACCAACTGATTGGGTCAGTTCCATGGTGTGCGTAAAGAAGCCCTCCGGCGAGCTCCGGATCTTCATTGACCCAAAGGATCTGAATTGCAACATAATGAGGGAGCATTACCCTATCCCCAAGCGCGAGGAGATCACGTGTGAGATGGCTCGGGCCAACATCTTCACCAAATTTGACGCTTCGAAAGGATTCTGGCAAATTCAATTAGACATGTCCAGCAGAAAGCTGTGTACCTTTAATACCCCGTTTGGCAGATACTACTACAACAGGATGCCGTTTGGGATTATATCGGCATCAGAAGTGTTCCACCGGATCATGGAGCAAATGATGGAGGGCATTGAGGGTGTGCGCGTCTATGTTGATGACATCATCATTTGGTCCATCCAGGAGCATATCAGTCGCCTCCAGCGCATTTTCAAACGAATACGGGACCAAGGCCTTCGCCTCAACAGAGCCAAATGTTCCTTCGGCCAGACGGAACTCAAGTTCCTAGGGGACCACATATCCCGGTTGGGTGTGCGGCCGGATGCGGACAAGGTGGCAGCCATCACGACCATGCAGAAGCCAGCGATTTTTGGGCATGGTCAACTTCCTGGGGAATTTCATCCCCAACCTCGCCTCCCATACCACAGTTCTCCGGAACCTGGTCAGGAAGACGACAGACTTCCAATGGCTTCCTGCCCACGAGCGCGAATGGGAGGAGCTTAAGACCAAGCTTACCACAGTCCCGGGATTGGCATTTTTTGATCCCACAAAGGAAACAAAAATTTAAACGGATGCCAGCCAATCCGGCATTGGGGCGGTGCTCCTGTAACGCGATGAGGTCTCATCATGGGCCCCCGTTGCATATGCGTCACGTGCCATGAACCCCACGGAACAGTGCTACGCGCAGATCGAAAAGGAGTGCCTGGGCCTGTTGACTGGGGTCGACAAATTTCATGATTACGTGTACGGCCTCCCCCAATTCACTGTCGAGACCGACCATCGACCGCTGGTCAACATTATACAAAAAGACCTGAATGATATGACCCCTCGCCTCCAGCGCATTCTGCTTAAACTCCTGCGGTATGACTTCCAGCTCCTATACACCCCGGGCAAGGACCTGATCATAGCCGACGCTCTGTCCAGGGCAGTCAACACCCCGTGTGACCCAGAGGGGTTCGTCTGCCAGGTTGACGCTCATGTGGCCTTCATGGACTCCAATCTGCCGGCCACGGATGAACGCCTTATCCACATTCGCCGCAAGACTGCGGCTGACCCCCTACTACAGTGTGTCATGCGCCACATGATGGCTCAAGGGCCAATGCCCGCAGTTCGACAATATCAGAGACGATCTGGCAGTAGTCGATGGTGTCCTCCTGAAGCTGGACCACATCGTAATCCCACACAGCATGCGCCAGCTCGTTTTTGAACAGCTACATGACGGCTATCTTGGCGTGGAAAAGTGCCGCAGAGGGCCCGAGAGGCTGTGTACTGGCCCGGCATCAATGAGGACATCGCCAACACAGTGCTCAACTGCCCCACCTGTCAGCGTTTCCAGCCGGCCTAAGCACGTGAGACCCTACATCCCCATGAGTTGGTCACGTCCCCTTGGTCTAAGGTAGGCGTTGGCCTGTTCCATGCACTCGGCAGGGACTATGTTCTGATTGTAGACTATTTTTTGAACTACCCGGAGGTCGTACGCCTGCACGACATCACATCAGTGGCGGTCATCCATGCCTGCAAGGAGACCTTTGCTCGTCACGGCATCCCACTCACTGTGATGTCGGACAATGGCCCCTGCTTCGCGAGCCAGGAATGGTTCAACTTTTCCAGAAGGTATAACTTTGTGCATGTGACATCCAGTCCCCTGCACCCCCAATCCAATGGCAAAGCGGAAAAGGGCGTCCACATCATCAAACGGCTCCTCTGCAAGGCTGCCGATGCAGATCTGACTTCTACCTCGCCTTGCTGGCCTATCGTTCGGCCCCACTCTCCACGGGCCTGTCGCCAGCCCAGCTGCTCATGGGTCGCACCCTCAGGACCACGGTGCCATCCATTAACGTCTCAGACCTCGACCACGTTCCGGTCCTTCAGCAGATGCAACAGTCTCGTGCACAACACAAGGCGGCGCATGACGCTCGGGCGACTGATCTCCCTGCTCTGGCGCTGGATGACAACGTCCGCATCCATCTTCCGGAGGGTGGCTGGTCTGCAACTGCTGTGGTTCTTCAGCTGGTGGCTCCCCGCTCGTTCCTGGTTCGTCTGCCAGATGGTTCCATTCGCCGCCGCAATCGGCGTGCCCTTCGTCTCGTTCCACGCTCGCTACGTGATCCTCCACCGGTGCCACGCCCTCCTGTTGTCCCCAACCTGGACTATGTGGAGATTCTGAATACTCTGCATCCTCCTCACTCTGCCGTGGCCCAGCCCATTCCTCTGCCGGTGGCTCCTGACCCACCCTTGAGGCGGTCAACCAGAATTCGTCGCCCACCTCAGACTTGACTTATGAGTTTTATGATGTTGGACTCTTTGATCTGTTCTGTTATCCTGTTTCATCGTTCCAGTAGTTTGTATATAATGTTCATTTCATTGTTGGTGTGACACCCTATTTCTCGGCACCAGGCACCTTCCCGTGTAAATAGATTAGCCTCATGTACATAGTCATGTAAATAACACGCACACACATAGTCAGGTGCATTCACGACACAATATTTATTGTCACGTATTCTTTATATAAAAGGGGGATGTCATAATATACACCAGGATATCATGGTACAGACACACACACACACACACACTGATGGACATGCAGTGGGACCAATCAGCATACACAACACCGCAGCCAATCACCAGTGAGAGCACACGCACTATAAAGACAGGGGACAAGAGAGATCCCGTTCATTCTAGTAGCAGCCAGCTCAGAGCACAGAGCTCACAGCCTGCAACACAGACATTCACCATGTGTTCAGTGCATCACCTGGTTAGGACTAGGCAAGGGTCAACAGTTAAAGCTGGTATTGCATTTACCCACAGTTCAAGTATGTTAATTTAGTTAACCTTATAATAAAATAGAGTTGCACCACTTCCAGTGTTGGTGACCAGTTTGTGATCCAGAACACCCAACACATCATATCCCACTCAGCAGTAGGAAGAATAAAGGAACTGAATATTATTTAAATAATAATATTATTTAAATCCCAGCCAAGCTCATATCAAAGCTCCAAAACCTAGGACTTGGCTCCCCACTCTGCAACTGGATCCTTGATTTTCTGACCAACAGACCACAATCAGTAAGAATGAACAACAACACTTTCTCTACAATAGTCCTCAATACCGGGGTTCCGCAAGGCTGCATACTTAGCCCCCTACTCTACTCCCTATACACACACGACTGCGTGGCAAAATTTGGTTCCAACTCCATCTACAAGTTTGCTGATGATACGACCATAGTGGGCCGGATCTCGAATAACGACGAGTCAGAATACAGGAGGGAGATAGAGAACCTAGTGGAGTGGTGCAGCGACAACAATCTCTCCCTCAATGCCAGCAAAACTAAAGAGCTGGTCATTGACTTCAAGAAGCAAAGTACTGTACACACCCATGTCAGCATCAACGGGGCCGAAGTGGAGCTGGTTAGCAGTTTCAAATTCCTAGGGGTCCACATCTCCAAAAATCTGTCCTGGTTCACCCACCTCAACGCTACCATCAAGAAAGCACGTCAGTGCCTATACTTCCTCAAGATACTAAGGAAATTTGGCATGTCCACATTAACCCTTACCAACTTTTACAGATGCATCATAGAAAGCATCCTATCTGGCTGCATCACAGCCTGGTATGGCAACTGCTCGACCCAGGACCACAAGAAACTTCAGAGAGTCGTGAACACTGCCCAGTCCATCACACAAACCTGCCTCCCATCCATTGACTCCATCTACACCTCCCGCTGCCTGGGGAAAGCGGGCAGCATAATCAAAGACCCCTCCCACCCGGCTTACTCACTCTTCCAGCTTCTACCATCGGGCAGGAGATACAGAAGACTGAGAACATGCATGAACAGACTCAAAAACAGCTTATTCCCCGCTGTTACCAGACTCCGAAATAACCCTCTTATGGACTGACCTCATTAACACTAATAGGTGTTGACCTATTATGTACTTTCTTTTATTCCCTTTTCTTCCCATGTACTTAATGATCTGTTGAGCTGCTCGCAGAAAAATACTTTTCACTGTACCTCGGTACAGGTGACAATAAACAAATCCAATCCAATCCAAATAAAGAAAGAATGCAGAAAGCTGCAGCACAGGGATTTCAGGGTCCTCATGCATGAATCATAAACACCTAGCATGCAAGGTCAGCAGGTAATTGGGACAGCAAATGGAATGGTGGCCTGTATTTCAAAAGGAATGAACTATAAAAATCGGGGAGTCTTGCAAAGCAACGCAAGGCACAAGTTAGACCAAGGGTTTTCAAAGTGGGGGTCGCGACCCACAGGTGGGTCGCGGGCGAGTGTCAGAAGGGTCGCGAAGGCAGGATCGAATTGCTGCTCGTTTTGCCCGTCAGCCTCTTGCGCACAGTTTCCCAACAGCAGCATTCAGAATACTGCAGGGAAAATCCTGCCTAAAACATCAATTCAGTCCTCTCCTTAAACAATTACAATCAGGACAGATTTGACAGTTAGGAATTCTACCTTATTGCGCCAGATTCACGTTTATCAATTTTGCCCCTTTAATTATTTTAAAGAAATAATTTCAGTGCACTGTAATTGGTTTTGGGGACAGAGGAGCTGATGGACGTACATTTATCAGGAAGATCATGCTGGAGTGAATGCAACTCAGGGGAAGTGACCGTGTATCATCCCCTGTAGGTGAGAACAGAACGGGGCTTCATAGCTTAAAATCCTTCCCTAATTTGTGCTCAGCGTTTCTGTCCGGAAATGTGATAAAGCCGGCCGCTGATCAGCGAAGGTGTTTAAGGTGGCATTTGATTAACCTACCAAATTGTAAAAGCACGGGAGGCAACTTCTGTATTGAAGGGCAAGATTGACAAGATCATAAATATTATAGTTAATCGATTTATTTATCTATTGATTAAGAGAGTGAGTCACCAACTCACATCAAATGATCGAGGTGAAATTGCACATTGGCTTGGAGGCAAAAGGTCCTATCCGAAATTCTGTTCTAATTGCTGAATACAATTAGGCATTGGAACTGTTTAGAAAGATCTGCAAATGGGATTCAGATTGTTTTGTGACTGCACATATTTGTTTTAAGTTCCGCCATACCACTGACCACAAAAACTGTCATTCCTTTCTCCCTCTGTTTTAATTAAATGCTTGCCCACTTGTACTGACTTCACGGGCAGAATTATCCCCCCCCCCAAAGGCCGGGTGGGAGAATCGCCGGGGCGCCGCGCGTGTCCCGCCATGCTGCCCCAACGCCCGCACGCGATTCTCCCACCACCCCCTCCCCCCCCCAAACCGGCGCGGCGAGAATCATGGCTGGCCGCTGGGAGAATCGCCGCTCGCCGTTTGCAACGGCCGGGTGCCGATTCTCCGGCTCGGATGGGCCGAGCGGCCTGCCCAATACGACTAGTTCCCACCGGCGCGTCCACACCTGAGGGGGAACGCCCGGGAACGCTGGGGGGCATGGCCTGTGGCGGGGGGGTGGTTCCTACACCGGGGGGGGGGGGCCTCAAATGGGGTCTGGCCCGCGATCGGTGACCACCGATCGACGGGCCTGCCTCTCTGAAGGAGGACCTCCTTTCCTCCGCCGCCCCACAAGATCCATCTGACATCTTCTTGCGGGGCGGCCTCGGGGAGGACGGCAACCGCGCATGTGTGGGTTGGTGCCGGCCAGCCCGCGCATGCGCGGGTGATGTCATTTACGCGGCGCTGGCCACATCATTTACGCAGCGCCGCTTTTACGCGGCGCCAAGGCCCGGCGCACGTAAATGACGCGACTCCGCTCCTAGCCCCCTGGGGGCGGGAGAATAAGGGGCTGGGAGCGGGCTTCGACGCCGAAGTGAAACACTCCGGTTTTCACTCCAGCGTCGGCACTTAGACTCCCGATGGGAGAATTGAGCCCCACGTGTCTGTGAAGGCAGATGTATTCAATCGCACACCTCAGCCAGCTAATATAACTCTCAGCAGTTCCAACACTTGGAATATGGAGGACACCATGTGGCTGCGAAAGGGGAGACAGGGTGACTGAATAAGGCTATGCCTTTACTTTCTCTTACCCTTCATTTTAACTTTGAGCAACGTATCCAAGTTCAGTGATAAAAAATAAATGGCTAAACTTTTCAGATCGATGGCCTTCCATCACAGCCATCAAGCGATGCCTGATCTGCTGACTATTTCCAGTATTGTCTGTTTTAAATTCAGGTACTTTGCATTCTGGGGGTCCATTAACTCAATTATCCTGTCCTCACTCAATATTGACATAAATTCAACGCACCAAGAGCAATTAGATAGTGATTAAGAGCAGGAAAACTAGATGAATTTATTTCCCTCCCTTGTCTGGGAAAGGAAACTTTAGTGTCCCAATCATGGCCTAGACTCAGGGAAGACTGGGGAAGCGAACGGGACGTGGATTTTGAAAGTTGGCCAGCTTGGGTCCCAAAGGTTGGCCCGTTGGCAAAAGTGGGCTCCGGGGAAAAAAGTTTGAAAAACACTGAGTTAGACCACACCTGTAGACAGTTTTGATCCCCTTATCTAAGGAAAGACATACTGGCATTGGAGGCAGCCCTGCAAAAGTTCACTATGTTGATCCCAGGTATGGAGGGATTAAGTAGGTTGGACCTGTACTCAAAGGAGTTCAGAAGAATGACCACTTTATTGAGATATATAGATTCTCAGGGGGCTTGACAGGATAGATGCTGAGAGGATGTTTCCTCTTGTGGGAGAGTCTAAGACCAGAGAGAATAATCTCAGAGTAAGGGGTCACCCATTTAAGACAGAGATGAGGAGGAACTTCTTCTCTGAGAGTTGTGAATCTGTGAAATTCTTTACTGCAGAGAGCTGTAGAGACAGATGTTTAATCAGTAAAGGAGTCAGGGTTTATGGGGATAAGGCAGAAAAGTGGAGTTGAGGATTGTCACATCAGATTAATAATGATCTCATTAAAGGCGGAGCAGACTCCATGGGCCAAAAGGCCTACTTCTGCTCCTACGTCTTATGGTCTTACAAGCCGGTTAACTAAACAGCAGTTGCTGGGAAAATGTTAGAATCTATTATTAAAGAGGTCTTAGACAATGCACTTAGAAAAGCATAGGATGAACAGAATAAGTCAACATGGTTTGACGAAGGAGAAATCCTGTTTGACAAATTTATTTAAGGATTTTGAGGATGTAACCAGTAGGGCAGATAAAGGAGAACCACAAGATTTAGCAAACAATGCATTTCCAAAAGGCATTCAATAAGGTGCCGCACAAAAGGTTAATAGGCAAAATAAAGTCTCATGGAGCTGGGGAGTAATATATTAGCATTGGAGGATTGGTTTCTTGGTAAAAAACAGAATGTGCAGAAATGGGGCTTTTTCAAGTTAGCAGGCAATAAATAATGAAGCAAGGTCAATGCTAGGGTCTCAGCTCTTCACAATCTATATTAATGACTTAGATGAGTAATGTGTCAAATTTTGCTCATAATATCAAATAGATGGAAAGGTAAGCTGTGGGGAGGACACAAGAAAATCTACAAAGTGATGGGGCACGATCTACCTGAATGGGAACAGAGTCTCGTAATTAGCAAATAGCCGGATGTTTCCAAGCGTCTATCAAATGGCCATTCGGGGGCCTCAGCGGAGAGCACGCGGCCAAGGCAGCACACAGCCCCGTTTCCTGCACTGAGGAGCTCTGCTCGTCGGAACTCCTCAGTGCAGGATGAGATCAGGATGGCATTTTTAAATGGTGTCTCAATCTCTCAACCCTCCCCCTCCCCCTCTCCGCCTGACACGACCCCCGAACGCCCCTCAAGCATCAACTCACCGATAAATAGGTACTCAGGCGCCCCCAGACCCAATCACCTGTACCCGCACAGGGCACCTTGGGCCCGATCCACACCACGGGGAAAATGCCAGCCTGGCACCTTCACAGTGCCAGCCTGTTGCTGTGGCAGAGCCCCTTCCAGCTCACAGTGCTACCTGGGCACCAGCAGTGCCAGGGTGCCACGCTGCCCTGAGGGGGCCTCAGATCCTGTCAGAACCTGCAGGGAGACCCGACCCCCCTCCAAGAGCCATTCCACCTGCTCCCCATTTATGGAGATCAACACTGAACAGCACTTGCCTGTGGTCGCCAAGGCAAGGAGTTAGATCCTATGTCTTGGGTAGATCGTGGGAATGCATATTAGAGTGGAACTAGCTGTCTCACTCTCTCACTCTAATATGCAGATTTGCTAAAAAGTGATCCTGCTCACAATCGGTGGGATTCACATTGAGATTGCATTAGAAAATGTTAGAATCTATTATTAAAGAGGTCTTAGACAATGCATAAACGTGGCCTGTAGATCTTGCCCATAGAGACAGACAGGTTAGGTGAGTGGGCAACAATATGGTGAAGTTATTCACTTTGGCCATAAGAAGAAAAACGCATATTTTTTAAAAGGTGAGAACCTGTAAATAATGAGACTTCAAAGACACTCGGGTGTGTTTGTACAAAGAACACAAAGTTAGCATGCAGGTGCAGCCAGCAATTAGCTTGTTGGCAAATGGCTTGTTGTCCATTATTGCATTGGGATTGGGATTGGAATACAGGAACACAAAGGCCTTGCCACAGTTGTACAGAGACTGAGTAAATTGGTCTCAGGAGTTTGAAGAATGCGAGGCGATCTCATTGAAACCTACAAAATTCTGAAGAGGATTGAAGGGTCAACACTAAAAGATGCCTCCATTGGTCGGGAAATCTAAAACACAGGGGCACAGTTTCAGGATAAGGAGCCCATCATTTAGGACTGAAATGAGGAGTGATTTCTTCAATCAATGGGTTGTGAATCTTTGGAGTTCTCTATCCCGGGTGTTGCGGATACTCCATTGTTAAAAATATTTAAGACTGGAATAGATAGATTTTTGATCTCTCAAAAAATTAAGAGATATGTGAAGCGGGTGGGAAAGTGGAGTTGAAGCCCAAGATCAGTCATGACCGTATTGAATGGCGGAGCAGGCTCGATGGACCATGTAGTCTATCTCTGCTCCTATTTCTTATATTCTTATGTTCTTACAGCACTGTGTGTGTACCTACACCACATCGGCTGCAACGGTTCGCCATCTTGCCAAGAGCAATTAAGGATGGGCAATTAATGCTTGCCGAGTCAGCATTTCCGACACTGCATGAAAAAGTAAATGCAGGTTAGTGGTGTTTGCTTTGTTTAATTCTCTTTGCATACAGTTAAGCTTGTTTTTATTTAAATACATGAAACCTCGGGGCATAGTTCTGTCGGTTAATTACTACATGTTCAGTCTTTAACAGGATCAGCAAGACCTGGA
Organism: Scyliorhinus torazame; assembly: GCF_047496885.1. Classification (NCBI taxonomy): domain Eukaryota; kingdom Metazoa; phylum Chordata; class Chondrichthyes; order Carcharhiniformes; family Scyliorhinidae; genus Scyliorhinus; species Scyliorhinus torazame. The sequence goes on from NC_092720.1 coordinate 72,115,916, forward strand.
CAATAATTAGGCAAGGGATGATAAGTGGCAAGTAGCATCCACAGCATACAAGCGCCCGCCAACAACCATCTCCAACAAGGGAAAATCTGACCATCGCTCCTTGACATTCAATGGCAGTGCCACCACTGAGTCATAGAGCATGAACCTAACAGGACCAGCCATATGAATACTATGGCTACAGGGCAGGTCAGAAGTTGGGAATTCTGTAGTGAGTAACTCACCTCCTGCCTCCTCAAAGCGTGTCCAGCATCCACAAGGCACAAGTTAGGACTGTGATGGAATATTCTATTACCTGTTTGAGTCACAGGTTCAACAAAACTCAAGGTTAAGAAAATGAAAATCATCCAAGACGAAGTAGTTCTCTTGATTAGCACCCCAATCACCACATCAAAAATTGTGACGGACTATCACCACACTGTATGCTTTTATAAAATATATAGGTATGCTCATCTCTATTTTGAAAAAATTTAAAACGGAACAAAGAACTTCAAAATGCTGAAACTAAGTCTGATTGTGGTCCCAATGTTAGGAAAATTCATATCTCATTATTTCTGAGGAGCCACTAACGACTCCCTGTGGACTGTACAACCCAACTTCAAAGAGAGCTACATAAAAGTCATCTACATTTAATAACCCAGACGGGCCAGAAGGAGATGGGTCACCTGTCCTGCAGCCTTCCTCTCAATGCCCGATTGTGAACACTCTTTGGAATCAGGTTTGTGGACAGAGGTCCTTTGTCAAAGATGGTGGAGAAGTGGCAGTAATAAAATCATAAGAAATAGGAACAGGAGGAGGCTGTTCAGCCTCTTGAGCCATCGCCACCACTCAATAGCGTCATGGCTGATCCAAACTACCTCACATCCACCTTCTTGCCCTTTCCCTGTAACCCTTGACTGCCTTACTGATCAAGATTCTATCTGTCTCAGCCATAAATATACACAAGGATTCTGCCGCCACAGCTCTCTGCGTGGGTTTCCTCTGGGTGCTCCAGTTTCTTACCACAGTCCAAAGGTATGCGGGTTAGGTGGACTGGGCACTCTAAATTGCCCTGTATTGTCCAAACATTAGGTGGGGTTGCTGGGTTACAGGGATAGGGTGGAGGTGTGCTCTATCAGGGGCCGGTGTAGACTTGATGGGCTGTAAGGCCTCCTTCTGCACTGTAAATTCTATGGTTCTATGATTCTATGATCCAGTCTTAAATAGGCACCCCTTTATTCTGGTCCCACATGGAGAGGGAAAACATCCTCTCAGCATTTATCCTGCCAGACCCCTTAAGAATTCCTGTTTCAATGAAATCACCACTTCCTCGGGGATCCTTTAGTCATTTATTAAACCTGCCTCATTACCCATTACCAGGTCTAAGATAGCCTGCTTCCTGGTTATCTCCATGACATATTGTTCCAGAAAATTAGCCCTAATGCACTCAGTGCATTTGTTGTTGTGCCTACCCTTTTGAACATGATTAACCCAACCCAATCAACTTGAAGATTAAAGTCATCTATAATTATTGCAATATTCTTTTTACATGATCTTATTATTTGTTGACTTCTACCCTTTCCTAAGGCGTGGCTAATGTTTGGGAGTCTATACATTACTCCTGCATGGGCCTCTGGCTTGTGGAACTAGTGATATTGCGTAGATAAACTGCACAGCTCAGTCTGCTGTTTACCATCTAACTAGCAGTCTCACAGACAAGAAGCTCTGATCAGCTGGAATGCCTGACTCTTATCTACTTTGCTTCTGCTAGAAATTCTATACCATCACTTACAATACTGATTCATCTCTGCATCATTTGAAGTCAACACAACCAGTAAAGAGAATTATCCAGCAACAGTTTTCAGCTCACGGATTTCTGTGAAGGAATGCCTCATTGGACTTTGATTCTGGAGTCCAGGAAACCCCATGAAACCAATTGACTTACCCTGTGGTCTTTGAACTGATTTCTTCCTCGGAAATGATTTGGCCAGCAGCCAAGTGTCAGCCAGCAAAAGAAAAGAGGCCAACACCAAGCAACAGAAATCTGCAGGAGTGCAGAATTATGGGGAGCGTTTGGAAGCCCAAAAGGATGAAATAAAACCCATAACCATTGCGCAAGAGCTGCTTAAATGTAGCATGGTCAAAGCCAGGCCAGTAAAGTTAAAAGAGGTCCAGGAAGGGTCAATAGAGTTTAAAATAGAATCACAGAATATCCCAGAATTAAACAGAGACCAGAGAAGTCCCAGAGCAGGGAAAGAGATAATGAGGGAGATTTTTTTTTTTTGAAAATATATTTATTCAAATCTTTCAACAAATTTTCAACAAACACCCCCCCCCAACAAGAAAAAGAAACAAAAACACAAGCAGAAATTGTACATTGGTTGAAAAAGATAAATGCTTTTTTAAGAATGAAGGGATTCGGGGATATGGTGCACCGGCCGGAGAGTGGAGCTGAGTCCACAAAGATCAGCCATGATCTCATTAAATGGCGGAGCAAGCTCGAGGGGCCAGATGGCCTACTCCTGTTCCTAGTTCTTATATAACAGTAGAAAACACAAATAGGGAAACTCCCCACCTTAACCCAAACACCACCCCAAAAGAACCCCCCCTCCCTCCCCCATCCCCCCCCCCCCCACGCCGCTGGGCTGCTGCTGCTGCTGACCTCCTCCTAACGCTCCACGAGATAGTCTAGGAACGGTTGCCACCGCCTGGAGAACCCTTGCACAGACCCTCGCAAGGCAAACTGTATCCTCTCCAGCTTGATGAACCCTGCCATGTCATTGATCCAAGCTTCCACACTAGGGGGCTTCGCATCTTTCCACAGTAACAAAATCCTCCGCCGGGCTACCAGGGACGCAAAGGCCAGAATACCGGCCTCTTTTGCCTCCTGCACTCCCGGCTCGTCCGATACCACAAATAATGCTAATCCCCAGCTCAGCTTGACCCGGGCGTTCACCACCTTGGACATAGTCCTCGCAAAACCCCTCCAAAACCCATCCAGCGCCGGGCACGACCAGAACATATGGACGTGATTTGCTGGGCTCCCCGAGCACCTCCCACATCTGTCCTCCACCCCAAAGAACCTACTCAACCTCGCCCCTGTCATATGCGCTCTGTGAGTAACTTTAAATTGTATTAGGGTGAGCCTGACGCAAGAGGAGGAAGAATTAACCCTACTCAGGGCATCAGCCCACAGACCCTCATCTATCTCCTCCCCAAGCTCCTCCACTCACTTGCCCTTTAACTCCTCCACCGAGGCCTCCTCCTCTTCCTGCAGCTCCTGGTAAATCGCCGAAACCTTGCCTTCTCAAACCCATACACCCAAAATCACCCTGTCCTGAATCCTACGTGCTGGAAGCAGCGGGAATTCCCTCACCTGCCGCCTCACAAACGCCCTCACTTGCATGTACCTGAAAGCGTTTCCCGGGGGTAGCCCAAACTTCTCCTCCAGCGCCCCTAGGCTCGCAAACGTCCCATCGATAAACAGGACCCCCATTCTTCTAATCCCTGCCCGATGCCAGCTCCGAAACCCCCCATCCATCCTTCCCGGGACGACCCGATGATTCTCCCGAATCAGGGACCAAACCGAGGCTCCCACCTCGCCCCTGTGTCGCCTCCTCTGCCCCCAGATCTTCAGCGTCGCCGCCACCACCGGACTCATGGTGTACCTTGTCGGCGAGAGCGGCAGCGGTGCCGTCACCAGCGTCCTCAGGCTCGTGCCCACACAAGACGCCATCTCTAGCCTCTTCCACGCTGCCCCCTCTCCCTCCCAGGTACCGAAAGCTCCTTTCCGCCCTCTTCAGCGGTAGCTCACTCTTCCCTACGTTGGGTTTATACCCCGAAAAGTCCCCAAACTCCCTAAGGATCCGCATGACCTCCGCCATCCCCTCCACTGGATCCGCAACATACAACAATAGGTCATTGGCATACAACGACACCCGGTGTTCCTCGCCCCCCCCGAACCAATTCCCTCCATTTCCTGGACTCCCTCAGTGCCATGGCCAGCGGCTCAATTGCCAGTGCAAACAACAAGGGGGATAAGGGACACCCCTGCCTCATCCCCCGGTACAGCCGAAAGTACTCCGGCCTCCGCCAGTTCGTAGCCACACTCGCCACAGGGGCTCTATATAGCAGCCTGACCCAACTGATGAACCCTTCCCCGAACCCAAACCTCCGCAACACTTCCCAAAGACACTCCCACTCCACCCGATCAAAGGCCTTTTCCGCGTCCATAGCTGCCACTACCTCCGCTTCCCCATCCACCGAGGGATCATACTCACATTGAGGAGCCTCCGCACATTAGCATTCAGCTGCCTACCCTTCACAAATCCCGTCTGGTCCTCATGAATGACCCCCGGGACACAGTCCTCAATTCTCGTAGCCAGCACCTTCGCCAGCAACTTAGTGTCAACATTGAGGAGCGAGATCGGTCTATACGACCCACATTGCAATGGATCCTTGTCCCGCTTCAAAATCAAATAAATCAGCGCCCTAGACATTGTCGGGGGCAAGGTCCCCCCCTCCCTCGCCTTATTGAAAGTCCTCACTAGCAGCGGGCCCAGCAGGTCCACGTATTTCCTGTAAAATTCAACCGGGAACCCATCCGGCCCCAGGGCCTTCCCCGCCTGCATGCTCCCCAATCCTTTAACCAGCTCCTCCTGCCCAATCGGCATCCTCAAACCAGCCACCTGCTCCTCCTCCACCCTCGGGAACCTCAGCTGATCTAGGAATTGTCGCATCCCCTCCTCCCCCGCTGGGGGCTCAGACCTATACAGATCCCCATAGAAGTCCCTAAATACCTTGTTTATTCTCACCGCATTCCGCACCATATTCCCCCCTCTATCCCTAACCCCACCAATCTCCCTCGCTGCCTCCCTCTTACGAAGCTGATGTGCCAGCATCCGACTCACCTTCTCCCCATACTCATACCCCTTGCGCTTTCCTCCACTGCGCCTCTGCTTTTCCCGTAGTCAATAGATCAAATTCCATTTGGAGGTTTCGTCGCTCGCTAGGCAGCCCCTCCTCGGAGGCCTCTGCATAGCTCCTGTCCAGCCTTAATATATCCCCCACCAGTCTCTCCCGCTCTCTCCTCTCTCTCCTCTCCCTATGGGCCCTAATAGAGATTAGCTCTCCTCTAACCACCACCTTCAACGCCTCCCAGACTACCCCCACCTGCACCTCCCCATTGTCGTTGGCCTCCAAGTATCTTTCAATACACCCCCGCACCCGCCCGCACACCCACTCATCCGCCAACAGTCCCACATCGAGGCGCCACAGTGGGCGCTGGTCCCTCTCCTCCCCCAACTCCAGCTCCACCCAATGCGCGGCGTGGTCCAAGCTGGCTATGGCCGAATATTCCATTCCCTCCACTTTCGGGATTAGCGCCCTACTCAAGATGAAAAAATCTACCCGGGAGTAGGCTCTATGGACGTGGGAAAGAAGGAAAATTCCCTGGCCTGCGGGCTGGCAAACTTCCATGGATCTTCTCCCCCCATAAACCCCCTGAGCACCTTGGCCGCAGCCGTCCTCTTACCTGTCCTGGACCTAGAACGGTTCAGTGCTGGGTCCAGCACCGTGTTGAAGTCCCCCCCAATTACCAAGCTTCCTATCTCCAGATCCGGAATCCGACCCAGCATGCGTTTCATAAATCCGGCATCATCCCAATTCGGGGCATATACGTTCACCAGTACCACCCGCACCCCCTGCAACCTACCACTCACCATCACATATCGACCTCCATTATCCGCTACAATATTCCGTGCCTCGAATAACACCCGCTTCCGCACCAGTATTGCAACCCCTCTGTTCTTCGCATCCAGCCCTGAATGAAAGACCTGCCCTACCCATCCCTTTCTCAGCCTAACCTGATCTGCCACCTTCAAATGTATCTCCTGGAGCATAACCGCGTCTGCCTTCAGTCCCTTTAAGTGCGCGAACACCCGGGCCCTCTTGACCGGCCCGTTCAGGCCCCTCACATTCCAAGTTATCAGCCGGATCAGGGGGCTACTCCCCCCTCCCTGCCGACTAGCCATCTCCTTTTCTAGACCAGCCACGTGCCCGCGCCTCCAGCACCCTCCAATCACCCAGGCGGCGGACCCCCGCCCCGACTACCTCGCCTACTTCTAGCTCCCCTTTGGCCAATGCAGCAGCAACCCAGTTTCCCCCACCCCCCTCCCTCCCTCCCCCCCGCTAGATCCTCATCTAGCCATTTTGCTTCCCCTATGACACTCCCGTAGCTAACTCCTGCTGACCCCGGCCTCTCCAGCCATTCCATCGACACACCAGTGTGAGAATCCCCCCACCCCTTAGCAATCAGTGTGCGCTCCTCTCCAGCACTGCCCTTCCCCCCCGGCCCCGCTTCCATCCTTCCCGAACGCGGGAAAAAGCCTGCGCTTTCCATCTGAGCCGGCCCCGCCCCCTCTGGCGCAGCTCCTTTTTTGCAGTCTTACCCCAACTCCCCATCCCCGGGCCTCCACCCCCCCTCTTCCTCCGCGGGGCCCTGCCCCTCCAACACCGACGCCCATACTCTCCCCCAGCCCCCAAATCAAGTCCATTCACCCATCCCCACCCAGCACCAAAACAAAAAGAGCATTCCCCAAACACAGTAAACACCCCCCCACGCCAAACCCTCAGTTTGAGTCCAACTTTTCAGAGTGGATAAAGTTCCATGCCTTATCAGGCGTCTCAAAATAATGGTGCCAATCTTGGAACGTGACCCACAATCGCGCTGGCTGCAGCATCCCAAACTTCACCCCCTTCCGATAGAGAACTGCCTTAGCCCGGTTAAAACCAGCCCTCTTCTTAGCCACCTCCGCACTCCAGTCCTGGTAGATTCCGACCTCCGTGTTCTCCCACCTGCTTCTCCATTCTTTTTTGGCCCATCTCAGGACACACTCTCTGCCCACAAAGCGGTGGAACCTCACCACTACAGCCCTAGGCGGCTCGTTGGCTTTGGGTCTCCTTGCCAGGACCCAATGAGCCCCATCCAGCTCCAGGGGCCTCGGGAAAGCTCGCGCGCCCATCAGCGAACTGAGCATCGTGTCCATATATGCCCCAGCATCGGGCCCCTCCACTCCTTCAGGGAGACCCAGAATCCGAAGATTCCTCCTCCTCGATCTATTCTCCAGGTCCTCAAATTTGTCCTGCCACCTCTTGTGCAGCGCCTCGTGCCCCTCCACCTTCACCGCCAGGCCCAAGATCTCGTCCTCGTTCTCCGAGGCTTTTTGCCGCAACCTCCCGGATCGCCGCCCCTTGGGCCTTCTGGGTCTCCACCAGCTTGTCGATCGACGCCTTCATCGTCTCCAGCAATTCTGCTTTCAGCTCCGCAAAGCAGCGTTTGAGGAACTCCTGCTGCTCCTGCGACCACTGCATCCACGCTGCTTGGTCTCCATCCGCCGCCATCTTGCTTCTCCTCCCTTGCACTTTCCGCTGCACCAGAATCACTTTCTTAACCGCTCCACTCCGGGTCCAATCCATACAGTGCCGGGGGAACCTTGCTGTCACCTTCCCACACTGGGAGCCGTCGAACAATTGCCGTGGGAGCCCCTCTAAAGAGCTCAAAAGTCCGTTCCTGGCAGGAGCTGCCAAACGTGCGACCAACCTCGGCATAGCCACAACCGGAAGTCCAATGAGGGAGATATGTTAGGAACATGTAGCCGAAGAGCCAGAAGGAAGGCAAGTTATTAAATCAGACAGACGAAGGTTAAGGAATTGCCTGAAGTATGCCTGGCAGAAACGTTTGTATCAAATTTAAATGGGGACAAAGAGATTCCCCAAACTGAGGAGCAGATAGGGAATAAGATGCTTTCCCTAGCTGAAACACAAGAGATTACAGCCAGAGCTGCACCTCCACTTGATGACAGTGGTGTTCCAGGGGACGGGGAACAAGTTAGAAGAGTGCACACTCCCAATGCAAAGGTACCAACTAAGAAGCCATTGGTTGGTCTGGCCTGCAGCTTTATGGTAAATTTAAGCGGGCTCCAGGAATGTTCCCAATTTGATCCAGAAAGAGTGAAGTTGGTGCCTCACCTAGTTGAAAAGCCACAAGGAGGCATGAGCTGACCAACCACCAGAGGGCAGTAGTGTTCTGAAAGACATGGCACCACCCAACTGCCCACCAAATAGGTTCCAACCAGATTGGATCAAAATAAGCATGTATCAAAATAAACATTGTAATGAGGCAACATGGCTGGCACTCATGAAAGTAGCTTATTGAGGTCCAGATGATATATGTCCTTCTGTAATATTAAATAATATAAGGGGCAGCACGGTAGCCTTGTGGATAGCACAATTGCTTCACAGCTCCAGGGTCCAAGGTTCGATTCGCTTGGGTCACTGTTTGTGCAGAGTCTGCACATCCTCCCCGCGTGTGCGTGAGTTTCCTCCGGGTGCTCCGGTTTCCTCCCACAGTCCAAAGATGTGCAGGTTAGGTGGATTGGCCGTGATAAATTGCCCGTAGTGTCCAAAATTGCCCTGAGTGTTGGGTGGGGTTATAGGGATAGGGTGGAGGTGTTGACCTTGGGTAGGGGGCTCTTTCCAAGAGCCGGTGCAGACTCGATGGGCCGAATGGCCTCCTTCTGCACTGTAAATTCTATGAAACTATGAAACCATCACACATGAGAATTCAAATATTGAACCATATGCTACATGTTCTAAAAAAAATAGCTAATGGTGAGCTTGAAACAGCAGTTACATCGCAACATTTAGCGGGCATTCACCCTTCTTTCAATTTAAGGTTCCAACAGATCAGCCAATTCAAGTTCTGACTTGCAACCCCAACGCGTGCCCTTTATTATATTGCACAATTTAAATCCTGTACATTAGTCTTCAGTAATCACAGTTTTTTAAAGTGATATTTCTTGTTCTTCTGGTTAAATGTCATTCACTTCAGTTATATTCTTAGTTCTAAGATGAAGTATGTGTATCTTCCTGGAGCTATGGGAGGGACTCAAGTATCAAAAGAAACAATTATAAACATAAGAGGTATGACTGGAAACATTATCAAGTAACTGGAACGTGCAGCCCTCAAGGTGGTGCACTGATACAATGCTCTCCACTTTGGCCAAGGGCCCACAATCCTGTGGGTGCGTCTGAGAGAAATTTGTCATACAGAAGAAACCATCTATTGTTACTTTGCTCTCTCAATCGTGGGATATGAGCGTCTCTGGCTAGGCCAGCATTTATTGCCCATCCCTAATTGCCCCTGGGAAGGTGGCGGTGAACTGCCTTCTTGAACCACTGCAGTCCATGTAGCTTAGGAAGACACACTAGAAAAAGTTCCAGGATTTTGACCCAGCGACAGTGAAAGGATGGTGTGTGGCTTTTAGGGGAACTTGCAGATGGCAGTGTTTTCATACATCTGTGCCCTTGTCTTTCTATGTGGTAGAGGTCGCGTCTCTGGAAGGTGCTAAGCAGCCTTGGTGAGTTGCTGCAGTGCATCTTGTAGATGTTACACACAGCTATTAATGCAAAAGCAAAATACTGTAGATGCCGAAAATCTAAAATAAAAACTGAAAATGCTGGAAATACTCAGCAGACCTGGCAGCATCTGTGTAGAGAGAAACAGAGCTAACAGGCAAAATTCTCCATTTGGGCAGCGTTCTGTCCCCACGGGTCATACTGCACATCGGCCCTGTGCCCATATCGATGACCCTGAGGAGGCTGGCGATGATTCAGACATTCAACTGAACTGCCTGGTCCTGCCTCGTGTAACTTCTATTCGGATTCAGGTGTATGTGTAAATGAACACCTTGTCCACATGGAATTGGATACCAGTGCGACTGTCTCTGTGGTCCCCCGCAGCATTTTCGATTGCATCTAGCTCATGGTGTGTGAATTGACCTTGACAGATTTGCAGGCCTGCCTTGCTACATATACCAGGGAACGCCTGCCTCAAGTGAGCTCCATTCCTGTCCCTGTGACCCATGAGCATCAGTCGCTCTTCCACGTATTGTCATGAAATGGGACTGGTCGTGTCTGCCGAACAGGACTGGTTGCACCGGTTACAACTCAACTGGCCCTAAATTCCTCACGTAGAAACAGGAGGGTTGCATGCGGTATTGAACAAATTCCCCAACGTTATTGGACCGGGTTTGGGGAAGACAAAGGGAGCTGTAGCAAAGATCCAGGTCAACCTGCAGGCCGAGTCTCGTTATTTCCGCGCCAGATTGCTTCCCTATGCTATTTTGGGAAGGTGGAAGCTGAATTGCGGCGGTTGGTGGACCTCAGGACCATCCAGCTGGTTTGTTTCGCTGACTGTAGATAAGTCCCCAGGGCCGGATGGGATCTACCCCAGAATACTGAAGGAGGCTGGAGAGGAAATTGCTGAGGCCTTGACAGAAATCTTTGGATCCTCGCTGTCTTCAGGGGATGTCCCGGAGGACTGGAGAATAGCCAATGTTGTTCCTCTGTTTAAGAAGGGTGGCAGGGATAATCCCGGGAACTACAGGCCGGTGAGCCTTACTTCAGTGGTAGGGAAATTACTGGAGAGAATTCTTCGAGACAGGATCTACTCCCATTTGGAAGCAAATGGACGTATTAGTGAGAGGCAGCACGGTTTTGTGAAGGGGAGGTCGTGTCTCACTAACTTGATAGAGTTTTTCGAGGAGGTCACTAAGATGATTGATGCAGGTAGGGCAGTAGATGTTGTCTATATGGACTTCAGTAAGGCCTTTGACAAGGTCCCTCATGGTAGACTAGTACAAAAGGTGAAGTCACACGGGATCAGGGGTGAACTGGCAAGGTGGATACAGAACTGGCTAGGCCATAGAAGGCAGAGGGTAGCAATGGAGGGATGCTTTTCTAATTGGAGGGCTGTGACCAGTGGTGTTCCACAGGGATCAGTGCTGGGACCTTTGCTCTTTGTAGTATATATAAATGATTTGGAGGAAAATGTAACTGGTCTGATTAGTAAGTTTGCAGACGACACAAAGGTTGGTGGAATTGCGGATAGCGATGAGGACTGTCTGAGGATACAGCAGGATTTAGATTGTCTGGAGACTTGGGCGGAGAGATGGCAGATGGAGTTTAACCTGGACAAATGTGAGGTAATGCATTTTGGAAGGGCTAATGCAGGTAGGGAATATACAGTGAATGGTAGAACCCTCAAGAGTATTGAAAGTCAAAGAGATCTAGGAGTACAGGTCCACAGATCACTGAAAGGGGCTACACAGGTGGAGAAGGTAGTCAAGAAGGCATACGGCATGCTTGCCTTCATTGGCCGGGGCATTGAGTATAAGAATTGGCAAGTCATGTTGCAGCTGTATAGAACCTTAGTTAGGCCACACTTGGAGTATAGTGTTCAATTCTGGTCGCCACACTACCAGAAGGATGTGGAGGCTTTAGAGAGGGTGCAGAAGAGATTTACCAGAATGTTGCCTGGTATGGAGGGCATAAGCTATGAGGAGCGATTGAATAAACTCGGTTTGTTCTCACTGGAACGAAGGAGGTTGAGGGGCGACCTGATAGAGGTATACAAAATTATGAGGGGCATAGACAGAGTGGATAGTCAGAGGCTTTTCCCCAGGGTAGAGGGGTCAATTACTAGGGGGCATAGGTTTAAGGTGAGAGGGGCAAAGTTTAGAGTAGATGTACGAGGCAAGTTTTTTACGCAGAGGGTAGTGGGTGCCTGGAACTCACTACCGGAGGAGGTAGTGGAGGCAGGGACGATAGGGACATTTAAGGGGCATCTTGACAAATATATGAATAGGATGGGAATAGAAGGATACGGACCCAGGAAGTGTAGAAGATTGTAGTTTAGTCGGGCAGTATGGTCGGCACGGGCTTGGAGGGCCGAAGGGCCTGTTCCTGTGCTGTACATTTCTTTGTTCTTTGTTCTTTGTTTGACTGGGCGGCCCAGGTGGTACCAGTGATGAATCGGATTGAACTGTCCACCTTTGGGGTAATTACAAATTGACCATATATATGGCATCCTGTCTGGACCGCTATCCACTTCCCCGTATTGAAGACCTCTGCACCATGTTGGCGGGAGGCTCCACATTTACAAAGCTCGACATGAGCAATGCTCATGTCGAGAAAATAAAGTTACACAAGGCATCCAGAAACCTTGTCACCATTAATACCCATAAAGGGTTTTAAGAATGTACTAGGCTTCTGTTCGACGTTTTGTTTACCTGCGTCATTTTTCAGCGGGTTATGAAGGGTATTCTCCATGGTCTTCCCCGTGTGGCCGTTCACCTCAATAAAGTGCTCATCACAGGGGCATCGGAGGCCAAACACTTGCAAAACCTGGAGGCCATTCTGTGGCGTTTCACTGAATACAACATCCGTCTCCGCAAAGCAAAATGTGTCTTTGCAAAGGACGTCATTTATTTGGGCTACCGGGTTGACCGCGATGACTTCCACCCCATGGCTGACAACTGGCCCCCGCACCGGAGAATGTTACGGAACTTCGCTCATTTTAGGGCCTCATTAATTATTACGGCCACTTTATGCCGAACTTGGCTGCAATCCTGGCCCCCCTTCATTGGTTGCTGCAGAAAGACATGCCTTGGGCGTGAGGCAAAGAACAGGATGCTGCTTTTTGCCTCATCAAGCAAGCCGCTGTTCCTGACCTGCAACGCGTCACCATATGACATCGGTGCTGTACTCTCCCACCACATGTACGATGGCCTGGATCATCCCATTGCTTATGCTTCCAGGACGCTGATGGCTGCAGAGTGCCATTCTGCGCAAATTGAAAAAGGAGGACTAGCGGGCATCTTCGGCGAGAAGAGGTTCCATCAGTACGTGGCTGGCCACCACTTTCATGTCATTACTGATCATAAACCATTGTGTGGTTTATTCTGGGCAGATAAAGTGCCTCAGTCCGCATTCTACGATGGGCTCTCCTTTTGGCGGCTTCTCGGTAATCGTTCAAACACAGACCCTACCCGTCTACAGCACATGCGGATGCATAAGTAGGTTTCCTTTACCCGCTGTGTCCGTTGACCTGCCCAGGCAGATGAAGTCGTGACTGTTCTCAACTTTACCAACACACTGCCTGTGATGGCTGCCTGCATCCAGGACAGGACACAGTACGATCCGATCCTTGCAAAGGAACGCCATCTTGTTTTGACCGGTGACCCACACTAACAGCTTCCGGTTGAACTCAAAGCATTTTTGACGAAAATGTCAGAGCTCACTGTTGAGGACAGCGTCCGACTGTTGGGCAGTAGAGTCATCATTCCCAAAAAGGACCTCCATGCTGTGCATCCAGGGATTTCCAAGATAAAGATGCTGGCCCAGAGCAACATCTGCATTGTGGCCCAGCATTGATGCTGACATCAAGTTACTCGCCCAGCACAGCCATGTGTGTCAGGCCCATCAAAAGCTTCCAGTAGCTGCGCCTCTCCACCCATGCGAGTGGCCAGGGCGTCCCTGGGCCCGCATTCATGCAGATTTTATTGGGCCGTTTTTGGGCTGGATATTCCTCATCTTAGTGGACACACAGTCAAAATGGCTGGAGGTTCACAATATGGCGTCTATCGTCTCCTGCGCCACCATCATCTTTTTACATGCATTTTCCGCCACATGTGGTCTGTCAGTGGTCCTGGTAACAGACATCGGGGCCTCATTTACCAATGAAGAGGTTGCCACCTTCATCCGGATGAATGGAATCCGCCATGTCCGCGTGGCACCCTATCATCCAGTTTTGAATGGCCTGGTGGAACGGTGCAGATGGTGATGCAGGGTTTACAGACTGCTGGTTCAATGGATACCAGACATGCTCGTTTTCTCTACTCGTATCGCAACACTCGGGGGTTTTCTCCAGCCGAACTGTTGATCTATTGCCGTGTTTTGACTTGGTTGGGTTTGATGCTCCCCGACGTCAGCCAAAGCATGCCGCTCGGAAGATAAACAAGGGCATTGTCCCGATGGGCGTCTTCGCCTATGCTGTTTTTCATCTGACCAAGAGATCGGTAGCCACAACTTCAGTGAGGCCCCTCGTTGCCTTCCAGGGGTCATCATTCATCAGACCGGTCCCATTTCTTCCCAAGTATATGTGCAAGACCGATTCATGAAGCATCATCTCCATTTATTTGGGCACGGGCATCTGCTTCACTGTCATAGAACATAGAACATAGAACATTACAGCGCAGTACAGGCCCTTCGGCCTTCGATGTTGCGCCGACCTGTGAAACCACACTAAAGCCCATCTACACTATTTCCTTATCGTCCATATGTCTATCCAATGACCATTTGAATGCCCTTAGAGTTGGCGAGTCCACTACTGTTGCAGGCAGGGCATTCCACGCCCTTACTACTCTCTGAGTAAAGAACCTACCTCTAACATTTGTCTTATATCTATCTTCCCTCAATTTAAAGCTATGACCCCTCGTGTTAGCCATCACCATCTGAGGAAAAAGGCTCTCACTGTCCACCCTATCCAATCCTCTGATCATCTTGTATGCCTCAATTAAGTCACCTCTTAACCTTCTTCTCTCTAACGAAAACAGCCTCAAGTCCCTCAGCCTTTCCTCATAAGATCTTCCCTCCATACCAGCCAACATTCTGGTAAATCTCCTCTGCACCCTTTCCAATGCTTCCACAGCCTTCCTATAATGCGGCGACCAGAATTGCACGCAATACTCCAAATGCGGCCGCACCAGAGTTTTGTACAGCTGCAACATGACGTCATGGCTCCGAAACTCAATCCCTCTATCAATAAAAGCTACCACACCGTACGCCTTCTTAACAACCCTCTCAATCTGGGTGGCAAATGTCAGGGATCTATGTACATGGACACCGAGATCTCTCTGCTCATCCACACTGCCAAGAATCTTACCATTAGCCCAGTACTCTGTCTTCCTGTTATTCCTTCCAAAATGAATCACCTCACACTTTTTTTGCATTAAACTCCATTTGCCACCTCTCAGCCCAGCGCTGCAGCTTATCTATGTCCTTCTGTAACTTGTAACATTCTTCCGCACTGTCCATAACTCCACCAACTTTAGTGTCATCTGCAAATTTACTCACCCATCCTTCTACGCCCTCCTCCAGGTCATTTATAAAAATGACAAACAGCAGTGGCACCAAAACAGATCCTTGTGGTACACCACAAGTGACTGGACTGCAGTCTGAACATTTTCCATCAACCACCACCCTTTGTCTTCTTCCAGCTAGCCAATTTCTGATCCAAACTGCTAAATCACCCTGAATCCCATGCCTCCGTATTTTCTGCAGTAGCCTACCGTGGGGAACCTTAACAAACGCTTTACTGAAATCCATAGACACCACATCAACTGCTTTACCCTCATCCACCTGTTTGGTCACCTTCTCAAAGAACTCAATAAGGTTTGTGAGGCACGACCTACCCTTCACAAAACCGTGTTGACTATCTCTAATCAAATTATTCCTTTCCAGATGATTATACATCCTATCTCTTATAAACCTTTCCAAGATTTTGCCCACAATTGAAGTAAGGCTCACTGGTCTATAGTTACCGGGGTTGTCTCTACTCCCCTTCTTGAACAAGGGGACAACATTTGCTATCCTCCAGTCTTCTGGCACTATTCCTGTAGACAAAGATGACTTAAAGATCAAAGCCAAAGGCTCTGCAATCTCCTCCCTAGCTTCCCAGAGAATCCTAGGATAAATCCCATCCAGCCCAGGGGACTTATCTATTTTCATACTTTCCAGAATTGCTAACACCTCCTCCTTATGAACCTCAAGCCCTTCTAGTCTAGTAGCCTGAATCTCAGTATTCTCGACAACATTGTCTTTTTCCTGTGTGAATACTGACGAAAAATATTAATTTAGCACCTCGCCTATCTCCTCGCACTCCAAGAACAGCTTCCCACTACTATCCTTGACTGGCCCTACTCTTACCCTAGTCATTCATTTATTCCTGACATATCAATAGAAAGCTTAAGGGTTATCCTTGATCCCACCTGCCAAAGACTTCTCATGCCCCTCCTGGCTCTTCTTAGCTCTCTCTGTAGGTCCTTCCTAGCTAACTTGTAACTCTCGAGCGCCCTAACTGAACCTTCATGTCTCATCTTTACATCAGCCTCCTTCTTCCTCTTGACAAGGGTTTCGACTGCTTTAGTAAATCACGGTTCCCGTGCTCGACCACTTCTTCCCTGCCTGACAGGTACATACTTATCAAGGACACGCAGTAGCTGTTCCTTGAACAAGCTCCACATTTCCATTGTGCCCATCCCCTGCAGTTTTCCTCTCCATCCGATGCATCCTAAGTCTTGCCTCATCGCATCATAATTGCCTTTCACCCAGATATAACTCTTGCCCTGCGGTATATACCTATCCCATTCCATCACTAAAGTAAACGTAATGGAATTGTGGTCACTATCACCAAAGTGCTCACCTACCTCCAAATCTAACACCTGGCCTGGTTCATTATCCAGTACCAAATCCAATATGACCTCGCCTCTCGTTGGCCTATCTACATACTGTGTCAGGAAACCCTCCTGCACACATCGGACAAAAACAGACCCATCTAAAGTACTCAAACTATAGCATTTCTAGTCAATATTTGGAAAGTTAAAGTCCCCCATAACAACTACCCTGTTGCTTTCACTCCTATCCAGAATCATCTTTACAATCCTTTCCTCTACATCTCTGGAACTTTTCGGAGGCCTATAGAAAACCCCTAACAGGGTGACCTCTCCTTTCCCGTTTCTGACCTCAGCCCATACTACCTCAGTAGACGGGTCCTTATCAAACGTCCTTTCTGACACCCTAATACTGTCCTTGACTAACAATGCCACCCCTCCCCCTCTTTTACCAGCTTCCCTGAGCTTACTGAAATATCTAAACCCTGGCACCTGCAACAACCATTCCTGTCCCTGCTCTATCCATGTCTCCGAAATGGCCACAACATCGAAGTCCCAGGTACCAACCCATGCCGCAAGTTCACCCACCTTATTCCAGATGCTCCTGGCATTGAAGAAGACACACTTTAAACCACCTTCCTGCCTGCCGGTACACTCCTGCAACTTTGAAACCTTACTCATGACCTCACTACTCTCAACCTCCTGTATACTGGAGCTACAATTCAGGTTCCCAATGCCCTGCTGAACTAGTTTAAACCCTCCCGAAGAGCATTAGCAAATTTCACTCCTCTTCATTCATTTTCTACCTGCCGGGCAGCCGTTCAGATGTTGCCTCGCCAGGCCTCAACCCTGGCCTACGTGCACGGTCCCACTTTCTTCTCCTTGGGATACCTCAGAGATTTCCAACCCTGGTGGTTCCCCACCCTGGCGGTCCAACCGCAAACCATCCTCCGGCTCGGAGTACGCTGGCTACTCCAGATACTCCGCCAAGAGGCGATATGCCCCGGCTTAAGCACCTGCGTCAACTGCCGCCCGTCGACACCGTGTCAGATTCTGCTGTGCCTTCTTCGTCGTCAGTTCCTCCAGCGTCTTCTTCATCTTCTCCAATTCTTTATTATTCTCACCCGTCCCTGAGGGGGTCTTTGGACAAGCGGGGGGGGGTTAGTAACCCACGTGGGACACACGGGGCAAGCTTGCTAATATTCCCCATGTGGCTCAAGGATTATGAACTCTCTCGCAAACTACTGGGCAGTGTTACATTGTAAATAAGGTCGGCCGGAATGTAATGGCTGACAGAGCAAAAGAACCGGTGACTTTCAAACGGGTCCCTTGTGTCCATGCTACTGTGTTAATAAATAAGTTCTGTTTGTTACTCAACTGACTCCTTTTTCCAGTTACTAAAATGCTAATGGGCTGTTGCCGCACATTCCGGGCAGTTCCCGTCCCAGCGGGCATTCTAACCGCTGGGGCTGGAGTTAGCGGCAAAGAGCCTGGCAGCTGAAGCTGTTTTTAAATGCTCCACTTACCACACACTCACTGCAGCCACCAAGGTGGCTCAGAGAAGATCTTCCCCCGAGGTCAGGAGACTGTGGTAGGCCCACAGCTCCATGCCAGTGAGGAGCAGAGGGACCCATCCCTCCCAGCATGGGCAGCAGACTCAAGCCTGCCCCATTGAACACTGCCTGGGGGTGATGCAGAGGCAGTCAGTGCTGCCAGTCTCACCAGGAGGAGACAGCTGGTGATCCAGAGGGGTGGAGGTCACTGGTGAATCCTCTGCCTTGATAACCAGGGAGGGTTCCAAAGGTCGTGGTGCAGGTTTCCTGTGGCTGGGTGAGCTCTGCTGATCACCTTCTTCCTCCGCAATGGGGCAGTGCTTCTGAGGAGTGCCAACACCTGGCGGGCTCCTGCTTGAACTTGGCCTTTGATGGTACAGTTGGGGTATCAGAGAGGTAGCCTGGGTGGGCTCCCAGGTGACCAGAGTCTTCTGAGCATTTAAAGGTCACAGGCAGCACTCAGCAGTGTAAGCAGTCAGGAGCCTGTAAGGAGCATCAAAGGGGTGCAGCTCTTCCTCCCTCAATTATTTTTCACTAGGGTTGATAGGTTAATCCCTGCCTTTATCTGGGCGGGAAAGACTCCCAGGATTGGAAGAGCCTTCATGCAAAGAGGACGACAATCGGATGGGTTGGTGCTGCCAAACCTGATGCTCTATTACTGGGTAGCGAGCATCGGGAAAGTGCGAGGATGGGTCGAGGAGCCGGCACAGGGGTGGGGACGGATGGAGGAGGCCTCTTGTGAAGGGCCATGTCTCAGGACGATGAGTCCAACCCCTCTTCTGTTTTCTCCGGCCAGGTTCTCGAACAGCCCGCTGGTAGTGGCTTCTTTAAGAGTCTGGAATCACTTTTCATATGTGCACCGGGTGAACACCCGGATTGATTTCTATGTTTTCCACATGACTTTGTTGGCGGGGTTGCCTGGGACAGAATATTCGGTGATTGTGGTCTCTGGCCATGTACCGCACTGGGTGGATTTCCGGTGGTGCAGGGGAAGGCTCAGCAGCCGCAATACAGGTTGGATGTGGGGTTACTGGCGGACAGGAGAGCCTGTGAGAGGGTGAGGGAAATGGATCTTGCTATGTTGGCAGGACTCAGAGCTGATGTTTGGATGAGCGATTTGGCAAAGTTCCTGCATTTGGAAAAAAAATAAGTTTGTCATTCAAGGGGTGGAGGAAGGGTTCACCTTGAGGTGGAAGCTGTTTATTGACTTTGTTAAGGAGTATTGAGTCATCAGAGGGGGTGGGGGTGGGGGTTTATTCTTTGCTTGGGGGGGCGATAAGTTGGAAAAGGGAGGCGGGGGCTGGAGTGACAACAAGATGAGTGGGGCTGTTGCTGGAGGAAGATGCTGTTGGTGGGGGGGTTGTTGTTACTTGTTGCCGCAGTTGGCTTTTGTATTTTTGTAATTATGTATATATTTAAAATGCCTCAATAAAATGTTTTTTCAAAAAAATTGAAAGAATCTCGAACCAATTTAGGCAACATTTTGGATGGGGGACAGGTCATACGTGTAATGTTCGGTGTTGGATGGCCTTATTTATTACAAGAACACTTGTAGTTAAAGTTATAAATAATTTATTAATGTTAACAGTGAATAAACTATATACAAGAGAACGGATGAAAAATAGTAAAATCATGGACAAGCAGCCTCTCTCTTCGACTTCCTCCAGCCAGCCTTTGGGGGTCACCTCACTTTTACATTCACTTACATACTAGTGAGACTCCTAGAGGTCAGTCGGTGTATTACATCATAACCATGATATCACTATAACACGATCGCCAATTTGTGGTAATTATAGGGTTGCACCGTCAGGGATCGATGCAATGTAAAAGATTTGGAGAGAAGGGGCCAAGTGGTTCAATGAAAGCAGGTTTGCGGGCCTGGAGGAAATGGTGGAGAAATTTCAAATCCCGAGGGGAAGTGCATTTAGGTATTTGCGTGTGCGGAACTTTATTCGTAAAGAGCTGTTTTCGTTCCCCCGGTTGCCAAGACCTACATTGATTCATAGGATATTATCAGGGGATGATTTGGGGAAGGGAAGATCTCTGATATGCTGGAGACGGGGAAAGCATCGCTGGAGGAGGTGAAGGGAAAGTGGGAAGAACAACTGGGTTTGGGGCTAGAGGGAGGGGGTGTGAAGTGAGATCTTTACAGGGTGAATTTTACCTCCTTCTGTGCCAGACTGAGCCTGATACAGTTTGAAGTAGTCCATATGATGCACTTGACCAGGACGCACATGAGTGAGTTTTTCCCCAGGGTAGTGGACTGGTGTGAGCCTCATTTAAGGGGACTGGCAAACCACTCGCACATGCTCTGGTCCTGCCCTAACTGGTTGGGTTCTGGGTCTTGTTTTTTGAAATCATGTCAGAGATCATTGGGGTCAAACTGGAACTGTGTCCATTGATGGCGATCTTTGGGCTGTCAGATTCGACGGAGCTTCTTGAGGGCGGGTGGGGAGGCTGACGTCTTGGTCTTTGCTTCCCTGGTGGCCCAGAGACGAGTCCTGTTTGGATGGAGGTCGGCGGTGCCACCCAAGGCCTCGACATGGTTGGGAGACTTGGCAGAATTCCTGAGATTGGAAAAAATTAAATATGCCTTGAGAGAGTTGGAGGAAAGGTTCTATTCCAGGTGGAGGCCAGTCATCACTTTCTTTAAAAATCAGTTCCTGGTCATCAGTTAGGAGAGAGGAGGGGGTAGGGGGGAAGGAAGAAGGAGGGACGGTGGTCGGGCTGAGGGGGAAAGGGGCTTTAAGGTCGCTACTATTACATTGTTAAAAGAAAATGACAATCTGTTTGTATTGCATAGTTCTCTCTTTGCATGTGAGAATCCCAATCCAAGGGGGCACCCGAGGTCCACGGACTTGGCACTACATCATTACCCGTGACAGGCCCTGGCCCGGGTAGCTACCCCTCAGCTAGCCCGACAGTTTTCAATGGCTTTTCAGTCATTTGTAGCCTCCCACTAGCCCTCCGCAGCCTTGGAACCCAGTCCATGTGTGTAAATACTTGTAGTAATTCACACCTGTGAGACTTCCACCTGAGAGGAGCGAAGCATCGCGGAAAGGTGGAGTATTCTGTGTCCAATCCGCTAATTACATTTAAATGTATGCAAATGCCGGTTTTACATGCCGCCGGCGGCGCAGGGGGCAAACCTCATTGTAGCCACCAGCGAGAGACCGGAGCTTGGCGTCTGAATCGGCGCCGGACGCGGACCTCGATTTTGGCCAGATATCCGATTCTCCGCCCAATCGCAGTTCGTGTTTGCGGCGTCATAAGACAAAGCATTTCGTCCAATGTTTCAGATCTACGACCTTTGATCAGAACTCAAATTCACTCCAATTAGGGACCCTTTAGAATTCAATTAATAATATTTAAGTGTAATATATATAATTTTCCCATCAGAAATTCTAGTTAGCAGCAATCCCCTTCAAGAGTGTGTCTGTTTACCAGATGAAAAGGAAGCCAAGAAACTTAGCAACTATGCAATATAATGTGATAACCAAAAGTATTCATAACTAACTACAGACCCAAAGAATTTGCAGGTTTCCTTAACTGTTAAGGATACCTTGAACTGTTTTGCAACCAAAACTGGGAGTAAAAACAGGAGCAATAAATGATGACTTCTCAGGTTAGATTTGAACAGGTTCTACATTTTTCTCCAGACACTGTCCTGGCGAGTATCTATCAGAATCAGAAGCACAAACAATGTCCTGGGAGGTGGGCAGGGTTTCATGTAAGAGAATAGGTGAACAACTTGAAGTTTTGTGAGGTGTGACAACAGCTACTTCTTTGCAGGGTATGTCTCGAGACTTTCCTTCAAAATATTTTGATGACATAATTGTTACTGTAGCCCCAGTATCTGTTTCAAATTCACATTTTCCACCTTCTATTCACACAAGGAACATAGATTTGTATTACTCTTTATCATTATGGCATATGCAACATATGCAGAAGTCTCCTCTTCATCCATATCACCTTGTGATACAATTTCATCCTCAAAATCCTTGTCAAGTTTAACATAATGGATGCTGTATTTTTGTCTTTTCGTATCCTGATCCTTCACATAAATTCAGCACATATAATTTGGGACCATCTTTTAATCTTCCTAACATCCAGCAACAGACAGCTAAATGACCTGATTCTGTGCAATTATTGCAGTTAACCTTTTTTAAAAATGCCCTAGATAATGATTATTTTTACCATACCTCTGGCATGTTCTCTCTGGAGCCATTGGACCCTCTGACATGGAGCCCATTGGCACGCTTGCAGCCATCTCCGTTGTATGTGCTATTAAGAGAGCTCTAACAGACGTGAATTTGCTTGCCAGAAACAATTTTCTCTGTCTTAAGGTTTCTATCAAATGCAAACCGGCGGGGCGAGATTCTCCGACCACCCGCCGGGTCGGAGAATCGCCGGGGGCTGGCGTGAATCCCGTCCCCGCCAGTTGCCGAATTCTCTGGCACCGGATATTCGGCGGGGGCGGGAATCGCGCCGCACCGGTTGGCAGGCCGCCCCCCACCCCCCCCCCCCCCCCCCCCCACGATTCTCCGGCCCGGGTGGGCCGAAGTCCCGCCGCTAAAATGCCTGTCCCGCCGGCATAGATTAAACCACCTACCTTACCGGCGGGACAAGGTGGCGCAGGCGGGCTCCGGGGTCCTGGGGGGGGCGCGGTGCGATCTGGCCCCGGGGGGTGCCCCCACGGTGGCTTGGCCTGCGATCGGGGCCCACCGATCTGCGGGCGGGCCTGTGCCGTGGGGGCACTCTTTCCGTGGGGGCACTCTTTCCCTTCCGCCTTCGCCATGGTCTCCACCATGGTGGAGGCGGAAGAGACTCCCTCCACTGCGCATGCGCGGGAATGCCGTCAGCGGCCACTAACGCTCCCGAGCAATCGCCGCCCGGAGATGTCATTTTCGCGCCAGCTGTCGGGGCACCAAAGGCCTTTTCCGCCAGCTGGCCAGATGCGGAGCATTCCGCACCTTTGGGGCGGCACGATGCCCGACTGATTTGCGCCATTTTGGGCACCAGTCGGCGGACATCGCGCCGATACCGGAGAATTTCGCCCCTGTCTCTTATTGTATCAGAGAAGCACACCAAAATCCCATATTTCAGACAGTTTCCTCCATTTCACCAAAGATTTTCATTGTTCCTTTGTCACCTCTGATTGTACTTGAACCGTACCACAATTTTGAGTGGTTTCAGACTCAGATGTTCTTTGACCAATTGGATTAATTCCTCACCTGCTCTATATTTAGGTTTGGCAGGAGAGATCAGATTGTTTAACATTGTTATCCATGGACCTACAACATAAACAAAAAAAAGTGTACTTTTTGCCCTCTGCTTAAAGTAGATTTCCCTCGAAATACAAATTAAGTCTTCCTACAAATACATTCCAGCTAGATACCGTTCGATGTTCTCTTGCTCTCCAAACTAATTATGACATATAAAATTTTGTCTTTACGTTTACCAGTAACTAAGTAAAATGGATATTTAATGTACAATCTTTATAACATTGCATTGTCTGGGGTACAGCAGAGATCGGTGCTAGGACCCCAGCTAGTCACTATATATTAATGATTTTGATGAGGGAACAAAATGTAATATCTCCAAATTTGCACCAGGTTGGGTGTGAGGTTGAGCTGTGAGGAAGATACAGAGATCCTTCAGTGTGATTTGGACAAGTTGGGTGAGTGGGCAAATGAATGGCAAATGCAGTATCATTTGGATAAATGCGAGGTTATCCACTTTGGTCGCAAAAGCATGAAAGCAGACTATTATCTGAATGGTCATAAATTAGGACACGGGAATGTGCAATGAGACCTGGGTGTACCTGTACAGGAGTCACTGAAGGTAAGCATGCAGATACAGCAGGCGGTAAAGAAGGCAAATGGCATGCTGGCCTTCATTGTGAGAGGTTTCGAGTACAACAGGGGTGTCTTACTGCAATTATACAGGGCCTTGGTGAGGCCACACCTAGAATATTGTGTACAGTTTTGGTCTCCTTATCTGAGGAAGGATGTTCTAGCTATAGAGTGAGTGCAGCAAAGGTTTACCAGACTGATTCCTGGGATGGCAGGACTGATATATATGGAGAGACTGAGTCGGTTAAGATTGAATTCGCTGGAGTTCAGAAAATTAAGGGGCACCTCATAGAAACTTTTAAAATTCTAGAGAGTGGTGAGCTTGTGGAATTTGTTTTCACAGGAAGTAGTTAAGGCCAAAACATTTATGTTTTTAAGAAGCAGTTAGATATAGGACTTGGAGTAAAGGAGATCAAAGGATATGGGGGAAAGCGCTATTATGATCAGTCATGGTCATAATGAATGACGGAGCGGGTTTGAAGGGCTGAATGGCCTCCACCTGCTTCTATTTACTATGTTTCTATGTCTGGTCTGCTTGTTGCCACTGTTAAATATCCTCAGAACCATAAAATGGTTACAGCACAGGAAGAGGCCATTCTGTGATTGCTTTCTGCAAGAGCAATTCTTATAGTGTCACTTTTCACCTTGACCCCATGGTCCTGCAGATTTTTACTCTTCAGATAATGATCAAATTCACTTTTGAAGGCCACAATTAAATCTGCCCCAACACACTTTCTGGCAGTACGCTTGTGATGATGTCATGCCCATAAAGATAATTGGGCAGTGGATACTGAAACTTTAAAAAAAAAGAACGCTGCAGGGAATAAAGGGCATTGCACACCAAGTGGCTTCTGGTCATGGACAATCAGAAATAATGACTGTCACATTTTCCAGCCACATTTCGGCAGGATGCGCCGTGGGAGATTCAATGGCCTAGTCTGGAACATTGACTTTCAGCCGGGCAAAAACATCCCACTCAATATGTCCAGGACGTTAATTAAAAATCAGAGAATCCCGACAGTGTAGAAGGAGGCCATTCGGCAACAGGGTTTCCCAGGTTGACTACCCCTCACCATTTCAATGGAAGTGATTTTAAGCACAACGATGATCAGACCTGTCGGTCCCATGAGGGTGTGATCTCAAATACAGTCTTCCACTGAGTTTTAATCATACCTGGAATGTTAATGGGATATGAATTATGAACCCACCATGTATCAATCACGTCAGCTCCATCCCATTGTGTGGAAAAAGGGATAAATCTATTCCGCCATCATATGACCAAACCGAGCTGGAATAAGGTGTGACACTTCATCCACAAAAGACGCCAGCAACGCAGCCTGGGACCAGCAATGCAGCGGGATCACACCCAGCCTGAAGAAAAGAACCCTGTCGAAAACAGTCACTTACTTGGTTGCAGATTAAAGTTAAACAAACAGCATTTTGATTTCTGGAGATTCCCTGGAGTGCAGATAATTTATGAATTGTACTTAGTCCTAGGGAAGCAGGTCGTGGAATTTAGTGGGATACAGATGATGTAATTAATAGGAAGAGCCAGGTCTGTCTGTAGTTTTGCCATCTGTTATAGGATTTTAAGTTGAATAAGTTTTGCCAAATGCTGTTTGGTTGAGCAGAAGTGTATTGTATCTGCTCTGGAAAGGACCTCTCTCTAAAGGTCTGCACAGCTAAGCAAATAACCTGTTTTGTTAACTTTATTTATAAATGGCATTTGAACTGTAGTGCATTGCTTAATTGGAATTAGGGGCAGGTGTAGATAGTAAGTTCAAGTTTTACCTTTTATTCAAGAACTGTTTAACTGATAATTGTATAGCTATCTATTCGAGGTCAATGTGGTTTATTTTGTGTTTAAATTAATGTTTGTTTTAACATAAAATAAACCTATTGGTCAGAGGCATCACTCTTGGGGTAAAGTATCCATTCCTCACAGTTTTACAAATTCAAAAATCATTCACCTAAGGAGCTGCGCTCCGAAAGCTAGTGATTCAAAACAAACCTGTTGGACTTTAAGCTGGTGTTGTAAGACTTCTTGCTTTCAGGGTTGGAAGGGATGGGGTTGGAGAGAGTGGATGATCTGTTCCTGGAGGGGCGGTTTGCCAGTTCAGAGGAACTGTCAGAGAGGTTTGGGCTCTTGCAACGTGACTTATTCAGCTACTTGTTCGCAACTTTGCTAAACAGATTTTCCCAACATTCCCCATGGTGCCGGCAACCTCTCTAATGGAGAGGGTTTTTCACTTGCAGGGTCAGAGGATGGGAGCACCTCTGATATCGATGGATGGCCTATATCGGAGGATTGAGTGTTGGCTGGAGGGGGTTAAGGCCAGGTGGGAAGAGGAATTAGGGCCCATTTTAGATGATGAGGTGTTGAGCGAGGCCCTATGGAGGGTCCTCGTGCATGATGCTTGGTTTACTCCAAGACAAAGTAGTTTATAGGGCGCACCAGACTAGGTCCAGAATAAGTAGGTTTTTTTCAGGGGCGGAAGATAAGTGCGAGCGCTGTTCAGGTAGTCCGGCCAACCATCTGCACATGTTCTGGTCTTGCCCCAAGCTTGAAGGTTTATGGGTCTTCTTCTTTGGCATTGGCGATTCTGAAAATGTAACTGTCCTTTAGTGGCCATATTTGGGGTGTCAGACCCACTGGAGCTGCGGACGGGTGTAGGGACCAAAGTCCTGGCCTTCATTTCGCTGATTGCCCGGAGGCAAGTGCTGTTGGGGTAGCGGTCTGCTTCTCTGCCCAGTGCCTCACTGTGGCTGGAAAATGTGATGGTAGTTCCTATACCTCCAGAAAATCAAGTATTCTTGTATTTCAAGGAGCTGGTCACCATTAGTTGCTAAGGGGGGCTGGTGGGAAGAGAGATAGGGGGGAAGGGGGAGGAATTAATTTTTGGGAGGGGTTAAGTTATATTTTGGGGGTTGCATGTGTATGGTGTTTTAATCTGTTTTGTTGTTTTGTCTTATTTTCTGTTATGTATAAAATAGAGGGCAGCACGGTGGCGCAGTGGGTAGTGCTGCTGCCTCACGGCACCCAGGTCCCAGGTTCGATCCCGGTTCTGGGTCACTGTCCGTGTGGAGTTTGCACATTCTCCCTGTGTTTGTGTGGTTTCGCCCCCACAACCCAAAGATGTTCCAGGGTAGGTGGATTGGTCATGCTAAATTGGCCCTTAATTGGAAAAAAAATGAAATGATTACTGTAAAAAAAAAAATTTAATGTATAAAATAGACAAAATTGAATTAAAATATTTTTTTAAAAGAAATAGGAAGATAAAGCAGGTGAATTCACGGTTGGAAAGATATGCAGGAGGGAGAGTGTTTGGATCCTGAGACATTGGGACCAGCTCTGGCGGAGATTGGATTTAGACAGGCCAGATGGGTTGCAGCTAAACTAAGCCGGGAACAATTTCCGTGCAGAGCAATTTGCTAGTGCTGTTGGGGTTCAAGCTAACATACGAGAGCTGTGGAAATCGGGAGGTAATATTGTGTTGGTGAGGATTACCAAGGTGCACAAAATACTGGGAGAGACAGAGAGAACTGTAGTACAAAATAATAAGTGATTAGGTAGGTTCAGAGTAAAGAGAATAAAGTCGAAATTAAGATAACTGTATGTATATGAATGCACAGACAGTGGTAAATAAAATTGGTGAGTTGCTGGTGCAGATAGCCACGTGGAAATATGATGTTGTGGCTATAACAGAGACCTGGTTTAAAGAAATGTGAGGGCTGAGCATAAATATTCTTGTAGAGAAGGTGTTCAGGAAGGATCGGAAAGGAATGAAAGGGGGTGGAGGTAACAGTATTGGTTAAGGGGAACATTCCCGTTCAGTACTGGAGAGATATGTCCCAGAGGGATCAAGAACAGATGCCGGGATTCTCTGAGCCTGCACCGGGTCGGAGAATCGCTGGGGGTGCGGGAATTTCCACTCCGACGCTAGGCCGCTGATTCTCCGCCGACCGCAGAATCGGCGCCAATCGTACCCACGGAGTCGCCGCGGCGCCGGTCAGGGGCCATTGAAATAGGCCCCCGCGGCAATTCTCCGCTGGAGACCGGCCGAAATTCTGCCGGCTGGTTTACATCTGATACCACCCGGTGGGAGCTTGGACCCGTGGCCGCGGTGGCAGTCATGGTGGGGGCGGGGGGAATCTGACTCCGGGGGTGTGCCTCAGCGGTGGCCAGTATGCAATCGGGGGCTACCAATCAGCGGCCCATTGAGATCTGGGGGGGACCTAATTTACTCCGCCGCGCGGGCCTGCTGTGTGGCTCCTCCATGTCGGCGTCACCTGCGCCGAAGTGGGTCACCGCGCCCATGTGCAGGCCGGCTTGCGGCCGCCATGCGCAATGTTAGGCCGCGCGGCCTGGACAGCAGGGCCCCGCTGGCAGCCAGAGCTGTAGGACACACGCTGGGGCCCTGCTGGCCCCCTGGAAAACAGAGAATCACAAGGAAAAAGTCCGGAGTGATTCTCGCCTGTTTTCCGGTGGGCGTGGGAACTTAGTCCCCTAAAGGGAGAATCCTGGCCAGAATCTATTTGGTAAGAACTAAGAATTTTTTTTAAAGTGCAATTACTTGTTTGGTGTAGTCTATAAGTCACCAACTAATGGGTAGGATGTAGAGAAACAAACATGCAAAGAAATGACAGAGAGGTGCAAGAATTATGGAATTGTTATAATGGGGGTCATTAATTATGCACTTATGGACTGGGATAGTAGTAGTGCAAAGAGCAGCAAGGAGCAAGAGTTTCCAGAGAATGTTCTACAGCAGCTTGTTTCCAATCCAACAAGAAAGTACACTATGAGAGCTGGTTCTTGGGAATGAGGGGGCCAAGTGAATCAAGTGTTAGGAGGGGAATACTTAGGGGATGATGATCATTGTATCACAGGGTTTAGCGTGCCTATTGTTACGAACATTGCTGATGTTCAATATTAGAGCATTCCAAATCTCAGCAGGGTAACTTGGAACACAAGGGCCGGGATTCTCCCCCAACTGGCGGGCGGGCCGTACCGCCGCCAAAGAGTGGCGAGAACCACTCCGGCGTTGGGCCGCCCGGAAGTTGCGGAATCCTCCGCATTCCCGGGGGCTAGGCCGGCGCTGGAGTTGTTGGCGCTGCGCCAACCAGCGCCGAAGGGCCTCCACCAGCCGGCACGAGTTGAACCGCTGGCGTGATCCCTGCGCATGCGCAAGGGGTTTCTTCTCCGTGCCGGCCATGGCGGAGCTTTACAGAGACCGGCGCAGAGGGAAATAGTGCCCCCACGGCACAGGCCCACCCACAGATCGGTGGGCCCCGATCACAGGCCAGGCCATCGTGGGCGGGCCCCCCCCCCCCCCCCCCTCCCTGGGCCGGATCCCCCTGCAGCCCCCTGAGGACTCTGCAAGCCCGCCCTCATAGCCAGGTCCCGCCGTTATGGACCTTGTCTAGTCCATGCCGGCGGGACCGGCCGAAAACGGGCGGCCGCTCGGCCCATCGGGGCCCGGAGAATCGCCGGGGGGGGGGCCACTGCCAACGGCCCCCAACCGGCGCAACGTGATCCCCGCCCCCGCCGAAAAACAGTGCCGGAGAATTCGGCAGCTGGCATCGGAGCGGCGAGACGGGATTCACGCCCCCCCCCCCCGCCATTCTCCGACCCGACAGCGGGGGGGGGGGGGGGGGGGGGGAGAATCCCGCCCAAGGACTTAATTATTTATTTTCCAATTTGGAAAAAATTGTGAGAAGAGATGAAACACTGTCAGGAAAGGGGTCAGTCTTGTAAATTATTCAAATAACAAACTTTAAAACACACAATAAAGGCAACAGTGAAGAAGAACATTTACAATGAACCATAATGAATCCCCAGAAAGTAAACTTGAAGTACCCCCAATTCAAATTGACCGACTTTTCTAAACTCCGAGAATACAGCTTCCCATAGGTTTTAACACTATGAGCTGAATCCAGAAAATAATTACCACACAGGACCTGTAACTTTCTTTTGGGAACCTTTCTTCTAGTTTGCAGTAGAACTGATGGAGTCTCACACAGACAGATTATTCTGCTTTCGTTTTGCACAACGGCTTGATTTTCTGCGAGAGCTTTGCTTTGCAACTGGGTTTGGCTGAGATTTAGGTCCCTAGACTGCTAGTGTTTAATTCACTTAACGAAGTATGTGGTTCACTCTGCTGCTAGAATAACCTGCATCTCACAATGGGCGGCATGGTAACACAGTGGTTAGCACTGTTGCTTCACAGTGCCATGGTCCCAGATTCGATTCCCACTTGGGTCATTGTCTGTGCCGAGTCTGCACATTCTCCCCGTGTCTGCGTGGATTTCCTCCGGGTGCTCCGGTTTCCTCCCACAAATCGCGAAAGATGTGCTTGTTCGGTGAATTGGACATTCTGAATTCTCCCTCTGTGTACCCGAACAAGCGCCGGAGTGTGGCGCCTCGGGATTTTCACAGTACCTTCATTGCAGTGTTAATGTAAGCCTACTTGTGACAATAATAAAGATTATTATTAACAAGTCCTCAGTGCAGCTAAATCCCTATCAGGTTGGTTTATCCAATTATTTATGTTTCATTTCATTCCAACTTAACACCATGAAAAGGACAAGGAGCAATCCAGAGTAAGAATAATTAACTGGGGAAAGTCAACTTCAATGGAGTAAGAACAGATACGGTGTAGGTAAATTAAAATCAAAGGTGGGTGGGGAAAACTGAAACTGAACAATGGACTGCCCTTGAAGGAGAGATAATTCAGGCATGTTCAAGGTATATTTCTACAACGGGAAAGATTGGGCAAACAAACCCAGAGCTGCTGGCAAAAGAGATAGTGATTAAGATAAAGAAAAAGTGTGGTTGTAACAAATGTGATGTGGACAATAAAACAGAGAATCAGGCTGAATATAGGTTTAGAGGACTGAAAAACAAAAAGAACGCGTGGAGACAAGATAAAAGGTACTATTCTAAAGGGAGTACAGGAGCAGAGGGGCCGTGTATATGTGCATAAGACATTGAAGTCGGTAGGACAGGTTGAGAGCTAATAAAACTGGCAACACCCAAGGCTTTATCAATAGGAACATTAAGTACAAAAGCAAGGATGCTATGTTAATTTTATATAAAACACTGGATTGGCCTCAACATTCTTTAGGTAGGATATGAAGGCATTAGAGAGAGTGCAGAAAAGATTTATGCGAGTTGTTACAGAGATTAAGAACTTTAGTTACGTAGATAGAATGGAGAAGCTGGGACTGGTTTCCTTGGGGAAGAGAAAGCTGGCAAGTTTGATAAAGATATTCAAAATCATGAGAAGTCTGGACAGAGTATTTAGGGAAAAGCTTCCCACTGGTGGAAGTATTGAGAACCAGAAGGCACAGATTTTAGATAATTGGCAAAAGAATCGTTGATGACATGAGAAAAAACCTTTTCACATTGCAAGTGGTTAGGATTTGGAATGCACTGTCTTCGAGTGTGGTGGAAGTGGGTTTAATCAAAGTGTTCATGAAGAAATTGGATTATTATCTGAAACGGAATAATACGCATGGTTAAGAGAAGGCAGGGGAATGGCAATAGGTAAATTATTGCTTCATAAAGCCAGGAGACATGATAGGACGAATGGCCTCCTTTTCTGCTACACCTATTCTGTGATTCTGTTTGCAAATGCTACTGCGTTTACCTTAGTTACGTCTCTCATTATCACGGAGTCCCAAATAAAATATTTGACTTTAGTTTTGTAGAATGATGATGTATTTCTTAAATCAAAGACTACAAAGGGACAGAAAGATAAGTTATATTGAAGTACATGTGTGCTGATTTGGCAGTATCAAGCGCAATAGGAAACATTTGTTAAATTCCATTGATTCAACAAAAAAATCATCCTTGCAAGTAACTTCCAACTAAAGTTTTTATATAATTTTATGACCTTTTCCAATACACAGCAAATTATTCAAATAATTTTTAGCACAGTGGTTAGAACTGTTGCTTCACAGCGCCAGGTTCGATTCCCGCTTGGGTCACTGTCTGTGCAGAGTCTGCACGTTCTCCCCGTTTGTGCGTGGGATTCCTCTGGGAGCTCCACTTTCCTCCCAGTCCAAAGAAGTGCAGGTTAGGTGGACTGACCATTCTAAATTGCCCTTAGTGTCCAAAAAAAGGTTAGGTGGGGTTACTGGAATAGGGTGGGCTTAGGTAGGGTGCTCATTTCAAGGGCCGGTGCAGACTTGTTGGGCCAAATGGCCTCCTCCTGCACTCTAAATTCTATGATTGTTTGAATTCAACTCCAGACTCCCACAATCTACCATGGAAACCAGCTGCAGGGAAGTGAGTCTTTGTCCTCAGGGAGGTGATGCTCAATCCTTAAGAGAGCAGCACCAAAGTAGCCTGACTCTCCTCCCCACAGTGGTCTTTCTCTCTCCCTCACTCTCTGTTTGTTTGTCTATCCCTCCCCAGTGTTTATTTCTATTCTTCATTCTAGTTTGTGTTGCTCTCTCCCTTCCTGTTTATGTCTTCTCCCTTCCTCCTTCTCAAGTCTCTTTTGCGCAACCCAGTTTGTGTTATTCTCGTCCACTCCCTGTGCTAGTTTGTGTTTCTCTCCTTCCTCAGTTTGTTTGTTTCTCCCCCTCCCCTCTTGTGTTTCGTCTCTCCCTCTCCTCGTTTGTTCTTTCAGTTTGTATCTTTCTCCCCCGTTTGCACTTCTCTCATGTTGCCCAGGATGGAATGCCTTTCTTTCTCCTTCCCCCGGTTGCTCTGTCAGGACTGGCAGACATTACAGGTAATTTACATTGCCAATTGTAAGGATGATGGCAATGGGGGTCAATGAAGTCATATTTCTGAATCGACAGGGTCTAGCATGGTTCAGATAACTGCTTGGTTGCAAGCCACAACAATTGCAGTACTGTACATCCAGTATTTGGAAAAATTGAAATTAACAAATGATCTTAGAGAGGATTTATGGAAATGGTGTTGTGAATCTCATTCGAGCACCTGAATAAATTAGCTAGTCACCTATCTCGGTCAACATAATGCTTTTACATTGGTGATTAATAATTTGTGACATCACAGGGCAGGGATTGGGCAGAACAGAAAGTGGTCTATTCATGCTTCAAAAGAAACAAAATTTGCAATGTTTGATAAGGATATAAAAATAACTCAGCCAAGTAGTCGCTTAGCTTAAGTACTATGTATTTGGTCATTCCATTTCAAAAGGTATTCTGCAGATGAATCTGCCGAGATCTTATGACTCTATGTTGGACCACAGGATCCTAACTAGGAATCTGGAAGTTAGGATCATTCTGGTTGAATGCAGGACGACATAGTTAATTACCCCTTCATTTTCTGGGAACCTTGTATGGCATTTAGATTGATACTGGTGGCAAACATGCCAAACTGGGACTTGGGGATTGTGCATGAAATCGTACTGGCAAAAGGAATAAAGTAATCCCATTATTGTTTTCTTATCCCTTATGTGGATTTGAGAGCAGAAAAAGCTATGCTATATTTGATTTTCTTCTGCCCAAATATTCTCTGTGGAATATTATTCAGGGAAATATAATTAGGCATCCAGTAGTCTTACAGATGGTTAATCGTAACTAATTGCCCTGTGGGGCCTAATTGCGTTTGTAATTTGTTAAGACCTGGATTGTTTCCTTTAAAGTCATGATTAGGCTGAGTCCAGTGGCATAATTTTCCCTCAGTATTTTAAGTCCATGTAGGATTGAATAGATCTGTCCAAATATAAGTAGTTTTTTTGTAATTATTAAAGTAGCTGATAGCAGTTGGTGCAAAGCATGAGAAGGGTATACATCTGGGACACGCTGGAATTGAGGTAGAAGGGAAATTTAATTTGTTATCGTTAGACTAGCCAATTAAACAAGATAGAAACTAATACTGGATGGGTCTTACTTGCTGATGGGCTAATTCAAAACATATGAATTCATTTAAATACGTCATGTTTTAGGGATCAGGTTTTGGATTTCCAAGGACCTCTAAAATATAACCGTAACATTCAAAATGTTGAGGCTGCATTGTTTTCTACTCTTACTTTTACAGTATATTTCTTTGCAATTGAACAATTTGGAGTTGGAATTAGCGAGCGAGCATGGCGACCCTTGTGGAGTATGTAGCAAGCATGGTGTTTTTTACTTTGGGTTGATGCTGAGATAGCAATAAGCAACAATTCATTTGAAAGAACCATGGAAACCAGAGATTCAGTGTATCCACATCAGGATTCAACTATAACAAGTATCAATTCAAGTAGAAAGAGATTTAAGCAACTGAATTGTACAGGTATACAATCCTAGCATCGGTCAAGTGATGATTAATTGTTTAAGTCTTCAGGCTTTGCAATAGAACAATCAGCTGTAATGGGACCAGCCTACTGCTTTTTTTTCCATTTACAATATTAAGTCAAATACCCTTAGCTTAAGTTTTTTTCTTTTTTCTTAGAAGATTTGTATTGTGTATTATCACTTCAGTGTATCAATTAATCATTTTCAACTCGGATGCAAACACCGATTCAAAACATGTTAAACATCTGTACATTTAGCCTTTATGTTGAAAATTAACTACCTGCTGAATGCTTGGGAGAAAAATGACAAAGACAATTTAGATCAACTGATTATTAAATTCAATACGGAGACGTAGCTGCTCAATTACAGCATTAATTTATTATGATCACAAAACATAGAAATCATTTAACAATCTTTGGAAAGAGCTAATTATTACCAAGCTTGTAACAAACCCCATTTGTTTTTCATAAATTGGGAATAATCTGATTCATAAATCAAAATTGGACAGCCCATACTTCCAATTATTTTGACAATAAAAGCATTGCCAATTTGAAGTGATTTTTTTAAACCATTAAAAGCTTGACATTCAGAATGTAATTTGGAATTAACAATAGTACTTATATATGGTTTTGTCATTACAATAAGTTTGAAACCACTTGCTCTATTTTCATCAAATTCCTGCCTTCATGATAATAGTGTATCATTTACAAATAATTTAGTGAAGTCAAAATGCGTTTTGATATATGATGGAATTACTCAATTGATCATTACCATCTTTTCCAAGTCGGTTTTATTGCTAAAATATTACACATTCAGCAACGAGATGCAAACATGATGATTGATTCCTGGTGCGATGATTCTCCCATGCCAGTGTTAGGTATAGAATTCCAGGATTTTGACTCAACAACAGTCGGCAACTGTGGAGGTCCACATTTAGAAGTCCGTTACAATGAAAGCATTTTTGAGGTTCAACTTGATGGAATTCTGGAGTTTGGAGGCAATGCAAATAGGGTATTGGCACTACTTCAGAATAAAGGCTCTGCTGAATTTTGAAGGGAAAGCGAGCAGAAGGGAATGGGGCTAAGAATACTCACCCTGTCCCTCGCCTATGCAGAGTATGTCTCAGATAGTCAGGCACAGACAATTGAAAAAAAAAAAATTGCATACAGTGCAACACGCAGTGGTCTCGCTGTCAAGTTCGAATCCCTAGCAGCAGTTAAAGCTCAAGTTGAAAATTTCAGGTATGCATTTCTAACCTAAGTAGACGTTTATAGTAAGGTTGAAATATAATGCAGTTATAGTTAAGGTTGAAATATAATTTGCCTAGTTGCATAATTATAAATTATATTTAAAATACCAATGTAACCAGCAAGCAGAAAGAAAGCTGGCAGTCTGCCTGATTTTGGAAAAATATTTCAGCCATTGTTTTTTCTTTCTGCTCCTGATAGCAACTGTTGACATTTTCTGACTTGATTTTTTTCCCTCCCAAAACTGCTGCCAGGTGATCCAGAGCAGATTGCTGCAAATTAACATAGTCCAGTCTTGTTCATGGGCATTTTATTGCAATTTTGCCCGTTTTTAATAAAATAATGCTCAGCTTCTGCCAGATTAATTTAAAGGATAACTGGACAGACATTAAGGAAAGTAGGTTACTGAGTGAAGTGGACTACTATTCCATTCCACTCTTGCACTGTCCAATGTTCCTGACTGACACGCATCTTTCTGCAAACTGCACATAGATTAAAATAATCAGAGTGAATCATACATCTTTGTATACATGATCTCTACCTCAAGGTATTGATCTTACAATGAAGCTGTATTCTCAAACCTGAGTGACACAAAACGTGTTAATAGACCTGGACCTGTAAAATACTGTACATTAAATTATTGCCCCAGAACTTTCAGATTCTATGTCTACTTTACAGATTTGAATCAAGTGGTCAAATGTATTCCTGACTTACAAGAGTGTATTTTAAACCCCTGATTGATTAAAAATCTAAACAGTCAAAAGGTGCACCCTCATTAAGAAACTAAAGTTAAAACAAAATTTTCTTTCTATCCAATTATTTAGGAGCTGTAAATGTAAGAACCCAAGACAATTTCTGCAACAAAAGGTTATTTTGATACTTACTTCACACCAATTCACAAACAGGAGTTAATATACAGTATTTGCTCAATTGACAGACTCAGATACTTGTTTTTTTTTTTTAAGTGCTAACTTTTAAGAACAGCACTAAAGTTGTAAAACAAAGTGCATGAAGAAATATTTTGGGATGTAGTTATACTCGCACTTTCAGATCAAAGGGTAATGGAGTACATCTTGATCAAATTTTCCCAAGCACATTAAAACCAAGTGAAAAGATATACAGCCCAAACTCACTTCATAAAACTGCAGAACATCCCCAGATTAGATCAAAAATAAGGTATGGAAATGCCCAGGCATGGAAACACATTACGCAAAGTGTTCCTTTGTCATTGTTCTTAATGTAAACTACCATTCAGCATTATTAACCCAATTTACAAACTATACATTTTATTTCAGATACCAGTAGTTAAATAACAGCTTGCCATTATTTTCATCCATTAGGCTGCACTTCCTCCACCATCAGGGGGTTTGGAAGGTGGGAGGGAGGGCAAATTAAATTCAGCAGGCAGCCTACCTGCCACAATTATACCAGCAGCGGGGGCAACATCAGGCAACTCAGCCAGCGGGCCAATTGAGGCCTGTAAGTGGGCAATTAATTTCCATTTTGGAGGCTGATCTTGCCTCTGTAGAGATTTTTTTTTTTTTAATGTTAAGAGTAGCCAATTATTTTTCTTTTCCAATTAAGGGGCAATTTAGTGTGGCCAATCCACCTAACCAGCACATCTTTGGGTTGCGGGGGTGAAACCCACGCAAACATGGGGAGAATGTGCAAACTTCACAGACAGTGACCCATGGCCGGGATTCAAACCCGGGTCCTCAGCGCTGCAGTTCCAGTGCTAACCACCAGGCCTCAAGGTTTAACCAGCAGTGCATGTCAAGCACCCAGATCATTTTCCCCTGGGCCCATCTGAGGGCTCCCCGCAAAGTGTAACTCCCTCTCTCAGGTTCTCTTTCTGTCCCAAGATGTAACCTACACTCTCCCCACCCCCACAATCCCACTAAGGTGTTCACTCAAGTCCCCACTCCAAATCTCTCACCTGAGCATGCCAACTTGGCCCTGCCACGAACCCCCAAAACTCACCTCGAAATGATCTAGCACAGCTCAGATCGTCATCCATGTGAGATACCAGCAGTGGCCAGCACTCCCTGTGGCACTGCCAGTACTGGAGAGCAGGAACGATCCAATTGGCCAGCGTTTCTGAAGCTTGGCTTCATGTTCTAGAGGTTCCACCTCTAGACTAACAACAGCCAGTAAACCATTAAGTGTCTGCATTCATCTCCTGTTAAATCCAGCCAATTGTTACCATCAGTGATTTATTAAAGAATGCGTATAATCCAAGAAAAAGAAACACTCAGCATTTTTTTTTTAAAAAGGATTAATTCATAAAAGTATGAAACAAATTCAATAACTCTCGTTTTTAAATAAAAGCTATGGACACATTAATAATAAATTTGCTAGCCTTACATGTATTACATATAAATACATGTATTTAACACAGCTAAGTGCCAGGACACTCATCAGGACTACTGTGCTGTAGGGTTATGGGTTTCCACCAGGTGCGCCGGTTTCCTCCCATAAGACGTGCACGTTAGGTGAATTGGACATTCTGAATTCTCCCTCCGTGTACCCGACCAGGTGCTGGAGTGTTACAACTAGGGGATTTTCACAGTAACTTCATTGCAGTCTAATGTAAACCTACTTATATTATTCTGAAATGGTCTCTTCTCAGAGTCTAAAGTTAAATTTAATATAACTCTAACCCAGTACTGATAAATATTTTGATTTCACTTCTAATTTTCAAACATGCCAACTTTTATTTTCACTTTGTTTGCTGAAGGGCTAATATTGTAGTGTATTTCAGCAAGCGACTGTAACGCCCAACCTCATTAATGTCCTTCATACATGAGACGAGATAAACAGTAGCAGACTATTCAAATTCATTCTTTGGGCGGGGAGGAAACTGCTGTCAATCCCAATCCTTTCCCCACCAATTTCTGCTTTCCATCAGCTGGAAAGCAATTAACAAGTGACCTTCTACTAACTACCATCTTTAGCATGGAGCTGAAGTACAGCTATAATATTCCCACATATGCCCATCTGACTAACCTATTTATGGCTAAACCTGGGATGATATGGTTCTACACCACAAATCCATCACACCAACTGCATGTTACATGAAAACTACTGAATGGCAAGCCTTGCTTCCACAAAGGATGGAATATTAACATAGGAACTTAGAATCCCAACAGTACAGAAGGAGGCCATTCAGCCCATTGAGTCTGGTCCGATCTGCTGAAAGAGCACCCTACCTAGGTCCACCTAACCTGCACATCTCCAGACACTGAGGGGTAATTTTTTAGCATGGCAAATACACCTTACCTGCACACCTTTGGACTGTGGGGAGAAACTAGAGCACCCGAAGGAAACCCACACTGACATAGGGAGAAAGTGCAAATTCCACAGTTCACTCAATGCCAGAATCGAACCCAGCAGTGCTAACCACCATGCCTCTCAATTTTAGTCATAGTAAAGAGTTTAATCTAATTATGATACAATATCAATTAGCTGGAAAAGGCAGCACTCTGCTTAACCATCAAGTGATGTCAGTTTGAACAGTGAATTCAAGCTGAGGAAAGATGCATGTCACCTAAGTGTTGCAAATGGATTAAATAACCATGTCATTCCACTTCCAAGGCTTTCTCTGATCTATCAGACCAAGTAGTAATTTCTATGTTTCTTCAAAGACTAGTATAATCTAGATTCCTGATGTTCGTTCACTAATAGGATTTTTGTTATTAAAAAATGGATTGTGGCATGGCAACAGGAACATTAAAGTTCTGTCATTTCATCTACTAACAAATCTAATAAGATATTCCTCTAATAATTCAATGCTGCAAGAAAACACATTGAAATGCAACTTTTCTGATCTTTATTACAAATAAATGAACTTCTTAAACTACACAATAACATCTAGAATGGTTACTGCATTTTTTAGGTTTAATGATTAGTTCCTATGTTCTATGTCTGAAACAAAATTAAAAGTGTTTTGTTTGTTTGACTTGCTACTTACCACTTCTCCAAGAGGAGAGATTTTATGGAATCGTATTTATCTATGTGAAGAAAGTAAGTCAATGCATGTTTGTTTTCACTTTGTGCCACCATTGTTTTGTTTGGCATTATAAACTATGTTTACGCAACATTTCAACACAGAACAAATCAGAGTTCAAGGATCAAGATGGCCGTCAACAATTACAGTGTTCCCACAGATGATAGAAAATATTTGCTTTCATTTAAGTCAGTGTGTGGAGTATCTTAAACTGTAATGTGCATTTAAATAAAGTCTCAACAAGTCAATTCATCAGAAAAACTCAGCAAAATAAAATTCCGGTTTATTGTGGACAACAAATTTTTCACACATACAACAGGCCACAATGGACAGTATTTCAGACAAAAAAAAACCTTGATCTTTGGCCTTTCCACCTCATACAAACCAACTACTTATAGTACAGCTAAAGTACATACAGTTATTGGAATGCTGAAAATTAATTTTGTTTTTACAGATTACCTTTTAAGATAATGTGGCCAAGACATGGTCAAACCACCAGTAAAGTCAGTTTTACAGAAGAACTTCAAAGCCCTGTTTGGTCACCAGAGATCACTGTTTAAATTGGCTGACCTCTAACCATATGTACAAAAATATAAAATGTAAATAAAAATACAAACAAATTCTCCTTTAGGATTTTAAGAAAGAAGTAGGGCCATGAAGTCTTAGTAATTTTATTTTTAAAATTCTGTAGTTGACTTGCACTGGTGTACACTCTACTTAGTGATGATGACCAAGTTTTTCCAACAGAAAAAAAAATTGGGGAAAATGTAATGAAAATACAGCTTATTCTTTATCTGTTTTCTGCTTCTTCTTTGCAACATCATCCTATGGAGTTGAAAAACATTGATGAATAAGGATTTTGTCACCTTGCCTCATTTCATAACTGTTTAAATACAAACACTGGCTTGACTTTTTTGTTTTAGTCATTGCAGCTATATACTAATTGAAAGCAAGTTTCATGACCTTGCCAAGAGTTACAGTACTTTATATGCAGTATTTTAATTTAAATATGAAAATGTTACAAACATTGGTTTCAGTGCAGGCAAGGTAATGCAGTCTTTGCAGACTAATCCCAATTATATCCAAAACCAGAGGAGCCAACTTTTATTTTTTCAAACTTGATTCAATAGATTAAGAAATCACTTTCACGAATCTCAATTACGTTCGCTAAAGGGAGCAGAAAAGAACATATCAGAACCACGTACCTCTGCAACTTCAGCGACCCGTTTTTCTGCAGCGCCCTCACATTCCTCATCATCACCCTCCTCATCTAGAGAAAGAAGTCATCCTTTTAACAGCGAACGAGCACAAGCAAAACTGCACAGAAAACAAACTGCTTCCACCATCAGATTGCCAGGCTTTGGATCCAATACTTATTTCCATTCAAAAGTGCATGAAGAAAACCTCCATTTGCTTCAATTCATGTATGTGACATGGATTTAAACAAATATTGAGCCCTGTTGAGTCACAGTACTTACTGTTCCACTCCTGAAGTGAGAAGGAACACATACAGCAAAACAAACAGCCAGAATTTGGAAACATCTCTTGCCATTCCCAAAATGGCCAGTAGTGTCACTATAGAGAACAGTAACTGAATATTAATATTGGAGTAACAAAATGGGAACAAATTTTGAACACATGCAAAATGAAGGGCAAATTTGCAAAGTTGAAAGGCGGACTCAAAATGCTACAAATTGTGCTTCAACCCATAAAAGTGATTAGAAATATTATTGTAGACGAGAAAAGATGGAACCAGTGAGTCAAAAAAGGCAAGACTTACAGCTTGTTGAAACGACTGAAGAGGTCCAATCAGTGAAGCCTAAAATAGAGGTCCTGGTGTACTCCAGACACCACAACAATGCCTTTCAGGATTTACCTTGCAAGTTGATATACTTATGTTCACTTTTGTCCAAAGTTATTTCTATTAACCTTTTACCTGGGCCATTTAAGTAGTAGATACAATGTTTCTCCCCATTCACTTCCAAATTAAAAACACTGGTGAAAGCAAATTACCTTCTTCATCATCTTCTTCCTCATCATCTTCACCAACATCTTCGCTTTCTTCATCTTCTACTTCGTCTGCATTCTCTTCAACTTCCTCTCCATTTTCTTCATTGGCCTTATCGAAATCAATACAACACGTCAAAAGCATTCATATTTTTCCAGGTTTTAAAAAAACACAGCTAATACTTTGGCAACTTACAGCATTTCCATTGGCTGGCGCGTCACCTTTGCCGTTTTCCGGCTCTACCTCTTGAGTTTTTTTCAAGTCCTGAGAGAGAGAGAAAAAAAAATCAAACTTCCTGCAAGGAACTAAATGATGGGGGGGTGGAGAGCTACCTTTCATCACTTCGTCTCCTGTCTTGAAGTTTTGAGCCCCTCAAGTTCAGGATTTTTAAAACAAGTGTCGACTAACAAGGACGTCAACATTGGTTTGTCTGCCAGTGTTTTATTTATTGGCCGGCCCCAGCAATCGGCGCCGCCTAGCCCAGTGGTATCGCGAGGTGTCCCCCGCCCGCCCCCTTTAAAATCGAGGTTGCTGGAAGCCACGGCATATGGGGAATGGCAATCTAACAGAGCGGCGCTGCCTTATTGTTCAATAACCCGCCCCGCAAACTCTAAGCGTGCTCCGTATGCACCGCCTACCACGCGTCTAGCGCCAGAAATAGCGCACACATCCACCTTTCAACGCTTCTCCTCTCCGCCATCTCGGCAGCCTCACAAGTGGACGCCTCTCCGTGTGCGAGCCGCTCAAGCGCCACCAGATACACATTAGTTCGCCCACCTCCCCCCGGTGCATGTTACAAGAGTTGTATCACACGGTCAACGATTTGGAAATACCTGCTTGCTCTCCCTCTCTCTCCCCCCCCCCCCCCCCCCCCAAGCTCGCAGTAAACTGCAATGATCCCATCTGGACAACGGTGGAAATTATTAACCCACCAGTTTAAAAAATACACTTTTGATAAGAGTGATCTCATTAGATACGAAAACCTATTTTACTCGATCCGAGAGGTATCTCCCCGCGGAGGATAACTCGATAAATATATGGCCACCTTCCACCTCGCGATCAGATCGCTCCCAACTCAACTTGGTGGGATTGTTCCCTAATCTCCATCTAATGATAATCCCGTTATCGCTGGCAATCATCGTCCCAGGGGCCACCTTT
The DNA here is from genome assembly GCF_047496885.1 of Scyliorhinus torazame. Taxonomy (NCBI): domain Eukaryota; kingdom Metazoa; phylum Chordata; class Chondrichthyes; order Carcharhiniformes; family Scyliorhinidae; genus Scyliorhinus; species Scyliorhinus torazame. The sequence goes on from NC_092720.1 coordinate 72,158,268, forward strand.
TCCGCCGGCCGAAAGTATTATCGTCCCTTCTTCTCTCCCCGAAAAATCAAAGTGATTTGTCCGCCAGACTCTCCGTCAGCTCAGCGGCACGAAAATATGCAAGACCCGAAAATGAAGGGAAGCCACGGCCGGGTCACCCTTTAAGACAAGTCGATCGGTTACGATCAACTCGGTCCCCGAGAGCGAGATGAGAGACGGAAGTAGAAGCTTCAGCTCCCACGCTTCAAACCGACTATTTTCCTCAGACAGATGTCAACTGCAAAGAGTCAGAAATTCCTCGCAGCGCTTCGTGCGCTGCCAGACCGGCTTCTACAGAATGCACTCGACAGACTGGGCCCTTTTTGGGGGTGGAAATGAGAAGAGAAAGGGGGATTTGTTTTTAAACAATAGAATTTAAAACCTCAAGGTTCAGGCTAATCCCTTCATTAACCAGGAGGATATTTACAGCACGGTGCAACATCCTACCCCCCCCCCCCCCTTTTCCAAAGATGGATACGGTTTAACATTGTATCTTCCTTCTGAGGAAAGCCACACTAGCGAGTGGAATCCGGTCGATGTATTTATTCAGCATATCGCGCGAAAACTACGAGAAATGTCAAAGTCAACAGTTCGCATCTGATCTTACGTAAATATTTATCTGACTTGGCTAAACAGTCACTCCAGATAAAGAGTTTTTCAACAACAAAAAATATGTATTTTTTTTAATTTGCTCCGATGCATTTAAACGCTGACCGGGTTAGGTGCACGCGTCCTTATTGAAGTCCGAAGCAGTGATACCCAGACAGCGCGCTCCTCACAACATCTTTTTAAAAAAGGTCCAACTCCAAACTGCTCTGTCAACACACCGAGCACTTTGAAAGGGGAAGGCTGCTGCCAGTGGCGGGAAATCAGGTCATTTAACCGAAATCTGAACACAAACAAGATAAGCTGGATGTGAACGAGGCGCCGGGAGCCGAGCCGCAGCCTCTCAAACCGCGCTGCCCCCTTTGATGTTGCTACAATGCAACTCAACTGTATCCGAAGAGATAGACCGAGACAACAACAGCAGCGAGCGAGGGGGGCGGGCGGGAAAGACGCCATCGACTTTAATGGAATGATTTAATCACCAAAGTGACGGGGGGGGGGGGGGGGGTGGAGAGGAGGAGGAGGGAACGGAAGGTCGACCCCGGAACGCACCCGATTTTAGGGACAATAACGCGAAGCGAAGCAACTCTCCGCCAACAACAGCTTGCGCGAAACTCCCATCACCGCATCCACGCTGCTGCCCCTGGAGCTACTTTCCCATTCCGGGACCAAATGCAGAAGTTTCCGCAGAACAGCAGCATTCCGGCCGAAACAAAAATAAAAAGAGACGAGCGCAGCTTTCCGGGCTTTTCCTTACCAGCCCCGATCCCGCGAAAGCAAACGCCAACTTTCCCCAAGTTCAGCACTTCGCAAGACTTCAGGATTCACACAGGCGATATGCTGTTTGATATACATATATATATTTATTTTTTAAATGCCACCCTTCCTTTTGAAAGTTGTATTTTTTCCTCCTCCTCTCAGAAGTGGTTTGCCATCGCTGACATCAATCACCATCCGGACATGAGATGTGCCTCAAACACAAAGAGAGCTCCCGTGCTGATTGATTCCTTTCGCATGTATCAACGCGAAGATTGTTGCATTTTTCTTTTGTTACTTTTTCTTTGCTCGCCCTCTCCATCGATCCCCCCCCCCTTACTTTTTTTTTTTGCTTACCTTCTCCATCGATTCCCTCCCCTCCCTTAACCCACCCCCCCAAAATAAAACAACAACCAGCGGACGGTTACCTTCGGGACTCGCTCCACACTTATTTCTACTTTGCTGTCTGACTTGGTGTCTGACATAGTTGTCGGTGTGGCTGGTTGGTGTTGGAGGGAGAGCGCTGGGAGCTGCTGCTGGTGGTTGGTAGGTTGTTCCAATGCAAATATGGCTCGAGTCGAGAGTGCGGAGCTCGCGGCGGCGGCTCGTGCATTTACACACAGCGCGCGTCACCGTTCCCCGTTTAAAGTCACGTGACTGCCGCCCGGCCGTCCCATTGGACGGACGCTCCCCGGCCCGCCTCCCCGCTAGTCCGTGGCGCGACCGCCCTCTCCATTATTCCGCCCCAAGGAAATTAGGCTGGCGTCCAGAAGGGAAAGAGGAATAATATATTTTTTTGGGGGGGGGGAACACGCGCACGCGCGACATTGATTTCAAATCTTTAGATTGGGACGGTATTTGTTTTCCACCCACCTCCCGTTTGGGGTGTCGGCACGTCGCCATTGGTCAATCCGGCGGGGGGCGGGGCCTGTGCAGGTCCTGCCTCCACTCCGCGCTGATTGCACCCGCTGGCCATTGACGCAGGCGGTCTGTGATTGGTGGCTGGGTGTGTCCATCAGGTGACATCATGGGCTGTGGCGGAGCGCTGGTGATTCGCAACACACGGACCCCGCGGCGGCGAGGCTGGTTCACCTGTCGCGGCCATGCGGGCTGCACCACCCCCCCCACCACCCCCTGGGGCGAGGAGCAACCGCTGACAGGGCAGCGGCCCTGCTTTCCCACCCTGGTCACTGCATCCGAGCTGTAGTTGTAGTGACACGTATCTCTGAAATGCTGAGTTAATCCGATGAGTGCGCTCCAGTAGTCAGGGGAGAAGAGGTGGTTCAAATCCAAGGGGTCGCCACCCAGCAAGGGAAGGTCGAGGTGCACAGAATTCTGATGGTTCTACTCTAAGCAGAGGAGATAGGGTTTGGTTTAGCTGGACCGCTGGGAACAAGAGGGCACAGAGTTAATGTAATGGGCAAAAGAAACAGTGGAAGGAAAGGCTGCAATTACGAAAGAAGCCATTAAGCCCATTGTTACCTGATCCATGGGCTTGCAGATTAGAGTATTGCAGAAGCAGATCCAGGTACCTTTTCAGTGAATTTAGCATTTCAGCCTCAACCACCAGCTGAGGCAGTGAATTCCAGATGTCCATCACCCTCTTGAGTCCCCTCTAATCCTACCAACAGAGGTAGACTTACACTTTTAGGGGCCCCAAGTTTTGAACCGCCATGGTGGTAGCCTGCCCCCAATGATGTCAAGCCCCTTCCTCAATAACATCAATTTACACCCACAAAGACATCTCTGCTCAGCTCTCATTCGGGTGGCCAGGCCTTGACTTTTGATGCCCATCAGTGCTCTTGAGTGGCTGCCTGGCGTCTGCACACTCTTGCCTATGCTGCCCAGTCCGGTTGCTGCCTCGCCCTCTCACTCTTAGCTCTGCCTCCCTGGCCTGTGGAGAGGTCGCCGACCTCCCACTAGGCACTGCTCCCTGATTCCCCGAGATATGACACCGGCGCTTTCCTGACCTTTTTGCACCATCGGACTGTTGCTCTGCTCACCTCTTGGCTCTCGCTCGGGTGGCTGGACCTTGAGCCTCAGCCCTCACTGACTGCGTGTGCTCCTGGCTGGCTGCTGCTGGCTATCAGGCCTGGCCTCTGCTCTCTCTCACCTTCGCTGCCTGGTCCGTTGCTGCCAGGCCAGCCCCCTCACACTCAGCTCTGCCTGGCTGGCCTCCGGCTCTGATCAAGTCGTCTCGCTCACGCTTCTCCCAGAGACACAACGCCAGCACTTGCATGCTTTGTATCTCTGGCCTGTTGCTCTGCTCATCTCTCAGTTCTTGTTCAGGTGACCGGGCCTTGAGCCTCAACCCTCGGCGACTGCCTTTGCCGCTGGTAGGTTGCTGCTGGCTATCTGACCTGGTGGCCTCCTCTTTTTGGTTGGTTGCCTACCTGCCCTCCCCAGCCAGAAGTTGAAAGTCACCCCACCCTCGATGGCTGTTGGTCAGCACCTCCACCTCGCCTCATTGAAGATGTTGCAGGATCACACTCCGATGTTAGGTCGGTGACATCACTTTTGCTTCAGTCTGTCCGCCAGACCGCATGCTGCTGCTTGCCACCTTTATTCAATTAAAGTTCATAAACTTCACACCAATTCGGGAGATACGTGTCTGAAGTGTTCTAAGTCTCCACCACCTCTCAAAGTTTGGCAAACTGTTTTCCCACCAGTCAGAGCCTGATGTTCTGTATTGCCTGCTGATATTCTCAATGAGCCTATCAGCAAATTTAGAGCTAGCATGGTGTTCCCACCACAACAGTGACCTCTTTATTGGGCACCTGCGCTGCAGCACTGTGTGTTTCATTGAAAGTTCATCTCTATCTGCCAATCACCTTAAAGCTATGCCCTCTGGTAATTGACTCCTCAGCGAAGGGAAAGTGTTTTCCGTCTAGCCTAGGCCCCTAATAATTGTATACACCTCAGTTAGATCATTCCTTAGCCTCTTCCGTTCTAAGGAAATCAACATTAGCCTGTCCAATATTTCCTCATAGCTGCAGTTTTCAAGCACTGGCAACATTCGTGTAAATATCCTCTGCACTCTCTCCAGAGCATTTATGTCCTTCCTGCAATGTGACCAGAACTGTACACAAAATTCCAGCTGGGGCTTACGAGCGTTTTATACAGTTCCAGTATTACATCCCTACTTTTGTTTGAAATACCTCTCCCAATAAAGGAAAGTATCTATATGCTTTCTTGACTACCTTGTCCAGCTGTCTTGCCATCTTAAAGGACCTGTAGACATGCACTCCAAGGTCTCTCACTTCCTCAACCCCTCTCAATATTTTCCTGTTTACTGAGTATTCCCTTTGTTTGCCCTTTCTAAATGCATTACCTCACTTTCCTGGGTTGAATTCCATTTCCCATCTCTGCCCATTCAACCAAACTGGAGCATAAAGATGGCATAATGGTTAGCACTGCTCCCTCAGCACCAGGGACCCAAGTTCGATTCTGGCCTTGGCTGACTGTCTATGTTCTCCCGTGCCTGCATGGATGCTCCGGTTTCCTCTCTCAGTCCAAAGATGTGCAGGTTAGGTGGATTGGCCATGATAAATTGCCCCTTAGTGTCCAAAGATGTGTAGGAGATGGATTGGCCATGATAATTGTGCGGGGCTGCGGGGATAGAGCAGGGGAGTGGACCTAGGTAGAGTACTCTTTCAGAGGGTCATTGCAGAGTCAATGGACTGAATGGCCCCTTTCTGCACTGTCGGAATTCTATGAATTGATATCCTTCTGCAGTCGACAGCTAACCTCTTCACTATCAACTACAAGCCCAATTTTTGTGTCATCTGCAAATTTCCTAATCATGCCTCCCACATTTAAGTCTAAGTAATTAATATATACAACAAACAGCAAGGGCTCCAACGCTGAGTGCTGTGGAGTACCACTGGAAACAGTTTTGCATTCTCAAAAACATCCATCGAACCCTGTTTCCTGTCACTGAGTCAATTTTGAATCCAACTCACCAGCTTCCCCTGTATCCCCTGAGATCTCTCTTTTCTCAGATGTCTGCCATATGGAAGCTTGTCAAATGCCTGACTGAAATCCATGTGGACAAAATCCACTGTACTACCGTCATCAATCCTCCTAGTTACTGCCTCAAAAAACTCAAGTTAGAAAGACATGAGCTTCCCCTAATAAAACCATGCTGACTATCCCCATTCAATCTGTGTCTTTCTAAGTGACAGTTCATCCTGTCTCTCCGAATTGTTACCAATAATCTTCCCATCACCAAAGTCAGATCGCCTATACTTTTCTGGCCTATCCATCGCACTCTTTTTAAACAACAATACATCTTTCACAGACCTCCAATCCTCTGGGACCGTACTCACGACATAACATTGGTTAGCACAGTTGCTTCACAGCGCCAGGAACCTGGTTCAATTCCCGGCTGTCTGTGCACAGTCTGCATGTTCTCCCTGTGGCTGCATGAATTTCCTCCGGGCAATCCGGTTTCCTCCTACAAGTCCCGAAAGACGTCCTTGTTAGGTTAATCGGATATTCTGAATTCTCCCTCAGTGTATCCGAACAGATGCCAGAGTGTGGCAACTAAGGGATTTTCACAGCAACTTCATTGCAGTGTTAATGTAAGCCTACTTGTGACACTAATAAAGATTATTATTATGTATCTAGTTTGGAAAATGAGCATCTGCTATTTCCTTCCTGGCTTCCTTCAACAGCCTGGGATACAATCCATCTGGCCCTGGTGACTTATCCACCTTCAAGGACACCAGTACCTCCTCTCACTATGCTTATTGTATTTAATATTTCACAGTATAAAAATATGAGGACAAACTTTTTCATGCAGCGAGTGATTGGGATCTGGGAGTGTGGCAGAGGCAGGTTAAATCAAGACAATTATTAGGGAATTGATTGTTATCTGAAAAAGAGGAACATCAGGAAAACAAGGAGAAGACCCCCGGGGAGTGGCGCTAGGTAAATCGCTCCTTTGGTGAAGCAGCTCAGACATAGGCCAAGTGGCCTCCTTCTGCACTGTGACCATTCTATAATAACATCATTCAACTCTGCCCTTTCCTCACTTCTGCTGATGAAGCCTTTATTTGTGTCTATATTACGCCTAGACTTGACTATTCCTGGCTGGTCTTCCATATTCTATCCTTTTCACTGTTCACAACCTTGAGGTTAACTAAAACGTACCGAGTCAAAATTCACATCAGGTCTTGTACACCCATCACCCCTATGTCTGCTGATGACATTATCTCCCAGTTAAGCAATGCCAGAATTTATAACTACTCATTTTCAAATCCCTCTATGGCCTCACCATCCCCAATCCCCACCCATCCATCTCTGTAATCTCCTCCAGCCCTGTATCTGCATTACTCTTGAATATCCTAATTTTAATCACTGCCACTTGGAGCTGTGCCTTCATCTGCCAATATTCTAAGCTCTAGAATTTGCTCTTTAAACCTAAAAGTCCCCATGCAAGTAACATACAATCTGACCCCTTTAAATTACTGTGTGTCTCACAAATAAACTTAAAGGGTATGAACACTTAAATAACCCACCACACAAAAAACATTTAGAGAGAATGTTGTTGATTGCTTTGCTCTCTTATGAAATCTGCCATAATCAGTCCCCTCAAATAACATTTGACCTTACCTTCCTTGCAAATTATTACTCCAACTTCCCTTTCCTCTATGGAGCCTTGAATGTGCTTTGCATCTCAAATTCATGCCTACCTTTCCCACAACTCCAAGCTTCAACCTCTCCAATCAGGCTTCCGCCCTTCCCATAGCACTGAGAAGGCTATTAAAGTCACAAATGTATCCTATGTGACTTGACCATGGTGTGCTATAATTCCTTATCCTTACCAAGCTGATTGTAGACTTTGACATGGTTGACTACAAAGAACAAAGAACAAAGAAATGTACAGCACAGGAACAGGCCCTTCGGCCCTCCAAGCCCGTGCCGACCATACTGCCCGACTAAGCTACAATCTTCTACACTTCCTGGGTCCGTATCCTTCTATTCCCATCCTATTCATATATTTGTCAAGATGCCCCTTAAATGTCCCTATCGTCCCTGCCTCCACTACCTCCTCCGGTAGTGAGTTCCAGGCACCCACTACCCTCTGCGTAAAAAACTTGCCTCGTACATCTACTCTAAACTTTGCCCCTCTCACCTTAAACCTATGCCCCCTAGTAATTGACCCCTCTACCCTGGGGAAAAGCCTCTGACTATACTTTTTTATTCAAACATCTCTCCTTGTCTAGGTGAGTCAGACTGCCCTCATCTGGATCCAATCTTATTTACTCAATTGTAGACAGAAAGTCTTCTGAATTGCTTATCTTCCAGATTATCATAGATTATCATAGAATTTACAGTGCAGAAGGAGGCCATTCGGCCCATCGATTCTGCACCGGCTCTTGGAAAGAGCACCCTACCCAAGGTCAACACCGCCACCCTATCCCCATAACCCATTAACCCCACCCAACACTAAGGGCAATTTTGGACACTAAGGGCAATTTATCATGGCCAATCCACCTAACCTACACACCTTTGGACTGTGGGAGGAAACCGGAGCACCCGGAGGAAACCCACGCACACACGGGGAGGATGTGCAGACTCCACACAGACAGTGACCCAAGCTGGAATCGAACCTGGGACCCTGGAGCTGTGAAGCAATTGTGCTAACCACTGTGCTACCGTGCTGCCCAAAACCTCACACCATCACCTCCGGAATGCTCCAAGGATCCATTCTTTGCCTTTCCTATTCTCATCTGCATGTTGACTGTGATATCATCTGCAAACATGTCAGATCCCACAAGTATGCTGATGATACACCCATGGGAAATTTACAGTCTGTTTGGGGCAGTGCCAGAAAATGTGGCGAGCTGTTCAAAAGTCCATTGACTTTGGCAGGACCAGATGATTCCACTGGCAGGAGGGGCTGTAAAGTTCTACCCCTTGCCTCCTAACTCCTTCACTGTCTATGATTTGTTACAATGCTTTTCTGCCATTCAGTATTGAATGATCAGAAATTGCATCCAGTTAAATATTGGGAAGACCACAGTCTTTGAATCCTGTAAACATGAGCTCATCCAAAACTCTGCCACCTGTACCCTAACTCACATCATCCTGTTCTTCCCTGCACTCGCTAACAAACATTAGTTTCCGGTCCGGCAATGCCTCAAATTTCAATCCTCCATGGTCTTACCCCTCCCTATCTCAATAACATTCTCCAACTCTACAACCCATTGATAACTCTGCATTCCTCTTATCCTAGACTTTAGTGAATTCCCAATTTCATTCACTCGGCAGTTGCCAGCCAAACTTTAAGTTTCTAAGACCGAAACATTGCAATTGCCTCCGAAACCTCACGTCTCCTTTAGAATTACACTTTTTAACCAGGTTCAGCTCTCCTCATATCTCCATATGTGCTTTGGAGTCAAATTCAGCCTAACAATGCTTCTGTGAAGCACTCTGGACATTTTTGATCCTAAAACCACAGTATAAATAAAAATGGTTGTTGTTTGCGAATATTTACACAAACATGAGATCATTTTGAACAAGCTTGAAGGGTCTGGAAAAATTAACGAAGGAAGATATTCCTCAAGCCTGTTCTACCATTGATCTGGATCCTGACTGATTTGTACCACAGCTCCATTTCCCTACCTCTGAGCCATATCCCTCAGTATCTTCACTTGATATAAATCTGTCAGTCTCAATTTTGAATAATGCGTCATCCATTTGGGGGAGATAATTCCAAGTTTACACTACCAGTGTGTGAAAATCAACGTCCTGATTAAACTCATTGATAGCTTCAATCAAATTTTAAGATTTAAAAAAAAAATCATTTGTGGGATGTGGGTGTCGCTGGCTAGGCCAGGATTTATTGCCCATCTCTAGTTGCCCTTCAAAAGGTGGTGGTGAGTTGCCTCCTGGGTGGCACGTGTTGCAATGGTTCGATCCCGACTCTTGGTCACTGTCCATGTGGAGTTTGCACATTCCCCTGTGTCAGCGTGGGTCTCACCCCCCACAACCCAGAGATGTGCAGGGTCGGTGGATTGGCCACACTAAATTGCCCCTTAATTTGAAAAAAGTAATTGGGTATTCTAAATTTTAAAAACGAGTTGCCTTGTTGAAATGATGCAGTCCCTGAGGTGTAGGTATGCCCATGGTGCTGTTAGAGAGAGAGCTCCAGAACTTTGACCCAGCGACAGTGAAAGAAAAGCTATATATTTCCAAGTCAGGGTGGGGAGTGACTTGGAGGGGAACTTCCAGGTGGTGGGTTTCCCAGGGACGCAGGTTCAATTCCTGCCTCGGATAAATGGAGTTTGCACTTTCTCCTTGTTTCTGCATGGGTTTTCTCCAGGTGCTCTGGTTTTCTCCCACATTCCAAAGTTGTGCACGTTAGGTGGACTCAAAACTGAGCAATATTCCAGCTAGGTTCTGACCAAGGCTCGATACATTAGAAGTTTAATTTCCTCCCCATTGTATTCTAACCCTCTTGCGATGAAGGCCAACATTCTATTAGCCTTTTTGGTTATTTTTCCTACCCGTGCACAAGCATTTAATTATTTTTGGACCTGTAAAACCAAGTGCCTTTGCCCCTTCACATTTTCTAGTCATTGCAATAAGAAAACATTCTGTTTAAACCTGACACTGAAGTATTTTGGGATATTTTAACATGTTACCACCGCTAATAAATGCAAGTTGTCATTGTTCTGGTGAGTATATATTAACCAAAGGGGAATCAAGAGTACATTCCGTTTATTCCCTATTGTCTGGGCAGGATTCTCCGACCTCCCAGCTGTGTGTTTCCTTGCAACGGGAAGCAGTACTCCATTCGTTGTTGGTGGGATTCTCTGCTCCTGCTGCTGTCAATGGGATTTTGTATTGAAGTCACCCCACGCTGCCGGGAAACCCATGGGTGGGGGTGCACTGCCGGCAAGACCAGAGAATCCTATCACCAGCGAACAGCCAGAGAATTCCCCCCACCCCCACCCCGTCTCTCATTTCCCAACCGATTATCAATCCACATCCCAAGGTTACTTCCAATTCCTCATTATTACTAATTTTGTGAAACTTATCAAATGGCAGTGGTGTGGTGGTGATGGTGGAAGTATGAAGACTGGAGTTCTAGACTCCAGCAGGACCTTAGACCATTAGTGGGAGAGAGGTTCGACAGTATTGGATGGGAGTAGGGTCCAGCAGTCTTTTGTAGGTGGCTGATTGTTAAATTTTGTGTTCTCCCTTGTATTCTGAACAATCTGAAGAGCCTTTAGTGATCCATTTATATTTAACAACACAAGGTTAAAGTCCAACAGGTTTGTTTTGATGTCACTAGCTTTTGGAGCGCTGCTCCTTCCTCAGGTGAATGAAGAGGTATGTTCCAGAAACATATATAGAGACAAATTCAAAGATGCCAAACAATGCTTGGAATGCGGTCATTAGCAGGTGATTAAATCTTTACAGATCCAGAGATGGGGTAACCCCAGGTTAAAGAGGTGTGAATTGTATCAAGCCATCTACGTCATCTTCTTCACAGCCTTCAACACGTCATTGATGACGATGGACATCTTGCCAAGGTCATCCCCACACCCCCTCTACTTGCCTTCAAACAACCCCGCGCAACCTCAAACAAACCATTGTTTGCAGCAAACTACCCAGTCTTCAGAACAGTGACCACGACACCACACAACCCTGCCATGGCAATCTCTGCAAGACGTGCCAGATCATCAACATGGATACCACTATTACACGTGAGAACACCACCCACCAGGTACGCGGTACATACTCGTGCGACTCGGCCAAAGTTGTCTACCTCATACGCTGCAGGAAAGGATGTCCCAAAGCATGGTACATTGGCGAGGCCATGCAGACGCTGCGACAACGAATGAACGGACATCGCGCAACAATCATCAGGCAGGAATGTTCCCTTCCAGTCGGGGAACACTTCAGCAGTCAAGGGCATTCAGCCTCTGATCTCCGGGTAAGCGTTCTCCAAGGCGGCCTTCAGGACGCGCGACAACGCAGAATCGCCGAGCAGAAACTTATAGCCAAGTTCCGCACACATGAGTGCGGCCTCAACCGGAACCTGGGATTCATGTCGCATTACATTCATCCTCCACCATCTGGCCTGCGAAATCCTACCAACTGTCCTGGCTTGATACAATTCACACCTCTTTAACCTGGGGTTACTCCATCTCTGGATCTGTAAAGATTTAATCACCTGCTAATGGTCGCATTCCAAGCATTGTTTGGCATCTTTGAATTTGTCTATATATATGTTTCTGGAACATACCTCTTCATTCACCTGAGGAAGGAGCAGCGCTCCGAAAGCTAGTGACATCGAAACAAACCTGTTGGACTTTAACCTGGTGTTGTAAGACTTCGTACTGTGCTCACCCCAGTCCAACGCCGGTATCTCCACATCATTTATATTTAAGTAATATAGGAACATGCAAATTGTAATAAGATCCTTCATAATGTGAAATGAAGACCAATCTTGCTCATGCCACCCCAAGCAAACTTCTTTTAGGAGTCAGAGTGAAAAGTGCATGACAGACCGATTGTAAACTTCGTAGAATTTACAGTGCAGAAGGAGGCCATTCGGCCCATCGAGTCTGCACCGGCTCTTGGAAAGAGCACCCTACCCAAGGTCAACACCTCCGCCCTATCCCCATAACCCAGTAACCCCACCCAACACTAAGGGCAATTTTGGACACTAAGGGCAATTTATCATGGCCAATCCACCTAACCCGCACATCTTTGGACTGTGGGAGGAAACCGGAGCAGCCGGAGGAAACCCACGCACACACGGGGAGAATGTGCAGACTCCACATAGACAGTGACCCAAGCCGGAATCGAACCTGGGACCCTGGAGCTGTGAAGCAATTGTGCTTTCCACAAGGCTACCGTGCTGCCAATCTGAAAAAGGTATATTTTACATGAGATGCATGAATTAATAAATAGTTTTTTAGTAAAATAAGTTAATCTCCTATTGCTCCTGGTTACATTAAAACAATAAAGAATGCGTCTCTGGTAGATTCTGGGGGAAAATATCCATACAAATTAGCAATCCATGTACACATGTTACACATTTCAAAAAGTAAGATCTTACTCGACCTCACTGCAAGGCCTCTCTCTGTTCCAAACTCAATCTTGCTGATCTTTTTTAGAGAGTGAGAGAAAGGCAAAAGCTGACCTCTCTTATCTCTTGCTCACCAATCTGTGTTGAGAATTGATTTGCAACTTGTCATTCAAAGATGCCACCCACCCCGCTCTCTGTTGTGAGAGCAAGATCAGCTGCCACATCTGTTTAGCTAGGTTGACAGCATGTTCAATGGCTTCCATTTTTTTAAACTGATGTGGTGAAAACACAAACCTGTGATGGCTCAATCATCTGCTATTTCAAGTGTTACAGACAGAGGGGGGTTTAATTTAAACAGTTTCAATTGCTCCCCTCACCACCCCATCCGTAAACTGGAAGGTATTTTTGATTTTTTTTTTGCTCTTCTCTCTTTATATGTGGTGGTGTATTTTCCCAATACCTCAGTTTTTGTGTGATCCAATTCTCTATTAATAACCCCAAAACACACTCGAGATAACCACTCAAGAAAAGAGCCAGTTAATTTTACACACACACTCAAAATGTGGGAGGGGGTTTCGCTACGTAGCAACCCAGTGCATTCATAAAAATAAAGAGGAATAAGAGGAAGAAAGAAGTACAGGTCAAAGGTCACATAGATGATAATCATTGGCCCGTAATTTCCAGGTTCCCCAGCGCCACATTTAGGGGGTACCTCTATGATGCGCTCAGAATCCCTCTGGGACGTTCCCACATAAGGGTTTACTCAGCAATTGCCCGTAAGTGCTAACTTCCCCTGGAGAACTGTGCTGGGTGGGAACCATCCAACAGAAGCGATTTAACTTTGGATGGTTCCACCAGTTTTACCTTGATAGTTACTCTCAAAGAGTTGAACTGAACCCTCCACACCCTGCACCCCCCCCCCCCCCCCCCAATCCCCTTCTCCCCAGACTGAGCTGAACCAACTCCTCGGCCAGACCAGACAGCCCCTGCCCCACCATCCACCGACCCGGCCTGGCACCCTCTCCTGGTGTGACCCATCCTACCCCCCCACCCCCCACCCCCCCCCCCCACCAGGACTGACCCCCCCCCCCCCCCACCTCCTCCTACAAGGACTGAAACCCATCCCAGAATGACCCCTCCTCCTGAACTTGGCCCCCTCCCAGTCTGAGCCCCATCTCAAACTGATCCCTTCCCTTCCTCGACGCACCAACCCCTCTCCCCCCCCACCCATACTGCCTCCCCCCAAACCATCCTACCCCCAACCGGGTCACCTCCCCCGACCAGGTCCGACAGCCCCTCCCAGCAAGCCCGACCTCCATATTCCCTAAACCTTAAAACTTATCCACTTTCTATAAATTGTCCCTTGAATCCTCCCCTTTGCGGCATCTAGTGCCATAAAAAGGAGGAGTGACTTACCTCTCTGCACCCCGGTTACTCCACTACTTTGCTGCTAGGGGCACACTTCACTGCTCCTGTCTCACCCAGCCTGATGAGGATGGTTGAGGGGTTTAGGAATCCCAGCACAGGCAAGTCTGGCGCGAGTGGCAATCCACCAGCGATTGCTACTCTGATGAAGTTATGGGCCATTATTTCACATGAGTCCAGAATCAAAGTTCAATGACGTGTTCTTTCAGAATCAGCAGATCGAAGACGGACACTGGATAGTCCACTTTTCCAGGAGAGATAACTTCCATGATGGGTTAAGCACATAGAGATTATTTAATCTTATAGGCGCTGGTGCAGAAGTTCAGAAATTCCAGCAGGAAACAATATAGGTGGGAGCCACAGATTCAAAAATCTGGACAGAGCCCGTTTGCTGTTCCCCAGATGGAAAATGGAAATCTGCATTTTCTCAGCTCCATGAGTCGGCTTGAGGGTGTCACGTGACATGACTCCAACCTCTCCATCTTGATTTGAGCAAAAGATTCCTGGTCCTGATTCCTGAGATTGTTCATGTTTCAACCATTAATAAGTTGAACTAAGGTTTCTGGGTCCCTTTGTCTGATCGTTTCCATTGGTCAGGAACCTGGCCGTAGAAATGTGAAGGAATTCTGGGAATTTGATCTCTGTGGCCTTAAAGTCATTAGCACATCTTTAGAGATAGCGAGATGGCTACTGTTCTGAAGGCCAAAAATTCATAGTCAGGCTGCAGTCAGTTTTAAGCCTTTGTCTAATTTAAAGAAAAACAATTTTGTAGATTAGCCAGGATGACATATATATTATAAAAATATAGGGTGATGTCTTAACCCCAGGATACAAGTAATTTCTCCTGCACAGCATGCCATAGTGTCTGAGGAACTTGTGTCCCTTTGTGAAATCAATCTTACTTCATTACAACATCATAAAATAATTTAAGGGCTGGTTTCTCCGTTCTGAAGATGAATTGCTCCCGCCGGAGTAGAATCGCTCCTGCTCTTCGCTGGTGCTAGGAGCGGTGCCCAGGAGGAATTCCCTGTCCTTTTCCATGAAAATTTATGCATGGAGAGGAGTTCATGGATTCTGTCTGACCCCACTGTGGGGTCCCCACTTCAGGGCCATATGTGAAAATACCTGCACCAATCCACACCTGCATGAATCCCGGCTGAGAGGCCTGGAGCATCACAGGGGCCCGGAGAATTGGGCTTTCAGCCCATTAATCAGGTATAAATTGATGCAAATGACCCATTGGCAACCTCCAACCAGTGTGGGGCGTGTAGCTCACTGCCACAGCTTGCAGTGGACCAGAGTATCTGAGGGCACAGAACTCGCTTTTAGGCCGACGCTTGATTTTCTGCCAGATCAGGAAGCTCGCTACCAGGGGCTGTCAGTGGAGAATCCACCCCCCAACCAATTCTCCTCCAAGCCAAGGGTGTAAGACCTGCTCCTGCCTCATCGGGTGTTACCCTCCTACATATTAGCCTTCTCTAATCTAGCTGCAGTCTCTTTACATCCTCAGGTGCTTCCTGACTATATTCTCTGGGCGGGATTCTCTCGGCGCGGCGCCGGTCGGGGGCCGCTCTACGTGGCCCTCTTGGTGATTCTCTGCCCGGGATGGACCAAGTGGCCGCCCATAAAAGCCCGAGTGCCCCCGGCGCCGTTCACATCTGGTCTTAACCGGTGGGACCTCGGCGTTCATCCTGTCGGGGGCAGCCTGGTGGGGGGGGGGGGAGGAACCTCCACCTCCACCGTGGCCTGGCCCGCGATCGGGGCCTACCGACCGGCGGGCCGGCCTCTCATGGCGGGGGCCTCTTTTGCTCTGCGCCAGCCCCTGTAGCCCTTTTGCGTCAGGGCCGGCACAGAGAAGGAACCTACCGCGCATGCGCGCATTCACACTGGTCGCAGCGCGCATGCGCAGAACCGCGGCGCCCATTTGACGCCGGTATCGGCAGCTGGAGCAGCGTGGGTCGCTCCAGTGCCGTGCTGGCCTCCTGTCGGGCAGAGGATCGCTACATAGAGGTCCGAAGACGCAGTCGTTAAACTCTCCAGTTTTTACGACGGCATCAATGCTCTGCCGTCAGATGGGAGAATTCCGCCCTCTGTCTTTACAATACTGCTGTTAAGCATTTTGGAGTACAGAAATGTTTGGCTTCTTTTCTCAATGCATGCTCAGATGGCAATTTGAGAATTAGCACAGCTCCATTCTGAAACCTGTAGATGGAAATTTATGGGTCATGCTGCCAAATTTTCTGGTATGTGTTTCAGGAATGAGTATGAAAGTGAAACTTTAACTGATGTTAATTCTTAAGATGTGAGTGTCACTGGTAAGTCCAGCATTTATTGCCCGTTCCTAGATATCCCTGGCATGGGATAACTAGAACCACCACAGTCCCACATATTCATATTTAGGGAGCTCCAGGACATTGACCCAGCAACAATAAAAGTGGGGTTATATATGTGCATGTCAGTATTTTAATCCTCTGGCGATGAAGGCCAACATTCCATTAGCGTTTCTGATTACCCTGATTACCTTCACAAGGTATCACTCACTGATCTCCCTGTGGGGCCCATGGAGTACAAGTTCCCATGTTAACGGGTGGGGGCCTGTCCAGCTGGGACCCATTACCGAGCCCTTTATTTTTGTTTTAATAAAAATTCCAATCAAGGGGCAATTTAGCGTGGCCAATCCACCTACACTTCGCATCTTTGGGTTGTGAGGGTGAGAGCCATGCAGACACGGGGAGAATGTGCAAACTCCACATGGACAGTGACGCTGGACTGGGATCGAACCTGGGTCCTTGGAGTCGTAAGGTAGCAATGCTAACCACTGCACCACCATGTGCCCATTACTGAGACTTTTAAATACCATACCACCCCAGACCCTGACCAGCAGTCCTGTTAGTCCCAGGCTGGGACATTTGTGTTGTATGCGGCTTTACATTTGAGTTTAAAATAAAGTTAGTTAAATCTTCATTTTCATACCTCCTGTATTACTACAATTACCTTTTCTACCTGTGCACAAGAAATTAACAATTTGTGTACCTGAACACCCAAACTCTTTGCTACTTCGCAGTTTCTAGTTTTTCCATGAAGACGACTCCAATTTGTCTTTGTTGAATTTGTTTGATAATGTTACTGTGAAATTATTTGGATCCTTTGCTATATAAAAGGTGACTATTTTTTAATTTAAATTTTTTTTATATATATAGTACCCAATTATTTTTTCAAATTAAGGTGCAATTTAGCATGGCCAATCCACCTAACCTGCACATCTTTCGGTTGTGGGAGTAAGACCCATGCAGACACGGGAAAGATGTTAGCACAGTGCTAAATCGCTGGCTTTGAAAGCAGACCAAGGCAGTCCAGCAGCACGGTGCAATTCCTGTAACAGCCTTCCCGAACAGGCGCTGGAATGTGGCGACTAGGGGCTTTTCACAGTAACTTCATTTGAAGCCTACTTGTGACAATAAGCGATTTTCATTTCATTTCATGTGCAAACTCCACACAGACAGTGACCCAGGGCCGGGATCGAATCCGGCGTCCTCAGCGTCTTAGGCAGCAGTGCCACCCTACAGCCCCTAAAGGGCATTTATTAATTGTTTTTCTTATGAATGTTTATTGTCAAATTGGCAATCCTACATGGTTTATTACTGGACACAAACTTGGAGGTGAAACCTCTTTCCCTTGTTTTTTGAGGTGATAGTGGTTGCAAGGTTGGGAGGATTGTTGAATTAGCCTTAGCGAGCTGCTGCAGTGCAGACAGTGAATGCTACGGCCACTGTATACTGTTACGACAGCCTGGGCAAGTGCGCAGTCAGTTCCAGCCCCACAGACCCCGGAGTCCCAACATAAGTGAATTAACCAATAATTTGTGTTTTCCTGAGATCGTTAGCCCCAACTGATCCAATGAGTTATGGACACCAGATTTATAAATAAAATATTAACAAACTGTTTATTAATAATAAGAGGAAAGATGAATATCCAAGCGACAATGGTCTACCAGTCTACCTAACCACAAAACCTCATCCCACCCTCCACCCAGACACACACAAGATAGACACACGGCAAGTGTTGCAGAGGATTTTTAAAAGGAAAAGGTTTGAGATTAATCTTTGCTGCTGCAGTTGAGGCCTCTAGGGAATAGATTTATTCAAGAGCTTCAGGTTAGCACAATTCTGTCCTTCGATCACCGGGTGGCATTTTACACAAGAGTTCCAGGACAGTGCAATTTTGCTCTTCTAGCACCAGGTGGAGCTTTACACAGGATTCAGGTTGATGCACCTCCATTCCTCGGCCATTAGATTGAGCCTTGGGCTTCCTGAGATATTACTGGGCCTTAAGTCTGAAAGTTTGCTGACTATTCGTTTGCCTGATTCCTGTGTAGAAACTCCGGCTGTATTATAAAGAATGATCTCAATTTAAACTTCAATTTGAGCTCTTCCCAGCCCCCCAGACAGAGGCTTAAAGTGTTAGAGATCTGTGGTAAAATGGCTTGCACTTTCCCATTCTAGAGATCTCTTACACAGTTCTGATTGTTGTCTGTGCCTTTTAAGCAAGAGAGCATTCATAGTCTGACTGGCAGCTTCTATAAGCCCCTGGCTGTGATAGGGAACAGAAAAAGAACCTTCAAGCTGCATCAGGGCTGAACTCTTCTTAGAACCAACAAAATGGAGCTTGCTTCTCCTGTTCCATAAATTTCTGAAAAACTCCACCAATCCCAAATGGGAATCGGTTCAGAACCCGGATGTCAAACAAGCTGATTGGCTGCTTGCCAAGTCCATCAACTGACATCAGGATTTTGCCACAGAACCTAAAGGGGAAGTCCTGATTAGTCCATTAGAGCAGGAGTGTTTCAGTTTGTCCAAAGTCTGTTGTTTAAGCAGAAATCCCAATGATGCAGCAGCTAACCAGAAGGCTGTAGACTGAATGCAGGCAGCAGCGCAGGGATTACCAGTAAACACAGAACAGACAAAGGTTTTACAACAGTATCTCAACAATACCAGCGATGAAGGAGTGGATATTTAGGCTGTAAATAAAATGCAGATCAAGTGGAGATGCTTTGTTTCGGATAGTTGCAAGCGTCTTGAATGTCGTAGCAGCCTTGCTCTTCCTGACAAATGAAGAGTATTCAAACACCTTCGTGACTCGTACTCTACTTGCATACTCTCCCCATGTCTGCATGGGTCTCACCCCCACAACTGAAAGATGTGCAGGGTAGGTGAATTATCCATGCTAAATTGCCCCTTTATCTGAAAAAAAAAGAATTTGGTTCTCTAAATTTAAAAAAATTAATGACTCGAGCCCTGTAATTGGATGTGTTTTGGAGAGTCAAGAAATTAACTGTTTTCCGTAAAATACCCAGCCACTGAATTGCTCCAATATTATATTCGGCCATTTACACCAGCTACCAATTTTTTGGGGGGTGATTTTGATCACTCTCTCCTCTGATGAGATACTCGGCGCGGTCTCAAAATCTGGAGAGCATCGAAAAACGCATTTATCTCCTTGGTGATTTGTTTTTTGAATTTTCACCCCCCTCTCCAAAGGAGTAGTACAACTCACACAGCGAGAGCCTCTCTCCAGACCTTCCCCTCTCAAGGAATATTCACCACTATTTACAACAGGTTTGATCAAGCAGTCGAGAGGTTCTCTCCAGGGGCCCAGAGGTAAGTATAGCCCTGGGTGGAGAATAGTGGGACAAGCCAGCTTGGCGCTATCAGGTTGGTAGTGCCATTATGGCAGTGTCAACCTGTGTCAGGGGCAGTGCCGGAGTGTACCCTAATGGTGCATATATCTGTGGTCGAGGGGGTGGCGGGGGATCACTCAAGAACTCCATGATGTTTGCTGGGAGCTGTTAGACTGCAGTGTTGGTCAGGGCGCCGTTTAAAGATGGTGCCCAATTTGTTTGGAGCCATTTCCCAGCTCAGACAGCTCGGCCCGCTGGAGTGACAGCGTAAAACACGCCCACTCATGTTGTTTGGCAAAGAGGCTCAAATGTCCATGAGAAATCGCAGCGATGCTGTCGGCGGGAGTCACAGTGTTTTTCTCACTGGAACTGACAGTTTGCCATTTTTTGATAAGATTCCGCGCTATAGGTTTGTACCATGTTACATCCATGAGTATTGCATATAATAAAAAGTGCATCAAAACTCTCTGGATGTTGCCTCCTCAAGCACACCTCTTAAAATAATCACATTATAATTACAGCACAGAAGGAGGTCATTTGACCCATTGTGTCGGGACTGACTCTCAAAATGAGCAATTCACCTCGTGCTGCTCCCCTGCCTTCCCCACATAAACCTGTATCCAATCTCTCTTTTCAGATCACCATCTAATTCCCTTTTGAATGCTTCAATTGAATCTGCCTCCACCACACTCTCTGGCAGTGCATTCTAACCACCCGCTGCATGAAAATCTTTTCCCCATGTTGTCATTGCTTTTTTTGCTAACTGCCTTAAATCTGTGCCCTCTAGTTCTTGATAATTTCACGAGTGGGAACAGTTTCTTTGCATCAACTCAGTCCAGAACTCCATGATTCTGGATAGCTTTATCAAATCTCCTCTGAGCCTTCTCGTCGCCAAGGAGAGCACTGCACTCTTTCTCATACCTTCACATCTTACCTAAAGCATGGCACCCAGAACAGCAAGCCAAACCAGTGTTTTATACAATTTTAACATCACCTCCTTGCTCTTGTACTCTATCCCCCTATTAATAAAGCTTAGAATACTATAGACTTTATTAACTATTCTCTCAACGTATCTTGCCACTTCAATTACTTTTGCACAGATACATCAATGCCCCTCTCTCCTGGACCCTCTTTCAAATTGTGCACTTTATTTTATATTGTCACTCCGTGTTCTTTCTACCAAACTCAATCATTTCCCACACCTCTGCATTGAACCCAGTTGACACTTGTTCGTCCATTCCACTATCTTATCTCTGTCCTTTGAAGTTCCACACTACCCTCCACACAGTTCATAATGCCTCCACAGATTTTGCATTTGTGCCCTGTACACCAAGGTCTAAGTCATTAATACATATCAGGAAGAACAGCCCTCCCAAGACTGGGGAAAGCCATGACAAACCTTCCTCTGGTCCCCAAAAAACATTAACCATTACTCTCTATAAAAGCAAATTACTGCGGATGCTGGAATCCGACACCAAAAGAGAAAACGCTGTAAAATCTCAGCAGGTCTGGCAGCATCTGTAAGGAGACAAAAGGGGCTGGTTTAGCACAGTGGGCTGAACAGCTGGCTTGTAATGCAGAACAAGGTCAGCAGCGTGGGTTTAATTCCCGTACCGGCCTCCCCAAACAGGCGCCGGAATGTGGCGACTAGGGACTTTTCACAGTAACTTCATTGAAGCCTACTTGTGACAATAAGCAATTATTATTTTATTAAGAGCTAACATTTCAAGTCCAGATGACCCTTTGTCAAAGCTAAAAGGCATAGAAAGTGGGAGATATTTATACAGTAGGGTGAAGACACCCTACAGTATAAAATTCTCCCACTTTCTATGTCTTTTAGCTTTGACAAAGAGTCATCTGAACTTAATATGTTAGCTCTTTTGTCTCCTTCCACATGCTGCCAGACCTGCTGAGATTTTCCAGTGTTTTCTCTTTTGGGAGCCATTAATCTCTGTTTCCTGTCAATCAGCTAATTTTGTATCCATATTACTGCTGTCCCTTTATTCTCTATGTCTTTCCTTTGCTCACAGGTCTGTTGTATGGTATTATATTAAATGCCTTTTGGAAGCCCATATACATCATCAGCATTATCCTCATCAACCCTCTCAGTTACCTCTTCAAAAAAAGCGCCAGGAAGTTTTTTTTCACTATACTTTTAACATTCTATTCAAAATTGCAATACATACAAACAAAATACCCTGAACCAAAAACACGAACAGCAAACAAATCCGCAACACAACTTTCCAACCTGTGAAATAACAAAAACAAAAGTGAAAACCCCCCCACTGCTCCCCCCCACCGCACCCCCTCCCCCCCGCAAACAGCTATTGGTGACCAATTATCCCTCCGCGGGATTCTCGTCGGCGGGATCCTCCGCCCCAACAACAGCGTACCAACGCCCGCGCGTTCCCTGAAGGTATGGGGTGACCCACAATGGGAAACCCCATTGACCGGCTGCAGGAATGGAGAATTCCGCTGCTGGCGGGGGCGCGCTGCGCCGCAAAACGGGGCAGGCGGGACGGTGAATCCCGCCCAATGCAAACAATCACCATTTCATTTCTTAAAAATATTTTTTAATCACCTTCGGGCGATCAACGAGGCGAAGGCTACAACATCTGCCTCCGCACAGGTTTCCAACCCCGGTTGGTCCGACACCCTGAATATGGCCTCCCGAGGGCCCGAGTCCAGTTTCATGTGCATCACTTTAGAGATTACCCTAAAAATCTCCTTCCAGTAATCATCCAGCTTTGGACAGGACCAAATCATATGAACGTGCTTTGCGCCCCCCCACCCCCCGCAACGTTCACACACATCTTCTACCCCCTCGCCCTTGTGAGATGTGTTCTATACACCGCCTTCAGCTGCATCCGCCCCAATCTCACACACGAGGTGGAGGCGTTCGCCCTCCGGAGCACCTCACACCAGAAGCCCGCCTCCATACCCTCTCCCGACTCTTCCTCCCACTTTGCCTTGAACCCCTGCAGCGGAACAATCACCATTTCTAGTAGAATGCTTCAATCGACCCGCTCATGGTATATTTGACCTTCTCAAGGTGCAAAATCTCCATCAAATCCCCTAGCCACACCGCGGCACCTCCAGCCCAGCAGGATACACCTCCATGTCACCAACAAGATGAGGGCAAGGACACCTACCCTTCACCCGTCCAAAGCTCTGGCACATCTGAAACCCTAAACACAGCCACCAGAGGGCAGGGCTCTAGCTCAATATTTAGGATCGCCGATATGGTGTTGAGAAAGAACCTCCAGAAACACACCAGCTTAGAACAAGACCAAAACATGTGTGTGCGTGTGTGGAGTGCAGACGCTTTGAACAGTGCTCGCACTTATCCTCCATTCCCTCAAAAAAATGAATCATCCTAGCCTTAGTGAGGTGCGCTCGGAGCACCTCCTTTCACTGGATAAGGCTCAGTCTTGCACATGGTGACTTGGCATTCACCCTCTTCATCCCCTCACTCCACAACTCCACCTCCAGTATTGGCCCCAACTCCTCCACCCATTTCGCTTTCACCCCTTCCACCGAGCTCAACTCTTCCCCTATGATGCGCTCATGCATGCCGGATGGACTGCCCTCCTCCGACCCCGAACAGGAGAGAATCTACTCCAATAGGGATGATGTCGGCATCTCCGGAAAATGTAAAAAAAACTCCTGACAAACCTCCACACCTGGAGGTACCTAAACATGTCCTAGCCTAACAGCCCAAATTTTTTCTTCAGTTCCTACAGGCTGGCCCCTCCAAGAATAATTCACCCACTCTCTCCAACCCTCTCTCCCTCCATGCACGAAATGTGACATCTAGCCGAACTGGCTCAAACAGTTGGTTAGCACATTGAAGCCAGCTTCGAAGCTGGCCCCAACTTAAAACGCTGTCAGAGTCTTATTTTTAGCATGGACGCCATCACTGAGTTGGTTGAATACCTTGCCCGCGCCAAAGGAAGTGGTGCTGTTACCAATGCCTCCAAACCTGTGCCCCTACATGGCCCCAGAACCCCTGGGTCGCTGCACCAACCCACCTCCGCATTGACCGCCCAATAATAGTACAGCAAATTTGGCACCCCATGCCAAAGAGTCCCTAAACATGCACAGCAACAACAGATCCAACTGATCCGAAAACATCTTATAAAATTCCACCGGGAACTTCCCTGCCAGCATGTGCTTCAACACTCCTGTCTGAATCTCCTGCAGGCCCAATAATGCCTCTAGTTCCTCCAGCAATTCCTCCACCACCTAGGAAACTCAAAACCTCCCAGGAACTCTGCCATCCCAGGTTCGTCTTCCCCCAGCACCGACCGATACAACTTCTCATAAAAGGCCCTAAACACTCCACTCACCTTATCAGGGCAGAGACCAGCGTACCCTCCAAATCCCTAACCTGAATAATCCCCATGGCCTCCTGCCACCGTAATTGATGAGCCAAGATATGGCTAGCCTTCTCCCCATACACATACACCGCCCATTTCGCTGACCCCAATTGCCACTTCGATCAGTCCATGGATGGCATAACAAACTGCATTTGTAGTTTTTCCTGCAAGCCAAAAGCTCCATGGTCGGGTGCCTGGCTTACCTACTGTAGCCATCTGGGATGGCCACTTACAATAAGGAACAGGGAAGGTCGCAAAGCATAACAGGAAAAATGGACAATGCGAGATTCAGGCAGGCTCAGAGCCTGAATGTATATTTGTGAGTGAGGAATCCAGACGGTATCGATACCCCCAACCAATTAGCATTTGATGGCCCATCTCCGCCAGACTAAGGACTGATACTTGAGTGACTGATACAATCCCAGACATTCCGGCGCCACTCCCTGTACTCGGGAAGCATAAACAACAGGGTCAATGACCGCTTGGGACACGCCCAGCCATCAAGGCACCCGCCTCTTTATTGGTTCTAATCAAACACAGTGATCAAGAATTACCCAATTAGTGGGGTCCAAACTGAAGGACCGCCCAAAAGAGCGCGAAAACCCCCAAGGCTAAAAAGAGAGACCACCATGTGTTCGGCCTGTCTTGGACCTGGCGCTCCAGCAACGTCTACTTCCAAGTGCAGCACCACCAGAAGCAAGTTCAAGTTCAATGCCCGCTACCAGATGGATGAGCCTAGCTGAGCAGCAGTTACTTCTCCAGACCCGATAGATCCAGATTCGAACAACGGCCACTGTTCCTCTGACCTCAGCCAGGTGCCTGAAGTTAAGTACAGGGTGTCATAGTTGATAGGTTTAACTAGTTTAACTAGTAGTGTCTATGTTGCATGATTAATTGTGTGTGTAAATAAAGTACCCTTGATCTTGCACTAACTAACTGGTGTTTGGCTCTTTGGTCGATATCTGGTTGAAACTTGTGGTGGTATCATTTTATACCTGGCGACTCTGAGCAATATAATATTGATATCCAAAGAAAGAAGGGCAACCTCATTGATTGCCATATTTACAGTAGGTAAAAAAGGCAACACTATGATCCACCCTTAGACTCTACTCTATAATTTCTATCACTCCTCCCTCACCTCCGCGTCCAGATATGCCTTATAGGCTATGGTGAGTCCCCAGATCACCACCTTCAGCGCCTCCCACAAAGTCAAGGGAGAGACCTCCCCATTATCATTATATTCCACATACTCCTTTGTGGCCCTCAAAATCCTCACAGAACGCCAAATTAAATAGTCCTACATCTAACTACCACCCACTATGACGCTGGCAACCGACCTCCAACACCAGGTCCATCCTATGTGGGGCATGATGTGAAATAACACTGTTGAGTACTCAGCCTTCTTCACCCCAGTGGGAATAGTCTGACTCATGATTAAATAATCAATCCTCGATGACACCTTGTGTACCGAAGAAAAAAACAAGAACTCCTTCTCCCCAGGATGCATAAATCGCCATGGGTCTTCCCCCGGCCCCGTTTCCTCCATAAATGCAGACAATACCTTCGTCATTCCAAATGGGACCAACGATTTTGGTCTGGAGTGATCCACCTTCGGGTCCAACACACAATTTAAATCACCGCCCCCAAAATCAATTCTGGGTATCTAAATCCAGCACGGTAGCCAGTAGCCGTTTCCTAACCAATACATTGTCCCAATTTGCGGCCTACACATTTACTAGAACCACCAATTTTACCCATAATGCCCCTACAACCATCACGTACCGTCCACACAGATCAGATATAACCCGCTCCATCTTCTTATTAATTAAGATCGCCAACCGCCCAGGCCCTACTATCAAAGCCCGTGTGAAACACTTTCTCACCGGATCTATGGAACCTAGTCTGATCCCGTATCCGACCAGCCGGGAGTTTCCTACCCGTGGCCTTTTTCAATGAGGCTTTTGACATTCCCCTTTCGCCTTTCCATTCTCCATACATCCTACTGGGTCAGAACCCAAAATCTCCCAAAAATACAGGCAAATCAGATCAAAATACCGTGACCCTGGCAGGAGCCACTTTTCTTGCAACCTGCTTTTACATGCCGCCACTGGAAGTCCCAAAACTCCAGCAGTTAATGGAACATAATTTTTTTTTAAACAAATCAATGGCTGGCTTACCTTAACTAAATTGCATTTGTTCAAGTGACAATTAATTTTGTTCCGGATTATTGTTTCTGGAAGTTTAACATCACCAATGTTAAATTGACTGACCTGTAGTTGCTGGGCTTATCCTTAACTCTTCTTTTGAGCAAAGGTGCAACATTTGGAATACTCCACCCCTGAGTTTAAGGAAGACTGGAAAATTATGGCCAGTGCCTCTGGAATTTCCACTCTCATTTCCCTCATTATTCTTGCATGCATCTCGCCCAGTCAACATTAAGCACAGACAGCCTATCTATACCTCCTCTTTATCAATTTTAAATCCTTCTAGTGTATTAATTACCTCAATTTACACTGTGATTTAGGTAGCATCTTCTTCCTTAATAAAGGCAGCATATTCTTTGAATACCTCAATGCCTTTCATGCATAAATCACATTTTCGGTCCCTAATTGGCCCCACCCGGCCTTTTATCACCCTTTTACTATTTATACGCCTATAGAAGACTCTGGTCTCCCCTTTTATGTTGGTTGTCAGTCTCTTTTCATACTCCCTCTTTGCTTCACTTATTTGCCTTTTCACATCCTTATAAACCTTCTCTATTCAGCCTGGTTTTTCATTATATTATCCACCTAACATCTGCCATAAGCCCAATTTTTCTTCTTCACCATAAATCCTAAAAGAGGAAGATAATTTTTTTGTGAGAAGTTGCATTTCCCTTTGGTCTTGTCTGCATTTTGCTCCATGAATATGTTAGTTAACCTTTTTCCCCCCACTAATACGTTTCTTCATTACTCCTGCCTCCTACTGGTTTTGTCCATCATTTTCCAATCCCTTCTGTTTACAGGCATGGTGCCAGATGACAGCTAATGTTGTATGGTTTTACAGTTGTTTAAAAAGGGAGAATGCAATAGACCAGTTAATTACAGGTCAGCCTAAACTTGGTAGTGGGCAAATTATTGGAAGACATTCTGAGGGTCAGTATAAATCACCACTTTGAAAGCACAAATTAATCAAGGACAGTTAATATGGATTTATTAAGGTAAAGTCATGTCTGACTAACTTGACTTAATTTTTTGGGTTAACAAGGAGTTTCAATGAGGGTAGCACTTTTAATATATTCCATATGGAGTTTACCAAGGCTTTTGGCAATGTCCCACATGGCAGGCTGGTCAGAAAAGTAAAAACACATGAAAGATCAAAATAGTCTCAGTGGCGGGAAGCAAAGGTTAATGGTCAATTAATATTTCAAGATGGAAGGCTGTTTCCAATGGAGTTCCTCAGAGTCCAGAACTAGATCTCTTGCTTTTCATTGTATATATCAATAATCTCGTCTTCAAAATAGGAGACATGATTAGGAAGTTGATATACAAAAATGGCCGTGTGCTTGAAAATGAAGGAGTAAGCTGTAGCCCGCATGGCGATATCAATGGTCTTTTCAGGTCAACAGAAAATTGCCAATTGAAATGGTGATGTCGGAGGTAAATTGAGGTGAGGGCAGGCAAGGGAATACACAATAAATAAAGGATGTTGACATATATAGAGGAAGAGAGTGCATTTGCACAGTTGTCTGCAGGTAGCGGTCCAAGTGGGTAAGATGGCATACTTTCCTATATTAGTCAAGGCATAGAATATAACAGCAGGGAGATTATGCCAGAACTGTATGAAACACCAGTGAGGCACAGCTGGAGTACGGCATACCATTATGGTTACCTAATCATAGGAAGGCTCTGCTTGCACAAGAGAGGGTACATAGAAGGTTTATCAGGATATTGCCAGGAGAAGAGAATTTTCACTATGAAGAAAGATTGGATAGGCTTGGGTAGTTTTATTTGGAACTGAGGAAGCTCAGGGAGATTTACCTGTGGTACATAAATTTAGGAGGGGACTAGGTAAAATGGATAGCAACAATTTATTTTCCTGAGCAGGGAGGCCAATAGTCAGAGGCAGAGATTTAAAGTACTTGGTAGAAGGATTGCAGGAACTGAGAATGTTTTCATCCAAAGTTGGTGAAATTCACTGCCAGAAAGGGTGGTAAGGGCATAAATGTTAGTCACATTTAAAGAATACTTGGGAATGCACTCAAATTGCCATAAACTACAAGGACCAAGGGCTTGGAATAGGATAGCTCTTTTTCAGGCAGCACTGCATGACACAAGGATCAAAACTGCCTCACTTTCTGCTGTAAAGTACTATGATTCGATGATTTAACATAAATTTAATAACCTTTATTGTCACGAGTAGGCTTACATTAACTCTGCAATGAAGGGCAGCATGGTGGCGCAGTGGGTTAGCACTGTTGCCTCACGGCGCTGAGGTCCCAGTTTTGATCCCGACTCTGGGTCACTGTCCCCCACAACCCAAAAGATGTGCAGGGTAGGTGAATTGGCCACTCTAAATTGCCCCTTAATTGGAAAAAACGAATTGGGTACTCTAAATTTATTTTTAAAATCTCTGCAATGAAGTTACTGTGAAAAGCCCCGAGTCGCCACATTCTGGCGCCTGTTCGGGTACACAGAGGGAGAATTCAGAATGTCCAAATTACCTAACAGCACGTCTTTTGGGACTTGTGGGAGGAAATCGGAGCACCCGGAGGAAACCGACGCAGACACAGGGAGAACGTGCAGACTCCGCACAGACAGTGACCCAAGCCAGGAATCGCACCTGGGACCCTGGTGCTATGAAGCAACAGTGCTAATAACCACTGGGCTACCGTGCTGCCAAGTATTCTATCTTCTAATGGTTTGAATGTATATATTCTCATGGAGTCCAAAACTTCTTGCTTAATTGAGATGCAGAAAGAGAAATTTCCAATTGGCTAGAAAATTCTAGCGCCACATCCCCAAAGAACCAATTTTCCAACACGAGAGAATTTGACCAACTCCCCTTTACATTCAATAGCACTACCATTGTTGAACCCCCCACCCTTAATACATTGGCGGTTATCATTGACCAGAAATTCAACTGGACCAGCCATACAAATATTGTGGCTACAACAGCAGGTCAAAGGCCAGGAATCCTGCGGTGAGTAGGTCACCTCCTGACCCCCCAAAGCTTGTCCACCACCTAAAAGGCACAAGTCAGGAGTGTAATGGAATACTCACCACTTTCCTGGATGAGCGCAGCTCCAACAACACTCAAGAAACTCGACACAATCAAGGAAAAAAACAGCCCGGTTGATTGGCAGCCAAACCATTCCCTTCACCACCAGCGCACACTGGCAGCAGTGTGTAGCGTCATTGGTTAATTGGTTGACCTATAATTACTTGGCCTTTCTCCCTTTTTATTTTTATTAATTTTTTTTTTAAGTTAGTGTACCCAATTCATTTTTTCCAATTAAGGGGCAGTTTAGTGTGTTCAATCCACCTAGCCTGCACATCTTTGGATTGTGGGGGCGAAACCCACGCAAACACGGGAGAATGTGCAAACTCCACACGGACAGTGACCCAGAGCCGGGATCGAACCTGGGACCTCGGCGGCGTGAGGCAGAAGAGCTAACCACTGCGCCACCGTGCTGCCTCCTTTCTCCCTTTTTAAACAACAGTGCAATCATACATCATTGGCTGTCCTCTGACACCACACTTGTAACCAGAGAGGATTTGAAAATGATGGACAAAAGCAAGATGTACTACAGCAATTCACCAATGCTCCTTAGACAGCACATTCCAAACTCGCGACATCTACCATCTCAAATGACAAGGTCAGCAGATGCATGCGAACACCAATTCCTACAAGTTCTCCTCCAAGCCTTGCACCATCCTGACTTGGAAATATATTGCAGTTTTCTTCACTGTTGCTGGGTCAAAATCCTGAAACTCCCTCTCTAACAGCACAGTGGGTGTACCTACACTAGATAGCGTTTCAAGGCGGCAGCTTACCATCACCTTCCCAAGGACCATTAGGGATGGGCAATAAATGTTGGCAAGGCCATCGATGCCCACATTCCATGAATGAATAAGAAAAAAAAACTGAGATCAGCAGATGCCAGAGAAGACTGGTCTCCAGTGTGACAGCTTCAGGCTGCCAGAGAGTGCCACCTGTGACACAATGACCAGTGCTGTTGGGCAATGAGCTTGCAGGCAATGGCAGAGAGCATGGAGGAGTCCAACTCTAGCTTGAGTGGAATGTATTAAGACTATGCAATCAACCATGGAGCATGTTCAACTCTATGAACTACATTTGGACCAACTTTTAATAGGTTTGCTGGCACACAGGCTGCTGCCATCAAGCCTCTGGGGTCTAGCATCCTGTTAGTTTTTCAATCCATGAAGGGGAGGATGGGTATGAGTGTGGAATGCATGGGCAGAGATTACTGTTCTAATCCCGAGCAAAAGGAATGTAAAGGTACAGCCCCATGACAGTGACATTGGCTTCATGATAGAGGCTCATGCTTGCTCTCTCAGAATGACAGGATACTTGGTCCTCTGCCAACCTCTCGCACCGTATCTTTGTCGGTTCCATATTGCCATCTGGTTCAGGCTGCTAGAGCCAACAGCATCACACAGGTATCTGTAGCCAAGCCCTCAAGACCTAGGGATGCTTATGGCCTCTCTGCCCAGGCATCTCAAGTGCCCTCCATGGATAATCAGCAGCCTTCCAGGCTCCTGATCCAGCAGAACAATCCCGTAGCGGCATTAGAACCGATAAGTCAGCAGACATGAGGTATTAATGGATGCACTAGGCTGATTTCATTTCAATATTAAAAGAAGAAAAAGATCCTTAATCCACAAAATGCGAGTTGCTAAGTAAAGACATTCTTTTTGCATTAATGTTGATCTCTGTGTGTTATTAATAGGGAAACCAATGAGGTTGCAATGTTAGAGGGCATTCAGAATATAGGCTTGAGGAGTAGGTCACATGGTGGAATTGCTGCTGTATTAGGTGGAGCATTTACTCAGGAGAGAATCTCTTTTCAATTATATGTTGGATGTGTTAGGTGTTCTGGATCCGTGGAACACATACAGGCCACCAACACTTAAAATAGTGCAACACTATTTTATTAAGTTAGAAACTGTTGAACATACTTTCACTGTGAGTTAACACAATGTTAGATTAAACTAAAGACCTATGCCTGTCCGAACCAGTCTATGCACTCAGCACATGGTGAGGACCTGTTCTGGAAGCTGTACGCTCTGTCCTTGTAGGAGGGTGCATCCCGAATGAGTGGGAACTCTGATGCCCCCTGTCTTTATAGTGAGTGTGCTCTAACTGGTGATTGGCTGCGGTGTTGTGTGTGTTGATTGGTCGTGCTGTGTGTCCATCAGTGTGTGTGTATCTGCACCATGATATACTGGTGTATATCATGACACTGTTGACTTATATATCTCTGGTAGGCCACAGCACTATTCGGCCTCAGCCCTCCTCATCCCTCCTTCCTCATCCTTTCTTTACTTTGCTGCTGCATCTTTCCCCCCTGTGGTCACTGCAAGGCCTGGCATATCTGACTGGTATAACTGCACTGCATGCAAGAAACAATTAAAAAGTGACAAGTCTGGAGATTCACTTAGGGCTATGCCGAGGAACTCCACCAGGTTAGTCCAGGCACTTTTTTCAGGATGCCTATGGACTGCTCAATAACCGCCTATGCACCCAGGTTTCTGACAAAAGGAATGAGCCAGTTCGAGAGGGATATCTCTCCATTTCCCATTGATCTGGGTTGAAGATGATGGGAGAAATGGGTAATAATTCAAAATGAAAGCATAATGAATATTGACAAAAAAATGGACACAAAACTTCATTGGTGACATTTTCAGATTTATATAGCATGGTTGATGACTTTGGGTTGTCCCACCGCATTTTACCACTAAATAAGTGCTTCTGGAGCATAATCACGGTGGTAGGAAATGCAGCACTAGCAGCAATGTGGTAATGACCACACAATCTGTCTTTGTGTTGCTGATTGAGGGATAGATATTGGGCAGGACACCAGGGATAATTCCCTCTTCTTCAAAATAATACAATGAGATCTGTTATGTCTACCTGGGAGAGCAGATGGATTCTCGGGTTCATGTCCCTTCCAACAGTGTCGCACACCCTCAGTGCCACACTGAGTGTCACACTAGATTTTTGTGCTCCCCTTTAACCTTCTGACCCAGGTGAGAATGTTACCAACTGAAGCACTGTTGACACGAACAGTGCCTTTGGCACCAGACCAGCTGGACATTTAGGGAGTGTAACCTGTTGCTGTTGTAAAACATGGCTATTCACGTGCTGTCAATGACAGCTTACACATGCGGAATCCAACACTGCCGGTGAAGTCCAAGAGTTGTTCACATTCCTGTTCAGCTGCCAGCATTCAAAAGATGGAAAATTGCTGTCCCCTTGCAAAGAGCTCAATTGTCATCTGCTTGATGGTTATGTGGGCAGAAAACTCACTCTTGTTGTTTATGTCACCTACTGCAGCTGGAATAAGCTTGTGACATACAAGTTGCGAGCCACTGTGACCTCCACAGCCACAGTCAGTGGTGTGCACCCTGGCGATAGACTCCAATTCCTGCTGCAGCAGGTGACAGGTCAGTGAATGCCTGCCTCTGCAGATTGCTCCATAAGGTATCCTGTTAAAGCCCCCTTGGCCCTTGCCTCCTTTGCTCTTTTCTTTGAACCTGTTCTGTGTTGCACTGGTCGCTGTTGTCTTCACTGGCCAGACCCGACGATAGTCCCAGTAACATCTTTCAGCATTTCCGGTACTCCTGCTGCTCCCAGTGAAATGAAACAATGCTGCAGCAGCCAAGAGTCAACCCTTTAACAACTCAGCTGTTTAAAACATTCCAAACCTCAGCCAAAAGATGAAAAATCCCCAGCAGACAATGTGAGTGAAAGAAATTGCGTATTCGCGAGCTCTGGCACCACTCATCTTTTAATCCTTTCTTTTTTAATCCTGATGCAGAACCCATAATTGTTTGATTCTAGTGTGTATATCCTGTGCTATGTTCCCGGAAGGTCCTGGTTAGAATTTGGCGATAGGGAGCAGAGTTAAGTCAAGAAAATCCTGTTTGATTGAGGTGGTTGGAGATGGCCGAGGTGGGGCCAAGTTCACGGTGGCGGTTTCGCTGGTGAGTGGGATTGTGCTTCGGTGATGATGTTGGCATCGAGATGATGGCTGCCATTGTGAGTGAAGCTGTGGACGATGATCTCAGCTCCCTAGCCCAGGCTATTGGTGTCATAATATACACCAGTATATCATGGTTCAGACACACACACACACACACTGATGGACATGCAGTGGGACCAATCAGCATACACAACACCGCAGCCAATCATCAGTGAGAGCACACGCACTATAAAGACAGAGGACAGGAGAGTTCCCGCTCATTCTAGTAGCAGCCAGCTCGGAGCACAGAGCTCACAGCCTGCAACACAGACATTCACCATGTGCTGAGTGCATCACCTGGTTAGGACTAGGCAAGGGTCAACAGTTAAAGCTGGTATTGCATTTACCCACAGTTCAAATATGTTAATATAGTTAACCTTATAATAAAATAGAGTTGCACCACTTCCAGTGCTGGTGACCTGCTTGTGACCCAGAACACCCAACACATCATGGTACAAGGAGTGGTTGCATACTAGCACTTCTGAGACCCACCTGCAACTAATCAGCATTCCGGCATCCTGAAGTATGGAGAACATCAACCCGCCGCCGCCGCTCCGCATCGCTGGCACCTCAGTGTACAGTGACAACCAGCAACGATACCCAGGCAAGATGTTCAAGATCTGGGTTCCGCAGCAGCTCCAGTGCCATGGCGATCTCCGCGAAAACTGGCGGGCATTCCCGCAAAAGCTTGAAATCTTCCTGCTGGCAGCCGAGCTAGAAGACCTGGCCGATCCTGAAAAAACAGAGCTTCTCCTCACCATCGCCGGTGCCAGAGCAGAAGAAATCTTTTAAAAATTCAAGTTCTCCAAGGGGCAAAACAGGAGCGACTTCCAGGCAGTCCTGGACAAATTCGGCAAATACTGTGAGGAAAACACACTCCAACCAGCAAGGGAAGGTAAGAGAAGTGCCAGTACTCACCTCAAGGCCAAAATCCCGGAGCAGAGAACGATTTTGGTCGACGGCCATCTTTCTAAAGGGACTGCACTTGCGCAGTTGCGCGACGCCGTGCATGCGCAATCACGAAAACGACCATCAGTAAAGGAACCGCGATCTGCGCATGTGCAAACGCCTTCTACGTGCTACGTCACGCGCGTCAGAGGCCCCGGACCACGCCCATTTAAAGGGGAAACGTCCCAAATCAAAGAAAAAATCTTTTAAAGCTGTAAAACAACCTTCCTTCACCTGGAATGACAGCACAATGCTTCAAATTGAACCAGGAAATTAAATAAACCTCAAAGAACCCTGCAACAAGCAGTTACCTACCCCTATACCGAGTCCGATTCCGACTTCCCGCAGACCAGTGACACCGAGGACCCGAGGAAGCCTTTTCGAGTTGCTGTTATAACAAAGAACAGGCTGTCCCCGAATCAAAACCACCAGCCGCTGTCGGTGCACAGCATTGATCCAGACGAGTGGTGCGCCACCCTGACGGTCAACCGATCCCAGATACGATTCCGCCTGGACACTGGTGCTTCTGCTAATCTCCTAGCGTGGTCAGACTTTCAGACCCTTGGGGTTAAACCAACCATTCTTCCGTCGACCTGCCAACTACGGGACTACAATGGCAACGTCATTCCTGCTACCAGTTCATGCCAACTCGAAGTGACGCACAACTCGTGAAAAGCCATCCTTCCCTTCGAGATCGTGGGTTCCTCGAAGGACTGCCTGCTAGGCGCACAGGCATGCAAACTCCTAAACCTTGTTCAACGAGCACACTCTCTCTCTCCAGAGGACATGTCTGCCTTCCAGGATGCGGACGTCAGGGCACAACTCAATGCCATCATCGACCAGCACCGCGACGTTTTCGAAGGCATGGGCACACTTCCATACACTTACAAAATCCTGCTCAAACAAGACGCCACGCCTGTGGTTCATGCACCACGCAGAGTCCCAGCACCCCTCAAGGACCGCCTCAAGCAGCAGCTGCAGGACCTCCAGGACCAAGGAGTGCTCTCCAGAGTGATGGAACCAACCGACTGGGTCAGTTCCATGGTGTGCGTAAAGAAGCCCTCCGGCGAGCTCCGGATCTTCATTGACCCAAAGGATCTGAATTGCAACATAATGAGGGAGCATTACCCTATCCCCAAGTGCGAGGAGATCACGTGCGGGATGGCTCGGGCCAACATCTTCACCAAACTTGACGTCTCGAAAGGATTCTGGCAAATTCAACTTGACAGGTCCAGCAGAAAGCTGTGTACCTTTAATACCCCGTTTGGCAGATACTGCTACAACAGGATGCCGTTTGGGATTATATCGGCATCAGAAGTATTCCACCGGATCATGTTGACGACATCATCATTTGGTCCACCACCCCGCAGGAGCATTTCAGTCACCTCCAGCGCGTTTTCAAACGAATATGGGACCAAGGCCTTCGCTTCAACAGAGCCAAATGTTCCTTCGGCCAGACGGAACTCAAGTTCCTGGGGGACCACATCTCCTGGTTGGGTTTGCAGCCGGATGCGGACAAGGTGGCAGCTATCACAGCCATGCAGAAGCCAACGGATAAGAAGGCGGTCCTCCGATTTTTGGGCATGGTCAACTTCCTGGGGAAGATCATCCCCAACCTTGCCTCCCATACCACAGCTCTCCAGAACCTGGTCAGGAAGATAACAGACTTCCAATGGCTTCCCGCCCACAACGGATGTCAGCCAATCCGGCATTGGGGCGGTGCTCCTGCAACGCGATGAGGCCTCATTATGGGCCCCCGTTGCAT
This sequence comes from Scyliorhinus torazame, assembly GCF_047496885.1. Lineage (NCBI taxonomy): Eukaryota > Metazoa > Chordata > Chondrichthyes > Carcharhiniformes > Scyliorhinidae > Scyliorhinus > Scyliorhinus torazame. Next base: position 72,194,142 of record NC_092720.1, read on the forward strand.
ATGCGTCATGTGCCATGACTCCCACGGAACAGCGCTACGCGCAGATCGAAAAGGAGTGCCTGGGCCTGTTGACTGGGGTCGACAAATTTCATGATTACGTGTACGGCCTCCCCCAATTCACTGTCGAGACCAACCATCGCCCGCTGGTCAACATTATACAAAAAGACCTGAATGATATGACCCCTCGCCTCCAGCGCATTCTGCTTAAACTCTGGCGGTACGATTTCCAGCTCCTATACACCCCGGACAAGGACCTGATCATAGCCGACGCTCTGTCCAGAACAGTCAACACCCCGTGTGACCCAGAGGGGTTCGTCTGCCAGGTTGACGCCCATGTGGCCTTCACAGCCTCCAATCTGCCGGCCACGGTTGAACGCCTTATCCACATTCGCCTCGAGACTGCAGCTGATCCCCTACTACAGCGTGTCATGCGCCACATGACAGACAGGTGGCTCAAGGGACAATGCCCGCAGTTCTACAATATCAGAGACGATCTGGCGGTAGTCGATAGTGTCCTCCTGAAGCTGGACCGCATCGTGATCCCGCACAGCATGCGCCAGCTCGTTTTGGAACAGCTACACGAGGGCCATCTTGGCGTGGAGAAGTGCCGACGGAGGGCCCGAGAGGCTGTGTACTGGCCCGGCATCAATGAGGACATCGCCAACACAGTGCTCAACTGCCCCACCTGTCAGCTGTTCCAGCCGGCCCAACCACGTGAGACCCTACAGCCCCATGAGTTGGTCACGTCCCCTTGGTCTAAGGTAGGCGTTGACCTGTTCCATGCGCTTGGCAGGGACTATGTTCTGATTGTAGACTATTTTTCGAACTACCCGGAGGTCGTACACCTGCATGACATCACATCATCGGCGGTCATCCGTGCCTGCAAGGAGACCTTTGCTCGTCATGGCATCCCACACACTGTGATGTCGGACAATGGCCCCTGCTTCGCGAGCCAGGAATAGTCCAACTTTGCCAGCAGGTACAACTTTGTGCAGGTGACATCCAGTCCCCTGCACACCCAATCCATTGGCAAAGCGGAAAAGGGCGTCCACATCGTCAAACGGCTCCTCTGCAAGGCTGCCGATGCAGGATCCGACTTCTACCTTGCCTTGCTGGCCTATCGTTCGGCCCCACTCTCCACGGGCCTGTCGCCAGCCCAGCTGCTCATGGGTCGCACCCTCAGGACCACGGTGCCGTCCATTCACATCCCAGACCTCGACGACGTTGCGGTCCTTCAGCGGATGCAACAGTCTCGTTCACAGCACAAGGCGGCGCATGACGCTCGGGCGACTGATCTCCCTGCTCTGGCGCCGGATGACAACGTCCGCATCCATCTTCCAGAGGGTGGCTGGTCTGCAACTGCTGTGGTTCTTCGGCAGGTGTCTCCCCGCTCGTACCTGGTTCGTCTGCCAGATGGTTCCATTTGCCGCTGCAATCGGCATGCCCTTCATCTCGTTGCACGCTCGCTACGTGATCCTCCACCGGTGCCACGCCCTCCTGTTGTCCCCAACCTGGACTATGTGGAGATTCCGAATACTCTGCATCCTCCTCACTTGGCCGTGGCCCAGCCGGTTCCTCAGCCGGTGGCTCCTGACCCACCCTTGAGGCGGTCAACCCGAATTCGTAGCCCACCTCAGACACTTGACTTATGAGTTTTACGATGTTGGACTCTTTGATCTGTTCTGTTATCCTGTTTCATCGTTCCAGTAGTTTGTATATAATGTTCATTTTGTTGTTGGTGTGACACCCTATTTCTCGGCACCAGGCACCTTCCCATGTAAATAGATTAGCCTCATGTACATAGTCATGTAAATAACATGCACACACATAGTCAGGTACATTCACTACACAATATTTATTGTCACGCAGGCACATATTCTTTATATAAACGGGGGGATGGCATAATATACACCAGTATATCATGGTGCAGACACACACACACACACTGATGGACATGCAGTGGGACCAATCGGCATACACAAGACCGCAGCCAATCACCAGTGAGAGCGCACGCACTATAAAGACAGGGGACAAGAGAGTTCCCGCTCATTCTAGTAGCAGCCAGCTCGGAGCACAGAGCTCACAGCCTGCAACACAGACATTCACCATGTGTTCAGTGCATCACCTGGTTAGGACTAGGCAAGGGTCAACAGGTAAAGCTGGTAGTGCATTTACCCACAGTTCAAGTACGTTAATATAATTAACCTTATAATAAAATAGAGTTGCACCACTTCCAGTGTTGGTGACCTGTTTGTGATCCAGAACACCCAACACATCAATTGGTGCTCACATTGATAAACTATGTCAAGTACTCCAGTTTACTTTTTGGTCAACTGATTCCCAGGATTTTGATGGTATTGTCATTGAAATTCCAGTGGAAGCAGTTAGACTCATTCTTATTGCTGATAGTAGCTGCTTGGCACTTGCTGCTTCTAAAGATGCAGTGATGGCTACCTTGATGGATCCTTCAGAGAATGCAAAGAGTTGCCCAGAGTGGAGTGGCCGACATGTGCAAGCCTGGGTCAACAGAATGGCAGGAAAGCAGAGGAATAGTGAAGGGTTGTGATTAAAGTGTGAGGTTGCGTAAAGTTCTTGAGTGAAGGAAAATAAAAAGTGGCATTGCTGGGTGATTGGTAGGGGAGGAGGCAAGAAAGAAAGGCCTGAGATTGGCTAAAAGGATAAAAAAAGGGAGCTAGATGTTCAAGTCCAGAGCAGCAGTGAAAGTCTACATGCAAATGGACCTCGAGGGGTTGCCTGTTACTGAGGCACTGTTGGGAAATTTTCCGACTGCAGACAGAGGGGAATCATCCAAATGTGAAGGCTGAGGTTCTGTGGTGAGATGAATTTGACTTGCAGAGAAGCTGAAGTAAGCTTGGAGGATCCACAACCAGAGTCCGGTTTCCAGAGACACCCGTGGAGAGGCACTAAATCCAGGATCTGACCGAGGACCAGAATATCAGTGGCTCACTGCTTCAAGCAGCAAAACATATTGAACAATAAGTCGCCAAGTGAGGTAATTTGCCTGTGGTACGTGACCGATTGATTGCTGCTCCTCCCTCTAGATCACACAGAACAGGCCTTGTACCTTTGCTTCTATAATATGGGATTGAAGCACGATAGTGCTTCAGATGCTTATCACTTTTTACATTGGGAAATGTCACCAGATCAGCTGCTAGGAACTTATAGTATGTTTGGACAGATTGATGTAACATAAGGTGAATATCATAGAAGATATGATTAATGTAGCCTTCTGACTTAATCAGGCCCAATGCGTCAGATAGCCTCCCTCCCTGTTAATTGTACTATTCTATCACACTATGAAGCAAAGGGTTCTCCTGGGAGAATCACCACCTGTTCCCCTCCTGCCTTCCTATTATGTGTGACTTTTGCCTTTAAACATTCACCCTTGTGGATTAAAGCATTAATTTGCCACAGGGAAATCCATTCCCTGCTCGGTGTGACTACAGCGTTTTTAAAAAGATCTTTTAACCAATTGTCATTTAACTTAATCTCCAAATTATGCCTTTAACCTCATTTTAAAACAATGATTTGTGGCAGAGAAATTAATCTATTTGTGTGAGTGCAGGGCTAACCTTCTCAGGCAACGTATCGTTTACATTAAATTGCCTGGCATTCGCTTGGTGCTTTCTTACTGCCAACCCCCGCCACCACTCAAGTTATGAAGCTTATCCTAGGTTTCTTCCCAGGATTCTATCGGTTTTGAGCCCGTGACCACATGCTCCATTTTCAATTGCTTGTCCTGGATGGGGGAAGAACGAGAAGGTGGGAGAAGAGAGCAAGAAAAAGGGAGAGAGAAGGCAAAGGGGGAGAGTGACAAGTGGAGGGAGGGAGAGAGAGAAAGGGAGCGAGGGAGGAAGGGAGGGAGAGAGGAGAAAACAAAAGAGAAAGAATGGGAGGAGTGTAGTGATCTGTACATCTGTACATACATCTGCACATACACCAGGGGCTGCAGCACAGATGTGTCACAGCACCACTAGAGGGCAGCATCAGAGACGGTTATAAAGGGTCGAGCCCAAGGTAGGATCCGCCTCTTTGAGAAGCACAGAGCTAGGGAGCAGCAGCACACAAAGACAGCTCAGCATAGGCAGTTTACCTTAGTTTCACTGGTCATACCTCTTGACTGTTTTACATCTAGTTGAGCTCTGGAAGCAGAACGAACCCTTTGAATAAAGAGCTTGTGTTAACTGTAAGTCTTCAGTCTTCATTCAGACTTAGAGAATAACATGTGGTACCAGGTGTGATTTCAGCAAGATAGCTAGACAAGAGCAAGAGAAGAGGACTTAAACCAGACATTCGACCACGGAAGGCCTCGCAGCATTCGGACCCTTCAGATACCAATCGGCACGATGGACCCAATCCAACCTCCACGCCTGCTCCAGACCACTGGTAATATGCATTCCAATTGGAAACTTTTTATATAACAGTTCAAAATATATCTCGAAGCCTCAGCATCTGATGCCAGGAAGATAGTCTTGCTCTTATCCCTGGCTGGGCCGCACACACTAGAAATATATAATTCCTTTACCTACCTGGCAGGGGAGGACAAGGGCAAGCTGGAAATAATCATCAAAAAATTTGAAACCCACTGTCAATCTGAAGTCAATGAGATATTTGAAAGATTCAAGTTCACCAGGCGTTTGCAAAAACCGGGAGAATCTTTCAGCAGTTTTGTAACTGATTTAAAATTACTCGCACAATCCTGCAACTTTGAAAACCTCCGTGACTCCCTCATCAGAGACCAGATAGTCAATGGTATATCTGATGAGGGACTTAGAAAATCCTTACTTAAACGAAAAGACCTAACCCTAGGAAAAGCCATGCAAAGATGCTCTACTTATGAAAAAAGTAAAGAAGAATATGAGGAGTTTACTTACCGGGACTAAGGCCTTCACCACGAGGTCGAGCCCGTCAAAATGGTGGCCCAGGCGTCCAGAAGGCGCTCCTCTAGCGGCAATCCCGCGTGCGCGAACCTGGATGCAGGCCACGCGCATGCGCAGTTCTCCCGAAGATTTGACACGGAAGAAAGGCCTACTGTGCATGCGTGAGTGTGGAGGGACAGCGTCATTACGTGTCCCCACTGCGGACACGCCCACTTAAAAGGGCAATGTCCAGCTTCTGGAAAACAATGTTTAAAGTGTGGCAAATGCAATCACTTTGCCTCACAGTGCAGAGCTGCACAGCTAATGAAGACAACTAGACAGAAAGACATGAACTTCAATGTAAAAAGCACTGATTCAACGGAGCACAAAAAACCCAATGGTGAGTATTCCTCGGACGAGGACAACCTCGCTTGCGACAACTCGCTTGTAGACACGATCGAGACAATCGAGGAACATGACCCAACAATCGCCACGCCTCACCCGGTCAACAGCATTGATTCCAGCAGTGAGTGGACTGCGACTTTGCAAGTCAATGACTGTCCATTAGTCATCAAGCTTGACACTGGGGCCTCAGCTAATCTCCTCACTAGCAAAGATCTCCATTTGATTCCAGGAGACCATGAAATAATACCCGCTGCATGTCGGCTGAAGGACTACAATGGCAATCAGATCGCCTCAAAGGGATCGTGTCATCTCCGGGTGGACAGCAAGATGATACGCAAGCAGCTACGATTCGAGATTGTAGACGACAATAAATCATCACTGTTAGGCGCTCAGGCCTGCAAAGACCTGCGGCTGGTGCAACGCATTTACATGCACACCCTGTAAGTACACAAAGGGTTAATGTACATACACTACACCTAGCTAGACACTAGAGGGAATACCAGAGACATGATACACAGACAGTCAACCAATAGGTCAGTAAGATAGGACACGACCAATGGGCAGTCACGATTCACACAGAGGTGACACTACCACAGGAGGGCATTACACCAACCCATATATAAGGACACATCAGACATGCTCAGTCTCGTTCCAGTGGAGACTCTCAGTGAGTACAGACACAGGGTTGATTGAAACACATCACTCCCACCACGTGGATTGTAGCAGACTGGTTAGTTATCCATCAAGCCTGGAAGCTAAAATCCATAGCATGCTACAAGAATATCCCAACATATTCAAAGGCATGGGCACCTTACCCTGTCAATACAAAATCATGCTGAAGACAGACGGCAAACCCGTCATTCAGCCGCCCAGGAGGGTTCCAACTCCACTGCGGGAGAAGTTGAAAGCGGAACTCAACAGACTGCAGTTACAAGGCATCATACCCAAGTCATAACCCTGTGTTAGCTCCATTGTCTGTGTTAAGAAACCTTCTGGAGATCCTAAACCAGAACATACGCCGGGAACACTACCCCATCCCCAAGCGTGAAGAGATCACGTCTGAGATGGCAAATGCTCGTATCTTCACCAAGCTCGACCCCTCGCAGGGGTTTTGGCAGATACAGCTCGATGATTCGAGCAGATTACTGTGCACATTCAACACGCCATTTGGACGTTTCTGCTTCAATCGCATGCCCTTTGGCATTATCTCTGCGCATTATCTTCCACAGGATAATGGAGCAAATGACCGAGGGCATCGAGGGTGTCAGAGTCTATGTGGAGGACATCATCGTATGGTCCACCACTGAAGAAGAACACCTCTGTCGTCTGAAGAAGGTGTTTCAGAGGATTCATAAATATGGTTTGATACTGAACCAGGCAAAATGCTCATTTGCGAAGGAGTCTGTAACCTTTTTGGGTGATGCCATATCATCTCAGGATGGCAGCCCTGATGAGGTGAAAATCGCTGCAATATGGACCATGAAGACACCACACGACAAGAAGGCGGTGCTACGATTTCTGGGCTTCATCAACTTCCTCGGCAGGTTCATCCCAAATCTGTCCGCACGGACGGCAGCTTTACGCAATCTCCTACGAAAGACCACTGCGTTTGAGTGGACACAACCTCCCCAAATTGAATGGGTGGATCTCAAACAGCAATTAATGAGGGCACCGACTCGTGCTTTCTTTGACGTAACCAGACCCACCAAGATCTCCACGGACTCCAGCCAGGACGGGATTGGCGCCGTTCTCCTTCAGCAGGACGACCAGTCTGACTAGGTCCCGGTCGCATACGCGTCCAGGGCCATGACCCCAACTGAGTGCAGATATGAACAGATCGAAAAGGATGTCTCGGACTCCTCACTGGGATTCTGAAGTTCCATGACTATGTGTACGGTCTGCCCACGTTCATAGTGGAAACCGACCACAGACCGTTGGTCCATATCATAGACAAAGACCTGAATGACATGACACCTCGTCTGCAACGCATCATGATGAAGCTGCAAAGGTATGATTTCGCCCTAATATACACCCCCGGGACGAGACCTTGCCATTGCCGACGCACTGTCCCGATCCATTGGCACTGACAACGCATCATCAGCCCCTATCAGAGAAATCGAGGCCCAAACACAGTTATGAATGGAGAATTTGCCTGCTTCGGATGAGAGGCTTTGCCTAATCCGACAGGAGACGCAGAAAGACGCAACCTTATGGAGGGTGCTGCACCTACTCCAGCACGGTTGGACGAGGGGACAATGTCCACAATTTCAGAATGTCAAGTCAGAACTGATTGAAGTTGACGGCCTGCTGCTACGCAATGCCCAGATTGTGATTCCGGCCACACTCCGCGCCGAGATGCTACGTAAGATTCATGAAGGCCACCTAGGCATTGAGAAATGCAAAAGGCGAGCACGACAGGCTATATACTGGCCCGGCATGAATCAAGACATAACGGACATGGTCATGACATGTGACACCTGTCAAAGACAGCAACCCGCACAGTGTAAAGAATCACTGCAGCAACACAAACTCACAATGGCGCCGTGGACAAAAGTGGGCATTGACCTATTTCATGCCACAGGGCGTGATTACGTCTTGATTATGGACTATTACTCAAACTATCCGGAGGTAATGAAACTCCCTGATCTCACGTCTTCGTCTGTCATCAAGGTGTGCCAGGAGACATTCACGCGACATGGAATCCCGCGTGAGGTAATGTCAGATAATGGTCCCTGCTTCGTGAGCTGGGAGTGGAAAGAGTTCTCAGACCGATACAGCTTTCGGCATGTAACATCCAGTCCGCGCTACCCACAGTCAAATGGGAAAGTGGAAAAGGGTGTCCACATCGTTAAACGGCTTATTAGCAAGACAACAGATTCACGCTCGGACATGAACCTAGCTCTGTTATCCTACCGAGCAACCCCATTGAGCTCAGGACTGTCGCCAGCGCAGATGCTCTTCGGCAGGGACATCCGGACAACCCTACCAGCGATTCAATTCCGAGACCCCGATAACGCTCTGATACTCGACAAAATGCGGGTACTACGGTCCAAACAAAAACAATACTACGATCAACATGTGATCCCACTCAAGCCACTGAACATGGGCGGCATCGTCAGGATCAGGGACCCAGAAGGCGGATGGTCTGAGCCAGCCACGGTGATCAGGCTTGAGGCACCGCGGTCCTACATTGTCAAGTCGTCGGTAGGAGTACTCTTTCGCCACAACCGCCGGGACCTGTTAATGCTTCGGCCTACGACGCTGGTGTTTCCCACACTGGACTTGACCAAGTCCATTAGTCCACAGGACGTTCCTCGCCAGACAGTACTCTTTTTAAAAATATATATATTTATTCAAATTTTCCAATAAACTTTCAACAAAACCTCCCCCACCCAACAAGAAAAAAGAAGGAAAAACACAACAATCAGAAATTATACATTGGATTTCCCCCATATTCAATAACCCCCCCATATAACATTTAAAAGCACAAAATAGGGAGAACAAAAACACCTTCACCCAAACGCCACACCAAAAGAAACCCTCCCCTCCCTGCCCCCCCCCCCCCCCCCACCACCCCTCCGCCGCTGGACTGCTGCTGACCTCCTCCTAACGCTCCGCGAGATAGGAACGGTTGCCACCGCCTGGAGAACCCTTGCGCAGACCCTCGCAAGGCAAACTTTATCCTCTCCAGCTTAATGAACCCTGCCATCTCATTGATCCAAGCTTCCACACTAGGGGAATCACACTTCGCATCTTTCCATAGTAGCAAAATCGTCCGCCGGGCTAACCGGGACGCAAAGGCCAGAATACCGGCCTCTTTCGCCTCCTGCACTCCCGGCTCATCCAATACCCCAAATAATGCCAATGCCCAGCTCGGCTTGACCCGGGCATTCACCACCTTGGACATAGTCCTTGCAACACCCCTCCAAAACCCATCCAGCGCCGGGCTCGACCAGAACATAGGGAGGTGATTTGCCGGGCTGCCCGAGCACTTCCCACATCTGTCCTCCACTCCAAAGAACCTACTCAACCTCGCCCCTGTCATATGCGCTCTGTGAGTAACTTTGAACTGTATGAGGCTGAGCCTGGCGCAAGAGGAGGAAGAATTAACCCTACTCAGGGCATCAGCCCACAGACCCTCATCTATCTCCTCCCCAAGCTCCTCCTCCCACTTGTCCTTTAACTCCTCCACCAAGGCCTCCTCCTCTTCCTTCAGCTCCTGGTAAATCGCCGAAACCGTGCCTTCTCCAACCCATACACCCGAAATCACCCTGTCCTGAATCCCACGTGCCGGAAGCAGCAGGAATTCCCTCACCTGCCACCTCACAAACACCCTCACTTGCATGTACCTGAAAGCGTTTCCCGGGGGTAGCCCAAACTTCTCCTCCAGCGCCCCGAGGCTCGCAAACGTCCCATTGATGAACAGGTCCCCCATTCTTCTAATCCCTGCCCGATGCCAGCTCCGAAACCCCCCATCCATCCTTCCCGGGACGAACCGATGATTCTCCCGAATCGGTGACCAAACCGAGGCTCCCACCTCGCCCCTGTGTCGCCTCCACTGGCCCCAGATCTTCAGCGTCACCGCCACCACCAGACTCGTGGTGTACCTTGTTGGCGAGAGCGGCAGCGGTGCCATCACCAGCGCCCTCAGGCTCGTGCCCACACAGGACGCCATCTCTAGCCTCTTCCACGCCGCCCCCTCTCCCTCCATTACCCACTTACGGATCATCGCCACATTGGCAGCCCAATAATAGCCACACAAATTCGGCAGCGCCAGCCCCCCCTGTCCCTGCTACGCTCCAGAAACACTCTCTTCACCCCCGGGGTCTTATTCGCCCACACAAATCCCATGATGTTCCTGCTTACCCGTTTGAAAAAGGTCTTGGGGATCAAAATGGGAAGGCACTGGAACACAAAGAGGAGCCTCGGGAGGACCGTCATTTTGACCGACTGCACCCTACCCGCTCGTGAGAGTGGCAGCATATCCCATCTTTTAAAATCCTCCTCCATCTGCTCCACCAACCGCGTCAAATTGAGCTTGTGCAGGGCCCCCCCACTCCTAGCTACTTGGACCCCTAGGTACCGAAAGCTCCTTTCCGCCCTCTTCAGCGATAGCTCGTCTATCCCCCTTCCCTGGTCCCCTGAATGCACCACAAAGAGCTCACTCTTCCCTACATTGGGTTTATACCCCGAAAAGTCCCCAAACTCCCGAAGGATCCGCATGACCTCCGCCATCCCCTCCACTGGATCCGCAACATACAACAGGTCATTGGCATACAACGACACCCGGTGTTCCTCTCCCCCCCTGACCAATCCCCTCCATTTCCTAGATTCCCTCAGTGCCATGGCCAGCGGCTCAATTGCCAGTGCAAATAACAAGGGGGATAGAGGGCACCCCTGCCTCGTCCCCCGGTACAGCCGAAAGTACTCCGACCTCTGCTGGTTCGTAGCCACACTTGCCACCGGGGTTTTAAAGAGCAGCCTGACCCAACTGATGAACCCCTCCCCGAACCCAAACCTCCGCAACACTTCCCAAAGATACTCCCACTCCACCCGATCAAAGGCCTTCTCCGAGTCCATAGCTGCCACTACCTCCGCTTCCCCCTTTACCGAGGGCATCATAATCACATTGAGGAGCCTCCGCACATTAGCATTCAGCTGCCTACCCTTCACAAATCCCATCTGGTCCTCATGAATCACCCCCGGAACACCGTCCTCAATTCGCCAGCAACTTAGCGTCAACATTGAGGAGCGAGATCGGCCTATACGACCCACATTGCAATGGATCCTTGTCCCGCTTCTAGATCAAAGAAATCAGCACCCTGGACTTTGTCGGGGGCAAGGTCCCCCCCTCCCTCGTGTTATTAAAAGTCCTCACTAGCAATGGGCCAGCAGGTCCACGTATTTCCTGTAGAATTCAACCGGGAACCGATCCGGCCCCGGGGCCTTCCCCGCCTTCATGCTCCCCAATCCTTTAACCAGCTCCGCCAGCCCAATCGGCACCCCCAAACCAGCCACCTCCTCCTCCTCCACCCTCGGGAACCTCAGCTGATCTAGGAATCGTCGCATCCCCTCCTCCCCCTCTGGGGGCTCAGACCTGTACAGATCCCTATAGAAGTCCCTATATACCTTGTTTATTCTCACCGCACTCCGCACCGTATTCCCCCCTCCATCTTTGACTCCACCAACCTCCCTCGCTGCCTCCCTCTTACGAAGCTGATGTACCAGCATCCGACTTGCCTTCTCCCCCTACTCATACGTAACCCCCTGCGCTTTCCTCCACTGTGCCTCTGCTTTCCCCGTGGTCAACAGGTCGAATTCCGTCTGGAGGTTCCATCGCTCCCTAAGTAGCCCCTCCTCGGGGGCCTCTGCATACCTCCTGTCCACCCTTAAAATCTCCCCCACCAACCTCTCCCTCTCCCTCCCCTCTCTCTTCTCCCTGTGGGCCCTAATGGAGATTAGCTCTCCCCTGACCACCGCCTTCAACGCCTCCCAAACTACCCCCACCTGCACCTCCCCGTTGTCATTGGCCTCCAAGTATCTTTCAATACACCCCCGCACCCGCCCACACACACCCTCATCTGCCAATAGTCCCACATCGAGGCGCCCCAGCGGGCGCTGGTCCCTCTCCTCCCCCAACTCCAGCTCCACCCAATGCGGGGCGTGGTCCGAGATGGCTATGGCCGAATATTCCGTTCCCTCCACTTTCGGGATTAAAGTCCTACTCAAAATGAAAAAGTCTATCCAGGAGTAGGCTCTATGGACGTGGGAAAAGAAGGAAAATTCCCTGGCCTGCGCCCTGTCAAACCTCCATGGATCCACTCCCCCCATCTGGTCCATAAACCCCCTAAGCACCTTGGCCGCAGCCGGCCTCTTGCCCGTCCTGGACCTAGAACGGTGCAGTGCTGGGTCCAGCACCGTGTTGAATTCCCCCCCCATTATCAAGCTTCCTACCTCCAGATCCGGAATCCGACCCAGCATGTGTTTCATAAATCCGGCATCATCCCAATTCGGGGCACATACCTTAACCAGTACCACCCGCACCCCCTGCAACCTATCACTCACCATCACATATCGACCTCCATTATCCACTGCAATATTCAGTGCCTCGAACGACACTCGCTTCCCCACCAGTATTGCAACCCCTCTGTTCTTCGCATCCAGCCCTGAATGAAACACCTACCCTACCCATCCCTTTCTCAGCTTAACCTGATCTGCCACCTTCAGATGTGTCTCCTAGAGCATAACCACGTCTGCCTTCAGTCCCTTTAAGTGCGCGAACACCCGGGCCCTCTTGACCGGCCCGTTCAGGCCCCTCACATTCCAAGTTATCAGCCGGATCGAGGGGCTACTCACCCCCCGCCCCACCGACCAGCCATCTCCTTTTCTAGGCCAGCCATGTGCCCGTGCCTCCCGCACCCTCCAGTCCCCCAGGGGGTGGACTCACGACCCGACTACCTCTCCTACTTCCAGCTCCCCTTTGGCCAATGCAGCAGCAACCCTGTTCCCCCCCTCCCCTCCCCCTCCTCCCCCCCGCTAGATCCTCATCTAGCTATTTTGCTCCCCCCATGACACCCCCGTAAGTCAGCTGACTCTGCTGACCCCGGCCTCTCCCGCCATTCCATCGACCCCCCCAGTGTGAGAATCCCCCCACCCCTTGGCAGTCAGTGTGCGCTCCTCTCCAGCGCGGCCCTTCCCCCCCCCCCCCCCCCACCCGGCCCTGCCCCCGTCCTTCCCTAATGCGGGACAAAAGCCCGTGCTTTCCTGAGCCGGCCCCGCCCCCTCTGGCGCAGCTCCTTTTTGTGGCCTTACCCCAACTCCCCATCCCCGGGCTTCCACCCCCCCTCTTCCTCCGCGGGGCCCTGCCCCTCCAACACCGACGCCCATACTCTCCCACAGCCCCCACATCAAATCCATTCACCCATCCCCACCCAGCACCAAAACAAAAAGAACATTCCCCAAACGCAGTAAACACAGTAAACATCCCCCCACGACAAACCCTCAGTTTAAGTCCAACTTTTCAGTCTGGATAAAGTTCCATGCCTCATCAGGCATGTTTCAAAATCTTGGATGGTGACCCACAATCGCGCTGGATGCAGCATCCCGAACTTCACCCCCTTCCGATGGAGCACCGCCTTAGCCCGGTTAAAACCAGCCCTCTTCTTAGCCACCTTCGCACTCCAGTCCTGGTAAATTCAGATCCCACCTGCTGCTCCGCTCTTTTTTGGCCCAGCTCAGGACACACTCTCTGTCCATAAAGCGGTGGAACCTCACCACTACAGCCCTTGGCAGCTCGTTGGCTTTGGGTCTCCTTGACAGGACCCGATGAGCCCCATCCAGCTCCAGGAGCCTTGGGAAACCTCCCGCGCCCATCAGCGAACTGAGTATCGTGCTCATATATGCCCCGGTATCGGGCCCCTCCACTCCTTCAGGGAGACCCAGAATCCGAAGATTCTTCCTCCTCGACCTATTCTCCAGATCCTCAAATTTTTCCACCCACCTCTTGTGCAGGGCCTCATGCACCTCCACCTTCACCGCCAGGCCCAAGATCTCGTCCTGGTTCTCCGAGGCTTTTTGCCGCACCTCCCGGATCGCCGCCCCTTGGGCCTTCTGGGTCTCCACAAGCTTCTCAATCGCTGCCTTTATTGGCGCCAGCATTTCTGGCCTCAGCTCCTCGAAGCAGCGTTTAAGGAATTCCTGCTGCTCCTGCGACCACTGCGCCCACGCTGCTTGGTCTCCACCCGCCGCCATCTTGCTTTTCCTCCCTCACACTTTCCGCTGCACCAGGATCACTTTTTTAACCGCTCCACTCCTGGTCCAATCCATATACTGTCGGGGGGACCTTGCTGTCACCTTCCCACATTGGAAGCCATCGAACCCCTCTGAAGAGCCCAAAAGTCCGTTCCCGGCGGGAGCTGCCGAACGTGCGACCTACCTAGGCATAGCCGCAACCCATCTTCTAACCGGCTCCCCAACGAGCGGTCACGTGGGCACCGATTAGTACCGGTCTAAACAAACGTGGACCAGGCATCCTGGCACCTGGGGAGTCTCCCAGGCCTCTAGGTGGTCAGGTATAGGTCCCCTGGCCCTCCACCTAGAGCTTGAGCTGCTTGGCACTGCCAGGTAGACACCTTGGCACTTCCGTTCAAGCATGGCCAAGGTGCCTGGGTGGCACCGCAAAATCAATTGGGGCACCTCGGCCTGATACCAGGGTGCCACTGCCAAGGGTGAGGGCCTGAGGAGATGGTGCCCATGACAGGAAGATGGAGGGGAATATGAAGAGGTAGGGGCCTCTGAAAAGTTGGGGGTTGAAGGGTGGGGGTCTTGGAAGGGGGGCCCGGAAGAGGGTGTGGGAAGGCCTGAAAAGGGGGCCCCCTCAGCGACCCCATAATAGGGTGCCATCCCTTGGGGGGGGGGGCAATGGCCATGTGCACGGGGGTGACATTCCCCATGTGTGTGGGGAAGGGGGGGGGGGATCGACAAGCCCATTTATAGATCAAGGCACCCTTTCAAGATGACCCGATCTGTGAGGAGCCAGTCTGGCCAGCGTGTTCAGCTCCACAGTGATGAAAAGAATTCTAAGTGTGGGCTTGACTGGGGGAAACTTCCCAGCTGCCAAAAAAATGACTAAGTATCGTTGATAGCGGTGGGCAACCCACCGTAGGAGCTAGCGGGAAACTCCCAACAAATCTCGCCACAAAGGGGCACGATTTCACTAAAAGGGAACAAAGTCCCATAGCGAGCCTGTTTAACCGCTTGTTTCCCGGTGCTCGGAGGCACTCGGGTTTGATAAGGGACCTCAGTGGGGAACATGTGGCCAAGGCTGCACATAGCCCCATTTTCTACACGGAGGAGCTCCGCTCGCTGGAACTCCTCAGTGTAGTGAGAGATTGGGACACCTTTTTTAAATGGCGTCCTGATCTCCGAGGTCCCGACACAACCCCTAACCTCCCCAAGCCCCAAAGCACTATGAAGGGTCACTGGGTCCCTCCAACACTCACCAAGGGCCCGATCACCTGGACCTGCAACCCACGGTGGCGATGGCTATCTCCAGAGAAAACACCGAACAAGAGGTACAGGAACTCGAGAGACTGACAGTTCTCAGTCTGGGACGCAATCAGAAGCACCTACCACACTCGGCTAGACCTGAGGAGGCTGATCCACAACAACGGGACACCTACCGGGGGAACACGGACCGCTGTAGAGTCCGGGGACACGACCGAGCATTCTCCCCCGACCAAGAGGAACAGGAATATGACCACCAGTCAGCGTGGGCCGCAGCAGGACACAGAAACCAGAGAGACAGGAGGCCCCACGAGCATCTACCTGCCCGTTGACCCGCTAGGCCCGACCATCCCCCACGTGACAGGCCTTACTACGTGGAAGATACGGACAGCACCTACCAGCAGTTACACTGCGTGGCTGCACCAAGAGTAGCACCCATCAAAATCTCCCTGCGGATTAATGGACACCCAATATGCATGGAACTCGATATTCGGGGAGTAGTGTCTGTAGTCAGTTGCCATACGTTCGACCGCATTCAGTTTGGCCTTCAATCGCTGACCCTGTGGGACACCAACACGAGGCTGGCCACTTACACAGGGGCGCTGCTGGCAATATGGGCACTTCAACGGTTCCAGTTGAGTGTGGTCAACAGTCTGCGAACCTTCCTCTGGTGGTGGTTCACGGGAGCGGTCCAAGCTTGTTGGGGCATGACCGGCTACGCCACTTGCGGTTAGATTGGCAGAGAGCGTGCTGCATGCACCCACATGTCCCTGAGGGTGTTCAATCTAGGTTTCTATCGGAGTTCCAGGATGACTTGGGCACCATAAAAGGAGCTGTGGCCCGAGTAAGTGTGGACCCGAGGGCAGCACGGTGGGGCAGTGGGTTAGCCCTGCAACCTCACGGCGCCGAGGTCCCAGGTTCGATCCTGGCTCTGGGTCACTGCCCGTGTGGAGTTTGCACATTCCCTCCGTGTTTGCATGGGTTTCGCCCCCACAACCCAACGATGTGTAGGTTAGGTGGATTGGCCATGCTAAATTGACCCTTAATTAGAAAAAATTAATTGTACACTAAATTTATTTTTAAAAAGTGTGGACCCCATGGCTCAACTGCGCAATTTCCACACCTGACCTGTTACGTATGCCTTACGACCCAAGGTGGACACTGAGTTGGACTGGATGGAGAACTTGGGAATCATCCGCCCGGGACAGTTCTCCGACTGGGCGGCGCCGGTCGTCCTGGCCATGAAACCGGATGGACTATTCGATTCTATTTTAATAAGCTTGTGTGGCGACTAGACAATGATGGTCAACTGTGTGTCTCGACCGGAAGTTCTTGAAGTGAAGTCGATGGGTCGTTCAGATCCGTCATCCATTTCATGGGCCAGCACTGCCCTGGCGCCGTACGGAGAAGCGTCAATAGGATCGGCCGAGATGGATCGAAATGGAAATGACTTGGCAAGTTCCTCCCAAACCTGGCCACCACTTGAGGCCCCTCCACCATCTGTTAAAGAAGGGGCAACACTGGGAATGGGCCGAGAACAGCAAGCAGTTTTCATGGAGGTGAAACAACAACTCTCCTCGTCAAGACTGCTCACCCGCTCCGATCCATCCCGGCCGATCGTACTGACCTGCGACGCTTCTCCGTACAGCGTCAGGATCGTGCTGGTCCATGAAGTGGATGACGGTTCTGAACGTCCCACTGCCTTCGCCTCAAGAATGTTGGCCGACGCAGAGAAGTGGTTTGCCCAGATCGAGAAGGAGGGTTTGGCTGTTGTATTCAGGATCAAGAAATTTTATCAATATGTCTATGGACATCGTTTCACCATTTTCATGGACCACAAGCCCCTCCTAGGGTTCTTCATGGAGGATCGGGCAGTGTTCCCCCCATTGCTTCCGTCCGCATCCAGTGATGAACATTGCTGCTCGCAGCGTATGACTATATGTTGGAGCACCGCTCCAGGACCAAGATTCCCCATGCCACCGCATTAAGGCGTCTTCCCCTGCTGACCAGGCCACCTACACCAGAGACGGACGGCGAGGTCGATGCCGCCCTCCATTTTATGGACCCTCAGCTATCCCGTGTCCATCACATGGTGCAGTATTGGATTCAGCACAGGGCTGTACTGCAGGACCTAAAGGTCTATTCCACAAAGGTGCAGGAGCTTAGCATAGAGCAGGCACTTTCAAAGTGGAGGTCGTGACCCGCGGCTGGGTCGCGGGTGGGTGCCGAGAGGGTCGCGGAGCCATCCATCGCGGTGATCCCGATCGTGGGAATTCAGGTGCAATGCCAGAGCAACAGGCTTTTTAAAATGCTGGCTGAGAGTGGCTTTAATAATGACGTCAAGACCAGCTAAAAAAAATGCGGATGCCCGCTCATCGGTTCGCATGCCCGGAGCCCAGAGAGAAACACAGCCTCCCACTGACGTCAGCACGCTGACCCAGGAGAAGATTTTTTTAAAATTCAATTCAGTCTTCCTGCATCTGTCTTGAATATGCTCACTGGCTGAGACTGAAGAACTCTCTTTGATAGTGAATTTTAGAGATTAAAAAGATTCACAACACATTGAGTTAAGTAATTCCTCCTCATCTATGTCTAAAATGGTTGCATTGTAATTTGCAGACTATATCTCCAGACTGTAAACCACCCATCTGCGGAAAACTTACATTCTGCACCTGCTCTGCAGAGTCCTGAGAGAATAATGCCTGTTCAATGAGATCATTTCTCATTCTTCGCTACTCTAGACTAGAGAATATAAGCCCAGGCTCATCTCTCGCATTAAAGAAAATGGTGGGTCACAAATGTCAGCCAGCGTGGGTCGTGAAGGTCGGCTGGCGTGGGTTATGAAGGTCAGCCGGCGTGGGTCCCGAAGGATGACTGGTTGGTAAAAATGGGTCCCTGAAGGGCAGCACATTGGCACAGTGGGTTAGCTCTCCAGCCTCACTGCGCCAAGGTCCCAGGTTCGATCCTGACTCTGGGTCACTGTCCGTGTGGAGTTTGCACATTCTCCCCATGTTTGTGTGGGTTTCGCCCCCACAACCCAACGATGTGCAGGGTAGGTGGATTGGCCACGCTAAATTGCCCCTAAATTGGAAAAAATGAATTGGGTACTCTAAATTTGTGTGTCCAAAATGAAAATGTCAGGTCGAAGCTACATTTGGTGACCCGGCATCAAAGCGGACATCGAGTGGGTGGTCAAGCGCTGCGTCCAGTGTCAGGCACACCAGAACCAACTCCTGCAGACCCGCTCCACCCTTGGGAATGGCCAGGTCGTCCGTGGTCTCGCCTCCATATAGACCTTGCTGGCCCTTTTTCATGGGGCGATGTTTCTCACACTTGTTAATGCCCACTCAAAGTGGATGGAGGTACTCAAATTACAGGCGTCAATGGCCCGGGCCACCATAGAGATACTCCGGTATATTTTCAGCACGCACGGCATACCCGAGGTGCTGGTATCAGACAATGGTACTGCGTTTATGATTGCGGAATTTGCGGCATTCATATCTGCCAACGGGATTCGGCACGTGAGGACCGCCCCATACTTCGAATGGGCAGTGCAAACTTTTAAGCTCATCATGAAAAAACAAACATTGGTATCCTGGGAGACTCGCTTAGCAAGGTTTGTATTCTGCTACCGGACAACCCCGCATGCCACAACGGGCATCGCGCCAGCTGAGATGTTCGCCGCCTCCACCCCGATTGAGTCTCATTCCGGATATTGGCGGGAAGGTCCGCCGAGCACAGGACAGAACCGAGGCAGACACAGATCACCACAGGCCACTGCGCATGTTCGCACCGGGAGACACAGTACACGTGCAAAGAACGTTTCAAAAACACTGTTCCACGTGGTAGAGATCACAGAGTTGACAGATGATGTTGAAGAAGCTTTGGCTGTAAAGTGTAGATGGTGCACATTGCAGCCACAGTTTGCTGATGGTGGAGAAAATTAATGTTCCGGGTACCGTCTGGAATGCCAAGCAAGGGGATGCTTTATAATATATGGTGTTAAGCTTCTTGACTGTTGTAGCAACTGCACACAAACAGGAAAGTGGAGAGTATTCCATCACACCTGAATGGTTCCTTATAATTGGTGGAGAGGCTTTGGGAAATCAGGAAGTGTGTTACTCACCACAGAATTTCCAGCCTCTGACCTGACCTTGTCATCAAAGTATTTATGGGAGTGACCCAGTTAAGTTTCTGGTCAAGACTTCCGGGTGCGGCGATGACCAGCTGAGTCGCACGTTTCGGCAGCTCCCGGTGGAACGGACTTTTGGGCTCTTGATAGGAGCCCCAACGGCAATTTTAACGGCTAAAAACACCGTGCGGTAAACCAGAAGGGTGTTCCCCCTGGACACGGATGGAAAAAGGAGAGGAGAGTGGCCGGATTGCAGCGGATCCTTTGGAACAACGGCAAGGAAGGCAAGCAGAAACCAAGATGGCGTCGGAAGGTGGCAGTTTCATATGGGGCCCTGAACAACAAGAGTTCTTGAAATGCTGCGTGGAGGAGATTAAAAAGGAAATGAAGAAAGAGTTGTTGGCCCCGATATTACAGGCGATCGAAGGGCTGAAAGAGGAACAAAAGACCCAGGAGCAGGAGCTTCGGGTCGTGAAGGCGAAAGCAGCTGAGAATGAGAACGATATACAGGGCCTGGTGGTGAAGTCGGAGATACAGGAGGCACACCAGAAACGATGTGTGGAGAGGTTGGAGGCACTGGAAAACAACGCAAGGAGGAACAACTTGAGGATTCTTGGCCTTCCTGAAGGTGTGGAGGGGGCGGACGTCGGGGCATATGTGAGCACGATGCTGCACTCATTAATGGGAGCGGAGGCCCCGACGGGTCCGTTGGAGGTGGAGGGAGCATACCGAGTTATGGTGCGAGGATCGAGAGCAGGAGAAACTCCCAGAGCCATAGTGGTGAGATTCCTCCGTTTTAAGGATAGAGAAATGGTCCTTAGATGGGCGAAGAAAACTCGGTGCAGTAAATGGGAGAACGCGGTGATCCGCGTTTATCAAGATTGAAGTGCGGAGGTGGCGAGAAGGAGGGCGAGCTTTAATCGGGCCAAGGCGGTACTTCACAAAAGGAAGATAAAATTTGGAATGCTGCAACCGGCAAGACTGTGGCTCACATATCAAGGGAGGCACCACTACTTTGAGACGGCGGATGAAGCGTGGACTTTTATTGTAGAAGAAAAATTGGAATGAGTGGATTATGAAAAAGAACGTTTGGACAAAGTGGTGGGGCGAATGGGGGGGGGGGGGGCGAAGAGGGGTTTTATGTTCCAATCCTGTGGTATGGTAACTTTTCTTTCTCCCACAGGTGGTGATGGGGGGAGGTGGGGAGGGAGAGGAGATGGGGCGTTGGCCATGGGAGGCGGGGCCGAGGGAGAGGCGCGGGCTTGGTTCCCGCGCTATGATAATTATGGCGGGAATAGAGAAGCAGGAAGGAGGGGGCGTCGCACGGTGCGAGCCGTGGTCACGGGGGGAAGCCGAGGTCAGCCAGAGTTTGCTGACTTCTGGGAGCAACATGGGGGGAGTAATTACGCTAGCGGGGGGTCTAGCGGGGGGGGTGGGAGGGGGGAATTACTGGGTTGCTGCTGCTGGGGAAAGGGGGGAGTGGGTACGGGAGAGGATGGGCGGGGGGGCACCGCCTGGGGGAGATACAGCTGCGTGGGAACTGGGTGAGAAGCTGGAAAAAGATGATGGCTAACCGGCAAGGGGCGGGGTGGGAAGCCCCCCAACTCGGCTGATCACGTGGAACGTGAGAGGGCTTAACGGGCCGATAAAGAGGGCACGAGTACTCGCACACCTTAAGAAACTTAAAGCAGATGTGGTTATGTTACAGGAAACGCACCTGAAACTGATAGACCAGGTCAGGCTGCGCAAAGGATGGGTGGGGCAGGTGTTCCATTCGGGGCTGGATGCGAAAAACAGGGGGGTGGCTATATTAGTGGGGAAGCGGGTAATGTTCGAGGCAAAGACTATAGTGGCGGATAACGGGGGCAGATACGTGATGGTGAGTGGCAAATTACAGGGAGAGATGGTGGTTTTGGTAAACGTGTATGCCCCGAACTGGGACGATGCCAACTTTATGAGGCGAATGCTAGGACGCATCCCGGACCTAGAAACGGGAAAGCTGATAATGGGGGGAGACTTTAACCCAGTGTTGCAACCAAGGCTGGATAGGTCGAAGTCCAGGACTGGTAGGAGGCCGGCAGCAGCCAAGGTGCTTAAGGATTTTATGGAGCAGATGGGAGGGGTGGACCCGTGGAGATTCAGTAGACCTAGGAGTAAGGAGTTCTCGTTTTTCTCCTATGTCCATAAAGTCTATTCGCGCATAGACTTTTTTGTGTTGGGTAGGGCATTGATCCCGAGGGTGAGGGGAACGGAATATACGGCTATAGCCATTTCGGTTCATGCCCCACACTGGGTAGACTTGGAGATAGGGGAGGAAACAGGAGGGCGCCCACCCTGGAGAATGGACATGGGACTAATGGCGGATGAGGGGGTGTGCCTAAGGGTGAGGGGATGTATTGAAAAGTACTTGGAACTCAATGACAATGGGGAGGTTCAGGTGGGAGTGGTCTGGGAGGCGTTGAAGGCGGTGGTTAGGGGGGAGCTGATATCAATAAGGACACATAAAGGGAAGCAGGAGAGTAAGGAACGGGAGCGGTTGCTGCAAGAACTTTTGAGGGTGGACAGACAATATGCGGAAGCACCGGAGGAGGGACTGTACAGGGAAAGGCAAAGGCTGCATGTGGAATTTGACTTGCTGACTACAGGCACTGCAGAGGCACAATGGAGGAAGGCGCAGGGTGTACAGTATGAATATGGAGAGAAGGCGAGTAGATTGCTGGCACACCAATTGAGGAAAAGGGGAGCAGCGAGGGAAATAGGGGGAGTGAGGGACGAGGAAGGAGAGACGGAGCGGGGAGCGGAGAGAGTGAATGAAGTGTTCAAGACATTTTATAAAAAATTGTATGAAGCTCAACCCCCGGATGGGAGGGAGAGAATGATGGATTTTTTGGATCGGCTGGAAATTCCCAAGGTGGAAGAGCAGGAAAGGGTGGGACTGGGAGCACAGATCACGGTAGAAGAAGTGGTGAAAGGAATTAGGAACATGCAGACGGGAAAGGCCCCGGGACCGGACGGATTCCCAGTTGAATTTTACAGAAAATATTTGGACTTGCTCGCCCCGCTACTGACGAGGACCTTTAACGAGGCAAAGGAAAGGGGACAACTGCCCCCGACTATGTCTGAAGCAACGATATCGCTTCTCTTAAAGAAGGAAAAGGATCCGCTACAATGCGGGTCCTACAGACCAATTTCCCTCCTAAATGTGGATGCCAAGGTCCTGGCCAAGGTAATGGCAATGAGAATAGAGGAATGTGTCCCGGGGGTGGTTCATGAGGACCAAACTGGGTTTGTGAAGGGGAGACAGCTGAACACGAATATACGGAGGCTGTTAGGGGTAATGATGATGGCCCCACCAGAGGGTGAAACGGAGATAGTAGTGGCGATGGATGCCGAGAAAGCATTTGATAGAGTGGAATGGGATTATCTGTGGGAGGTGTTGAGGAGATTTGGTTTTGGAGAGGGGTATGTTCGATGGGTGCAGCTGTTGTATAGGGCCCCAGTGGCGAGTGTGGTCACGAATGGACGGGGATCGGCATATTTTCGGCTCCAGAGAGGGACAAGGCAGGGATGTCCTCTGTCCCCATTACTGTTTGCACTGGCGATTGAGCCCCTGGCGATAGCGCTGAGAGGTTCCAAGAGATGGAGGGGAATACTTAGGGGAGGAGAAGAACACCGGGTATCTTTATATGCGGATGATCTGCTACTATATGTGGCGGATCCGGCGGAGGGGATGCCAGAAATAATGCGGATACTTGGGGAGTTTGGGGATTTTTCAGGGTATAAATTGAACATGGGGAAGAGTGAGCTGTTTGTGGTACATCCAGGGGAGCAGAGTAGAGAAATAGAAGACCTACCGTTGAGGAAGGTAACAAGAGACTTTCGTTACCTGGGGATCCAGATAGCTAAGAATTGGGGCACATTGCACAGGCTAAATTTAACGCGGTTGGTGGAACAGATGGAGGAAGATTTCAAGAGATGGGATATGGTAGCACTGTCAATGGCAGGGAGGGTGCAGGCGGTTAAGATGGTGGTCCTCCCGAGATTCCTCTTTGTGTTTCAGTGCCTCCCGGTGGTGATCACGAAGGCTTTTTTTAAAAGGATAGAAAAGAGCATCATGGGTTTTGTTTGGGCCGGGAAGACTCCGAGAGTGAGGAAGGGATTCTTACAGCGTAGTAGGGATAGGGGGGGGCTGGCACTACCGAGCCAAAGTGAGTATTATTGGGCCGCTAATATTTCAATGGTGAGTAAGTGGATGGGAGAGGAGGAAGGAGCGGCGTGGAAGAGATTAGAGAGGGCGTCCTGTAGGGGGACCAGCCTGCAGGCTATGGTGACAGCCCCATTGCCGTTCTCACCGAGGAACTATACCACGAGTCCGGTGGTGGTAGCTACACTGAAGATTTGGGGACAGTGGAGACGACATAGGGGAAAGACCGGAGCATTGGGGGGGGTCCCCGATAAGAAACAACCATAGGTTTGCCCCGGGGGGAATGGATGGGGGATATGGAATGTGGCAAAGAGCAGGAATAACGCAACTGAAAGATCTATTTGTGGACGGGAAGTTCGCGAGTCTGGGAGCGCTGACCGAGAAATATGGGTTGCCCCAAGGGAATGCATTCAGGTACATGCAATTGAGGGCTTTTGCGAGGCAACAGGTGAGGGAATTCCCGCAGCTCCCGACACAAGAGGTGCAGGACAGAGTCATCTCAAAGAAATGGGTGGGGGATGGTAAGGTGTCGGATATATATAGGGAAATGAGGGACGAAGGGGAGACTATGGTGGACGAACTAAAAGGGAAATGGGAAGAAGAGCTAGGGGAGGAGATCGAGGAGGGGCTGTGGGCAGATGCCCTAAACAGGGTAAACTCGTCGTCCTCGTGCGCCAGGCTAAGCCTGATTCAGTTTAAGGTATTACACAGGGCACATATGACTGGAACACGGCTCAGTAAATTTTTTGGGGTGGAGGATAGGTGTGCGAGGTGCTCGAGAAGCCCAGCGAATCATATCCATATGTTTTGGTCATGCCCGGCACTACAGGGGTTTTGGATGGGGGTGACAAAGGTGCTTTCGAAAGTAGTAGGAGTCCGGGTCGAACCAAGCTGGGGGCTGGCTATATTTGGGGTTGCACAAGAGCCGGGAGTGCAGGAGGCGAGAGAGGCCGATGTTTTGGCCTTTGCGTCCCTAGTAGCCCGGCGCAGGATATTGCTAATGTGGAAAGAAGCCAAGCCCCCGGGGGTGGAGACCTGGATAAATGACATGGCGGGGTTCATAATGTTAGAGCGGATTAAGTTCGTCCTAAGGGGGTCGGCTCAAGGGTTCACCAGGCGGTGGCAACCGTTCGTCGAATATCTTGCGGAAAGATAGATGGGGGAAAAAAAGAAGGCAGCAGCAGCAGCCCAGGACTTGGGGGGGGGGGGGGGGGGAGGGATGGGGGGGGGTGTGGCCTGAGACAAGGCAGTTGCCAATTAGGGCTAGTTTTTATTTTTGTTATTTAATATTTATTTATTTGTTGTTGTTTTTTTTTTGGTTTAAATAAAAAAGGTCATTATTATCTGTATTGTTATAATGTTGTGTAAAGGATGCACAATGTACTGTGTTGGTTGACCAAAAATTTTCAATAAAATATTTATTAAAAAAAAAAGTTTCTGGTCAAAGGTGACTCAGAAATGTTGGTGGTGGGAGATTCGAAGATGACAATAACACTGAATGGGATTGTCATCAATAGAGGAGGTTATACTCTCTCTTATTGGAGATGGTCACAGAACCTCATTTAGAAATGCTAGATCTGTTCTGAACCTATCCCATTTAGCACGGTGGTAGTACTACACAACAGAATGGACAGTCTCAGGGCAGCACAGTGGTTAGCACCACAGCCAACGGCGCTGAGGACCCGGGTTCGAATCCCGGCCCTGGGTCACTGTCCGTGCGGAGTTTCTATATTCTCCTCGTGTCTGCGTGGGTTTCACCCCCACACACCAAAGATGTGCAGGTTAGGTGGATTGGCCACGCTAAATTGCCCTTTAATTGGAAAAAAATAATTGGGTACTCTAAATTTATTTTTAAAAAGAATGGACAGTCTCCTCAGAGTGAAGATGGGTCGTCGAATCCACAAGGACTGTACAGCGGTGACTTCTACCGATACTGTCATGGGCACGCATGCCTGTGAAAGGTAGATTGGTGAGGTCAAGCAGGCTTTTCCGTCTTGGTTCCCTCACCACCTGCCAAAGGCCAAGTCTGCAGATATATCCTTGAGAGCTCAGCCAGCACAGTCAGTTGTGATGCTAATAGGCCACTCTCTGTGATGGACATTTAAGTCCCCACCCAGAGTGCATTCCGTTCCCTTGCTACCCTCAGTGCTTCTTGCAACTGGTGTACAACTTGGAGGAGTATTTATTCACCAGTCGAGGGTAGGCAATAGGTGGCAATCAACAGGAGCTTCCTTGTCCATATTTGCCTGGATACCATGAGTCTTCAATGTTGAGAATTCTCAGAGCCACCCCCCCCCCCCCCCCCAACTGTGTATCACTGTTCCATAACTTCTGGTGGATCTGTACTGCCCATGTTGTTTTACATAATGGGTGAGATTTTAACTCACTCAAAACCGTTTCACTTATAGAGTTAAAATCAAGTCCAATGTTTCTAAAATTGCAGCAGAACAAGTTGTACCAAGCACAATGGGTAGAACATGTACACATTTCACCAGGATGTGACTAGGTTTTACTACAGTAGTAATTTACAGTTCAGTAATCCGAATTCAGAAGCATTACTTGGGAAGAATAACAATGGTATTTCTTGTTATTTAGCAAATTATCAGTTTATTTTCCTGATGCATTTTCATATCCACAGCACAGATAGAAACAGCAGAACACCATAGAGAGAAAAATATATTCCTGACCGGAAATAATCTATTGTAAATTTTCCTAAATGGCAGCCATTTTCAATTTCATCAAATCATCAGATTATCATCTAGGCCTCGCATTCCAGAATTTCCTCCCTAAAACCCTCTGCCTCTATACTGCTTTCTCTTCTTCTTTTATGCCCTGATGTGCACCGCTTTGATCAGGCTATTTCGCTATCCTTCCAATTGTTCCTTCCGTTTTTGGATGATTACGCCTCTATGAAGCACCTGGGATGTTTTTGTCTGGTAAACATGCTATATAAATATAAGTAGTTGTTGTTGATGATGATTTAGCCATTTCACATTGCTTCCAATGGTCACAAATCATCTTCATCCTGTCACTATCCCCAATTTTGACAATGAATATACTATGTAAAAAGAATTCCACATTAACTTTGATGAAGACTAAAATGCCATTGGTCCTTTAGAGATTTTGTCAGATCTATAACCACTGGCTTCAAGATTTTGATTTCACAGCCATCATAGAATTTATCCAATTGTGAAAAGGAATTAGAATTTTCAGTTAGGAATTTCTGTACACAGTTTTGCCATAGCTTGCTGTGTGGTTTTTCAATACAATCCTCAAGGTAAAAAAAATAATTTGGAGGTATTAATGGCCAATAGAGGGCACTCTCATCAACAGCTGAATATGTACCAGGTGAAGTTACTCAACCATGAGATATGCACACATTAACAGTTGTAAAATCCTGGCAGAAAACACTAACTGGCTATTTGTCCACTGTCATCTCTGCTCTGAAGATTGCTCAAATCCATTTGAACAGGCTCGAGGGGTTAAATGGCTGTGTCCTGTATCCCTATTCTTATTTTAGAAAAGGTGATTTGCTCAGAACCTGAAAAAGAGCAAATAGCATAAATTCCTGCACAACAATACTGGGCAAGCAGTGGGATATAAATGAAATGTGAGCTCAGAACTCCAACGCAATGACATTTGTCATGAACAAGTATTAAGATCTGCAACCATTTGCTGGGCAGCACAGTGACACAGTGGTTAGCACTACTGCCTCAGGGCGCCGAGGTCCCAGGTTCGATCCCGACCCTGGTTCACTGACCATGTGGAGTTTGCACATTCTCCTCGTGTTTGCATGGGTCTCGCCTCCACAACCCAAAGATGCGCAAGATAGGTGAATTGGCCATGCTAAATTGCACCTTAATTGGGAAAAAAAAATAATTGGATGCTCTAAATTTATTTTAAAAAGATTTGCAGCCATTTGGACAGTGCCCAGACATTAGAATCAAAATTTAATAAAGGTATGGGAAGTCCACACCGAGTAAAGTAAAGAAACATAGTTTATTCACTTTTTATTTTTTTTAATACAATTTAGAGCACACAATTCATTTTTTCCAATTAAGGGGCAATTTAGCGTGGCCAATCCACCTACCTTGGACATCTTTGGGTTGTGGGGGCGAAACCCACACAAACACGGGGAGAATGTGAAAACTCCACACACAGAGTGACCCAGAGCCGGGATCGAACCTGGGACCTCGGCGCCATGAGACAGCAGTGCTAACCATTGCGCCACCATGCTGCCCCCCCTACATAGTTTTATTTACGACGCAAAATCTAAACTGCCCCGTAAATCCCTCCAGATTCCTGTTATGGTCGGTGCCTTACTGGCCAACAGTTTATACAAAGGTCAATAGAAATCGAGTAAGAAGTCAAACAAACCTGTTGGACTTTAACCTGGTGTTGTAAGACTTCTTACTGTGCTCACCCCATTCCAACGCCGGCATCTCCACATCAATAGAAATCGAGGAGGGGGAGATTGTACTCCCGCAAGGACCTTGGGGAAGATAATCATTCCCACCTCATAGGTTCCATGCGGGCTATTTGGCCAGCAAGGTAGCACAAGTGGCTAGCACTGTGGCTTCACAGCGCCAGGGTCCCAGGTTCGATTCCCCGCTGGGTCACTGTCTGTGTGGAGTCTGCATGTTCTCCCTGTGTCTGCGTGGGTTTCCTCCAGGGGTGCTCCGGTTTCCTCCCACAGTCCAAAGACATGCAGGTTAGGTGGATTGGACATGCTAAAATTGCCCTTAGTGTCCAAAAAAGTTTAGGAGGGATTATTGGGTTACGGGAATAGGGTGGAAGTGAGGGCTTAAGTGGGTCGGTGCAGACTCAATGGGCCGAATGGCCTCCTTATGCACTGTAAGTTCTATGTTCTATTACACAAAAGTTAGAAGTTGCAATGATATTAACAGTTACATGTTTTGATATGATCTTTTTTCCCTGTTCTCAACTGTTTTCTTGCTCCCACCCATTAAGTGCAATGGCTTTCTCTCAGTCTGAGCAAAACTAGACATCAGGAAATCCTGATCTCTTTGGGAAATGGGTTTGTGTTCTTTGTTGTTATTTTCTGTCAGTCATTACTTTCTATTATTAGCAACTGTATTTATTTTTATTACATTTCACTGTTTTCCTACTGGCTGCTCAGTATCTAACATACCTTACACTGCTGGTGTGTACTTTGTTGAGTTTCCTTCCGGCTATTAAATCCGGATTAAAACTAAACAGCTTCCTTAGTTAGTGATTATAGTCAAACTGCTTGAAAATAGAAGCTGAAGATTCGACAAATCAGAAACGTCTAATGAAACAGGTCAATCAGCCAATAGGCAATAAAGTTCCAATATATGTGGCCTTCAGAAATTCATTATGTAAGTTAAAATCAGCAAATTACATAACAATTTTACAGACTTGCTGTCCGTTCGCTGACTACCATCTACACATTGGACGCTGATAACAGAAGCAAAATATTTCTTCAATTTCCTGTGTAATAGGGTCCTTTGAAAAGGTATAGGGCACGATTCAGCCGAAAGATTTTTACGTTCGTTTTGGGTGCATTTGGCGGGGTGTTGAGGTCTCGCAGGCGCAGCAGTTGACTTCTGGGTGCTGAGTACATATGGCATTCATGGCTCATTTAACTATTATTATCTGAATCATGCCCAGCAAGGGCACCAGTCCTCTCAGCCCAAGCCCAAGGCCCCCCCCCCCCCTCACTCCCCCCGGCCAGCAGAACGGCTCCCCCCTACCCCGACTGTGGTGGCGCTGGACACGGTCCACAGCCGCCATGCGGGGTTCACGAAAACTCAGGGCACTCGCGTCCCGTGCCGTCAGGGACTCGGCCCATCGGGGTCAGAGCATCGGGGGAGGGCCTTCAGGTGACGTCCTGAGGCCATCCCAACGGCGTGCGCCGTACTCCCCGATTACACCGTTTTAGAGTGGGCTGAGCATCGGAAAGCAGACGCCGACCCCAATTTTGGCGTCAAGAGGGTTGATATCGATTATGATTTCGGCGTCGGCCAACGGTGAATCCTGCCCCAAGTGTTGATGCCAATGTGGAATTCGTGGACTTCCACAACAGAAAAACTGGCGCCGAACCTGGATCAATTCAGCAACTGTAGAGGGGCTAGCAGCAGTGCCATTTGGAACACACTCGATCCCAATGAAAAACAGTGCGGGATTCTCCGTATCCGTGATTGACACTCGGGAGGCTGACAAGCTGCAGCCGCATATATACATAACAAACCCCACACACACACTCATCCGAGCCAACAAGATGGCACTGGTTGTGCTGGAGCGCGCCCACACAGCTGGGGCCAGAGGGCACCTAGGGGGATGCCCTGGGGGGATACTGATACGGCTCGTGGTCCTAGGTTGACAGTGGGCTGTTAGTGGCATGTGCAGTTGTATGGCTGCCTTGCCGGCTGCGGCATGATGTTCCGTGCCTGTCCACCCCGGCCAAACAGCCTACCTCCTGGCCATCCCCTGCTACTCCCCCCGGCCCTGGCAGAAGCCCTCTGGCCAGCGGCATAACTGTCAGCAAACTGTGGCGATGTTGGACACTTTCTGTATCCCCGCTCTCATCAGCCGTGCCGCCAGTTTCACGATTTTTAAAAGCACAAGTGAACCGTGCCGTGGGGAACTCGGCCCAGCGGATGTGGAGCATCGTGGAGGCCCCGGATAAAACCGGGTCAGGCCCGCTAATGATATGCAAACGGTGTGTACTGTAAAAGCATTCCGGACTGCATTGACGCTTTCAAGGTGACGGAGAATTGCAGTTTGCCGTCAAAATGGCGGCCACCACGATTTTAGCGTCGGAACATATTCTCCGGCCAATTGCATTTCGCGATTTTGGCATCAGCCAACGGAGAATCCGCCCAGGATATTTCCAGCATTTCATTAAAAAATAAGCTGATACATTCCTTCCAACAATCATTCCATTAATTCTGTAGTTGTTTAGTTTAGGTACCTTCAATATTGATTGTCATAAATAATGTACAAGAATCGGGTTGTAAAACAGTACACACAAGGAACTGTATCAAGATCAGAAGATATTATTTTATGATCATTCATATTAACATAAGTGTAACACTAACACAAAGAATAACATATTCCACTTGCTGTTTGTTTAACCAGGACTCAAATGGATGCTATGACTGTAACAGCAGATAATAATTTCTGATAAGGGAGAACCTGGTCATGAATAAGTAACCAGATTTTTCCACAATACAAGCTGGGAAAATTGTCAGATAGTAATTAAACTTATAGAATCCCATTACATTAGAAGTGAACTCTGCTAATGGCTGAAATGTATACCTCTAATCAAAAAGTTGGTGAATATGCGCTCCTGAACCTGATCTAACCATACTCCCGTTCAGTAAAAGTAAAGGAATCTGAAATGTCACAAGTGTATTTGCTGTATGTTTTCAGAAGCTGTTCTCAATTGGATGTGGGTGATGCCACTAAGTCTAAGCACTACAAACTGGTAATACTCATCCAATCAAGGAAATTAAGTTTGCATTATATTGGAATGCTAGCCCTCTATTAGGGAGTACACTTGTTGAGAAAATCCATGGGATATGGCCAGAGAGCAGGAAATTGGTGTTGAGGTAAAAGGTCAGCCTTGATTTTTTTTTGAATAGCAGAGAAAATCTTGAGGGGCAGTCCTTACCTTATGTCCTGACCACTTCCAAAGTTGTCAGATTACTCTATTACCTCATGGGTGCATATATTCACTATAATCAATGTTTCGTCATATCAGGTCTGAGATTACGGGCGAGATTCTTCCGTCGGTGGGTCGGTGAATCACTGGGGGGGGGGGTGCGAATCATGCGACGCTGCTCCGCCGATACTCCGGCGACCTGAGAATCGGCACCAATCGCACCGGCGCCAATCGCACCGGCGCCAATCGCACTGGCGCCAATGCTGCGGCGCCAGTCGGGGGCCGCTCAACGCGACTCCCCCCGCCGATTCTCCACGCTCAATGGGCCGAATGCCCGCCGGGTTCGGCCGAGTCCCGCCCGCGCCATTCGCGTGTGGTCCTACCCGGCAGGACCTCGGCATTCATGCTGCGGTGTCCTGGTGTGGGGGAGGGGGTATCCGACTCCAGGGGGGACCTCCATGGTGGCCAGGCCCACGATCGGGGCCGACTGATCGGCGAGCACGTTTATTCCGGGGGGCGGGGGGGGGGGGGGGCCTATATTCCTCCACGCCGGGCCACTGTAGAGCTCCGCCATGTTGCCCGGGGGCCGTCACGGAGAAGGCAACCCACACGCATACGCAAACTCACACCGATCGTGGCATGCATGCGCAAACTCGTGCCAGCCGTGGCGCACATGTACGGACCCGCCCTGGCCATGCTGGCACCCGTATTGGCAGCTGAGTGTGTGTGAAGCACTCCAGTGCCATGCTGGTCCCCTGTGCGGCGCAGGATCGCTGCTCCTAGGGGCCAGATGACGGCGTTGTAAAACGCTCCGGCGTTTACGATGCCGTCAACACTTAGCCCCATTATCAGAGCATCCCGCCCTACATTTATATTATGTTGTATGTCCTTTCATGTATTGGCTAGCCAGAAATCAATTACTGTAAGCCCCAAACTTCCATGTGATGGACTACACTGGATTTTCTGAACAAATCAAGAGTTATAATTGCTAATGCCCTGTAGAGATGAATCCACCAGAATTTCATAAATCAGGTTGTTCGTTTGTGCTACCACTGGAAGCAGAAATCTCAAATAAAATGGGGGATGCAGCTTTAAAAATCACATTTTAATTAAAGAATTCAGCTGCAGATGAGTAGGAAAGTGTCTGGATCTGTCAGATCACTGTTGGGTAGCCAGTCATTTGTGAGTGTGTCCCATCTTTTACAACGGTCCTTGCTGGCTGATCTCAGACAAACATGCAAAGAAAGGACAAGAGGAAGGAAAGAAACTTCGAAGAGCCACTCCCAATTTATGTGAGACCAACTGCTGAAGTCCTCAGAAGGTGCCTGAGGAAAAAGTTAAAGAAATGGCTAAATGTGTCTTCACTGGAAGAAACTTAAAAAGGCCTGTGACATGTGAGAGTGGCATTGAGTACCAATTCACTCACAGAGAAGTAGGCCTTTCCCACAAGAAATATAATAATCTGACCAGGGCAGGCAAGGTAATGAACCAGCTAATCTCCTTTTTCTTCCTTGGGAACAGTAATCATCACCAGCTAAAATTGTAGGCTATCTCCCTAACAGTGCCTGCATGTGTATAGAACATTAAAACTCTTTCATTCAGTTAAATCGGGTGATGCTCCCTGATCTCTTGTGGCAGCTGCCTGATGTCACCTGGTCCAATTGAGAACTTTCATCTAATTCATTCAACCTTTTTTATTGGTAAAACTGTTCTATAATATTCAGAGGAGGCAGCAGACTGGAGAGGGCATGTGTGCCAATAAGAAACTTATACTTCTATCCCATGTAAACCAAGCCGTGGAGCTGCCATGGAGGAACATTGCTGTAATTGTGGAAGTTGGTAAGATCATTGATACAATGACAGGTTTGTACCTAACCACTCACCGTGAAGCAACAAACAGCCACTAACTTTCACACCCAAATCTGTTTCCTCAATTCATTAGGGGTCTTACTCATCTATCTAGGTTTGTTGCTGGGGATAGACCAGCAGAAGAGGAGGGTGAGTGCAAAGTCTCTTCCTCATAATAATAATCTTTATTAGTGTCACAAGTAGGCTTACATTAACACGACAATGAAGTAACTGTGAAAATTCCCTAGTCGCCACAGTCCGGCGCCTGTTCAGGTACACGGAGGGAGAATTCCGAAAGTCTAATTCACCTAACAGGCACGTCTTTCGGAACTTGTGGGAGGAAACTGGAGAACCCGGAGGAAACCCACCCAGACATGGGGAGAATGTGCAGACTCCACACAGACAGTGACCCAAGCCAGGAATCAAATTTGGGTCCCTGGTTCTGCTAAGCAACAGTGCCAACCACTGTGCTACCCTGCCGCCCATGGACTATGGAGATGAAGAATCCAACCAATTAAGGGGCAATTTAGCGTGGCCAATCCACCTACCCTGCACAGATTAGGCTTGTGGGGGCGAAACCCACGCAAACACAGGGAGAATGTGCAAACTCCACACGGAGAGTGACCCAGGACCAGGATCGAACCTGGGACCTTGGCACCGCGATTTCCTCAGAGTTTTGAGATTCTGGGAGGCATTGTAACTGCAAAGGGGGTTGGGTTCGGCAGTTTGCAAGGGGTTAAACCCCCTAAAAGTGACATAAGGTTGGAATCGCCACAACATCACACCCACCTCCACATTTTACCCAGGAAGGTTTATAGCTGAGCAGGCAACCCCTTGGAACTGTTGGGTAAGTAATTGTAAAATGTATATCGGTAATAATTAGCTCCTATATTAACCTAGCTTTCTGGCTTTAACAGCCAGAACACGGATTTCCTGAACTGTCAACAACCCACCAAGGTCAACCTGGCGCGTGTGCAAGAGGCAGTGCTTCTGCAATATTTATCTATACAAAAATATTTGCAGGGCTACGGGGGATAGGTGGGGGAGCGGGAACTTGTTGAGTTGCTTTTGCACAGAGCCAGCACAGTAATGAGAGGTGAAGTAGCCTCTTTTTATACTATATCTATTCTATGATTCAATAAAGCTGAAAGGTTGGAGGACTTTTGGACAATGAAACTGAAGAGCTCACAGCATGCTGAGAGGAGAGGCTATGTTTCACTGAACTTTTTCTGAGAATGTGCATTCTCTGCTTGATGAGTGAATCGAATGTCCTTGGAAGTCAGTTCACCCACATTGGACTTCACTCCACCTTGATCTGTTCTGCCCTGCTGTACTTCGCTGCAGCATGGGAGCAACTTCTGCAGTTCGACATGGACCTCTGATAAAGGCTGAGGAAAGCAGCCAGACCAACGGCAACAACTGCAACAGCAGTGCCGGCCACATGCTCTTCCACAGGGCATGTGATGGACAACAAGATCCAGCTGGAAGGAAACAAGAGCCCCAACAGTTAGATCAGGATCACCAGTTAGAGGATCAGGGCTCTCCGCTGTTGCTAACTCCTGGGACAAAACCTCCTTCTCATTGGGCCAGGTGGGCACCATTGCCAATGGGCATCAAGGTGCCTTGTTTGAGAGCCGCTGCCTCCCCTGGGCCTCTGCCTCTTCTAACGGTTTTCACTCTCTTTTCCTGTATGCGTTAGAAATGGATTGTGTACGGGCCGCACGGTGGAGCAGTGGGTTAGCCCTGCTGCCTCACGGCGCCGAAGTCCCAGGTTCGATCCCAGCTCTGGGTTACTGTCCGTGTGGAGTTTGCACATTCTCCCCGTGTCTGCGTGGACTTCGCCCCCACAACCCAAAGATGTGCATGCTAGGTGGATTGGCCACGCTAAATTGCCCCTTAATTGAAATAAATGAATTGGGTACTTTATGGATTGTGTACTATGATTAGCCCTGCTGCTTCACAGCTCTAGGGATCTAGGGGCAATTCCGACCTTAGGTGACTGTCTGTGTGGCGTTTGCACATTCTCCCTCATACCGCATGTGTTTCCTCCAGGTGCTCTGGTTTCCTCCCAAAGATGTGCAGGTTAGGTGGATTGGCCAAGCTAAATTGCCACTTAGTGTCCAAAGATGTGCAGGTTAGGTGGATTGGCCAAGCTAAATTGCCACTTAGTGTCCAAAGATGTGCAGGTTAGGTGGATTGGCCAAGCTAAATTGCCCCTTAGTGTCCAAAGATGTGCAGGTTAGGTGGATTGGCCAAGCTAAATTGCCCCTTAGTGTCCAAAGATGTGCAGGTTAGGTGGATTGGCCAAGCTAAATTGCCCCTTAGTGTCCAAAGATGTGCAGGTTAGATGGGGTTACAAAGATAGAGCCAGGTCAGTCTGTAACCTGTATTGCATAATATTCTACAGAATAGGAACTACTTTTTCACTTTACACCTCTTATAATACTGACCTTCAGGTTGCACCTGTCGTGTTATGTACTCTGGAATAGCACAGGCTGCAACTGGATGCAGCTTTAACCAAAAGATACTCCAGACCTTGAAGTTAGTTCAATCTGATTTATTGAACCAGTAGCACAGTTAGCACAGTTCTCTATGAGTTCGACTCTCTGCTAACCTAAGTGTGGTTACTCTGCCTGACTGAACAGGTCTAGCTCTTAGCCACGTGCTGGAGATGTGATACTGTACATACACCCTGACTCAATTTGTAGATGTTCATCAGTGGAAAGAGGCGGACTGTGAGTGCCTCGTGCCTTTTATAGTGAGATACCACCCCTGAGTGTCCTGCCTGCTCATTGGTCATGTCCTGTTCTCTGTGTTCATTAGCTGCCTGTCTGTGCCTGTCTGTTAATCATTGTCTGCATGTCAGCATATCATGACAGCACCTAGGAAGAGGTAGTAAAGAAGGTAAGACACATATAACCTCCGAGAGGAAGCACCGTGCCTGGAAAGAGTCATTTGACTTATTTTCACTGAGGATTGCATTGAAGTAATATATAATGGGCACTTCGGCAGTGTTTTGCTTCTCATGGTGCCCAGAGTCAGACAAGAAAGGATGCATTGATTTTGTTCTGAGTTATTTAGTCAGATGGTTGGTACAGTTAGTGTCATGTAGTGACAAAGAGGTCTGATATGTTCTCATGATTGTGAATGAATACTGGATTGTGAGATTAGTTCTTTATTTGAAGGTTGACAAGAAGAAATTAATGCAATAATGACAAAGGCAGAAAGAAAACCTTGAGTGATCAGTCATCTGAAAGGCACAACCATCTAAACTATTTAGTATATATAAACTGTAAAGGTGCTCCAGTTTAGACGTAAGGTGCTCCACGAGATGAATATTGAGTGCAAATGCCCGTTTAGGACTCCTATAGTCCTCTGGATGACCCACACTGGCCTCATTATAGCATTCCTCTGCTGGTGTTCAAGCAATTCTTAATGAGGTCATTATCCATGGGGACTATGCCTCGTCCCCTGTGATCCATCTTTTCACGTGATTTTCTTCTTTAAAGAACTCACGGAGAACTGGATTTCAACAGATGAATTCATCTTGACAACCTCCAGCATGTCTTGTGTTGATATGAAAGATCCTTTGCTTGCTAGAATGCACAATCTGTACCCTCAGAGAATGAAAGCCCTTTCTATTGAACAAGTAACTGGGGAATAAAATCAAATACCTTTAGCTTTAAAAAAAAAAACATTTAGAGTACCCAATTATTTTTTTTTCCAATTAAGGGGCAATTTAGCGTGGCCAATCCACCTAACCCGCACATCTTTGTTTTTATGAGAATGTGCAAACTCCACACGGACAGTGACCCAGGGCCGGGATTCGAACCCGGGTCCTCAACGCCGTGAGGCAGCAATGCTAATCATTGCGCCACGTGCCACCCCACCTTTAGCATTTTTAACTTTGGAGCTTCTTTGTTCATATCACAAGAAAGAGACATCCACACACATGGCTTATGTCAAAAATGGAAAACATATGTTCAGTAGGAGAAGGCCAAGAAGCTCAGTACCTGGCAATAGAATCCATAGATTCCGTACAGTTCAGAAGGAAGCCATGATTGCATTGCAGCGAAGTCTCAGGTCACTTGATAGAGATTTTTAAACTCACAAAGGTTTTTGACATTGATACTGATGTTAAAGAAAGACGAGAGGCACGTTCATGTCAGCGGGATCTTCCAGTCCCACTGACAGCGTACCCCACCATGGATTTCCTGGCAAGGAGGGGTGCATTCAGCGGCAAACCACATTGACAACGGCGGAACCAGAATATCCCGCCGCCAACTAATGGCGAGCCGCTTCCCGCCAGCACAAATGCACGCCGGTTTGAATCATAGAATGATAACATTTACAGTGCTGAAGGAGGCCATTCGGCCCATTGAGTCTGCAGCCCTTGGAAAGAGAACCCTACTCAAGCCCACACCTCTACTCTATCCCCGTAACCCAGTAACCCCACTTAACCTTTTTGGACACTAAGGGTAATTTAGCATGGCCAATCCACCTAACCTGCACATCTTTGGACTGTGGAAGGAAACCGGAGCACCTGGAGGAAACCCACACAGACACGGGGAGAACATGCAAACTCCACACATTCAGTGACCAAGCCGGGAATTGAACCTGGGAACCTGGAGCTGTGAAGCAACTATGGTAACCATTGTGCTACCATGCTGCCCCTTTGCTTGGCACATCCCGTCCTATTTCATTTAGTTGGGGAGTCATGGCAAGGTTAACAATTTAAAGGTCTGTTAAATTACTAAGGAGAGGGGCATGTTTCCTGACACAGTTTATAGTGCATGGAATGTTTTGTGATTGAGGTTCAAACCATTGCAGCGAGGAGAATGTTGGACTCTAAGAGGTCAGAACCTACATGGTATCAGATTCTCCTTGGAATACGAACAGCCCCCACAGAGACCCCATTGATAGCAAGAGTCCCCAGATAGGGAGAACACCCCCAGAGACCCTCTAGATAGTGAGACACCCCGAGAGACTCCCTAGATAGGGAGATGCCCAAAATAGCCCCCCCATGACATCTAAACAAAGGCACAATGTTTACACACATCAACCACATCAAAGAGTTAAGTGCATTCCAATCACCCCCATCACACTTGAATGATGCTGAAGTGCTGAGCTGAAAATTGACAGCACTTAACTCTCTTTGAAGTGGTTGACGTTCGTGTACATTGTGGTTACAGCACTTAAAAGACTTTGAGCCAAGAAGGAAGATGAATGAAGCAAAGCTGACCCCTGTGTTTGTGGAAGGTGTCAATCACAGTCCGCTAAGAGAAATGAATGAATAGCTTGCAGCTAAAGGATCAGAGGGGTTTAAACACAGGTCATTGCTTTTCTCTTTCCAGGAATGGACACGTGGTTCTTACTCTGTTTGAACCAGCAGGCGTATGCCCAGGTGAGTGTCGCAACTGTATTTGTTTTCATTGCCGCTGTCTAAACTGCTCTCTAGCTTCCAGACTGGGGTCTCTTTTCTGGGGGGTCTGTGGGGGATTCCCTTTATTTAAGGGGTTTGCGGAGTAGTCCCTTTAGTTAGTGGGTTTCTGTGGTTCCTTTAATTATAGGGTCTCTGTGGAAGGTTTCCTTTAATTAGGGGGTCTCTGTGGGGGGGGGGGGGGGGGGAGGTTCCTTTAGTTTGGGGGTATCTGGGTGATCCCCCTATTCAGGGGATTTCAGGGAGTCCCCCTATCCAGGGGGTCTTGATGGTTCCCTATATTCAGGGGGTCTCGGGTGGAGTCACCCTATCCAGGTGGTCTGGGGGGGACTCCCCCTATCCAGGGAGCTCAGGGGGTCTCTAGGGGAGGGTAGGTCGGGTTACCCTTGTACTTGGGGGAAGGGGGGGGGGAACCCAAGTGCTACTGAGCCACTCTTGGTGATGGACATTGAAATCTAAAAATAAAGAGGATAAACTCAACA
This sequence comes from Scyliorhinus torazame, assembly GCF_047496885.1. Taxonomy (NCBI): domain Eukaryota; kingdom Metazoa; phylum Chordata; class Chondrichthyes; order Carcharhiniformes; family Scyliorhinidae; genus Scyliorhinus; species Scyliorhinus torazame. The sequence continues at coordinate 72,233,186 of NC_092720.1, forward strand.
TCATAGAAGATGCATTACATTTGGAAGATATATTCATTATTGACCCAAGTCATATAATAAATAGAATTCCACTAAAGATAGATGGAACCAACAAATTGATGGAATTGCATACCGCTGCGACATCGGATGGCAGTAATCTGACAGTTGGTGATGCTGATACCATTGAAGACAGAATGACAATTCCAGTGATGCTGAATGCCACATTAATCAACTGCAAGTTCGTCATGGGAATGAGTGCCAATCTGCTCAGCCTGTCCGATTTGAGTGCGCATGAAGAGCCAATCCCTCCCCTTGCTTGTGACACCTCCCCCTTGCAGCCCCCACGCCAGAACCTCCATCCCACCATCACTCACCTGTAGCCTTGCTGCCTCGACAATCTTGGGCCTCAGGGGGGTCCATTGTCAGCAGCTGCCACCACTCCCCCTGTGGTGTTGTCAGGCAATGCATAGCTGCCAAACCGATTGCCTGGATTTTTCGGGCAGGGAATTTCCCTCACTGGGGATCCTTAATTCAGGCCTTTTTGAAAGGAGATAGCGCAGAGATTTCCAGCTGGCGGGCGAGACCCCATTGTCTCCCCCCTTCCCAGAGTTGTACAATGTCACGGCAAGAGAAGTTTCACAAATATCTTACTGACTTCAGCATTAAATTCTCATGTATAAAACATAATAACCAGTTTCTCCTTTTATAACATTAGAATCATAGAATCCCTACAGTGCAGAAGAAGGCCATTCAGCCCATTGAGTCTGCATCGGCCCTCTGAAAGAGCACCCTATCTAGGTCCGCACTCCTGCCCTATCCTCTTAACCTTTGGACAAGAGGCAATTTGGCATGGCCAATCCACATAACCTGCACATCTTTGGACTATGGGAGGAAACTAGAGCTCCCAGAGGAAACCCACGCATACATGGAGAGAATGTACAAACTCCACACAGTCACCTGAGGTCGGAATCGACCCTGGGTCACTGGAGTTGTGGGGCAGCAATGCGAGCCACCATGCAGCTATGCCGCCTTGAGGATTAGGGACAATTTTGTGAGCTATACTTCCCTTTCTATTTGTTAAAAGCATAATAATGTGAACTAAATTTGTGGAGGAGGTGATGTAGTGGTATTTTCACTAGTCTGGTTAAACCAGAGATTCAGGCTAATGCTCTGGAGACTTGCCTTTAAGTCCCGCCAGGGCAGATGGTGAATTTTGAAGTCAATCAAAGTTGGGAATAAAAGTCTAATAATGACCATGAAACGATTGTCAAATGTTGTAAAAACCCATCTGGTTCACTAATGTCCTTCAGGGAAGGAAAATCTGCTGTCTTTACCTGGTCTGCCCTAAATTTTGATTCTTCATGTGATTGACTCTGAAATGCCACTCAGTTCAAGGGTAATTAGGAATGACAATAAATGCTGGCCAAGCCAGTAATGCCCACGTCTCAATAATTAATTTTGTTAAATAAATGAGAGCAGTTATCAATGTCAAAGTATACTTTGCTTCACATAGTTGAACAAATGGAATTAGCAAAATAACAGGCTTAGAATTATCAAAGAACAAAGAGAACAACGACGAATACAACACAGGCCCTTCCGCCCTCCAAGCCTGTACCAGTCATGGTACCAACCTTGGCCAAAACCCTCAGCACTTCCTACTGCTGTATCCCTTTATACCCATCCTATCCATGTATTTGTCAGGATGCCTTTTGAACACTGTTAATGTATCTGCTTTCACAACCTCCCCTGGCATTGCGTTCCAGGCACTCACCACCCTCTGTGTAAAATAACTGCCTCGCACATCTCCTCTAAACTTTGCCTCATGGACCTTAAACCAATGCCCCCTGGTGACTGACCCCTCCACCCTGGGAAAGAGTGCCTACCCATCCATTCTATCCAGGCCCCTCATAATCTTGTAGACCTCCATCAGGTCGTCCCTCAACCTCCGTCGTTCTAATGAAAACAGTCCAGGTCTATTCAGCCTCTCCGCATAGCTAATACCCTCCAGACCAGGCAACATCCTGGTAAACCTCCTCTGCACCCTCTCCAAAGCCTCCACATCCTTCTGGTAGTGTGGCGACCAGAATTGTGCTCAATTTTCAATTATACATATTTACTGAAAACAATACAATATCGAACATGACTTTAGATAATTAAGTAACTGACTTTCCACAAAAAAGGAAGAAAAAAGTAACATATGGATTTAGCTAGCAACAAGCAGATTGTGATCATTGAATCTTAAAAACACAGCAAAAGGCATTCTGGTCCATCGTCTCATATGATGGACTGGTGAAAATACCTATGCTGTATTTTAGAAACAGTATCTATAACTGTTCCAAGGGTTAAGCATTGCCTGAACATTCCAATATTTATTTCTTTAATGAGTTACACATTTGCTGGATGGCTGATTTCTGTTCCACCCAAGCTCCCAGTGTTCCAGCAAACTTGATTGTTGCTGAACTCAATTGTTTCTTCCATACAGTAGCAGATTTCAAGGCTCGAGAGTGAACTTGGGCATCACTGTGCACAGACACAAGAGGTCCAATGGCCTCTCTTGGTGGTGTATATTTCTGTGGTTCCTTCAAATCCATCAATGGTAATTTGATTTCCTTGTACCTGTATTGAACTCTGTTAATGCAGGCTGTATTTACAGTTTGAATACATAGCGCAAAATAAACATAATTGTTGTTAAACAGAGGCCTGAATAAATGAAATACTAATGTTTATTATAGACAAGATAGTACAGAAAGCTTTCATTTGTTCTCACCTGAATATTGCTGAACTGAATATTACCGACTAATGCATGTATTGTGCCAACTAATAATTTATAACGTCTTATATATTTACTAAAATGTCTGCTTGTTCATAAAATTTTAATCATTATAAATTTAGAGTACCCAATTCATTTTTTCCAATTAAGGGGCAATTTAGCATGTCCAATCCACCTACCCAGCACATCTTTGGGTTGTGGGGGCGAAACCCACGCAAACCCGGGGAGAATGTGCAAACTCTACATGGACAGTGACCCAGAGCCGGGATCGAACCTGGGACCTCGGCGCCGTGAGGCCGCAGTGTTGGTTAGCAATTTCAAGTCATGCTTAGTGCTCTACTAGTAAATTAAAGGTGCGGAAGGACAAGAAGAATCCAAGATATATAAATGACCTCGCCAGCACTATCAAGGATTTATGGAAAAGGATAACTTTTAAGGTATTTGTTGATTTACCAGAATGGTGGTCTTTTCCCAGTGAATATATTTCAGATACGCTCAGAATTTTCATAAAACCTAACTTCCATCAAATTGCAATTACTTTGGTTAAAATGCAAACAATTGAGGGATTTCCGGTTGCAGCAATGAGTGAGTGAGCCGCACATTTGGGGGCTCTCACTCCGGTGGAATTTGAGGACCTGGTTCCCCGGTTTTGCGGGACTGTGGAGCGCTGGAAAGACGGCCACGAAGGTGCTGAGGAACGGGCAGAGTTGCATGGAACTGCGGGAGAGCAGAAAGCAGCGCAAACGGGAGAGGAAGGGACAAAGGCAGGGTGCAGGGGAACCTGGCCCGGGAGCAAAGATGGCGGACCTGCGGACCTCGGACCCGGCGATCCAGCAGGCACTGGAAAACATGCTGCAGGTGATAAAGAGCAGTTTTGAGTCGTTGAAGCGGGATAACTTGGATCCACTTCAGAAGGCAGTGGATCAGCTGAACCAGAGACTGGATGCCCAGGCCGAAAAAGTTAAGGAGCTGGGGGAGGCGTTGGAGGAGCAGGCGGACGAGCAGACGATTGCTGCGCTAGAAGTCGACGGGTTGAAGGAGAGACAGAGAAGACTGCTGGACAGAGTAGAGGAGCTGGAAAATAGAGCCCGTAGACAAAATCTGAGGATCATCAGCCTCCTGGAGGGGGCAGAGGGAGCTGATGCCACAGCGTTCGTGGCGCACCTGTTTGTGCAGCTGATGGGGGCTGAAGCCTGTCCGCGACCACCGGAGCTGGCGGGGGCACACAGAGTACAGGCGAGACAGGTGTGTCCGGGACAGGTGCGTCCGGGGGCCCCCCATCCGATGGTGATTAGGTTCCACAGGTTTGTGGAGATGGAGTGGGTGCTGCATGGGCAAAGAGTGCTAAGAGCAGCACGTGGAATAACAGTGTCCTTCGCATTTAACAGGACCTAAGCCAGGAGGTGGCCAGGTGGCGAGCAGCCTTTAAACAAGTTAAGGAGGCGTTGTTCAAAAAGCACGTGAAGTTTAGTCTGCTCTTCCCGGCCCGTCTTTGGGCTACGCATCAGGGCCAACACCATTACTTCTCCGAGCCCGAAGAAGCGATGGACTTTATGAGGGATCAAGGGCTGGTCTCGAAAAAAGGACCCACGGACGCAAGCTAGGGTCCGAGAATTACTGGTTGAAGGGGCACCTACTGTGCCTGGACTGCTGGTTGACTGTTTGCTGCTTTAAAGGTGCCTTGTGTATTTTTTTGTGGGCAGTTTTTTGCCTGTGGGGGATGTGGGGGGAGGGTATTCCCCCCCTCCTTTCAAATGGTCTTTGTCCTTGAATTGCTGTGTTATATATTTCTTTTTTTTTTCTTTTTGGTGCTCAGAAAGGGACGTGGGTTAACACTTTTCTGTGTACCCAGCTGGAACTGGATTGTACCTGGAGCAGCCTCGCGGTGCTGTTTGATGTTTACATCTTGTTTGATCTTTCCCATTTTAGTGAGACTGCCCCAGTGGGTCGGAGTGGGGGATGGTGTGCTGGGGAGTGGGGAGATGAGGTCGGGGAAACAATGGAAGTGAGACAAGGGGGCGCCGGAGCGATGAGTCATCGGGCTAGCAGATTGGCTAGTCAAGGGAGTCAGGTGGGGGGGAGAATACAGCCAGTGAATGGCAGGAGTGGGGTTATCGGGGGATGTTGTTAGAGGGGGAGGGGGGGGAGTTATTTTGCTGACATGGGGGGGGATCTGAAGTAGAAAGGAGGTGGAGGCAAAGGCAGCCAAGAGGCGAGCCAGGAATGGCACGGCGCATGGGCCAGGGGCGGGCCCAAGAAAGGTCATGGCTGACCGGCAGGGTGGGGGGTTGTGCTCCCCCAACCAGGCTGATCACCTGGAATGTCAGGGGCCTAAATGGGCCAGTTAAATGCGTGTGTTCACGCATTTGTGGGCTCTAAAGGCGGACGTAATTATGTTCTGTAGCCACCTGGGTTGGCCAACTCCCGACGTAAAATGGAGAACAGCAAAGGCTGAAGGGAAATTCAGCCAACAGAGGCAGAAACTAGCAGGTGCAAGTTTACTGTGTATTAAACTCTGCAAAAGCCCAGACAGCATCGATACAAGCAGCCATCTGCATAATAATGTAGCAGCCACCTACATACTAATGAGCGATCCCCGGGAACAATCGAAACATTTGGGATAAAGAAGGCCAAGCCAGACTCCTCGGCGCCAGCAGGAGCCAACACAAAAGAGGTTAACGGACACCTCAAGACCGCCCATCGATCAGGGAACCGCTCCAGTATTGGAGAAATCGAACCAAGCGATTGGAACGAAGTCCAATCGTGTCCGTGTGGAGTTTGCACATTCTCCCTGTCTCTGCGTGGGTCTCACCCCCACAACCCAAAGATGTGCAGGGCAAGTGAATTGGCCATGCTAAATTGCCCCTTAATTGGAAAAAAATAATAATTTGACTGTGCACATTTCGATTGGAACGAAGTCCAATCACTTGGAACCAGGTACAGGGTCCGCCCCGAAAGGCGGGAAGCCCCTGGGGACTATAAAGTTAAGCCCCCAAGTTCAAATCGTCCTTCTTGACCGGGTCGCTCAGCAACGCGAAACAACCCTTGACAGTGACCGGTTCAGCTGCCACCGAAATCCAATAAGTCTCAAGTCGACGCTCGCTACGAGATAGGCGCTCCTAGCTACCAGTCCGTACCAACTTCGAATCCCGCAGGCTCAGAACCTGAACGAAAGGCCATTTGTTCCCCTGACCTGGTGGGCCAGTCCGAAGCTAAGTATAGGCCTGTTAGTTGTAGAAGTAGCTTAGAAGTAGAATTTATGCATGAGTAGCGATTACTGTGTATAATAAATGTGCTTTGATTTGAATCTTACTAATTGGTGTATTGAGTTATTGATCATTACTTGAACTTGAACCTCGTGGCGGTATCGTAAAGATACCTGGCGACTCGAGAGCAAAGGTTATAAAACAGAGCCAATTGAACCATCCAAAAGTTCGCAACAGATCTAAAACAACATAAAAGCATTAAATGGCTAGTACTTAATTCTACTCGAAATAAGTAATGATTCAGTCAGACTGTATAAGATGTCAGGCAATATTTTAGGATTTACTAGAATAAGCTTTGGATACATTTAAAATGTGTACTGAGGGCGGCACGTGGCGCAGTGGTTAGCACTGCTGCCCATGGCGCTGAGGACCCGGGTTCGAAACCCGGCCCTGGGTCACTGTCCGTGTGGAGTTTGCACATTCTCCCTGTGTCTGTGTGGGTCTCACCCCCACAACCCAAAGATGTGCAGGGCAAGTGAATTGGCCATGCTAAATTGCCCCTTAATTGGAAAAAATAATAATTTGACTGTGCACATTGCTTTTAAAATGATCTAAAACAACATAAAAGCATTAAATGGCTGGTACTTAATTCTGCTCGAAATAAGTAATGATTTAGCCTGACTGTATAAGATGTCAGGCAATATTTTAGGATTTACTAGAATAAGCTTTGGATACATTTAAAATGTGTACTGAGGGCGGCACGTGGCGCAGTGGTTAGCATTGCTGCCCATGGCGCTGAGGACCCGGGTTCGACTCCCAGCCCTGGGTCACTGTCCGTGTGGAGTTTGCACATTCTTCCCCGTGTCTGCGTGGGTTTTATCCCCACAACCCAAAGATGTGCAGGGTAGGTGGATTGTCCTCGCTAAATTGCCCCTTAATTGGAAAAAAAAATAATTGGCTACTCTAAATTTTTTTTTTAATATATACAATGTGTACTGGAGGGTTTCCCCAGATATTTCTAGGAATATGTTTGAAAAACAATGAACAATAAATTGTCAAAGTATAGCTTAAAAATTATTGTAAGTATTTAATCCGATGCCTAAACAAGTGAATGTACTGGTTTGAGTCCAGCTTTGAGTAAAACAACAAACATGTGGGCAATCCAGAAATACTTCAGATAGAATCTTGGAAACAAGATGCTTAGCTAAGTTCCTATAGTTTTTGAATCAACTTTGATCTTCAAGGACAAAGGAAGCTAAAGGTCACCAAGTCAAGAATATATTATTGGGAGTGATAATTAGCCAGTCAACAAGAAGTTGCCATTGTGTTAGAAACAAATAGTTCTGGTAGTTAGTTTATATCCTGTACGTGGGCAACTCTGGCCATCATATGTAGAAAAAAACAAACATTACCTGAAGTTAAACTGCTGGCTTCGAGAAATTCTTGGCTTCCTCCTTCACTGGGCATTTTTATTATAATTAAAATTTTTAGCATAGATATTATGATGTTGAATCAATCGCTAATACTACTGGACATTGCTCGAGTCAGAGGTAATGTTATAGCTAAAATGAAAGCGCAATAATACTGGGATAAAACACTTGAAATTAATTTCAAATCCTGTTTGCTGGTTAAGGCTGGGATCAGCTGAAATATACAAGGCCAAGAATGTTCCAGTTCATTTCCCAGTCAGTGCCGAGTCAGCTGATCACATCTGTCACAACAGTAAAGGGTGTTACAACTGACCTCACTTGCCCTGGGCTCAGGAAACAAAGAAAATGTCAGGGTTCCAGCTGGCTATACAGCGACCTCTGCTGGAAGATTCCATGTGTGTCCAATGGGTGAGAACAGGAACCAGTTGTTCAAATACATGGTGGTGTTAAAAGAACCTGCCAACATTGCCAATGGCAGAACAACCAGAACTTTTGTCTTTGCAGACACCAAATATGGAGCATCAGTTGGTACAAATAAAGTGTAAATCCATGTGTCATTTAATCAACATATATTGATCATTGATCATTGAATTTACAGTGCAGAAGGAGGTCATTCGGACCATCGAGTCTGTACCGGCTCTTGGAAAGAGCACCCTACCCAATGTCAACACCTCCACCCTATCCCCATAACCCAGTAACCCCACCCAACACTAAGGGCAATTTTGGACACGAAGGGCAATTTATCATGGCCAATCCACCTAACCTGCACATCTTTGGACTGTGGGAGGAAACCGGAGCACCCGAAGGAAACCCATGCACACACGGGGAGGATGTGCAGACTCCGCACAGACAGAGTGCGCACATTCCAAGCCGGAATCGAACCTGGGACCCTGGAGCTGTGAAGCAATTGTGCTATCCACAATGCGCATGCTCACAGTCACAGATCTTGATGCTCTATTCTAAGATGTATCCATTAATGAAGCCCACCAAGAATACAGATTGGAAAATTCATGAACACAGTGTTCATGATATTCCAATCCGTACTTGTGGAAAAGCAGGTACTCTGGAACACATGAGGACTTGGAAAATTCTACTTTATTTGCAGAATAGAACTGTGCCAATTGGGCTTATAGAGCTAGATTGTTGACCTCAGGAGTCACCTGTTGGACATCTGTGGGCAACTCACTCACGTATGTATGCTTCAAATGAAAAGAACTAGAGGGTGATATCCCAGCAAGATATCTACATCTCAAAAGAGAAGAGGTGAGAACTGAAAAAGAGGGTAAAAGGGAACAATTGTTAAATAGGTCCACTTTTATTATTCTATCAATCTCTATACTTTTCCCTTTGCTTGGAGCAGAATTTTGCACCCCACTGCTGCTGGCTGTCCCACAGACATTTAATGGAGGCGAATCAATTGGCTGGATGTGAGACTTTCACCCCTCACTCGGATAGAAGTTCCGTCTCAGACAGCTACCAGTCAATCTGATTGGCCGGCAGCTCTGTAGTTTCAGCAGTACCACCAGGAGCGGTCCCAGAGTCAAAGTTGCCAGAGCTCCGTAACTCAGATGGTTTGGGGTCTGGTGGTGGAGAGCGAAGAGAAGGACACTGGGCAATGGGGTTTGTGTTTTGAAGGGTAGGTGAGGAGGGTTACCAAGATCACCTTCCAGGCTTCCCCCACCCTACCCCATCCCGAACCCTCTTATTGTCCTCAAAATTGAGGCCAGAGCAGGAAGCAGCCTTAAATGACCATTAATTAGCCGCTTTAAGCGCCTCAATGGGGACGTGCTTCCTCGCCCTCATCTACCTCATAAAATCACAGACTTGAGGTCAGCGGGCCTGTCACTCAGAGAATTTTACAGGTCCTCTGCCTGAAAGCCGACTTGCAGGGCCGGTAAAGTTTTGCCCCTGATTTCTAATGGTCCTTTGTCGCCCATGCCAGAAAATCAAAGGCCCAGTAATAATGAATATAGGTGATCAGAAAGAATGAGAAACAAATGGAAGGAAAGCAGTAATTAAGTAAGTAAAGTCACCACCGTCCCAGATGACCATAGACTGCCTTCCCCTTTGAGGGAGAGAGCTGACTGGTGGTGATTAAAGCTGAGGATTACCACACCTCAGGCAAGGGGAAATGTTGAGAAGGCAGGGTGGATAACCTCAGCCTGTATGGGAATTGAACCTACTTCAACCTAGTCTGGCCTTGTCTTGCATCACAAGCCAGTTGTCCAGCCAACTAAGCTAAATCGGCCCCAGGGAAGGGATTGGGCCTAAATACGGTGCTCTTTCAGAGGGTCGGTGCAGCCACAATGGGCCGAATGCCCTCTTTCTGCACTATAGGGATTCTATGATTCATAAACAATGCCACTCAACAATTTAGTTCAACTGGGATGCCAGCATCCCTTATTGCTACTCCTTGCAAACTCTCTGAAGGTATTGTTACATAAAACATAATACATGTCACAAGGAAAAGCCATTTGTTCCATTGAGTCTATTCAGATGTAAAATTAGCAACACTGTGAACTCTAAGCCAACTCACTGAATCTCCTGAGGGAGAATATCTATTACAAGGCAATGTTCTGTGATTTTGTTTTTCCATGACCCCAACAACTGCTCACCCAGTTTTATTCATAGCTAACGATGTGAAATGCAGAAGTGACTCATCCACAATCCCAGCAATGCACAATGCGTTTTAATGTGAAGATTTGCTCTCTTCTGTGCCATGATGTAAACAATTAGGTTGTGCCAAGCTATTCGGTGGAACTCTAGTTATGACAGATTTCGAGCAATTTCCCCATGTTTTAAATGGACTTTGGATGTTCTCAAAAATATATAGTCTGGAATTAAATTATGGGTTAGGTTTTGTGGTCAGCAGTGAAGCAATAGGGCTTCCTCAAAAAAAGCTGCCCTCATTGAGCAAGCAATCTTGATGGTGTGGATTTCCCCCTTCCCAAACGCAGTTTAAAATCTGACACCAAGTAAATAGGATCCTTTGACATGCAGAGTAGCAGCCAACTGCATGGAAGTATTTATTCACACACAGCAAACCAGGAAGTTAAAAGCACTTAATAGTCTTCACATTTCCTCAAATGTAGAATGGATCGAGGGTGGCACAGTGGCACAGTGGTTAGCACTGCTGCTTCAAGGCACTGAGAATCCAGGTTCAATCCCGGCTCTGGGTCACTGTCCATGTGGACGTTGCACATTCTCCCCATGTCTGCATGGGTCTCACCCCCAAGACCCAAAGATCATAGAAGTTACAGTGCAGAAGGGTGCCGTTCGGCCCATCGAATCTGCACTGGCTCTTAGAAAGAGCATCCCACTTAAGCCGACACTTCCACCCTATCCCCGTAAACCACTAACCCCGCCTAATCTAAGGGCAATTTAGCATGACAATCCATCTAACCTGCACATCTTTGGATTGTGGGAGGAAACCGGAGCACCCGGAGGAAACCCACGCAGACACGAGGAGAATGTGCAGACTCCATAGACAGTGACGCAGCCGGGAATCGAACCTGAGACCCTGGAGCTGTTAAGGAACTGTGCTAACCACTGTGCTACCATGCTGCCCAGGTGTGTAGGGTAGGTGGGTTGGCCACGCTAAATTGTCCCTTAAATGGGAAAAAATAATTGGTACTCTAAAGTTTTTTTAAAATGTAGAATGGATCGTAATGGAGAACATCCTGCAAATAAAAATGTAGCTTTTCAGGGCCAGTGGGGGTTTTTCTCAATAATTAGGAAGTTAGTACAGCATTAATCACAGAATTGTTATGTCCGGAAGGAGGTCATTCAGCTCATAATGTCTGCACCGGCTCTCCAAATTAGCATTAAGTCTTAACACCATTCTTTGTCGGTTCCCCATACCCCTGCATATTGTTTCTATTCAAATAATAATCTAATGCCCTCTTAAATACCTCGTTTGAAGTTGCCTCCACTGTTGTGTTATGTATTCTGGGATAACACAGGCTGCAACTCGATGCAGCTTTGATCAAAAGATGCTCCAGACATTGAAGTAAGTTCAAAGAACTATGAGTTCGACTCTCCTGCTAATCTTGATATAATAACTCAGTCTAATTAACCAGTCTGCTCTAAGCCACGTGGTGGGTGTGGTGCTTCTGATCTTCCCTTGTCCTACTCTCTAAGTGTCACCTGTGGAAAGAGACAGATTGTGTGCCCTGTCCTTATATATGGGTTGTGTAATGCCCCCTTGTGGTAGTGTCACCTCTGGGTGTCTTGACTGACCATTGGTCGAGTCCTATTCTATGTGTTCATTAGCTGTATGTCTGCATGTCATGACGTCTCTGGTGCTCCCCCTAGTGTTTACTTAGTCATAGTGTATTTACATTAACCCCTTGTGTATTTACAGTGATGCATATCACCCCATCCACCACACTTCCAGGCAATGCATTCCAGACCTAAATCACTGACATCGCATTTGTTTCTTTTGCAAAGTACTTTAGTTCTGTGCCCTCTCAATCTCGATCCTTTTATGAGGGGGAACACTTTCTTTCTATCTACTCTATCCAGTCACCTCCTTTTGAACACCTCTGTCAAATATCCCCTTCACCTCCCCTCCAAAGATAACAGCCCCAACTTGTCCAACCTATCTTCATAGCTGAAGTTTAAATCCAGTTACACCTCATTCAACAAAGAATAACTTTTAAAAGGGAGACAAACTACTGAAGATCGGAAGTGCTAGTCAATTTATCAATGTCTCTCTGATTGCACTTTGGCACAGCCTCAACACTCAACCTCTGGAAAAGCTTTGAATCACTGACAACAACTTCTGGATTTCCCGTTAGATTACACATGTGTTGCTGTCAGATTTAGTAGCGTAATGACAGCAAATGTTGATAGTTTCACCATCTTTGGTGTCGCAAAATCTGGGTGCATAACTAACATGCAAAAGCACTTATTAGTATTGCTTGTATGGAACAGTTTATTTATTTTTTTAAATTTGAATAATCTTTATTGTCACAAGTAGCCTTACATTGCAATGAAGTTACTGTGAAAAGCCCCTCGTCGCCACATTCCGGTGCCTGTTTGGGTACACTGAGGAAGAATTCAGAATGTCAAGTTCACCTAACAAACACATCTTTCGGGACTTGTGGGAGAAACCGGAGCACCCGGAGGAAATCCATGCAGACACGGGGAGAACATGGAGACTCCGCACAGACAGTGACCCAGCTGGGAATCGAACCTGGGACCATGGAGCTGTGAAGCCACAGTACTGTGCTACCGTGCTGCCCAAATTGAAGATAAACGAGTACATTTTGCTATTTCTTAATTTTTACAAAAAGAAAAATGACCCTTAAAATGGATGAACCTATGTCATTCTGTGACCCCAACAAAATAAACCATTTGAGTGTTTTAGAAAGGTTCACACCTCGTTATCTCTAAAGTGCCACCAATGGCCAGTTGCAAACTGCACAGCCCAACCTCAAAGAGAGCTATATAAAGGTCTGCCGTATTTAATAACCCAGGTTGGATAGAAGAAGACTGATGGTCTGCTAAGACAAAAGGTCTCGCAACCTTTCTTTCAACTCATAATCATAGAATCCCTACAGTGCAGAAGGAGGCAATTTGGCCCATCGAGTCTGCACCAATCCTCGAAAGACCTAGGCCCACACCTCCACCCAGTAACCCACCTAACCTTTCTTGGCTGAGACATTTAGCAATCTTTGAAACCCAGCAATATTCCAATCAATGGATACATATCCTTTGTTTCATACTGGGTGGAGAGGAAGGGGCTCATGTGACACGGGCCTCTGCGTTGTGGAACAAATAATATTGCCTTGCTGAACTGCGAGCCCAGTCTGCCTTTTATCACCTGATTAGTAGTCTCACAGACACCAGGTGGAACACCTGGCCCCACCTATACTGCTTCTGCTGGAAATTCTGTCCCATCATCAATAAGACTGATTCATCTCTCAGTGTCTACCTCATCTTGTGAAATCAACACCATGGAAAAGTGAATAAAACAGCATTGGTATTCAGTTCGCTGATCTTAGTGAAGGAATGCCTCACTGGACTTTGATTCTAGGCTCTGGAACCCAGGTGAAACAATATTTATTTTTCCCTGTGGTCTCTGTACTGTAAAACATTCTCTCTGTCCCTCTTTTACTGTCTGAATGTAAGGGGATGACACCCCCACCCCCAACATTTTGCATTTGAATGATGGCAAATAAACTAACCTTTTGAGTTCATCTCACTTCAAGTTTGCTGTGGGGTTATCCTTAGAAAATTGGGTCACACCAAAACCAAGGGGTTGGGAAATATGCCACCACTTAAAAAGAGGGAAATAAATCAAAAACACCTTTCTGTTTAAGGATGTGTGGTGAGAGGAGAATTTAGTGCTGTTTATACTAACCATAAAACTCAGAACCCTCCAATAGATTCCTATCATAGAATTTACAGTGCAGAAGGAGGCCATTCGGCCCATCGGGTCTGCACCGGCTCTTGGAAAGAGCACCCTACCCAAGGTCCACACCTCCACCCTATCCCCATAACCCAGTAACCCCACCCAACACTAAGGGCAATTTTGGACACTAAGGGCAATTTATCATGGTCAATCCACCTAACCTGCACATCTTTGGACTGTGGGAGGAAACCGGAGCACCCGGAGGAAACCCACGCACACACGGGGAGGATGTGCAGACTCCGCACAGACAGTGACCCAAGCCGGAATCGAACCTGGGACCCTGGAGCTGTGAAGCAATTGTGCTATCCACAATGCTACCGTGCTGCCCATGATAGCATTCCTTTTGCCCATGGTAGCATTCCTTTTGCAATTGCACATGGGACACTTCCTTTTTTGGCACTTGGACAGATAGCATCATCGGTGGGCGGCACAGTGGTTAGCATTGCTGTTCCACAGCACCAGGGAACCATGTTCAATTCCAACTTTGGGTGACTTGTCTGTGTGGAGTTTGTATGTTCAACTCGTGTCTGTGTGGGTTTCCTCCGGTTTCCTCCGACAGTACAAAGATGTGAAGGATGGCTCGGTTGGCCAAGCTAAATTGCCCCTTAGTGTCCCTTAGGTTAGGTGGGGTTACAGGGATAGGGTAGGGGTGGGCCTGGGTGGGGTGCTCTTTAATGGAGTCAGTGCAGACTTGATGGGCCGAATGGCCTCCTTCTGCACTGTAGGGATTCTATGATTCAATGAGTGGCGTGCTTACAAGGAAGTTGATAGAGAAGTTGGTTGGGGAAAATCACATGCATATAATACAAGCTACACAAAGTCCCATCCAATGAATGTTTTATGCCTAAACATTTAAAAAAAAACTTTCATATACAGTCTCTCACAGCAAAGTACGACATGTGTAGTTTAGAAGAAAAGCTGAAATCTGCAGAAGCTGGAAACCTGGAACAAAAACAGAGAATGCTGGAAATACTCGGCAAGCTATGGCAGCATCTATGGAAAGAAACAGAGTAACCATTTCAGGCTCTCGATCTATCATCACAACTGGGAAAAGTTAGAAATGGAATCGGTCTTGAGTAAGGTGTGGGTCGGACAAGGGCAAAAGGACAGAAGAGATCGCGAACAGAAGTGTTAATGTTCCAGTACCAAAGAGGATGGTGATAAATCAAAGAAACAAAGTGATCTACATACAACACATGTGCTGTTAAGTGCAAACAGAAAATAAGAGAAAATCGGAAACATGCAGAGAAAAGAGAACAAAAACGGCACTGAGATTGTAGTCTGAAATTGTTGAATTCAATGCCAAGTCCCAAAGGCTGTAAAGTGCCTAATTGACAGAAAAGCTTCTACTCCTCAAGTCTACAATGAATTGCGGCGGCACGGTGGCACAGTGGTTAGCACTGCTGCCTCACAGCGCCGAGGACCCGGACTCGATCCTGGCTCCGGGTCACTTGTCCGTGTGGAGTTTGCACATTCCCTCTTTGTCTGTGTGGGTCTCACCCCCTCAATCCAAAGGTGTGCAGGGTAGGTGGATCGGTCATGCTAAATTGTCCCTTAATTGGAAAAATATAATTCGGTACTCTAAATTTCTTTTTAAAAGTTTACATTGAATTTCACTGGAACAGTGCAACTGGCTGAGGTGAGAAATATCGGCACGAGAGCTGAAATGACAGGCCACCAGAGGTTCGGGGTCATGCTTCGAGACCAAATAGGAGGTGTTCGACAAAGCTTTCAGCTTTCTGAAGCGACCATTCTGGCCATGATAACTGTGGTAGTCACCACTGTTGTATTATATTGTATATATGGGTATTACGGTAAGGCCCCTGTACTACAGGTACGGGGGTAGATCCCTGCCTTCTGGCTCCGCCCAGTAGGCAGAGTATAAATGTGTGTGCTCTCCGAACAGCAGCTATTTCGTAAGCTGCTGTAGGAGGCCACACATCTCTGTGTAATAAAGCCTCGATTACATTCTACTCTTGTCTCGTCGTAATTGATAATGCATCAATTCATTACACAGAGATTTTTCAGAGATGGACCTCCGCATCAAGCCAGATCGCCTGCAGCTGCATCCTCAAGCAGACAACGGCAAAAAGGACTTCGCACATTGGCTAGCTTGCTTTGAAGCATACATCAGGTCTGTGCCAGACCCAATCTCAGAAGCACAGAAGCTCCAGATTCTGTACACGCGGCTGAGCTCCTACGTTATTCCCCTCATCCAGGATGCGCCTACCCATGCAGAGGCCATGGCGCTACTGAAGGAGAATTACGCTCAGCAGACCAACATGATCTACGCCAGGCACCTCCTATCCATGCGGCACCAACTTCCCCGTGAGTCTGTGGAAGATTTCTGGCGTGCCCTGCTCGCCCTGGTGAGAGACTGTGACTGCCAGGCCGTTTCGGCCACTGAACATTCAAACCTGATAATGAGAGACGTTCGTTACAGGCATAGGGTCTGACTACATCTGCCAGCGCCTCTTAGAAGGGGCCACGCTTGACCTCGCGGCGACCAAGAAACTAGGGCTCTCGCTCACGGTTGCCTCACGCAATGTACAGGCTTATGCCCCCGACCGCACGGCCCACCCCCCCTGTGTATCGCAGACCCCGCCAGCAGCCACCCCATTGTGGACCCCATCAGCGACCGCCCTCAGCCAACACCACACCTGTGCCACGCGGCAGCCAACCAGCCCCGGGGGACCCAAGTGCTACTTCTGCGGACAGACAAAACACCCCCGGCAGTGCTGCCCGGAGCACGCTCTGCATGGCCTGTGGCAAGAAGGGACATTTCGCTGCAGTGTGCCAGGTCCACTCAATCGCCGCTATTGTCCCGGCACCCCCCACGTGCGGCCAGTGAGCCATCTTGCTCCACTCACAACACATGCGGCCCGAGGGCGCCGCCACCTTGCCTGCCCTAGGACACGTGCGGCCCGTGGGCGCCGCCATTTACCCGGCTCAGGACCCCTGCCCGTCAGGCACCTCATCGGGTCGCTCATCGCCTGCAACCGCCGTCGACCAGCCGCGTCTCGCCTTGGTCAAGATCGACCAGTCTCGACCGCACAACCTCGCGACCGCTTCGACAAAGGTGAAGGCCGACGGGCACAAGATATCCTGCCTTCTGTACTCCGGGAGCACGGAGAGCTTCATCCACCCCGATAAGGTAAGGCGCTGCTCCCTCGCGGTGCACCTCGCTAACCAAAGAATCTCCCTGGCCTCCGGATCCCACTCCGTGGCCATCCGGGGGTACTGCATCGCCACCCTCACCATCCAGGGCGTAGTGTTCAGCGGCTTCCGGCTCTACGTCCTCACCAACCTCTGCGCTGCCTTGCTACTTGGCCTGGACGTCCAGTGCAACCTCCACAGCCTAAACCTGAAATTTGGCGGGCCCCTACCACCCCTTACTGTTTGCGGCCTCACGACCCTTAAGGTCAACCCGCCTTCCCGGTTTGCAAACCTCACCCCGGATTGGAAAACCGTCGCCATCAGGAGCAGACGGTACAGCGCTCAGGAGAGGACCTTCGCCAGATCTGAGGTCCAGCGGCTGCTGCGGGAAGGTATCATCGAGGCCAGCAACAGCCCCTGGAGAGCCCAAGTGGTAGTGGTGATAACCGGGGAGAAAAACAGGATGGTCGTTGACTGCAGTCAGACCATCAATCGGTACACGCAGCTCGACGCGTACCCCCTCCCACGCATATCTGATATGGTCAATCAGATTGCACAGTACCGGGTCTTCTCGACAGTGGACCTGAAATCTGCCTACCACCAGCTCCCCATCCGTAAGGCGGACTGCCCATACACTGCGTTTGAAGCAGACGGCCGCCTTTCCAATTTCCTTAGGGTTCCCTTCGGCGTCACCAACGGGGTCTCGGTCTTCCAACGGGAGATGGACCGAATACACGCAAACCCGCAGTACGCCCACATAGCGTACCCCGACGGCCGCCAAGACACAGTCTCCCTCAGGGACCTGGTACCAGCCCCCACACCCACCCACCCCCCCCTGCCCCGGCGCCACCCTCCCCTCCCCCGGCGCACCCCACTGCAGCCTCAGCTCCAGGACAATCCGTCCTCCCCTTGCTCCCACCCGGGGATGAAGAGGATTTTGACACGCTCCCGGAGTCACCAAAGACCAAGCCAACGCCTGAGTCGCCACCAGCACTGCGGCGCGCTCAACGATAGATCAAGGCGCCTGATCCTCTAAATTTGTAACCTCTGTAATTTTAAAACCAATCTGTATGTATATAGTTTTCCATCACCCCCACTGGACTCATTTTTAACAGGGGATGAATGTGGTAA
The DNA here is from genome assembly GCF_047496885.1 of Scyliorhinus torazame. Classification (NCBI taxonomy): domain Eukaryota; kingdom Metazoa; phylum Chordata; class Chondrichthyes; order Carcharhiniformes; family Scyliorhinidae; genus Scyliorhinus; species Scyliorhinus torazame. Next base: position 72,251,276 of record NC_092720.1, read on the forward strand.
TCACCACTGTTGTATTATATTGTATATATGGGTATTACGGTAAGGCCCCTGTACTACAGGTACGGGGGTAGATCCCTGCCTGCTGGCTCCGCCCAGGAGGCGGAGTATAAATGTGTGTGCTCTCCGAACAGCAGCCATTTTATCAGCTGCTGTAGGAGGCCACACATCTCTGTGTAATAAAGCCTCGATTACATTCTACTCTCGTCTCGTCATAATTGATAGCGCATCAATACCGTAGTCCATTCTTCAGTCACCCCAACAATCCATCCTCTCCATGCAAAGGGAAATAGTGGAGATGTTGGTGTGGTGGATATGTGACTGGACTAGTATTCCAGAGCTCAGGTTATTGCTCTGAGGGATGTGGGTTCTATCCCCATCAAGGAAGCGGGAGGAGTTTAAATTTAATTTAATTAATAAAACCGGGAGAATGAAATTAGTTTCTGTGATGATGACCATAAATCGTCATCAATTGTTGTAAAAATGTATCTAGTTCATTAATGTCTGTTGGGGAATGAAATCTGCCATCCTTACCTGGCCTACAGGCGACTCCAGACCCACAACAATATGGTTGACTCTTAACGACCCTCTGAAATGGCTGTGCAAGCCACTCAGCATAAATGCTGGCCTTGCCAAGCAATGCCCATATCCCATGAAAGAATTTTAAAAATGCAGGAAATGTAAAACTTGCCCATTTACTTCTCATTTCCTCACCATTAGGAGAAAGCAGTGATGTAGTGGTAATGTCACTGGACTAGCAATCTATAGACCCAGTCTATTGCTCTGAACATGAATTCAAATCACAGTAGCTGGTGGAATAATAATAATTGATTTCAGACCCACAGTGATGTGGATGACTCTTAAATGCCCTCTGAAATAGCCCAGCAAGCCACTCAGTTGCATCAAACTGCTACGGTCTCAAAAGGAATGAAACCAGATTGAGAACTCAGCATCAATATAGGCACCAGGCACCAGAAAGGACAATGGCACAGCCAGTCATGTCAACCTTTCAAAGTCTTCTTGACTTACATTTGGGGGTTTGCGCCAAAATTGGGAGAAATTAGTCCCCAAGGCTAGCCAAGCAAAATAATAATAATATTCTTTATAATAATCTTTCTTGTCACAAGTTGGCTTACATTAACACTGCAATGAAGTTACTGTGAAAATCCTCTAGTCGCCACACTCCGGCACCTGTTCGGGTACACAGAGGGAGAATTCAGGGTGCCCAATAACACGTCTTTCGTGACTTGTGGGAGGAAATCGGAGCACCCGGAGGAAACCTACGCAGACACGGGAAGAAAATGCAGGCTCCGCACAGAGAGTGACCCAAGCCAGGAATCGAACCTGGGACCCTGGTGCTGTGAAGCAACAATGCTAACTAACTACTGTGTGACCATGCCGCCCTTAATTAAGTAGATAACACTCCTGTAAATGCAGGGCAAGTTACGAAGCATACCTGAAATGATCTAGTTCTGGCGGAAGTCATAGACGTAAAGCTTTGAGGAAAGATGTCAGGAGCAAACCCTGAGTTAAAGCTTATTCCATTCGAAAGCTTAAATTATCTGTACAGGCAGATTGTCCCCTCTGGGGAATGATACCACAATAAATCAATTACACAAAGGTCACTGTGGTCTTGTAAGGATGATGGAGAGAGCAAGAAGCTAGAATTTTTGTTGGCCGAGGTTAGATGCCGAAATCGAGGAGAAGGCGGGAATGTGTTTGTCTTGGGCAAAAATGCGGAACCTGCCGCCATTAGCCCCATTATACCCACGGGAATGGCAAGAAGAGGCCTGGCATTGGGTACATTTTGATTGTGCCGGACTATTTGAAGGGCATAAGTTTCTCAATCTAGTTGCTGCTCACTCAAAATGGCCTGAAGTTGCTATCATGGAGATCATGTCAGCAGAGAGATTGCATGAGAGATTGCGTGAAATTGTCAGCAGATTCAGTGACCCTGAACAACTCGTGAGCTCGCCGTATATTTTGCAGAACTTCATACATCACTTGAAGGAGAGCAGGATTCAACACATCCGATCCACTCCTCATCACCCTGCCATAGAGGAGCTGGCAGAACGTTTTGTACAGATGAAACATTCGTTAAAGTTAACGAGAGAACAAAGTTCATTGTCTAAACATTTGAGTCAACTCCTGCTGACATACAGGAATACTGAGCCTCAACAACCCCTGATTCTCCACCGTTGCTGTTGGTTAAATGTCAACTATGCACAGTATTCCATCTGCTAAAAGCACCGAAGACAGAATAAATTGTTGAGGAAAAGCAACAGGATCAGGTCATCCAGCGAACGTTGTGTTTTTCCCAGGGTCAAGGAGTTCTGGCAAGTGAAAAGTGGATACCGCCACCATTTTAGCACAGACTGGACCGTTCTCCTACACCATACAAACCTGAGACAATATAATATCGTCAGGCATGCAGATCAACTGTTGGCGAGAAGATCCAGTCTGCCAGAGGCAGAGCTAACAGAGTCTAAATCAGGCTGTGCCAAGAGACCACCTGAACATTCCCAAGAACCTGACACTAATTGCACTAATTGGAGAAAACAGTACCTCAGTTGAGAACCAGAGACCGAGTCAACCTCAGAACTTTACGTCGACTCCAGTTAAGAATACTACGGACAGGGGCAGCACGGTGGCAGAGTGGGTTAGCCCTGCGGCCTCACGGTGCCGAGGTCCCAGGTTTGGTCCCGGCTCTGGGTCACTGTCCGTGTGGAGTTTGCACATTCTCCCCGTGTTTGCGTGGGATTCGCCCCCACAACCCAAAGATGTGCAGTGTAGGTGGATTGGCCACGCTAAATTGCCCCTTAATTGGAAAAGATGAATTGGCTGCTCTAAATTTATTTTAAAAAAAGAATACTATGGACAACATCCAAACCAATCAAAAGACACCAGAGGTTGCAACAAGCCTGAGGTTCACCGACAACCAGACAGAGAATGACAGCCTTCGACAGCCTTCAAAGCATCTGAGGCATTGACTGTTGATGTTGATTGATGGTTAATGCTATTCTGTTATTGGTCGGAATTGGCCGGCCATTCTATAGCAGCAGGATTCTCTGGTCTCACAGGCAGCATACCCCTACCCGCAGGTTTCCCAGCGATGTGGGGTGGCTTCAATGGGAATCCCCATTGACAGCGGCGGGAACTGAGAATCCCTCTGCCATCTAACGGCATGCCGCCTCCCGACACCGAGAAACATGCGGCTGGGGCATTCTGGAAAATTCCACCCTTTGTGTCAGAGACCTTTGAGTTAAAGGGGGAGGAAAATGTTGTGTATGGATGGCATTTCTAGTGTTTCTGTCGTGTTGGGTGTTCCGATATACAAACAAACCAACACAGTTGTAGATGGTACAACTCTGTTTTATTCTTCTGGAGAATAACAACTGTTAACTTCTGGCTGTGGTTCATACTTCACCCGTGAACCTGTGGACCCAGCCCTAGCACTATCTTAGAGAGGCACTCAGCACATGGTGTATGTCTGAGTGGCACGCTGTGAGCTCTGTGCTCTGAGTTGTCTCCTGCTGGAATGAGCAGGAACTGTGGTTTTCCCTGGTTTATAGTGCGTGTGCTCTCACTGGTGTTTGGCTGTGATGTTGCGTGTGTGTTGATTGGTCCGTCGATCTGTCCATCAGTGTGTGTGTGTGATTGCACCATGATATGTTAATATGGATATCATGACCATTTCCTCACTAGCAACCTTGCAGTGGAACAGGGGCACTAAGACCAATCACGTGCATCATCTGCCGTTTGCATTGGCAAACATGTGTGACAAAACATTTTGCAGAATGATGCAATCATGCCAAATCGTACATGAAAGAATGTATCACCAAACACTGGTACACATTTTAAATGATTGCAGGTTTTGTTTAACGTTTCAGTTAGAGGTTCCCTCTTGCTAAAATATTTAGACCAAAGAGAAGAAACTGTTTTAAAATGTTGACACAAACAGCTCTCTGTCATTTCCCTTGTGATGGAGGGCACATTGTTAATTTACCACAAATCTTGTAGCAGTTTGGTTTTCTACAGTATAACATAGCAGCCTGTGGTGTTAATATCTTCTAATAAAGCTGTTTGTTAGACTTAATTTTAAAACCACCACACCTTGCTTTGTAGCTGAGATGGTAGCATCACTGTCTCGGAGCCAGAATGATCTGGATTCAAACCCCAATCCAGAACTTGTTGGCCAGGGAATCAACCAGCACCTGGTGCAGGCAAACCAGTGTGTATCGGTACTGCTTCGTAGCCTATATAAATTGGGAGAGTTTGTGGTGGGAAGAACCTCCAGTTACAAAATCACCTGCGAAAATCAAAAAAATGATAGTTTACATGAATAGAGATAGAGAAGGGTGGCCAACCAGTATTTGATGATCCCATGTAACATGGGAAAAGACAAAAAAACAAAGAGAAACAGTGGATCATACTGCGGCACCCAGTCTCCTCTGATTGGTCAATTCAACAAAAAGGACTCAATGGTCGATTATGGAATGACAATGTAGCCCTTTGATGTCCATTGCTGGAATATCACACCATCCTTAAGAATAAATAAAAATAGGTTCAACTTTGACAAAGGGTCACCTGGACTCGAAACATTAGCTCTTTTCTTTCCCTACAGGTGCTGCCAGACCTGCTGAGATTTTCCAGCATTTTCCCTTTGCTTTCAGATTCAAGCATCCGCAGTAATTTGCTTTTATCCTAGGTTCTTCCTTCATTTGAAATAAATGTCATTTGAATAATTAATTAGATTACATTTTTGATGAACAGTTTTACTTCGGCACTGAAGTTGAGAAAATAATCATCTCGGTTCTCATGAAGGTGATCTTGCGTAATTTAAAAACTGAAAATTGCAGATATTATGCGGATTCAACCTGCACGCATCAGAACCTGCCAATGGATCCATTTCCAATCCGGACATTCCTGTTGTGCACTTGCTGGTTTAAACATTACAGGTGAAGGCCGATTATTAGGCTGCTTTCGCACTTGCGGTGTGATTAAGGACTGTGAGAGGATGTTAGAGACAGAGTCGTCCAATCTCTCTCCCAGTGTGTTTCTCCAAAGACTGACAGAACGCCACACATTTTCCTCAGCCTTTCCAGAATAGTCTACTTCATTGACAGACCCATCCCCAAGGCTCAACATCAGCATCCAACTGAGCAGAGCTTGGAGGGTCCTGCACTCACCAAGGGTGGACTCTCCACTGCTATCCCTGTCTCCACCACTTGCTCCGGCAAGTGTGGGAGGAGCAACAGGAGGATCCACTGCAGTCCCATGGGCATGATGAGGACTGCTCAGGCAGACAGAGGACGAGAGAGTGCCCCAAGATGGAGATATCACCTAAAGGCCTAAATTACATCTTTTTCTTTTTTCTTCTTTTTTTAAAATGAATTTAGAGTACCCAATTCATTTTTTCCAATTAAGGGGCAAATTAGCGTGGTCAATCCACTTACCCTGCACATCTTTGGGTTGTGGGGGCGAAACCCACGCAAACACGGGGAGAATGTGCAAACTCCACACGGACAGTGACCCAGAGCCGGGATCCAACCTGGGACCTCGGCGCCGTGAGGCAGCAGGGCTAACCCTCTGCACCACCGTGCTGTCCTGCTAAATTACATCTTATAAATAGGATGACCTCGGGGATCAGTGTGCAGGGGAAGTGGTTCCAACTGTCTGCAGATGTGCTACATGCAACATTTCTTCTTTATATATGACTCTGCAAGATAATTTGATGGACCCCTGGCCATGAAGCCACCTCCAAACCATTGCCAGTCACTTACCAGAGTGGAACAGCCCATGTGCCAATCATAAAATTTAATTGCTGGAATAATGGCTAATTGCCCTTTTAAATACCTTTGTTGGCTACCTGTCACTGCCGCTGGGGCTCTGCTTCCAGGATAAGTGCATAGAGGCGGGAGCACATCAGGGAGCCAACCCATACCGACATCCAGAATTTCAAGGTCCAGGGCAGCAGTGGTTAGCACTGCTGCCTCACGGCGCTGAGGTCCCAGGTTCGATCCCGGCTCTGGGTCACTGTTCGTGTGGAGTTCACACATTCTCCCCATGTTTGCGTGGGTTTCGCCCACAACCCAAAGATGTGCAGTGTAGCAAGATTGGCCACGCTAAATTGCCCCTTAATTGGAAAAAAAATTGGGTACTCTAAATTTTTTTTAAAAATAATTTCCAGGTCCCGTCCCCAAGCTCCCCTCCCCCACCCGCAAACACCTCCAAAGCTGTCTCGAAGAAAAAATATATTTTATTTTCCCTCATTTTACAATCACATGTGCATTGTAAATCAAGTCAGGTCTGAAAGCCTGCAAAGAATCTAATACCAGCAGGGATTTTTTTTAAAGTATAGATTATCAATCAAATGAACTTGTTCTTTAATGGTTCACGCAGGCCTCATTACTACAGAAATCACTCCTGATTAGTTGTCTTTGCCGAACCTTACTTTCAAACAATGAATGGTATACAAGTCACTGCAAATCAGTGTTCATTTGATGTTCACTGAACATTTATTGGCAATTTCAGTAATCACCGAGTAAAGAATCCAGTTGCTGGATGGACCTTTTATTGTCCTTGCAAAAACAGTACTTCACCACAATATATTGTGAGTGTTTGCTTCCTGACAAAAGACAGATCATGCCTATTTACAAAGTCAGAGTAACTTGGCAGATGCAGTCAATACTCTCTAAAGAAAGGTACTTCAGGCCAAAATTAACTTTCCCAATTAGTCTGAGCACCAGAAATTATGTAGAAAAGATGTAAAACTGGTAGATTATTCTAGACTTTTTGAAAATCTTGTCCGCCTTGAACCTAACAATGACCATAATTGTCATTACATAATGTCACTACAAACAGCATGAGGTCTTACATCACCATTTCCAAAGCTCTGGAAAGAATAATGCAGAAACTACTAAATCATCTATGTATCACATAGAATCATTGCTTTAGTTAGAACAAATAGTGCAAAGATAACATCACCATGTCCAGTATAAATTCTTCCCAAAGTTGCAGGTTTCAGGCATGCTCTGGAGCCAACTGATCGCTCACTTATTGCTTGAAGGTCAAATGTTCACACCCAGGAATCAAAATTATTTTCATAACAACAGAGATAACAACAACAACAACATGCATTTAGACAGCACCTTTAACATAGTAAAACTTCCCAAAGTTCTTCACACAATGCATGCTTCACACATTCTGACTTTTTGATCTTGCACTTAAAGTTTTACAGTTCAACATACTGAAAGTGAGAACATTGGAGAAGTATTCCCCTCTGGGCTGGTTTTGTTATCGTGTTATTGTTCCTCGGAGGGTACAGCAAGACGTCGGGCTTGACAATGCTTCCGCTGATTTTAATTTCTCAAAAAGGGGGAAGGTTTCCATGAACTATTTGTTTCTATTCAATCATAAGAGGCATTTGGGATTCTAAACATATGTTTAGGTGACTAGCAATCTGTGGAGGTGGAGTGTCTGGAGGAGAAAAAAAAGCAGTCTGCAGTAAAGTCGCAGAATCACAGAAATGTTCCAGTACGAAAGGAGGCCATTCAGCCAATTGTGTCTGCACCAGCTCTCCAAATGGGCAATTCACCGAGTACCGATCGCCTGCTTTCTCCCAGAGATTCCTTTTTAGATAACTGTCTAATTCCTTTTTAGGTAACTTTCTGATTCCCTATTGAATGCTTCAATTAATCTGCCTCCATCACACTCTCAGACAGTGCATTCTAGACCTTAACCACTTAATGCAATGAAAAAGATTTTCCTCATGTTGATTTTGCTTTAAATAGATGTGCCCACTCATTTTCGATCCTTTCATGAGAGTTCTAATCTTCGAGATCTAATCTAATCTACCCAGACCCCTCATGATTCTGAATATCTCTATCAAATCTCCTCTCAGCCTTGTTTTCTCCAAGGAAAACAGTCCTAACTTCTCCAGTCAATCCTCATGACTGAAGTTCCTCATCCCTGGAATCATTCTCTTGAATCTTTTCTGAATTCCCTCAATTCCTTCAAACCTTTCCTAAAGTTCAGTGGCCAGAACCGGACGCAAAATCCAGTTGAGGTCGAACAGGTGTCCTGTACAAGTTCAACATAACGTCCTTGCTCTGTATTCCAAGCCCTATTGATAATGGCAAGGATACTGCATGCTTTATTAACGGTGCTCTCAACCTGTATCGCTTTCAATGACTTCTGCATATATACACCAAAGTCCCTCTAACTACCTGTGGCCTTTCTTCTGGCATCCTTGTTAATAATAATAATCACTTATTGTCACAAGTAGGCTTCAATGAAGTTACTGTGAAAAGTCCCTAGTCGCCATATTCCGGCACCTGTTCGGGGAGACTGGTACGGGAATTGAACCTGTGCTGCTGCCTTGTTCTGCATTACAAGCCAGCTATTTAGCCCAGTGTGCTAAACCAGCCCCTTAGCTCTGACAGCATCTGATTGGAATATTGTAAGTCCGTTGTTGGCCATTTCCTCCGGTACCCGAGTGTGTGCTGGTCGTAAACGTTTTCTCGAGTACCCATGTTTGCAGGCCGGAAACCTTTCTGTCTTAACTAGCAATTACAGTCTTTTTTTATAGAAATTTGGAGTACCCAATTCATTTTTTCCAATTATGGCGCAATTTAGCGTGGCCAATCCACCTACCTTGCACATCTTTGGGTTGTGGGGACGAAACCCACGCAAACACGGGGAGAATGTGCAAACTCCACATGGACAGTGACCCAGAGCCGGGATCGAACGTGGGACCTCGGCGCCGTGAGGCAGCAGGGCTAACCCACTGCGCCACCGTGCTGCCCTGCAATTACAGTCTTAAAAATGTCCTCACCTTTGCTCAACCATCTTTCTAACATTCTTAAAAGGTAAAGCTTAGGTAAGTAATCTTTATGGGACGAGAGAGGGCAGTTCGTGTTAGGACTATTGCTTCTGGACGAACACACCAACTATCTTCCTTTTGTTGGCCATGAAGTCACTGTAAGGTTTTCCTTTTACCGTTTCGAGAAGTCAGTTTTGCTAGCGCTCCTTGGTTCCTTATTCAATCAAAATATGCCTTAATATTAAGGGCATGTACTCACATCCCTCCTTATTATTGTTATTATTATTCAGCTTTTAATACTTGTTTCCTTGTTTGGATCAAGATGGTGACAGGATCTGCAGCTTTGTGATGCTGGTGGAACTCAAACTAACTGATGAGTGTGGCTAGTAGTGAGCAGGTTTTAATTGTGGTTAGCTTGGTAATTCCAGAGTATTCAGCTCTATTCATAACTTGCCTATTGATAAAGCAGCCCATTGTTGGCCTATAAGAGGAACTGATTTGAGCCAACAAATGTAAGTAAACTACTAGATTACATACAAACCTATGTTTGGGGTGGGATGGGATGAGACTTAGGCCTAGAGCAGGCTCAGGGTCAAAATCGGAGGAGGACAGCACAGCACAAGTTCTGATACGTAGCAGGTGGGGTAGTGACATCCAAGCTCAGCAGCACTCGGAGGACTGCTGGGAGGCCACAATTCTGCTGTGTCTTAGTCATATGAGGAGACTGTGGACTCAGTTTTAAAGCAGATCAATGATTGGAACTAATCTGGATTAATCTTGTGTAAATACACTTCAATATTAAAGGCTCAAGATTGCCTCAATAATTACTGAACTGGACTTCCGGTTGCGGCTCTGCCTAGGTAGGTCGCACGTTCGGCAGCTCCCGGCGGGAACGGACTTTTGGGCTCTCCAGAGGGGCCCCAGCGGCAATTGTTCGACGGCTTCCAAGGTGGGAAGGTGACAGCAAGGTCCCCCGACATTATATGGATTGGACCAGGAGTGGAGCGGTTAAAAAAGTGATCATGGGGCAGTGAAAAGTGCGATGGAGGAAAAGCAAGATGGCGGCGGGTGGAGACCAAGCAGCGTGGGCGCAGTGGTCGCAGGAGCAGCAGGAGTTTCTTAAACGCTGCTTTGAGGAGCTGAAGACAGAAATGCTGGCGCCAATGAAGGCGGCGATTGAGAAGCTTGTGGAGACCCAGAAGGCCCAAGGGGCGGCAATCCGGGAGGTGCGGCAAAAAGCCTCGGAGAGCGAGGATGAGATCTTGGGCCTGGCGGTGAACGTGGAGGCGCACGAGGCGCTGCACAAGAGGTGGGCGGAAAAATTTGAGGACCTGGAGAATAGGTCGAGGAGGAAGAATCTTTGGATTCTGGGTCTCCCTGAAGGAGTGGAGGGGCCCGATGCCGGGGCATATATGAGCACGATGCTCAATTCGCTGATGGGCATGGGAGCTTTCCCGAGGCCCCTGGAGCTGGATGGGGCTCATCGGGTCCTGGCAAGGAGACCCAAAGCCAACGAGCCGCCAAGGGCTGTAGTGGTGAGGTTCCACCGCTTTATGACAGAGAGTGTGTCCTGAGCTGGGCCAAAAAACAGCGGAGCAGCAGGTGGGAGAACACGGAGATCCGAATTTACCAGGACTGGAGTGCGGAGGTGGCTAAGAAGAGAGCTGGTTTCAATCGGGCTAAGGCGGTGCTCCATCAGAAGGGGGTGAAGTTCGGTATGCTGCAGCCAGCGCGATTGTGGGTCACGTTCCAAGATCAGCACCACTATTTTGAAACGCCCGATGAGGCATGGAACTTTATACAGACTGAAAAGTTGGACTCAAACTGAGGGTTTGTCGTGGGGGGATGTTTACTGTGTTCACTGTGTTTATTACGTTTGGGGAATGTTCTTTTGCTTTGAGTGCTGGGTGGGGATGGGTGAATGGATTTGATGTGGGGGCTGTGGGAGAGTGTGGGCGTCGGTGTTGGAGGGGCAGGCCCCCACGGAGGAAGAGGGGGGTTGGAGGCCCGGGGATGGGGAGTTGGGGTAAGGCCGCAAAAAGGAGCTGCGCCAGAGGGGGCGGGGCCGGCTCAGGAAAGCGCAGGCTTTTTCCGGCGTTAGGGAAGGATGTGGTTGGGGCCGGGGGGGGGGGGGGGGGGTGGGGGGGGGGGAGTGCGGTGCTGGAGAGGAGCGCACACGGACTGCCATGGGGAGGGGGGATTCTCACAATGGGGGGTCGATGGAATGGCGGGAGAGGCCGGGGTCAGCAGGAGTCTGCTGACTTACGGGAGTGTCATGGGGGGAGCAAAATGGCTAGATGTGGATCTAGCGGGGGGGAGGGGGGGGGAGGGGGAACAGGGTTGCTGCTGCATTGGCCAAAGGGGAGCTGGAAGTAGGAGAAGTAGTCGGGGCGAGGGTCCGCCGCCTGGGTGACTGGAGGGTGCGTGAGGCGCGGGCACGTGGCTGGCCTAGAAAACAAGATGGCTAGTCAGCAGGGGGCGGGGGGCGAGTAGCCCCCCAATACGGCTGATAACTTGGAATGTGAGGGGCCTGAACGGGCCGGTCAAGAGGGCCCGGGTGTTCGCGCACTTAAAGGGACTGAAGGCAGACGTGGTTATGCTCCAGGAGACACATCTGAAGGTGGCAGATCAGGTTAAGCTGAGAAAGGGATGGGTAGGGTAGGTGTTTCATTCAGGGCTGGATGCGAAGAACAGAGGGGTTGCAATACTGGTGGGGAAGCGAGTGTCGTTTGAGGCACTGAATATTGTAGTGAATAATGGAGGTCGATATGTGATGGTGAGCGGTAGGTTGCAGGGGGTGCGGGTGGTACTGGTGAACGTATATGCCCCGAATTGGGATGATGCCGGATTTATGAAACGCAAGCTGGGTCGGATTCTGGATCTGGAGGTAGGAAGCTTGATAATGGGGGGGGGGGGACTTCAACACGGTGCTGGACCCAGCACTGGACCGTTCTAGGTCCAGGACGGGTAAGAGGCCGGCTGCGGCCAAGGTGCTCAGGGGGTTTATGGACCAGATGGGGGGAGTGGATCAATGGAGGTTTGCCAGGCCGCTGGCCAGGGAATTTTCCTTCTTTTCCCACGTCCATAGAGCCTACTCCCGGATAGATTTTTTCATTTTGAGTAGGGTGCTAATCCCAAAAGTGGAGGGAACGGAATGTTCGGCCATAGCCATCTCGGACCACGCCCCGCATTGGGTGGAGCTGGAGTTGGGGGAGGAGAGGGACCAGCGCCCGCCGGGGCGCCTCGATGTGGGACTATTGGCAGATGAGGGTGTGTGTGGGCGGGTGCGGGGGTGTATTGAAAGATACTTGGAGGCCAATGACAACGGGAAGGTGCAGGTGGGGGTAGTTTGGGAGGCGTTGAAGGCGGTGGTCAGGGGAGAGCTAATCTCCATTAGGGCCCACAGGGAGAAGAGGGAGGGGAGGGAGAGGGAGAGGTTGGTGCGGGAGATTTTAAGGGTGGACAGGAGGTATGAAGAGGCCCCCGAGGAGGGGCTACTCAGGGAGCGATGGAACCTCCAGAGGGAGTTCGACCTGTTGACCACGGGGAAGACAGAGGCACAATGGAGGAAAGCGCAGGGGGCGGCGTATGAGTATGGGGAGAAGGCGAGCCGGATGCTGGCACATCAGCTCCGTAAGAGGGAGGCAGCGAGGGAGATTGGTGGAGTTATGGATAGAGGGGGGAATATGGTGCGGAGTGCGGTGAGAATAAACAAGGTATATAGGGACTTCTATAGGGATCTGTACAGGTCTGAGCCCCCAGCGGGGGAGGAGGGGATGCGACGATTCCTGGATCAGCTGAGGTTCCCGAGGGTGAGGAGGAGGAGGTGGCTGGTTTGGGGGCGCCGATTGGGCTGGCGGAGCTGGTTAAAGGATTGGGGAGCATGCAGGCGGGGAAGGCCCCGGGGCCGGATCGGTTCCCGGTTGAATTCTACAGGAAATACGTGGACCTGCTGGGCCCATTGCTAGTGAGGACTTTTAATAACACGAGGGAGAGGGGGACCTTGCCCCCGACAATGTCTAGGGTGCTGATTTCTCTGATCCTGAAGCGGGACAAGGATCCATTGCAATGTGGGTCGTATAGACCGATCTCGCTCCTCGATGTTGATGCTAAGTTGCTGGCAAAGGTGCTGGCTACGAGAATTGAGGACTATGTCCCGGGGGTGATTCATGAGGACCAGAGGGGATTTGTGAAGGGTAGGCAATTAAATACAAATGTGCGGAGGCTCCTCAATGTGATTATGATGCCCCCGGTGGAGGGGGAAGCGGAGGTAGTGGCAGCTATGGACGCGGAGAAGGCCTTTGACCGGGTGGAGTGGGAGTACCTTTGGGAAGTGTTGCGGAGGTTTGGGTTCGGGGAGGGGTTCATCAGTTGGGTCAGGCTGCTATGTAGAGCCCCGGTGGCAAGTGTGGCTACGAATCGGCGGAGGTCGGAGTACTTTCAGCTGTACCGGGGGACGAGGCAGGGGTGCCCCCTGTCCTCCTTGTTGTTTGCACTGGCAATTAAGCCTCTGGCCATGGCACTGAGGGAGTCCAGGAAATGGAGGGGACTGGTCCAGGGGGGGAGAGGAACACCGGGTGTCATTGTATGCTGACGACCTGTTGCTGTATGTGGCAGATCCAGTGGAGGGGATGGCGGAGGTCATGCAGATCCTAAGGGAGTTTGGGGACTTTTCGGGGTATAAACTCAACGTAGGGAAGAGTGAGCTCTTTGTGGTGCATTCAGGAGACCAGGGAAGAGGGATAGTCGAGCTACCGCTGAAGAGAGCGGAAAGGAGCTTTCGGTATCTAGGGATCCAAGTAGCTAGGAGTTGGGGGGCCCTGCACAAGCTCAATTTGACGCAGTTGGTGGAGCAGATGGAGGAGGATTTTAAAAGATGGGATATGCTGCAACTCTCGCTAGCGGGTAGGGTGCACTCGATCACAATGACGGTCCTCCCGAGGTTTCTCTTTGTGTTCCAGTGCCTTCCCATTATGATCCCCAAGGCCTTTTTCAAATGGGTAAGTAGGAGCATCATGGGTTTTGTGTGGTCGAATAAGACCCCGAGGGTGAAGAGAGTGTTTCTGGAGCGTAGCAGGGACGGGGGGGGGGGGGGGGCTGGCATTGCCGAATTTGTGCGGCTATTATTGGGCAGCCAATGTGGCGATGATCCGTAAGTGGTTAATAGAGGGAGAGGGGCAGCGTGGAAGAGGTTAGAGATGGCATCCTGTGTGGGCACAAGCCTGAGGGCACTGGTGACGGCACCGTTGCTGCTCTCGCCGACAAGGTACACCACGAGTCCGGTGGTGGCGGCGACGCTGAAGATCTGGGGGCAGTGGAGGCGACACAGGGGCGAGGTGGGAGCCTCGGTTTGGTCCCCGATTCGGGAGAACCATCGGTTCGTCCCGGGAAGGATGGATGGGGGGTTTCGGAGCTGGTATCGGGCAGGGATTAGAAGAATGGGGGACCTGTTCATCGATGGGATGTTTGCGAGCCTAGGGCTGGAGGAGAAGTTTGGGCTACCCCCGGGAAACGCTTTCAGGTACATGCAAGTGAGGGCGTTTGTGAGGCTGCAGGTGAGGGAATTCCCGCTAATCCCGGCACTTGGGATTCAAGACAGGGTGATTTCGGGTGTATGGGTTGGAGAAGGCAAAGTTTCGGTGATTTACCAGGAGCTAAAGGAGGAGGAGGAGGCCTTGGTGGTGGAGTTAAAGGGCAAGTGGGAGGAGGAGCTGAGGGAGGAGATAGATGAGGGTCTGTGGGCTGATGCCCTGAGCCGGGTTAATTCTTCCTCCTCTTGCGCCAGGCTCAGCCTAATACAGTTCAAAGTTACTCACAGAGCGCATATGACAGGGGCGAGGTTGAGTAGGTTCTTTGGAGTGGAGGACAGATGTGGGAGGTGCTCGGGAAGCCCGGCAAATCACGTCCATATGTTCTGGTCGTGCCCGGCACTGGATGGGTTTTGGAGGGGTTTTGGGAGGACTGTGTCCAAGGTGGTGAAAGCCCAGGTCAAGCCGAGCTGGGGGTTGGCACTATTTGCAGTAACGGATGAGCCGTGAGTGCAGGAGAAGAAAGAGGCCTGTATTCTAGCCTTTGCGTCCCTGGTAGCCCGGCGGAGCATTTTGCTATTATGGAAGGATGCAAAGCCCCCTAGTGTGGAAGATTGGATCAATGACATGGCAGGGTTCATCAAGCTGGAGAGGATAAAGTTTGCCTTGAGGGGGTCCGTGCAGGAGTTCCTCAGGCGGTGGCAACCGTTCCTAGACTATCTCGCGGAGCGTTGGGAGGAGGTCAGCAGCAGCAGCAGCCCAGGGCCGGGGGGGGGGGGGTCTTTTGGAGGGGCGTTTTGGTGGGTGGGGGGGATTTCCCTATTGGTGTTTTTAAATGTCATATGGGGGGTTATTGTATAGGGGGAAAATCCAATGTATAATTTTTGTATAATTTTTGATTGTTGTGTTCTTGTTTCTTTCTTTTTGTTGGGGGGGGTTGCTGAAAATCTGTTGAAAAATTTGAATAAATATATATATATTTTTAAAATAATAATTACTGAACTGCTCTTAATATTCCTCAATTGTAGGGCAGCACGGTGGCGCAATGGTTAGCACAGCTGCCTCACGGCGCTGCGGTTCCAGGTTCGATCCCGGCTCTGGGTCACTGTCTGTGTGGAGTTTGCACATTCTCCCCGTGTCTGCGTGGGTTTCACCCCCACAACCCAAAGATGCGCAGTGTAGGTGGATTGGCCACGCTCAAATTGCTCCTTAATTGGAAAAAATGAATTAGGTACTCCAAATTTATTTTAAAAAAACATTCCTCAGCTGTACAATCCTCCTCATTTGGAAATACAGACTTCAGATGGGTGGCCCTTTAATCAGCCCCCAGAGCAGTGAGCCACTCCACCCAGTAGCATTCAGAACCCTCCACAGCAACTTTGCTTCTTAGTTTCATTTTCTGACTGCGACATACTGACAGGTTCCAAGATGGTGGTCCTCAGATTCTACTACCAGACCAGCTTCAGCCTTCCCTAAGTGACTGCACAAATTCCTCTCATTGTCCTGGAGAAGCATAATGTTGCAGATTTCCCTCCCTCCAAAAACTCTAAGTTGATCCCATGGTAAATGAGGTTGATATCTCTGTTCCCCTGAGACATTTGAGGTGGATATTCCTGACTTTATCCCTCCACATTTGAGGCCTACTGTACCCCCCTCTCCATCTTGAGGTCTACTGTACCCCCCACCTCCCATTTAACCATTGAATGTCCATCTCCTACACTACCTGTTCCCGATCTATAGGCTGCAGATGCCTCCCCCGACAATGATTGTGTAATCTGTGTCCCAGTAAAGTGCCCAAAACTCCCAGACTAACATGCTGGAGTTAATGAGCTTGGGTACACCATGCTGGATACAACTGACACTGGACTGACATGCCCTTCCCTTCCCTGGATTGGGACAAGGACTGTCTGCAAACTCAGCTGTCTGAACTGAAGCTTCAAAACCCGGTTCTCTAACATTCTCCTTCCCTCACCCCTGCCACCAGTCACTCTTCTGTGTACACCCATTTCCAGTCATCACACGTCCCGCACACTCACCAAGTCAAGCCTTTGCCCTCCAGTTCCTTTTGTTGCCTTTGTCTTTCTCTCTCTCTCTCTCCCCCAGCCCCTTCTAACCACCACTACCAGCCCCTCTTGTTTGTGAAACCATCCTGAAATCGGTGCCTGCTCTGTCTGGCACGGAATCAGAGGAACTGAAAGTGCAGTGTGACACAAGCTTGCTTCAACACACTCCTGAGATGAGTGTCTTGTTGGAAATACAAAAAGAATTGTAAAAGGTAGAAGCCCCAGGATTGCCAGATATAATGTAACAGTTCTCTGGAAGGAATGGCTAAGAGGTCACAGACTTTGTATCGTTAATTCCCGATCAAACAATTCCAGTATTTTGTTTCCAATACTCTTCCCCCTAAAAAAAATCTTTCCTAACATTAATGGTCTTTGGATGAAAGGTATTTAATTTACTCATGTGCTCCATGGGTTCTTGTTACAAGTTGAGGATATTGTTTTCGATATTCTCTGAAATATTGTGGTGGTGGTAACTCCCATTAGTGATCTGACTGTCTTCCAGCTAAAGGCATGTCCTTACTGTCCACTCTCTAACTGTACAATAACAAACCTCATGGATGTACAATTGTATCACCTTATGGCTTGAATTGTGTGCTTCTGTGCTTCAATAATCTCTCTGAAGGTGGACCATTTGTTGAAATAAGGTCAGGTACAAATCATTAAGCTGTGTTCCTCCTGAACATAGGGAGCAAGAATTATGTTCAAATTCATTTTGCTCAATCAATTCAACCTGTATTTTCATAATTATAAAACAATTATTCTTGCTAATGTCTTGGAGGAGGCGGTGGTGTAGCGGTATTGTCACTGAACTACTAATCCCGAGACTCAGCGTAATGCGCTGGAGACCCAGGTTTGAATCCCACCACAGCATTCGGTGAAATTTGAATTTGACAAATCTGGAATTAAAAGTCTAATGATGACCGCTGCTGATTGTCATAAATACCCATCTGCTTCACTAATGCCCTTCAGGGAAGGAAATCTTCCACCCTTACCGGGTCTGCCCAACATAACTCCAGATCCACAGCAATGTAGTTGACTTTTAAATGCCCTCTGAAATGGCCTGGCAACTCAGTTCAAAGGCAATTAGGGATGCGCAATAAATGCTGGCCCAGCCAGGGACCCCCATTTCCGATCAGCGAATTTTTAATTATCTCACTTAAATCAGGTGTTGTGTATTATGAACTTTCAGTCAATACTTTAAAAATGGCCAAATCATGTGAGGTCCAGGCAGAATCCTAATCACAGCCATCCAGAAAATCCACAAATTCCACCTGGCTCATCTTTCTGTTTGAGAATGGACAAAAGAAACATTATAGCTTAATGTACTGTAGCCAGTTAAAATGGCTAACACCCGAGTTAAAATGGCTAACTCCCGATTTAAAATGGCGAACGGCAAAGGCTGATGGGAAAATCAGCCAACAGGACAAAAACGAGCAGCTGCAGGTTGACTGTGTATTCACCTCTGGGAAGGCCAGACAAGATCGATACCAGTAACCATCAGTATAACAAAACACCAGCCATCTGCATATTAATGAGCAATCCCCGGGAACAATGAGCAACATTTAGACATATAAAGCCAACCCAGACTCGTCGGCGCCAGCAGAAGCCTACACAAAGGGAGGGGAACGGCCACCTCAAGACCGCCCATCGATCAAGGAATCGCTCCAGCATTGGAGGAAATCGAACAAAGTGATTGGGACACAGTCCAATCACTTGGAACCAGGTACAGGATCCGCCCCGAAAGGCGGGAAGCCCCTGGGGACTATAAGAATCAAGCCCAAGTTCAAATCATTCTTCTTGGATAAACATATGGATGATAATGGCATAGTGTAGGTTGGATGGCTTTTGTTTCGGTGCAACATCGTGGGCCGAAGGGCCTGTACTGCGCTGTATTGTTCTATGTTCTATGTTCTTGACCGGGCCACTCAGCAACGTGAACCAACCCTTGACAGTGACCGGTCCAGCCACCGTAGATATCTAGTAAGTCTTACTTCAACGCTCGCTACGAGATAGGTGCTCCTAGTTACCAATCTGTACCAACTTCGAATCCCGCAGGCTCAGAACCCGAACGAACAGCCATTTGTTTCCCTGACCTGGTGGGCCAGTTCCAAGTTAAGTATTGGCCTGTTAGTCGTAGAAGTAGCTTAGACGTAGAATTTATACATGAGTAGTGATTACTGTGTATAATAAATGTGCTTTGATTTAAATCTTACTGAGCAGTGTATTGGATTATTGATCATTACTCGGACTTGAACCACGTGGCGGTATCAGAAAGATACCTGGCAACTCAAGAACAAAGGTGATAAAACAGAGCAATTAAACTAAGGCAAAAGTTAGCAACAGTACATTAGATGAATGTGAATGGATTCCCATTGACCTGCCACTGCCTATTGATGGTCTCCCATCCAGCCCGGGAGGTGTAATCAATACACACCACCCCTTTTTGGAAAAAGGAATTTGAACTCGTATAAGTTGTCACTTATATGTCAAAATGCCATTTTGTGGTCTGTGTTTAAGATAACAGCAAGAAGCTGCTTGGAGACAGAGATCCATCAGAAAGCCATCAAACCCAACTGCGAAAGAGGGAGGCAGCCAGATAAATTGGGGGAGTAAAGAATAAGGAGGGTAACATGGTCTTGAATCCAGGGGGGGTGAACGGAGTCTTTAAGGAGTTCTATAGTAAACTATACGAGTCGGATCCCCCGACGGGAGCGGAAGGGATGAGGCAATTTTTGGACCAGTTGAGGTTTCCAAAGGTGGAAGAGGACCTGGTGGAGGGGCTGGGGGCCCCGATTGAATTGGAGGAGATTGTCAAGGGTATAGAGGGCATGCAATCGGGTAAAGCCCGGGGCCGGACGGTTACCAGGTAGAATTCTATAAGAAATTTTCGGAAATATTGAGCCCACTCCTGATGAGGACCTTCAATGAGGCTAGAGAGAAAGGAACCCTCCCCCCAACAATGTCACAGGCATTGTTCTCACTCATTCTTAAACGAGGGAAGGACTCGGAACATTGCGGGTCACTCAGGCCGATTTCGCTTTTAAACGTGGATGCCAAATTGCTAGCTAAGATTCTGGCCACAAGAATTGAGGATTGCGTCCCAGGCGTGATAGAAGAAGGCCAGGCTGGGTTTGTTAAAGGCAGACAACTCAATACCAATGTCCGGAGACTTTTGAATATTATTATGATGCCCTCAGAGGGAGGGGAGGCGGAGGTGGTAACAGCGATGGACGCAGAGAAAGCCTTTGACCGGGTGGAATGGGAGTACCTGTGGGAAACGCTGGGGAGGTTCTGGTTTGGTGAGGGCTTTATTGGCTGGGTGAAATTGCTGTACCAGGTGCCTGTAGCAAGTGTATGTACAAACCGGCTGAGGTCGGGGTACTTCGAGCTTCACTGGGGAATGAGGCAGGGGTGTCCCCTATCCCCGTTACGATTTGCCCTAGCTATAGAACTGCTAGCTATGGCACTGAGAGCATCGAGGAACTGGCGGGGACTGGTTCGGCGGGGGCTGGAACATCGGGTCTCGCTATACGCGGATGATTTGCTCCTGTACATTTCTGACCCTGTGGAGGAGATGGGGGAAGTTCTGTGGATCCTGAGGGATTTTGGTAGTTTTTCAGGGTACAAACTGAACATGGGAAAGAGGGAGTTGTTTGTGATCCAGGCCAAGGGGCAGGAGGACAGACTGAAAGAGCTGCTGCTCAGGATGGTCGAGAAAAGTTTTCGTTACCTGGGTATACAGGTGGCCAGGAAATGGGATGCCCTGCACAGGTTCAACCTGTCCTAGTTGGTGGAGCAAATATAAGGGGACTTTAAAAGGTGGGACATGCTCCCGCTGTCACTGGCAGGGAGGGTGCAGACCGTGAAAATGACTGTCCTCCCCAGATTTTGGTTTGTCTTTCAATGCCTCCCCATCTTCATCCCTGAGCCTTTTTTAAGCGGATGAGTAGGATCATTTCGGGCTTTGTGTGGGCGAATAAGACCGTGCGAGTAAGGAGATCGCTGTTGGAGCGCAGTCTGGGGGGGGGGGGGGGTAGGTTGGCACTGCCTAACATTCGCAACTACCACTGGGCGGCCAATATAGCTATGATTAGGAAATGGGGGGGGGGGGGGGCGGCGTGGGAGCAGCTGCAGGCGGCGTCATGTAAAGGTACTAGTCTGGGAGCTTTGATAACGGCTTCTTTGCCGTTCTCTCCGACCCGTTACTCCACAGGTCCGGTGGTGGCGACACTGCGGATCTGGGGACAGTGGAGGAGGTACAAGAAGGTGGAGGGAGCAACGGTCTGGACCCCGATATGTAACAACCACAGGTTTGTCCCGGGTAGGATGGATGGTGGGATTCAGAGCTGGCAGAGGGCAGGCATCAGAAGGATGGGAGATCTGTTCATAGATGGAAGCATTCCCAGTTTGAAGGCGCGAGAGGACAAATTTTATCTGCCGCCAGGAAACGCCTTTAAATATCTGCAAGTACGAGCCTGCCTGAAAAAACAGGTAGTGGCCTTTCCGACGCTGCCGCCACTGAGGATATAGGACAGGGTGGTCGCCGGCACCTGGGCGGGGGAGGGGAAGGTGTCGGATATCTACCAGGAACTACAGGAGGCGGAGGAAACCCCGGTGGAGGAGCTCAAGGGCAAGTGGGAGGAGGAGCTAGGTGAGCAGGGTCTGTGGGCAGAGGTCCTGGGCAGGGTTAATTCCTCCTCATCATATTCCAGGCTCAGTTTAATTCAATTTAAGGTGGTCCACCGGGCACACATGACAGCAGCGAGAATGAGCAAGTCTTTGGGGGTAGAAGACAGTTATATGAGGTGCAAGGGCAGCCCTGCAAACTATGTCCACATGTTTTGGGCATGCCCGGAGCTTAGAGAGTTCAGGCAAGGGTTCGCGAGGGCAATGTCCAAGGTACTTAACACACGGGTGGTGCTGAGTCCAGAGATAGCGATCTTTGGAGTGTCTGAAGACCCGGGAGTTCAGGGGGCGAAAGAGGCCGGAGACGGATTTTATTAATGTGGAGGGACTAGTAGCCCCCGAGTGTAGAGACTCGGGTTAACGACATGGCTGGATTTCTCAGCCTCGGGAAAATAAAGTTTGCCTTAAGAGGGTCTACGCTAGGGTTCTCTCTCGGAGGTGGCAGCCGTTTGTCGACTTTCTCGGGGAAAATTAAAATGTCAGCAGCAGCAGCAATCCGTAAATTGGGACAATCACTGTGAGGGTAAGAAAATATAGACCCCACACAAACAAAACACACTGATCACAGATGTTAAGAAAACATAAATTTTATCTATGATAAAACAATTCTAACAGCTTTCCTGCGATTTAACTTTTTTGCAAGCTTTAATGGGGGCTGACCATTTGGCCTGTAGTTTTTGCACAATTGCATTTTTTAATTAGTGCAATTCTCCCAGTCATCATAACTGATGCTAAAGATTGTGGAATTGGATTTGTTTATTGTCACGTGTACCAAGGTACAGTGAAAAGTATTTTTCTGCACACAGTTCAGGCAGATCATTCCATACATGAAAAGAAAATACATAGGGAAAACATAAAATACACAATGTAAATACATAGACACAGGCATCGGGTGAAGCATACAGGAGTGTAGTACTACTCAGTAGAGATGATATGTGAAGAGGTCAGATCAGTCCATAAGAGGGCTGTTTAGGAGTCTGGTAACAGCGGGGAAGGAGCTGTTTTTGAATCCGTTAGTGGGTGTTCTCCGACTTTTGTATCTGCTACCTGATGGAAAAAGTTGGAAGAGTGAATAAGCCGGGTGGGAGGGGTCTTTGATTATGCTGCCCGCTATCCCAAGGCAGTGGGAGGTGTAGACAGATCAATGGATGGGAGGCGGGTTTGGGTGATGGACTGGGCAGTGTTCATGACTCTCTGTAGTTTCTTACAGTCTTGGGCCAAGCAGTTACCATTCCAGGCTGTGATGCAGCCAGATAGGATGCTTTCTGTGGTGCAGCTGTAAAAATTGGTAAGAGTCAATGTGGACATGCCAAATTTCCTTAGTTTCCTGAGGATGTATAGGTGCTGTTGTGCTTTCTTGGTTGTAGTGTCGATGTGGGTGAACCAGGACAGATTGTTGGTGATGTGCACATCGAGGAATTTGAAGCTGTCAACCATCTCCACCTTGGTACCATTGATGCAGACAGGGGTGTGTATGATACTTTGCTTCCCTTTTTATAAAAAATTTAGAGTACCCAATTATTATTTTTTCCAATTAAGGGGCAATTTAGCGTGGCCAATCCACCTAACCTGCACATCTTTGCGCTGTGGGGGTGAAACCCACGCAGACCTTGTGAGAATGTGAAAGCTCCCCAGTGACCCAGGACCGGGATTCGAACCCGGGTCCTCAGCGCCGCAGTCCCAGTGCTTTCCACTGCGCCACATGCCGCCATGATACTTTGCTTCCTGACGTCAATGACCAGCTCCTTAGTTTTGCAGACATTGAGGGAGAGATTGTTGTCATAACACAACTCCACTAGGTTCTCTATCTTCCTCTTGTATTCTGACTCATCGTTGTTCGAGATCCGACACACTACGGTCGTGTTGTCTGCAAACATAGATGGAGTTGGAGCCAGATTTTGCCACACAGTCGTGTATGTATATGGAGTATAGTAGGGGGCTAAGTAATCAGCCTTGCGGGTCCCTGCTATTGAAGATTATCATGGAGGAGGTGTTGTTATTTCTCCTTACTCATGTGGTCTATGGGTCCGAAAGTCAGTTGCAGAACAAGGAGCCAAGTCCTAGATTTTGGTGCTTTGATATGAGTTTGGTTGGGATTATGGTGTTCAAGGTGGAGCTGTAGTAGAAATAGGAGTTTGATGTAGGAGTCCTTGTTGTCGAGATGCTCCAGGGATGAGTGTAGGGCCAGGTGTCTGCAGTGGACCGGTTGCAACGGTATGCGAATTGCAGTGGATTGAGGCACTTTGAGAGTATGGAATTGATGTGTCTCATGACCTACCTCTCAAAGCATTTCATTACGATCGATGTCAAGGCCACCGGATGATAGTCATTGAAGCACATTGCCTGGTTCTTCTTTAGCACCGATATGATGGCGGTCTTCTTGAAGCAGGCGGGGACTTCAGAATGGAGTATGGAGAGGTTGAAGATGTCCGCGAATACATCTGCCAGCTGGTCCGCGCAGGATCTGAGTGCACTACCAGGGACTCCGTCTGGACCCGTCGCCTTCTGAGGCTTCACTTTCAAAAAGGCCAATCGGACTTTGGAAGCTGTGACAGTGGGTATGGGTGTGTTCGGGGCTGCTGGGGCAGTTGACAGCAGTTTGAAGGTTTCCTGCTCAAACCGAGCATTAAATGCATTGCGTCAATGGGGAGGGGTGTGCTGCTGCCGGTGATTCTGCTCGGCTTCGCTTTGTAGCCCGTCATGTTGTTTAAGCCAAGGGTTTTCAAACTCAGGGTCACAACCCGCAGGTGGGTCGCGGGAAGGTGACAGGAGGGTCGTGGAGCGATCAGTTGTGGCGTTCCCGATCGCGGGAAGAAGTTCCCAATTGCAGTCCCCGATTGGTTGCGGTGTTTGAGGGGGCGGGCGGCGTGAGGCTAGGCTGTGTGCTGGTCACCGTGTGCAGAGTTTTGGGTGGTGGTGGGGGGGGGGTGAATTGGTTGACAGGCATCCACGTGGAAGCAATGCTAACAGTGGCGGCCTCAGCTTGGAGCTCTGCTCTGGTGCTCAGCCTTTGCGCGCTGCTCGGCTCGTCCCCCGCCACCGATCGGCAGTATGCAGCCTGCGGCTACTTGGTCAATCCGTCCAACGGCCAGCACAACGTCCATTTGCACTCCCACGGTAAGTACTGGTCGGGAAGTGGTCTGTGACTGAGGTGGGTACAGTGAGACAAAGCCAGGCCAGGTTTCTCAAAATACTGATTAACCGAGGCCAGTCAATAGGGCTGCAATATGTGAACACTGAAAGAAACCTGAAGTCATCACTTTTGTCGCCACTCTCTGGAAACCAGGAAGTCAGAGCTTTAGGTGAGAATGGTGCAGAAGGTGACTTGGATGTTTGGATAGTGCAATGCAGTGGAATCAGTGAGAAATAGTGTGACATTGCGTGTGTTTGGCAAGTTACTTCATCTCCTCTGAAGTCGTAGTTTGTAAAGTAAGATTGTACTTGGTTACATTTCTAAAGAAATGGGAATATATTTAAAACAAAGTTTGTGTCTAAATGTAAGGCTGCACATGTTTAGCTGAAGTTAATTTAATTTTTAACAGTAAAAAGTCCTAAATTTGGAAAAATTAGGTATTAGAAATAAAGTTTCAAAGTCAAAAAAATAATGCCGGCCGGGACCGGTCATTAAATATGAACGATGAGTCTTCCCGCCAGAGGCAGTGGCAGAGAGAAGGTCATGCACCCAACACATCAATACTTTGGGCGCAACTTCATAGAGGTGAGATTACTCCATTTTGTAGCTGCCAGTAAGCAAGCAAGAGGACTGTGTGAAGAACTGAAGATGGTTCATTTTGTAATAAGGTAGAGACGGCCAGGGATACAAACAGAACAAGATCTCACAACTAAATCTGCTGGAGAGAGCTTCTCAGAAGAGTCCATGGTAGGACAAGGCAGTGCTGGTGTGAGCTGTGTCCCGAGCTCCATGGTCTCTGGTGAACAAACAATAAAGAAGAAACTGAAATCAGCAACAAAGCAGTGTGAAGATGATTTTTTGAGGTACAGCGCTAATTGTGCCAATGCGAATCAGGATGCAAAGCCCATGTGTGTTATATGCAGGGAAGTGCTGAAAAATGAAGTTTAAAACCCTCAAATCTTCAAAGGCATTTGAAGACTAAGCATGGCGAGTACAAGGACAAACCTCTTGACTTTTTTCAAAGCATGCAGCAAGAACTTAAATCGACAGCTGAAGTCATAGCTGAAATGTAACATTGAATGACGAAGCAAGAGATATCGTGAGGACCAAGCAGGCCCATCTGCCACATTAAGGTAAGCAATAATGGTATGCCGCGAAGGTCGGCCGGTATGGGTCGCTAACGTCAGCTGGCATGTCTCGCGAACGTCGGCCAGCAGGGGTCCCGAAGGTCCGAGGTTGGTAAAAGTGGGTCCCAGGAAAAAAAGTTTGAAAAACACTGGTTTAAGCCATGCAACAATCAACTTGAGTCCATGACATTAGTCTGTGACTCTAGCTTGGTCTGATATTGTCTCTTGGCATCCCTGATGACTTTGCGGATGTTGTACCTGGATTCCTTATATAGATCAGGGTTGCCTGACTAGGACACCTCAGACCTGGCCTTCAGTAGGGAGTCAATCCCCTGATTAAGCCATGGTTTCCGGTTGGGAAACGTATGTACTAATTTCTTTGGCACGCAGTCTTCTACACATTTGCTGATAAAGTCTGTGACGCCGGTGGCATACTCGTTTAGGTTGGTCGCTGAGTTCTTAAATAGGACCATTCCACTGACCACAAGCAGTCAAGTAAGAGCTCTTCTGTTGCCTCGGGCCAGCACTGCACAACCTTCTTAACCGGATTCTCCCGCTTAAGTTCCTGCTTCTATGCTGGGAAGAGTACCATCCTTTGGTCCGATTTTCCGAAGTGCGGTCGGGGGATGGATCTGTAGGCGCCCTTGATTTTTGTGCAGCAGTGGTGGAGAGTGTTGGTGCCACTGATGGGACAGGAGATGTGTTGGTGGAATTTTGGTAGTACACTCTTGAGGTTGGCCTGGTTGAAGTCCCCATGATCAACAAGGCCTCTGGGTGTTCTGTTTCATTGTTATTTATAGCTGTGTAATTTCATCCAGTGCCTTCTACACTTCCTTCACTTCACAATTTTAAGCGCAAGTTACGTTCAGCTCCATTTGATTTTCAACAATCTTTTGCACTAGTTCGAGAATCATTACATGAGAAGCTGACCCCTCCCTGCCCCACCCCCCTCCATCTCCACAACAAAAGTGGGCAGAAAATATGAATTAGTCAGCTTTGAGAGTTTCCACTAATCCAACTCCTTTGTAAACCTAATTGAGGAGGTTTCAAAATTAATATGGAACTTTTGGGCTCAAGGGCGCTAACAGCCACTCACTTTTCAAAAGGATT
Source organism: Scyliorhinus torazame (assembly GCF_047496885.1). Taxonomy (NCBI): domain Eukaryota; kingdom Metazoa; phylum Chordata; class Chondrichthyes; order Carcharhiniformes; family Scyliorhinidae; genus Scyliorhinus; species Scyliorhinus torazame. The sequence goes on from NC_092720.1 coordinate 72,277,744, forward strand.
TTATTAAGGAATTGACTACAGCACCCCAATCGGTCCAGAAAATAGTTTTGCATATTTAAAAAAGTCATTTTTAGTCATTTAACATCTGCTTACTCACAGATGGTTGATTGATTATTATAGTTTTAAAGGCTTTTTTTTTTAGATGAGCAATTTCCTGCTGTATTCATCAAACTTTGTCAAATTACCACTTTGCAATAATATATAGCAAGGAATATATTTTAAGAATTTAGAAAAATAATCACATTTTGAAACATTGTCCGACAGTGCTGGTTCATGGCAGATTTCATGTTCAGTTAAATGCAAATAAGTTTGAGCAGAAGCTCAGGGGAAAAACATTTTGCAAAACGGGTGCAATTTTGGGCACAATTTGCATTGGGATCGACAGTTGTGATCAAAGTGGAAACCTCTAGCCCAATGCTGGTGTCTGTTTTTTTTCAAAAATCGCTCTCTGTTGCTGGCCGAATGGTAGTTAATATGAGATGATTACAATTGCTGAGACAGTGTTTCAAATACTGTATTATTCACATCAAGGAGCAAAACAACATTCGTGGCATTTGTTTCCTTAAAATTCATACTTGTGACAATAAAAGGTTATTATTATTATTAAATATACCATGCTTTAAAATGATTAATTAACATCTTCCAGAGCAGTTGATCATGTGGGTAGATAAAAATATCAATAACTCAATTCACAACATTGCTGTTAGATCATCTAAGCTACAGAAAAATGAAACAAAACTATTTAATAATTCTGCACTTCAACACAATACAGAATGGAGGGTACAGGATTGTAATTACAGCAGTCTAACTTGGGAACTAATGGTTAAAAAGTAGGAATTAGAAATCTGGCACCGCCATTTGGTTAAGAATTGAAACTGCACCACAAGTTAGTTTGAGTTTGAAAAACGACCATTGAATTTTAAAATTACTTTCTTTTATTTCAGCTGTTTAAAATATTTGTCCCACCTAATGTCAATGAGCTATGTCAAATAAGTATTTTTACACAACAAAGTAAGCACTTTTTCGAGAAATTTCTCTAGTTCCGCTGCCCAAACTAGTTTTATGTGGAAATGAAAGTGAATTCCCCAGAATTGTTTATTCGCCCTGAAAGAGGAAAAGGCAACATAACAATTCGAAAGCAGAAAAAACAATTTAATGTTTTTAATACTGATTATACCAATGTAATACAAACACTTCTGATTGTATAATAAAAATATTACTTTTTGCATAATAAAAAGATAATTCATATTCACATTGGTTCTATTTTCTTGCTCCTATTTTGTGTTAACCGATTAAACAACCTGAGGAATACATTAAAGGGGCAGCCCTTAAAGGGATATTGCCTTAAACCAAAACAAATCAAAAAGGAAACTTAAAGCTTCAAACCATGATGTGATTAAGGAGGACAATAAAGAAGCCAATCCCTGCGGTGCCCCCAATCTATTTCCTTACTCATGGCTCTGCAGCAGTAGATGATAATTGTCAATTATCCTTCCACCTTTGGGTCAGGGGTCGACTGAACACAGACAGGTTTGCCCCCTTTAATGGACGGTTTGTCTTATTGATGCACCAATCTTGTAGATGACTGCAGCTGCCCAAAATTAAACAAAGATTAAGACTGTTATTTATAATAATGATGTATTTAAGTTCAATCATTATAAATATGAAAGTCAATGAAGTAAAAATGTAATTGATGCATTTACTATAATGTTTATTCAATTGTAATTTATAACAGAGAAAGCATCGTAATATTGAAATCATAGTGTTAAGTGGCCATGAGCTAACATTTTCCAACTATAAACAAGAGTGCAGGTTCAATAGGCCAAATGTCCCACCTCTGTGCTGTAACCATTCTGTGTTGCGTCAAAGAGTGCTACCTACAGGTGATTTGGAAAAACTGCATCCAGACAAATTATCTCATAGGCCCAAATATTTTTTCAGCTGTTGCCATTTCCCTTCCTGCCACTCTCAATACTCTGACTGCCCCACAGCTATTTCATGCTCACATGAGCATCAATTGACTGCAGGTGGGACTTCTGCCCCTCACGCGAGGCCAATCAGCTTGGCTGGCAACTCTCCAGTCCCTGCAGCAACAAGAGCTGCAGTGGACAGAAGAGGAAGTTCAGAAAGAAGCATGGGTTGAAATCCTCGGACGGAACGGCAAGCTAAGTTGATGGGATCCCAGGGCAGGGAGGGTATGGAAAGCCGGGGGGGGGGGGGGGTTGGACGAATAGGGTGCTGGAGGAGAGGCTGGTGCAAGGGTGATGGAGGTCCAGCAGCCACCGGATCCAAAGTTTGAAGTCAGGCGGGGGCTTCTGATGGAGGCGAAATTTGTGCCATAAGCTTTAGGCCTTCATTCTTGGGGTGCTAAATTGAGCAACAGTGCTAGAAGTGCCTGTTCAGCTTCAAAAAGGGTGCAAATACTGCGAGTTGCATTGGTTGTCATTTTAGTGAGGGCATTAGCATGCTTATGGGGAATGTCCATTGGAACTATGCAGAGCAGGAAGATTGTGGAATCAGCTGTTGGGTAATGCTGATTTGAGGCCAGCACTGCTACTTTGGAACTCACTCTGGCTAGTCATCTCTTAAATACCCACAGTTGAATGCATTCAGCAGCAAGAACGACACCCAGCAGTTCTATATAAAGGGATAATCAACTATTTTCTGGTTACTTTCAAATGGATTTCCAGCAATCTGTCCTCCCACAGATTACTGGGATTGCTGAGGTTCTGCCTGGGGGTAAGTGTGGCTCCATTGAAGGATAAAACTGCTGCCCTTTCTCAGGATGGCGGTATTCATACTCTCACCATTGCCACTCTTGTCAGTGTCATTACTGTACTGTACTAGGGGAGGCAGTGGTGCAGTCGTATTGTCACTGCACTAGAAATCCAGGGTGATGCTCTGGGGACCTGTGTTCGATTTCCACCAGGGCAGTTGGTGGATTTTGAATTCATTAGAAGTCGGGAATCAAAAGTCTAATGGCCATTGTCGATTGTTGTAAAATAAATCTGGTTCACTAATGTCCTTTAGGGAAGGAAATCAGCCGTCCTTACCTGGTCTGGCCTGCATGTGACTCTAGACCCACAGCAATGTGGTTGACTCTTAAATACCCTCAAGGATGGACAACTTCACCCCCCCCCCCCTTCCCCATCCACTGGAAGTAAGCAGTTTTATACCAACCATGTTGCAGCGCCTGTTGTATCACTGTATAGAACACTAGGTCAGGTAAACGTACATGGAAGACAACAATAAGGAAATGTGCAAGAAAAAAAAATAGCTATGCAATATGGTATGGTTTGACTTATAAACTTGGTTCGGAATGTTAAGAACTTAAGAGAAAGGAGCAGGAGTAGACCTGTCAAGCCTGCTCCGCCATTCAAAGGTTTTTGGGTTGATCTATTGCTTTAACTTCACTTTCCCACTCATTCCCCATATCTCTTGCTGCTTTTTTAAATCCCTAAAGTGCAGGAGGGTGGCATGTGGTGCAGTGGATAGCACTGGGACTGCGGCGCTGAGGACCCGGGTTTGAATCCCGGCCCTGGGATATCACTCCTGTTTTCTGTTTCCTCCCCGCCCTCACCCCAAGAGGTCCGCCCAATAACCGCCGGGAGCAGGAGAAAACTGTAAGTGTGTCGCCGGACCTGCGGCCCCTCACCATGGCAGACCAGAGGGCCCTGGATGTGGTCGGCAACCCGGAGGAAAGGGAGGTCGCCGGGGTGGAGGTCAGTCGTGGGCAAGGAAGTGAGACCCTGCTGAGTTGCGGTTCTCTGTGACACGTGTGTCAACGCCTCACCCCCACCACCACCCTCAGTCTCATCCTCATCCATACCCCCCCCCCCCCCCCCCCCCCCCAGCCCGTGATCTAATCATGTGTCCTGACTTGTGTCTTGCAGGACCTGCTGGTGATGGGGCGGGTCCATCCAGTGTATCCCGCCCCCAGCCAGTGCCACAGTCGAAGGCCCCCCTGTCCCGTCAGCTGAGCAGTGATGAGCAGAGCAGCCCAGACAACAGCCCTTGACCCGAGCCTCGGGACATCCCGGAGCTCGAATCCGAGGATGACACGTATTTCCCATCACAGCTGTGTGATACTTATGCCTCTGAGTCAGAAGGTTATGGGTTCAAACCCGCTCAAAAGACTTTGGTACATGTCTGAGGCTGCCATTTCACTGCACTATTGAGGAAGTATTGTACTGTTGATGGTACTCTCTTTTTGATAAAATGTTAAACAAAGCCTCTTGCCCTCATTACACTACTCAAAGAGCAGGTAAGTTCTCGTGGGACCCTGGCCAATATTTATTACTCAACCAAAATCACTAAAACGGATTATAATGTGATTTATCTTGACGTGCCCACGCTCTGAAATGAGGCTGGTAATACCTACCATGTAATAAGGCTATAAATAAAAGAGGTAATTTATCCAATCAAGATTGTCAGTAAAAAAAAAAAGGCTTGTATTGTTATGTTACATAGCTAGATGTATCTGGTTGTTTATATCAAACATTTTACATAGATGACTACTTTTACATGTCTGATACTTTCCATAACATCTTGCCCAAATCTGCATGCTAAATGGCTGACCAGAATATTGCATTGCTCAGGCAGGCCCTGCCTGAGCGGGAAGCGTTTGAAAATACACGAGACGATGTAGGATGTTTGTCCCAAAGTAATCGCGCACTCGTGCGATATTTCAGTTGTGTGAGCGTTCGAAGCACGTCTGCTGACAACCAAGCAGACAATTTAGCCCATTAAGTGGCTAATTGAAAGCGAGTTCACATTGCCCGTCTGCTTTTCAGGTTGGCAGGCGGGCTGATTGGCCAGATGGCCTTTACCTTTTAGCTGAAACCTCCATCCAGGACGAACTGCCTGAGCCGAACTAACATTTTAGAAAGTGTTTTGGTACTGAGGTTGAGCGTGAATCTGCGGCCTAGATACTGTTTGCGGCGTGTTTCCATCGCAATTTACAGTGAGTCTGTAACTCCCTGAGACAGATCCATAATGGCTGTGCCATGAGAGAACACAATAGAAGCGCCAGAAACACCCTCCATTTTCCCCAGCGCCTGCCCTCTTTCCCCACCCCCACCCCAGTAGCGCTGAGCTTTTCTCAGCATGCACACTGCCTGTTGACCGGCCAGCATGAAATCACGTTCAGGGGCCTATCATGGCCGGAAAGCGCGGTTCGTGCCTGCTTCTGGGTCCGCCAATTGTGCGCATTTGATGAGTGGAAACTTCAGACTATTGACTCTTTTGATATGTTGTCTTTCAAAGGGGAAGTTGACTCTTTTGATATGTTGTCTTTCAAAGGGGAAGTTTTTAAAAATAAATTTAGAGTGCCCAATTAAGGGGCAATTTAGTGCGGCGAATCCACCTACCTTGCACATCTTTGGGTTGTGGGGGTGAAACCTGCATGCATTAACACACTTCCGAATCTTGGAGGTTTGATCAGTATCGTTCTTACATTTGTGGTTTTTCAGTTTCAAATTGGATTCCAATTCAAATTTGGGTTCTGTCGGAGTGACTAGGCCACTTCTAGGTCGAGTCATGTCAGATGTCGCCAGTAAATGTTGCTCTCTTTGGTTGTTTCTAAATATGGCAGTCAATATGGTCGCCTTCCTTAATTCTAATTACGTTTGCTTTAGAGTCGCCAGGTATCTTTCGATACCGCCACAAGGTTCAAACCCGAATACTGATCAAAGAGTCGGTACACCAGTTAGTTAGTTCAAAGTCAATACTATTTATTTACATACACAGCAATACCTACTCATGCATGAAAAACTACAGACTAAATTAGCGCGACTGCTAAAGCCTATACTTAGCTTCGGGTGCCCACTCAGTCAGAGGAACAATGACCGTTGTTCGGTTCTGAGGCTGCTGGGGTAGAAGTGGTGAAGGGGAACAGCTAAGGTTGTCCGTCTGGTAGTGAGCGTTGACCTTGGACTTACTTGCTTCTGGTGTAGCTGGTGGAAGGGTCTCTCCGCTTTGAGAGCCGATTCCAAGAGAGCGATTCTCTCTTGTGGCCTTTTTCTTATACCTGAAGGGCGCGCTTTTGGGCGGGCCTTGAACTTGGCCCCAATCAATTGGGCCATATCTTGATCACTTGTATTGATCTTGGCCAATAAAGGGGTGGGTGCCCTGATGGCTGGACGTGTCCTAGGTGGCCGTTGGCCTGGCTTTGTTTGTGCTTTCGGTTTGGGGAACTGGCGCTGTGAGGCCAGGAGCCAGATCGGTTACTTGAGTATCTCCCTTTGTTCCCGGAGATGGGCCATCAATATGCTAATGGACCTACAATTTCGGTCTCGTCTGGGAGCTGTTTCTCCAATATGCAGACAGGCTCTGTGCCTGTTTGCTTTATTAACATTGTCCATTTTTCCCTGCAATCTTTGCAAATGTCCATTTTGTATTCTGGACTACCCTCCCTCCTTGTGATCCTCAACGCGAAGCGTGAAGGATCACATGACTGCATCTTCTTCGTTCTCCTCCTAAGTCGGGCACTCATAAGCACTGACAGGCTCTACACTACTCTGTCCTATGAATTGCAACTTTTACCTAAATTATTTTATGTACATAAATCATTATAAAATTCTACAGGGCGCTATGACATTCAGGCATGCATTACAAAATTTAAAAACTGTAACCTCTAACTGTCCTTAAATATGATGTGGAGATGCCGGCGTTGGACTGGGGTGAGCACAGTACGAGGAAGGAGCAGCGCTCCGAAAGCTAGTGACATCGAAACAAACCTGTTGGACTTTAACCTGGTGTTGTAAGACTTCGTACTGTGTCCTTAAATAAACTAACTTCAATTAATCAAAATAATTTACAACATTTTAAACTGTACAATAGCAGCAACACAGGTCTCTCTGGCTTGGCAGTCAAGCACAGAGTTTTACATTTCTTCATTCAAACGATACGAACACACACAAAAACGCGGATGTACTTTAATTCACTTAAAGGGGTTGGGAGGTTTGTTGAAGTCCGAAAATAGGGGATCTGATGGTGTATACCGGGGTGCGGGAGGCTTTCCTTCGACATTTCCTGAGTCTATGGGTCTGAACGATACTGTAGAGTATCACCAGTACTAACAGTGCTTCCACAATGTAGGACAGGGAATACCAGGGGATGAACTTGTCACACCAGGTTGGTGTATCGGTAACTATCTCAGGGTTTAGTGTATGGCAGGGGTGGGAAACATTCACGGCCTGTGTGGTAGGGATCAGAGGGGTAGCGTCTGCACGCAACTGGAGGGATCCCGCTAAGATCCAACTGAAGAGCATGATGGTTGTCTTCATCTTTCCTTCTTTCTGTCTTCTTCTTTTCTTCTTCTGAGGTTCCTGAGGTTCCCGAGTTCTATGGACACAAGCATAATTTCTGTTATTATCTTGTTTAAGATCTCGTCTGTCTCTCTGTTTGTCCTTTATTGCCAAATACCCATTATAATGGTCACCATCTGTGATTCCCTCATTTTTTTAAAAACAAAATATTTGGGACAAGACATCCGAGAAAAATACTGACACAGTGCGAGCTGCCTCGCAGCCTATGTGATCTACCATCTAGTGTTTGAGGTTGTAAATAGCATCTGGAAGCAACCTAAGGATTGCCATAAAGAAACAAAAGAGTTTTGAACTTAAAGTGCCAAATGGGGTGCGTATGGACCGCGGCGGGTAAGACTGGGTGGAGTCCCCGGGTAGGACGGTGACCAGTGCCGTATGTACTCTACCCGAGTGTAGCTGACCAGAGGGGGCTCCTCAGGCAGGGCGGGGACCAGTGCCGTTTCTCCACTGCCTGAGCGACCGGCAAGAACAGTAAGAATTTGTGGTCGTCGTGGGGGCTGCCTCTTATGATTACCTTCGAATCAGAAGAGTAGCTATGATTGGTTGTCCGCGGACAAACTAGTTCCATTAACTGCCAGTGGGCGTTAAAAGAGTGGTGGCATGGGGCCATGAAAACTTTAAATGAACAAACAACATTTAACATTCACAATAACGAACAAACATACATTACAAACATGTTGCAGGTTCCATCAGAAAGGACACCATAACTCTCCATCGGTTCCTTTTTACCATCATCTGGACACCTCATTGCTCAATAGCGAACAGAGTCGCAAAGGGATTCGTTTGGTGGGAGTCAGACTCTATGTCATCACCTTCTCCCGGCTGCCATACTCTTGACTGGAGTAGGTTTGCTAAAGCTGCTTGGGGCAAATTGGGGTCCATCTCATCATTCCGGATGAACCTGAACGAATTTTCTCGGTGCCAGAATCTTGTGTCGAGGTTGGAGCTGCTAGGGTTCAATCCATAATCGTCGGGTGGTGGGTCTGGGTCAGGGGCTTTAATGTATGTTATCTCGAAGGGGTCGCTGGAATCATGTTCGGAATCGCTGGGAGTGGGGCCTGGTGCACGGGTGTAATCGTAGCGTGGTGTGCTGGGGCTGTCGCTGTCGCTGCTGGTTGAAGGAAGGGAGAGGCAGAATCGTGCCTCTGGGGGTGGAGTCGAAGTTGTGTCTGAGGATGGGCTGGACAGGTTGAGGGAGGGTAGGAATACGTCGTTCGTGGGTGGGGCGTGCTCATCTGCTGCTGCAAGCAAGATGTGGTGTGAATGGTTGTTCTGCGAGCCATAGGCCTTAAGCTGGTTTATGTGAAACCACGCAGACTTGCCATTCGGATAGGTGATCTTATACACAGAGGGGCTGACTTTATCTGAGATGGAGTAGGGTCCGGTAAATTTTGGGGAAAGGAATGTACTGGGGTTGTATACGGATAGCATCACTTGCTGCCCTACTACAAACTCGATGGCGTGTACTGTCTTATCAAAGCAAACTTTGCTTTGTTTCTTGCGGGTTCCAAGCCTAACGGCTGCTGCAAGCTGGGCGGCCTTCACATTCTCAATAACTTGTTGTATTGCTTTCTCATGCATGAGGGTGGTGACTGTGGGGCTGGCCAAATCCAGTCCTAATAAATATTCTGTGCCTTTCATGGGGTGTCCGGCCATGAGGGTGTGGGGGGTATAATCCTGTTGACGTGGATACTGTGTTTCGAATGGACGTTAATGCAAATGGGAGAACTGTGTCCCAAGTGCTGTTGTGCTGTTTCACCATTTTTCTGAGGGTGGCTTTTAGAGTTCTGTTCATCCTTTCTATGATGCCACTTGATTGGGGGTGGTATGCTATATGGAACTTTTGCTTTATTCCGAAAATTGTGAGGACGTTTTTCATCACTCGTCCTGTAAAATGGGAGCCTTGATCGGACTCTATACTGCGTGGGAGGCCCCATTTTGTAAAAATGTGCTGGGTTAGGATTTTAGCTATAGTTTTGGCAGTGTTTGTTCTGGATGGAAAAGCTTCCCCCCATTTTGTGAAGGTGTCGATGACCACCAACACATACTTAAAACCATTTCTGCAGGGGGGTAGGGGTCCTATATAGTCAATTTGCAAATTCGGCCAGGATCCCATTAACGGGGCAGGTGTGACTTAGCTGAGCCTTTCTTGCATATCTGTCCGGATTGTTGTAGGCACAGATTAAGCAATTCTCAATGTAATGTGTAACATTGGCTTTTAAATCAGGCCACCAGCAGAGGGGTCTGAGGTGGGCTAGGGTGGGTTCAATGCCCTGGTGTCCATGATTGTCATGGAACTGACAAATAATTTGGTTCCTGTCCTGGCTGGGGACTACATAAATGCCGTCTTTTAAAATCACACCGTCATGTGTGGTTATCGCGTTTTTAAACTTATAATAAGGGGCTGGCAAGTTGCCTTTTAAAACTTCCCTCAGCTTCTCATCTTCCTTTTGAGCCTTTGCCAAATCTTGAATGTTGGTCTGTGAGACCTGAACCACGTGTACTGGGGTGCTTAAGGGGGGGTTCCAAAAGTGATCATGTCTGGAATCTGCCTTTGCTAGGGCGTCTGCCTTAACATTACCGGGGGGGGAGGAACGATGATGACTGCGAACTTTGATGATTCCATATTTCCTATCTTTGGCCATTTTCAGAATATGTTGGAGTAATGGGGCTGAGGGTAGGGGCTTTCCGTCTGCGGAAACAAATTCTCTATTTTCCCACAGGGTTAGGAATTCTGTTAAACTGTTGCAGACATATAAACTGTCCGAATATATGTCGGCTAGGGTTGGAAACGAGTCGGGGTGATCTACAATATAAGCTATGGCTGCCAGTTCTGCTGCCTGTGAGCCTAGATGTCCTGGCAATTTTAACAAAATCTCTTCTATGTAGCGTCCCTGCGCGTCCTCTACATAAATGCTGCAATCGGTGATTCTTTTCCCATTTGAAACTGTGGATTAGCCATCCACATAAATTCTAAGGGCTGCGCATGTGTCTGTGGGCTGGGGTCTCTGGGGTGTAGTACCTGTTTTCCTGGGGGCTGACTTTAGTATAAAGGGTCTTGTATTATGCTTTGTGGTGATGATCTCACACTCATGTGGGGTACCTGCATATTGCAAATTGTCGGCTAGTAAAGTGTGGATCTTGGTTCTCTTAACTGTAATGTCCTGTCCCTGTAAAAGAAGGGTCCAACGGACGGCGCGGATCTGGCTGACTGTGCCATCCTTAAGTCTACCATCTAGTAATAGTTGTGTTGGGGTGTGTTCAATGAGAATGGTGATGGGGTTGAGTCCTGTAATGTAGGCAAAGTATTGTACTGCCCAAAAAACTGTGAGCAGGTGCCGTTCGCAAGCAGAAAATCCTTGCTCGACTGGATCTAATACGCGTGAGGTGTATGCCACAGAGCCTAATCGATCACGTTGTTCTTGGAGGAGCATGGCCGAAAGGGTTCGGTCGGTAGTTGCAACCTCAATTGCGTACGGGGAAAGTAGATCTGGGACCTGTAACGCAGGGGCTGTGCTGAGGGCTCTTTTTAAAGCATCCACGGCATCCGTGTGCTGTGAAAGCCATTCCCAAGGTGCTCGTTTCTTGAGAAGTTCGGATAGGGGCGCTGCTTTTGTGGCGAAACCGTCGATATGGTTTCTGCAGTAGCCAACCAGGCCTAGAAATGACCGGAGGGCTTAGACATTATGGGGCACGGGTAATTTGATGATCGAGTCGATTCTTTTCTGCTCGATCTCACGTTTGTCATGTGTGATTACTGTCCCTAAGTAAATCACTTTTTCCTGTACAATCTGGGCCTTCTTGGGGTTTACTTTACAGCCAATTTTTTGTCGGAGTCCTCATAATTCGTCGAGAAGCGAAATGTGCTCTCCCTTTGTGTCTGTCTGTAGTAGCAGATCATCTACATATTGGACCAGACAATCGGGTCGGGAAAATTTTGCTAATCCATTTGCCAGCTGTCGGTGGAAAATGGAGGGGGAGTTGTGGAACGCACTTCCACGTATATTGCTGTCCCTGGAATGTGAATGCGAATTTATATTGGCACGCTTTATCCAATGGAATCGACCAAAAGCTGTTGCTAATGTCCAAAACCGAAAAAAAATTTTGACTGTAGTCCCCGCTTGTGCATGGTCTCGGGACTCGTGGCTACTGTGGGGGCTGCTACTGGGGTTACTTTGTTCATTTCCCGGCAATCAATGGTCAGTCGTCATGATCCATCGGGTTTCCTGACGGGCCAAATTGGCGCGTTATTCGTAGAGGCTACTGATTGGAGTACGCCTTGATCAAGCAAACTCTATATTACCTTTGAGATTTCTCCCTCTGCTTCTTGGGGAAAACCGTACTGCTTTTGGGGTCTGGGGTCGGAACCTGTAATATTCACTAAGCCAGCGATCTTGCCACAGTCGTGCTTGTGCTGTGCAAATGCTGCTTTGTGTTGCTGCAGGACTTCCCTAACCTGTTTGTCCTGATTAATGGCTCCAGGGCCGAACCAGAAGTCTCCTACTGCGCTGATCCTATTTTCATACTCTCCAACTGTGAGCGTGGGGGGGCTCGTGCTGCCTTTGCCATTCTCCACACACATTTATTTACTGGATCAAATGAGAGGTTGTGGGAGCTTATGAAGTCAATTCCTAACATGTGTTCGGCTGTCTGGGGTAGATGGACCAGAACTAGGGGGTGTTTTGTTTTAATGTTCCCTATCTGGATTGCTACAGGGGCTGTGATGTGTCCCTGCTGTAAATGACCTGTAAAACCGCTGACTGTAATGGTGTCTGTCGTGGGCCACGTGTCTCGCTGAAACAGCGTGGAGGAATTGAGCGTGGTGCGGGACCCTCCTGTGTCCCAGAGGAATTCTACGGGGTGACCCCAGACTGAGCCTGCCACTACCGGTCTACCGGACTTGTCCCAAAGGGTGTCGCAGACCCAAGTTGGGGAGCCCGAACACCGTCAGTCGGTGCCGTTCATATCTGCTTTCTCAGAACGGGCGCTAACGCTGTGGATTGGCTTTGCCCTATTCTTATTTAGGATGCCTGGCTGTTGGTTTCTCTGCTGCTTCTGGGGCGCATTGCACTCTCGTGAATAGTGTCCTAATTGTCCACAATTATAACACTCCTGGGATTTGGTTTGCTGTGGGTTGTTCCCTTTCTCATTTACCCATGCGGGGTTCTGGTGCGTCCTAACTGGATGCATGTCTGCCTGTTCTTCCTCGGTTTTAACAAATGCGGTTTTGCCTTGGATGGACTGTTCCCAAGAGCGGGACAATCTTTTCAAAACCCATTTCTCGTTGTGGGCCTCGTCTGAGGGGTCGTAATTTGCGCAAGCTCTCTGTCCTGCCTCTGTCACATGAGAGACTAGGATGCAAGTCCATTAGTCTATATTATCTGGGGACAAATGGGCACGGGCTAACTCTCCGAATACTGCTGTGAAATTTATTCACAAGCGTCCTGCAAACGCTGTGGAGTGCTCTGTTTTCTTTTGCCTACACTTGTTTATGCCTTCTACGGGGTCTCCTTTGTTATAGCCAATCGCATCTAGGATTTCACGGTCGAGGCTTAAAACTGTGAGCTTCACTTGCTCCTTTTCATCCAGGCCGTAGATGGTCGCCTGCTGCTTAACTCTAGCGAAAAACTGGTGGGGGTCAGATGTGCGTAGGAATGGTGTAATTTTATCACACGAACCTCTTCATTGGGTGACGGTTAATGGGGTAGTGTATAGGAAATCTGAGTTTCCTTCTGCTGCGGCCCTGCGGTGTGTGGTTACAGGGGTCATAGGGGTGCATTCTGCTTGTGCAGTCGGGGGTTGGGGCGCTTTTCGTTTCTGGGGTCTGTCCTGTGTACTCGTTTCTGGGGTCTGTCCTGTGTACATGTTCCATGTACATATCTATGGGCGGTCTCATTTAACTCCTGCCAATCGGGGTCGTTTTCCTGGTCTAACTGGGGTCCAAACGTGCTCTGAAACCCATTCTGAACAGAAAGCAGAGATTGCAATTCTGCAATTTGCTTCCGGCACTTTGCATGATCTACCGAGCTCTGCCTTTTGTTCCGTTGTGAAAGTGTGGAGTGTTCGTAGGGCTGCTTTTAAGTCGTTGCACTGTTTCTGCAACTGCTCAACTTGTGGTTCGGTTTCCTGTCTTACCAACACCGTGCGTTGTGTGTCCTGGTAGGCTTTGTCATATTGGGACTGAAAGCTGCTCAAATGGGCGAGACAAGACTGGTGTGCCTGCTTGGCATCCTCCACCTCCTTGTCCCTCGCCGCTAACTGCTCTCTCAGTTCCTTGTTCTCTCTCTCATATCCGTTCACATCTCCTTCACAACTCTTGTCTCTCTCCTCAATCTCTCTACGGAGCGTCCTCACGACCTCCTCTGTGCCTCGCAATTGTGCCAAGCAGGACACGATTGCCATCAGTTTGCGAGCTTTCCCTAAGCTCTTCTTATGGATCTCGTCAAGTTCGCCCACCAAGTATTACCTATACTCCCGGGACCTGTTTCATCATTGGCGCAGAATTCACTCCAAAGGGGCCATCCTTTCCCTTTGAGATATTTTCTGATCTCTTCTTCCCATACGGGACACTGGCCTACTCTACTGGACGCTGCAACCTCAAATTCTTGGAGGTTCATAAGGCGTTCCATTGCCTTCATTGCCATTTTTCTCTATCTCTGGGGTCTCTACCGAATTTGGTACAAGGGGGTGATAAAGTGGTGATGTAAACACGGGTATGGCTTACGCTAAATTCTGGCCTACAAAGCATCCAACAGTTTTACGCAACAAAATCTTTCAGGTTTACCTTAAACCTCTGTTAGTACGCATGCATTAACACACTTCCGAATCATGGAGGTTTGATCAGTATCGTTCTTACACTTATGGTTTTTCTGTTTCCAATTGGATTCCAATTCAAATTTGGGTTCTCTCGGAGTGACTAGGCCACTTCTAGGTCGAGTCCCGTCAGATGTCGCCAGTAAATGTTGCTCTCTTTGGTTGTTTCTAAATATGGCGGTCAATATGGTTGCCTTCCTTAATTCTAATTACGTTTGCTTTAGAGTCGCCATGTATCTTTCGATACCGCCACAAGGTTCAAACCCGAATACTGATCAAAGAGTCGGTACACCAGTTAGTTAGTTCAAAGTCAATACTATTTATTTACACACACAGTAATACCTACTCATGCACGAAAAACTACAGACTAAATTAGCACTACTGCTAAAGCCTATACTTAGCTTCGGGCGCCCATTCAGTCAGAGGAACAATGACCGTTGTTCGGTTCTGAGGTTGCTGGGGTCGAAGTGGTAGAGGGGAACAGCTAAGGTCGTCCGTCTGGTAGCGAGTGTTGACCTTGGACTTACTTGCTTCTGGTGCAGCTGGTGGAAGGGTCTCTCCGCTTTGAGAGCCGATTCCAAGAGAGCGATTCTCTCTTGGGGCCTTCTTATACCTAAAGGGGTTTCACGTGCTTTTGGGCGGGCCTTGAGTGCTTTTGGGCGGGCCTTGAACTTGGCCCCAATCAATTGGGCCGTATCTTGACCACTTGTATTGATCTTGACCAATAAAGGGGTGGGTGCCCTGATGGCTGGGCGTGTCCTAGGTGGCCGTTGGCCTGGCTTTGTTTGTGCTTTCGGTTTGGGGAATTGGCACCGTGAGGCCAGGAGCCAGATCGGTTACTTGAGTATCTCCCTTTGTTCCCGGAGATGGGCCATCAATATGCTAATGGACCTACAATTTCGGTCTCGTCTGGGAGCTGTTTCTCCAATATGCAGACAGGCTCTGTGCCTGCTTGCTTTATTAACATTGTCCATTTTTCCCTGCAATCTTTGCAAATGTCCATTTTGTATTCTGGAATTGGCCATCCCAGATGGCTACAAACCCACGCAAACACGGGGAGAATGTGCATGGAAGTTAACAAAAAGGTGCACAAAAGATATATTAAAATTATACCAGAACAGTGGGCAGCACAGTGGCACACTGGTTAGCATTGCTGCCTACGGCGCTGAGGACCCGGGTTCGAATCATGTGGAATTTGCACATTGGCCGCTTGTCTGTGTGCGTTTCACCCCCACAGCCCACAAGATGTGCAGGTTAGGTAGATTGGCCACACTAAATTGCCCCTTAATTTGAAAAACAAAAATAATATATTACAAAAGAATTTATCCAGAATCGAGAGGCAATACCGATCAAGTAAAGTCGCAGACCACCTGAATGTTCATGGAGTAGGTCCCCTTTCTGTTCATGAACACGTCCCTGTTCTCCGATGGTGGACGTATGGCGATGTGCACCCCATCAATCACCCCCTGGACCATCTGTATCCTGGCCACAGAGGCAAATCCTGCTGCCCGGGCATCCTGGTGTGCGCGGTCCTCTGGAAACTGGATGTACCGGTCGGCGATGGCATACAGGGCATCGGTTACTGCTCGGATGCACCGGTGCACCGATGCCTGTGAAATACCGGACAGGTCCCCGCTTAGCGCCTGGAACGACCCTGTCGTAGAAGTTGAGGGCTACCTTCACCTTGATGGTCACCGGGAGAGCATGTCCTCCCCCTGTTCCACGTGATGCCAGGTGCGCCATGAGGTGGCATATATGTGCGACAGTCTCCCTTCTCATTCGGAGTCTCCTCCTGCATGCCCTGTCCGACATGCGATGACGGTACATTGGAGGCCTCATGGGGCGCCTCCGGTGCCTTTGCACCACCACCTGCTCCTCCTCCTCCCCCTGCGCCCCATCAAGATCAGAATCCTCATCCTGTGCATCCCCGTCGATGTAGTGGTCATCGTCCCCATCCGCCTCCTCCTGCACATGTCGGGCAGGCGGGCCTGCAGCCTGAGTGGGCGGCAGCCTGTCCCTCTGCTGCAGCACCCACTGCCGCAGCTGCTGTGAGCCACCTGCGTCGACACTGCCGAAGGGTCACCTGCAGGGCAGCGGCTCCCGCCACGACAGCAAACATCGCTGGCTGGTGCGCAAACATGTCAATCTGCAGGAGGCCGGGGGGGGGGGGGGGGGGCGGAAGAGAGAGAAAGAGAAACATGTGTTCCCAGGTTGCCTGGTCTCGCTACAGACATGCAGGCACCCTGACCACTGCCCACAGTCTCCGTCCACCACCCAGTTTATCCTGTCCCTCCTCATTGCGCCACTGTGGGCTGGCCATGCCATCACGGGGGCTGGGTGTAGCGGCTCCTGTGTGGGGGGATGGGGGAGGGGGGTGGGGCTGGGCACACCCAAGGTCAAGGCGTGTGGACGTGCGGGATGGCGGCGCTTGTGGCCTTTGCCCATCAGCATGATCTCAACTTGCAAGCGTGTCTTCGCCACCGTCCTGCCATGAAAGGACGGCTGGCATGTCGCTCCCGCGGAAAACCATCCCAACCCCCTCCCCGGAACACGGAGGCCCCCTGCCCCGATCCCCCACCCCACCGGACATGACTGCACCCTTCCCTCCCTCCTCTTCCCTCCTCCTCCTCCCCTCCCACCGCCCCCCCCCTCCCCCTCCCGAGCATGGCGGCATCCTTGCTCCACCCCCTCCTCCTTTCTCCCCCCCCCCCCCAAGCATGGCAGCACCCTGCCCTAAATCCCCTCCCCCCCACCAGCCCTGGCCGTGGACGCCACAACATGCTGCCTCACTCCGCTCCCCTCACTCCGCATCGTCAGCCAGTACAACTGGCTGACAAATTTATTTAGCAGGGATGAACGGCGATGGCGTGACCAGAGGTCACGCCGTCGGGGCTTCGGCCCATCCGGGCCTTTGAATAGCGGGGGGCCCGGAGAATCACCATACTTAGCACCTCGGGCGATTCTCCAGCCGACCTCAATGACTGTGTTCTCGCTGGTTGGGAGAATGACGGGACGGCGTCGCGCGAAAAATCGGCGCGAACGGCGATTCTCCCAAACGGCGCGGCATGGGAGAATCCCGCCCGGGAGATGTATCAGGTTAGCTGCATGTAGTGTACAGTATTTAGAGATATCATGCTTAGCTATGAACGTTACTGAAGCACAGTAAAATAGTTTGTCTTCAGGAGGTTTTGACTTGTTTTCCTTATTTCCACAGGCATAAAGAACAGGCATTTATACAGCTTCTATCATGGCACTGGTATCCCAAAGTGCTTTGCAACCTTTTGCAATGCTCATTATTTCCCATCAATGAAATGCAGCATATTCAATAGAAAATGTTTGCATGATGATTAATTCTTGCATCTTTGGAAATAAGGTCATTTCTTTCTGCTTAACCTTTTTTCAAGGGGCAGCATAGTGGCACAGTGGTTATCACTGCTGCCTACGGCGGTGAGGACTCTGGTTCGAATCCGGGCTCTGGGTCACTGTCCGTGTGGAGTTTGCACATTCTCCCCGTGTCTGTGTGGGTTTCTGCCCCACAACCCAAAGATGTGCAGGGTAGGTGGATTGGCACTTAATTGGAAACAAAATTTAAAAAAAAAAATTTTAATTGTATTTTTTCACCTTTCTCTATTTGCTCAAATACACAAATAATAAATCTTGCAACTCTGAGCTGCGTTACCGGGCCTATTCAGTGAGTTTCTGGTAATCTCACATCTTCAAGTCGCACTGATCAAGCATGTAAGTCTGACGCAGGTCATTTCCGGTTTAACCTTAGTCATAAACCTTAGACATTAAAATAATTGGCATTCACATAATTTGTATAATAAAATATCTGCCTCTCCACCTATTTCATCATCGATTTTGTTCATGTATTACCAAACACATTGGGGATGAATGGAATGCTTAACATAGTAAACAGTACCCTTGTCCATGCAACACCCTCAGCTTTATTGGTTACAGACCCTGGTCCTCATTTGGATTTTGTTTTTGGCTCCCAGCTGATGGCATCCATACTGTAATCATATGAGCAATACAAGATGAGAACAGCTGGTCTTCGAACCATTAATGAATAAAGCAAAAAGTTCATCTTCATGTGCAGAGGCCTACACCGCAGAAACAGTAGCACAGAGGGTAGCACGATTGCTTCACAGCTCCAAGGTCCCAGGTTCGATTCCCGGCTTGGGTCACTGTCTGTGCGGAGTCTGCACATTCTCCCCGTGTGTGCGTGGGTTTCCTCCGGGTGCCGAAAGACGAGCTGTTAGGTGAATTGGACATTCTGAATTCACACTCTGTGTACCCGAACAGGCACCGGACTGTGGTGACTAGGGGCTTTTCACAGTAACTTCATTGCAGTGTTAATGTAAGCCTACTTGTGACACTAATAAAGATTATTATTCTTATTACATCTTTATTTTAAATGTTGTACGGTAGGCTGGAATTCTCCAGCTTTTGCCATCCATGCAACCTTGTGACCACTCCAGAGTGCATTAAAAACATTTTGTGGTGACTCCCCTCCTGCTCATGAAAATGAAAAAAATGAAAATCGCTTATTGTCACAAGTAGGCTTCAAATGAAGTTACTGTGGAAAGCCCCTAGTCGCCACATTCCGGCGCCAATTCGGGAAGGCTGTTACAGGAATTGAACTGTGCTGCTGGCCTGCCTTGGTCTGCTTTCAAAGCCAGCGATTTAGCCCTGTGCTAAACAGCCCCTTGGGTATATGTGGAGGAGACCTGCAATTGCCCCAAACTGGGAACCAGTTGCAAATCTTGGATGGTTCCAACTGTATTTCAGCAATAGTTTCCCAGGAAAAGGTAACTGGGTGATTACTGCACAGACCTACATTGATCTCTCCCCCCCCCCCCCCCCCCAAACCTGCAAGAGAACTCCCTCCATCACCCTGACTAACCCACCTCCACACCCCAGGTCTACCCCCTGCCTCCCCAAGGGACTAGATCACACATCAGGAACTCCCAACCCACGGGATGCTCCCACCCCTTTGAGGACCATTCTTCTCCCCTCACCCACGATGCCCGACATTCCATCCCCCACCCACCAAGGCCCAAAACCCCTCTTTAAGCCTGACACCCCTCTAAGGCCTAATACCCGCCCTCGGGACCCGGCACCCGCCCCCCCTCCCCTCACTTTCACCCTCCCAATGCCTGACCTCAACACCCCCGGTCTCCCAAGTTCTATTTTTGCACTCACCCACCACCCCTCCCCCGGAGGCCCAAACACCTGGGGCCGGAAACCTTAACACCCCCAAGGCACTGAGCAAGTTCAGGCCCCTTGCATATCCAGATACAATCATTAGTATCAGTGCACCTACCAAAAACAGCGCAGATCATATCAAAACAAAGTTCTACAAAGATCTGTATTATTTTAGGAGGATAAAGCAATTCCCGCCACGAGATATTTATATCTTTGTGGCTCAGTAAATTATTGGAAATCGGGAAGGATGTATAATGTGCTGCCAATCTGCTTCTGTCAGTTATCAGAGATGGCTGATAAATCCAACGCACAATCTGCAGACTCTGCCACATGCAGAGCACATAGTACTTGGAGGGTTGTTTGAAGCTATGTGAGTTTTTTTCCATTGCCTCAAATCTACATGCCTCTACATGTTCCTGACGAAGTCTCTCAATGTGATCAGTGCGCCATGTCAGTGGATTCCAGCCCCAAATTACTTGTGGGCATATTGAATGTTTTAAAAGAAAAACAAGCAAAGTCACTGAGCAAGAGTTGGCTGATGATGTGCAGTAACCACACTCTGGAAAATCCCCACGTGGATACAGGTGACTGATTCGTCCTGAGTGAATATGGAATGTCAGAGATTTCTTCAAACAGAGTTTTGAAAGGGAGATCGGAAGGTTGCAGAAGACTGAATTTTAATCTCCAGCGGTTGTGGGGACAAAAGACTGATTGCACATCTCAGCAAACATCCAAACCCCATCTCCTCTTCAGTTATATCTCAGAAGGTCCTCAAAGGGTTTGAGTTAAAAGGAAATAGACTCTGGAACAAAAGACATAGCAAATAGGATTAAGGTGAATCCCAAAGCTTTTTATTCATATGTAAAAAGCAAGAGGGTGGCCAGGGAAAGGATTGGACCACTTAAGGACAGTGGTGGTTAGGGGCAGCACGGTAGCATTGTGAATAGCACAATTTCTTCACAGCTCCAGGGTCCCAGGTTCGATTCCGGCTTGGGTCACTGTCTGTCCGGAGTCTGCACGTTCTCCCCGTGTGTGCGTGGGTTTCCTCCGGGTGTTCCGGTTTCCTCCCACAGTCCAAAGATGTGCAGGTTAGGTGGATTGGCCATGATAAATTGTCCTTGGTGTCCAAAATTGCCCTTAGTGTTGGGTGGGGTTACTGGGTTATGGGGATAGGGTGGAAGTGTTGACCTTGGGTAGGATGCTCTTTCCAAGAGCCGGTGCAGACTCGATGGGCCGAATGGCCTACTTCTGCCCTGTAAATTCTATGATAATCTATGTGTTGAGCCAGAGGAAATGGGCGAGGTGCGAAATGAATACTTTGCATCAGTGTTCACTAAAGAAAGGGATTTTGTGGAAGTTGATTCTTGGGTCAGGCGTGTGGGCAGTCTGGATCATATTAACATCAAAAAGGAGGTATGGGGTCTTTTAAAAGATATTAATGATGTGGAGATGCCGGCGTTGGACTGGGGTGAGCACAGTACGAAGTCTTACAACACCAGGTTAAAGTCCAACAGGTTTGTTTCGATGTCACTAGCTTTCGGAGCGCTGCTCCTTCCTCAGGTGAATGAAGAGGTATGTTCCAGAAACATATATATAGACAAATTCAAAGGTATTAAGATATTCAAACTATTCAAACAAATACAGTTCAAAGATATTAAGGCAGATAAGTCTCTTGGGCCAGATGGGATTTATCCCAGAATACTGAGGGAAGCAAGGGAGGAAATTGCTGGGGCCTTGGCTGACATCTTTGTATCCTCACTGGCTACAGGTGAGATCCCAGAGGACTAGTGAATAGCTAATGTGGTACCGCTATAGGCCGGTGAGTCTCACGTCGGTAGTCGGTAAATTATTGGAGAGAATTCTCAGGGACAGGATTTATACCCATGTGGTAAATGTATTACTGCGACCATTCACCATTGTATTGCATTACATTGTATTGTATTATGTTGATGCCCTTGTGGGCTCCGCCTATGGCTCCGCCCCCTTGGGGGAGGTATATAGATCTGCAGCCTGTAGGCACTCAGTACAGAGCAGTCGCAGGCAGGCACAGATCTAGCTGATTAAAACCACTGTTCACTTCAACTCTTCGTCTCGTGTGAATTGATGGTCGCATCAATTTAATCAGCTAAGATATCGCTATGGGAGCCGCCCTGCAACCTGATCAACTGGAACTCGACCCACAGGCAGCTGAAGCCAAAGGAATCTTCTCGCACTGGCTCCGCTGTTTTGAGGCCTACCTCGCCGCCTCCTCCTCACCCGCAGTCACCGAGGAACAGACACTGAGTCTCCTCCATGCCCGGGTGAGCCACAGAATCTCCGTGCTGATCGAGGAAGCGATCCTGAAAAGACATTACGTGAGGCTGGTGAACGAAGTGTTCACGCGGCATCTCCTCACCACTCGTCGTCAACGCCCCGGGGAATCGCTGGAGGAATACCTTCGCGACCTGAGGGTACTCGCTAAAAACTGCAATTACAAGGACATTACGGCCTCGCAGCATATGGAACTCGTCATCCAGGACACCTATGTGGCTGGAGTCCGGTCCAACTATGTCAGACAGCGCCTGCTCGAAAAGGGCGCCCTCGACCTAGAAGGGACAGTAAAACTATCCACCTCCTTAGAAGTAGCTTTCCAGAGCCTCAATGCTTTCCCCTCCGATCATGTGATTCCCTCGTGGACACCCAACCAGAGGGTGTCCCAGGCCTGTGCCGCACGGCTGCCTGCCCAACCCGGGGGGCTGCCCTGCTATTTCTGCAGCCAGAACCAGCACCTCGGGCAGCGTTGCCCAGCTCAGAACGCGACCTGTAACGACTGCGGCAAGTCTGTCTGGCCAGATCCAAAGCTCCTAAATCGAAGGCCCGACTCACAGACTCACAGGCCTGCAGACCCCGCAGCGTGGCTGCGTGCCTGCCGGTACCGCCCCCTTTGGACGTGTCATCAGCCTCGTGCTCTCCGTGGGGGCCGCCATCTTTAACCCTACCCGACACGTGCAACTCATGGGGGCCACCATCTTGGCTGTCACCTTCAACGCCACCCAACACGTGTGACCGACGGGGGCCGCCATCTTCAACGCCGCCCGACACGTGCGACGACGGGGGCCGCTATCTTGGAACCACCCCACTACCTCTGACCACGCCGGCTACCCGCAGCTCGGCGCTGTCACCCTCGACCAGTCACAGCCCAAGCACCTCAGGAACTCGATGATGACCGTCCGGGTCAATGGGCACGAAACGCCCTGCCTGTTTGACTCTGGGAGCACGGAGAGCTTCATACATCCAGACACGGTAAGGCGCTGTTCTCTCCAAATTTCCCCCGCATTCCAAACAATCTCCCTCTCTTCCGAATCGCATTCAATGCAGATCTGGGGGTACTGTGTCGCGAATCTCGCGATACAGGGCGCCGAGTACGCCAATTTTAAACTATATGTCCTCCCCCATCTCTGCGCTCCTCTCCTGTTAGGACTGGACTTCCAGTGCAACCTCAGGAGCCTGACCCTGAAGTTCGGCGGGCCCCTACCCCCTCGCACCGTATGTAGCCTCGCGACTCTTAAGGTCGCCCCACCCCGCTCTTCGCGAACCTCACCGCCGACTGTAAACCCCTCGCCACCAGGAGCAGGCGGTACAGTGCCCAGGACAAGACTTTTATTAAGTCAGAGGTCCAGCGACTCTTGAGGGAGGGGGTCATCGAGGCCAGTAATAGCCCCTGGAGAGTCCAAGTGGTGTTGTCAGGATCGGGGGAAAGAACCGGATGTTTGTGGACTATAGCCAAACCATAAATCGGTACACGCAACTCGATGCGTACCCCCTTCCCCGGATAGCGGACATGGTGAATCAGATTGCACACTATCGGGTTTTCTCCATGGTAGATCTTGAAGTCCGCATACCACCAGCTTCCAATCTGCCCAGAAGATCGCCACTACACGGCCTTTGAGGCAGACGGCCGCCTCTTCCACTTCCTCCGGATCCCTTTCGGCGTCACCAATGATGTCTCGGTCTTCCAAAGAACGATGGACCGAATGGTAGACCAGTACAGGCTGCGGGCCCCATTTCCGTACTTGGACAACGTCACCATCTGCAGCCATGATCAGCAGGACCACAACGCCAACCTTCAGAAGTTCCTCAAAACCGCTCAGGCCCTCAATCTCACCTACAACAAGGAGAAATGCGTTTTCCGCACAACCCGACTGACCATCCTCGGCTATGTCGTGGAAAACGGAGTCTGAAGGCCCGACCCCGATCGCATGCTACAACTACCTCTCCCTCACTGCCCCAAGGCCATGAAAAGATGCCTCGGGTTCTTTTCATATTATGCCCAGTGGGTCCCCAACTATGCGGACAAAGCCCGTCCACTTATCAAAGCCACCATCTTCCCCCTGACGACTGAGGCCCACCTGCCCTTCAGCCGTATCAAGGCAGACATTACCAAAGCAGCAATGCACGCGGTGGATGAGTCCATTCCCTTGCAGGTGGAGAGCGACGCGTCAGATTTCGCCCTGGCCGCTACCCTTAACCAGGCAGGCAGGCCCGTGGCCTTTTTTTCCCGTACCCTCAACGGCTCCGAGATTCAACACTCCTCAGTCGAAAAAGAAGCTCAAGCCATTGTGGAAGCTGTGCGGCATTGGAGGCACTACCTGGCTGGTAGGAGGTTCACCCTCGTCACCGACCAATGGTCAGTAGCCTTTATGTTTAACAATACACAGCGGGGCAAGTTCAAGAATGATAAAATCTTGAGGTGGAGAATCGAACTTTCCACCTATAATTACGATATTGTGTATTGTCCGGGGAAGCTTAACGAGACCCCAGATGCCCTGTCCCATGGTACATGCGCCAACACACAAGATGACCGACTCCGGGCCATCCACAATGACCTCTGTCACCTGGGGGTCACCCGGCTTCTCCACTTCATCAAGGCCCGCAACCTGCCCTACTCCACCGAGGAGGTCAGGGCCATGACCAGGGACTGCCAAGTCTGCGCGGAGTGTAGGCCGCACTTCTATCGACCAGACAAGGCCCACCTGCTGAAGGCGTCCCGGCCCTTTGAGCGTCTCAGCATCGATTTCAAAGGGCCCCTCCCCTCCACTGATCCCAACGCGTATTTTCTTAACGTCGCTGATGAGTATTCCCGTTTCCCCTTTGCCATACCATGCCCCGACGTGACCACGGCCATTGTCATTAAGGCCCTGCAAAGCATCTTCATCCTGTTCGGTTTCCCCACTTACGTCCACAGTGACTGGGGCTCCTCGTTTATGAGCGACGAGCTGCGTCAGTACCTGCTCAGTATGGGCATTTCTTTGAGCAGGACTACCAGCTACAACCCCTGGGGAAATGGACAGGTGGAGAGGGAGAACGTGATGGTATGGAAGGCCGTCCTTCTGGCCCTGAGTTGGCCACTTCCCGACTTAAAATGGAGAACCGCAAAGGCTGAAGTGAAATTCATTCAACACAGGCAAAGACTAGCAAATACAGAAATCATGTATATTGGAACCTGCAAAACAATCAGACAGCACTGAAACCAGCAGCCATCTGCATAGTAATGTAGCAGCCATCTAGCACCGAAACCAGCAGCCATCTGCATAGTAATGTAGCAGCCATCTACATACTAATGAGCGATCCCCGGGAACAATCAAAACATTTTAAGCTAAACAAGGCCAAGCCAGACTCCTCGGCGCCAGCAGGAGCCAACACAAAAGAGGTTAACGGACACTTAAAGACCGCCCAACGATCAGGGAACCGCTCCAGCATTGGAGAAATCGAGCCAAGTGTTTGGAACGAAGTCCAATCACCTGAAACCAGGCACGGGGTCCGCCCCGAAGGGCGGAAAGCCCCTGGGGACTATAAAGCAAAGCCCCCAAGTTCAAATCGTCCTTCTTGACAAGGTTTACTCAGCAACGCGAAGCAACCCCTGAGAGTGAACTGTCCAGCGGCCTCCAAGCAAGTAAGTCTCAAGTCAATGCTCGCTACGAGATAGGCGCTCCTAGCTACCAGTCCATACCAGCTTTGAATCCTGCAGTTTCAGAACCCGAACGAAAGGCCATTTGTTCCCCTGACCTGGTGGGCCAGTCCGAAGCTAAGTATAGGCCTGTTAGTGATAGAAATAGCCTAGAAAGTACAGTTTATGCATGAGTAGCGATTTACTGTGTATAATAAATGTGTATTGATTTGAATCTTACTAATTGGTGTGTTGAGTTATTGATCATTACTTGAACTTGAACCTCGTGGCGGTATCATCAAGATACCTGGCGACTCTAGAGCAAAGGCTATAAAACAGAGCCAATTGAACCAACCAAAAGTTAGCAACAACGGTCTAGGAGTCTCCCAGTTTCCCGCTGGCAGGAGCTGCACTCCATTATGTCACTCCTCTGCACAGCCACGAACGAGACCCCTCATGACCGCCTATTTGTCTTCCCGAGGAAATCCACCTCCGGGGTCTCGCTTCCATCCTGGCTGACAACACCGGGGCCTGTCCTCCTCCGAAAGCACAAACTCCACACGGACAGTGACCCAGAGTTGAGATCGAACAACTGCGCCACTGTGCTGCGCAAGAAGGGTAATTTTAATAGAATTCCACCCTAATGGGTACCATTTCCCAGTCCAAATGTATTTACTTTTTGAAAGGAGCCTGTTAATCAGACTTTCTGAAGTCAAAAAGTTTATTAGTTACAAAAAAACCTGAGAAAAAATAATAAAGAATGCAACACACACATTCGCAGTCTGAACAGATGAGAAGTTAAAAACCCCATTTAAAAGTAATAAAAAGATATTTGAATCATTCTTTGGCTTGTCTGTGAGTGTACATGGTGACATGTTGCGGCTGTTAAGTTGGGTGATTCCAGGAGAGGGGACTATGGCAGGATAGCAGTTAATTTGCGACACTGGATTTTGAGGGGGGGCTGAAAACTGTTCAATTTCTTCTGGTTTGTGACTTTTGCTGAGCATTTCCAGCAGCACAGAGAAAAAACCCTTTCCTGCTAGTCTTTCTTTGCAGGGGTGACTGGCTGCGGCTCCTTCCTGTTTCTACTACCCTGTAACCCCACCTAACCTCCACATCTTTGGGCAATATGGGGCAATGTAACATTGTCAATCCACCGACCCTGCACATCTTTGGGCTGTGGAAGGAAACTGAAGCATTCTGAGGAAACTCACGCAGACACGGTGAGAAAGTGCAAACTTCACACAGGCAGTCACTCGAGGCCAGAATTGAACCCGGGTCCCTGGCACTGCGAGACAGCAGTGCTAACCACTGTGCCATCCTGCTGCAATTATATATTTTTGTTTAATCAAGGATACTGTTCATTTTATTGGTTTGGAGCAATTATCGAACATGATGGTGGGATGGGAGCTGAATTAACACAGTAGAAATTTGAGGCCATTACTATTGGTAACGTTAGTGGTTGATGCAAATGTGTTTTTACAATAATCCTCTGTTTGCTACTTTAATGATAGAATGAGGCCTTGATGGAAAATGACTTAAATGAAACTATTTATGAAAACAAATAACAATTCAGTGGTATTGTGAAGAAACTGATATTTTCATTTTGTTTGAAACATTGTCTTGGATTGTAAATGCTGCTGACCACACTGGCAGATCATTTTCTCACTTAAACCTCCCCAGCTGACATCTCAAGGTTCAAAAGAGATGGAAAGTTGGTGTAAAATAGCAGAACATTGTGTGGCCTGGGGCCACGTTTTTCTTTTATTCGTCCATGGGATGTGGACATCGTTGGCTAGGCCAGCATTTATTGTCCATCCCTGAGGGCATTTGAGAGTCAACCACATTGCTGTGGACCTGGAGTCACATGTAGGCCAGACCAGGTAAGAACAGCAGATTTCCTTCCCCAAAGGACATCAGTGAACCAGATGGGTTTTTACGACAACCTGCTGGCATATAGTTGTTGGAGGTTGGGAAATGTTTTCCCATTCAGGATGTGGGAGTGGTGTCTGGTGCAATGGAGGCTTTTGTTTACTTTGTGAACCTCAGAGAAACATTCCTGCTCCTCCTGACATCAAGGAAGAGAAAGGCTTTTGGCCTCTTTTCTGTCCCAGGTTGGTCTCGCCGACCCTCTACTGATCTTTTTCTGCCTCCCTCCTGATGCCTTGCTCACCACGAGTGAACAGAGTGACAAGTCATGGGGGCGAGGAGTGAGAGGCTGAGAGGTTGGGAGAAGCATGCCAACCAGGGTGGCAAGGAATTGAGTAAGGTATGGGGAGTGGCTAAGGTTCAGGAGAGGAGCGGCAAGAAGGCCACGCTCATGAGGAAAGCAGCAACCTTCAGGACAGTGGTGGCAAGCAATGCAACAAGGGATTTGAGAGAATGGTGCTAAGGTAGAGGGAGGGGGGCTCGGGATGTGGGTGGGTGTTTGAGAGAGTGTTGAGCAGGGGGGTGAGGGGAAAAGGGGAACAGCAGCAAGGTATCAGGGAAACAGCAAAGGGAATGACAAGGGGTCAGGAGAATGAAGATTTGGAGGAGGCAAAGGATCAGGGACCGCTGAGCTGGAGGAAGCGATGGTCAGGGGGGTGTTGCTAACTTTTGCCTTAGTTTAATTGCTCTGTTTTATCACCTTTGCTCTTGAGTCGCCAGGTATCTTTCTGATACCGCCACATGGTTCAAGTCCGAGTAATGATCAATACTCCAATACACCGCTTAGTAAGATTTAAATCAAAGCACATTTATTATACACAGCAATCACTACTCATGTATAAATTCTACGTCTAAGCTACTTCTACGACTAACAGGCCAATACTTAACTTGGAACTGGCCCACCAGGTCAGGGAAACAAATGGCCTCTCGTTCGGGTTCTGAGCCTGCGGGATTCGAAGTTGGTACAGATTGGTAGCTAGGAGCACCTATCTCGTAGCGAGCTTTGAAGTAAGGCTTACTGGATTTCAGCGATGGCTGGACCGGTCACTGTCAAGGGTTGGTTCGCGTTGCTGAGTGACCCGGTCAAGAAGAATGATTTGAACTTGGGCTTGATTCTTATAGTCCCCAGGGGCTTCCCGCCTTTCGGGGCGGACCCTGTACCTGGTTCCAAGTGATTGGACTTTGTCCCAATCACTTGGTTCGATTTTCTCCAATGCTGGAGCGGTTCCCTGATAGATGGGCGGTCCTGAGGTGGTCGTTCACCTCCCATTGTGTAGGCTTCTGCTGGCGCCACAGAGTCTGGTTTGGCTTTATGTGTCTAAATTTTGTTCATTGATCCTGGGGATTGCTCATTAATATGCAGATGGCTGGTGTTTTGTTATGCTGATGGTTGCCGGTATGATCTTGTCTGGCCTTTCCAGAGGTAAATACACACTCAACTTGCAGCTGCTCGTTTGTGTCCTGTTGGCTGACTTTCCCATCAGCTTTTGCCGTTCGCCATTTTAAATCGGGAGTTAGCCATTTTAACTGGCTACAGGGGCGGTCCGCTAGAGGAGTTGGGGGACTGGGAGCAGTGAGCTGGAGGAGGTGGGGGTAGGGGAGCAGTGAGCTGGAGGAGGTGGGGGACTGGGAGCAGTGAGTTGGTGGGGGTTGGGGAGCACTGAGCTGGAGGAGGTGGGGGTCGGGGAGCACTGAGCTGGAGGAGGTGGGGGTAGGGGAGCAGTGAGCTGGAGGAGGTGGGGCTCGGGGAGCAGTGAGCTGGAGGAGGTGGGGCTCGGGGAGCAGTGAGCTGGAGGAGGTGGGGCTCGGGGAGCAGTGAGCTGGAGGAGGTGGGGGTGGGGAGCAGTGAGCTGGAGGAGGTGGGGGACGGGGAGCAGTGAGCTGGATGAGGTGGGGGTGGGGGAGCAGTGGGCTGGAGGAGGTGGGGGTGGGGGAGCAGTGAGCTGGAGGAGGTGGGGGTCAGGGTGCAGTGAGCTGGAGGAGGTGGGGGTGGGAGAGCAGTGAGCTGGAGGAGGTGGGGGTGGGGAGCAGTGAGCTGGAGGAGGTGGGGGTGGGGGAACAGTGAGCTGGAGGAGGTGGGGTGGGGAGCAGTGAGCTGGAGGAGGTGGGGGTGGGGGTGGGGGAGCAGTGAGCTGGAGGAGGTGGGGGTGGGGGTGGGGGAGCAGTGAGCTGGAGGAGGTGGGGGTAGGGGAGCAGTGAGCTGGAGGAGGTGGGGGTCAGGGTGCAGTGAGCTGGAGGAGGTGGGGGTGGGGAGCAGTGAGCTGGAGGAGGTGGGGGTGGGGGAGCACTGAGCTGGAGGTGGTGGGGGTGGGGAGCAGTGAGCTGGAGGAGGTGGGGGTGGGGAGCAGTGAGCAGGAGGAGGTGGGGGTGGGGAGCAGTGAGCTGGAGGAGGTGGGGGTGGGGGAGCACTGAGCTGGAGGAGGTGGGGGTGGGGAGCAGTGAGCTGGAGGAGGTGGGGGTGGGGAGCAGTGAGCTGGAGGAGGTGGGGGTGGGGGAGCAGTGAGCTGGAGGAGGTGGGGGTGGGGGAGCAGTGAGCTGGAGGAGGTGGGGGTGGGGAGCAGTGAGCTGGAGGAGGTGGGGGTGGGGAGCAGTGAGCTGGAGGAGGTGGGGGTGGGGGTCGGGGAGCAGTGCGCTGGAGGAGGTGGGGGTGGGGGTCGGGGAGCAGTGAGCTGGAGGAGGTGGGGGTGGGGAGCAGTGAGCTGGAGGAGGTGGGGGTGGGGAGCAGTGAGGTGGGGGTGGGGAGCAGTGAGCTGGAGGAGGTGGGGGTGGGGAGCAGTGAGCTGGAGGAGGTGGGGTTTGGGAGCAGTGAGCTGGAGGAGGTGGGGGTGGGGAGCAGTGAGCTGGAGGAGGTGGGGGTGGGGAGCAGTGAGCTGGAGGAGGTGGGGGTGGGGGTCGGGGAGCAGTGCGCTGGAGGAGGTGGGGGTGGGGGTCGGGGAGCAGTGAGCTGGAGGAGGTGGGGGTGGGGAGCAGTGAGCTGGAGGAGGTGGGGGTCAGGGAGCAGTGAGCTGGAGAAGGTGGGGGTGGGGGAGCAGTGAGCTGGAGGAGGTGGGGGTCAGGGAGCAGTGAGCTGGAGAAGGTGGGGGTTGGGGAGCAGTGAGCTGGAGAAGGTGGGGGTGGGAGCAGTGAGCTGGAGGAGGTGGGGGTTGGGGAGCAGTGAGCTGGAGGAGGTGGGGGTGGGCAGCAGTGAGCTGGAGGAGGTGGGGGTTGGGGAGCAGTGAGCTGAAGGAGGTGGGGGTGGGGAGCATTGAGCTGGAGGAGGTGGGGGTCGGGGAGCAGTGAGCTGGAGGAGGTGGGGGTGGGCAGCAGTGAGCTGGAGGAGGTGGAGGTGGGGGTCGGGGAGCAGTGAGCTGGAGGAGGTGGGGCTCGGGGAGCAGTGAGCTGGAGGAGGTGGGGCTCGGGGAGCAGTGAGCTGGAGGAGGTGGGGGTCGGGGAGCAGTGAGCTGGAGGAGGTGGGGGACTGGGAGCAGTGAGTTGGTGGGGGTTGGGGAGCACTGAGCTGGAGGAGGTGGGGGTTGGGGAGCAGTGAGCTGGAGGAGGTGGAGGTGGGGAGCAGTGAGCTGGAGGAGGTGGGGGTGAGGGAGCAGTGAGCTGGAGGAGGTGGGGGACGGGGAGCAGTGAGCTGGATGAGGTGGGGGTGGGGGAGCAGTGGGCTGGAGGAGGTGGGGGTGGGGGTGCAGTGAGCTGGAGGAGGTGGGGGTGGGAGAGCAGTGAGCTGGAGGAGGTGGGGGACGGGGAGCAGTGAGCTGGATGAGGTGGGGGTGGGGGAGCAGTGGGCTGGAGGAGGTGGGGGTGGGGGAGCAGTGAGCTGGAGGAGGTGGGGGTCAGGGTGCAGTGAGCTGGAGGAGGTGGGGGTGGGAGAGCAGTGAGCTGGAGGAGGTGGGGGTGGGGAGCAGTGAGCTGGAGGAGGTGGGGGTGGGGGAACAGTGAGCTGGAGGAGGTGGGGTGGGGAGCAGTGAGCTGGAGGAGGTGGGGGTGGGGGTGGGGGAGCAGTGAGCTGGAGGAGGTGGGGGTGGGGGTGGGGGAGCAGTGAGCTGGAGGAGGTGGGGGTAGGGGAGCAGTGAGCTGGAGGAGGTGGGGGTCAGGGTGCAGTGAGCTGGAGGAGGTGGGGGTGGGGGAGCAGTGAGCTGGAGGAGGTGGGGGTGGGGGAGCACTGAGCTGGAGGTGGTGGGGGTGGGGAGCAGTGAGCTGGAGGAGGTGGGGGTGGGGAGCAGTGAGCAGGAGGAGGTGGGGGTGGGGAGCAGTGAGCTGGAGGAGGTGGGGGTGGGGGAGCACTGAGCTGGAGGAGGTGGGGGTGGGGAGCAGTGAGCTGGAGGAGGTGGGGGTGGGGAGCAGTGAGCTGGAGGAGGTGGGGGTGGGGGAGCAGTGAGCTGGAGGAGGTGGGGGTGGGGGAGCAGTGAGCTGGAGGAGGTGGGGGTGGGGGTCGGGGAGCAGTGCGCTGGAGGAGGTGGGGGTGGGGGTCGGGGAGCAGTGAGCTGGAGGAGGTGGGGGTGGGGAGCAGTGAGCTGGAGGAGGTGGGGGTGGGGAGCAGTGAGGTGGGGGTGGGGAGCAGTGAGCTGGAGGAGGTGGGGGTGGGGAGCAGTGAGCTGGAGGAGGTGGGGTTTGGGAGCAGTGAGCTGGAGGAGGTGGGGGTGGGGAGCAGTGAGCTGGAGGAGGTGGGGGTGGGGGTCGGGGAGCAGTGCGCTGGAGGAGGTGGGGGTGGGGGTCGGGGAGCAGTGAGCTGGAGGAGGTGGGGGTGGGGAGCAGTGAGCTGGAGGAGGTGGGGGTCAGGGAGCAGTGAGCTGGAGAAGGTGGGGGTGGGGGAGCAGTGAGCTGGAGGAGGTGGGGGTCAGGGAGCAGTGAGCTGGAGAAGGTGGGGGTTGGGGAGCAGTGAGCTGGAGAAGGTGGGGGTGGGGAGCAGTGAGCTGGAGGAGGTGGGGGTTGGGGAGCAGTGAGCTGGAGGAGGTGGGGGTGGGCAGCAGTGAGCTGGAGGAGGTGGGGGTTGGGGAGCAGTGAGCTGAAGGAGGTGGGGGTGGGGAGCATTGAGCTGGAGGAGGTGGGGGTCGGGGAGCAGTGAGCTGGAGGAGGTGGGGGTGGGCAGCAGTGAGCTGGAGGAGGTGGAGGTGGGGGTCGGGGAGCAGTGAGCTGGAGGAGGTGGGGCTCGGGGAGCAGTGAGCTGGAGGAGGTGGGGCTCGGGGAGCAGTGAGCTGGAGGAGGTGGGGGTCGGGGAGCAGTGAGCTGGAGGAGGTGGGGGACTGGGAGCAGTGAGTTGGTGGGGGTTGGGGAGCACTGAGCTGGAGGAGGTGGGGGTTGGGGAGCAGTGAGCTGGAGGAGGTGGAGGTGGGGAGCAGTGAGCTGGAGGAGGTGGGGGTGAGGGAGCAGTGAGCTGGAGGAGGTGGGGGACGGGGAGCAGTGAGCTGGATGAGGTGGGGGTGGGGGAGCAGTGGGCTGGAGGAGGTGGGGGTGGGGGTGCAGTGAGCTGGAGGAGGTGGGGGTGGGAGAGCAGTGAGCTGGAGGAGGTGGGGGTGGGAGCAGTGAGCTGGAGGAGGTGGGGGTGGGGGAACAGTGAGCTGGAGGAGGTGGGGGTGGGGAGCAGTGAGCTGGAGGAGGTGGGGGTGGGAGCAGTGAGCTGGAGGAGGTGGGGGTGGGGGTCGGGGAGCAGTGAGCTGGAGGAGGTGGGGGTAGGGGAGCAGTGAGCTGGAGGAGGTGGGGGTCAGGGTGCAGTGAGCTGGAGGAGGTGGGGGTGGGGGAGCAGTGAGCTGGAGGAGGTGGGGGTGGGGGAGCACTGAGCTGGTGGGGGTGGGGAGCAGTGAGCTGGAGGAGGTGGGGGTGGGGAGCAGTGAGCTGGAGGAGGTGGGGGTGGGGAGCAGTGAGCTGGAGGAGGTGGGGGTGGGGAGCACTGAGCTGGAGGAGGTGGGGGTGGGGAGCAGTGAGCTGGAGGAGGTGGGGGTGGGGAGCAGTGAGCTGGAGGAGGTGGGGGTGGGGGAGCAGTGAGCTGGAGGAGGTGGGGGTGGGGAGCAGTGAGCTGGAGGAGGTGGGGGTGGGGAGCAGTGAGCTGGAGGAGGTGGGGGTGGGGAGCAGTGAGCTGGAGGAGGTGGGGGTGGGGGTCGGGGAGCAGTGCGCTGGAGGAGGTGGGGGTGGGGGTCGGGGAGCAGTGAGCTGGAGGAGGTGGGGGTGGGGAGCAGTGAGCTGGAGGAGGTGGGGGTGGGGAGCAGTGAGCTGGAGGAGGTGGGGGTGGGGAGCAGTGAGCTGGAGGAGGTGGGGTTTGGGAGCAGTGAGCTGGAGGAGGTGGGAGTGGGCAGAAGTGAGCTGGAGGAGGTGGGGGTGGGGGAGCAGTGAGCTGGAGGAGGTAGGGGTGGGGGAGCAGTGAGCTGGCGGAGGTGGGGGTCGGAGAGCACTGAGCTGGAGGAGGTGGGGGTCGGGGAGCAGTGAGCTGGAGGAGGTGGGGGACAGGGAGCAGTGAGCTGGAGGAGGTGGGGGTTGGGGAACAGTGAGCTGGAGGAGGTGGGGGACGGGGAGCAGTGAGCTGGAGGAGGTGGGGGTGGGGGAGCAGTGAGCTGGAGGAGGTGGGGGACGGGGAGCAGTGAGCTGGAGGAGGTGGGGGTCAGGGAGCAGTGAGCTGGAGAAGGTGGGGGTGGGGGAGCAGTGAGCTGGAGGAGGTGGGGGTCAGGGAGCAGTGAGCTGGAGAAGGTGGGGGTTGGGGAGCAGTGAGCTGGAGAAGGTGGGGTTCGGGGAGCAGTGAGCTGGAGAAGGTGGGGGTGGGGAGCAGTGAGCTGGAGGAGGTGGGGGTTGGGGAGCAGTGAGCTGGAGGAGGTGGGGGTGGGCAGCAGTGAGCTGGAGGAGGTGGGGGTTGGGGAGCAGTGAGCTGAAGGAGGTGGGGGTGGGGAGCAGTGAGCTGGAGGAGGTGGGGGTCGGGGAGCAGTGAGCTGGAGGAGGTGGGGGTCAGGGAGCAGTGAGCTGGAGGAGGTGGGGGTGGGGAGCAGTGAGCTGGAGGAGGTGGGGGTGGGGAGCAGTGAGCTGGAGGAGGTGGGGGTGGGGAGCAGTGAGCTGGAGGAGGTGGGGGTGGGGGTGGGGGAGCAGTGAGCTGGAGAAGGTGGGGGTGGGGAGCAGTGAGCTGGAGGAGGTGGGGGTCGGGGAGCAGTGAGCTGGAGGAGGTGGGGGACGGGGAGCAGTGAGCTGGAGGAGGTGGGGGTGGGGAGCAGTGAGCTGGAGGAGGTGGGGGTGGGGAGCAGTGAGCTGGAGGAGGTGGGGGTGGGGAGCACTGAGCTGGAGGAGGTGGGGGTGGGGAGCAGTGAGCTGGAGGAGGTGGGGGTGGGGAGCAGTGAGCTGGAGGAGGTGGGGGTGGGGGAGCAGTGAGCTGGAGGAGGTGGGGGTGGGGAGCAGTGAGCTGGAGGAGGTGGGGGTGGGGAGCAGTGAGCTGGAGGAGGTGGGGGTGGGGAGCAGTGAGCTGGAGGAGGTGGGGGTGGGGGTCGGGGAGCAGTGCGCTGGAGGAGGTGGGGGTGGGGGTCGGGGAGCAGTGAGCTGGAGGAGGTGGGGGTGGGGAGCAGTGAGCTGGAGGAGGTGGGGGTGGGGAGCAGTGAGCTGGAGGAGGTGGGGGTGGGGAGCAGTGAGCTGGAGGAGGTGGGGGTGGGGAGCAGTGAGCTGGAGGAGGGGGGGAGTGGGCAGAAGTGAGCTGGAGGAGGTGGGAGTGGGCAGAAGTGAGCTGGAGGAGGTGGGGGTGGGGGAGCAGTGAGCTGGAGGAGGTAGGGGTGGGGGAGCAGTGAGCTGGCGGAGGTGGGGGTCGGAGAGCACTGAGCTGGAGGAGGTGGGGGTCGGGGAGCAGTGAGCTGGAGGAGGTGGGGGACAGGGAGCAGTGAGCTGGAGGAGGTGGGGGTTGGGGAACAGTGAGCTGGAGGAGGTGGGGGACGGGGAGCAGTGAGCTGGAGGAGGTGGGGGTGGGGGAGCAGTGAGCTGGAGGAGGTGGGGGACGGGGAGCAGTGAGCTGGAGGAGGTGGGGGTCAGGGAGCAGTGAGCTGGAGAAGGTGGGGGTGGGGGAGCAGTGAGCTGGAGGAGGTGGGGGTCAGGGAGCAGTGAGCTGGAGAAGGTGGGGGTTGGGGAGCAGTGAGCTGGAGAAGGTGGGGGTCGGGGAGCAGTGAGCTGGAGAAGGTGGGGGTGGGGAGCAGTGAGCTGGAGGAGGTGGGGGTTGGGGAGCAGTGAGCTGGAGGAGGTGGGGGTGGGCAGCAGTGAGCTGGAGGAGGTGGGGGTTGGGGAGCAGTGAGCTGAAGGAGGTGGGGGTGGGGAGCAGTGAGCTGGAGGAGGTGGGGGTCGGGGAGCAGTGAGCTGGAGGAGGTGGGGGTCAGGGAGCAGTGAGCTGGAGGAGGTGGGGGTGGGGAGCAGTGAGCTGGAGGAGGTGGGGGTGGGGAGCAGTGAGCTGGAGGAGGTGGGGGTGGGGAGCAGTGAGCTGGAGGAGGTGGGGGTGGGGGTGGGGGAGCAGTGAGCTGGAGAAGGTGGGGGTGGGGAGCAGTGAGCTGGAGGAGGTGGGGGTCGGGGAGCAGTGAGCTGGAGGAGGTGGGGGACGGGGAGCAGTGAGCTGGAGGAGGTGGGGGTGGGGGAGCAGTGAGCTGGAGGAGGTGGGGGACGGAGAGCAGTGAGCTGGAGGAGGTGGGGGACGGAGAGCAGTGAGCTGGAGGAGGTGGGGGTGGGGAGCAGTGAGCTGGAGGAGGTGGGGGTGGGGAGCAGTGAGCTGGTGGGGGTGGGGGAGCACTGAGCTGGAGGAGGTGGGGGTGGGGAGCAGTGAGCTGGAGGAGGTGGGGGTGGGGAGCACTGAGCTGGAGGAGGTGGGGGTGGGGAGCAGTGAGCTGGAGGAGGTGGGGGTGGGGGAGCACTGAGCTGGAGGAGGTGGGGGTTGAGAGCAGTGAGCTGGAGGAGGTGGGGGTGGGGGAGCAGTGAGCTGGAGGAGGTGGGGGTGGGAGAGCACTTCTTAGACCTACCTGCAAGTGATCTGCCTTCCACCAGCACACAGTCATCCTGCAAAATGGACAGCGTCCGCCCGCCGCCGCCGCTCCGCATCACCAGTAACCTAGGGGCCAACTGGAAGATATTCAAACAACGCTTCCAGCTCTACCTTGAAGCCACAGACCGGGAGGATGCCTCGGACACCAGGACGATTGCTCTCTTCCTATCCACGGTCGGGGACCATGCCATCCACATTTTCAATTATCTCACCTTTGCGGATGATAAAGATAAAACAAAGTTCAAGACGGTCCTCCTCAAGTTTGACACTCACTGCAACATAGAGGTGAATGAAAGTTTTGAGCGCTACGTGTTCCAGCAGCGTTTGCAGGGTAAGGATGAACCTTTCCAATCCTTTCTCACCCACCTCCGCATCCTTGCGCAGTCTTGCAGCTACGGGCCCACCTCCGACTCCATGATACGCAACCAGATCGTTTTTGGTGTTCAGTCGGACCCCCTACGCCATCAGCTCCTCAATGTAAAGCAACTCACCCTAGCGACCGCCATCGAGACCTGCGTGCTACACGAAAACGCCCCGAGTCGGTATTCCAAGCGGCTGAAACGGTGCTGCAAAGTTCCCACGAGGTGCAACGTGTCCAAGCAATCGAGCAACTCCAGGGCCTCAGCCTCGATGAGGGCGGCCATTTCGCGCGCGTTTCGCGGATTCCCGCGCTTGTGCGCACCAAATGAGGGGACGGCGACATCGATGAACGTAATGCTCAGGCGCGCACCATGTACGACCGCACCACGCATGCGCAGTGGCACTGCGAACGTACTGACGCTCCGACGTGCGGCAACTGTGACTTCGCCCATTTAAAGCGGCAATGCCCTGCCAAATCCCAACAATGCCTGAGATGTGGCAAACCCAGACTCTATGCTGCCTTATGCAGAGCAGCTCAGCCTGCCAACTCACATCGCTTCAGCCAGCTTCGCAGGAATGTCCGGGCCATTCAACCCACGGTCACCAAGTCCGATGCGGACCTACTACCCAACATTGACACCGAGGACCCAAAGGCGCCTTTTCGAGTCGGTATCGTTACAAAAAACAGGGTGTCCCCGAATCAAAGAATCCAGCCTCTATCGGTATTCAGCATCGATCCAGACGATGAGTGGTGTGCCACCCTGACGGTCAACCGGACCCAAATACGATTCCGCCTGGACACTGGTGCCTGTGCCAATCTCATTGCACGGTCTGACCTCCAAAGCCTTTGTGTCAAACCAGCCATCCTTCCATCAACCTGCCAGCTATTAGATTACAATGGCAATGCCATTGATGCCAGCGGCTCGTGCCAACTTGAAGTGACGCACAGGTAATGCAAAGCCATCCTTCCCTTTGAAATTGTGGGCTCCTCGAAAGCCTCCCTGCTTGGCGCGCAGGCATGCAAGCTGTTGAACCTAGTTCAGAGAGTCCACTCTCTCTCCCCTGCTGACGCGTCTGCCTTTCAGGACACCGACTTCAGGGCGCAGCTCAACGCCATTATCAACCAGTACCACAACGTCTTCGAGGGCATGGGCACGCTCCCATACACCTACAAGATTTTATTAAAACAGAATGCCACGCCTGTGGTCCACGCACCTCGCAGGGTCCCAGCACCCCTTAAGGACCGCCTCAAGCAGCAGCTGCAGGACCTCCAGGACTAAGGAGTGATTTCCAAAGTCACGGAACCAACCGACTGGGTCAGTTCCATGGTATGTGTAAAAAAGCCTTCCGGCGAATTGAGAATTTGCATTGATCCCAAGGATCTAAATCGCAATATCGTGGGGGAGCATTATCCAATTCCCAAGCGCAAAGAGCTCACATGTGAGATGGCTCGCGCCAAGCTCTTTACCAAACTCGACGCCTCAAAAGGATTCTGGCAAATCCAGCTCGATAAATCCAGCAGGAAACTGCACATTTAATACCCGCTTTGGCAGATATTGTTACAACAGGATGCCGTTTGGGATCATATCTGCTTCAGAAGTGTTCCGTAGGATTATGGAACAAATGATGGAAGGCATTGAAGGTGTTCGCGTCTATGTCGACGACATAATCATTTGGTCCACCATCCCGCAGGAGCATGTTAGTCGCCTCCAGCGCGTATTCAAACGTATACGTGAGCATGGCCTCCGCCTCAACAGTGCCAAATGCTCTTTTGGTCAGACGGAACTCAAGTTCCTCAGGGACCACATCTACCAGTTTGGTGTGCAGCCAGATGCGGACAAGGTAGCTGCTATCACAACTATGAAAACACCAGAGGACAAGAAGGCGGTCCTTCGATTTCTAGGCATGGTCAACATTTTAGGGAAGTTCATCCCTAACCTCGCCTCTCATACCACGGCTCTCAGGAACCTGGTCCGGAAGACGACAGACTTCCAATGGCTCCCTGCCCACGAGCGCGAATGGAGAGAACTCAAAACAAAACTCACCACGGCCCCGGTCTTAGCTTTCTTTGATCCAGCAAAAGAGACCAAAATTTTGACCGATGCCAGCCAATCCGGCATTGGGGCAGTGCTCCTTCAACGTGGTGAGGCCTCATCATGGGCCCCCGGTGCATATGCGTCACGCGCCATGATCCCCACGGAGCAGCGCTACGCGCAGATAGAAAAGGAGTGCCTGGGCCTTCTGACCGGTGTGGTTAAGTTCCACGATTATGTTTACGGACTTCCTCAATTCACCGTCGAGACCGACCATCGCCCGCTGGTCAATATAATACAGAAAGACTTGAACGACATGACGCTTCGCCTCCAGCGCATTCTTCTCAAGCTCCGGCGATATGACTTCCAGCTGGTATACACCCCAGGCAAAGACCTCATCATTGCTGATGCTCTCTCCAGGGCAGTCAACACTCCATGTGACCCAGCGGGATTTGTGTGCCAGGTTGATGCCCATGTCGCATTCGCGGCCTCCAATCTACCTGCCACGGATGAATGCCTCGTCCAAATTCACCGCGAGACGGCGGATGACCCTTTGCTACAGCGTGTCATGTGCCACCTAACAGACGGGTGGCTCAAGGGCCAATGCCCGCAGTTCTATAATGTCAGAGATGATCTGGTGGTAGTAGACGGGGTTCTTCTAAAACTGGACTGCATTGACATCCCGCATAGCATGCGCCAGCTCGTCCTGGAACAACTACATGAGGGCCACCTTGGCATGGAAAAGTGCCGCCAACGGGCCCGAGAGGCAGTGTACTGGCCCGGCATTAATGATGACATAGCCAACACAGTGCTCAACTGCCCCACCTGTCAGTGCTTCCAGCCGGCCCAACCACGTGAGACCCTGCAGCCCCATGAGTTGGTCACGTCACCATGGACCAAGGTGGGCATCGACCTGTTCCACGCGCTGGGTAGAGACTGTGTCCTGATTATGGACTACTTTTTGAATTACCCGGAGGTGATACGGTTGCACGACATCACCTCGTCTGCAGTCATTCGTGCCTGTAAGGAAACCTTTGCTCGACACGGCATCCCGCTCAAGGTTATGTCGGACAATGGCTCCTGCTTCGCCAGCCAGGAATGGTCCAACTTTGCCAGGCGGTACAATTTTGCCCATGTGACATCCAGTCCCCTGTACCCCCAATCCAACGGCAAAGCGGAGAAGGGAGTACATATAGTCAAACGGCTCCTCTGCAAGGCTGCCGATACTGGGTCCGATTTCTACCTCACCTTGCTGGCCTATCGCTCCACCCCACTGTCCACTGGCCTGTCGCCAGCCCAGTTGCTCATGGGTCATACCCTGAGGACGACGGTGCCGTCCATTCATGTCCCAGACCTCGACCACGTTCCGGTCCTTCGCCGGATGCAGCTGTCTCGTGCACAGCACAAGGCGGCTCATGACTCCCGTGCAGCTGATCTCCCGGCTCTGGCTCCAGATGACAACATCTGCATCCATCTTCTGGATGGTGGCTGGTCTGCCACCAGGTGGTGGCAGGTGGTCCCCCGCTCGTTCCTGGTTCGTCTACCGGATGGCTCCATTCTGAGCCACAATTAGCGCGCCCTTCGTCTCGTTCCACGCTCGCTACGTGATACTCCTCTGTCGCCTCGCCCTCCTGCTGACCCACCCATGGACTATGCAGAAATCCCTGTCACTCTGCATCCCCCCAACTCTGACGCAGTCCAGCCAG
This sequence comes from Scyliorhinus torazame, assembly GCF_047496885.1. Classification (NCBI taxonomy): domain Eukaryota; kingdom Metazoa; phylum Chordata; class Chondrichthyes; order Carcharhiniformes; family Scyliorhinidae; genus Scyliorhinus; species Scyliorhinus torazame. The sequence continues at coordinate 72,318,015 of NC_092720.1, forward strand.
CTCCTGAACCAGCGGCTCTCGACCCACCCTTGAGGCGGTCAACCAGAATTCGTCGCCCACCTCAGAGACTTAATTTATGAACTTTGCAGACTTATAGACTTTCTGAATTGTTTTATTGCTTTGTTTGATTGTTTACCTGGTTTGTATATAGTGCTCATCTCGTTATTCTTGTTGCATACTGCTTCTCTGCACCAGGCACCTTCCCATGTAAATAGCTTAGTTCTCATGTACGTAGTCCTGTAAATATGTCTTCGCACCCCACACGTAGTTAGGAACATTCTCACTATACACTATTTATTGCCACACATATACATTCTTTTATAAAAGGGGAGATTTCAGAATATACACCAGTATATCATGGTGCAGATGGACACACACTGATGGACACACAGCGGGACCAATCAACACATACAACACTGCAGCCAATCACCAGTTAGAGCACACGCACTATAAAGACAGGGGGCATCAGAGTTCCCGCTTATTTGAGCTTCGGCCTCCTAGTAGGACAGAGCTCACAGCCTGCAGCACAGATCTTCACCATGTGCTGAGTGCATCGACTGGTTAGGACAAGGCATAGGTCTTTAGTTTAATCTAACATCGTGTTAACCCACAGTGAAAGTATGTTCAACAGTTTCTAACTTAATAAAATAGTGTTGTACTATTTTAAGTGTTGGTGGCCTGTATGTTTTCCACGGATCCAGAGCACCCAACACATCAGTTAGGATGTGGCAAATGGGAGGTGAGGGGTTGAAGGCAATGAGCAGAAGTGGATAATGTGCACAGAGAAATTACGTCACCGATGGGGAAAACCGCACACGCACCAACAGATCGAATGGATGCCAAGTGGATATCCATAACTCTTCCTGTTCGGTAGCTGAAGTTACGGTATCCCCACCTCCAAAGGCAGACTGCAACTCATTCTGTGACAGAGGGCATCTTGTTGTCCCTCCCAATGCTGTGCAGTGTCAGGATCTCCATTTGACACTGAAATCACAAGCCTCGATGTGGCATTATTCCCTTGCTGGCAAAGAAACGTTACTTTCTACAGCTTGGGCAGGATTTAAGGTTTTTGCCATCGAGGGAATAATGCCACACGAGGCTCATCTTTGTTTATCTTGGGAGGTGACAAAAACTTTTCCTCATTCCAGCCATCTCTTGGGTCGATGCTTCTGGCACAACCCACTCAGCCAACGCTTCCTAACCATGCCAGCAGCTTATCTAGATATGTTCCCGCCATTAGTCCTCCTCCTACTGACTTGCTTCCATATGTAATATTAGTAATACAGGGGATCCTTGACATTTCTGATCTGCAGGCAATTGTCAAAATGCTTCAGTCACCATTGCCTGCAGCCAAAAAGCATCTCCCTTTAAGAAATGAGGGCTGCTTTGAAATAGTATCAACAACACGTGATATTGACCATTTCATTTGGTGAGGAACCAATGAAAGTATGAGCAGTGCTGGAAAATGTGCTATGCCATGAGTAGGCAGTGGTGTTGTTATTGTCACTGGACTAGTAATCCATAATCTAATCAGGCTCTGCAGACCAGGATTCTTTTGCCGCCGTAGCAGATGGTGAAATTTGAATTCAATTTTTAAAAATCTGGAATTAAAAGTCTAAACACAACCATGAAACCATTGTTGATTGTCATGAAAATCCATCTGGTTCACTAATTAAGAAAATCTGTCATCCTTACCTGGTTTGGCCTACATGTGACTCCAGATGCACAGCAATGTGGTTGGCTCTTAAAAGCCCTCGGGGATGGGCAATGAATTTTGGCCCAGCCAGTGATGAACACATCTTATGAATGAATTTTTAAAAAAATCCTATTTAATTGAGACAAGGCGATCAATTTTGGGCCATAGTTGCATCGATATGGTTAAACTCTAATTTGCAGTCCCTATTCTACACCAGAATACACACATATCCATCTTATTCCCTAATGTGATTACAGACTCATTAACCCAGGTGTTAAATCATATAGGCAGATGATGATTAACCCTTAAATAAATTTGAATATGTGACAACCCCATTTATAGTTTCCTTGTTCTCTCCAAGTAAATCCAACTTGGATTCAGTGCAGAGGTAAAATAATATTTGATGATCTATTGTTGTAAATCACTCATCAGAATCCTACAGAGGTTGAATGGTCATCTTCTGTGCTTGAACCTTTTTATGATTCTGTGAAGGGTTCATTTGGATGTCAGAATTTGGATGCGATTTAATGTGGAAAAAACAGAGTCCCATTTAGGCGCGTTCAGCGGGGTCTTTCTCGGTGCCTGCAGTACTCGGAACTATCCTACTATCAAACGGGCCTCTGTTGGTTTTTTCTGACCCCGCAGAGGTCGCATTTACCTCACTTCCTGCACTGACGAGATCAGCTTGCCAGTGCAACAAGAGATTGGGGCGCCATCCCCACAACGACCTCCGGACCCCCACTCCCTAACTTACCTCTTAGGGGGTCCTTGAGCACCCCCCTCCCCCCCTCACCCTACCTCTTAAGGGAAGGGAACCCTAAGGCCCGTTCCCTGGCATGGGCAACCTGGCACCCTTGCAGTGCCCCTGCCAAACTGGCAGTGCCAGGGTTACACCTCCAGGGTGCCCGGTGGCACTGCCAAGGTGCCAGACAAAAGGAATGTAAATGGTGGTGATTAAGGCTAAGAAGGCAGCCTTCTGGACTTAACATTAAGATCAACAACTTCAGGCTGTGAACTCTCTCCTCCACCCACATTCATCCCAGTTTTATTTCTACCAATTTATTTTCATTTCTTCAATTGATGTTTTTTCCCCTCACCATTATTCCCCCCACACACCACCAGTTGGGCCATCTGTTCCCTGTTCCCCTAATTGCCTTTGGCACACACTCTTTATGTGCCACTATTAGCATCCCTCTTAACCTTCATCAACAGCATTTATATTTGTTTTGTCTTTCTTTTTTTAAATGAATTTAGTATACCCAATTTCCAATTAAGGGGTAATTTAGTGTGGCCAATCTACCTAGCCTGCACATGTTTGGGTTGTGGGGGTGAAACCCACACAGACACGGGGAGAAAGTGCGAACTCCACATAGACAGTGACCCAGGGCCGGGATTCGAACCCGGGTCCTCAGTGCCGTAGGCAGCAGTGTTAACCACTACGCCACCGTGCTGCCCCATTGTTTTGTCTTTCTGTCCATGACACCGTATCAATCTCCACCTATCGTTGGGCCTCTGTCCCGCACCTCTGCTCCACAGCCCCCACTACAGTATAAATCTGACCCTATTTCCAGTCCTCTCCAGCTTTGACAAAGAGTTATCAAAACTCAAAACGTTAGCTTCCTTCTCTGTCAGACCTGCTGAGATTGTCCAGTTATTTCTGTTTTTGTTTCAGATTTCAGCATCCGCAGTAATTTGCTTGTATATTAGAGAAACGTGTTCATCTTGGTAATTGCATGGACAGCCAATAAATAATCTGGCTGCTAGTCTGGTTAGGCCATAATGTTGTGAAAATGAATGCATAATGAAACATAAAGAGAGAGCACAATTAAAAATACTCGACATTCCGAAAATTCACATTGTAAAATGCAAACTTCCTCTCTCTGCTATTGGGTGTAATGATAAGTAGGTTGTGTATACCTGCTCCAAAGGAATCAGGAGCCACTGAGTTGCCAGTCAGAACAAGTATAGAACATAGAATTTACATTGCAGAAGGAGGCCATTCGGCCCATCGAGCCTGCACCGACCCACTTAAGCCCTCACTTCCACCCTATCCCCGTAACCCAATAACCCCTCCTAACGTTTTTGGTCACTGAGGGCAATTTATCATGGCCAATTCACCTAACCTGCACGTCTTTGGACTGTGGGAGGAAACCCATGCAGACACGGGGAAAACGTGCAAACTCCGCACAGTGACCCAGCGGGAAATCAAACCTGGGGCCCTGGCGCTGTGAAGCCACAGTGCCATCCACTTGTGCTACCGTGCTGCCCTCTTATGCCATAAGCATAAAAAGGATACTCAATTCTAAATAATATTGCTCTGGTTAAAAGCAAATTACTGCGGATGCTGGGATCTGAAACAAAAACAGAAAATACCGGAAAATCTCAGCTAGTCTGACAGCATCTGTGGAGAGATAAGAGAGCTAATTATTCGAGTCTGGTTAACTCTTTGTCAAAGCTAGAGAGTACTGGAAATGGGGTCAGATTTATACTGTAGTGGGGGGGAGGCGTTAAATGTTAAATTCAAATTTTGTATGTTCATTTTTCAGCATCCTTTTAATGTTTATAAGCAAAGTCAAAGTGGGATTGTGTTGATCAAATACACAGATTGTATTCATGAGGCATGGGGAAATCTGTGCTGAAATTTGAAATATACTGCCCAGTCCATAATCTGATAGTTTATAAGGACAGGAAATTTTTCACCAATAAGTTTCACCAAGAGCAGGCGTGAATTGCAGAGTGCCGAATCCGATTAACGAGTAGCTCTTGCCATAACAACGGACCACAGCTCAAATTACTTACGGACATTTTGAACTTTAAGTAAGGCATGTGTTTAAAAAAAAAGGATGTACAAGTGAAAATTGAATGAGACTGTAAAGTAACCACTTATTGGAATTCCGATGTGAATTACACTTGGCTAACTTGTCCAGAGAGAATGGAAAGGTTCACCTTTTTCAGACAGAGACATTTCAAAGGAAGAGATGCAATGCAAAACGTGAACTGTAATCTCCTGGATGCTAATTACTACCTCAAATGTAACTATCCCCTGTGAGTTATATCCCAGATGTCACATAATGTGAGTTGAAAGAAAGCAGTTCTGGGCAAAAAATACATTTGTAATAATAATAATAATTATTATTAGTGTCAGAAGTAGGCTTACATTAACACTGCAATGAAGTCACTGCGGAAATGTGCTTCTCCCTCCAGGAATACACAAGAAAAGGGATTAAAAACCAACTGCAACCTTGGTCTCTACATGCTGGTCTGGTGTTCTATTGTGCTAGTGTGTGCGAGCTGAAGAACATCCTCTAGACATGCCTGCGTTTACAGGTCAACTCTCTCTCTCTGACTTATTGAAGTAAATCACAAGTCAGCAAAGCTGCAGTCGAAAAGGTAGCAGGACAATTCCTTTCTGCTGGCCTGCAGAACCAAGGATCTCCAAACCGCCAAAATCTGAGCTACTGGAATCACCCATCTTAATGGCCACCACATTTCACCAACTACTCTTCATGGACAAGACAAAGACTGATTTGTATATCTCTTTTAATTTGCATTTCCAGACTCACTTCTTTTTTCCAATCTGTGTAGATGTGTGTTGCATTTTATTATTTTTATTCTTGCATTTTAGTAACTAAAACTCACTCTTTCTTCAATTCAAGAAGTTTGGTTGAATTGACTCCTTTTAAAACATCAGTTTATTTGGACTGAAAAAAGGCATCCAGAAGGAGCGGATCCTTTTTAAATTAACCATGTTCCGACCAACCGAGGCGGTTGAATAAAGAAGGGAATCAGTTTGCCCCCCTCGCCCAGGAGAACAGCAATTTGGGGGCATCTCATCAGGAATCGTAATAAATTGGGGTCCTCACCCGAGGACTGATCGGAACACTTTAAAAGACTGCAGCTCACTGTAAAAGGGAAAGTTTGGCGATGTCAAAAAATGGACAACTTATTCATCAATGGCCATTCCATCTTACAGACCCAGATATTCTCTGGGGGGAGGTGTGGGGGGATAGGTTATGGAGGTGGTGAGCAGTGATGTGATACTCACTGGGTAAGCTGGCCATAAGGCGGCCTCACACATCTGACCCTGTTCCCTGCTACCTTGGAGGGTGACCCCAGGTGGAACGTTCAATTGTCCTGGGGGCCCTGTCCCTTGCCATCCTCAAACACCCACACCACCAACCTCCCACACCCTCTACACCCGGCCCATCCCACCCCTCACAACTTTCAGACAGAGGACTGAGGCAGGTCAGAATGTTGGTGAAAATGGTAACAGTAATTATCGACATTATTTTACTCTGACCCCTACCTATAACCTATGTGGTGCACCCGTGCTAACTTAACTGGTGTCTAATTTCTAGGTATGACCCCAGACAGCGCATTAGACCTGGCAGCGGCCTGCTGCGTATCCCTCTCTCTGACCTGAGATGCCTTTGACAGCCGTCCTCTGGAAGGCTTGAACCTTGATGGACCTGACTGATTTTCAGGTGTCACAGGTGACGAGGTGTCACCCTGTTCTGCCCATTGCCCATCAGATGTGCCAGTGTCAGATGGGAGGGGATTCAGAAGTGCTGAGGTGTTCCAGCACCTCCCAGGCGTGGACACCGGTACGAGACCCATCACTTGCTCCTCACTTGATGTACTTTCTGGCCCCAGGCTACTCCATGGGACAGAGGTGAGGCCGGAATGTGCTCCGGAGGCTCCACCAACACCTGGCGCTGCCTGTTCTGGAGGCCTGCTCTCATCTCGATGACCTCAACCATGGAGCACAGAGACTGGGCTATGTCCCTCAGCGAGTGAGTCATATCCCTCTGTCCCACGGTCACGCCACTCTGTGACTGGCCCAGGTCAGTCAGCACCCAGCCAATGCTCTCGGCGCCTTTAGCCATGACCCTTTGTGACTGGGCCAAGCTCTGTAGTACAATAGGAATGTCCAAGTGAGTCCGGTACATGGCTGCCTGTGACTGGGCTGCCCTGTCCTGAGCCTCAGCCATCGACCGCACAGGTTGCCCCAAACCTTGGATGTCTTGACCCTTGGTTGTGACATTTTGACCCAAAGCTTCCACCGCGGACGCCACCCGATCTGCATTGGTCAGGGTATCATGCATTGTCAGCATAATCTCCTGTGCCTGAAGGTGGTTGGACTCCTGCTACTGCACCTGCAGTTGATGGAAAGTGGCTTACACCCTCTTCTGCAGATCCTGGCTCTGCGTCTGCATCTCCACCTCTGATGGGACTGTACCTTCCAGACGTGACTTACCTGTCCCGACTACAGCTGGTTCCTAGAATCAGGCAGCTCTCCGATTGTTTGCTCCCTTGGGAGTTCCTATCTCCACTTGATGTGCTGCAGCATATATGATGTGCGTACCAAAAAGTGACCCAGGAGCCTCTTTACTAAAATTCTCCCACTGAGGTGATAATCTCTGGGATGGTGGAGGGTGCAGGCGAAAGCGGTGCCGAAAAGTTGGTGTCGTCCTTGGACTGGTCCTCCAGGGTGCTTTTTAAATTAATTTATGGGATGTGGGTGCCGCTGGTTAGGTCAGCATTTATTTCCCATCCTTGCTTGCCCTTCAGAAGGTGGTGGTGAGTTGCTTTCATGAACTGCTGCAGTCCCTGAGGTGTAGGTACACCCACTGTGCTGTTAGGGAGGGAGTACCACGATCTTGACAGTGAAGGTTCAGGATGGTGAGTGACTTGGAGGGAAACCTCCAGGTGATGGGGTTCCCAGGCATCTGCTGCTCTTGTCTTTCTAGATGGTAGTGGTCATGGGTTTGGAAGGTGCTGTCTAAGGAACCTTGGTGAGTTACTGCAGTGCATCTTGCAGATAGTACACACAGCCACTGTTCTTTGGTCGTGGAGTGTTTAAATGTTTGTGGAAGGGGGGGCAATCAAGGGGGCTGCTTTATCCTGGATGGCGTCGAGCTTCTTGAGTGTTGTTGGAGCTGCACTCAACCAGGCATATTATTGTCAACCAATATAGGAGCATAGCCTGTTTTAATACCATCACAACTTGCGGGCAAGTTTTTATTTTTGTTTTAAATTGTTCATTTCAAAATAATATTTTGAAAACCAAAGATAAAGATAAAAATATTTTACTTAAACCTGATTATGTGATGTCTGATTGGTTAATGACAGTGGGAGGCCGAAAGGTGGATCCGATTGGAGGATATGGCTAAGTGGAGTCCTAGTGAGCGTTTGTCACAGCTTCCTGCTGACGTTTATCCCATCCGTGTTGAGATTAATATTTCATTCAAGGAGACTCTGGGACATTGTGGAAGGTTTGATAACCCGAGGCATGTGCAGCTTCCAAAGCACTAACCTATTGAAAAAAATCAAGTGCCCTAAAAATCAGGCATGAGTTCAGAAACAAAAACAGAAAATACTGGACAATATCAGCAGGTCCAACAGCATCTGTGGAGAAGGGAACTAACGTTTCAAGTCTGGATGACTCTTTTTGTCAAAGCTGAGTTCAGAAAGTAGGTGCTCCATCTTTAGTTCCCGCTGGGTTTAGGACCGGCAGTGGGCAAACGCTACGGGTAATGTCACTGGCCTGCAGTCTGTATCCCGGCTTCGTCCCACTCCAGGCCAATTTTCAGAGGATGGACGCTGGTGGATGTGGTGATATCATGGTTGTGTTGTAATTCACAGATCGACCACTAGGAGTCTCATTAATATCTAAGTGAATGTTAGAGTCAGGTGACCTTAGACTAACTGGAGAGCTGGAAGAGAGAGGTTGCTTTTTCATGTTCATACTGTTATTCATCTGTTGTTTTGTATACAATTGACCCACAGTTAATGTTAATAAGTCATTTATAGCTTTAGCTACAAGTGTTCTTGGAATATAAATTAAACCATCCGACAAGAACATTACAGTGGCGGGGATTGGGTGGCCAATCCAAGTAATTAAGGGCCTGTCAATGAAGGCAAACTGGGATTTTCCTGACAACCTCCAGGGCCCCACAGACAGATCTGGGGGGCATCAACATTCTAGACAGTCTAGCCCCTTTTGATCCCTGATGAAGGCCCCCTGCAGAGGGGCAGCCCCCTCTCCCAGCCCCCAATGCAGCAGTCGTCTCAAAAAACATATTTTATTTAAAATGTTTAAAAATTGTATAGATGACACCTCCATTTTGAAGCCCCCACTCCCTCGCTTACCTTTCATTGCCTCCTGCTGCTGTTTTGAAGGGGGAGAAGCTTCTCTTTGACCCTTCTGCTTTGACAGCCCACCCACCATCTTTAATTGAATGGCGAGTCCACCCTCTGGCTTCCCTGGTGTAATGTTTAGGTTCAGTGGTCTCAGAATATTCCGGAAAGGGATTTTAAAGCAATTTATTAAGTGCTTTATTCAGAAGCAACAGCTTAAATTTGATGCCAAAGCTAAATAGACAGGAAAGGCATATGACCTGTGACAGATGAGAATGGTTAACTGATCCAGGAGAAGGGAGAAGTGGATGGAGCCAAACTGCAGCTGGAATGGCAACCTCTTGTTTGTTCTGTTTGCTTCCCTTTGTTCTTTGACTTCATGAGCTGGCCAAGGTGTTAGGAAGCTCTTTCCCAGTCTTCTTCTGCCTGGCGAGGACTGCCCCCTCATTCCTCACCCCAAAACCGGTGTTAACATATTTAATTTCTAGGCCCTGGTTGTTTTAACCTATGTCAATCATTTGTTCTAGTGCACTGGCCAATGACCAGTGACCCAGAGGCAGGTATCATATCCCCTCTGTCCATCACTCTGGCTCAAGGTCATCTTTTAGCTTATCTCATTTGTTAACTCCTGCTAGAGTAGATAAGACTCACTGCTATCAGTTCAGGAATGTTGACAGTATTGAGTGGCCTTTATATGGCCCTCATAGAAATATCGTTCTCCTTTGCCATTATTTTTTTTTTTACCTCAGTCCCTGACGGCTAGGGATATGTGTTTTTACAGAGTAGCAGGTGCCTGCTAATTCTTTAAGTATTCTGTAATATTCAGAACAATACAGTTTATTTTGCTGAAGAAAATCACATGAAGTGACTGTTTCCCACACCATAAAGGCTTCAGACTCGCATGTGAACCTGATGGTCGGGTTCATCAAAAGGCTGCAATGGAAAGTCCTGCCCTCAGTTTTCCAATCCAAGGCACAGCATGTGATTTGCCCAATTGTCTCTGAGTTTCAGAGCAAATTATTTGTATGACATGGAGAACTTTTCCCAGTCTTGAGATTTAAATATATATTCACGTTTGAGTTAATATTCCAATGCTGTACATATTTTGAATTGGCCTAGTTTCACTGACACTCTGTAATCGCATATTGTGATAAACCTAAAATCATTATATAAAAACAAACATTAGTCGGTAGACAGCAATAATAGCTGTCATTCATTGACTGACAACAAACAGTGGCAGATTCAATAGGACAGCCAGCAATTTATATTATTTTATAGAGAATACTTGAGAATGATTACAGGGCAGCATTCTTATCAAGAAATTTAAATGATGTCATAAAACCAAGATCAGATTATATAGCATAAACAAAAGCACAAGAATGGTCACATGCTGAATATCTAATATATAAACACAACTCGTCAATTAAGGGCCAGGTCCCATCTTTGAGGGCAGCATGTTGTGAGGGCCTGCTGTCACATCGGGTAAACCCGGTGATTCTGCAGGAGGGGGGGGTGCCCTCCTTGATTATTGTTCCGTGATACATGGAGAGCCCCCCGGCATTGCCCCAAAATTCTTGCATTCTCTGAGAATGCCTCACTATTTAGGTGCCCTCTGCACGTTCAGCACTGACCGCAGTTACTGGTGGAAATGTTGCACTTTCCACCCTCTGATTGGGCCAGTAGCTTTTGTGGGCAGACCACTGTCCTTAATTTGCTGGTTGTCCAGCCTCTTAATTGTTCTGTAAGGGCCAATTTTAACCTTGCCAACTCAGTGGAAACAGGGCGTGCTAGTAGGAAAAATGATGATCTGAGCATCCTGCAGCTGCCATTGACTGCTGTTTTGGTAATAGGCGAGGCACCGAACATAGGCAGGTAGGGGATTAACTCTACTGCTTGTACCAGGTGCTCCCTAAGTCGCCTCAATGAAGCTGATGTTGCTAATGTTATATTGCGAGGCGATCGGCGAGGCAGTGTTGAAACGCAAGCGTGCTTTATTGAACTAAGGCGAACTATAAATACTGGACAGCATAACTAAAACACAGGTCTTGTCCCTCCGACTCCCGGGCTGACTCTCTGGCCCCAATGGCCAGAGACACACCTAAACCCCTGATAGGCGTATGTTCGCACGCTGTGTCCCCATAGGCTCTAGGCTCATCACATAGCCCGTGAAGAATCACCAGGTAAAGGGGCCATGCTACCACACTAACGTTGGGACCCTTGAGATGCTTCTCACTGGTGATTTCTGGATACTCATTCATGTCAGGGCCTGGCTGCAGACTGCTACAGCTCAATTCTTCCAGAGCAGACAGGCCCAGCTGCTGTCACAGCAGATAAGCCTGATGATTCCGCAGCTGGCACCATGGCGGGTATAAGTGAAAGGTGTAACAAAGGAGCAAACGTGCTGATACCTGGAGAGGCCCCGGTGCTTCAGTATTGCTCTAAAATTCCACTGTCACTCCTGTGGAGCAGGCTGAAAAAGATGACGATCATTATCCGTTTGCTCCACCAATTGTTGCAAGGTGGATCTCTACCTCTCCAGAACCGACAGGTTTGAGTTTCCACACAGCTTTACAAAACGTGGGACTTCCTGTGGGCGGTTTAGCTGTAGGAAGTGCCCACACTGCAGAGTGCTGATACCATGCGAATGATGCCATGTAGGTTGGAAGTGGACACCTCCATGCTTTCAGCCACATCGTTGAATACCTCGACATGCGTTCCAATACCTAGCGTAGTTGTTTGTGTGATACCCACACATTTTATCTTGATAACTTGATCCCTGAAGTCCTCATCACTGTCCTCCTCAGCAGAGTTTGGAGAGGATGTTATGTGGTTACCTGTCTCCTGTGTTGCCATGATGACCAAAACCTGCAGTTGCTCATTCATGCTGCATGCTTTACCATGTACAAACCCCTCTGCCTCACTGTTCATGGTGAGTGCTCATGTCTAAGCCACTGCCTGAGATGGATGAGTCCATTATGGCGAATTATCAGGAGGATTGTCCTCCTTTAAGATCCTTTCTTGTGCAGGAGCCTCTTGCTGTCAAGAAAGACCTAGAAGAAAGAGAAAAGAGGCAAAAGTTAGGGGAGAAGATAGAAGTTGGAGATTCTCAGGTGATAGCCTAGATAATGCAGCTTGAAGTTGTGCAGCTTGTTACACATTTGTAGAAATGAATGAAAGATTAGAACCAATATACAGACACCCAACTGGGGTAAACCCTTGCCTTCCCTAATACTGATCGTTCTACTTGTCTCTACTGATCTCTATGACTTTCTGCTCTCTTTGATGTGGGTGATAATGGTCCAGCGTCCCTGTGATTGTTCCATCACATTATCTCCTGCAGAAAGAGAGCATTTTGATAAGATGCGTGGAAATTGGTTGGACTTGTACATACAATGCATGTGTTACAAGGAGAAGAAACAAGATGGAATGAGGTGAGGGATGTAAAGACAAGTGCGTACTGTAAAGTGAGAAAAACGTGCTGCGAAGCGTTGGTGGATGTGCAGATAGTTTGCAAGAAGATCATTGTATTACTCCGTCGTATAAATAAAAGAATAGGTGAGCATGATTGGAAGCAGAGAGAGAAATGTACCTTTGTGTTTATATTCTGAAGGGGGTCACGGAATAGGAGGAAATTGTTGATAATGATTGGTTAGGGGATGGAAAGAGTGTTCTGAGGTTCGGTTCAAAGATCTGGAGATAAGGCGTCAAATTAACAACTGTTGTCCATGTGACCTCATTGAAATGTTATGCATTGCACTGGGGGGCAATATTTTCCTCAACCTAGCACCTTACTTAAAAGCTGCAGTGAATTAAATAAAAGTAATGCCAGTAAATGCGTAATCTTTGGCATTCTAGAGAACAGAGAAATTCACAGTGCATCATATGTTCAGGAGAGTTGGAATTAGAACTTTAGAATTTTACACAAGCAGCACAAGTTGAAGATGTGTGTATGGAGTGGAAGGGGATGTATGGAGAGGCCAGGGTATCACCACTTTAAGAACAGATATTTTGATTCTATGTTTCAATCATTACAAGTGGAATTTGAAAAAGCTTTTTATTGACTAGCAGAAATTTTCCTTCCTCTTTCTGGCCTGTTCCAAAAAGACCTGTTTATTCATGCTTGGCAACACACTGTACATAACAGAAATGCTTTGAAAGTAGTGGTTTGAAGGCGAAAGCTAGTTAGGCAAATGGCATTTCCCTTTTCCAAAAAGAAGCTTGTATCCTAATATGAAACTTGATCAATTAAAGTTTCCCAACTGATTTGTAACATATATAGTTATTCACGATTCATACAACGACCGTAAATGGACCAGTCTAAGGGAGAATGTGTGTAGAAGTGGAAAACAATGAAGAAATAATGCTGCACAGAGAGGTAGGGCATGGATTTGCATCCACGTTTTACATACTGTACTGGCAGGCAAAGTGCCAATGAAGACTACTTGCTTGCCAAGTGTAAGTTAGAGCAGGTCAACTCACTTGAAGCCTAACACAGCTCAGAACTAGTCTCCTTTAGTTTTATGATCGCAGTATAAAAACTCATTCCTTTATGCAGTGATTAACTGAGCAATAAATTCTAGGGATGTTCCAATTTTGAGCTAAGTTATGCGATCACATAGAGGTGCTACGATCACCCTAGGTAGCCATGGATTTATTAGGATGACGAAGGTTAGCCATTTTTATCACTTTTCAACAGTCTCTACTCAAAGTTTGTGTACTTGGCCATTGATTGAGGAGACAATCAGGCTCTGGTATGATCACTATCGCAAAACCTTGTCCACTATCACATAAAGTAACTTTAAGAATTTTCTATCCCATCATCAGGCTTCACATATGGAGAGTATTGTGAATTCAGATACAGAGATCATTAATTTTAATGGATAGAAACTAATGCTTCCTCAGCAGTGCTGACAGGTGTTGTTTTTTGGCTAGACCCCGCCCAGCTTTACAATATTGGGGTGCACCAATCTAGTTTTGCCCACTCCTCAAACCTTTTGCTAGATGTTGGTGTGTGAAACCTCAAATGGTTAACGGTTGTAGCGGCACGGTGGTGCAGTGGTTAGCATTACTGCCTCACGGTACTGAAGATCCGTGTTCAATCCTGATCCCGGGTCACTCTCCGTGTGGAGTTTGCACATTCTCCCCTTGTCTGCGTGAGTCTCACCCCCACAACTCAAAGGTGTGCAGAGTAGGTGGCTTGGCCACGCTAAATTGCCCCTTAATAATAAAATAAGGTTAAAGGTTGTCATAACTGTTGGTGCTCCTGAAAGAACTAGATTATGTTATGTGTTGCATCGACACTCCTGACAATGTGCAAATTTATTTCAGAAGAGACGGAAGACAATACTGTACATCACAGATAAAATGTGCTGCAATTGCACTTTGAACCAGGTCCTGCTAAATATTTTTAACAGTTGATTTAGTCTCCAACTAGGAAGGTATTGGCTAGAGATTTCAACAGCAGTTTGGGGGAAAACGTGCAATAACGAGTTGACCAACCAATTTTTACTGTCCAATTTTTCTTTCCATTACAAAAGCTTCTAGATATTTTGGAGGTATGTGATAATATCATGTAAATCAAAACTATTTTGGCCTCTTTCTTTGTCATTTATTATTTACTACTTCCCTTGTTCTATTTCTTTCTATCTTTCTTTTGTTTCCAGTCAGTTGTTTTACAGGGAAATCGTGACTCAGCTTTTTCACTTCTGCTCGTTGCTGTTTGTGGGAGATTGCTGTGTGGAAATTGACGACCACGTTTCTTACATTACAACAGTGGTTACACTTTCTTGCCTGTAACACACTTTAAAATATCCAGTGATTGGGAAAGATGCTACATAAATGCAAATCTTTAATCTTCTGTGGCTACATTTTATTCCTCTTTGGCTTACTGAACCATTCATTCTTTCTTTCTTGGTAAAGGTTATCGGGGGTAGGCAAGAATGTGGGGTTGAGGTTACAATCAGATCAGCCAAGATCTTATTGAATGCCGGAGCAGGATCGAGGAGCCAAGTTGCTTACTCCTGCTCCTAATTTATATGTTCATATGTATTTAGGTTTATTTTGTTTTCATAAAATTACATAACATTTCTGGAACATACCCCTTCATTCACCTGAGGAAGGAGCAGCGCTCCGAAAGCTAGTGATATCGAAACAAACCTGTTGGACTTTAACCTGGTGTTGTAAGACTTCTTACTGTGCTCACCCCAGTCCAACTCCGGCATCTCCACATTACAACAAAGAAAACAGACCAGAGAAACAGACTATTCAGCACAACAGGTTTATGCCAATGTTTGTGCTCCTCCCAGCTTACTTCAGCTCACCAATCAGCATTTACTTCTAACATATTTACTTATGAACATATTGAGATGCAGAGCCATGGTGGAGAGAGAGGGGGAGACCTCATTAGAAGATGAGATGGGTACGTTTTGCTATTAATAAAATTAAGTATTGTTTTGAAGGACAGGTAATGGGGAGGGGGTAAGAAGCTTATGTGGACAATGAAAGGAATTGGGGGAAAACAGAGAAGCAATTGATTCCTTTTTACGTGGAATTCTTTTGAGCAACAGTGAAATGTATTCGCTTTGTTTGGCCTCTTGTTCCTCACTGTAACCAATCACTGTCGATGTACCATTTGTCAATCTTCTCTGTTGATTATTCTCTTTGTCTACTATGTACGTTCCCTCGGCCGCAGAAAAATGCTTTTCACTGTACTTCGGTACAAACCAATCAATCAATCAAATGACATGTTCATTTTTGAAAGTTTACATTTTTGATTTGTTCCATTGTTAAACTGCATGTAAAATGGGTTGATGATTTGCTGTCGGAGATATTGTGAGCTACAAATTTATACTTCATTGTTGCTTCGTAAACAATGTGAATCTAACATTATTGTTTTTTGCTTACTTAAGAATGAATGTTGCTGAAAGAAAAGGCAGCTGCCACAGGATATCTGATATCTGGAATTGTAAGGTGACCACTATGACTTTAAATGGATTGCACTTGAGTCATATCCTGACATGTTGCTCATGGACTCTCACACTTGGGACTGTCCAGATCCATTTCAAAAAGGAACTATTGAAAGGGAATGGATGCCATTTGCATCTTTATAAGCTTGCTCCTCTAGTGGAGTCAGAAGGTCTACCAAGACAATAGCAAGACATGATTCCAGTGACCATTTTGTAATAGAACAAAGAAAAGTCCAGCACAGGACCAGGCCCTTCAGCCCTCCAAGTCTGCGCCGACCATGCTACATGTCTAATCTAAAACTTTCTACATTTCCGGGGTCGTATCCCTCTGTTCCCATCCTATTCGTGGATTTGTCAAGATGCCCGTTAAACATCACTATCGTTCCAGCTTCCACCACCTCATCCGGCAGTGAGTTCCAGGTACCCACTAAACTCTGTGTAAACAAAACCTCCTGAAAGGGCAGCACTGTGGCGCAGTCGTTAGCACTGCTGCCTCACGGCGTCGAGGTCCCAGGTTCGATCCCAGCTCTGGGTCACTGTCCGTGAGGAGTTGCACATTCTCCCTGTGTCTGCGTGGGTTTCGACCCCACAACCCAAAGATGTGCAGGGTAGGTGGATTGGTCACGCTAAATTGCCCCTTAATTGGAAAAAATGAATTGGGTACTCTAAATTTTTTTTTTAAACTTCCCAAGCAGATCTCCTCTAAACTTTGCCCCTTACAATTTAAACAAATGTCCCCCAGTAATTGACTCTTCTACCCTGAGAAAAAGCTTCTGACTATCTACTCTGTCCATGCCCCTCATAATTTTGGAGACTTCTATCAGGTCGCCCCTCAATCTCCGTCATTCCAGTGCGAAACCGAGTTTATCCAACCTTTCATAGAATCATAGAATTCACAGTGCAGAAGGAGGCCATTTGGCCCATCGAGTCTGCGCCAGCCCTTGGGAAGAGCATCCTGCTCAAGCGCATGCATCCACTCTATTCCCGTAACCCAGTAACCCAACCTAACCTTTTGGACACTGAGGGGCAATTTAGCATGACCAATCCAACTAACCTGCACAGATTTGGACTGTGGGAAGAAACAGGAGTACCCAGAGGAAACCCACGCAGACACAGGGAGAAAGTGCAAACTCCACATAGACAATCACCCGAGGCCGGAATTGAACCCGGGTCCCTGGAACTGGGAGACAGCAGTGCTAACCACTGTGCCACCGTGACGCCTCACAACTCCTCATAGCTAACGCCCTTCAAACCAGACAGCATCCTGGTAAACTTCTTCTGTACTCTCTCCAAAGCCTACATATTCCAAGTGTGGCCTAATTAAGGTTCAATACAGCTGCAGCATGACTTGCCAATTTTTATACTCAATGCCCGGCCGTTGAAGGCAAGCATGCCGTATGCCTTCTTGACTACCTTTTTCACCTGCTTTGCCACTTTCAGTGGCCTGTGGACCTGTACACCCAGATTCCTCTGCCTGTCAATACTCTAAGGGGTTCTGCCATTTACTGTATATTTCCCACATGTATTAGACCTTCCAAAATGCATTACCTCATATTTGTCCGGATTAAACTCCATCTGCCATCTTTCTGCCCAAGTCTCCAAGTGATCTACATACGACTATATAGTCTGACAGTCCTCATCGATATCCACAATTCCACCAATCTTTGTGTCATCCGCAAATGTACTAATTAGACCAGTTACATTTTCCCCAAAATCATTTATATATACCACAAACTGCAAAGGTCCCAGCACTGATCCCTGCGGAACACCACTAGTCACAGCCCTCCAATCAGAAAAGCACCCTTCCACTGCTACTCTTCCATGACCGAGTCAGTTCTGTATCCATCTTGCCAGCTCATCTCTGACCCTGTGCGACTTCACCTTCTGTACCAGACTGCCATGAGGAACCTTGTCAAAAGCCTTACTGAAGTCATTGTAGAGAATATCCACTGCCCTACCTTCATCAATCATCTTCGTCACTTCCTCAAAAAACTCAATCAAGTTAGTTATACAAGACATCCCCTTCACAAAACCATGCTGCATCTCGCTAATACGTCCACTTGCTTCCAAATGGGAGTAAATTCTGTCTCGAAGAATCCTCTCCTGTAACTTCCCTATCACTGATGTGAGGCTCACTACTGCTACCCTTCTGAAACAAAGGAACAACATTAGCAATTCTCAAGTCCTTTGGGACCTCGCCTGTAGCCAATGAAGTTACAAAGATTACTGTCAAGGCCCCAGCAATTTCTTCCCTTGCCTCCCTCAGTATTCTGAAGTAGATCACATTAGCCCCTGAGGGCTTATCTACCTTAATGTTTTTCAAGATGCCAAATACAACCTCCTTTCTGATCTCAATATGACCCAGTCTATCTACACACCCTTTCCCAGACTCATCATCCACCAAGCCCTTCTCTTTGGTGAATACTGATGCAAAGTACTCACTTAGTACCCCGCCCATTTCCTCTGGCACCATGCATAGATTCCCTCCCCTGTCCTTGAGTGGACCAACCCTTTCCCTCTTGCTCTTTATATACACAAAAAATGCCTTGGGATTTTCCTTAAACTTGCTTGCTAATTACTTTTCGTGACCCGTGTTAGCCCTCCTAACTCCTTGCTTAAGTTCCTTCCTACTTTGTTTATATTTCTCATGGGGGCTTCATCTGTTCCCAGCCTTCTAGCCCTTACAAATGCTTTCTTTTACTTTTGGCTCACAATATCTCTCGTTATCCAAGGTGCCCGAAACTTGCCGTACACAAGAACATGCCAGTCCTGAATTCCTATCAACTGACATTTGAAAGCCTCTCACATGCCAGATGTTGATTTACCCTCCGACACCTGACCAAATCTATATTTTTCAGTTCCTGCCTAATATTGTTATAATTAGCTTTCCCTCAATTTAGCACCTTCAGCCGAGGACTACTCTTATTTTTATCCAACAGTACCTTAAAACTTACTGAATTATGGTCACTGTTCCCAAAATGCTCCCATACTGAAACTTTGACCACCTGGCTGGGCTCATTCCCCAATACCAGGCCCCTTCCCTAGTTGGACTATTTTTAAAAATAAATTTAGAGTACCCAATGATTTTTTTCCAATTGATGGGCAATTTAGTGTGGCCAATCCACCTACCCCGCACATCTTTGGGTTGTGGGGTGAAACCCACGCAGACGTGGGGAGAATGTGCAATCTCCACACGCACAGTGACCCGGGGCTGGGATTCGAATCCGGGTCCTTAGCGCTGTAGGCAGCAGTGCTAACCACTGTGCCACCGTGCCGCCCTGTTGGACTATTTATATATTGTTTCAAGAAGCCCTCCTGGATGCTCCTTACAAACTCTGCCCTATCCAAGCCCCCAGCACTAAGTGAGTCCCAGTCAACATAGGGAAGTTAAAATCACCCACCATGCCAACCCTGTTACTTTTACACCTTTCCAGAATCCGCCTGTATATCTGCTCCTCTATCTCCCGCTGGCTGTTGGGGGGCCTGTAGTAAACTCCAACATTCTGACTGCACCCTTCCTATTCCTGAGCTCTGCCCATATTGCCTCGCTGCATGAGCCCTCTATTTATACAGTTGAGATCTCAGAAGCAGGCCTGTCTGATGAATTATCTACAACCTGCCAACATCTGACAGCAGGACTCCAGGCTGACTATCAGCCTGCAACAAGCTCTCCTCAAATCCCGTGCATGGGTGTGTGTGTGTCAAAATTGACTGCACATACCAAGGGCTTTTGGAATAAGCACCACAACCAATTTTTAAAACAAAAAACTCTACTTATTAACAGTGAGAGAATAAAGGAGTTCCGATTTACCTCTCTCTCCTGTCCATCACACTTAACTGTACCAGCACCTTATTTGTGACAGTAAATATTCAATAATATTAATCACTGACAGGATAGGTAAATTGGCATAACCTGTAAATAGAGTCATGTAAAGATGGTCTTTACTTCAGTAAATATTTAGATACAGGTATCTCACGGTCTTCTTGCTACACAGGTAATATTGGGGAGGAATCGAATCGAAATACATTAAGCATTTGTCATGCATTAATCATTACCAATATCCTGCAATAGTTTCTACAATGTTAGATTTTAGGTATTGGACAACATAAAAGACAGTGAAGGGGATTTTTCAATTTTTCATCCCTGGTTTCAGCGGGTGGGAATGGCGGAGGGAGCCATGGGAAGCCCCAAAACGGCGCTTACGCTAGCAGGATTTTCTCGCTCGAATGTCCCCATCCCCAGCAAATGAGATAACAGGGATCCTGACTTTAAATATCGGGATCTACATTTACATATATTTTAATATGCAGATCAGATAGTCCCACCACATAGGACTGTCCCCTCACGATAAATTAAGACAGATCCCCCGTGACATGCATCAGGTGAACTGCACCCACCAGAGACACACAAGTGAATACAACCCTCAGCCGGGGCCTTACGATCCTTCAAAATCCAAAGTTGCTTGATGGGCACGCTCATTTACTTCCTGTCCCACCGGCCTGAAGTCGTGGGATCTGCCTCCTTGGTTTTTCTGACCACGTTACAAAAATTATTACAGGAAAAGCCAGCAATGCAACCAATGGGCTACACCTGTCCTTTACCACCTGAGTTGTCACGTAGTCAAAATTGGAAAAACTCTGCCCAGTAGGATGAGCTAGCACTTTTCTTACCTAAAGGATTGCACAAACACACTGTGCAGGAGGAGCGGTGTACAACAATTCTGTACCTGTATCCATGCAAAGTGAATGAAAGAATAAACCAATGCTGTACCAGCAGTTAGAGAGCATTGATAAAGATCGAGCAAATTTAACTTTCACTACTTCCTGTGTAAGAGATTAATTGAAAGTGTATGCGAAACACAACGATGTTAGTCTGGTTTATGTGCAGGGGATTCAGAAATGTCAGTGTGTGAATTATGTGGCAAATGTTTCCTTTTGAGTGAAGCACTGCCAGGAAGATTAAATGCCTGATTCATTTTTAACCCTTTGAGTATGCAAACTTGATAAATACCAGCATGTACTTACTACTCCGACGGCAAACTGCTTTAAGCTGGAGACCTGACTTACTACTCAAACTAAGAACTGCTCCAATCTCCTCAGGGACAAAGCTTAGATGAACAAAAATGTAGTTGTGTTCATGTTCTGGCATTGGTTCATCAATGTGGGCCTGCCCTGAGTCAATAAACTACAAAGGAATTCAATGGACTTCTAAACATTGAAGCATTAAAGTTCAAGGATAGCAGCCAATGTCTGGTTTCTATCCACATCTGATAGGGACTTGCTTCCTAAAATCAGTTTTAAAAACAACTGTATGCAGACTGTCCTTTCTTTCTGTCAGTTATGCAGTTTTGACTATAATACCAATCGACCAAAGTTTTCTTCTGTCTGAGCTCCTCGATACCTGCCAAGATCTGCTGAAATATGTCTACCTCCCCCAACAAATAGCACTGCTCATAACCTGTTCCTTTCTGCACCCTTCACCTCAATGAAAAAAATATTCGTACCCTTGTCACACGAGAGACATCTCACCGAGTTGATTATATTCTGGATAACAAGTGTCGGTATTTCACTGATTGCTTGGTTGTCCTTATGATCAACTAAGGCAGCCTGCCCTGACTCATTCCAATATTTATAGGGGCTGTGTGAGCTTTCATTCATGCATGAATTATGTGGAATTTGAGTCTGCATTGTATAAATGCCACAAAGGCATTCTACAACCAATAAACATGGCACAGTTATTGTGCATCAATATTCATTACATTTGGCAATTTTTATATTGTTATAATTTAACAGGTTCAGCTTTTATTGGTTAATAGTTCAAACTAAACTAGACCAGATTTCGAAATAAAAACTTTTGTAATCTGATTCTAAACAAGTCAGACCATTGGAGAAAATCTGATAGACGTACTAAATTGCCAGGGATGAAAAGAAGCAATGGAACAGTTTAAAGGCAATGAAAAGAAAAACATTTTCTTCTATATTTTTTTGAAAATTGACTCCATTACATTTACTGTCCTTTTCTTTCTCCTTAAGTTAGGTATTTCTCTGAAGCTACAAAATGTAACCATGCATGACATAATATTTTATTAACTCTGACTACTACCAGGTTAGAGCAGTGGTTGGGGAGGTGGAGGAATCCCCCTTGTGGTGGAAATGTGCAATGTCACACATCAAAATGTTTTCAATAAAACAGCATCATGTGGTTTAAAACAATTGACAGGTGACTTTGCCTGTAAACGTACTATTGAAATGTAAAGTAGAAAAATCAAAGTTTTAATCATTTGCAAGAAGGAAGCTACTCATAAATGCCATGATATTGATCTATCTGAACTCTGCCAAAAGTGCATTTTAATTATAACTTTCTAGTCATTTATCCTCATTGCATATCTGAATAACATTTGGTAGAGATAGCTTCAGTTAACTCGTGCAGGGACAGCAAAACGTTCTGCACTTGTAGTTGTCTCTGAATTATCAAAGGTTTTTTTCAGATATTCTTGTTCAACAGGTACTAATCTTTATATTGTATATCATCTTTCATTAATGCAACTTGCTTATTAAATGATCATCATTGTGAACTCAAATTCTGGAAGTGGAATTTCTGTATACCCATAGCTAGGGGACACTTGTCCCAAGTTTCAGCTAAGGAGTCATTCTTCTTCAGTCTCTGCAAGGCAGGTCTGACCCACAGCACCGCACTCACCACAGGTCAGGCAAGGATGTAGGTCCAGAATTCACCCCAGCAGGAATGGTGCTGTCTAGCACAATTATGAGGTCAATAGGAATTGGGGACACATCTCCACTAGTTGGAATCATACCTAGATCCCAGAAGAAATGGTCGTGATCAGAGGCGGCACGTGGTGCAGTGGTTAGCACTGGGACTAGGGCACTGAGGCCCTGGGTCACTGTCCGTGTGGAGTTTGCACATTCTCCCTGTGTCTGCGTAGGTTTCACCCCCACAACCCAAAAATGTGCTGGTTAGGTGGATTGGCCACGCTAAATTGCTCCTTAATTGAAAAAAAAAATTGGGTACTCTAAATTTTTTTTTTTTTAAAGAAATGGTTGTGGTAATCGGAGGCCAATCATTTCAGCTCCAGGACATTCCCACAAGAGTTCCTGAGAGAAGTGTCCTCGGCCATTCAACCAACTAGCCAATCCCAAGGAATTCAAGTTGCTGTGACAACATGCACTTTTACATGCAGGTTGGAATCCAGAGCTATGGGATAGTGATGGTGGCGGCTCCAATGGCTTTCCATCACATGGCTGACCAGGAATCTCTCCAGCTCTTACCACCTGCTATTGGAGTATGTTGGAAGGATTTAAAAGTTGGCACTCAACGTCTTTGGCCATGTTATGAACGCACTTTGCTTGGCTGTCAAGTCTTTCACCTGGACTTGAACCCAAAGCTTCTGGATCAGAGGCAGGGACATTACCATTTCGCCACAAGACTCATGTTGAGGAGTCATTGCCATACAATGAAAATGGCGAGCCCACATCTTTAATTGCACACCTGAAATGCCTCAGAAAATCAGACCACTGAATGTTGCTCTGGTGATGTCAGAAGAAGCCTTTGAATCAAAGTCATTTAAATTATCATCCCGACCGAGATGAAATGGGCAAAGATCCTCCCTATGCATGGAATATGAGCGCTATTGGCAAGGCCAGTATTTATTACCCATCCCTAATTGCCACTGAGAAGGTAATGGTGAGCCACTTTCTTGAATCACTGTAGTCCATGTGGTGTTGATACACCCATGGTGCTGTTAGGGATGGGTTTCCAGGATTCTGACCCAGCAATAGTAAAGGAACAGTGGGATAGTTCCAAGTCAGAATAGTGGGAGACCTTGGGCCAAACTTACAGGTGGTGGTGTTCCCATGCATCTGCTGCCCTTGTCCTTCTGTTAAAAGTCACAGGTTTGGATGGTGCTGTTGAAGGTGCCATGGTGAGTTATTGCAATGCACATGGTGGATAGCACACACTGCTGCTACTGTGCGCTGGTGGTGGAGGGAGTGACTGTTGCAGGTGGTGAATTGGGTGCTCATCAAGCACTTAAATACTGTGGCTACCAAAGAAGTCAGAAAGTGAAAATTCTGTGGCGAGTAACTCATCTCCTGACTCACCAATGCCTGTCCACCATCTACAAAGCACAGGTCAGGAGTCTGATGGAATACTATCCACTTGCCTGGATGAGATCAGGTCCAAGAACACTGAAGACACTTGACACCAGCCAGGACAAAACAGCCTGCTTGATGTGGATTGTATTCCATCTGACCTTCGCTGGTAGCCACAGTATTTATGTGGTTCATCCAATTCACTTTCTGGTAAATGGTAACTTCCAGGATGTTGAATGTAGGGATTCATCGATGGTAATGCCAATGAACATCATGGGGAGATACTTAGATTCTCTCTTGTTGGAGATCGTCATTGTCTCGACTTGTGTGGCATGAATTTTATTGTCACTTATCAGCCCAAACCTGAATGCTGTCCAGGTCTTGTTGTAAATGGACGTGGAATGCATTAGTGTCCGAGGTGTTGCGAATTGTGCTGAACATTGTGCAATGATCAGCGAACATCCCCACTTTTTACCTAATCATGGAGGGAAGGTCATTGACAAAGCTGCCGAAGATATTTGGGCCTCTGACACTACACTTAAGAACTCTTGCAGCAATATCCTGGAGTTGAAATGATTTGCCCCCAACAATCACAGCCATTCTCTCCTATGTTATAGGTATGACTCCAATGAGTGAAGAGTTTTCTCCATGATTCCTATTAGCCACATTCTATCACTTGCTGCATTACCGTCAAGGGAAATAATCCTTTAATGAGGAGAATTCCTCGGTTAGCCTAGAAACCCCAAACTTGCCTACAAGACATAAGAATGGAAGACCCAGCTTCGACACATGACCAGAATTTGGACCTGGATTTACATGAAGTGGAACATAGAACATTACAGCGCAGTACAGGCCCTTTGGCCCTCGATGTTGCGCCGACCTGTGAAACCACTCTAAAGCCCATCTACACTATTCCCTTATCGTCCATATGTCTATCCAATGACCATTTGAATGCCCTTAGTGTTGGCGAGTCCACTACTGTTGCAGGCAGGGCATTCCACGCCTTTACTACTCTCTGAGTAAAGAACCTACCTCTGACATCTGTCCTATATCTATCTCCCCTCAATTTAAAGCTATGTCCCCACGTGCTAGACATCACCATCTGAGGAAAAAGGCTGTCACTGTCCACCCTATCTAATGCTCTGATCATCTTGTATGCCTCAATTAAGTCACCTCTTAACCTTCTTCTCTCTAACGAAAACAGCCTCAAGTCCCTCAGCAGATCTTCCCTCCATACCAGGCAACATTCTGGTAAATCTCCTCTGCACCCTTTCCAATGCTTCCACGCCCTTCCTATAATGCGGCGACCAGAATTGCACGCAATACTCCAAATGCGGCTGCACCAGAGTTTTGTACAGCTGTAACATGACCTCATGGCTCCGAAACTCAATCCCTCTACCAATAAAAGCTAACACACCGTACGCCTTCTTAACAACCCTCTCAACCTGGGTGGCAACTTTCAGGGATCTATGTACATGGATACCGAGATCGTCCTGCTCATCCACACTACCAAGAATCTTACCGTTAGCCCAGTACCCTGTCTTCCTGTTATTCCTTCCAAAATGAATCACCTCACACTTTTCTGCATTAAACTCCATTTGCCACTTCTCAGCCCAGCTCTGCAGCTTATCTATGTCCCTCTGTAAACTTGGAACATCCTTCCGCACTGTCCACAACTCCACCCACTTTGTCATCTGCAAATTTACTCACCCATCCTTCTACGCCCTCCTCCAGGTCATTTGTAAAAATGACAAACAGCAGTGGCCCCAAAACACATCCTTGTGGTACACCACTAGTTACTGGACTCCAGTCTGAACATTTCCCATCAACCACCACCCTTTGTCTTCTTCCAGCTAGCCAATTTCCGATCCAAACTGCTAAATCACCCTGAATCCCATGCCTCCGCATTTTCTGCAATAGCCTACCGTGGGGAACCTTATCAAACACTTTACTGAAATCCATATACACCACATCAACTGCTTTACCCTCATCCACCTGCTTGGTCACCTTTTCAAAGAACTCAATAAGGTTTGTGAGGGAGTAGACCCAGATCTACCATTCTGGGTGACCAGCCTTTTCAGTCCAATCCAGGATATTGTGATTCTGAAATCAACAATTCATTCAATACAAAATTGTGGGTTTACAAAATTTATAAGTTTATGCAAACTAATTTTACATAGCCCTCATATCACTATACCAGGGTTACCATGGCAAATCTTCACATCTATTTGCAGCTTTATTTTAGGCAGTATATGTTAAAGTCCAGATGCCATATCTCATTATCAGACACTGTGGTGCAACTGACTTGGATACAGGTCGATAGGAGTGAGACTGAGTTCAAAGCACGTGGAGATGGGAAGAAGTAGCAGAATGGATAGCAAACTGGCTACAAAAAAAAAGCTGGGTTTCGGGAATTAGTTACACTGATTGATAGAAGGTGGAAGAGGTGCTCCACAGGGGCAGTGCTGGGACTACTATTGCTCATTCTTCACATAAGCATTTGGTTGCAGTCTTCAGAAGAGTAATGTCAGAATTTGAGGATGACACGGTGGCACAGTGGTTAGCACAGCTGCCTCACAGCGACGGGGATCCGGGTTCAATTCGAGCCTTGGGTCATTGTGTGGAGTTTGCACGTTCTCCCAGTGTCTGCATGGGTTTCTACCAGGTGCTCAGGGTTCCTCCCACAGTTCAAAGATGTGCAGGTTAGGTAGATTGGGCATGCTGAATTGTCCCTAGTGTCCAGGGTTGTGCAGATTAGGTTATAGGGTTAAGGTGATAGGGCAGGGTGGATATGGGTGTGGAAATAGGTCGAGTGCTCATTCAAAGGGTTGGTGCAGACTCAATGGGGCAAATGGCCTCCTTTTGCACTATAGGGATTTTATTCTATCATATTCTATGAAATCACAACAAATTGATGGATATATTAATACTGAGAAGAACTGCCTCCCGGTGGTGATCACGAAGGCTATTTTTAAAAGGATCGAAAAGAGCATCATGGGTTTTGTGTGGGCCGGGAAGACCCCGAGAGTGAGGAAGGGATTCTTACAGCGTAGCAGGGATAGGGGGGGGCTGGCACTACCGAGCCTAAGTGAGTATTATTGGGCCGCTAATATTTCAATGGTGAGTAAGTGGATGGGAGAGGAGGAGGGAGCGGCGTGGAAGAGATTAGAGAGGGCGTCCTGTAGGGGGACTAGTCTACAGGCTATGGTGACAGCCCCATTGCCGTTCTCACCGAGGAACTACACCACAAGCCCGGTGGTGGTGGCTACACTGAAGATTTGGGGACAGTGGAGACGGCATAGGGGAAAGACTGGAGCCTTGGGGGGGGTCCCCGATAAGAAACAACCATAGGTTTGCCCCGGGGGGAATGGATGGGGGATATGGAATGTGGCAAAGAGCAGGAATAACGCAACTGAAAGATCTGTTTGTGGATGGGAAGTTCGCGAGTCTGGGAGCGCAAACCGAGAAATGTGGGTTGCCCCAAGGGAATGCATTCAGGTATATGCAACTGAGGGCTTTTGCGAGGCAACAGGTGAGGGAATTCCCGCAGCTCCTGACACAAGAGGTGCAGGACAGAGTGATCTCAAAGACATGGGTGGGGGATGGTAAGGTGTCAGATATATATAGGGAAATGAGGGACGAAGGGGAGACTATGGTAGATGAACTAAAAGGGAAATGGGAAGAAGAGCTGGGGGAGGAGATCGAGGAGGGGCTGTGGGCAGATGCCCTAAGCAGGGTAAACTCGTCGTCCTCGTGTGCCAGGCTAAGCCTGATTCAGTTTAAGGTATTACACAGGGCGCATATGACTGGAGCACGGCTCAGTAAATTTTTTGGGGTGGAGGATAGGTGTGCGAGGTGCTCGAGAAGCCCAGCGAATCATACCCATATGTTTTGGTCATGCCCGGCACTACAGGGGTTTTGGATGGGGGTGACAAAGGTGCTTTCAAAAGTAGTGGGGGTCCGGGTCGAACCAAGCTGGGGGTTGGCTATATTTGGGGTTGCACAAGAGCCGGGAGTGCAGGAGGCGAGAGAGGCCGATGTTTTGGCCTTTGCGTCCCTAGTAGCCCGGCGTAGGATATTGCTAATGTGGAAAGAAGCCAAGCCCCCGGGGGTGGAGACCTGGATAAATGACATGGCAGGGTTTATAAAGCTAGAGCGGATTAAGTTCGTCCTAAGGGGGTCGGCTCAAGGGTTCACCAGGCGGTGGCAACCGTTCGTCGAATACCTCGCAGAAAGATAGATGGAATGGAAAAAAGAAGGCAGCAGCAGCAGCCCAGGATAGGGGGGGGAGGGGGGAGGGGGAGAGGGGGGTGGGGGGGGAGGAGGAACCAGAAGGACTCTCAGGGTTGTTAATATATACTGTATAATATGTATAGGTCGTTGCTACAGATAATTATATATTGGACTGTTAAATTATATTTTTGGAAAGTGTTACTTGTGATAAGGCAGTTGCCAATTAGGGTTAGTTTTCATTTTTGTTATTTATTATTTATTCATTTTCTGTTTATAAAATAGGTCATTGTTATTTGTGTTGTTATAATATTGTGTAAAGGATGCACAATGTACTGTGTTGGTTGACCAAAAATTTTCAATAAAATATTTTTTCTAAAAATACTGAGAAGAACTGTGACAAAATACAAGAAGACATTAACAAACTTGCAGAATGAGCATGTAGAAAAAATAACTTCAGTATCAATATAGGTAAATGTGCAGTGGTGCATTTTGGTTTTCCATGGGATAGAGTAAAGGAGCAGAGGGATTTAGGGATAGAGTACACATACCATTAAAAGGAGCAACAAATAAAAAAAATTCATAAGAGGTGCAAAGCACAAGGGTTTATTTCTTGAGGAATAGAGTTCAAAAGCAGACTCATTTGTGTTAAATTGATATGGAACCTTGGTTAGACAATGTTGCATATTACAAAAAGCATATAGAAGCACTGGAGATGGTACAAGGATGACACCAGAACTGGGAGTGTGTAACTATTGCAATAAACTGAACAGGCTGGGGAATATTTCTCTAGTGAACATGGACAGGTGACCTAGCAGAACTCTTTAAAATTCTGAAGGATTCAATAGAGTAGACATAGAGAAAAAAACTCCACTTGTGGTTGAGCTCAATATTGGGAGCCATGAATGCAAGACAGTCAATAAATCCAATAAGGAATTCAGGGAAATCTTCTTTACCCTGTCAAGAAGGTGTGTTTTATGCCAAACAACGATTTAAATCCACCAGCTGAAAATCTGAA
Organism: Scyliorhinus torazame; assembly: GCF_047496885.1. Taxonomy (NCBI): domain Eukaryota; kingdom Metazoa; phylum Chordata; class Chondrichthyes; order Carcharhiniformes; family Scyliorhinidae; genus Scyliorhinus; species Scyliorhinus torazame. The sequence continues at coordinate 72,347,173 of NC_092720.1, forward strand.
TTGAGCTGGAAATCTGAATTGAACTTTTAAATGCAGACTTTTTAAACACAGTTGCTAAAGTGACTTGAACTCACAGCCCAAGATGGTTAACCCAAATTTGCATTACTATATGTCCCACATTCTAATTCATTGGAGTCAGTTTGTCTGCAATACCCATCAAAGACAATGACATCAGTGGAGTGCGAAGGCCTCAGATCTCGTGTCTCGTTCGCAAAGCATCTATGGCAATCACTTGAGATATTCAACTGTTGGTGTAATTGATTGGACACTAGGATCCTAGCTAAGCTAACTTTCAGGCATGAGCTATTCAAGTCACCTTTGAATTAGATGGACAATGTCATTTTTTAAAATTCCCCTGACAGTTGACAAAGAAAGGTCACATGACAAGCCAACCCTTTGTATGTTTTAAGCACACGTTTTCTCAGTGGAACTGAGGACAAACAGTTTAGGGAGAAGACCTAAGTGGAGTCCCACCTGCCCCCTTTTTTACCCAACCCAACTGGTAAGTTTCGAGCCCTATTTGCTGATGGTAGTCACCAAGGATGCCCTGCTACAGACAGAGGTTTCTGAAAAGAACCCTGCACTAACGTCTCTTGAAGAGAAACAAACAAAGTAATCTACATTTTTAAATCGAAGCATTGCGACCAACAAATTCAGCCTGAAGTCACTAATCACTTTTCCTATTTTATGGACTTGCATTTGGAAAACCTCTCCTCCATTCTGTAATTTGTATTTGTGTGTGTGTGTGAACTTTGAGTGTGTGTGTGTGTCGAAAGTTTCTGTGTGTTTTATTAATATACGTAAATATGTTTAAGTATGTTTAATAAGCAAATGCCGTATGAAGTGGAAAGCATAGTGGCGGACTCGGGGGGGGCAGATATATTATGGTGAGTGGGAAGTTGGAAGGGATGCCGATGGTACGAGTGAACATTTATTCACCGAACTGGGACGATGTGTAGTTCATGGCAGGTGTTAGGGAAGATTACTGATCTGGACTCGCATCGGCTGATTATGGCGGGGGGGGGGGGGGGGGGGGGGACTTTAACACGGTTATAGATCCAATGCTGGATCAGTCGAGTTCGACAGGGAGAGTGTCAGTGGCTGCAAAGGAATTAAATGGGTTTATGGAACAGATGGGAGGGGTGGATCCATGGAGGTTTGAGCGGCCGAGATCGAAGGAATTTTTTATTCTCCCAAGTACACAAAGCGTTTTTGTTTTAGATAAGATTTTGCTGGCGTGGGTGGTAGATGCCGAGTACTAGGCGATAGTAGTGTCGGATCATGCTCCACACTGGGTGGATTTACGGATGAGCAAGGAGGGGGCCAGTGCCCACATTGGAGATTAGGTATAGGACTATTAGCGGAGGAGGAGGGTGAGCGGGTGAGGGAAGCCATCCGGAGTTGTGTGGAGATAAACAACACATGGGAGGTTTCGGCAGCTACGATATGGGAGGCGTTGAAGGCAGTAATGAGGGGGGAGTTTATCTCGATACGGGCGCATAGGGAAAAAGGGGTGCGGGCAGAGACGGACAGACTAATTAAGGAGATTCTTCAGGTAGACAGGAGGCATTCGGGGCCCCCGGAGGTGGGGCTGTTGAAAGAGCGGCAGAAGCTGTAGATGGAGTTTGGGCTGTTATCTACAGGGAAGGCGGTAGGGCAGTTGAGAAAAACGAGAGGGGCGGTGTATGAATATGAGAAGAAGACCAGCATGATGTTAGCATACCAGCTTAGGAAATGGGAGGCAGCTAGGGAGATAGGGAGAGTGAAGGATAGAGGGAGGAACACGATCTTGGACCCAGCGGGGGGTGAATGGTGTGTTCAGGGAATTTTATAGTAGGCTGTACGAGTCGGATCCCCAGCCGGGGTGGAGGGGATGAGGCGGTTTTTGGAAAGACTGGAGTTTCCAAGGGTGGAGTAAGAGTTGGTGGAGACCTAGGTGCCCCGATTGGGCTGTTTGAAGTGGTGGAAGGGCTGGAGTCGATCCAGTTGGGCAAGGCCCCGGGGCCGGACGGAAACCCGGTGGAATTTTACAAAATGTTTTCAGAGGTACTGGGGCCCTTGTTGGTAAGGGCATTTAATGAGGCTAGGGAGCGAGAAATACTTCCCCCAACAATGTCACAGGCTTCGATCTCCCTTATCCTGAAGCGGGATAAGGACCTGGAACAATGCGGGTCATGCAGACCAATCTCGCTTCTAAACATGGACGCCAAATTGCTGGCCAAGACCTTGGCTTCGAGAATAGAAGATTGTGTGCCAGGGTGATAGGGGGTGTAAAAGGAAGACAGCTGACGGCCAACATCAGAAGGCTTTTAAGCGTGATTATGATGCCCTCCAGGGAGGTGGAGGGAGTGGTCGTCCTCACAAACTCCTCCAAAGTTCAATGTCCTCCTTGTCCTGGCAGGCCATTGTCCCTCAAACTCCATCACCTCCTCTGACATGTCAAAATAATATTCACACTTCTGGAAGGTCACCCAGAGGCGGGCCAGGTACAGCACTCCAAACTTCACCCCCATCCTTGAAGAGGGCAGCCTTGGCCCGATTGAACCCGGCCCTCCGCTTCGCCTGATCTGCACCCAGCTCTTGATACACCCGCAGTTTGTTTCCTTCCCAGGTGCACTTCCTTGTCTGCCTTGCCCACCGAAGAATCTACTCCAGAAAGTGCTGCAACTGCACACCATCGCTCTTAGCGACTTGCCCACTTCCAGCCTCCGCATCAGCGCCCTGTGCGCACAGTCAACCTCCAGAGGCCAGTCAAAGGCTCCCACACCATCAACTGCTCCAACATTTTGGCCACATATGTACCGGTCTCCGCACCTTTGATGCCTTCGGGCATCCCCACAATCTTCAAATTTTGCCTTCTGGAGCGGTTCTCCAGATCCTCCCACTTCCTCTTCAGCCTCTTTTGGGTCTCCTGCATCAGCCCACCTAGGCCACCAATGAGGCTGCTGCTCCTCATGCTCCCCACTGCCTCTTCCACTTTCCGGATCGCCCAGCTCTGGGTCTCCAGCCTCGGCTCCACTCTCTTATACCAGCTTTAACCTGCTCCACCACTTTGGCCAGGTCCTCCAGGGTCTCCTTCCTCTGCTGGCTGAACATAACATTGAGAAATTCCACCAGCTGCTTTGTTGATCGCTGGGCGGGCAGAACGGGCCCTTTTCCCTCCGCCATCTTAGCCTGTGGTGCACCGCAGAGACTCTCCTGTTCCAACAGCTCCTTTCATCTCATCCCAGTCCTAGTTCGTGGATCAATCCACCGACCACACCAGATGAGTTACACCTTCCCCAGGTACTCCTACACCTCTTTCCATCCCAAACGTAACCTTTCGGATGGTGAAAGGACCTAAAAATTGAGGTAGCCACCAAATGTGTGACCGCTCACTCCATGGCCCCACCGGAAGTCCCACTGTGCCGAAATAGTTAAGTGCCCACTGAATTGCGGTCAGACGAGGAGAGGGCAAAGAGGGGAGACATTTGGCCCCTCCTAACCTGGTCGCAACAGCTCAGAGAGTGGTCAGAATATGGAACTCACTGCTGCATTATAATTAAATTATATAGGTGTATTTAAGGGAAAATTTACATAATTATACGAGAGAGAAAAGAATAGAAAGATATGTTAATATAGAGAGATTAAATAAAATGGGAGAAGCCTCATATGGAGCATAAACACCAGATGGATGGGGCAGCACGGTAGCATTGTGGATAGCACAATTGCTTCACAGCTCCAGGGTCCCAGGTTCGATTCTGGCTTGGGTCACTGTCTGTGTGGAGTCTGCACATCCTCCACGTGTGGGCGTGGGTTTCCTCCGGGTGCTCTGGTTTCCTCCCACAGTCCAAAGATGTGCAGGTTAGGTGGATTGGCCATGATAAATTGCCCTTAGTCTCCAAAATTGCCCTTAGTATTGGGTGGGGTTACTGGGTTATGGGGATAGGGTGGAGGTGTTGACCTTGGGGTAGGGTGCTCTTTCCGAGAGCCGGTGCAGACTCGATGGGCCGTATGGCCTCCTTCTGCACTGTAAAAATGCTATCATGCTCTGGATTGTCTTTATGCTGTAAACGCTATACAATTCTATGTAGCACCGTGCTTAGAAACATGATGGTGACTTTTTAGTCTGTTACTTGAATTATAAATTCAGCAATAAATTCTTTACTGTTATGTACAAATCACTTGATCTCTCTTTCACAATCCTTAGCTCATACCAGTCCCTGAGCCCACTGATTATTCTTTAGCTAGGACAACGGGGTGTCAGCCTATTGGTTCCCCCTTGCTGTTGTTCAAGATGGGCAATAATGTTTTTTTCTCCCAAAGTAATGCATTTGCCTGAGGCTATCCACCTGGTATGTGGGGCAAAAGTGGTGACAGTCAGCACACTTCTGGCTTTTAGCTTTGTGCGCCAGGCATCAACAAAAGCCATAAACACATAATCATAAAGACATGGAGAAGAACTAAACTATTGTGCTACTTAGAACTACCTATCATATTTGCTGTTATTACATTGTGCACATCTAGAGTAACAAAATCCAGCCTCAAAACTCTAAATTTTGTGTTTTACAGATTGTAGAAGCAAAAATTATTACATTTCGGGATTTGTGCCCCCGACTCTTTTAACACTCTGAATCTGAAATTATTTTTGACACAAATAGTTTGACTTTAAATCATACAGGACTACTAAATCTGTAACTTACTTTAATACGCAGTTACTCTCAAAGTTGAGATTTGAAATAGGTTAAATTTCTGACATTAGTGCACACAAAAATATGTGGAGTAACTATGTGGAATTGATCACTTAAATTAACAACACCATTACTTACAGTTAAACTATCAGTTATTCACTCCATCATTAATTTCCAGTTATAAATTTTGATTGAATATCTTAGAAAAATACAATGCCAGATATAACAATCCTCTCTTTTTCATTCTTTGTTCTAAAAATTATGAAGTTTCAGTTTCTTTTAATTGCTGCATTCTGCTCATCAAATCAAATTTATTATTCAAACCATTTTATTGAAAGATATTCTAAAATAATTAGCATAAAAGCACTCACAGGTCAGCAGATGGTGCCAGACATCTCCTGCTGTTACACAAACTGAACAAAATGTAGGACAGTGATCAGAAAGATTGTATCCTTTACTTTCAGATCATTGCTTTTAGATGATGGAGACTATTTTAATTATATTATCGTTTGTCTTTGTCTACTTACCATATATTCACATTTTATCAGTTTAAACAAAAGTGACTGCTCCAAATGGTATCAGTAATTCCTACCTCCAGATTTTCGCAGAAATGCATTGCCCATTCTGTGGGTTTAATCCTTCTGTGCTGTGAGTTCAGAATTTTCCCTTCAGTTTATTTTTTGCACGGCTGGCTGTCGTCTCTCAGTCTGAAGGCTCTGAACATTTGCCAAATAGATTTCAAGACTGCAACTTTGTGCTCGGACTATACCAAAAGCTACAGTATACTCCTTTAATAACAATAGTTTACTGGTTGATCATAACATATTTACATGATTACAAAACAATAACTGAAACCAAATCATATCAGTTTTTGAAATGTTTAGGGTTGACATTACATCACAGCTTGGTTAGGAATCAGTGGCATTTCTCAGTTTTAAGATCTTAAAAGACTAACAGCACAGTTGGGTTTCTTAGAGAGCCGCCCATCTTCCACCCCAAAATACTGTTGCTCATGGTATAATCCATCAGCATAGCTCAGGCTTTGTGCCAGACTGATCCTTAGGAGGGAAGGGAGTAATTTTATTTTAAGATGTACCTTTTCTAATGGAAAACTCAACAGGAAAGTAATAGCAATGAAACTGTCAAAATCAGAACTAACAAGTTACTGTTAGGTGGCTGAATTCTCAGCCTGAAAAGCATTGATGATGTTTTGTGAAAAAATGTCTGTGTGTGTGTGTGTGTGTGTCCATATAACCTTCAAAGTGTTACACAACTGTTGCGGGATTATGTTTTTTTTTACTCGTGTACTTTTAATCAAAATGGTCATTCTCAATACTTGCTGCGGTGGGAGATCGTTCTCTTGTTCAATGTAATCAGCTGTTCATGCTCCATATCGATACCACATCAGAGGGCATTTCATGTTTGTTTCACCTTTAGCTGCATTAATGTTTTGTGAACTTCAATCATTTATATTTTTGAAAAAGGTTAAAAGTGTATAAGTGAAAACATTAAGGGGATGAATTTCCACAGTGATTTTTCCACTCGTCTGCAATAATGTCTGCAGAAGGGTCGTGGAAATCTCGGAGGAATGACGGAAACTGGATTGTCAGGGAAATAGCATCAGGCAGACTGTTTTCTTTCACATTTGGGCATGAGAACACATGAACACAGGATAGAGGCAAGAGTCAAGAAGGAGGAATAGCACATCTATTCAAATTAATGGAAGGAAAATCAGATAGGCTTCACTGTGGGTATGCAATCCTCTTAATCTAATAATAATAATACTCGCTATTGTCACAAATAGGCATCAATGAACTTACTGTGAAAAGCCCCAAATCTAATTTTTTCTGTGCCGCTTTAGGTATGGGCTGGTCCAGCCCCAACTAGAACGCAACAATGGTTCTGATTATTATACAAAGAGAGAGGCATCCAGCACTGAACATATGCTGAATCTTTCCGAGGACCAGAGATCTGGGAACCCCTGGCATAGGGGAGGATTCATTATCAATCCCAACTCGCTTTACATCACTGACCTTATAAAAGATTGAAAGGCAGCTTTGCCCCTTCTGTGGTCTGTGGAATCCCTGAAATAAGGTTGAGCCCAACACATGGGGTGGCACAGTGGCACAGTAGTTAGCACTGCTGCTTCACAGCCCCAGGGTCCTAGGTTCAATTCCCGGCTTGGGTCACTGTTTGTGTGGAATCTGCATGTTCTCTCCGTGTCTGCGTGGGTTTACTCCGGGTGCTCCGGTTTCCTCCCACAAGTCGCGAAAGACGTGCTGTTAGGTAATTTAGACATTCTGAATTCTCCCTCAGTGAACCCGAACAGATGTCGGAGTGTGGCGACTGGGGGATTTTCACAATAACTTCACTGCAGTGTTAATGTAAGCCTACTTGTGACACTAATAAAGATTATTATTATCTGCAAGCCCAGACCTAACTTATTTCTCCCTGCTGCACACCTGCCAGTTACATTGGGATTGTTCAGGAGGCATCAGGGATTTTTGGACCCAAATTCTATCACAAGAGGGATTGCCTTCAATTTTGAAGAATTGGATTCATGCAAAAGGTGGAAAATCATCAAGAGTGGAAGTGAGGCTGAATATATCAGCAAATTCAAGAGAAAGTTGCAGTTAGAATCATGGAATTTACAGAATTTACAGTGTAGAAGGAGGCCATTCGGCCCATTGAGTCTGGAAAGAGCACCCTACTCAAGCCCACACCTCCACCCTATCCCCGCAACCCAGTAACCCCACTTAACCTTTTTGGGCACTGAGGGTAATTTATCATGGCCAATCCACCTAACCCGCACATCTTTGGACTGTGGGAGGAAACCGGAGCACCCGGAGGAAACCCATGCAGACACGGGGAGGACGTGCAGACGCCACACAGACATTAACTCAAGCTGGGAATCGATCCTGGGACCCTGGAGCTGTGAAGCAACAGTGCTAACCACTGTGCTACTGTGCTGCCCAAAACCTGCCTGAGGAAAACAATCGGAGAGTGGTATGAAAAATATTGAGCTAAAAATTGTTTGTCCGAGAAACTGAGACCATCTAAATATGTGTTATTGTCGCTTCTGGTGTTGTGGATGATTGGTACTGGCAGTTGCACGATTTCCCAGTCAAGATAGAAATCATGTCTAACTGCTCTCCTTGGCAATCGCCCCCATCAACCTGTAGCTGATCTTTGAACAACTGCACAAAATCATGTAAATGAATGTGGGGGACTACGAGATGGAAAACAGTTCCTGACCCCTCTGGCGGGAATGGTGACGTGCCATTCATTTCCTGCCTTTGGGAAACAAATTTTTCAGCTCCCAATGTATTGTCCACCACGGATGGGAGAGGACAAGTTGGCCAATGAGTTCTTTATGTTTAGCAAATTATGCACCTTGACTGTAAACCTGTAAAATAAATGTTTACTTTTATTTCCACGAGTTACAAGTTTTTTTTAAACGCACAGTGAGTGCATCATACTAGCTCTGAGCAATGTAGATTCACTTTCCTGCTCTCTGGCATATCTGGCAATGTAATTGGTCTGATAACTTGAAAGCGAACACCTCTTGGCATGTTATAAACCACCAGGTGAGCATAAGAAGTAACAATTTGCCCTTTGTAAGATATATGGAAGGGTGTGTGAGAAGAATAAAATAATTTTAATGAAGACTTCAATTAACAGACAAAAACTGGGATAATCTAAGTTCTTTGTGTTGCAGGTAGTAAGTAGGTTAAATTGGTATTGCCCGCTGTTTAAAATGATTTTCGCATGCACCACAGGTGATGTTGATTAGCTGCATGCATCAGAAAGGGACCTATGTTATATATACTACTTAAAGGCAGCCTGCATCTTTTAAAGGGAGATGCATTGTGGCTGAAAGAAGTTGTGGAAGTTTTTTCAAAAGTGCCTGTGCTATGATACTTGGGTGTAGCCACCCTGCTGTTGGGCATTCCAAGTAATTGGACTGTGCCATACCACCTATCATGAAGGACCATCTTCCCAACCTTCCCCTACCTGATGTGTGGTGATCCTCAGGTTAAATCACCACCAGTCAGCTCTCCCCCTCAAAGGGGAAAGCAGTTTATGGTCATCTGGGATTGTGGCGACTTTACACTTTTACACTTGCACAAGCTATCCCTTGTGGAACAATTTATGCCGAGAAGCACCTTTGACCACAAGTCCAGCAGACAGTATTCTGCCTGTAATATCCCAGAGGCCCTGAGGGAAAAGGAGATTTTGGATCCTGTTGGATGGTTCCCTCAGCAGACTGTCGAAGACATTTAGCAGAATGCCTCATCTCCAAAATTTACAAACAAGCACCAAGGCGTAGTTTGGTTTGGTGGTGGGAAAGGCCGTCCCCATCCGATCACTCCTACATTCCCGGAGTGCCTCACCCCATCTGCATGTTGTCCTCGAGGCTGTGGTGGGCAAGGGATCATTGTCTACCTCCTTGTGGAATGTGTCTTAACACAGAAGGTCTGGAGAGAGATGCAGTGGTTTTTGTCAAGGTTAATCCCCAGCAGTTCTGCAATGCAGGATGCTGTGGTCTATGGGCTGTTCCCGGGAACTCATGTAGCCACCTGAGTTGGCCAAGTCCCGATTTAAAATGGCGAACGGCAAAGGCTGAAGGGAAATTCAGCCAACACAGGCAGAAACCAGCAGGTGCAGGTTTGCTGTGTATTGAACTCTGCAAAAGCCCAGACAACATCGATACCAGCGACCATCAGCATAATAATGTAGCAGCCATCTACATACTAATGAGCAATCCCCGGGAACAATAGCAACATTTGGGACACACAAAACTAAGCCAGACTCCCCGGCGCCAGCAGGAGCCAACACAAAAGAGGTTAACGAACACCTCAAGACCGCCCATCGATCAGGGAACCGCTCCAGTATTGGAGAAATCGAACCAAGCGATTGAAACAAAGTCCAATCACCTAGAACCAGGTACAGGGTCCGCCCCGAAAGGCGGGAAGCCCCCGGGGACTATAAAAGTTAAGCCCCAAGTTTAAATCGTTCTCCTTGACTGGGTCACTCAGCAACGCGAAGCAACCCCTGAGAGTGAACGGTCCAAGCTGCCGCATCCCTGAAGTAAGTCTCAAGTCAACGCTCACTACGTGATAGGCGCTCCTAGCTACCAGTCCATACAGGCTTTGAATCCCGCAGTTTCAGATTCCGAACGAAAGGTCATTTGTTCCCCTGACCTGGTGGGCCAGTCCGAAGTTAAGTAAAGGCCTGTTAGTTGTAGAAGTAGCTTAGACGTAGAATTTGTGCATGAGTAGCGATTACTGTGTATAATAAATGTGCTTTGATTTGAATTTTACTAATTGGTGTGTTGAGTTATTGATCATTACTTGGACTTGAACCTCGTGGCGGTATCGTAAAGATACCTGGCGACTCGAGGGCAAAGGTTATAAAACAGAGCCAATTGAACCAACCAAAAGTTAGCAACACTCATCCCAGGTGCGTGGCTGAATATTAGGAACTCTAACCCTCACCCCTCACCCCATCAATCCCCCACCTAATTTGCATTCCCTCTCCATGAGAAATCATCCAAACCATGCCCCTGTAGCTGCTCCCGTGGCCTCTCATACCTTTCATTAAAAAAAATTAAATTTAGACTACCCGATCAATTTTGTCCAATTAAGGGCCAATTTAGCATGGCCAAACCACCTAGCCTGCACATCTTTGGGTTGTGGGGGCGAAACCCACGCAAACACGGGAGAATGTGCAAACTCCACACGGTCAGTGACCCAGAGCCGGGATCGAACCTGGGACCTCGGCATCGTGAGGCAACAGGTCTAACTCACTGCGCCACCGTGTTGCCCTCTCTCATACCTTTCATGCAAACCTATGCCTCCCATTCATCCCATGTCAATTCAACAGCAATTATGTCAGCTGAACAGTTACTGATCGCAATGCTTGCAGGCAAATAAATGTTCACAATGAATGTGGTTTCAGGTTAGTTCCTTCACTTGATCACTTTCAGATGTTAAATGATGATTTAAAAAGTTCTTCCGAATGGTGATTAATGCACCAGAGTGCGAGGTAACACTGTTGCATGCAGAATTCTGTCAAAGCTCCCAGGTAAGGCGTGCAGGATCAGGAGTCCCAAGATCAACAAGCATACATGTGAACTTAAGTGGATTTGTAAATAAATAAAAAATGCAATTCAATGATATTGAAAGCCCTGCGAAGAGAAAGGTAAGACTCTTACTAGATTGAATGCAAAGATGATCAGAGAGGGAAAAAATGAATTTGAAAAAGTGTGGTGAGGTTAAGCATAACAGTTAGAACATTTTTGCAGTACTGGAAAAGGAAGATTTAAAAAAATATTTAATGGGATGTGAGCTTCTCTGGCGAGTGTGACAATATGTGCATTGTAATAACAATGAAAGGTTAACAATTTACTGTAACGACATCCAACCACTAGATGGCGATCAAGCACATTCACGTGGATCACGTGATACTCTTGATTCGGGGAGAAGGTTGTTAGGCGATATAGAGAATAGTCGTGTTATCAGAGATCTGTAGTTAGAATCATAGTTTTAGTCAATCTGTTATCTTTTGTATCTTAGCAAGCAAGTCAAATCTATTTAGTTGTCGTGTAAATAAATTAGCTTTGTTCAATACATCGCTTGATGTTCTTTGTGAGATACTACACTTTGAAACCATCCTCATTTAAAAATCAAAGAGCATCACAGGGAGGCTAACATTTATTACTCATTCCTAATTGCTCTTGAGAAGGTGATGGTGAGCTGCCTTCTTGAATGCCTGCAGTCTATCTGGTGTAGGTACACAGACAGTGCTGCTAAGAAGGGTATTCCACGACATTGTAGGATTGGTGATATAGTTCCAAGTCAGGATGGTGGGTGGTTTGGAGAAGAACTTGCAGTTAATGGTGTTCCCATGCGCCTGCTGCCCTTGTGCTTTTAGATGGTAGATGTCACGGATTTGGAAGGTGCTGTCAAATGAAGCTTAATGAGTTACAAGATGGTAGGCTGAGAAGAGGTGAGGCCAATTATGGATGCACATGGGCTTAAAACTGAAGGCAAGCGGGGCAGCATGGTGGCGCAGTGGTTAGCACTGGGACGACGGCGCTGAGGATCCGGCTTCGAATCCCAGCCCTGGGTCACCGTTGGTGTTTACATATTCTCCCCGTGTCTGCGTGGGTTTCACCCCCACAACCCAAAGATGTGCTGGTTAGGTGGATTGGCCACGCTAAAATTGCCCCTTAATTGGAAAAAAAAAATTGGGTACTCTAAATTTATTTTTAAAAAACTGAAGGCAAGCAGAAGATGGTAGATATTGTAAAAGAATTCCATCCGCAAGTATTCACGAGAAGAAAAATAAGCAGCATCTCCTCTCTAAATAAAGCTATTCCAGATCAAATGTTATAAATAAGTAATTGGGAATTCATAAACAGGCTAATTGATTTCAAAAACAATAAACTTCCCAGGAAGAGAATGTGTCAGTGCCAAAGGAGCTGGAAGAGACCAGGCAAGGGATAACAACAATTTAACTTATGTTGGGCACTTCACAAAAACATTAATAGACAAATTTCAGCACAAAGCCACATATGGAGATATTAGGACAGATGACCAAAAGCTTGTTAAAGAGGTACTTTCAGGACCAGAATTGGAGGAACAGAGGGATCTGGAAGAGATAGACAATGGAAGAGGCTGCAGAGATAGGGAGGGGCAAGGCGATGGAGGAATATGAAAAGGTAAAGAAGATATGGAGTTGGAGGCTTTGTTCAGGGTCAGATAAAACACCAAGGTTCTGAATAGGCTGGCTCAGTCTCAGAGAGCTGCCAGGAAGGTATCTTGAGTCACTGGCTAGGTAGGGCGCAGCGTTTCTGGTGGGGACTGAAAGACATCAGTTTTTCTCGAATTTAACTGAAGTAAATGTCTGCACATGCAACACTGCTTGTCAGACCAGCACCAAGACATATCAGACAGTGGAAATGTCAATGGAGGTAACAGAGAGGTACAGCTGGGTGTTGTCAGAGTTCAGGTAGAATTTAAGGCCGTGTTTCCGAGATACGTCACTGAGAAGTAGTAGAAGAGAAATAGGAGGGGTCAAGGTTAAATCCTTGGTAAATTCCTGTGAGGTACAGATTGGCGAACACTGACAATAATGTTGTGCCGATTTTCAAGTGTAACAAAACTAACACAGGCCAAATACATTCTTCTTTCCATGAAAAATAATGAAATTCATTGTCAGGAATAAATTTAAGGATCAGCTGTACAGCAAAATCTGGTTAACAGCTGGCAATGTGGATTCCTGTGCATATTGTCACACATAGTCTGTTCATTGAGGGAGTGGAAACCCTTAACGTTGAGGTTATTGAGGGGGTTTTGTGTGGGAGTTCACAAACCATAATGGTTGCCACTGATTGCACCAGGCCTTGGGAAGCCAATATTCTATAAAAATGCCTTTCTGTGATCCCACAGGTGATAAATTCACCAGCCAATTAACAGCCAGTGGGGCCTGAACGACCTCAACATCCTGTGAGGGCAGCATCAACCAGAGGGGTGGCAAGGTGGCGCAGTGGTTAGCACTGCTGCTTCACGGCACCGTGGACCCGGGTTTGATCCCGGCCTGGGTCACTGTCCATGTTGTGTTTGCACATTCTCCCGTGTCTACGTGGGCTCACCCCTATACAGGGTAGGCGGATTGGCCATGCTAAATTGCTCCTTAATTGGAAAAGAAAAGATACACGATGCTACCCAGGACAAAGCAGCCTATTGGATTTGCAATCCACAATCCAAGTTACGTATTCCATTCCTTCACTACTGGCAGGATCTGGCTGCAAAAGATCCTCTGCAACAATTCACTGAGGCCTCGTCCCAAACCTGTGAAGTTTACCGCCTACAAGTACCCCTTCAGGCCACAGGCCATCCTGACTTCGAAATAATCAGCATTCCTACATCGTCACTGGGTCACAATCCTGGAACTCCTTACCTAACAGCACTGTAGATGTACCTACACAACACAAACTGAAGCAGTTCAAACTGACCTATCACCATCTTTTCAAGGACAATTAGAGATGGACAACAAATACTGGCCTTGCCGGCGGCAACAAAACCCCATGAGCAAATAAAAACTGATCACTCCACTCTGGAGGATGATCCAAGAAACAATTCTTCAAATAATTGAAGTTGAAAAGTTTGTTGTTGTAAAGTTTGTTGGCTGGGTGCTTGTTGGTTGATACCACTGTGCTCTTCATTGTTGCCCTGATGGCTGCTGATCCCTCAGCTGGAGGCTGAACTAGGTTACGTAATGTAAACTGTTTCATTACTAAATTGCACCCTGACAAATTTCTAATTCACTTTAATATGTTAAGTGAGGAAAGCTTTTCTACTAACAGTGGAGAGTCATTTTTTAATAAGTAAGCTAAATTCTTGCTTGCGATTACACTTCTGTGACAAACATAAACAACCTAAAGGGCACACCCCTATTACTGTACTATACAGTAATTAGTTCCCTGCTATTGTATCCAATTGTAAACGTTAGATAATTATTTCATCCGTATCTAGCATGGAGGCAGAGAAAGATATCAATTTTAAGTAGGAAATGGTATCCATTAGCAAAAAATTAAAAATCAATTCTACAATCAATATCCACAAAAGCCATGCAGTGTACACTCTATTCTGAAAAGCTGTTATGAAAGTGCAGCGTTACTGAAATCTGTTCATGGTTAGGCCGAAGGTGAATTTTTAATAGGGTCCTAGCTGCTGGCAATTTGTGCTCAGTGAGCCATTAAGGATGGATTCATGTAAACTAATAAAATGCCTTCGGCAAAGAGATTTAAAGCACCGATACAAATATATTATAGTTGGGAAATGCAAATTTGGCTCAGATTAACAGCAGTACCACTTCCTATCTAATAAAGAGTAGAATTCATGAGCAGGGATTCCTGTATTATTAGCTGACGGTTATCGCTCCATCTTCGTTGGAAACAGGATTTATAGTAGTTGTGAGAAACACATTTGCCAGGATTCTCCGATCTGAGTAGGAATGGCGCTGCCGGCAGGAATGGCGAATTTGGCACGCAGCCAAAACTCCATTCATTGCAGTGGCACCGGAGATCCCTGTCGGCATGAACTGACGGAGAATTCCTGCCACAATATGTTGACTGAAACTGGAAAGCTTTATTTGATTTTTGTTCGCTGGTTTATGATTTCCCCTGTAATATTTTCAGCACAGGTTAAATGGATTTCTAACACTTAATTGATATACGTGCATTGAAGCAACCTTTATTTTAACTCAACTGCAATTTCACGTCGGGGAAGGGTAACCTTAAGGAAAAAAAGCTCTTGACGGTGATTTGCGCTGGCTTCGCGTTTGCCAGTGGCTGGAAGAGTAGCAGGATCCAAGAGAACTTGGCTTAAAGTCGGATTTTGGATATTTGAATACCATTTTTAATATGCTAATCTCACTCCCAGCGAGGGTATGAACCAGATCAGATCAGTTGGTGTGGGCTGGGAACATCGGAAATTGATTGCGCCCAGCGCAAATCCTGTTTTGGCCCTCTCCCAGAATTCTCCCAACATAATGGATTTCTAACACTTAATTGATGTACGTGCATTGAAATAACCTTTATTTTAACTCAACTGCAATTTCACGTCGGGGAAGGGTAACCTTAAGGAAAAAAAGCTCTTCTTTAAAGCATTTTTCCTGTAAGAATGTTAATATTAATTGTTAACTCTAAGCACTGTACATGATGGCCTGAATGCTTTAGGTGTTTTACAAATAACTTAGATGTCAGCTGTGGCTCAGTGCTGCCACACTCCAAGAAACTGAACACATAATCCAGGCTGACACTTAAATGTTGTACTGGTGATTTACTTTTAACATGGTGGGCACAAATCTCCCAAAGATTTTCTAAGTGTTGTCTCTGGTGAGAAACGTGGTGCGATCCCTGCCGTATGGGTCAGCACATTCCTGATCACAATCCACCCACACTTAAAGACTTTTTTTTTGAGGAGGGCGTGTTTTGCTCCGGCATTGAGAGGGGGGGGGGCCTAAACACAGCACCCCCGATCTCAAAGTGACAGCCAAGGTCCCCCCCCCACCCCACCATCACTGGCATCAGAGGTTCAGTGCCCCCCCCCCCCCCCAGCATCCTTGCCAGCATCAAGCCTCTTTCCCCCCCCATCCACGGATCACAGACTGGCATCGGGGCCCTCCCAATGGTCTCCCTTCCTGCCCCTCCCCTTCAGGCCACATCCCTTCAGGCCTTTACTGTGTCAACCTGACTGTGCCAACATGACAGTGCCAACCTGGCACTTCCATGGTGGCCATGTCAAGTTGGCATTGCCATGGTGCCCAGTGGCAAAGCCATGACACTGTCCAGCCATATCCACAACCACCCATACCATACAACGGCCTCCGAGCCCCTAGGCGTGATCACCACGGTGATTTGCGCTGGCTTCACGTTTGCCAGTGGCTAGAAGAGTAGCAGGATCCAAGAGAACTTGGCTTAAAGTTGGATTTTGGATATTTAAATACCATTTTTAATATGCTAATCTGGTTCACGCCCAGCGAGGGTATGAACCAGATCAGATCAGCTGGTGTGGGCTGGGAACATCGGAAATTGATTGCGCCCAGCGCAAATCCTGTTTTGGCCCTCTCCCAGAATTCTCCCAACATAATGGGATTTTCGTCGGGCACAACACTGCCAGAGGATCACCCCCAGTGTTTTGAAGATGTGCAATACGGAATGTTAATTCGTAATTTCATCAGCTGTTCCTATTGGGCCTATTTTAAAAAACACTTTTGCTAAATAAAGAACAGTGATCTGAAGTTGCTGCTTATTTGCACCTGTGAAGTCACATTCCATTCCATGGAGATGCAAAGTCCACAGAGACCTCAACATAGACAATAGCACTCCTGGAAGTGTGAACTGCTCCTTCCTATCTCATCAAAATAGCCCTGTCAAAGAACTTCTGTGCTGTCAGATTCCATGATTCTGTGAATGACAAACGAATGTGTGTATTTTTGCTGCTATTGGTTGAGTGAGGAAAGTAGTTTGGAACCCTGGTCGGGAAACTCCCTGATCCTCTTCAGCGTCATTTGATCTTGAACATCGAACTAAAACTCCCAAAATGTGAGGTGCCCACGTGGAATCCCAGCTAAACAGAAAAACTGCTTGTCTGACAATCATTTCTTCTGTACCGCACTGGAGTGTTAGCTCAAAGCCTGAATAATACATTAGAGAAAAGAAAATGCTTGAGCACAATAACAGTGAATGGTTGGCACAAATTCCAGACTTGGTGAGATCTCACCGTTTTATCCAGTTCATGTTTATGAAAGGGCCTTTTGTCAACTGTGCAAACAGGAGCCCAGTACTAAAACATCTGAGGCAGGAACCAGTGGCGTGAGTCACAGCTTTCCTCTCACAGAGAAGGCTAATGATGCATAAAAGCTAGGTAATTTGAGGTGAGACGTCAGGAAATGTGAGTCAATGTAACACTGAGTTTATGTAGTGGATCCACAAACTCCATTTTAAAGGGTGGATTTTAGAGGATGAAACATTTAAAATGTGAATTCCTGTTGAGAGCATGTTAGAGAATAAGTAATTTTTATTTGCAGACAGTAAATGGGAGCGATTGCAAAAAACGGATTGTCCAAGCAGATGTGGACATCTGGGGGCTTGCATCAGATATCAGTGAATAGCCCATGACCTGAGATCGGAAGCAAAAAATCCAGAAACAGAAGGGAAAAGTAGGAGACTCTTTAAGAATTCATTCTTGTGATGTGAATGTTGCTGGCAAGGTCAGCTTTTATTGTTCAGGCTTAATTGCCCTTGAACTGAGTGGCTCGCTCAGCCATTTCAGAGGGCAGTTAAGAGTCAGTCACATTGCTGTGAGTCTGGAGTCACATGCAGGATAGAATAGATAAGGACATTAGTGAACATTAGTTTTGGTAGCTTCAAGACTTCAAGTTAATGAAACTGCCATTTTAATCCAGATTTTAAAAATTAATTGATTAAAATTTAAATTCCCCCAACTGTTACGATGGTATTTGAATATATGTCCCTGGGGCAACAAGCCAGGCTTTTGGATTACCAGTCCAGTAATATGATCATATAATCCATAAAATCCCTGCAGTACAGAAAGATGCTATTCAGCCCATCGTGCCTGCACCAACCCTCCGAAAGAGCACCCTACCTAGACCCATTCCCTCGCCCTCACCCCATAACCTCACCTAACCACATCTTTGGACACTACGGTGTAATTTGACATGGTTAATCCACCTAACCTGCACATCTTTAGACTTTGGGAGGAAACCGGAGCACCCGGAGGAAACCCACGCAGACACGGAAGAATGTTCAAACTCCACACAGACAGTGACCCAAGGCTGGAATTGAATCCAAGTCCCTGTAATGTGAAAAAGAAGAAAAAAAAGAAGATGGCAACACAAGTGGACAAGGTAGTCAACAAAGCATAAAAAATGCTTTCCTTCATTGGATGGGGCATTGAGCACAAAAACTGGCAAGTCATGCTACAGTTGTATAGGACCTTGGAAAGGCTGCACTTGGAATATTGCGCACAATTCTGGTTGCCACACTACCAGAAGGATGTGGAGGCTTTGGGGAGGATGCAGAGGAGGTTTACCAGTATATTGCCTGGTCTGGAGGGTGTAAACTATGTGGAGGCTGAACAGACTCGGACTGTTTTCATTAGAAAGACGGAGGTGGGGCAGCACGGTGGCGCAGTGGGTTAGCCCTGTTGCCTCACGGCGCCGAGGACCCAGGTTCGGTCCCAGCTCTGGGTCACTGCCTGTGTGGAGTTTGCACGTTCTCCCCGTGTCTGCGTGGGTTTCACCCCCACAACCAAAAGGTGTGCCGGGTAGATGGATTGGCCACGCTAAATTGCCCCTTAATTGGAAAAAAATTAATTGGGCATTCTAAATTTAAAAAAAAAGAAAGACGGAGGTTGAGGGGTGACCTGATAGAGGTCTACAAAATTATGAGGAGCATGGATAGTGTGGATGGGTAGGCACTCTTTCCCAGAGGGGCATAGGTTTAAGGTCCGTGGGGCAAAGTTTAGAGGAGCTGTGCGAGGCAGGTTTTTTATGCAGAGCGTGGTGCGTGTCTGAAACGCGTTGCCGGGGAGGTTGTGGAAGCAGATACATTTTTTTTCTTTCTTTTTAAAAAATATACATTTAGAGTACCCAATTCATTTTTTCCAATTAAGGGGCAATTTAGCATGGCCAATTCACCTGCCCTGCACATCTTTGGGTTGTGAGGGCGAAACCCACGCAAACACGGGGAGAATGTGCAAACTCCACACGGACAGTCATGCAGAGCCGGGATCGAACCTGGGACCTCGGCGTCATGAGGCAGCAGTGCTAACTACTGCGCAACCGTGCTGTCCTGTGGAAGCAGATACATTAACGGCATTCAAAAGGCATCTTGACAAGCACATGGATAGTATGGGTATAGAGGGATGCGGCACAAGGAAGTACTGAGGTTTTTGGCAAAGGTGGTATCATGACCGGTACAGGTTGGAGGGCCGAAGGGCCTGTTCCTGTGCTGTATTGATCTTTGTTCTTTGTCCAGTTGCTCCATCTCCATCGTAGCTGCTCAGATATCATCTTTCACACCAAAGCTTCTGAAATGTCATCCTTTTCCCAAAGCTGAGGATTTTCCTTCAGACAGAGTCCATTGCATTTCCCATATTCTGCCCTTTCCCCTCCCCGCCCTCTCACTCATTATCAGGCAGCAGCCCGTTAAGCCTGCTGTTCGGTTCTTATCCAATTCCTGATATAATAGAAGCACTCTTTGCTTCTCCAACGAACAACCTACACTAAAAGTTTATTAATGAGCCAGAGTTCCTCTTCTCCTCCCTGCCCCACCACTCACATTTTTACAAAAGTTGGAAAAGAGCTATATGGCGCACAATGCCTTCATCTAACCTTTATTGAAGAAAAACTGCAAGTTGCCTGGTTTCAACTAAGATGAATAACATCACTCATCTGAGTGATAAAATTGCAAAATGTTACATCACCATTTATAAATGCTCAGCAATCGCAAAGCCAATTCACATTCAGAAACAGATAGTAAGCAGTGAACTACACATCCTCTAACCTGACTGAGGTTTATAAGACTGCCAGAATCACAATTGAGGCTGAGAGGTTTATGAACATGGTCTGGAATCTATCATGAGTCTGTAACCTGGAATATCTCTATCTGTTTCAAGTTATTTTTGTAAAATATACTGGGTGATATTTTATAGTTAAGTCGGTTATTATTGCCTGGGCACACATACTACCTTTTAATGCTGTCCTGAATTTGTGAGCTGATTTGACAATTCTAATAAGCGCACAAAAAAGAGTGACATTTCTGCTGGTTTCTGTAGAAATAATTCAGCAGCTTAAAGGATTTATAGCAAAATGTGAGGCTAAAGGAAACAATGGGGGTGAAGTTTGTCTACAGCCACATTACAAGGCCGGCTCGTAGCAAATTAGCAGCTGATTTTCCACTAACCTTCTTTCCTCTGAAGTTCCCTCCGTCCTCACTCAGATCCTGCCTCTGTATTAGGATTGCCCCCAGAGGGCGGCACGTGGCGCAGTGGTTAGCATTGGGACTGCGGCGCTAAGGACCTGGGTTCGAATCCCACACCTGGGTCATTGTCCGTGTGAAGTTTGCACATTCTCCCCATGTCTGTGTGGGTTTCACCCCCACAATCCAAAGATGTGCCGGTTAGGTGGATTGGCCAAGCTAAATTGCCCCTTAATTAGAAAAAAAACTATTGTTTTTTAAAAAAAACTTAAATTAAGTTTTAAAAAAAAAGGATTGACCCCAGAGCTCTGGGCTTTAATTTTTAATGAGAGTCAGGAACAGGACATGAGGGTGAGTTCCAGGACCCGACCCATACAATCTGTTTTAGACACGGCCGCCGTGATTTTGAAAGCTTCAACCAGTCAAAGAGGGTGGGCTCACCATCCAATCAGGGAAGGCAGGTGGGTCGCGACACTGGAGGGCCAACGGGAGGTCCTCCAGCACTCAAAGATCGGCAACCACACCGGCCAAGGTGGGAGATGCTGATATGAGGATGCAGATAGCAAGGGCAGGTGAGTTTATTTCAGTGTTTAAAATGTCACAGCTGTTTGGCCATTGGAAGGGCAACCCATCAGGGGATGATCAGCGGCTGTCCAGTACCGGGCCATTATGGGTGGGGGGTCCCTTTGGTGAACCATCATACCCCATCTCTCTTCCCACCTTCAATCCACCACGTTGGCCTGGATGTGACTGCAAAAGACAGTTGGCACAAGAACAGGGTGCAATAAGCCTCTTCATGACATTTAATTACTAACAATTGGTTACATTCAGCCCCTAGATGGCTTAATACTGGCTTGGCAGTAATTAAAAAAAAAATTTAGAGTACCCAATTCATTTATTTTTCCAATTAAGGGGCAATTTACCATGTTCAATTCTCCTACCCTGCACATCTTTGTATTGTGGGGGCAAAACCCACGCAAACACGGGGAGAATGTGCAAACTCCACACGGACAGTGACCCAGAGCCGGGATCAAACCTGGGACCTCAGCACCGTGAGACTGCAGTGCTAACCACTAAGCCACCGTGCTGCCACAACTCCAACAGCCTTGAGTCACTTTCTAACTTCATCAAAACCTCTACACTTCTGTTGCATTGCCTCAAGAAACCTTGGCAGAAAGAGGCATTCGCTCCCTCATAGAACAAGGCCTCTTTACACCTCAATGCTCCCAATATTCTTTGATGATATCCGAAGTTATGAAAACAAATAATTACAGGCTGGGGATGTTAATTGTCCCTAGGCCTCAAAGACAGGATATGGACGGGTTTCTCCGTTTGAGAGGCTAAGTGCTGATGCCAGGACTGAATTGGTGGACTTCTACTGCAACAAAATTGACAGCCAGTCCCGGAGCAATTCTGGAACTGTTAATGGGCTAGCACAAGCATCACGTGGTACATAAAATTCCAATGAAAAACGGTGTCAGATTCGCCGGGGTCGGAATTGACACTCAAAAGACTGACAAGCTGCAACTGCATATTAGCATCCACTCCACACATACACACTTATTCCAGTAAACAAGATGGCACTGGTTGTGCTGTAGCACTCCCATCCCGTTGATGGGTGAGCTGGGGCAGAGGATACCTAGGGGAGTGGCCTGGGGGGACCCTTGTGACCGGTGGCACGAAGTTTAAAAAAAAAATTTAGAGTACCCAATTATTTTTTTTCTCAATTAAGGGGCAATTTAGCATGGCCAATCCAACTACCCTGCACATCTTTGGATTGTGGGGGTGAAACCCACGCAGACATGGGAAGAATGTGACAACTCCACACGGACAGTGACCCAGGGCCGGGATTCGAACCTGTGTCCTCAGCGCTGTAGTCCCAGTCCCACTGTGCCACATATGGCCCTCCGTGGCACTAAGTTCATAGCGGGCAGTCAGCAGCGTGCACAGCTGTATGGCTGTCTTGCAGGCTGCAACAATGGTGCTCCATGCCTGTTCATCCCGACTCCACAGAAGCCCCCCGCCCCCCCAGCCAGCAGCACAACTGTCAGCACACTATCGTGATGTTGAACACTTTTCATACCCCCTCTCTCTCCCTCAGCAGCCATGGCGCCTGTGTCCTGATTTTTAAATCCACAAATGAAGCTCACTGTCGGTAATGTAATAGGGAGCTTACCCTCCATTCCTTCTGGCAAGCTGACAACCCGGAAATGTTTCTACCAGCCTCGGTTTTCCAGATCATCCAGGATTTCTGACATAACATGCAGCAGGTTTTCCAAGGATTGCAAGCAGACCTCAACTGAAGAAGCTACATCTTCGACAGTCAGGATTCTCTCCTCCGTTTCATCGAGCCTCTTACTAGCATTCTGCAGTTTAATCTCAGGACCATTGATATTCTGTACCAACATGCTGAGTTTATCATCAACTACTTTGGTAATATTAGCGGTCATCAGTTGTACTGCCTTCGAGAGTGCTGGAACGAGACACCATTCGAGGATCAAGTCGCCATGTTGAGGAATCAGCACCACCCCAGTTGTTTCTGATTGCTCTCTTTTGTTGACGATTTTCTTAGGATTCCTCAGCATTTTGTCACCAACACTTGGTCAGAAATCTTCCAGGGACATAATATGGAGCATTCAGATAAAATGGAGATTATGGGCCGTTTAAGCGCGATAAACGAGAGGATTAGGGTAGGGCGGAGTACACAAAAGTGCTGCTATTCCCACGCTTGCATCACGCGACCGCCCTCCAGATTGGTTAATGTAGCAGAACAGCTGCTGCAGCTCCCCAGTTATTTTATTTAGCAAATGAAAATTCCCAAAGCCAAGCAATAGCCTCCTCATTTGCTGAGTTTAAGGTGATTATTCTCCGCTTAGCCTGCAGAGGAGACACCTCTCAGTAAAGTGCAGCATTGTTTGTGTCTCTCCATCAAAGGCCCCAGTGGTGGAGTTTGGCTGCATGGGGCCCTCGTGTCCTTTCCTGAAACTATTTAGCACGGACCACTGTTGCCGTGACAGTTCAAAGCCTGCCATGGGGGTTGACAGGTGGGGTTTGTCACAAGGAACTTGTTCATGATTTCCCATGTTTTTCATTCGCTGATTGAGAGGATGTCGGCTCGGAGGTGTTTCTCAGGATGATTGCTCCATCTGGGGTATTGCGATGGAAGATGGTCAGTAGGTGGGTTGAACAGTGGTAAGTGAGGTGCAGGAAAAATGGTTTCAACCAGCTTGTGGATTTTCATCAACCAGCGGATGTTTGCAAGGACAGGAAGCCAGGGTTGATCATAGAGTTCCGGTTATTTATTTATTCTTTTATAAATTTAGAGTACCCAATTCATTTTTTCCAATTAAGGGGAAATTTAGCGAGGCCAATTCACCTAGCCTGCACATCTTTGGGTTGTGGGGGCGAAACCCACGCAAACACGGGGAGAATGTGCAAACTCCACACGGACAGTGACCCAGAGCCGGGATCGAACCTGGGACTTTGGCGCCGTGAGGCAGCTGGGCTAACCCAGTGCGCCACCGAGCTACCCCGTCTCTAGCCATTCATATAGATATTTTTGCCACTGACAAATAGGCGGAATACACTGGACACGATTTGATAGGGATTTAACGTGAGATACCATGTACGGCAGTAATCCGTCAGTTTTGGAACAGCTTTGTTAAGGACCTGGTACAGAAAGATGGAATTTGGGTGGCACAACTGATGTCATCAGCATGGATGTACTTGGGTTGTTGGCAGGTCATTTGTATATATGTTGTACAAAATTGGGGATTGCATTGAACCCCGCAGTCATCAGTTGGTCTGTCTTTTCTATGCATTTCTCCCTTCCCCAAGGTGAATCATCTGTGGAGAATGAAAATTTCAACTGCTGTCCTGGTCCAGGTGGGAAGCATGCTGAACAGCTTTAAGAGCAGGCCAGTGTACCACACTCTCTCGCAGGCAGCCGTGAGGTTCAGTCGCACTGTGCCTGTACTCAGATTCTTTTGGAAGCTATTTTGGATGTGGGTGGTGAGTTCCTGAACTCGACTACATGTGCTGTGCCCCTCACTGAAACCAATTTGGCCAACATTAAGGGTTGTGTCTACTTCCGGAGATATGCAGCACAAGGTAAGATACTCAAAGGTCTTAAAGCACACAGACAGTAGTGAAATCGGTTGATAGCTGAGAGATCTTTTCCAGGTTTGGAATTATTTTTGCCATAAGCCTCACCTTCAGGAGTGGGCTTGATGATGATTCTTACGTAGCACTAGTCAGGCACTAGCATGGGGGTAAACCTGCTTCAGAAATTTAATCAATGACAATATACTTTATATTGTGTGAATGCTGAGCAAGTGTTTTTAGATTGTGGAGGAAATTCATTAGTCAGTTGTAGAGTGGATCACCCTTATTGGCAGAAACCACCCTTTGCTTAGACAGGGTGGCTAACAGATTTCTGGAACAGCGGACTGGTGTATGATGTGTACATCATGACTGATGCCACAGAACCAACTTAATGTGCTGTGCATGATAACACAGGAGCTGCACATTGAGTCAGTAATAACCTTGGCAGTTTCAGTATGTTTCACTGTTACGATGCAGCACCTGCAAAGCCATGTGAATGCAGTTGATGGTGTCCTGCACCATGAGGAGCCTGCTGTTCTGGCAAACACATGTCTCTAATTGTCCTATTTCTCTATTCAGAGAGAAGATGGTGAAATCCGCTCCCTGGGCATGCAGAGCCTCTGACACTTCCGGGATGAATGAAAACTGAGATGTTAGGTGTGTTGCCTGTTCCACATTGTTTTGCCCGGAAGGATCCAATCATGAAGAAATTAAGGGTTGTGATCACATTCATGGTCACTGGCAGCACTCTCCTCCTGAGGCTGTGGGTCTGGGTTCCAAGACATGATAGATCTCTTGTGACCACTTGCATATGTAAAGCACAAATGCTGAACCAACTGCATCTGTCTCCAGTAGACCTATGGAGATGAGGTACCGGAAGATCATAGGTGGGCCATGACAGAGAGCAAGTGGTGTGCTCAGAGCCCTTGAAGTTACAAGCAAGTTATCCCCAAATGCAGCACCATTCCTTATGGATTCTACCAACCGTCATTAACTCCTGAAAACACCCAGCAATTCCACAAAATCACCCAAAAGACCCAGTAGAAAGTTAAAGACTCTTTGAAAAGCTTTGGGGGGAGGGTTCCTTCATGCTGCTGCACACATATTCAGCATTACAAGTTTAAATGAGGACATTACTCGAGCTCCAAAATGGCAGGTCTGGCATCAAATCAGTATTAAACACTGACTGACATCTGTCTACTCTGCATATGTCCACCGCGTGCATGTAGCGTCCATGCTCTTGCCCTCATCACGATCGTGTACAGATCAGATGCCATTTCTTCTGTGAAACCAACACCCATAATTACAAAACTGACAGCACTACAGAGTTGAGTTTTACAGCCATAATATTTTACTTGGACTTTAAGCAATTATTTGTTTGCCTGTTTGCTTTTGTTCTCATTTCTTTGATTTATAAACTCTGAGATCACAGGCTCTGTTTTTATAAACTTTAACAACTTGTTCAACGACAAAGACTCTCTGCTTCTCTTTTCAAGTTTTACCCATTTATGTGCCTGTCATCTCCTTACCCATCTTACCTAAATTTCATTGGACATCTATCTGCACAAACTATTAACCTGTCTGTAGGGGTGGTTTTAATCCAAGGCTCTCGAAGGATCAGATCGGCTCTATCAATCTCAGATTTTAAATTAGCAATTGATCCAGCATCAACTTTTATTTGCAAAAAATAATTTCAAGCTTTGCATGTAGATGCATTTTCTACCTCTAACTTTAATATTCCAGCACTCTGTCTCCCAACTAACAGGGTTATCTCTATCTACGTTATTAGTTTCCTTTAATATCTTAAAAACTTCCAACAAATCACTAATTAATCTTCGAAATCTCATGGTTTGTGTAATCTCTCCTCATAATTTAACCCTTGGTGTGAATGTATTATTCTAGTAATTTTAATTTGCATTCCCTCCAAGGCAAATTTATCCTTCCTAAGATGTGGTGCCTGGAACTGCAATGCTCCAGGTGGGCTCTAAGCAAGGTCTTGTGTAAACCGCAGCATGATTTCTGCTCTCTTCTATTCTAGTTCTCCAGCTATAAAAGTCCGCATTCCATAAGCCTTTTTGATTTTGTTTTTGTACCTCTCTAAGACAATTTAACAACCTCTGTTCACGTAATCTTTGATCTAGTTTTGCAGCAATTAGAAATTACCCTATTCTATATTGTTAGGTTCAAAGTGGATGGCCTCACACTTTGTCCTTCGTGTCGAAAAAAGGTCAGGTGAAGTTACGGGGATAGGGTGGAGGTGCGATCTTGGATAGAGTGCTCTTTCCAAGAGCCGGTGCAGACTCGATGGGCCGAATGGCCTCCTTCTGAAGGAGGCCATTCATCCCATCGAGTCTGCACCAGCTCTTGGAAAGAGCACTCTATCCAAGATCGCACCTCCACCCTATCCCCATAACTTCACCTAACCTTTTTTCGACACGAAGGACAATTTAGCACAGCCAATCCACCTAACCTGCACATCTTTGGACTGTGGTTGTCCCCCTCTTCCCCTGTGGTTGTCCCCCTCTTCCCCTGTGGTTGTCCCCCTCTCGAACAGATATACCCCTTTGGATACTGTCGGGGGGGATAGCCTATCAGGGGAAAACAGCAGCAGCCAGAGCAGTGGCACCACGGCTGGCTCTGATGTTCAGAAGGGAGGGTCAAAGCGCAGAAGAGTAATAGTAATAGGGGACTCTATAGTCAGGGGCACAGATAGGCGCTTCTGTGGACGTGAAAGAGACTCCAGGATGGTATGTTGCCTCCCTGGTGCCAGGGTCCAGGATGTCTCCGAACGGGTAGAGGGAATCCTGAAGGGGGAGGGCAAACAGGCAGAGGTCGTTGTACATATTGGTACTAACGACATAGGCAGGAAGGGGCATGAGGTCCTGCAGCAGGAGTTCAGGGAGCTAGGCAGAAAGTTAAAAGACAGGACCTCGAGGGTTGTAATCTCGGGATTACTCCCTGTGCCACGTGCCAGTGAGGCTAGAAATAGGAAGATAGAGCAGACAAACACGTGGCTAAACAGCTGGTGTAGGAGGGAGGGTTTCCGTTATCTGGACCACTGGGAGCTCTTCCGGGGCAGGTGTGACCTGTATAAGATGGACGGGTGCATCTAAACCGGAGAGGCATAAATATCCTGGCCGCGAGGTTTGCTAGTGTCACACGGGAGGGTCACTAGTATGGCAGGGGGGTGGGCACGGGAGCAATAGGTCAGAAGGTGAGAGCATTGAGGGAGAACTAGGGAATAGGGACAGTGTGGCTCTGAGGCAGAGCAGACGGGGAGAAGTTGCTGAACACAGCGGGTCTGGTGGCCTGAAGTGCATATGTTTTAATGCAAGGAGCATTACGGGTAAGGCAGATGAACTTAGAGCTTGGATTACTACTTGGAACTATGATGTTGTTGCCATTACAGAGACCTGGTTGAGGGAAGGGCAGGATTGGCAGCTAAACGTTCCAGGATTTAGATGTTTCAGGCGGGATAGAGGGGGATGTAAAAGGGGAGGCGGAGCTGCGCTACTTGTTCGGGAGAATATCACAGCTATACTGCGAGAGGACACCTCAGAGGGCAGTGAGGCTATATGGGTAGAGATCAGGAATAAGAAGGGTGCAGTCACAATGTTGGGGGTATACTACAGGCCTCCCAACAGCCAGCGGGAGATAGAGGAGCAGATAGGTAGACAGATTTTGGAAAAGAGTAAAAACAACAGGGTTGTGGTGATGGGAGACTTCAACTTCCCCAATATTGACTGGGACTCACTTAGTGCCAGGGGCTTAGACGGGGCGGAGTTTGTAAGGAGCATCCAGGAGGGCTTCTTAAAACAATATGTAAACAGTCCAACTAGGGAAGGGGCGGTACTGGACCTGGTATTGGGGAATGAGCCCGGCCAGGTGGTAGATGTTTCAGTAGGGGAGCATTTCGGTAACAGTGACCACAATTCAGTAAGTTTTAAAGTACTGGTGGACAAGGATAAGAGTGGTCCGAGGATGAATGTGCTAAATTGGGGGAAGGCTAATTATAACAATATTAGGCGGGAACTGAAGAACATAGATTGGGGGCGGATGTTTGAGGGCAAATCAACATCTGACATGTGGGAGGCTTTCAAGTGTCAGTTGAAAGGAATACAGGACAGGCATGTTCCTGTGAGGAAGAAAGATAAATACGGCAATTTTCGGGAACCTTGGATGACGAGTGATATTGTAGGCCTCGTCAAAAAGAAAAAGGAGGCATTTGTCAGGGCTAAAAGGCTGGGAACAGACGAAGCCTGTGTGGCATATAAGGAAAGTAGGAAGGAACTTAAGCAAGGAGTCAGGAGGGCTAGAAGGGGTCATGAAAAGTCATTGGCAAATAGGGTTAAGGAAAATCCCAAGACTTTTTACACGTACATAAAAAGCAAGAGGGTAGCCAGGGAAAGGGTTGGCCCACTGAAGGATAGGCAAGGGAATCTATGTGTGGAGCCAGAGGAAATGGGCGAGGTACTAAATGAATACTTTGCATCAGTATTCACCAAAGAGAAGGAATTGGTAGATGTTGAGTCTGGAGAAGGGGGTGTAGATAGCCTGGGTCACATTGTGATCCAAAAAGACGAGGTGTTGGGTGTCTTAAAAAATATTAAGGTAGATAAGTCCCCAGGGCCTGATGGGATCTACCCCAGAATACTGAAGGAGGCTGGAGAGGAAATTGCTGAGGCCTTGACAGAAATCTTTGGATCCTCGCTGTCTTCAGGGGATGTCCCGGAGGACTGGAGAATAGCCAATGTTGTTCCTCTGTTTAAGAAGGGTAGCAAGGATAATCCCGGGAACTACAGGCCGGTGAGCCTTACTTCAGTGGTAGGGAAATTACTGGAGAGAATTCTTCGAGACAGGATCTACTCCCATTTGGAAGCAAATGGACGTATTAGTGAGAGGCAGCACGGTTTTGTGAAGGGGAGGTCGTGTCTCACTAACTTGATAGAGTTTTTCGAGGAGGTCACTAAGATGATTGATGCAGCTAGGGCAGTAGATGTTGTCTATATGGACTTCAGTAAGGCCTTTGACAAGGTCCCTCATGGTAGACTAGTACAAAAGGTGAAGTCACACGGGATCAGGGGTGAACTGGCAAGGTGGATACAGAACTGGCTAGGCCATAGAAGGCAGAGGGTAGCAATGGAGGGATGCTTTTCTAATTGGAGGGCTGTGACCAGTGGTGTTCCACAGGGATCAGTGCTGGGACCTTTGCTCTTTGTAGTATATATAAATGATTTGGAGGAAAATGTAACTGGTCTGATTAGTAAGTTTGCAGACGACACAAAGGTTGGTGGAATTGCGGATAGCGATGAGGACTGTCTGAGGATACAGCAGGATTTAGATTGTCTGGAGACTTGGGCGAAGAGATGGCAGATGGAGTTTAATCCGGACAAATGTGAGGTCATGCATTTTGGAAGGGCTAATGCAGGTAGGGAATATACAGTGAATGGTAGACCCCTCAAGAGTATTGAAAGTCAAAGAGATCTAGGAGTACAGGTCCACAGGTCATTGAAAGGGGCAACACAGGTGGAGAAGGTAGTCAAGAAGGCATACGGCATGCTTGCCTTCATTGGCCGGGGCATTGAGTATAAGAATTGGCAAGTCATGTTGCAGCTGTATAGAACCTTAGTTAGGCCACACTTGGAGTATAGTGTTCAATTCTGGTCGCCACACTACCAGAAGGATGTGGAGGCTTTAGAGAGGGTGCAGAAGAGATTTACCAGAATGTTGCCTGGTATGGAGGGCATAAGCTATGAGGAGCGATTGAATAAACTCGGTTTGTTCTCACTGGAACGAAGGAGGTTGAGGGGCGACCTGATAGAGGTATACAAAATTATGAGGGGCATAGACAGAGTGGATAGTCAGAGGCTTTTCCCCAGGGTAGAGGGGTCAATTACTAGGGGGCATAGGTTTAAGGTGAGAGGGGCAAAGTTTAGAGTAGATGTACGAGGCAAGTTTTTTACGCAGAGGGTAGTGGGTGCCTGGAACTCACTACCGGAGGAGGTAGTGGAAGCAGGGACGATAGGGACATTTAAGGGGCATCTTGACAAATATATGAATAGGATGGGAATAGAAGGATACGGACCCAGGAAGTGTAGAAGATTGTAGTTTAGTCGGGCAGTATGGTCGGCACGGGCTTGGAGGGCCGAAGGGCCTGTTCCTGTGCTGTACATTTCTTTGTTCTTTGTTCAATTTCTTTGTTTGTTCACCCGGAGGAAACCCACGCAGGCACGGGGAGAACGTGCAGACTCCACACAGATAGTGACCCAAGCCGGGAATCAAACCTGGGACCCTGGAGCTGTGAAGCAACTGTGCTAACCAATGTGCTACCGTGCTGCCCACTATGTTGAAAACCATTCTGTTACTTGTTACGACTAGCTCCAGTGAGGAGGGATGACTGGCTCCGTGTTTTTATTCAACCCATCCTCTGCTGGTAGCAACAAGGTTTAATCTAACATGGTTTCCTTTCGCTTGGATATCTTTTCCAGACCCAATAGTTATATTTAAAAAGAAGCCAGTTTAACCAGGCTTTCTTGACTTTGAGACAGAGTAAGTTTATTGACTACTAAAAAGGTAAGGAGAAAAGGTAAAACACATGCATCTACATTCATACAGATTAGAAGCAAGAATTGAGTCCAGTAAAAAACAAATATAAAGAAAAAGTTATGCGGAACAGACGCTGACTTGCGAGGAGTTGATGATGAAGTGTGCAGCCATTATAAATTGATTCGAGTATCGTTGACTTCTGCAGGCCAACAGTTGATTCAGATGTTTTGTTGTTTTGTAGAGATATTTCAGTTCATTTTTCCAGCTGTGATACTTTTTGCTGGCTGGTTGACTTCCAGTCAGAGAGAAAGACTGGGATTTGGCATCACCCCTGCAGTGAGTCTTTCAGTGGGATTGTCTGATCCCAACACAATCAATGGCTATTTGCATTGCTTTGCTTTGCATTGCAATGCTGGCTGGCCACTCTGCTGGGAAACCTTTGACGGGACCAGAAAATCTTGTCACTGTTAAGTGCATTCCAATCACACCTCTCCACACTTCAGTGATTTTGCAGCGCTGAGCTGGAAACTGACAGCTCTCTTTCATGTGGTTGATGTTTGTAAACACTATGGTTACAGCACTTAGAGTTACTCATCCCAGGAGAAGGTGAATGAAGCAAGGCTCACAGCTATTTTGTGGAAGCTGTCAATCACAGCCCACTAGGAGAAATTAATGAATAGCTTGCAGCTAATGGATCTGAGGGGCGCGATTCTCTGCTCCCGCGACTAAGTGCCCACACCGTCGTGAATGCCGTCGAGTTTCACTACAGCGCGGAACGGCCCCGATCGTGATTGATTCAGGGCCTGAAAATGGGCGAGGAACAGGGCCACGAGGAACTCGGGGGCCGTGTCGCGAAAGCAGCGTCGTTAGCGCGCGACGCCCGAATGACGCGGCGCTGCGCCATAAATGGCGCGATCCACACACGGAAGGACCCAGGAGGAGGAGAAGGAGGAGAGGTGGCTGAGCCCCGACGAGCCGCATCAAGGTTCCGGAACACTGACCTGGACACCCTCCTCGATGAAGGTGAAAACCGAAGGGCCACCCTCTGCCCAAGACGTGGGCATCGCCAGCCGTCCAGCACGGTGAGGCACGGTTGCCGTGAAGTTGGCACCGCTGTGAGTGCTGTGGGGCACACACCCTGGTCCGGGGAGCAGTGTCGGAAGAATCTGCATGACCTCACTCGGGCTGCCAGGATAAATGCCATGAGGGTACCCCCGGGTCACAACCAACCCCCCCCCCCCCCCCGCCCTGGAGAGATGCCATGGTGTGGCTCCAACTGTCTCCTCACCCAGCATTAATATAACCTATATCTGCATGCCCTGATGATACCCGCCTAATTGTGATGCTTTATCCAAACCCCCCCCCCCAGGACAAGACAGCTCACAACCAACGTGAGCATATGAGAACCGGAGGGGGTTCTCCTGTGCTGCACCCCCTAAATGTTCACGAGCAGAGGGCCCTGGACCTCGCTGGGGGATCCGCCACCCGGGAGGTCGCGCCATGCCAGGTCGGAGGCACAGAAGCATGTGAGAGAACCCTGCATGTCCTCTCCACCCCCAACCCGTCATCGCCCCCCTCACACTCTGGCCACTGCACCCTCAATCTCCTCCCCCCTCACACACTGGCCACTGCACCCTCGATCCCCTCCCCCCTCACACTCATGCCACTGCACCCTTGATCCCCTCCCCCCTCACACTCTGCCCCCACCACCACCATACACCCAGCCCAGCGTGTCTAACGAACCCCGTATCGTTGTGTTCCCCAGGGCCAGCCGCCGAACGTCCAGGGTCGTCTCGGTCAAGACACAGTCGAAAATCTCCAACCTCAAGCACACCGAGGAATGCACGCCAGAGGGTGGCAGTCGGTCGGACAGGAGGGTCATCCTCTCAGTGTGGGATGCTGGACGGGAACGCACGGACAGAGA
The DNA here is from genome assembly GCF_047496885.1 of Scyliorhinus torazame. Classification (NCBI taxonomy): domain Eukaryota; kingdom Metazoa; phylum Chordata; class Chondrichthyes; order Carcharhiniformes; family Scyliorhinidae; genus Scyliorhinus; species Scyliorhinus torazame. The sequence goes on from NC_092720.1 coordinate 72,379,931, forward strand.
CAATACTGAGGGGCACAGGACGGACAGTGATGATGACGCACAGAGAACAGCCACACAGTCCACGGATTCACCTGGAGGGCGACATGACATGGTCCGCATGCACCTTGCGCAGGGCCATGAGGGGGACCAGTACACACTAGACTTCCTAACGGACGATGACCTCGAGCTAGCGGCACTGCTGTCTCCCACACCATCCACCATCACAGAGACACTCACCTCGGTTGGGCAGATAAGTGATGAGGCTCCCGGGTCACGGTCAGGTGCGCACCACACAGCCGAGCCGGTACAGCAGGTGGAGTTTGGAGCAGCCGAGGGGCTGGACGGTCGGAGGGCAGCCCAGGCCCAGCAAACAGCTGCCACCCAGACGTTTCCCGGGTTCCTGGATGTACTTGACCCACCCGGACAACTGATGCATGTGGACACCGAAGGACTGAATAACGTGATGAGGGTCATCTTCCAGGACCTGCACACGCAGTTGGAGAAGTCCATTCGCGTCCAGGAGCAGGGAGTGGTGCTGCTCATCGTAGCCACCCAGGCCGACACCGCACGGGTGGCATTCGCGGTGGAGGCAATGGGTGAAACGGTTTCGGCCATTGATCAGGTTCTGCAAGGCGTTGGGCTTCACGTGCACGCGTCATCCATGGCCCAGGAGAGGGCTGCCCTCTCACAGGTAGCCATGCGCCAGAGCCAACACGACATTGCCGCTGCTCTCCGGGCCCTAGCCAAGTCTCACCATGCCATGGCCCGGTCCCAGCAGGCGATGCACAGTCCCAGCAGTCAGTCGCAGAGGGCATAGACCGCCTGGCACACGTGATGGGTGGTGTAGCGCACTCACAGGTTGAGATAGCACAGTCCCTGGCAGGAATGTCACACTCCCTGGGCTCCGTCTCTGCGAATATTCGGACCGTGGTCGATACCGCTGCAGGCCTCCAGGACTGGCAGCGCCAAGTGTCGGTGGTGCGACGAAACATGTCTCCGATCGCACCTCCATCCTACAGTGAGGCCCGGGGGCCACCGGGCTCCCCAAGGGAGGAGGAGGTTCTGAGGCCCGTCCCGGTAGCTCCATCAAGGGACGTCCCAGTACACTCGGCCTCCGCCTGTTCCGTCCCTGCCGCATCTGGTGGGCAGCGGGCAGGACAGGGTGGCACCACGCCATCCAGCACGCCCACCGAGCAGCCTGGCCCATCAAAGCCGGGCCGCCACAGGAAACGCGTGCCGACGGGGAGCTATGTCGCAGGGCGTGATTCTCAGCAGTCCATCTCCACTCCTGCTGTACCATCTGGGAACACACCTAGACGTATTGGTAGGGCCCGTAATGCAAAGAAGTTAGGCATATAATAAGTTGGCACGGGTGCAGGGCACAGTTTAGTTTAGGGGGGAGGGCATCTGTATGTGAATGTCACAAATAAACTCACTGTTGCACTTAACTTGTAAGACTCTGTGCTCTGTCCGGTGCCAAGGGGCTCGTGAGGGTGACCGAGTGGCGCTGTGGTTAACGAGCGGTTCAACGTCGGTGCCGGATGTGCTGTCCCTTTCCCCTCTGCCTCCCAATATCGGACACCGTAGTCCTCGGCTCTCCGACGCCAGCTACCCCACATGGGCACGTGATGAAGTGTCCGTTACGAAGGCTGTGACCACCGGAGTGCATGGTTCAGCTATAGCCATGAGTCAGACCTCGGCTGGCGAATCTCAGCTCACAGCTCATCGCAGAGCGGGCTGTCATCATTCAACATGGCACTGATCAGAACTGCTTATACAATCATCAATGTTGTGCAATCCCGTAGTGCCGCAGTGGTAAGGTGATGTGGAATTGGTGCCGTGAACGCAGTGCGGGGGTGCGGGGGGGGGTTTGCTGCGTGGTGCCCGTGTGCAGGACTGACGGTGCAAGTGGCAGTGTTCAGCGAATCCCTCCCCCACGGTGCGTGAACAGTGCGGCCACCAACGCGTCGCGTGCCCGCTGTTCTCGACGGTGCCGCCGTGCAGCCTCCTGAACGTAACGAGCAGCCGTGTCCTGCGCCCCTCCCCCCACCCTGATGCACGCCATCCTACTCCTCCTCCTCCTCCTCCTCTTCCTCCTCCCCTTCGTTTGCGTTTGCTCCGGTGCCGTCGGGTCCTCCCTCCGACTCCTCCACCAGTGCATCTCCCCTCTGCATGGCAATGTTGTGCAGCGCACAGCAGACCGCAACTATGCGACCGACCCTGTCGGGCCGGTACTGCAGGGACCCTCCGGAGCAGTCCAGGCATCTGAATCACATCTTCAGCAGGCCGAAGCACCGCTCCACCACACCCCTGGTTGCTGCATCGGCCTCGTTGTATAGGCTCTCCGCGTTGGCCTGAGGCCTCCGTATTGGCGACAGCAGCCATGACCTCAATGGATAGCCCTTGTCGCCCAGCAACCAGCCCCTCAGCCGGGTGGGGCATCCATCGAACATTGCGGGGATGAACGACTGTGCCAGAATGTAGGCGTCGTGCACACTCCCGGGGTACCTTGCACACACGTGCATGATCTTCATGTGGGGGTGTTCATGGAGTATGCGCGCGTCCTGTTCATGAACACGTCCCTGTTGTCTGCAGGTGGGTGCATGGTGACGTGCACACCATCGATGACACCCTGGACCAACGGTATCCCGACCACCTTGGCGAATCCATGTGCCCGTGCTTCCTGCTGTGCTCGGTCCTCGGGGAATGTAATGTACCTGTCCGCGATGGCGTACAAGGCGTCCGTCACGGCCCTGATGCACCTGTGGACCAATGCCTGTGAGATCCCGGATAGGTCCCTGCTCGGCGCCTGGAAGGAACCAGTAGCGTAAATGTTTAGGGCCACCGTCACCTTGACGGAGACTGGTAGAGCGTGTCCTCCACCCATTCCACGTGGTGCGAGGTGCGCCACAAGGTGGCATATATGTGCGACCGTCTCCCTGCTGAACGGTAGTCTCCTCCTGCATGTGATGTTCGGTAGGGCCTCGAACGACATTCTGTCACGGTACACCCTCGGCCTTGCTGGACGCCTGTGGCGCCCTGGCACCACCAGCAGTGGCTCCTCCTCCTCGTCCTCCTCCTCCTTCCCCCCAAGCACTTCAATATTAGTGCCCGCCTCCTGTGCATTCCTCGCCGTCGGGGGGTCAATGTTCCCCTCGGCATCCCCCTGGACATTCCGGGCCTGAGCGTCTGCGGCCTGCGCGGCGACGATGGGCCACTCCGCGGCCATCCCCTCTGCTGTAGCAGCAACCGCTGCATCTGCAGCCACTGTGGGCCGTCGCAGTCTACGCTGCCGGATGGCCACCCGCAGAGCTGCGGCTCCAACCACGGCAGTGAACATCGCTGTCTGGTTGGCAAACATGGTGACCTGCAGGAGGGTGGTGGGGGGCAGAGAAACGACATGTTACACGGAGGTTCTTCCACACCTCACCAGCCGGGTTGCATGGGATACCTGTGTGCCCCGGTGGCCTGGTCGCGCTGCAGACACGCAGCCAGCCTAACACCTGGTCACTGTCTGCGTCCAACGGTCAGTTCACACCATACTCCTCACCAGTGTGCCAGTCGCCTGTGCCCATCAGCCACACGACAACCTGCGGCCGTGTCCTCGTCACCGTCCTGCCATATCAGGGCGGCTGACATGTTGCATCCGCAAATGGACGACACCCTCCACACTGTCCCTCACCCCCTCCCACCTCCACTCCCTCCCTCACCCCCCCACCTCCACTCCCTCCCTCACCCCCTCCCACCTCCACTCCCTCCCTCATCCCCCCTCCCACCGCCACACTCTACCTCCCCCTCACACCTCCACACTCTCCCTCACCCCCCTCCCACCTCCACTCCCTCCCTCAACCCCCTCCCACCTCCACTCCCTCCATCACTCCTCCTCCCAGCTCCACACTCTCCCTCCCCCTCCCACCTCCACACTCTCCCTCCCCCCAATCTCCACACTTTCCCTCACCCCCCTCCCACCTCCACTCCCTCCCTCAACCCCCTCCCACCTCCACTCCCTCCCTCACCCCCCTCCCACCTCCCCTCCACTCCCTCCCTCACCCCCCTCCCACCTCCCCTCCACTCCCTCCCTCACCCCCCTCCCACCTCCCCTCCACACTCTCCCTCACCCCCTCCCACCTCCCCTCCACACTCTCCCTCACCCCCCTCCCACCTCCCCTCCACTCCCTACCTCACCCCCCTCCCACCTCCACTCCCTCCATCACTCCTCCTCCCACCTCCACACTCTCCCTCACCCCCCTCCCACCTCCACTCCCTCCCTCAACCCCCTCCCACCTCCACTCCCTCCATCACTCCTCCTCCCAGCTCCACACCCTCCCTCCCCCTCCCACCTCCACACTCTCCCTCCCCCCCTCCCATCTCCACTCCCTCCCTCAACCCCCTCCCACCTCCACTCCCTCCATCACTCCCTCCATCACTCCTCCTCCCAGCTCCACACCCTCCCTCCCCCTCCCACCTCCACACTTTCCCTCACCCCCCTCCCATCTCCACTCCCTCCCTCAACCCCCTCCCACCTCCACTCCCTCCATCACTCCCTCCATCACTCCTCCTCCCAGCTCCACACTCTCCCTCCCCCCTCCACACTCTCCCTCCCCCTCCCACCTCCACACCCTCCCTCACCCCCCTCTCACCTCCACTCCCTCCCTCACCCCCTCCCACCTCTACACTCTCCCTCCCCCTCCCACCTCCACACTCTCCCTCCCACCTCCACACTCTCCCTCATCCCCCTCCCATCTCCACTCCCTCCCTCACCCCCCCCCGCCTACCTTCACACTCTCCCTCCCCCTCCCACCTCCACACTCTCCCTCACCCCCTCCCACCTCCACTCCCTCCCGCACCCCCCTCCCACCTTCACACTCTCCCTCCCCCTCCCACCTTCACACTCTCCCTCCCCCTCCAACCTCCACACTCTCCCTCCCCCTCCCACCTCCACTCTCCCTCACCCCCCTCCCACCTCCACTCCCTCCCTCACTCACCTCCCACCTCCACTCTCCCTCACCCCCCTCCCACCTCCACTCCCTCCCTCACTCACCTCCCACCTCCACTTTCTCCCTCACACCCCTCCCACCGCCACACTCTCCCTCACCCCCCTCCCACCTCCACTCCCTCCCTCACCCCCTCCTACCCCCACACTCTCCCCCCCCACCTCCACACTCTCCCTCCCCCCCAATCTCCACACTCTCCCTCACCCCACTCCCACCTCCACTCCCTCCCTCAACCCCCTCCCACCTCCACTCGCTCCCTCACCCCCCTCCCACCTCCACTCGCTCCCTCACCCCCCTCCCACCTCCACTCGCTCCATCACCCCCCTCCCACCTCCACACTCTCCCTCCCCCCCCCCCCCCCAATCTCCCCCCCCCCATTGGCCGCAGCGTTCTCGGGGAAGCCAACCCGGTCTGCAGGAGCTCCGGAACAGTCCGCTCACCTCCTCACTGCTCAGCGTCAGCCAGCACGACTGGCTGACGACATTATTTACCAGGTGTGAACGACGACGGCGTGACCCCAGTTCACGCCGTCGGGACTTTGGCCCATCCGGGCCGGAGAATAAGGGGTAGCGGAGAATCGCCATTTTGGGTGTCTCGGGCGATTCTCCAGCCTGCCCAACGCAGAACTCAACGGGGCCGATCTCGCCGCTTGGGTGATTCGCAGGAGGGTGTCGGGCCGCCGTCGCGTGGAAAAATGGCGCGATCGGCGATTCTCCCAACCGGCGAATCACGCCCGAGGTGTTTAAACACAGGCCACAGCTGCTCTCTTTCCAGGAATGGACAGGCGGTGCTTTCAGGTGATTGTTACAAATATAATTTTTTTCACTGCTTTCTAGCTGCCAGACAGCGGTCTCTTTTCTGGCGGGGGGGGGGGGGGGGGGGGGGGGGGGGTGGGCGGCGGCCTGGTAGGGGGGGGGGTCTTTGGGGGTCCCTTTAATTAACGGGTCCCTGTGGGATCCCATTAATTAGGGGGACTCTGGGAGGTCCTTTTAGTTAGGGGGTCTCTGGGGGTCCCTTTAGTTAGGGGGTCTCTGGGGGTCACTTTAGTTAGGGGGTCTCTGGGGGTCCCTTTAGTTAGGGGGTCTCTGGGGGTCACTTTAGTTAGGGGGTCTCTGGGGGTCCCTTTAGTTAGGGGGTCTCTGGGAGTCACTTTAGTTAGGGGGTCTCTGGGGGTCCCTTTAGTTAGGGGGTCTCTGGGGGTCCCTTTAGTTAGGGGGTCTCTGGGGGTCACTTTAGTTAGGGTGTCTCTGGGGTCCCGTTAGTTAGGGGGTCCCTGTGGGGAGTCCCTTTAGTTAGGGGGTCTCTGAGTGTCCCTTTAGTTAGGGGGTCTCTGGGGGTCCCTTTAGTTAGGGGGTCTCTGGGGATCCCTTTAGTTAAGGGGTCTGTGGGGGTCACTTTAGTTAGGGTGTCTCTGGGGTCCCATTAGTTAGGGGGTCTCTGGGGGTCCCTTTAGTTAGTTACTGGGTCCCTGTGGGGAGTCCCTTTAGTTAGGGGGTCTCTGGGGGTCACTTTAGTTAGGGGGTCCCTGGGGGTCCCTTTAGTTATGGGGTCTCTGGGGGTCACTTTAGTTAGGGGGTCTCTGGGGGTCCCTTTAGTTAGGGGGTCTCTGGGGTCCCTTTAGTTAGGGGGGTCTCTGGTGGTCACTTTGGTTAGGGGGTCCCTGTGGGGAGTCCCTTTAGTTAGGAGGTCTCTGGGGGTCCCTTTAGTTAGGGGGTCTCTGGGGGTCACTTTAGTTAGGGGGTCTCTGGGGGTCCCTTTAGTTAGGGGGTCTCTGGAGGTCCCTTTTGTTAGGGGATTCCTGTGGGCATCTCCCTATTTAAGGGGTCGCTGTCAGGGATTTTCCTGTTTAGCGGGTCCTTGTTGGGGGTCTCCCTATTAGGCCATCCCTATGGGGGTCTCTGTGGAGAATTCCTTTAGTTAGAGGGTCCCCGAGGGGGTCTCCTGTTTAGGGGGTCTCCCAGGAGGGAGAGTGTGGGTGGTGGAGTGGGGGGTCTGTTTGGGGGAGGGTTGGGCAGGTAGTGCATTTTGGGGGGAGGGGGGTGGCCCTTGGAATGGGCTTTGGAGGCATCTCCCTTAAGAAGTTACCCCTTTGGCTCACCGCAAGATCCACCATGTCAGCTTCACTTTTGCGATACCTGTATTGAATCCCGCCCAGTTGAGAGGATGGGAGATTCTGGTGCCGGGCCCATCAAAAATCAGTCCTGCTCCACCCACATCGACGCTACCACCAAGAAACGCAACAGCACCTTTACTTCCTCAGGAAAATAAGGATATTCGGCATATCCACACTGACTCTTACCAACCTTTACAGATGCACCATAGAAAGCATTCTATCGGGCTGCATCACAGCCTGGTAAGGCAACTGTTCGGCCCAAGACTGCAAGAAATTTCAGAGAGTCGTGAACACCGCCCAGTCCATCACACAAACCTGCCTCCCATCCACTGACTCCATCTACACCTCCCACTGCCTTGGGAAAGCGGGCAGCATAATCAAGGACCCCTCCTACCCGGCTTATTCACTCTTCCAACTTCTTCCATCGGGCAGGAAATACAAAAGTCTGAGAACACGCACGAACAGACTCAAAAACAGCTTCTTCCCCGCTGTTACCAGACTCCTAAAAGAGCCTCTTATGGACTGACCTGATTAATGCTACACTCCTGTGTGCTTCACCCGATGCCGGTGACTATGTATTTACATTATGTACCTTGTGTTACCCTACTATGTATTTTCTTTTCTTTTCATGTACTAAATGATCTGTTTGAGCTGCTCGCAGAAAGATACTTTTCACTGTAGCTCAGTACACGTGACAATAAACAAATCCAAATGGTCATTAAGACCCATTTGAAAGGCGTCACGGTGGTGCAGTGGTTAGTACTGCTGCCTCATGGCGCTGAGAACCTGGGTTCCATCCTGGCTCCATGTCACTGTCCGTGTGGAGTTTGCACATTTTCCTCATGTGTGCGTGGGTCTCACCACCACAACCCAAAGATGTGCTTGGTAGGTGGATTGGCTATGCTAAATTGCCCCATAATTGGAAAAAAAGAATTGGGTATTTTGAATTTATAGTTTAAAAAAAGACCCATTTGCATCCATTTACATTTTCCACTGGCACGCGGGTGAGAACCTCAATCCTCCCACCAGCGGGGGGCCAGAACATCGAGATCGGATCAGCACCTGGCGCCATCCTGATTTTTCCCAGACGCCCGATTTTCCGCTACATCCTGGCCCCGCTATCGATGGGGGGCAGCGGATAATCCGGCCTATTATGTTTAAACTTAAACAAGTAGATCGTGGATTTGAGTGGAATGGGGATGATGAAATTAATGGGAGGAGCCAGGTCTGGAGGCAGTCAGTTTTGGGTTAGTGTAGTTTTGGTTGTGAGCTAAACAACAGCATCTGAAAAAGGCTGTCAGGTTGAGCAGTATTCTGTCACAGAAAATAATCTGCAGTCTGTTTCCTGACAGGATTTCTTTCTTTCTCCAAGTGATCTCTCACAAGATCTCTAATTAAAGATTGGCAAGTAATCATGTGTTTGTTAACTGTATTTAAAAGTAGTTTTTGACCTGTGATGGATTTTGCTAAATTGGAGATAAAGAAGGTATCAGTTAAAGGTTAAAGTGTTTCTTTTGTCATGGGAGTGTACCTTTAAGAAATATATTGTCTTCTCAAATGGCTTCAGTGATGTCATTGTGTGGGTGGAGTTGGGCTGTGGCGCTGGCTTTTACTTTCGTTTTGAGCTGGAAGCTGGCTGTGGCTCTGAGTTTTAATTTTGGTTTACATAGTTGGAAGCTGGATTCAGAAAAATAAGGCTTCTCCTCTCTCTCTCTCTCTGTATGTTAAAAGATGTCCAGATCACTTGATAATTTAAAAGTGATAACTGTTTTCTGTAAAGAATTCAAACCTGGGGCTGCGTGGTGGCACAGTGGGTTAGCACTTCTGCCTCATGGCACCGAGGTCCCAGGTTCGATCCCGGCTCTGGGTCACTGTCGTGTGGAGTTTGCACATTCACCCCGTGTTTGTGTGGGTTTCGCCCCCACAACCCAAAGATGTGCAGGCTAGGTGGATTGGCCACTCTAAATTGCCCCTTAAGTGGAAAAAATGAATTGGGTACTCTTAATTTATAAATTTAAAAAAAGAATTCAGACCTACTGTTTTGTTAAAAGGGTTTTCCTGGTTTAATTGGATGTCGTTATCAAGTTGAAACAGCAGAAAGGGAAGTTATTAAGGGTTATATATATAGAGAACTGCAGCTGTGTGGGGAATTTATGTTTGTAGTTGATTGAAAATGCTTACTGTGTGTTTTATAAAATGTTAACTGAATTCGTAGAATAAATTTGTGTTTTTTTAAATGCTTCAGGCCTCTTGTTGAATAACACCTGAAAGGCAGGCCCTTATGCTCCTCATAACCAAAATCTATAAACAGCTGTAGGTCAGGTGAACTCCGTGATATACTTTGGAGTTTTCTAAACCCTGGTCCATAACACATTTGATTGTTAAGCACTGTTTAACTGGTAATTGTGAGTTACATTTCTGTGATGTTACGGGAGATGATACTGTGCTAATAATTTTTATTTTTTTAAAAGTTAGAGTACCCAATTCATTTTTTCCAATTACGGGGCAATTTAGCGTGGCCAATTCACCTACCTTGCACATCTTTGGGTTGTGGGGGCGAAACCCACGCAAACACGGGGAGAATGTGCAAACTCCACACGGACAGTAACCCAGAGGCGGGATCAAACCTGGGACCTCGGCGCCGTGAGGCAACAGGGCTAACCCACTGCGCCACCGTGCTGCCCATACTGTGCTAATAATAAAGTTTGTTTTAATACACCATATCCCTGTTTTTTGCACGGAATCACTCCCTGAGCAAAATATCCTTTCCTTACAGTTTTACAAATTTAAAAAAAGTTTTGGGGTTTCTGTCTAGTACCCTGGAAACTGTTGGGGTCTGGTCCGGGATGAAAATGGCTTTCAGATGTAACTTGCTTGGAAAAAGGAAGGGGTTCCATTCATTGTCCCTTGGAGAAACACCCTGCTGACATTTGTGTCAGTGGCCAACTGTACAATCTCAGCCATCTTCAGATTTTGTGTCCATTTTAAAATTTCCACCTCAGGCCTTTTTAAAGTCTAATATTTATATGTATATGTGCCATGGTCTTTTCTCCATCATTATAACATGCTACAATGTTGGTTTTAGGGAGGGATTTGCCTGCCTCCCAGCCGTGTGTTTCGCGGCAGCGGGAGGTGGCGCACCCATTCATTGGAGGTGCGATGCTCTGCACCTGCCACTGTCAATGGCAATTCCAATTGAAGGCACCCCACACCACCAGGAAATCCACGAACGGGGGTGCACTACGAGCCTAACAAGAGAATCCAGCCCCAGCGAACGACCGAAAATGTCCAGCTGTCTGAGAAAATATGACAAATCTACCTTCAACCGAGTGGAAGAGCTGCAGAAATTCCAGATAAAAATAGCAAAAGCAGATAAGTGGGAGAATCCCCTCGGAATTCATCCCCATGGCTTTTACACTGTTCTGTCCAGGTGAAAGGAGATAGAATATCTGCTTTTTAAAAAAAGAATTCACTTGCAGAATTCAGTGAGTGTCGAAGTGCTGTGACTGTAAAAAAGTGCACATAAACAGGCATTTTTTTGGAAGCTTTAACACCTGGTTGAAACAAAATGCTCCAAATCACACTCACACATTCATTCAGAAGGTCACACATTCAAGTAAGTTACAAAATAGGAGCATAGGTTAAATTGTTTGAGACCAACAAAAGTAAATTGTATCTGGATCCTGGCACTTGACTACTTGTAAGGTTTTACACTTGGCTTGATAGTCTTTCCAGATTCTGTTTTGAGACAGTTTTTAATTGTTTTGTTTTTAAAAATAATTTTTATTAAAGGTTTTCATAAAATATCAATAACAAAATGAGAAAGAAAAAAGAACCCAACAGGGTTAAGTACAAAACACAATCTAAAAAAGCAACCCCCCCAAACCCCTCCCCCCGTACCTAAATAATAAATTAACATTAACACCCCGACTTAAGACAACAGGTGTATACACCCCCTCAGACCCTTCCAGTGTAAATAACATAAACAAAAATAAAGTAACCCCCCCCCACCCCCCGAGCTGCTGCTGCTATTGACCAATTTCTAGCGTTCTGCCAGAAAGTCTAAGAACGGTTGCCACCGCCGAAAGAACCCTTGTACCGACCCTCTCAAGGTGAATTTCACCCTCTCCAATTTAATGAACCCTGCCATATCGCTTATCCAGGATTCCACGCTTGGGGGCCTCGTATCTGTCCACAGAAGGAGAATCCTTTGCCGGGCTACCAGGGACGCAAAGGCCAGAATTCCGGCCTCTTTCGCCTCCTGCACTCCCGGCTCCTCTGCCACCCCAAATATTGCGAGCCCCCAGCCCGGTTTGATCCTGGATCCTACCACCCTCGACACCGTCCTCGCTACGCCCTTCCAAAATTCCTCCAGCGCTGGGCATGCCCAGAACATATGGGTGTGATTTGCTGGGCTCCCTGAGCACCTAACACACCTGTCCTCACCCCCAAAGAACCTGCTCATCCTTGTCCCGATCATGTGTGCCCTGTGCAGCACCTTAAACTGTATGAGGCTGAGCCTCGCGCATGAAGAGGAAGAGGTCAGCCTCCCTAGGGCAACTGCCCACGTCCCCTCTTCGATCTCCTCTCCCAACTCCTCCTCCCACTTACCTTTCAACTCCACCACCGAGGCCTCCTCCTCCTCCTGCATCACCTGGTAAGTTTCCGAGATCTTCCCCACTCCCACCCACCCCCACAAGAGCACCCTGTCCTGTACTGTGTGTGGCAGTAGCCGTGGGAATTCCACCACCTGCCATCTGGCAAACGCCCTTACCTGTAAGTACCTGAAGGTGTTCCCCGGGGGGGAGCCCGTACTTCTCCTCCAGCTCACCCAAGTTCGCAAACTTCCCGTCGACGAACAGGTCCCCTAACCTTCGTATCCCTGCCCTGTGCCACCCCGAAAACCCTCCACCTGTTCTTCCTGGGGCGAACCGGTGGTTCCCCCGTAATGGGGTCCACGCCGAGGCCTTAACTTCCCCCCTATGCCGCCTCCACTGCCCCCAAATTTTGAGGGCCGCCACCACCACCGGGCTCGTGGTATACCTCCTTGGAGGGAGCGGCAGCGGTGCCGTTGCCAGCGCCCCCAGACTCGTACCCACACAGGACGCTGTCTCCAGCCTCTTCCATGCAGCCCCCTCCCCCTCCATCACCCACTTGCGCACCATTGTCGCATTGGCGGCCCAGTAGTACCCACAGAGGTTGGGCAGCGCCAGCCCCCCCTATCTCTACTCCGCTCCAGGAACACCCTTCTCACCCTCGGAGTCCCTCACGCCCACACAAACCCCATTATACTCCTGTTAACCCGCCTGAAAAAAGCCTTCGGGATAAACACGGGGAGGCACTGGAACAGGGACAAAATCCTTGGGAGCATCGTCATTTTGATTGACTGCACCCTACCCGCCAGGGACAACGGCAACGCGTCCCACCTCTTGAACTCCTCCTCCTTTTGCTCCACCAGCCTTGTAAAATTAAGCCTATGAAGGGCCCCCCAGCTCCTGGCCACCTGGACCCCCAAATATCTGAAACTCCTCCCCACCCCGCACCAACCCGCTCCAGTTCCTCGACTCTCTCAGTGCCATAGCCAGGGGTTCAATCGCCAGTGCGAAGAGCAGGGGGGACAGGGGACACCCCTGTCTCGTCCCTCGGTGCAACCGAAAGTACTCGGACCTCCTCCTATTTGTGGCCACACTCGCCATCGGGACCTCATACAACAGCCTAACCCACCTGACAAACCCCTCCCCAAACCCGAACCTCTTCAGCACCTCCCACAGGTACCCCCACTCTACCCTATCGAAGGCTTTCTCAGCGTCCATCGCCACCACTATCTCCGCCTCCCCCTCCCTCGCCGGCATCATGATAACGTTCAAAAGCCTCCGCACATTCGCGTTCAACTGTCTCCCCTTCACAAACCCCGTCTGGTCTTCATGGATGATCTGCGGCACACAATCCTCAATCCTCGTGGCTAAGACCTTCGCCAGCACCTTGGCATCTACATTGAGCAAGGAAATCGGTCTGTAAGACCCACATTGCAGGGGATCCTTGTCCCGCTTCAGGATCAAGGAGATCAGTGCCCGGGACATCGTCGGGGGTAAAACCCTCCCCTCCCTTGCCTCATTCAAGGTCCTAACTAACAGCGGGCCCAACAGGTCCATATATTTTTTATAGAACTCGACCGGGAAACCGTCCGGCCCCAGTGCCTTCCCCGCCTGCATGCTTCCTATCCCTTTGATCAGCTCCTCCAGCCCAATCGGGGCCCCCAGTCCCGCCACCAGTCGCTCTTCAACCTTTGGAAACCTCAATTGGTCCAGGAAACGGCCCATCCCTCCCTCCTCCCGTGGGGGCTCGGATCGGTACAATTCCTCGTAGATGTCCCTGAAGACCCCATTGATGCCAACCCCACTCCGCACCACGCTCCCTCCCCTGTCCTTAACTCCCCCGATCTCCCTAGCTGCGTCCCGCTTCCGAAGCTGATGCGCCAGCATCCGGCTTGCCTTTTCCCCATACTCGTAGACCGCCCCCTGGGCCTTCCTCCACTGCACCTCCGCCTTCCTGGTGGTCACCAGGTCGAATTCGGCCTGGAGGCTGCGCCTCTTCCTCAACAATCCTTCCTCAGGTTCTTCCGCATACCTCCTGTCTACCCTCACCATCTCCCCCACCAGCCTCTCCCTCTCCCCCCCGCTCCCTCCGCTCCTTGTGGGCCCTGATGGAGATCAGCTTTCCCCTCACCACCGCCTTCAGTGCCTCCCATACCATCCCCACTCGGGCCTCCCCGTTGTCGTTGGTCTCCAAGTACCTCTCTATACTTCCTCGGACCCGCTCGCTCACCTCCTCGTCCGCCAACAGCCCCACCTCCAAGCACCACAGCGGGCGCTGGTCCCTCTCCTCCCCCAACTCCAAGTCCACCCAATGCAGGGCATGGTCCGAAATGGCTATTGCCGAATACTCGGTATCCTCTACTCTCGCTATCAGCGCCCTACTCAAAATGAAAAAGTCGATTCGAGAATAAGCCTTATGGACATGTGAGAAGAATGAAAATTCCCTAGCCCCCGGCCTTCCAAATCTCCAAGGGTCCACCCCTCCCATTTGGTTCATAAATCCCCTCAACACTCTAGCCGCCGCCGGCTTCCTACCCGTCCTAGACCTGGAGCGATCCAGTGCCGGATCCAGCACCGTGTTAAAGTCTCCCCCCATTATCAGGCCCCCCACTTCCAAGTCTGGGATCCGACCCAACATACGCCGCATAAAACCCGCATCGTCCCAGTTCGGAGAATACACATTGACCAGTACCACCCTCTCTCCCTGCAACTTACCACTTACCATTACGTGCCTACCGCCATTATCTGCCACAATGCTCGACGCCTCAAATGACACCTTCTTTCCCACCAAGATCGCCACCCCTCGATTTTTGGCATCTAGCCCCGAGTGAAACACCTGACCTACCCACCCTTTCCTCAGTCTTACCTGGTCTGCCACCTTCAGGTGTGTCTCCTGGAGCATAACCACATCCGCCTTGAGCCCCTTCAGGTGCGCGAACACGCGGGCCCGCTTAACCGGCCCATTCAGTCCCCTTACATTCCAGGTTATCAGCCGGATTAGGGGGCTACCCGCCCCCCTCCCCCGCCGACTAGCCATGACCCCTCCTCGGCCAGCCACGCGCCCACACCCCACACCCGGCCCGTTCCCCACAGCGGCATACCCCCGTCTTGACCCACCCCACTCGCTCCAGCTCCTCCTTGATCTTAGCAGCAGCAACTCGATTCCCCCCCACGCACCCCCCCCCCCCACCCCCCACCGGCTAGGACCCATCTCAGCTGGTTTACTCCCCCCATTGCATTTCCGCAAGTCAGCTGACTCCTGCTGACCCCGGCCACTCCCGCCTCCCCTTCGACTCCTCCCATTGTGTGGCACACCCTCCTCTCCCGCTCCCCATTCACAGGCTCTCCCCCTCCGTTCTAAGCGCGGGAAACAATCCTCGCTTCCCCGCCCCGGTCCCGCGCCCCCCCCAGTCTTCGGCGCGGGAAAAAAATCCCGCGCTCTCCACCTACCAGGCTCCGCCACCAACTAAAACAGTGCCCAACCCGCCCCATCCACCCTCCCCAACCCGAAAGAGAAAAACACAGAGAAAAAGAAACCCAAAACAATGCAAAGGCCCCCCCCCCCCGAACCAAAAATAGGCATAACATATCCACCGCAGTCCCCAATCGCCCATCCCGACCCTCAATCTGTGTCCAGCATCTCGGCCTGAACAAAGGCCCACGCCTCCTCCGGAGACTCAAAATAATGGTGCCGGTCCTTGTAGGTAACCCACAATCGCGCCGGCTGCAACATGCCAAACATCACCCCCTTCCTGTGCAGCACCGCCTTTGCTCGATTGTACCCGGCCCTCTTCTTCGCCACCTCCGCACTCCAGTCCTGATATATCCGAACCTCCGCGTTCTCCCACCTGCTGCTCCTCTCCTTCTTGGCCCACCTGAGCACACACTCCCGATCGGCGAACCGATGGAACCGCACCAGCACCGCCCGCGGAGGCTCGTTAGCCTTGGGCCTCCTCGCCAACACTCTATGGGCCCCTTCCAGCTCCAGGGGCCCCTGGAAGGACCCCGCTCCCATCAGCGAGTTTAACATGGTGACCACATAGGCCCCCACGTCCGGCCCCTCCAGCCCCTCCGGGAGGCCCAGAATCCGCAGATTCTTCCGCCTCGACCGATTCTCCATCTCCTCGAACGGCTCCTGCCATTTCTTGTGGAGTGCCTCGTGCGCCTCCACCTTTACCGCCAGGACTAAGATCTCGTCCTCATTGTCAGAGATCTTTTGTTGAGCCTCTCGGATCGCCACCCCCTGGGCCGTCTGTGTCTCCAGCAGCTTATCAATAGAAGCCTTCATCGGCTCTAGCAGGTCCTTTTTAATCTCTCTGAGGCAGCGCTGGATACCCTCCTGTTGCTCCTCTGCCCACTGCCTCCACGCTGCCAGGTCTCCGCCCGCCGCCATTTTGTCCTTCTTCCCTCCCTTCTTCTGGTCCACCACCACCTTTTTTGTCACCCCGCTCCTAGTTAAAGCCATATACTGACGATGAACTATTTTTAACTCCTTCCCACACTGGGAAACGTCGAAAAAGTGCCCTTGGGGGCCCTGAAAAGAGCCCAAAAGTCTCGAGAGGGAATCCTTTTGGCAGTGTTCGCTTCACCAATCTGCCCCCAAATGTCTGTGGAAACTCCTGAAAAAGGTCTAAGTGTCCGTTCCAGACGGGAGCTGCCGAATGCGTGACCTACTCCTCCATGGCCGCCACCGGAAGCCTCGTCCCCGCTTCTTCAGTGGCCTTGGTGAGATCTTTTCACAGTTGTTCCCTCTGCTGTTAGAATTCACTTTTGATAAAGGTCCTCAGGTCAGTTTGCAGCTTTAAGCTTGCCCTTCCCCCGCTTGCATGCTGGAAGGGGCCCTGTTTATCCTGTTGCAGCCAAACCTTTTACTGTTTCTGCCGGGTTTGGTAGCCAAAGGACATAACATTCCTGGGGGACACTGTCAGGGGAGTGTTGCAGTCTTCTTGCCACACCGGGAAATGTCAAACAAATGCCGTGGGGGCCCTGTAAAAGAGCCCAAAAGTCCGTTCCAAGCGGGAGTTACCGAATATGCGACCTAGCTCTGCATAGCCGCACCCGGAAGTCACAGTTTTAAATTGTTGACAGACAATTTCTGTCTTTTTTAGAATCATAGAATCCCGACAGTGCAGAAGGAGGCTATTAGGCCCATCGAGTCTGCACCGGCCCTTGGAAAGAGCACTGTACTTAAGCCCACACCTCGCCCTGATCCCCATAACCCTTATGACCTTTGGACACTAATGGACAATTTAGCACTGCCAACCCACCTAACCTGCACGTCTTTGGCCTATGGAAGTAAACCTGAGGAAACTTACGCAGACACGGGGAGAAAGTGCAAACTCCACACAGACAGTCACCCGAGGCGGGAATTGAACCGGGTCCCTGGAGCAGTGAGGCAGCAGTGCTAACCACTGTGCCTCCGTGCCGCCCACGGAGTCAGTGTCTGCCCAGTTGATATAAACTCACTGCATGTGGTTGGTCAAAAAACAAGCAGGGGTACAAACTTGCAGGATGGTTGGAGAGACAGAATGTCAACTCAGAGGGCACAATTCTCCCAGTCCCGCGCCGGGCCGGAGAATCGGCGCCATTTGCGCCGGCGTGTTTGGCGCGGCGTGGTCGCGGGCTGCTGTACGAGGCCGGGCCGCTGATTCTCCGGCCCGGATGGGCCGAGCGGAGAAAGCAGAGTCCCACCGCCGCCGTCCATACCTGATCGCTGCCGGCGGGAACTCTGCGGGAAGGGTCAGAGGGCGGCCTGTGGGGTGGAGGTGGGGGGGGGGGGGGTTCTGTCCCCGGGGGGGCCTCCGATGGGGTCTGGCCCGCGATCGGGGCCCACCGATCGGCGGGCCGGCCTCTACCCCCCCGGGCCTACTTTGTTGCGCGTCCGGCCCCAGAACCCCCGCGCCATGTTGCGTTGGGAGCGGCACGTTCCGTAAAGCCACAGCACATGCGTGGGTTGGCATGTCGCCACTGCGCATGTGCGGGTTCGCTCCGCTCCCAGTGCGCGCCAGAAAGTGAGGCTGTGTTGCTCTTTTTAGCTTTAGTCTATTTGCTCTGTTTAGGTCACCTTTGCTCATGAGTCGCCAGGTATCTTTATGATACCGCCACGTGGTTCAAGTTCAGGTTATGATTAATAACACAGCACACCGCTTAGTAAGGATTAAAACAACAGTCATTTATTATATACAACAAGCAATATTAATACCCTAATACTACTTTCTATATAACAAACCTATCACTACTGGCCAATACTTAACTTAGGAAGAGCCCACCAGGTCAGGGAAATGAATGGCTTGTCCAATCAAATCTGGCCCGCGGGATTCAAAAGGCTGCTACAGGTCGGTGGCTAGGTGTCTCTACCGGATAGCGATCGTTGGATTCAAACTTACTATACACGGTGGCTGGTCTTGCGAAGGTCTCGAGCAGGCGGAGATGAGAGAGAGCGAGATCTGAACTTGGACCTTTACTTTTATAGGGCCCAGGGGCTTCCCGCCTCCTGGGGTGGCCCTTGACCCTGAGTCCCAAGTGATTGGATTCTGTCCCCAGTCTCTGGGGTCGATGTGTCCAATGGTGAGGCGATTCCTCGATCGGGGGGTGGTCGCTCACCTGTCTTTGTTTCGGCCACTGCAGGCGCCGACAGGTCTGGCCCGGTATTCAATTGCTAATATGTTGCAATTGTTCCCGGGGCTAGCCGATTTAACTGTGGATGTCTGAGTAGATTAGGTGTAAACAGTCCTGAATGCAACTGCGGATACCTGGGTTGATGGGCTGTTGATAGCCCTGAGTATCGATCTGGGCTACGTTCCCCGAGCTGAAGCTGCAAACCTGTCTGCAGCTGCCTGCTTGTCTCTTCTTGGCTGCTTTTCCCAGCAGTCTTTCGGGTTAGCCATTTTAAACTGGGTTTTGGCCAGATTAATCGGAACGCAGCCATTTTACATGGCTACAGCTGGAGGGCTGGAACAGCTCCAGCGCCGTGCTGGCCCCCTATGGGGGCCAGAATCACGAGTGCCCGCACCCGTTTCGCACCATCGTGAAACGCGACGGCGTTCACGACGGTGTGGACACTCTGTCCCGTGATCGGAAAATCGCGCCCAGAGTCTTTCTGGTCTCACTCTGACAAGCCTGGAAACTGTTCCATAAAATACAAAAAGGGTGTTCAACACATGGGGCGTCATTCTCCGACCCCCCAGCGGGTCTGAGAATGGCCGTTGGCCGCCGTGAATCCTGCCCCCATCGGTTGCCGAAGTCTCCGGTACCGGATATTCGGCGGGGGCGGGAATCGGGCCGTGCCGGTTGGCAGGCCCCCCCGCTGGATTCTCTGGCCCGGATGGGCCGAAGTCCCGCCGATAAATTGCCTGTCCCGCCGGCGTAAATTAGAGTACCTATTTACCGGCGGGACAAGGCGGCGTGGGCGGGCTCCGGGGTCCTGGGGGGGGCATGGGGCGATCTGACCCCGAGGGGGTGCCCCCATGGTGGCCTGGCCCGCGATCGGAGCCCACCGATCCGCGGGCGGGCCTGTGCCGTGGGGGCACTCTTTCCCTTCCGCCTCCGCAACGGTCTCCACCATGGCGGAGGCGGAAGAGACTCTCCCCGCTGCGCATGCGCGGGAAACATGCGCCGCCCCGACATGTCATTTCCGCGCCAGCTGGCGGGGCAACAAAGGCCATTTCCGCCAGCTGGCAGGGCGGAAATCCCTCCGGCGTCGGCCTAGCCCCTCAATGTTGGGGCTCGGCCACCAAAGATGCGGAGCATTCCGCACCTCTGGGGCGGCGCGATGCCCGTCTGATTGGCGTCATTTTGGGCGCCAGTCGGCGGACATCGCGTCGTTTGGGGAGAATTTCGCCCATGATCTCCTTTGACAAACTGGATGTTTCTGGTGGTTTCAGACCATTCAATAAAAAAGTTATTTTCAATATAAAATATGGTTTTATCACAACATAGTCAACAAAATCTAATGGAACCTACAAGGCCTTTCAAACCACAAAATATCTAACGTATAAATTATTCACACACATGTTCTTACCAAGGGTCTTTGGAGTGCCTCATCCATACTAAAACCAAAACACAGCCATAAAAACTAAAGGAAAATTAGGTTTAATGTTTTACATAAGAATTTTATTATCTCAGCATCCAATAAATTGATTGTTCTTGTTATGTGTAGAAAATTACACATGATATATCGTTTCTTGGCTCACTGTTCAGTAATAGCTAAATCAAAAATATTATAATTATTACGGTGGTTAAAAGGGCATGTTTATTCATTTAATATCTATTGCCCAGGTTCAAGATGTTATTGTTGCAGTGTGGTAATATTTTTCTTCATTTCTTAAAGCAGAAAAAACAAACATTTTACTTCTATTTGAAATGATGACATTCTGGTAGACCAACTAACATGCATTTCATAAGCTACTTATAACCCTTTTTGCATTGCATGGTGTGAAGAAACACTTTGATTTTACATGATTTTTAAATAAAAATTTTGAGTACCCAACTATTTTCTTCCTATTAAGGGGCAATTTAGCGTGGCCAATCCACCTACCCTGCACATCTTTGGGTTGTGGAGGTGAGACCCACGCAGACACGTGGAGAATGTGCAAACTCCACGCAGACAGTGACCCGGGACAGGATCGAACCCGGACTCACTCAGCGCCGTAGGCAGCATGATTTTACATTATGACACATTCAGTTCCAGTACATCACTGTCGGAGTTCCTCAGGGTAGGGTCTGTCGTGTTGGGTGCTCTGCTACACAGACGAACCAACACGGTTGCGGAAGGTTGCTTTTGAAAACTCACCACTAGTCTTAGAAGTCCCCCTATACCAAAAAGGGCCGACATTCTAAATGGTGATCAGGGATTCTCACTCCCCGACTCCGATGCAAGCTTCAGTGGGTGCTATTCAGGTCAAACCATATTTTCAAGTTATCCCCCGGTATAACCCATACCTTCACCGAAGATTTCATCTACTTACCACTTAGTAGCATCGATCCTGGGTCCCGCATTGCTAAGTAAGTAAAGTAGACTAATAACCACTGTTTCAGGTTAAAACTTTTAAGTTATTTTATTATTATATATATTTTTTTCTTTTTAAAAGATGCAATCACTGTCTTTACAGAAAAGTAAAAAGATCTTGCTTCTGGATCCTTCTGGTTGGTTGAAGGGACCTTCAGGCCCAACTTGACAATCAATCTTCTTTAAAGTCTGGTCTTCTTTAAATGTATCAGCTATTTTAGCTCGGCTGCTATGCCCTGTCCATTTCCCATGGCCGAGCTGATTGTAATCTTTCTCTAGCTGCTTGTTCCTTCTCTGCTTCTCTCTCTCTCCCTCTGAGCTCTGGTTGTCGTTCTGGTTCTGATAGTTCCTGCCCTGGTCTCGAGGTTCATATTTGCTTTCTAACAATTACGTTTTTTGATGTTATTGTAAAGTAACTCTTATTTTCTTTGATTGTAAAAAGGAACTTTGATCTAAAACAGTCTAATCCAACAAAGTATTCATTTTGACATGACTTCATCTCATAGATCTGATTACATTGTGTCCTTTGTGATGTTCAAAATGCTTTGGTTTCAATAGGTGTTACTTTTAATTCCTGTCATTTCTATAGTTTTATTTTCCAATCGTGTCCTCAGCTCAATTTTGACTTTGATTTTGGCGTTGAATTATGTTTCTCGTAGACTGATAAACCTGGCATTAGCAAATTTTCACACCTAGAACCTCATCCATTCTTTTCCAGATCCTTACTGAGATAGTTACTTTCAATGAAGGTGTGAGCCATTGTTTTTGGCTTCATTCAAAATCCTGTTTGTCTTGTTTGCTCAGCCTGCTTGACCAAGGCTATCTGCATTTTACAATCCTTCCCTGGCAGCTGCTGTTAACCCTTTGTGGGATCTTTCCCTGTATCCTATCATGTTTCTCTCAGACCAGATATTGCCAGACTTCCATGTTTCAAATGACACATCTTTCCATATTATCAATTACAAGGTACAACTCAGTTTTATTACTAACAAGATTAACATTTGTAAACTGGTTACTGTGGTTTGTTCATTACTCTCTAACCTGTGGACCCAGCCCTAACACTATCTTGGAGAGGCACTCAGCACATGGTGAATGTCTGAGTGGCTTGCTGTGAGCTCTGTGCCCTGAGCTGTCTCCTGCTAGAATCAATCGGAAGTGTCATGTTCCCCGTTTTATAGTGTGTCTGCTCTTGCTTGTGATTGGCTGTGACGTTGCGTGTGTATTGATTGGTCCGTTGATCTGTCCATCAGTGTGTATGTGCGTTTGCACCATGATGTTTATCTGAATATCATGACATCCCCCCTTTATTACAAGAATATGTGCCTATGTGGTAATAAATATAGATGTGTACTGAGTGCAGCTGAATGTGTGTGTGTGTGCAATATCTACAACATGTACATGAGGCTAAACTATATACATCGGAAGGTGTCAGGTGCAACATAGCAATGAGGTTGTACCATCAACAAAACAAGTGTAAACATCAAGCATCAAAAACGAACTCCTGTAACGACAAAAGAGAAACTTATTAACATTGTGGCATAAAACTTTCAGTGAGTCCAATGTTCAAACAGGCTCATAAGTCCAGCCTAGTAGGTGGGCGACGAATTCGGGTTGACCGTTAGGTTGGCACACCATTCATCACCCGGATTGACACTGTTCACTGGCATCGGCTCGTGGGTCCTGCTTGGAGACATCCGGTTCCTGTCGATGACCGCAACGCGGACGGCTTCCCAGTCGTCTGTATCGCCGGTCTGTATATCATCCGGGTATGATTCGGAGTATGGAGGCTGAATGGTCCGCACGTCCCTGCGAGGCTGTCAGAATTGGGAGCGTTGGCAGGTTGAGCTGCTCGGCAGCAGGCAGCGTAGTGGCCCACCTTGCCACAGCGGAGGCATTGTCGGTTCTTTGCTGGACATTGCCACTTTAAATGTGCGGATCCACAGTTGCCGCACGTCGTGACGCATGGCGTTCATTGCGCCATCGCGCATGTGCAGTTCGGTCCTGCGTAGAGCACGCTGCGCGTCACGTCCCTCTGCGTCGACGTCTCTTTTGGCACGAACAAGTGCGGGAGGCCGCGAAAAGCGCGCGAAATGGCTGCCGCTGTCCGGGCCGCGGGCCAGGAGGACCTCGATGGACTGGACCCGCTCGGCCTTGTAGGACCCCTGCCCTGCCGATTCGGCTGCGTAGGACCCCTGCCATGCCAATTCGGCCGCTTGGAATTGGGAGTAGCGGCTGGTCGCGTTTTCATGGAGGACGCAGGCTTCGATGGCGGTGGCTAGGGTGAGACTTTTTATCTTGAGGAGCTGCTGGTGTAGGGTGACCGAGGTGACCCCAAAAACTATCTGGTCCCGAATCATGGAATCGGAAGTGGCCTCGTAACCGCAGGACTGCGCAAGTACACGGAAGTGTGTAAGGAAAGATTGAAAAGGCTCATCCTTACCCTGCAGGCGCTGCTGGAAGCGATACCTCTCGAAGCTCTCATTTACCTCGACGCTGAAGTGCTGCTCGAGTTTGAGAAGGACCGTCTTGTACTTCGTCTTGTCCTCACCTTCCGCAAACACCAGGGAGTTGTAGATGTGGATGGCGTGTTGCCCTGCTGTGGAGAGGAGGAGGGCGATTTTCCTGGTGTCTGAAGCATTCTCCCTTTCTGTGGCTTCTACGAAGAACTGGTAGCGCTGTTTGAACAACTTCCAGTTAACGCCATGGTTTCCAGTGATTTGGAGCGGCTGCGGTGGGCTGATGGTGTCCATGGCACAGGATGGCGGATTCCTGAGGATGCGTAGGCGGGTCTCACAGGTACTGAGTTCCAATCCTGGTACTATGTCGTGTTGGGTGCTCTGCTACACAGACGAACCAACACGGTTGCGGATGGTACAACTCAGTTTTATTACGAACAAGATTAACATTTGTAAACTGGTTACTGTGGTTCGTTCATTACCCTCTAACCTGTGGACCCAGCCCTAACACTATCTTGGAGAGGCACTCAGCACATGGTGAATGTCTGAGTGGCTTGCTGTGAGCTCTGTGCCCTGAGCTGTCTCCTGCTGGAATCAATCAGAAGTGTCGTGTTCCCCGTTTTATAGTGTGTCTGCTCTTGCTTGTGATTGGCTGTGATGTTGCGTGTGTATTGATTGGTCCGTTGATCTGTCCATCAGTGTGTATGTGTGTTTGCACCATGATGTTTATCTGAATATCATGACAGTGTCCTCGGCCCAAAAACCTTTAGCTGATTCATCAATTACCACCCCTCCATCATAAGATCAGAAGTGTGGATATTTGCTGATGACTGCACAATGTTCAGCCCCATTCGCGACTCTTCAGGTAATGAAGCAGTCTATATCCAAACACAATAAGACCTGGACCATATCCAGGCTTTTGCTGACATGTGACAAGTAACATTCGCTCCACACAAGTGCCAGGCAATGACCCTCTCCAACAAGAGTGGATCTAACTATCACCCCATGACATTGCTTTTTTAAATTCAGTTACGGGACATGGGCTTTGCTGTTTAGGCCAGCAATTATTGCCCATCTTTAATTGCCCTTCAGAAGGTGTAGGTGAGTTGTCTTCTTGGTATTGCTATTGCTGAATCCTCCACTATCAACATCCTGGGGGTTACCATTGACCAGAAACTCAACTGGACTAGCCATATAAGTACTGTGGTTACTAGAGACGGTCAGAGGCTAGGAATCCTGCAGTGAGTAACTCACCTACTGACTTCCCAAATCTTGTCCATCATCTAAAAGGCACAAATCAGGAGTGTGATGGAATACTTTCCACTTGCCTGGATGTGTGCAACTCCAACATTGAAGAAACTCAACAACATCCAGTACAAAGCGGCCTACTTTATTGGTACCCCTTCCACAAACAATCAATCCCTCTGTGATAGCACGACCCCTTCAAATGGGTGGGCTCCACAGACCATGTGACCGGCTTGAGGCCAATTGCGAGGGAGCACGCGAACCCCGGCAAACAGTGAGTTTGCACGAGGCACAGGGAGCAGGACTCCAGGGCAGTGTGGACCAGAAAGCCAAAGTGCTGTATCGTGCTCTGTGCCTGTTACTTGATGTCTATCATCAATAAACTCCTTTGTTTATTATTGGAAGCCTCCAGTGTTTGTCTTGAGCCACCACATTTGCGGCGAGATAAAGGTATTCAGTTACAGCGCACCATCATTGTGAACTGAGACGGGAAGGGAGGCACAGTTGAGAAAGTAGGGAAGCTCGAGCAAGAATTGGAATCATTGGAATCAAGGGAAACTAGGGATGGGCAATAAATGCTGGCTTAGCCAGTGACACCCACATTCCATAAATAAATAGAGTAAAACATTATTCTTATTCGCAAAATGGCTCATTTCTTTGATGAAAGGAATTGCTATCCATGCAAGTTGTGGTTTGTTATACCAAATTCTAATTTTATAATAATAATCATCTTTATTAGTGTCACAAGTAGGCTTACATTACTGCAATGAGGCTAATGTCAAAATTCCCTAGTCGCCACACTCCAGCGCCTGTCGGACTTGTGGGAGGAAACCGGTGCACCCGGAGAAAACCCACGCAGACACGGGGAGAACGTACAGACTCCGCACAGACATTGACCCAAGCGGGAATCGAACCCGGGATCCTGGCGCTGTGAGGCAACAGTGCTAGCCACTGTACTATCGTGCTGCCTATTTACATAATTGCATTTGCAAAAAAGACAGTCACTAACACCATGGTGATAAATTTTAATTTCTTCCCATTATGTAGGGTTTCGGTTATTCTATAATATGTTGTGCTCCTGGGTGCCCGTCCAAATATTGTCAATAGTTCACTGTGGAGCATCTGTGGGTGGGATTCGCCCATCGGGCGGCTAAGTGCCGACGCTGGAGTAAAAACAGGAGTGTTTTACTCCAGCATCGGCGCCCGTTCTGGGACCCCATTCTGCGGGCCACAGGGGGCTAGAACGGCGCTGGAGCGGCCTCCGCCGCCCCTGCTGCAGGGCCCGGCCTGAGCCCGGCGCTGTGGGGTCCGCGCATGCGCAGTTGGGCCGGCGACAACTAGTGCATGCGCAGTGGCCTTCTTCCTCGCGCCGGCCCCGACGCCAAATGGAGCAGGGCTACAGGAGCCGGCGCGGAGGAAAGGAGGTCGGGGGGGCAGAGAGGCCAGCCCGCTGATCGGTGGGCCCCGATCGCGGGCCATGCCACTACGGAGGCCCGCCCGGGATTGGACCCCTCCCTCCCCCTCCACAGGCCGCCCCCAGACCCTTCAACGCCGAAGTCCCGCCGGCTCAGCGGATGTCAGAACGGCGCCGGCGGGACTCGGCTTTTTGATGACGGCTGCTCGGCCATCCAGGCCGGAGAATCGGCGCGCCGGCCCGTGTCGGCCCAGTCCGGACAGTCGGTGCATACCCCGACCGGCGCCGTGCCGACCACGCTGGCGCCGATTCTCGGCACTGCGTCTCCGTCTCTGCGCCGGCGCATGCGCGTGGTTGCCTTATCCGCACCGGCAGGGAGCAACATGTCAGGGCCCTTACAGTGGGACGCGCGGGAGGAGTTAGGCCCCTTTCAGATCGCAGCCACCCGCCGATCGGAAGCCCCCGATGGCAGGCCTGGACCCTGTAGAGGCCCCTCATGGAGTCAGATCCCCCGCCCCGCAACCAAGACGTTCACCACGGCCGCGGGTCCGAGCTCCCGCCGGGTGGTACCGGGTTTGAACCACACCGGCGGAACTCGGCGGGAGTTCAGGCCATCACCTTAGAGAATCGCAGCAGGAGCATATTTCAGCGGCCCCCGACCCGCGCTGCGGCGACCGAGCGTCCGCGACTGCCACCGATTCTCCGGTCGCCGGAGCGGTGTGGCGGGAATTTCCCGCGCCCCTGGCAATTCTCCGACTCAGCGCAGGCTCAGAGCATCCTGCCCCCGGACCTTTGCGTCAGTACAGATTCTGATGGTTCCCTGGTTTTGATTTGTTTCTGTGTTCCTCTGAAGTGGCAGGGTTGTGGATGTGTCATGAGCCACAACTGTCCTTTGACCTCCAGCTGCTAATGTGCCACATACCTGGTAAATATTAGGGGCATGGTGCAGGGTAAATGTGATAGCTGCCTGGGTACCTTGAAGAAACAAGCATGATCCTGTTTCTATGATCACCCACTGAGTACACATTCCTGGAGTTGTAGCTACTTTTATTTATGAATATTTCTGGCTGTGCCCTATAATGTATGTGCAGTCAATAATGCCCTGGGGAGTTAGTGGCTTTTCAAATTCCCAAGCTATCGTGTCGACTGTTGAGAACAATGGGTCAGGTGATGTACTGCTTAGTTCTGGCAAACAAGGCATTATTGGCCCATTCAATGGAGAACAGCATGCAATCGTGCAGTTGGCACAAGTGGACAGCACTTTTACCTTGAAGTAACTCCAAATTCAAATGGTTCCACAAAAGTCCTGTTGTGAGCTGCAAACATAGACACCCAACAACAACTGAGGGATATAAAGACCATAAAAGATGAACAGCAGGTAGCACTTGCAAATTACCCACATGATAATGAGGCTCAAATAGTTTAAGAATTTTGTTCAGAAAGTACTTTGAATCAAGTTTGTCCTGCAAGTCATGAGATTTACCATAAGATTTGAATATTGGCCAGAAATGCATGCTACCTGTGTTACCATGTGAAAACTAATTAATTGTCTCGCATGAAACAAGTCAAATTACTCTTTGTGGTAAAAGTAAAAAGTAAAAGTAAAACTCTGCAACTCATTTGGCTACTTTGACATAAAGTGCAGGGTGAAAGTTTCCTAAATGCGTGTTTCACTATGATTTCATGTATTGCTAAACTGAAGGAAATGATCAGAATTTTAGATTGTGAGGAAAGAAATGCTGAAAAGATCTTTTTGATACCTGAGCAGTAGAACTTTTTTTGTTAGTGATCATTCTAATATACACATGGGCTAAGAATAAACAGAACTAGGGCAGCACGGTGGCCTAGTGGTTAGCACAGCTGCCTCGTGGCGCTGAGGTCCCATGTTCGATTCAGGGTCACTTTCCGTGTGGAGTTTGCTCATTCTCCCTGTGTCTGCGTGGGTTTCACCCCCACAACCCAAAAATGTGCAGAGTAGGTGGATTGGTCACACTAAATTGCCCCTTAATTGGAAAAAATAATTGGGTAATCTAAATTTATTATTATTTTTTTAAATGAATAAACAGAACTGCATCTGTTTCCTTTCGATTGCAGATGAAGAGAGAATTGTACCACAACGGTTGGGTCATACGTCCTATTAATTAAGGAAGTAGCAACTCATGTTTGAAGAGTAATTTCTCTTTATCAAACGTGTTCTTTTTTTATGTGGTTAGCAAGTTAAAGATGTGCTGAAGACTGCAGCAACGTTTTAAATTCAGATATTCAGTATTATAATCAACTTCCAGAACCACAGCTACTCTGCCACAGTCTCAAAAAGCAACTCCTCCTGCATCATTGTGACTTTTAGACGGCCCATGCCAGTCAAGCACAGTTGGAAAAGTTGGACTTAATCTCTCAGCCAATCTCTTATCTGTTATTTTTAATAATGATGCACTATCAATTACGACGAGACGAGAGTAGGATGTAATCAAGGCTTTATTACACTGAGGTGTGTGGCCTCCTACAGCAGCTGACAAAATGGCTGCTGTGCTGAGAGCACACACATTTATACTCCGCCTACGGGCGGAGCCAGCAGGCAGAGATCTACCCCCATACCTGTAGTACAGGGGCCTTACCGTAAAACCCATATATATACAGTATAATACATCTGTGGTGACAACCACATTCACCCCCTGTTAAAAAGGAGTCCAGCGGTGGTGATGGATAACTATATACAGCCAAGTTGCTTTTGGAAATCACAGAATATTACAAATTTAGGCGGTGCGGTGCGCCGCAATGCTGGTGGTGACTCAGGCATCAGCTTGGTCTTCGGTGACTCCTGGAGCATGCCGAAATCCTCTTCATCCCCAGGTGGGAGCAAGGGGAGGACGGATCGTCCTGGAGCGGGGGCTGCAGTGGGGTGCACTGGGGAGAGGAGGGTGGCACCGGGGCAGGGGGAGGGGTGTGTGGGGACCAGCTGGTGCCAGGTCCCTGAGGGAGACCGTGTCTTGGCGGCCGTCGGGGTATGCTACGTAAGCGTACTGCGGGTTGGCGTGGAGTAGCTGTACCCTCTCAACCAACGGGTCCGCCTTGTGGAGCTGCACATGCTTGCGGAGGAGAACGGGTCCTGGAGCTGCCAGCCACGTTGGGAGCGAAACCCCGGAGGTGGACTTCCTGTGAAAGGCAAAGAGATGTTCATGGGGGGTTTCGTTAGTCGTGGTGCACAGGAGCGACCGAATGGAGTGAAGTGCGTCGGGGAGGACCTCCTGCCAGCGGGAGGCCGGGAGATTTCTGGACCACAGGGCCAGCTGGACGGCCGTCCAGACTGTCCCATTCTCCCGTTCCACCTGCCCGTTTCCCCTGGTTGTAGCTGGTCGTCCTGCTCGAGGCAATGCCCCTGTGAGCAGGAACTGGCGCAGCTTATCGCTCATAAATGAGGATCCCTGGTCGCTGTGGACGTAGGCGGGGAAACCGAACAGAGCGAAAATGGTGTTGAGGGCTTTGATGACGGTGGCAGAAGTCATGTCGGGGCATGGGATGGCGAAGGGGAATCGGGAATATTCATCGACCACACTGAGAAAGTACGTGTTGCGGTCGGTGGAGGGGAGGGGCCCTTTGAAGTCCACACTGAGGCGTTCAAAGGGACGGGAGGCCTTCACCAGGCGCGCACGGTCTGGCCGGTGAAGTGCTGTTTACACTCCACGCAGACCTGGCAGTCTCTGGTGAAAGCCCTGACATCCTTGATGGAGTAGGGCAGATTGCAGGCCTTAATGAAGTGGTAAAAACGGCTGACTCCTGGATGACAGAGATTGTCGTGCAGGGTCCGGAGTCGGTCCACTTGTGCGCTGGCACGTGTGCCTCGGGAAAGGGCATCAGGGGGCTCGTTGAGCATACCGGGGGGATACAAAATCTCGTAATTGTAGGTGGAGAGCTCAATACTCCACCTCCAAGATTTTATCCTTTTTGATCTTGCCCCGCTGTGTGTTATTAAACATGAAGGCAACCGACCGTTGGTCAGTGAGGAGAGTGAATCACCTGCCGGCCAGATAATGCCTCCAATGCTGCACAGCTTCAACGGTGGCTTGGGCCTCCTTTTCGACAGAGGAGTGCCGAATTTCGGAGGCATGGAGGGTGCGGGAAAAGAATGCCACGGGTCTGCCTGCCTGGTTGAGGGTGGCGGCCAGAGCGACGTCTGATGCATCGCTTTCGACTTGGAAGCTGGGTGTCTCGTCGACCGCATGCATCGTGGCCTTGGCGATGTCGGCCTTGATACGGTCGAAGGCCTGGTGAGCTTCGGCAGTCAGTTGGAAAACGGTGGATTGAATGAGTGGGCGGGCCTTGTCTACATAGTTTGGGACCCACTGGGCGTAATGCGAATGGACCCTTAAGAAAGTGGTAAAGGCGGCCGTCTGCTTTGAAATCAGTGTATAGGCGGTCCACCTTGCGAATGGGGAGCTGGTGGTAGGCAGATTTCAGGTCCACTGTCGAGGAGACCCAGTACTGTGCAATCTGATTGACCATATCAGATATGCGTGGGAGGGGGTACGCACGAGCTGCGTGTACCGATTGATGGTCTGACTGTAGTCAACGACCATCCTGTTTTTCTCCCCGGTTTTCACCACTCCCACTTGGGCTCTCCAGGGGCTGTTGCTGGCCTCGATGATACCTTCCCGCAGCAGCCGCTAGACCTCAGACCTGATGAAGGTTCTGTCCTGGGCACTGTACCGTCTGCTCCTGGTGGCGACGGGTTTGCAATCCGGGGTTAGGTTTGCAAAAACGGAAGGTGGGTCGACCTTAAGGGTCGCGAGGCCGCAAACGGTAAGGGGTGGTAGGGGCCCGCCAAACTTCAGGGTTAGGCTCTGGAGGTTGCACTGGTAGTCCAGGCTGAGTAGCAAGGCAGCGCAGAGGTTGGGGAGGACATAGGGGCGGAAGCCGCTGAACTGCACGCCCTGGACAGTGAGGGTGGCGATGTAGTACCCCCGGATCGCTAAGGAGTGGGATCCAGAGGCCAGGGAGATTCTCTGGTTAGCGGGGTGCACCGCGATGGACCAGTGCCTTACCGTATCAGGGTGGATGAAGCTCTCAGTGCTCCCGGAATCCAGAAGGCACGAGACCTCATGCCCGTCGACCTTCACCTTTGTCGATGCGGTCGCGAGGTTGTGCGGTCGAGACTGGTCAATCGTGACCGAGGCAAGACGCGGCTGGTCGTCGGCGGTTGCAGGCGATGAGCGGCCTGATGAGGTGCCCGACGGGCAGGGCTCCTGAGGCGGATAGGATGGCGGCGCCTACGGGCCGCACGTGTCCTGCGGGAGGCAATATGGAGGCGCCACGGGCTACACATGTTGTGAGTAGAGCAAGATGACGGCGCCCACAGGCCGCACGTGGTCCGAGGCGGGGAAGATGGCGGTGCCCACCGGCCGCACATGGGGGGTGCCGGGACAATAACGGCAATTGAGCGGGCCTGGCGCACTGCAGCGAAATGTCCCTTCTTGCCACAGGCCTTGCAGAGGGTGCTCCGCGCCGGGCAGCGCTGCCGGGGGTGTTTTGACTGTCCACAGAAGTAGCATTTGCGCCCCCGGGGTTGGTTGGCTGCCGCGCGGTGCAGGCGTGGGGTTGGCTGGGGGCTGTCGCTGATGGGGGTGGGACGCGCGGTCGGCGCATAGGCCTGAACGTAGCGTGATGTGACCATAAGCGAGAGCGCTAGTTTTTTTGGTCGGCGCGTGGTCAAGCGTGGCCCCTTCTAAGAGGCGCTGGCGAATGTAGTCAGACCCGATGCCCGTAACGAACGCGTCTCTCATCAGTAGGTTCGAGTGTTCAGTGGCCAAAATGGCCTGGCAGTCACAGTCTCTCACCAGGGCGAGCATGGCACCCCAGAAATCTTCCACAGACTCACCGGGAAGTTGGTGCCGCATGGATAGGAGATGCCTGGCGTAGATTTTGTTGGTCCGTTGAGTATAATTTTCCGACTTCCGGGTGCGGCGATGACCAGCTAAGTCGCACGTTTCGGCAGCTCCCGGCGCAACGGACTTTTGGGCTCTCAATAAGAGCCCCAACGGCAATTTTAACGGCTAAAAGCACTGTGCGGTAAACCAGAAGGGAATCCCCCCTGGATACGGATGGAAAAAGGAGAGGAAAGTGGCCGGATTGCGGTGGATCCTTTAGAGCAGCGGCAAGGAAGGCAAGCAAAAACCAAGATGGCGTCGGAAGGTGGCAGTTTAATATGGGGCCCTGAACAACACGAGTTTTTGAAACGCTGCGTGGAAGAGCTTAAAAAGGAGATGACGAAGGAGCTGTTGGCCCCGATATTACAGGCGATTGAAGGGCTAAAAAATGAGCAAAAGACCCAGGAGCGGGAGCTTCGGGTCGTGAAGGCAAAGGTTGCCGAGAACGAGGACGATATACAGGGCCTGGTGGTGAAGACGGAGATGCACGAGGCACACCATAAACGATGTGTGGAAAGGCTGGAGGTGCTGGAGAATAATGCGAGGAGGAATAATTTAAGGATTCTTGGTCTTCCTGAAGGTACAGAAGGGGCGGACGTCGGGGCATATGTGAGCACGATGCTGCACTCGTTGATGGGATCGGAGGCCCCGATGGGTCCGCTGGAGGTGGAGGGAGCCTATCGAGTTATGGCGCGAAGACCGAGGGCTGGAGAAATTCCTCGAGCCATAGTGGTGAGATTCCTCCGTTTTAAGGACAGAGAGATGGTCTTAAGATGGGCAAAGAAAACTCGGAGCAGTAGATGGGAGAACGCGGTGATCCGCGTATATCAAGACTGGAGTGCGGAGGTGGCGAGCTTTAATCGGGCCAAGGCGGTGCTTCATAAAAAGAAGATCAAATTTGGAATGCTGCAGCCGGCAAGACTGTGGGTCACATATCAAGGGAAGCACCACTACTTTGAAACGGCGGATGAGGCGTGGACATTTATTGTTGAAGAGAAATTGGAATGAGTGGGTTATTAAAAAAGAACGTTCGAGACAAAGTGGTGGGGCGAATATGGGGGGCGAAGAGGGGGGAAAAAAGGGGGGAGAGAGGATTTTTATGTTGTTAATCCTGCGACCCGGTGACTTTTCTCTCTTCCACAGGTTGTGGGGGAGGGAGGAAGGGAGGTGGAGGAGTTGGGGGCGTTGGCCATTGGGGGCGGGGCCAAAAGGGAAGCGCGGGCTTTGTTCCCGCGCTATGATGGCGGGAATAGGGAAGCAGGAAGGAGGGGGCGTCGCACGGTGCGAGCCGAGGTCACGGGGGAAGCCCAGGTCGGCCAGAGTATGCTGACTTCTGGGAGCAACATGGGGGGTGTAACTACGCTAGTGGGGGATCTAGCGGGGGGGGGGGGGGGGGGGGGGGGGATTTACTGGGTTGCTGCTGCTGGGGAGAAGGGGGAGCTGGTATGGGGTGGGGTGGGCGGGGCGGGGGGGCACCGCCTGGGGGGGACACAGCTGCGTGGGAACCGGGTGAGGAGCTGGGTAAAAGGGGATGGCTAATCGACAAGGGGGGGGGGGGGTAGGAAGCCCCCCAACCCGGCTGATCACGTGGAATGTGAGAGGGCTGAACGGGCCGATAAAGAGGGCACGGGTACTCGCACACCTAAAGAAACTTAAGGCAGATGTGGTTATGTTACAGGAGACGCATTTGAAACTGATAGACCAGGTTAGACTACGCAAAGGATGGGTGGGGCAGGTGTTTCATTCGGGGCTGGATGCGAAAAACAGGGGGGTGGCTATATTAGTGGGGAAGTGGGTAATGTTTGAGGCAAAGACCACAGTGGCGGATAGTGGGGGCAGATACGTGATGGTGAGTGGCAAATTACAGGGGGAGGCGGTGGTCTTAGTGAACGTATATGCCCCGAACTGGGATAATGCCAACTTTATGAGGCGCATGTTAGGACGTATCCCGGACCTAGAGGTGGGGAAGTTGGTAATGGGTGGAGATTTTAACACGGTGCTGGAACCAGGGCTGGACAGATCGAGGTCCAGGACTGGAAGGAGGCCGGCAGCAGCCAAGGTGCTTAAAGACTTTATGGAGCAGATGGGAGGAGTAGACCCATGGAGATTTAGTAGACCTAGGAGTAAGGAGTTTTCGTTTTTCTCCTATGTCCACAAAGTTTATTCGCGAATAGACTTTTTTGTTTTGGGAAGGGCGCTGATCCCGAAGGTGAGGGGGACGGAGTATATGGCCATAGCTATTTCGGATCACGCTCCACATTGGGTGGACTTGGAGATAGGGGAGGAAAAAGAACGGCGTCCACCCTGGAGAATGGACATGGGACTAATGTCGGATGAGGGTGTGTGTCTAAGGGTGAGGGGGTGTATTGAAAAGTACTTGGAACTCAATGATAATGGGGAGGTCCAGGTGGGAGTGGTCTGGGAGGCGCTGAAGGCAGTGGTTAGAGGGGAGCTGATATCAATCAGGGCACATAAAGGAAAGCAGGAGATTAGGGAACGGGAGCGGTTGCTGCAAGAACTTCTGAGGGTGGACGGGCAATATGCGGAGGCACCGGAGGAGGGACTGTACAGGGAAAGGCAAAGGCTACACGTAGAATTTGATTTGCTGACTACGGGTACTGCAGAGGCACAGTGGAGGAAGGCACAGGGTGTACAATACGAATATGGGGAGAAGGCGAGCAGGTTGCTGGCCCACCAATTGAGGAAAAGGGGAGCAGCGAGGGAAATAGGGGGAGTGAGGGATGAGGAGGGAGAGATGGAGCGGGGAGCGGAGAGAGTGAATGGAGTGTTCAAGGCATTCTATGAAAGATTATATGAAGCTAAGCCCCCGGATGGGAAGGAGAGAATGATGTGTTTTCTGGACCAGCTGGAATTTCCTGAGGTGGAGGAGCAGGAGAGGGTGGGACTGGGAGCACAGATCGAAATGGAGGAAGTAGTGAAAGTAATTAGGAGCATGCAGGCGGGGAAGACTCCGGGACCGGATGGATTCCCAGTTGAATTTTACAGGAAATACGTGGACTTGCTTGCCCCGCTACTGATGAGAACCTTTAATGAGGCGAGGGGAAGGGGACAGCTGCCCCCGACTATGTCAGAGGCAACGATATCGCTTCTCCTAAAGAAAGAAAAAGACCCACTGCAATGCGGGTCCTATAGGCCTATTTCCCTCCTGAATGTAGACGCTAAGATTCTGGCCAAGGTAATGGCAATGAGGATAGAGGATTGTGTCCCGGGGGTGGTCCATGAGGACCAAACTGGGTTTGTGAAGGGGAGACAGCTGAATACGAATATACGGAGGCTGCTAGGGGTAATGATGATGCCCCCACCAGAGGGGGAAGCGGAGATAGTGGTGGCGATGGATGCCGAGAAAGGATTTGATAGAGTGGAGTGGGATTATTTGTGGGAGGTGTTGAGGAGATTTGGCTTTGGAGATGAGTATATTAGATGGGTACAGCTGCTGTATAGGGCCCCGATGGCGAGCGTGGTCACGAATGGACGGGGGTCTGCATATTTTCGGCTCCATAGAGGGACGAGGCAGGGATGTCCTCTATCCCCATTATTGTTTGCACTGGCGATTGAGCCCCTGGCAATAGCACTGAGGGGTTCCAGGAAGTGGAGGGGAGTACTCAGGGGAGGAGAAGAACACCGGGTATCTCTGTATGCGGACAATTTGTTGTTGTATGTGGCGGACCCGGCGGAGGGGATGCCAGAGATAATGCGGATACTTGGGGAGTTTGGAGAATTTTCAGGATATAAACTGAATATGGGGAAAAGTGAGTTGTTTGTGGTGCATCCAGGGGGGCAGAGCAGAGAAATAGAGGACTTACCGCTGAGGAAGGTAACAAGGGACTTTCGCTACTTGGGGATCCAGATAGCCAAGAATTGGGGTACATTGCATCGGTTAAATTTAACGCGGTTGGTGGAACAGATGGAGGAGGACTTCAAGAGATGGGACATGGTATCCCTGTCACTGGCAGGGAGGGTGCAGGCGCTTAAAATGGTGGTCCTCCCGAGATTCCTTTTTGTGTTTCAGTGCCTCCCGGTGGTGATCACGAAGGCTTTTTTCAAAAGGATTGAGAAGAATATCATGAGTTTTGTGTGGGCCGGGAAGACCCCGAGAGTGAGGAGGGGATTTTTGCAGCGTAGTAGGGATAGGGGGGGGCTGGCACTACCGAGCCTTAGTGAGTACTACTGGGCCGCCAATATCTCAATGGTATGTAAGTGGATGGGAGAAGAGGAGGGAGCGGCGTGGAAGAGATTGGAGAGGGCGTCCTGCAGGGGGACTAGCCTACAAGCTATGGTGACGGCGCCGTTGCCGTTCTCACCGAAGAAATACACCACAAGCCCGGTGGTGGTGGCTACTCTGAAAATCTGGGGGCAGTGGAGACGGTATAGGGGCAAGACGGGAGCCTCGGTGTGGTCCCCGATAAGAAATAACCATAGGTTTGCTCCGGGGAGAATGGATGGGGGATTTGGAACATGGCAAAGAGCAGGAGTAACACAATTGAGAGATCTGTTTGTAGATGGGACGTTTGCAAGTCTGGGAGCGCTGACCGAAAAATACGGAGGGAATGCATTCCGGTATATGCAACTGAGGGCTTTTGCGAGGCAACAGGTGATGGATTCCCGCAGCTCCCGACGCAGGAGGTGCAGGACAGAGTGATCTCAAAGACATGGGTGGGGGACGGTAAGGTATCAGGCATATATAGGGAAATGAGGGACGAGGGGGAGATTATGGTAGATGAGCTGAAAGGGAAATGGGAAGAGGAGCTGGGGGAGGAGATCGAGGAGGGGCTGTGGGCTGATGCCCTAAGTAGGGTAAACTCATCGTCCTCGTGTGCCAGGCTAAGCCTGATACAATTTAAGGTGTTACACAGGGCGCATATGACTGGAGCACGGCTCAGTAAATTTTTTGGAGTAGAGGATAGGTGTGCGAGATGCTCGAGAAGCCCAGCGAATCACACCCACATGTTCTGGTCATGTCCGGCACTACGGGGGTTTTGGGTGGGGGTGACAAAGGTGCTTTCGAAGGTGGTGGGGGTCCAGGTCGAACCAAGCTGGGGGTTGGCTATATTCGGGGTTGCAGAGGAGCCGGGAGTGCAGGAGGCGAAAGAGGCTGATGTTTTGGCCTTTGCGTCCCTAGTAGCCCGGCGCAGGATACTGTTGATGTGGAAGGAAGCCAAGCCCCCGGGTGTGGAGACCTGGATAAATGACATGGCAGGGTTTATAAAGTTGGAACGGATTAAGTTCGTCCTAAGGGGATCGGCTCAAGGGTTCACCAGGCGGTGGCAACCGTTCGTCAAATACCTCACAGAAAGATAGAGGGAATGGAAAAGAAGAAGACAGTAGCAGCAACCCAGGGTTGGGGGGGGTGGGGGGGGAGGGGGGGAGGAACCAGAAGGACTCTCAGGGATGTTAGTGTATATGTAAAATATGTATAGGTTGTTGTTATAGGTAATTGTATATTGGACTGCTAAATTGTATTTTTGGAGAGTATTTATTTGGGACAAGGCAGTTGCCACTTAGTTTTGTTTTTTTAATTTCGATGTTGTTTATATATTATTTATTTCTTGCTTAAAACTGGCCATTGTTATTTATATTGTTATATTACTGTGTAAAGGAAACACAATGTACTGTCATGGTTGGCCAAAAATTTTGAATAAAATATATTTTTTTTAAAAAAGAGTATAATTTTCCTTCAGTAGCGCCTTGGCTTCTGCGTAGGTCAGCGCGCCCTGGACGAGGGGAAAAATGTTGTAGCTCAGCCGCGTGTACAGAGTCTGGAGCTTCTGTGCTTCTGGAATTTCGTCTGGCGCAGACGCGATGTATGCTTCAAAACAGGCTAGCCAATGTTCAAAGTCTTTTTTGGCATTGTCTGCTTGAGGATGCAGCTGCAGGCGATCCGGCCTGATGCGGAGGTCCATCTCTGAAAAATCTCTGTGTAATAAATTGATGCACTATCAATTACGACGAGACGAGAGTAGAATGTAATCGAGGCTTTATTACACAGAGATGTGTGGCCTCCTACAGCCGCTGATGAAATGGCTGCTGTACTGAGCGCACACATATTTATACTCCGCCTACTGGGCGGAGCCAGCAGGCAGGGATCTACCCCCGTACCTGTAGTACAAGAGCCTTACCGTAAAACCCTTATATATACAGTATAATACATCAGTGGTGACTACCACAAAGAATCACTTTAGAATCTATGCTTACACGCAGTGCGCCTAGAGTTTTGGCCCCTACACCTAGGAAAGGATATTTCTGCCTTTGAGACAGTGCAACAGTTGTTCACAAGACTGCAATGAAGTTACTGTGTAAAGTTGCCCTTTTCTTCTCTCTGCAACCTCACGACTGGTCATCTCTATTGAGGGTGCAAGTAAGTTACCAGTCCTCTGATTGGCTTAGCAGCTTAGAAAAGGCAGCCAGCCATCCTTAATTGGACGGTGGTCCTTGTGGGATCCAATAGAATCCCTCCATAGTCTTGCCATTCATCTGGGCAGGCCTGGGGCCAACATAGGGTCCAGGCAGTGGAACCTGCAGTGTTCCAGTAGAATTCTGGGCCCAGTTTCAGCCTTAATCACTGAAATCCATTTTCCATGAAAGCTCAATTATTCAATCATTCATTGGACTATATTGGAATTTAAGTTATATCATTCACATTTGAGAAAGCTGACTTTTGTAACTCTCCATATTTCGCAAGCCTTTCCCAGTCCAGCCTACCCTGGGAGTGGTAGAGTTGTCAGCTTGAAATTCATTCATTTGACTGGATGAAATTTAAACGTGAGTGTGGTCAGAAAGAGACTTGTCATCAGGAGATGGAATCTGTTAACAGCCCAGATCTCTCAATGGGTATTTTTCATTAAAAATTTTTTTTTAGAGTAACCAATTCATTTTTTCCAATTAAGGGGCAATTTAGCGTGGCCAATCCACCTACCCTGCACACCTTTGGGTTGTGGGGGCGAAACCCACGCAGACACGGGTAGAATGTGCAAACTCCACACGGACAGTGACCCAGAGCCGGGATCGAACCTGAGACGTTGGCGCCGTGAGGCAGCAGTGCTAACCATTGCGCCACCGTGCTGCCAACGAATGGGTATTTTTAAATAATAATAATAGTCATGTTTGTTTTTGATAATAAAGAAAGATGAGTAACTGATTAAAAACTCAGTGTAAATTGTTCATACATTGTTTTAAAGACCTATGTAGCTGTATTTTGCAGGATGAAAGTTCATCTACGGCATCCTAGGAAAAGGATTATTTAAGGAGCCACATGTTTGTTTATCAATTTCAGCACTCAGACTGATGTTTTAGCCTATTGTTTCTGTGTATCCGATGACGGAGGACCACAGAGTATCCTTGTGTTCCCTGCACTCTGTCGCCCTCTAGTGGTGAAACAAATACCCTAGTAACTGAGAAGGACTTTTTGTATTCGCTCATCATAATCATATCGTACCACAGTTAATATTCTTATTGCCAATTACCGTGCTACAAACAAATCAAACCATTTTGGATCCAGGAAGCTTTCCCTGCAATATTTTATACCTTTTACCCCCTCCTCCCCTGAAGATGGCAACTCATGTTGGAGTACGTTCCATGCGTGATGGTGACCCTCTATTTATCACATAATGTGAATGTCAGTGGGCTATTTGTCACCACAGCCATGTCCAACTCTACAATTCTTGGTGGGACACTAGATAATGATCACGAGTAGGAATTATGTCCCTGATAGTGCGGGATGGGAAGACCAATGTTGACCATCACCATCCCAGCTAGTCCAGAATAGCCTCAAGTATCAACCCTGAGTCATTCCTATTTTACACACCTCAGTGTATGGTATTTAATCACTGAACACTATTTCTTACTTCATCCTACTTCTGGCGCGTGTCTTCAAATAATATGCTTCTCATGATATGCAGGATTATTGAATTTACCTCATAGCTGCTCGTCTCAAATTGTCAGTCTTTCGAAGGCAATAAAAAGTGCTTATGTTGACCTGTGTCAAGTACAGTCTAGTTAGCTGGGAATGATTGTAATCATGTTATTTTGTTGGATGATATTTGTAAGGGTTCTTCCTGTTGATTCCCTTATTTCACTTTATTTGTTTTGCCGTTATAATTTTTGATCCTTGGATGCTTAATGGACATGTATCTTTAAGTCAAGTAGCAAAGAGAATGGGGAATTCAAGAAGTTGCAACACAGTATATGCTGCTACTAGTTTTTGACAGCAGAACCCAGTCTTTGTGGCTCCTGAGAGATGAGATGGAACTCAGTTCAATTGGTTGGCTGGTGGCCAACAAATTGGCCAAAAGGCCATATTCTGCCTGGTAACAGGTGGTGATTGGATCTTGCCTGAGTGGGATAACTTCCAGTGGAAACCAGAGTTGAGACCTGGACACACAGCGACAAGGACCTGCTGTCTCTCTTTTCTCTCCCTCTCTCTCCAGAAAGACTGTGAGTTAATGTATTTCTGACCCTATCAAGAACCTGAATGAATGAATCTACTGTGAAATTATTAGTCTGCTAACAGAGACCTGGATCTGAAAGCTTACTTTGAAGGAAGGTCTGTTTAAAGACAACCATCTGAAGCAAAGATTTTTTTACCTTTAATTTATTATTTTCATCTCCACTCCCCTCTGTGTTTGTATGTCTTATGTGTGTGCGTAGAGAGTGGGGGCAAATTAAAGTGGGGGATCAAGAATTAGATGATAGGTAACAAACTGTACTTTCTGCATATTTAATTATAGCTCTTATTACAAATAAAAAGTAATTGTGTTTGAATTTACAAACCTGCTGACTGTAATTATTGGGCAGCCAAGGGCCAAAGACATGGTTTTTTTTTCAGAATTATTGATAATTGTGCTGCAACTCCGGATCAAGTAGGGGTGGAATTGACTTTGCATTAGCCCAGGGGGTCATAAAATATTGTAAAAGACACATTCTATGCGGAATAGAGGGGGATGTAAAAGGGGTGGCGGAGTTGCGCTACTGGTTAGGGAGAATATCACAGCTGTACTACGGGAGGACACCTCAGAGAGCAGTGAGGCTATATGGGTAGAGATCAGGAATAAGAAGGGTGTAGTCACAATGTTGGGGGTTTACTACAGGCCTCCCAACAGCCAGCGGGAGATAGAGGAGCAGATAGGTAGACAGATTTTGGAAAAGAGTAAAAACAACAGGGTTGTGGTGATGGGAGACTTCAACTTCCCCAATAATGACTGGGACTCACTTAGTGCCAGGGGCTTAGACGGGGCAGAGTTTGTAAGGAGCATCCAGGAGGGCTTCTTAAAACAATATGTAGACAGTCCAACTAGGGAAGGGGCTGTACTGGACCTGGTATTGGGGAATGAGCCCGGCCAGGTGGTAGATGTTTCAGTCGGGGAGCATTTCGGGATCAGTGACCACAATTCACTAAGTTTTAAAGTGCTGGTGGTCAAGGATAAGAGTGGTCCTAGGGTGAATGTGCTAAATTGGGGGAAGGCTAATTAAAACAATATTAGGCAGGAACTGAAGAACCTAGATTGAGGGCGGATGTTTGAGGGTAAATCAACATCTGACATGTGGGAGGCTTTTAAGTGTCAGTTGAAAGGAATTCAGGACCGACATGTTCCTGTGAGGAAGAAGGATAAATACGGCAATTTTCAGGAACCTTGGATAACGAGAGATATTGTAGGCCTCGTCAAAAAGAAAAAGGAGGCATTTGTCAGGGCTAAAAGATGAAGCCTGTGTGGAATATAAGGAAAGTAGGAAGGAACTTAAGCAAGGAGTCAGGAGGGCTAGAAGGGGTCACGAATTGTCATTGGCAAATAGGGTTAAGGAAAATCCCAAGGCTTTTTACACGTACATATAAAGCAAGAGGGTAGCCAGGGAAAGGGTTGGCCCACTGAAGGATAGGCAAGGGAATCTATTTGTGGAGCCAGAGGAAATAGGCGAGGTACTAAATGAATACTTTGCATCAGTATTCACCAAAGAGAAGGAATTGGTAGATGTTGAGTCTGGAGAAGGGTGTGTAGATAGCCTGGGTCACATTGAGATCCAAAAAGACGAGGTGTTGGGCGTCTTGAAAAATATTAAGGTAGATAAGTCCCCAGGGCATGATGGGATCTACCCCAGAATACTGAAGGAAGCTAGAGAGGAAATTGCTGAGGCCTTGACAGAAATATTTGGATCCTCACTGTCTTCAGGTTATGTCCTGGAGGACTGGAGAATAGTCAATGTTGTTCCTCTGTTTAAGAAGGGTAGCAAGGATAATCCAGGGAACTACAGGCTGGTGAGCCTTACATCAGTGGTAGGGAAATAACTGGAGAGAATTCTTCGAGACAGGATCTACTCCCATTTGGAAGCAAATGGATGTATTAGTGAGAGGCAGCATGGTTTTGTGAAGGGGAGGTCGTGTCTCACTAACTTGATAGAGTTTTTCGAGGAGGTCACAAAGATGATTGATGCAGGTAGGGCAGTGGATGTTGTCTATATGGACTTCAGTAAGGCCTTTGACAAGGTCCCTCATGGTAGACTAGTACAAAAGGTGAAGTCACACGGGATCATGGGTGAGCTGGCAAGGTGGATACAGAACTGGCTAGGTCATAGAAGGCAGAGAGTAGCAATGGAAGGATGCTTTTCTAATTGGAGGGCTGTGACTAGTGGTGTTCCGCAGGGATCAGTGCTGGGACCTTTGCTGTTTGTAGTATATATAAATGATTTGGAGGAAAATGTAACTGGTCTGATTAGTAAGTTTGCAGACGACACAAAGGTTGGTAGAATTGCGGATAGCGATGAGGACTGTCAGGGGATACAGCAGGATTTAGATTGTTTGGAGACTTGGGCGGAGAGATGGCAGATGGAGTTTAATCCAGACAAATGTGAGGTAATGCATTTTGGAAGGTCTAATGCAGGTAGGGAATATACAGTGAATGGTAGAACCCTCAAGAGTATTGAAAGTCAGAGAGAGCTAGGTGTACAGGTCCACAGGTCATTGAAAGGGGCAACACAGGTGGAGAAGGTAGTCAAGAAGGCATACGGCATGCTTGCCTTTATTGGCCGGGGCATTGAGTATAAGAATTGGCAAGTCATGTTGCAGCTGTATAGAACCTTAGTTAGGTCACACTTGGAGTATAGTGTTCAATTCTGGTCGCCACACTACCAGAAGGATGTGGAGGCTTTAGAGAGTGTGCAGAAGAGATTTACCAGAATTCCAGAATATTGCCTGGTATGGAGGGCATTAGCTATGAGGAGCGGTTGAATAAACTCGGTTTGTTCTCACTGGAACGACGGAGGTTGAGGGGCAACCTGATAGAGGTCTACAAAATTATGAGGGGCATAGACAGAGTGGATAGTCAGAGGCTTTTACCCAGGGTAGAGGGGTCAATTACTAGGGGACATAGGTTTAAGGTGCGAGGGGCAAGGTTTAGAGTAGATGTACGAGGCAAGCTTTTTACACAGAGGGTAGTGGGTGCCTGGAACTCGCTACCGGAGGAGGTGGTGGAAGCAGGGA
This sequence comes from Scyliorhinus torazame, assembly GCF_047496885.1. Lineage (NCBI taxonomy): Eukaryota > Metazoa > Chordata > Chondrichthyes > Carcharhiniformes > Scyliorhinidae > Scyliorhinus > Scyliorhinus torazame. The sequence continues at coordinate 72,423,143 of NC_092720.1, forward strand.
CGATAGTGACATTTAAGGGGCACCTTGACAAATACATGAATAGGATGGGAATAGAGGGATATGGACCCAGGACGTGTAGAAGGTTGTAGTTTAGTCGGGCAGCATGGTCGGCACGGGCTTGGAGGGCCGAAGGGCCTATTCCTGTGCTGTACTTTTCTTTGTCCTTTGTTTTTTGTTCTATTTTGTAGGAGTCCTGCTTAGGTTTTGGTAAAATAGGTTGTCAGTCTTGAATTTTTTATTTTAAATGAAGAGTACCCAATTTTTTTTTCCCAATTAAGGGGCAATTTAGCGAGGCCAATCCACCTAACCTGCACATCTTTGGGTTGTGGGGGTAAACCGACACAGACATGGGGAGAATGTGAAAGCTCCATACGGACAGTGCCCCAGGGTCGGGATTTGAACCTGGGTCCTCAGCGCCGCAGTCCCAGTGCTAACCACTGCGCCACATGCCGCCCGTCAGTCTTGAATTTTAATCAAAAATAATGATACCAACTCTTTCACAATATTTTTTAAGACTCAGCTGTTTTAATTAGTGTCATTATTGAGGGGCTGAAATATATTCCCTTTATTGCTTTACTTATAATCTATTAGGTCCAATAGCTATCATTTCAATTGCAAAAAATGAAGAATACACTTGTCTGGAGAAGAGGCAATGGAGCATTGGGCAAGGCAATGATGTTCTCCAAGCCCAGGTAAGCACACATGAAGGCCAAACCAACTGGGTAAATGTTGGAGAGCTGCTTACACCACCATGACCCATTGCTTTCTGGACAGAGAAATCCCCCTGGATGGATTTTGGTTATGGGATCCCACTACAGGACCACAGCACAACAATCTAGACTGGTGCTCCAGTGGGGTACTGAGGAGTACTGTACTCTCGGAGGTGCCCTCTTTCAGATGCATTGTGAAACCAAGACTCTGTCTACACTCACAGGGATGTGGGCAGCACGGTAGCACAATGGTTAGCACTGTTGCTTCACCGCGCCAGGGTCCCAGGTTCGATTCCCAGCTTGGGTCACTGTCTTTGCGGAGTCTGCACGTTCTTCCCGTGTCTGCATGGGTTTCCTCCGGGTGCTCCGGTTTCCTCCGGCAAGTCCCGAAAGACATGCTGTTAGGTGAATTGGACATTCTGAATTCTCCCTTTGTGTACCCAAACAGGCGCCGCAATGTGGCGATTGGGGGCTTTTCACAATAACTTCATTGCAGTATTAATGTAAGCCTACCTGTGGCAATAAAGATTATTATTATGGGAAAGGTCCATCGGCACTACTTCAAAGGTTAAGGGAGTTATCCTCAGTGTCCTGGCTAATATTTATTCCTCAATCAATGTCATCTGATCATGATTGTCATGATATCCACATCAGCATATCTTGGTGCAATCACACACACACTGATGGACAGGTAGTTGGACCAACCAACACACACACAACATCGCAGCCAATCACCAGTAAGAGCACACGCACTATAAAACAGGGAACACCACAGTTCCCGTTCATTCTACCAGGAGATAGCTCAGAGCACAGAGCTCACAGCGTGCCACTCAGACATAGACCATGTGCTGAGTGCCTCACCAAGATAGTGATAGGGCTGGGTCCACAGGTTAGCTGGTGAAGCACGAACCTCAGCCAGCAGTTAATAGTTGTTATTGTTTAAGACCAGGGGCGAGATTCTCCGACCCCCCGCCGGGTCGGAGAATCGCCGGGGGGCTGGCATGAATCCCGCCCCCGCCGATTGCCGAATTCTCCGGCACCGGAGATTCGGCGGGGGCGGGAATCACGCCGCGCCAGTTGGCGGGCCCCCCCCCGCGATTCTCCGGCCCGGATGGGCCGAAGTCCCGCCGCTAGAATGCCTGTCCTGCCAGCGTGGATTAAACCACTCTCTTAACGGCGGGACAAGGCTGCGCAGGCGGGCTCCGGGGTCCTGGGGGGGGGGGGGGGGGCGCGGGGCGATCTGGCCCCGGGTGGTGCCCCCACGGTGGCCTGGCCCACGATTTTGGCGGATCACCGTTCCGCAGGCGGGCCTGTGCCGTGGGGGCACTCTTTTCCTTCCGCCTTCACCACGGTCTCCACCATGGCGGAGGCAGAAGAGACTCCCTCCACAGCGCATGCGTGGGGATGCCGTGAGCGGCCGCTAACGCTCCCGCGCATGCGCCGCTCGGCAATGTCATTTCCGCGGCAGCTGGCGGGGCACCAAAGGCCTTTTCCGCCAGCTGGCGGGACGGAAATCAGTCCGGCACGGGCCTAGCCCCTCAACGTTAGGGCGCGGCCCCCCAAGATGTGGAGGATTCCGCACCTTTGGAGCGGCGCGATGCCGGACTGATTTGCGCCGTTTTTGGCGCCGGTCGGCGGACATCGCGCCGATACCGGAGAATTTCGCCCCAGAAAACAGAGTTGTACATCTACAGCCGTGTTGGATCATTTGTGCATCAGAACATCCAACACGACAATGATCACATTGCTGTTTTTACACATTTGCTACAATCGAATTGGCTGCTGCATTTCCTAATTACAACAGTGTCTATCCTTCAAACGTGGCTGTAAAGTATTTTGTGATGTTCAATGGCTGGGAAAGATGCTATGTAAATACAAGTCTTTATTTCAAATTGAACAAGATGCTAGATACAGATCGTTTACATCAGATGACAGATGAAAAAAGTGCAACTACGGCAAGTAAAGCAAATGTGAATAATTGTTTAAAATGTTCATGCCGATTGGCGTGAGGGACAGATCTGCAAACAACTAATACAGACTTCGGCATCCTGGTTCACAAAGCGAACTACACAGGATTTACAACACTAGAACTGGCCAAATTGGTGTTTAAACTTCACACTCGCTTCCTCCCACTCTAATTGCCTCCCCACCCTCTAGACCTCTTCCTTTCTAGCTCCCACATGGATGCTTCAAGGATCTCTTTAAAAGCATCTACATTATCTGCGCCAGCCGTTCCACGTGGCAGTGAGTTCCACATTCTCACCACTCTCGGTGTAACACTTGATCTGCATTTTGTATAACAAGGGAGCTCCAGCTCCAGCTCCCTTGTTATCCAAAGATTTCCTCAGCAGGTGAAATCTTGTGTTGTGTGGTTGGCTCAATAAGAAACATTCTGATGCAAGTGCAGATTATCTGTTCCTGGCATAAACAAAGTGGTCCGTTTAAACAATCCTTCATGTTGCTGACCGAGACGGAAGGTCCCAGCAGCCCAACCATATCTATTGGACATTGTAACGATTGGATTCTGACAATTGAAATAATTCTCATCAAATCTACTGGGCTACAGGTTGTTGAGTTTTACTGGAAAGGATTTACCTTTCTCCTGGAAAAGTTCTCAAGATAATTGTAAATGATTACTGATTTTAGTTTAGCTTCCAAGCTTTTCACGGTAATTATTTTGTCAATTTGTTTCAATTGATCTATCTATTTGTTTCTATTTAGAATCAAATTGTTGTTATTTCCCTCTCCCTGAAGGTTAAGTTTTATAATGTAAGTTGTAGTTTTTGAAAGTCAGCATTATTCCTATTAAACCGAAATGTGAATTTTTACTCAAGTGGTGATTTATAACTGAGTAATAACAGATCTGTGGACATGAGCTGATGAAAAACATTCAGGCCAGAAATTTACGTGATACACGTGCCAGCCCGGATGACCATACAATATCACGAGAAGACGTCAGGCAATCATCCCGACATCATTGCACACTCATCGGCAGGCATATGCCTGAGTCGGAAGTGTGCCCATCGACAATTAATCAGCCACTTAAAGCAATCAAAAGGACATTGAAGGCGATTTTAGTTGCCCGTGTGATTTCACGCTCGTCACATGCACGGGCGGTCATCCGTTTTTTTCAAATTTAGAATCCAAGGCCAGGCCGGATGGAACATTGGCTGTGTGAGTTGTTAGATTTTCAGGCGAGAGCTTGCTGTTGCTTTATTGCTGGGTTTTCAGGGGCGGGATTCTCCCCTACCCGGCGGGGCGGGGGGTTCCGGCGTAATGGAGTGGCAGGAACCACTCCGGCGTTGGGCCGCCCCAAAGGTGCGGAAGTCTCCGCACCTTTAGGTGCCAAGCCCTCACCTTGAGGGGCTAGGCCCGCGCTGAAGTGGTTTCCGCTCGGCCGGCTGGCGGGAAAGGCCTTTGGCTCCACGCCAGCCGGCGCCGAAAGGTCTTTGCCGGGCGACGCATGTGCGGGAGCGTCAGCGGCTGCTGACGTCATCCCCGCGCAAGCGCAGGGGAGGGGGTCTCTTCCGCCTCCGCCATAATGAAGACCATGGTGAAGGCGAAAGAAAAAGTGTGCCATCACGGCACAGGCCCGCCCGCGGATCGGTGGGCCCCGATCGCGGGCCAGACCACTGTGGGAGCACCCCCCGGGGCCAGATCGCCCCACAGCCCCCCCCAGGACCCCGGAGCCCGCCCGCGCCGCCTTGTCCCACCGTTCAAAACGTGGTTTAATCCACGCCGGCGGGAGAGGGTTGACAGCAGCGGGACTTCGGCCCATCGCGGGCCGGAGAATCACCGGGGGTGGGCCCACCGACCGTCGCGGCACGATTTCCACCCCCACCGACCAGTGCGGCGCGATTTCCGCCCCCGCCGTATCTCTGGTGGCGGAGAATTCGGGACACGGCGGGGGCGGGATTCACGCCAGCCCCAGGCGATTCTCCGACCCAGTGGGGGGTCGGAGAATCGCGCCCCAGATCTTTTCCTCTGGATTCTTCTGAAGTATTTTCTTTGTTAGCTTTGTTTTAAGGACTATTTTGTTTTCTGAACTCTCTGGGAGCAATTCTGTAGCATGCAACCTGACAGTGCCATCTGCAGATGGGGATTGTGTACTCTGCTGAGGGACCTCCTCTGAGGAGGAAGAGAGGCTAAAGGGAGAGGAGTCCAGCTCTCCGCCGGCAGCATCACAGTGAGAGGGATCTGTGAGGGAAGGCACAGGAGGTTCCGGCAGAGCAAAGCGGAATGGCCTGCAGAAGGTGCCACTATTCTGCTGACAGAATGTACAGGCAATGAGCCAACTACAACTTGTTCAAGGTCCAGTGAGGCAGGAGGCTCCGCCTCCCTTGGGACACTATACCAGATTATTGGGCCGGAAATCGGCTCCAACTGTGTGGGTGGGAAACTATGTGGCTCTAACTGTCACAATAGCCCTCAATTCTTTGCATCAGATCTTGTCAGGAGCCAGTGGGGATCTGTGTGGAGCACATGCAGTTGCCTCAAGCTTATCATTGATGCCCTGGGTCCACACGTTCATTCATTACCAGATGGACCAAGCCAGCCAGGCTGAGCAAGCCCGAGGCTTCGCAGCTATTGCTGGTTTACCTGCATCCAGGGTGTTGGACACTACACTGATGCGGCCTTCAAAGCTGCAGTGAGTCAGCCTTTGTGAATAAGAAGGGTTACCACTCCATGAATGTGCAGATAGTATGCGACCACAAGACCCAGATTCTTCAAGTCTGTGCAAGGTATCCTAGCAGCTACCATGAAGCATACATCCTGAGACACTCTCAGGTGCCAAGGCTGTTCATGGTTCCAGCTCAGCTGGATGGTTGGTTGCTTCATGACAAAGGATATCCATTGAAAAGGTAACTGATGATGCCATTCCGGCACCCTAGGACAGAGGCACAAAGCAGGTACAATCAAAGTCACAAGGGCAGTGGTTAGGCAGTGGCTGAGAGGACCATTGGGCTGCTGAAGATGAGATTTCGCTCCCTGGACCAACGGGGGAGTCACTGCAATATCCTCCAGAGCATGTGTCGCTTATTGCCCTTGTCTCCTGTTCTCTGCACAATGTGGCACTGGCATGGGAGGACCCACTGGAGCCCCCCCCCCTGGCAAGGAAGGACCCACAGGAGCCCCCCCCACCCGGTAACATTGAAGGTAGGCTGCCAACTCTGCTGTCGTGCCAGCCCTGATGACCTTGATGGTCATCCTCTGGTGGGCGGGTCTGTACAGGCTCTGCCTGGGAGAGTGCAACCAACCCTATGGCTGGACGCTCCTTAGTCATTGTGGCCTTTTGTTTAATTCAAAAAGACCTGGGCGTGTTTCATTATCCTGCAGAAGCCAGGCCCCTATATATGAAAATGTGTATCTTCTGGCAAGAGTCAGTGAGCCACATTGCAAATCCCATTGGTAATCTTAAATTGGTTGTTAATGTGATTCTTAATAATTTATTATCAGTAGTAAGAATCACATTAACAACCAATTTAAGATAACCAGTCGGATTTGCAATGTGGCTCACTGACTCTTGCTCAAAGATATACATTTTCTATATATTGGGGGCCTGGCTTCTGCAGGATAAAGAAACACGCCCAGGCCTTTTCGAATTAAACAAAAGGCCACACTCAGGGTTGTTCAGCAAGTGCTGCCCAATCGCAGAATCACATCTAACATTAGACAATTATGTTTTGAGGATGAGTGCAGTCAGCCTATTGTGAACAGCCAAAGGAACTTGCTGTTTGATACCATCCTCCAGTCAATGGGAAGTACGACCAGCATACCTGGCATTGCACCAGCACTGGAATTCATATACTACATTATTTATTTGTGTGGTAGGCAGAGCACCTTTTTGGCTTGATCGCAGAATCTTGTTAATGGAAAATACCACTCGTACTGCTAGTGCGGAAGTGTCCAAACCAGTAAAGCATTCACAGATGCATTATGTACTTGCCCTCTCTGAGCAGTTTCATTATTTCACTCATGACTGGTGCTCCATATGTACTCTGTAAGACTTTCATGCAAGTACAAATAAGCCAAATACGTGTAAAAGCCTTTTATTTTCCTATTTTCTGCCTCTTTTCCTGAAAAGCTGTGACTACTGTAAAGTTCCAGCTTTAAGGTGGCTTACCAAAAAGGCATTTTTATCTGGAGTCAATGAGAATTAGCAAGTATTTTTAATCATGGAGAATTTCACATTAATGGTTTCTTACAATCACCTGATATACTCACTTTGAAAAAATTCACTTTGAACTTAATGCCAATGTCATTTAGATTCCAAATTTCAGCAAATCTTTTCCAATGCTGCAGTCAGCAGGCTTCTCTTAAACTTGTCACCTTGATCAGATTTGCTCCTCCGGCATGTGTTCTGGTCCCAGAGTTTCTGTTGCAGTACTGACACAACCCAAAGGACTTATTGGGCATAAGCTACTATGGTTACAGTTCGCACATACCCCTCAGGGGGCCAGCACATTTGTTTTAAACTGCCAGGATCCATTAACCTGTTTGCAATAGATTCTGAAATTCAGGTATATGTCAGGTAGCAATTAATCAACAAAAATCACACGTGGATAAACTAGATAATAATAAAATATAAATTAGTTCCAATGCAAGTAAATTTGCATTTTTTTTGGAAAATCTTTTTTATTGGGTTTTGAAATTTTGTTTTTTTATTTTCTTTTTTATAAATTTAAAGTACCCAATTATTTTTTTTCCAATTAGGGGACAATTTAGCGTGGCCAATCCACCTAACCTGCACATCTTTTTTTGGGTTGTGGGGGCGAAACCCACGCAAACACGGGGAGAATGTGCAAACTCCACACGGACAGTGACCCAGGGCCAGGATTCGAACCCAGGTCCTCAGCGCCGTCGGCAGCAATGCTAACCACTGTGTCACCGTGCCGCCCAAAATTTTGGGTTTTTAAGGTAAATAGGAAAAGCTCAATAATTTAATTATTATCAGTTCACATAATGCTAACAATAATATTCTGCAACGTTTTAGAAAGAGAAGCATAAACTTCTGTTAAAAATTAGAAGTTGCAGTTGCTGGTGAATTAAACTATAGAAATCAAAAGGTTCCCTCTGAACTATCCTGGGCCATATCTTTGAAGTTCTCATTAGAGAAAACTGAAGCAACATGTCCTGCTGCAACAAAAAGAATCCATGCAAACTATAGCACTTTGGTATTCGAGGCAAACATAACAATGAACTAAAAATGAACAAATTCTTGGTGATCTTTGGGGATCCTCCGCTGCATCAGGAACTCCGCTAGCGTCAGCGGGCGGCGCGGAATCCGGGGTCGGGCAGAAAATGGTGCCGGGTGCCAATTCCTGTGATGTCAGGATCAAGGTTTGTGTCCTGTGGGAGGATGCAAAAGGCTCATTAAGAACCCATTTGAAACCACTTAACGGGCAGGGCACCAAATTCTTCGGGCCCTTGTGATTCTTCAGTCCTCTGGGCCAGGTGTTGACAAGCGTGGCCCTGATGAGATGGACCTTGCGGTGGGTCAAGAGGGTAAATCATTAGTAAATACCAGACGTGGTCATTAAGATCCATCTGCATTGATTTACACCTTTTCACTGACACGCGGTTGTGAACGTCGATCCCGGCGCCAGCTGGGGGTCGGAGCATCGCATCCCAAATTTCCCCCAATGCCATATTCTCCGTCCCATCAGGAAACAATCTTCAGTCATGGGGCAAAATTCTCCTACCCCCCACCAGGTCGGAGAATCGCCGGGGGCTGGCGTGAATCCCGCCCCCGCCGGTTGCCGAAGTCTCCGGCACCGGATATTCGGCGGGGGCGGGAATCGCGCCGCGCCGGTTGGTGGGCCCCCCGCTCGATTCTCCGCCCCGGATGGGCCGAAGTCCCGCCGCTAAAATGCCTGTCCCGCCGGCGTAAATTAAACCACCTACCTTACCGGCGGGACAAGGCGGCGCGGGCGGGCTCCGGGATCCTGGGGGGGTCGCGGGGCGATTTGGCCCCAGGGGGTGCCCCCACGGTGGCCTGGCCCGCAATCGGGGCCCACTGATCCGCGGGCGGGCCTGTGCCATGGGGGCACTCTTTCCCTTCCGCCTCCGCCACGGTCTCCACCATGGCGGAGGCGGAAGAGACTCCCTCCACTGCGCATGCGTGGGAATGCTGTCAGCGGCCGCTGACGCTCCCGCGCATGCGCCGCCCGGAGATGTCATTTCCGCGCCAGCTGGCGGCGCACCAAAGGCCTTTTCCGCCAGCTGGCGGGGCAGAAATTCGTCCGGCGCCGACCTAGCCCCTCAATGTTGGGGCTCGGCCCCCAAAGATGCGGAGCATTCCGCACCTTTGGGGCGGCGCGATGCCCGTCTGATTTGCGCCGTTTTGGGCGCCAGTCGGCGGACATCGCGCCGTTTCCGGAGAATTTCGCCCATGTTTCCTGGGATGGAGAATCCAGCCCATAGTCTCACAAAAGGAGAATCCCGGGTATTAAAAGAGAAAAGGTAGACATTTATCAAGTGCCAATAATTGTGAGAATGAATAAATGTTGAGGAGTGTAAAGATTTAGATTGAATTCCAAAATGGGGGTCAAAGTCGTGGGTAGCTTAAAAGTAGTTTAAATATCAATTAGTTCACTGAGAAGCAAGAGGCTGAATATAATGCATAAGTTAAATGGACAGGAAAAGCATCTGACTCATAACAGGCGAGAATGGCTTACTGGTCCCAGAGGACGATGCAGAGTGAGTTTGATCTCTGTAGCTTGTGACAGCACACCTCTGTACTCCAGCCAAAGTTTATGAAGCTCATGCCTCAGTCTTCCTCCCTCTTTGCTGGTCTTCCTCCATCTGAAGAAGGCAACTACTTGACAAGGACTGTCAGTTCGACCACGGAGCACCCTTTGATGTACTGTTATTTTTAAGGCATGTTGTTTACCTATGCTAATTACTTTGATTAGCTCAGGCGAATGACCAAAGGGCAGGTACCTAAGGTAGTAACTCCCCTCTGTCCATCACTGAGACTGAGGTCATCTTTTTGCTTATGCCATGCTGGGTGCCATTGGTTCACTCCTGACAGACACCTATAAAGATAGTAGGGTTCACAAAGCATGGTCTGATTGACTTAGAAATGTTAACATGGAAGCTTGTACCAGAAGACAGAGGCCTAGGAGCATCATTCTGCTTGGATATTATCGTTGATATATAGATTCAAACCAAGTCAGTGCAGTATCCATATTGAAGAGAGTTGACAAAACTAATCCAGTTACCTACATTCTCGTCAGACGAACACCGGTTCCTATTCGAATAATGGAACCAAATATCCTGTGCAGAGTTGAGAAGCAGCTCCATGAAAGTAGCTTTCATGGGGGAAGATCTACCAAACTACTTTACGAGGAAGTGACCCGCCAAAGAGAACAGTCCGCCTGAATTTTCTAAAAGCATACCAGCAGGAGAGCAAGGTTAAAACATTATCCCTGCCTTTCTGGGTATAGAAAAATAACAGGATTGGAATTGGCTACAATATTTCCCCTTGGCTGAAGAGCATGTTGACACTGACTTTTAAAGGTTACACACAAAGATTGATCACTTGGAGAAGGTGCTAGATGGCTGTCATCACCTATGGAATTATATTGCACTATGAATCTGCATCTTCAGAGGCGAAGAGGAGAACATTATATATATTTTTAATGAAATTGGCAGCCATTTCAGAAAGATAAGGGAGCCTTGCTTATTGGGTGCACAGAATTGATTGTATTGGTGATGTTCCAGAAACAGGACATAACAGACATATACAAGACTTTTCTTTTCCTGTAACCGGTCGCACAAGAAAATAAGGAAATCCTTAATATTGCTGAAAAAATACATTTATCAAAGTTTTTCCTCTTGCACTCATCAGAACAATCGCAGCGGGCAAAGAACCGACTGCAACCAACCAGCCAGTGCTTGCAAAATGCAGAACTCAGTGTCCAACATTAAATGTGAGTCCGTGAATGGACAACATTTGTTAAACAAACCCCAGTGTCCTAAAAGTTATGCTGACGACCCAATTTAAGATTTTAGTCGGGTGCGCAGTGTGGTGGACCTGTGTGCAATGGAAGCAAAGAACACCAGAATGGAAGCTTCGTTGTAAAAACAAGCCGAACATTTCAGTTCTGTGACCCTTCCTCAGAAACTTTTGTGATGCAGCTAGATGCACAAGAAGTTGCCATGGTCTCGCAGTAGCCAGAATTCTCTAAAGAACCACCGTCAGAACAAAGTGAGAGTAGTTAGGCAGCCTAGAAAATGAATTCCTAAACTCTGGACCTAACAATCTGGCAGCAATACCACAAGAGGTATGAATAAAAACATGGAAAATAGGAGTCAACCATTCGGCCCTTTGAGCCTGATCCACCATTCATTATGATCATCATTGATCATCCAATTCAATAGACTGTTCCCTCCTTCCCCCTGACCAGCAGCAGCTCACAGTGCTCCATCACTCACCCAGCACTCGAGGACACATAGAACATAGAAAATACAGCACAGAACAGGCCCTTCGGCCCACGATGTTGTGCCGAACCTTTGTCCTAGATTAATCATAGATTATCATAGAATTTACAGTGCAGAAGGAGGCCATTCGGCCCTTTGAGTCTGCACCGGCTCTTGGAAAGAGCACCCTACCCAAACTCAACACCTCCACACAACACCAAGGGCAATTTTGGACACTAAGGGCAATTTATCATGGCCAATCCACCTAACCTGCACATCTTTGGACTGTGGGAGGAAACCGGAGCACCCGGAGGAAACCCACACACACACGGGGAGGACGTGCAGACTCTGCACAGACACTGACCCAAGCCGGAATCGAACCTGGGACCCTGGAGCTGTGAAGCAATTGTGCTATCCACAATGCTACCGTGCTCCCCTTAAGAACAAATAAATCTACACTATATCATTTTACCGTAATCCATGTACCTATCCAATAGCTGCTTGAAGGTCCCTAATGTTTCCGACTCAACTACTTCCACAGGCAGTGCATTTCATGCCCCCACTACTCTCTGGGTAAATAGCCTACCTCTGATATCCCTCCTATATCTTCCACCTTTCACCTTAAATTTATGTCCCCTTGTAATGGTTTGTTCCACCCGGGGAAAAAGTCTCTGACTGTCTACTCTATCTATTCCCTTGATCACCTTATAAACCTCTATCAAGTCGCCCCTCATCCTTCTCCGTTCTAATGAGAAAAGGCCTAGCACCCTCAACCTTTCCTCGTAAGACCTACTCTCCATTCCAGGCAACATCCTGGTAAATCTTCTTTGCACCTTTTCCAAAGCTTCCACATCCTTCCTAAAATGAGGCGACCAGAACTGTACACAGTACTCCAAATGTGGCCTTACCAAAGTTTTGTACAGCTGCATCATCACCTCACGGCTCTTAAATTCAATCCCTCTGTTAGTGAACGTGAGCACACCATAGGCCTTCTTCACAGCTCTATCCACTTGAGTGGCAACTTTCAAAAATGTATGAACATAGACCCCAAGATCTCTCTGCTCCTCCACATTGCCAAGAACTCTACCGTTAACCCTGTATTCCGCATTCATATTTGTCCTTCCAAAATGGACAACCTCACACTTTTCAGGGTTAAACTCCATCTGCCACTTCTCAGCCCAGCTCTGCATCCTATCTATGTCTCTTTGCAGCCGACAACAACCCTCCTTACTATCCACAACTCCACCAACCTTCGTATCGTCTGCAAATTTACTGACCCACCCTTCAACTCCCTCATCCAAGTCATTAATGAAAATCACAAACAGCAGAGGACCCAGAACTGATCCCTGCGGTACGCCACTGGTAACTGGGATCCAGGCTGAATATTTGCCATCCACCACCACTCTCTGACTTCTATTGGTTAGCCAGTTCGTTACCCAACTGGCCAAATTTCCCACTATCCCATGCCTCCTTACTTTCTGCAGAAGCCTACCATGGGGAACCTTATCAAATGCCTTACTAAAATCCATGTACACTACATCCACTGCTTTACCTTCATCCACATGCTTGGTCACCTCCTCAAAGAATTCAATAAGACTTGTAAGGCAAGACCTACCCCTCACAAATCCGTGCTGACTATCCCTAATCAAGCAGTGTCTTTCCAGATGCTCAGAAATCCTATCCTTCAGTACCCTTTCCATTACTTTGCCTACCACCGAAGTAAGACTAACTGGCCCATAATTCCCAGGGTTATCCCTAGTCCCTTTTTTGAACAGGGGCACAACATTCGCCACTCTCCAATCCCCTGGTACCACCCCTGTTGACAGTGAGGACGAAAGGATCATTGCCAACGGCTCTGCAATTTCATCTCTTGCTTCCCATAGAATCCTTGGATATATCCCGTCAGGCCCGGGGGACTTGCCTATCCTCAAGTTTTTCAAAATGCCCAACGCATCTTCCTTCCTAACAAGTATTTCCTCGAGCTTACCAATCTGTTTCACACTGTCCTCTTCAACAATATCGCCCCTCTCATTTGTAAATACAGAAGAAAAGTACTCGTTCAAGACCTCTCCTATCTCTTCAGACTCAATACACAATCTCCCGCTACTGTCCTTGATCGGACCTACCCTCGCTCTAGTCATTCTCATATTTTTCACATATGTGTAAAAGGCCTTGGGGTTTTCCTTGATCCTACCCGCCAAAGATTGTTCATACCCTTTCTTAGCTCTCCTAATCCCTTTCTTCAGTTCCCTCCTGGCTATCTTGTATCCCTCCAATGCCCTGTCTGGACCTTGTTTCCTCAGCCTTACATAAGTCTCCTTTTTCCTCTTAACAAGACATTCAACCTCTCTTGTCAACCATGGTTCCTTCACTCGACCATCTCTTCCCTGTCTGACAGGGACATACATATCAAGGACACGTAGTACCTGTTCCTTGAACAAGTTCCACATTTCACTTGTGTCCTTCCCTGACAGCCTATGTTCCCAACTTATGCACTTCAATTCTTGTCTGACAACATCGTATTTACCCTTCCCCCAATTGTAAACCTTGCCCTGTTGCACGCACCTATCCCTCTCCATTACTAAAGTGAAAGTCACAGAATTGTGGTCACTATTTCCAAAATGCACCCCCACTAACAAATCTATCACTTGCCCTGGTTCATTACCAAGTACTAAATCCAATATTGCCCCTCCTCTGGTCGGACAATCTACATACTGTGTTAGAAAAGCTTCCTGGACACACTGCACAAACACCACCCCATCCAAACTATTTGATCTAAAGAGTTTCCACTCAATATTTGGGAAGTTAAAGTCACCCATGACTACTACCCTGTGACTTCTGCACCTTTCCAAAATCTGTTTCCCAATCTGTTCCTCCACATCTCTGCTACTATTGGGGGGCCTATAGAAAACTCCTAACAAGGTGACTGCTCCTTTCCTATTTCTGACTTCAACCCATACTACCTCATTAGGGTGATACTCCTCGAACTGCCTTTCTGCAGCTGTTATACTATCTCTAATTAACAATGCCACCCCCCCCCCACCTCTTTTACCACCCTCCCTAATCTTATTGAAACATCTATAACCAGGGACCTCCAACAACCATTTCTGCCCCTCTTCTATCCAAGTTTCCGTGATGGCCACCACATCGTAGTCCCAAGTACCGATCCATGCCTTAAGTTCACCCACCTTATTCCTGATGCTTCATGCGTTGAAGTATACACACTTCAACCCATCCCCGTGCCTGCAAGTATTCTCCTTTGTCAGTGTTCCCTTCCCCACTGCCTCATTACACGCTTTGGCGTCCTGAATATCGGCTACCTTAGTTGCTGGACTACAAATCCGGTTCCCATTCCCCTGCCAAATTAGTTTCAACCCTCCCGAAGAGTACTAGAAAACTTCCCTCCCAGGATATTGGTGCCCCTCTGGTTCAGATGCAACCCGTCCTGCTTGTACAGGTCCCACCTTCCCCAGAATGCGCTCCAATTATCCAAATACCTGAAGCCCTCCCTCCTACACCATTCCTGCAGCCACGTGTTCAACTGCACTCTCTCCCTTTTCCTAGCCTCGCTATCACGTGGCACCGGCAACAAACCAGAGATGACAACTCTGTCTGTCCTGGCTTTTAACTTCCAGCCTAACTCCCTAAACTTGTTTATTACCTCCACACCCCTTTTCCTACCTATGTCGTTGGTACCAATGTGTACCACGACTTCTGGCTGCTCCCCCTCCCCCTTAAGGATCCTGAAGATACGATCCGAGACATCCCTGGCCCTGGCACCCGGGAGGCAACATACCTTCCGGGAGTCTCGCTCGCGACCACAGAATCTCCTATCTATTCCCCTAACCATTGAATCTCCTACAACTATTGCTTTTCTATTCTCCCCCCTTCCCTTCTGAGCCCCAGAGCCAGACTCAGTGCCAGAGACCTGGCCGCTAGGGCCTTCCCCCGGTAGGTCATCCCCCCCCAACAGCATCCAAAACGGTATACTTGTTTTGAAGGGGAACGGCCACGAGGGATCCCCGCACTGTCTGCCTGTTTGTTTTTTTCCCCCTGACTATAACCCAGCTATTCTTGTCCTGTACCTTGGGTGTGGTTACCTCCCTGTAACTCTTCTCAATCACCCCCTCTGCCTCCCGGATGATCCGAAGTTCATCCATCTTCAGCTCCAGTTCCCTAACAAGGTCTTTGAGGAGCTGAAGTTGGGTGCACTTCCCGCAGGTATAGTCAGCGGGGACACCGGTGGTATCCCTCACCACCCACATCCTACAGGAGGAGCATGCAACTGGCCTAGCCTCCATCCCCTCTTACCTGACAGAATATAGCTGCCCTGTGGACTAACTAGATCTCCGCCCTCCGACTCTGCTCCCAGTCAGCTACACTTTCTGTAAACTCCTGGCTCTCTTCTCACTCTTTGCGGAAATGTCGGAAACAAAATGAAAGGAGCACCTTACTCCCTCCTCACCTAACTCCCTCGGTCACCAAACTCTTACTATAGCACTCAAAATGCACCAAATTCAGCACTCAATGCAAAACCATGCCCAACACCCAGATAGTCCACCTCAACCGTACACGCCTACCCATGCCAACAGTGTCTCACTCATCTCTCAATGCCTTCACATATGTCCAACTATTCAGCTATGACAGATACACCACCCAAAAACAGTGTTACACAACCACCGCCATTCTGCCCTCTCTCTGGGCAAGGTGGCACAAAATAGAAGAAAGAGAAGTAGAGCATACAAGTCAAACAGAGGAAATGGCTCTCTGCATCATGGTGCTGGCTCCAAAGGGGCCCATTGTGTTTAATGTTGTTGAGAACATTGAGGATGATGGCATGTTCCTACCTTATGCCCCTTCTCAACTCTCAACAAACCTTCATTCTGCTCTCTGGTCGGATGACAAGCTATTGATAGTGTGGTCATGTTTCTCCTGATTCCTACCTCAACCCCATTCCCTCACACCATTCTTCCTCTCCTGGGTTCCTATTTTCAGACACCCGAGGACTGCCCCCTGCCCAGCCACAGGAGCCCTAGGAGGAAGGAAGAGAGGAACCAGCACAGCACTGATAAAGAAGCCCCATCACCTAATCTGACACTTACAGCCACCAGTTCAGGTACTGGCACTGCAGGCACCTTGGAGGCTAGTATAGAGAAGTGATCAGAGCATGATGAGTCGCTGAGCATGAGTCGGCAGCAATCAGGCCAGGTTATCTGGTAATAATAATCTTTATTATTGCCACAAGTAGGTTTACATTAACACTGCAATGAAGTTACTGTGAAAAGCCCCTAGTCGCCACACTCCGGCGCCTGTTCGGGTATCTGAAGGCAAATTCAGAATGTCCAATTCACCTAACAGCATGCCTTTCAGGACTTGTGGCAGGAAACCGGAGCACCCGGTGGAAACCCACGCAGACACAGGGAGAACGTGCAGATTCCGCACAGACAGTGACCCAAGCGGGAATCGAACCCGGGGCCCTGGCGCTGTGAAGCAGCAGTGCTAACCACTGTGCTACCGTGCCGGCTGATTTGCCAGTTCATTGGAGGGTGAGAGGCAGACAAGGTCTGCTGCAGAGAATGAGGACCTGGGTGGATGAAACATACACACTGAGATTCTGGCTGCATTGGCTGGTCATCCCGTATGGAGGAGTCCAGCACCAACCTGCAACCTCTGCTTCATCTTCCTGCAGACTCTTTTCAAGATGAGTTAACACAGACATTGCAGCACGGTAGCATTGTGGATAGCACAATTGCTTCACAGCTCCAGGGTCCCAGGTTCAATTCCGGCTTGGGTCACTGTCTGTGCGGAGTCTGCACATCCTCCCCGTGTGTGCGTGGGTTTCCTCCGGGTGCTCCGGTTTCCTCCCACAGTCCAAAGATGTGCAGGTCAGGTGGATTGGCCATGATAAATTGCCGTTAGTGTCCAAAATTGCCCTTAGTGTTGGCTGGGGTTACTGGGTTATGGGGATAGGGTGGAGGTGTTGACCTTGGGTAGGGTGCTCTTTCCAAGAGCCGGTGCAGACTCGATAGGCTGAATGGCTTCCTTCTGCACTGTAAATTCTATGATAATCTATGATAATCTACAGTGTCTAAATATGGGGTCCTGGAATCACATCAGCTAGTTGAATTGTGTGATGTCAGGATAGTGCCAAATCAATATGTTCAGGTGTACATAGGGGCACTCCTGCACTCTTCCATATCACATATCCTCGGAGAACAGCACATGGGCTGTGCAGATAGCAGCTAACGACACAGCCTGCCCTCAGGCTTTTTTTTTACTGAGCTAAGTCTGTTCAGAATCAACTGATGTCACTTCTGACTACTACAGTATGTCGAATCTATCTAATAATAATCTGGTAATTATGTAAAATCTAAAACATGGAGAAATATATTTATCATTTCCTGTAGATTGCAAAATAAGCCTCCATAAATTAAAGGGCTGCTGCAGCATGGCATAGTTTTTTCTCTCTCATCTTCTATTACAAATTGTCCATCCTGGGTATTTCTCTGCTAATGGGGTGTTGAATTTTGCTCCATAACACAGGCGACAGCACCCTCTACATTCGCTCAGCTGAACTCCTTGAACAGCTGTAAGACTTTCATTTCTTGGCATTGTGAGCACCGTATGATAGATTCCCAGAACTGAAATTCTCCTTTTAAGACTACACCAAGAGAGCAAAAATAAGTCAGTCTGTAGCCTGCTGGAAACATCCAGTCTGGCAACAATTTCAAAGTTGAAGAAAAATATACAAAGCAGCCTTGCCACTCAAGGTTATCGTGACAGCAAATATTTACAGAGAAAGAGAAGCCCAAAATTAGAAAGCCAACAAATCAATACTTTAAAATTTGATCTTTATTTGGACAATGCACATGCATCAAATCAATCGAACAATTTGAAATATGAAACTGGATTAGCATGTAGATGGCAGTGCCTTCATTTAAACTGACTTGATGACACAAAAACATCATTATACACAGTGGATCAGGCTTTCTCAGCACACCTGCACTTAAGAGACAAAGGAAAAATGAAATGCACTACGTATGAAGTAAAGCTGCTTCATAAGGTCATGTCAGATCATTCGGAAATAACAAGATATCACAAAATGTAAATGGTAATTTAATTTGAAACTAGTTGTCATTTAGAAACGGAATAATTCAGTATTAACAATGGTACATTGGGAAATATGTCATACTTCACTAAAACTAATCGTCAAAGAAAGTTTTGTGAAAGGGTTATTTTGGCCCAAAGGTGAAACAGGTGCTATGATGCTGCATGAGAAATGCCTGTTTGAAAATCCAAATTTAGGGTCTTGGGGTTAATTGAAGTGAGTCATGATTTGAATTTGCAAGTTGAGCATTCAAGTGCTGATGAATCGCAGGGCGGGACTTTCCACACCCTCCGCGTATATGTTTTGCTCCCGGACCCTCTGCTGCCAATGGAGGTTTGCTGTTGTTTGCACGCTCACCCATTGGGGAACCTGCAGCGGGTGGTGGGGTGGGGGGGGGGGGGGGGGAATCACCGTCATTGGGACCTGAAGATTCCACCTGCAGGAACAACTGGAAAATCCCACTCGCAGTTTTCACAGGGAGTTAAGTGTGGGCCTCTTGCACCGACTTTCACTGAGAGCAAACAACAGCAGCTGGTTTCAAGTCAACTCTGGGATCTAAGGAGAGGGTGCACAGGCTCTCAGTTACAGCACTGAAGGCCCTTGTGGTGGTGGTGGTTCACAGGAGGAGGGATAGCCTCAGCCCACAGGAGAAGAAATGTCATTAAACGCTCATCCTACCACTCCCATTCCTCTGGTGACTTTTTTTATTCTTTCACAGGATGTGGGATTTGCTGACTAGGCCAGCATTGCTGCTTATCCCTAATTGTCTTTGAGAAAGTGGTGATGAGCTGCCGTCTTGAACTGCTGCAGTCCATATGGTGTACAACCACTGTGTTGTTGAGGAAAGAGTTCCAGGATTGTGACCCAGAGACAGTGAAGGAGGGCAAATAAAGTTCCAAATCAGGATAGTGTGAGATCTTGGGAGGCGGTGTTCCCTTGCTGCATTTATCCTTATGGGTGGTAGAGGTTGCGGCTTTGGAAGGTGCAGTTTTTTTCAGATAAATTTAGAGTATCCAATTCTTTTTCTCCAATTAAGGAGTAATTTAGCCTGGCCAATTCACCTACCCTGCACATCTTTGAGCTGTGTGACTGAGACCCACGCAGACACAGGGAGAATGAGCAAACTCCTCACTGACAGTGACCCGGGTCCTCGACACGGTGATGGAAGGTGCTGTTGATGGCACTTTTTGAGTTTCTGCAGTGCATCTTGTAGATGGTAAACATTGCTGCTATCGTTCTTCGGTAGCCGAAGATGTGTCAATCAAGTGGGCTACTTTGTCCTGGATGGTGTTGAGCTTCTTGAGTGTTGTTGGAGCTGTACTCATCCAGGCAAGTGGAGAGTATTCCATTAAATTCCTGACTTGTGACGTGTAGATGGTGGACAGCATTCCCAGCCTCTGACCTGCTCTTGGAGCCACAGTATTTATATGACAGATCCAGTTCAGTTGTGTTTATTTTTTAATATAAATTTAGAGTCTCCAATTCAATTTTTCCAATTAAGCGGCAATTTAGCGTGGCCAATCCACCGACCTTGCACATCTTTTGGATTGTGGGGGCGAAATCCAAGCAAACATGGGGAGAATGTGCAAACTCCACACAGACAGTGATCCAGAGCCGGGATCGAACTTGGGACCTCGGCGCCGTGAGGCAACCGAGCTAACCACTTACGCCACCGTGCTGCCCTGTTAAGTTGTATTTCAAATTACTGCTCACACATATGCAGTATACTTGTGAGATTTTCATGTTCCATAAAGATTATTGTATGCAAATTTAGTTACAGTCAGTAAAAAGTAAGCAAAGTTGCCATAGTCTCTGAGGTACCAGAGGCTGCTTTAGCCTTTGAGAGGGAGAGCTGACTGATGGTGATTTAACCTGAGGGTCAGCACACCTCAGGCGAGGAGCAGGGTTGAGAAGGTGGGATCTTCATGAATAATCACAGGGAGTACGGAAATTGAACCCGCGTTGTTGGCCGTACTCTCTATCACGTGCCAGCTGTGCAGCCAACTGAACTGAAGCAGCACTCCTTCAGTATTGTTGGTGGGATTGGGTTGTCGGGCATCATAGCCTTTGCAGTATCGATTGCCATCAGGCGTTTCTTGATATCACGTGGACTTTGGACCAGTAATGCTGGGAGCCTCAGGAAGAGGCTGAAATGGATAATCTACATACACTTCCAGATGAAGATGGTTTCAAATGCCTTAACCTGCCTTTTGCACTGTTGTGCTTGGCTCACCATTGAGGATGGAATATTTGTGGAGCCTCCTCCCCCAGTGAGTTGTTTAATTGTCAAACACCATTCATTCGGGCAGGGATGTGCTAAGTGGATGCACGAAGGTGGCTCTCCTCCTGGAAACTCACATTTAAGTGCTTTCAGCCCAAAATAGCCCTCTAAAACTCCCTCACCCTCCTCCACCACCACCAAGGCAAGACTGCCTCGTTTTAAATTCTGGAGTTAAGAATCAGAAAGGAGGGGGCGAGAGCAGCAGGGCACAAGACGGAGTGAGGAGGAGGAAGGGGGAATGGACACGCATCAGTCGGGGGTTGTATAGATCGACCCCGGGTGGGGCGACCACACTAGCGGATAGGCTAGCACTAGGAAATACGAGCGAGGTGGGGGGAGGGCGCGGCCCATCTCCCATTGGAGAGAGGGTGCCTGGCAACAGGGGGGAGAAGACTACAGATGGGAAGTAATGGGGGGGTAAACAGGGGGAGACACTCGCAAAGTCAAGGGAGGGAGGGGAACAGACCCAGGGGGGTCGCAGAGGGATAAGGTGGGGAAGGGCACTAGGCTGGCTACGACAGATTGCACATGGCAGCAAGGAACACAAAGGCACTGCAAACAGCCACTATGGAGGGCCCCCAAACAAAAGGAAACCCCAGAGTAGAAGAGTTCACCCACAAGGCATACACATAAATGGTGGCCATCTTGGGTGGCCCTTAATAATAATAATAATAATAATTATTATTATTATTATTATAATCGCTTATTGTCAGAAGTAGGCTTCAATGAAGTTACTGTGAAAAGCCCCTAGTCGCCACATTCCGGCGCCTGTTCGGAGAGGCCGGTACTTGGACAAAGGAAACCTCGGAGCGCAGGGGCCCGGCATCATTTAAAAAAAATGTTTTTATTAAAGATGTTTACATTATACAGAACAAACGTAAACATGAACATACATCTAAAACAAAAAAATATATATATACATGGATCGTCTTCCATTATTTTGATTACAACTTCTTGTTTTATTTATCCAGCAGGCGTTTACTTCAAGTTGGGTGCCCTGCTTCCCTCTCCCCCTTTTCTTCCTGAACCCCCTCCCCTTCTAGTCATCTGGCGTGCCGTCTTCCCTCATCGGTTCTTTAACCCTGGTCCTGCTGGGCATGGTTGGGCTCCATGTCTCTTTATTCCCCCGCACTCCCTTGTTAGTGTTTGTTGTTATACCGTGGCTTCCCCCTCCCTCCCTCTGGCATATTGGCTGTTGGCTACAAACAGGTCTTGGAACAACTGGTGAATAGTTCCCACATTTTGTGGAAGCCCTCTTCCGACCCCCGGAATTTAATTTTCATCATCTGGAGAAATTCCGATAGGTTGGACAACTACTCTGCAGCTTTGGGTGGCGCTGCTGGTCGCCAGCCAAGCAGGATTCTCCAGTGGGCGATCAGGAAGGCAAAGGCAAGGCCATTGGCGCTCCTCCCATGAAGAGATCTGGCTGTTCTGGTACCCTGAAGAATGCCTCTCTCGGACATGGTCAGGCAAGTTTTATTTAAACCAACTGTAATAACAGCAAATACAAGTTCCGTTTAGACAGATATGTACCAAACTGTGAACCATGTTTGCCTTAATGAAAATGTTTTAGATCCCCACCACCTTGGACATTGCCTCGAAGAAGGCTGTCCAGTACCCGACTAGCCTGGGGTAAGACCACAACATGTGGGCATGTTTGGCCGGGCCTCCTTGGCATCATTCGCATTTGTCCTCTACCTTCGGGAAGAACCTGCTCATTTGGACTCTGATTATCTGGGCTCTGTGTACCACTTTCAGCTGCATTAGGCTTAGCCTTGCGCATATGGAGGTGGAGGTGAACCTGTGCAGTGCTTCACTCCAGAGTACGCACCTTATTTCAAACCCTAGGTCTTCCCGTACCAGCCTCCCCGAACAGGCACCGGAATGTGGCGACTAGGGGCTTTTCATAGTAACTTCATTTGAAGCCTACTTGTGACAATAAGCGATTTTCATTTTTCATTTCATTTTCCTCCCACTTTTCTCTTGTCTCATCCAGTGGTGTGTGTGCCCTTCCCAGTAGTAGCCCATGCAGGTTGCCGGAGTTCCCCCTCCCTGCGATGTCTGCATCCAGTAGGTCCTCTAACGGCGTTTGTTGTGGTGGGCGTGGGTACGTCTTTGTTTCCATACGTAAGAGGATTTTGACCTGCATGTACCTTAGCTCATTTCCCTCCGTCAGCTGGAACTTCTCTGTTAGTTCCTCTTGTGCTGTCAATCTGTTGTCTGTGTAGAGGTCCCTAACTGTCAACGTCCGCCTGTCCTGTCTCCACCTTTTGAAGGTGGCTGGCACAAACCTATGGTTGTTGCAGATGGGGGCCTTAATGGAACTTTTGGTTAATCCGAAGTGCTGTCGCAGATGCTTCCACAACTGGAGTGCGGCTATCACCACTGGGCATGTTGAGTGTTTGTTCGGTGGGGATGGGAGCACAGCCATGGCCAGGGTCTGGAGGGAGGTCCCCATGCAGGAACCCTCTTTCATTCTCACCCACTTGGCTTTATCCCCTCCTTCCCTCCTTTACCTTTTCCGCAGTTGCTGCCCAGTGATAATATTGCAGGTTTGGGAGGGCTGCCCCCCCCGCCCCCAATGGTTCTTGTTCTCTGTAGGACCTTTTTGGGGATCCTAGAGATCCCCCCCCCCCTCCCCCCCACACACACACACGCCACATACATGCCAGCACCATAATCAGTTTTTCTAATGAGTTGAGGAGGCCTTGGGGATGGAGATTGGTATGGATCTGAACAGGAAGCGGAATCTGGGCAGTAGGTTCATACTGATCTTCCGCCCTCTCTCTGCCAGGGAGAGTGGGAGTGTGTCCCACCTCTGCAGGTCCTTTTTAACTTCCTCCATCAGGCTGGTCAGGTTCCATTTGTGGATCTGTGTCCAGTCATGGGCGATTTGGATCCCCAGCTAGCAAAGAACAAAGAACAAAGAAAAGTACAGCACAGGAACTGGCCCTTCGGCCCTTCACGCCTGTGCCGACCATGCTCCCCGTCTAAACTAAAATCTTCTACACTTCCAGGGTCTGTATCCCTCTATTCCCATCCTAGTCATGTATTTGTCAAGATGCCCCTTAAACATCATTATCGTCCCTGCTTCTACCACCTTCTCCGGCAGTGAGTTCCAGGCATCCACTACCCTCTGTGTAAAAAACTTGCCTCATACATCTCATCTAAACCTTGCCCCTCGCACCTTAAACCTCTGCCCCTTAGTAATTGACCCCTCTACCCTGGGAAAAAGTCTCTGACTATCCACTCTGTTTCTGCCCCTCATAATTTTGTAGACCACTATCAGGTCGCCCCTCAACCTCCGTCGTTCTAGTGAGAACAAACCAAGTTTATTCAACCGCTCCTCATAGCTGATGCCCTCCATACCAGGCAACATCCTGGTAAATCGCTTCTGCACCCTCTCCAAAGCCTCCACATCCTTCTGGTAGTGTGGCAACCAGAATTGAACACTATACTCCAAGTGTGGCCTAACTAAGGTTCTATACAGCTGCAACATGACTTGCCAATTTTTATACTCAATGCCCCAGCCAATGAAGGCAAGCATGCCATATGCCTTCTTGACTACCTTCTCCATCTGTGTTGCCCCTTTCATTGACCTGTGGACCTGTACACCTAGATCTCTCTGACTGTCAATACTCTTGAGGGTTCTACCATTCACTGTATATTCCCTACCTATATTAGACCTTCCAAAATGCATTACCTCACATTTGTCCAGATTAAACGCCATCTGCCATCTGTCCGCCCAAGTCTCCAAACGATCTAAATCCTGCTGTATCCTCTGACAGTCCTCATCGCTATCCGCAATTCCACCAACCTTTGTGTCGTCTGCAAACTTACTAATCAGACCAGTTACATTTTCCTCCAAATCATTTATATATGGGCAGCATGGGAGCAATGTGGATAGCACAATTGCTTCACAGCTCCAAGGTCCCAGGTTCGATTCCGGCTTGGGTCACTGACTGTGCGGAGTCTGCCCATCCTCCCCGTGTGTGCGTGGGTTTCCTCCGGGTGCTCCGGTTTCCTCCCACAGTCCAAAGATGTGCAGGTTAGGTGGATTGGCCATGATAAATTGCCCTTAGTGTCCAAAATTGCCCTTAGTGTTAAGTGGGGTTACTGGGTTATGGGGATAGGGTGGAGGTGTTGACCTTGGGTAGGGTGCTCTTTCCAAGAGCTGGTGCAGATTCGATGGGCCGAATGGCCTCCTTCTGCACTGTAAATTCTATATACTACGAACAGGAAAGGTCCTAGCACTGAACCCTGCGGAACACCACTAGTCACAGCCCTCCAATCAGAAAAGCACCCTTCCATTGCTATCTCTGCCTTCTATGACCTAGCCACCTTGCCAGCTCACCTCTGATCCGGTGTGACTTCATCTTTTGTACCAGTCTGCCATAAGTGACGTTGTCAAAGGTCTTACTGAAGTCCATATAGACAACATCCACTGCCCTACCTGCATTTATGTTGGGTCTGTTTAAATGGCAGCCCCTCCAGCTCTGCCTCTCCCCCTTGTGGGTTCACCGGGAAGATCTCATTTTTGCCCAGGTTGAGTTTATAGCCAGAGAAGGCTCCAAACTCTTTCAAAGGTGCCGAGATTCCCTCCATGCTGCTTTGCGGGTCTGAGATGTAGAGGAGTACGTCATCTGCATTGAGCAAGATCCTGCGCTCTCTGTCTCCTCTCCGGATCCCCTTCCAATTCTTGCCGCCCTGAGCCCGACCGCTAGTGGTTTGATCGCTCGGGCGAACAGCAGTGGGGTCAATGGGCATCCCTTCCTTGTGCCTCTGGAAGTACTTAGAGCTGGTGCTATTTGTCCGTATGCGCGCCGTGGGAGCGTTGTACAGGAGTTTCACCCAGCGGTGAGTCCTGCTCCAATCCCGAACCGTTCCAGTATCTCTATGAGGTACTTCCATTCGACTCCAAAGACATTTTCTGCGTCTAGGGAGATGGTCGCCTCTTGTGTTGTTGGGGCCCAGCTTCATGGTGGGTATGGTGACCACGGCCATTTTGGATGGCCCCCTGACAAAGGAAAATCCCGGAGTGATGGGTCGCATCCACAAGGTAGGTATGGTTGATGCCGCAGGAGCGGGGGGGGGGGGACAGAAACCCCCATCAGAATAGTCACCTGGAATATCAGGGAACTTAACAGCCCAATGAAAAGATCAAGAGTCTTCGCCCACCTGAAAAGTATGAAAGCCGACACAGTCTTCCTCCAAGAGACAGGTGTTGGGACAATTGCTTTTCCGAATACATATTAATTTTAAAAAATATATAAATTTAGAGTACCCAATTCATTTTTTCCAATTAAGGGGCAATTTACCGTGGCCAATCCACCTAGCCTGCACATCTTTGGGTTGTGGGGGCGAAACCCACGCAAACACAGGGAGAATGTGCAAACTCCACACGGACAGTGACCCAGAGCCGGGACCGAACCTGGGACCTCGGCGCCATGAGGCTGCAGGGCTAACCCACTGCACCACCGTGCTGCCCTCGAATACATATTAATGACCTAGACCTTGGTTTACAGGGCACAATTTCAAAGTTTGTGGACGATATAAAACTTGGAATTGTGAACTGTGAGGAGAAGAGTGTTAAAACTTCAAAAGAATATAGGCAAGTCAGTGGAATGGGTGAACATCTGGCAAATGAAGCTCAATGCAGAGTAAAGTGAAATGATTCATTTTGGTAGGAAGAATTTGGAGAGTCTGTATAAAATAAAGGGTACAGCTCTAAAGGGAGTGCAGGAGCAGAGGGAGCTGGGTGCATGCGTACATACATTGTTTTTTTATTAATTCACGGGTGTGAGCTTCACTGGCTAGGCCAGCATTCATTGTCCATCCCTAATTCCACTATGAGAGGGTGGTGCTAAGCTGCCATCTTGAAGTGCTGCAGCCCATGTTTTGTAGGTATAGGTATACCCACAGTTCTGTTCGGGAGGGTGTTCCAAGATTTTGGCCCTGTGACAGAAAGGGTGATATAGTTCCAATTCGGAATGGTGAATGGCCTGAAGCTGAATTTCCAACTGATGGCGTTCCCATGGTGTCTGCTGCCCTTAAACCTCTAGATGGTAGTGGTTGTAGGGTTGATAGGTGCTGTCTAAGGAGCCTTGATGAGCTCCTGCAGTGCATCTTGTAGATGGTACACACTGCTACCACTGTGCATCGGTGGTGGAGGAAGTGAATGCATGTGGAAGGGGTGCCAATCAGGTGGGTTGCTTTGTCCTGGATGGTGTTGAACTTGAGTACTTTGGAGCTGCACTCATCCAGGCAAGTGGAGAACATTCTATTGTACTCCCAACTTGTGCCTTGAAGATAATGGAAAAGATTTGGGCAGTCAGGAGGTGAGTTAATAACCACAGGATTCCTCGTCTCTGGCCTGCGTTTGTAGCCACAGTATTTATCTGGCTAGTCCAGTTGAATTTTTGGTCACTGTTAACTCCCAGGATGTTGATAGTGGGGGATTCAGTGATGATCGTGCCATTGAATGTCAAGGGGTGATGGTTAGATTCTCTCTTGTAGGAGATGGTCATTGACTGGCACTTGTATAGTGCAAATGTTTCCTGCCACTTCTCAACCCAAGCCTCGATATTGTCCAGGTCTTGTTATATTGGAAATGAACTGCTTCAGTATCTGAGGAGTCACAAATGGTGCTGCATGTTGTACAACCATCAGTGAACATCACCGCTTCTTTTTTTAATGTTTATATTGATTTTCACGTTCTATATTACACATTTAAGTTTGTAGGTTAAGTTACAGGTTGGAAAACCCGCGCATAATAGTAAGAAAACCAAGAAGAAATTAAAATTGCAAAAGAGATAAGCCAAAGAGAAAAAAAACAGAAGCAGGCAAAGATCACAAAACATATTTACAATTTATTTTCGTTCACTGGTTTTCCACTTGCCCTCGGTCGGGCTCCTCCTCTGCAGCTCTGTCCCTTGTACCTCGCGGTCTCTTTTTTTTTCTTGTGAGCTTTTGCACCCCCTCCCCTCCTACCTCACACCCCTTACCCTCCCCCTCCCCAACTTTCCTTTTGCTTTATGTTCTGTGGTTCGTCTGTGTCTCCCCCTCCCCCCTTTTTATACTGTTTGTTGACTATGAACAGATCTTGGAACAAGTTGGTAAACAGCTTCCAGGTCCCGTGGAAGTCCTCTTCCAACCCTCGGCTGGCAAATTTTATCTTCTCCAGTGGGTGGAATTCAGACAGGTCGGTCAGCCAGTCTGCAGCTTTGGGCGGTGCTGCCAATCACCAGCCAAGCAGGATTCTTCGGCAGGCAACTAGGGAGGCAAAGACTAGAGCGTCAGTCCCCTCCAGCAACCCCCCCACCCCCACTTCCTCCCCATAAAGAGTTCTGGCTGGTCTTCGATACTGAAGGCCTTTTGGACATGGCTCCACCTCCACCTCGAAGAAGGTCGTCCAGAACCCGACAAGCCTGGGGCATTCCATGAACATGTGGGTTGGCCTGGCCTCCCTGGCACCATTCGCATTTGTCCTCCATCTCCGGAAAGATTCTGCTCATTCAGGTTCTGGTTAGGTGCGTTAGGCTCAGCTCAGCCCTTTGCATGTGGAGGTGGAGTTTGCTCTGTGAAGTGCTTCGATCCAGAGTCCTTCCCCTACTTCTATGCCTAGTTCTTCCTCCCATTTTTCCCTTGTCTCATCCAAGGGGGAGCGTACCTCCTCCAGCAGTGGCCTGTATAAGTCCCACATTTTCCCTTCCCTAGGTTACCTGCGTCCAACAGTTCCTCAATGAGCAAATGTCCTGGGATCCGGGGGTACATTGTCATTTCCCTACAGAGGACGTTTCTGATAAGTCTCATTTTGTTTCCCTTTGGTAGTTGGAACCTGTCCGTGAGTTCCTCCAGGGTCGCTATTCAGTCGCCTGTGTACATGTTTCTAGCTGTCAGTGTCCCCTTGTCCTGTTGAAGGTGGCATCCATTGTTGCAGGCGAGAACCTGTGGTTGCTACAGATGGGAGTCATGGTGGGCAATTTGGTTAGACCAAAGTGCTGTCTCATCTGGTATGACATTCAGAGCTTGGCTACTACCACTGGGCTTCTTGAGTACTTGGTTGGAGGGAATGGAAGTGCGATTGTGGTTAGGGCTCAGAAGGATGCCCCTTTGCGTGAACTCTTCTCCATCCTCACCCACTCCACTCCCGGTTCATTCACCCACCCCCTTACTCTTTCTGCTGTGGCCGCCCAGTGGTAAAACTATAGGTTTGGGAGGGCTCGGCCTCCCATATTTCTTCTCTTTGTTGGACACTTTTTGGATCCTCGGGTTCCCCCCCCTTCCCCCCCCTTCCCACCTCCCCCCCCCCTTCCGCCCCCCTTCCCCCCCCTTCCGCCCCCCTCCCCTTCCCCCGACAAACACCATGATTAGTTTCTCTACCATGTGGAAGAAGGCCTTGGGGATGAATAATAATAATCTTTATTGCCACAAGTAGTCTTACATTGACACTGCAATGAAGTTGCTGTGAAAAGCCCCACATTCCGGCGCCTGTTCGGAGGGAGAATTCAGAATGTCCAAATTACCTAACAAGCATGTCTTTTGGGACTTATGGGAGGAAACTGGAGCACCTGGAGGAAACCCACGCAGGCACAGGGCGAACGTTCAGACTCCGCACAAACTGTGACCCAAGCCTGGAATCGAACCTGGGACCTTGGCGCTGTGAAGCAACAATGCTAACCATTGTGCTACCGTTGAAGGATCTGAACAGGAAGAAGTACCTGGGCAGTATGTTAATTTTGATCATCTGCTCGCTCGCCAATAGAGAGAGTGGGAGTGCTCCACCCCTGCAGGTCCTTTTTGACTTCCTCCACCAGAGTCCTCAGGTTCCACTTGTGGATCCGTGTCCAGTCGTGGGCTATGTGGATCCCCAGGTAGCGGAATTTGGTTTGAGCTTGTTTGAACGGTGGTCCCTCCAGCTCTGTCCCTCTCCCTTGTGGGTTCACTGAGACAATTTCACACTTGCTCAGTTGAGTTTGGATGGCTCCAACCCGGGATTGCTCCAAACTCATTTAGGTGCTTTCTGGTACCTGCAGAGAGTCAAACTCTATGCTCTCTGTCCCCCTCTGAATACCGCTCCACACTTTTGCCGCTCTGAGGGTGGCTAGTGGCTCGATTGCCAGAGCGAACAGCAGCTGGGACAGCGGGCATCCCTGTCTCATGCCCCTGTGCATGAGATGGAAGTAGTTAGAGCTGGTGATGTTTGTCCGTACGCTCTTAATGGGAGTGCTATACAGTAGTTTCACCCCAGGAGGTGAACACTGGCCCAATTCCAAACTGCTCCAGTACCTCTATGAGGTACTTCCACTCGATTCAGTTGAAGGTCTTTTCTGCGTCCAGTTGGATGATCACCTCTGGTGTTCTCTCCCCAGATGGGGTAATTATCACGTTCAGCAGGCACCTGATGTTCGATGTTAGCTGCCTGCCCTCGACAAAGCTCACCTGGTCCTCCGCGACCACCTCTGGTACGCAGCTCTCCAGCCACTTAGCTAGGCCTTTTGCCAGGAGCTTTGCATCTACATTGAGTAATGAGATGGGCCTGTAGGTCCCCCCACTCAGTAAGGTCTTTGTCCTTTCTGCGTATCAGCGATATTGAGGCTTATGGTAGTGTTGGTGACAGGTTACCAGCGGGTCTGCGAACATCTCCCGCAAGTGCTGTCGCGAATGTTTTGTAAAAGTCCTCTGGGAATCCATCTGGCCCTGGCGCTTTCCCCACCTTCATGGCGTAGATACTCTCCATGACCTCCCCCAGTCCTAATGGTGCTTCAGGCCCCATCTCCTATCTTCCCGCAAGACCAGCATGTCCAGTCCATCGAGGAACTGCTTCATCCCAAATCCCCCTCGAGGGGCTCGGAGGTGTACAGCCCCGGTAGAAGGTCTCAAAGGCCTCATTGCCCTTTTCCGGCACGGCGACTAGCCTGCCATTGCTGTCCCTAACCCGTCATGGCTAGGGGCACGGTAAGTTTTGGAGACAAGTCTTCAGCACTATTACTGAAATACTTTCAGGGACCAAAGCCTTTGTAATATCAAGTGTCTTTAGCTTCTTGTACCAAATTGACTGAAGACTGGCATCTGTTCTGGGAGGGACCTCGGCCCTTCTGGGTGAATATTGTAGCAAATGCTTCATCCTTATCTTATTTACTGATATTCTGGGCTCCCCCCATCATTGGGGATGGGGATATTTGTGTAGCCTCCTCCCCCAGTCAGTTTAATTTTCCACCGCCATTTATGACTGAACATGGCAGGACAGATTGTGAGCAGTTAATAAAGAATTCAGCATCCTGAGCTTTATTTTTATTTAAAAAAAATAAATTTAGAGTACCCAATTCATTTTTTCCAATTAAGGGGCAATTTAGCGTGGCCAATCCACCTAGCCTGCACATCTTTGGGTTGTGGGGGCGAAACCCACGCAGACACGGGGAGAACGTGCAAACTCCACAGACCCAGAGCCGGGATCGAACCTGGGACCTCGGCGCCGTGAGGCTGCAGGGCTAACCCACTGTGCCACCGTGCTGCCTTCCTGAGCTTTATTAATAGGGATATAGAGTGGAAGAACAAGGAGGTTATGTTGAATTTGTATAAGTCAATAGTTTGGCTACAGCTACAGCACTGAATAAAGTTCTGCCTGTCATACTTTAGAAAGGATATGAACGCATGAGAGAGGTGCAGACAAGATTCACGAGAATGGTCTCAGGGACGAGTAATTTCAATCTGGATAAGTTAGGACTGTTTCCTGAGAGGCACATTCTCCCCGTGTTTGTGTGGGTCTCACCCCCACAACCCAAAGATGTGGGGGTAGGTGGATTGGCCACGCTAAATTGCTCCTTAATTGGAAAAATGAATTGGGTACTCTAAATTTATTTTTTTAAAAAGGACTGTTCCTGAGAGAAGGCTGAAGGGATATTTGATCAAAGTATTTAAAATCACGTGGGCTCCGGAGAGAGTAGATAGGGAGAGGCTGTTCCCACTCATGGAAGGATCGAGAACGAGAAGGCACAGATTTAAAGTAAGTAGTGAAAGGAGCAAAAGTGATATAGAATCCCTGCAGTGCAGAAGGAGGTCATTTGGCACATTGAGTCCACACCAACCCTTTGAAAGAGCACTGACCCAGGCCCACTCTCCCACCCTATCTCCGTAACCCCACCTAACCTTTTGGACTCTAAGGGGCAATTTAGTGTAGCCAATCCACCTAAACTGCACACCTTTGGAATGTGGGAAGAAACTGGAGAACCCGGAGGAAACCCACACAGATATTGGGAGAATGTGCAGACTCCACACAGTCACCCAAGGTCAGAATTAAATCCAAGTCCCTGGCGCTGTTAAGCAACAGTGCTAACCAATGTGCCAACCAGATATTAGGAGAAACCTTTTTAAGCAGCAAGTGGTAATGTTCTATATTCTATACATATGGACGATAAGGGAACAGTGTAGATGGGTGTTATAACCTGCCTACTGACGATTGGCTGGGGACTAATGATTATCCCACAATCCTATGGGAGTATGAACTTCCCCAATGAGGGGGGGCGGAGAAACTCCTACTATAAATAAGCTGGCCAGTCCAGGAACCAAGAGGAAGGAGAAGGTAGCAAGGGAAGTTACTGCTACTGCTATGTATATATTGTTATAGTAAATAAACGTTATTATTTTGTATCCTTAAAACTCGTGCTGGATTCTTCGGGGCCCTTACAAAACTGGCGACGAAGGTAAAAGTGAATAGCTGTCTACACTGCTGAAGCCACCTCCCTGGATTTTTGTTGGATACAGGTTGGAAGTTGTTTTCTATTATACCATGCCTCTGTACGGACGTTTGGATGTTTTTGATGCTGCGCTGGAAAGCTGGAACCAGTACACGCAACGGATGCGTTACTATTTCCGGGCAAACAATATCACTGAAAACGAGCGCCAGGTGGTCATATTGCTCACTGCCTGCGGACCGCATACGTTTGGGGTGATTAGGAGCCTTACGTACCCAGCTGCGCCGGACACCAAAACGTTTGACGAACTTGTGAATATAGTGGGGCAACACTTTAACCCAACCCCGTCCACGATAGTCCAGCGTTACCGGTTTAATACCGCTGAGAGGACCCCTGGAGAATCCCTTGCCGATTTTTTTATCCAGGCTACGCGCGATTGCGGAATACTGTGACTATGGTGAGACCTTGTCAGAAATGTTACGCGACCGTTTGGTTTGCGGTATTAACAATGCGGCCACCCAGAGAAAGTTGTTAGCGGAGCCAACATTGACTTTTCAACAGGCAATACAAATAGTCTTGTCCCAAGAGAGCGCAGAGCGAGGAGTACAGGAGCTACAGGGAATGGAAGTGCATGCCTTGGGGCGAAACCGTTTCCGCCCAAAAAACATCCCCCCGCACTCCTGCGGTACCTTGGGCGAGGCAACGACCAGACCGACGCCAGTGGCCATCGGGCATTCCTCCCCGAAGGGAGCCTTCTCCAGAGCCAATGGATGAGGAGCCATGTCCGTGTCAGACTTGTAGGCGCCGACCCCGTCGCGGACGGCGGTCCTGGGGATGCCAGAGGCGCCGTCGTTCCGACCGAAACTGGGACCAGCCCAGGGGCCGTAACTGGGACCAGCCCAGAGGCCGTACCTTCCATGTGGATGAACCTGCGGCGACCACTCCTGAGGACGTGGAGACGGAGGACGACTGCCTGCAGCTGCATTGTGTGGCAGCTCCCCGTGTGGCCCCCATTAAGGTGACAGTACGGGTCAATGGCCACCCGCTGGAGATGGAGTTGGATACTGGCGCAGCGGTCTCCGTGATCGCCCAGAGGACATTCGACCGCATCAAGCAGGGTATACAGACCCTTACACTAACTGACTCACAGGCCAGGTTGGCCACCTACACGGGGGAACCACTGGACATTGCAGGAACTACAATGACCCCTGTTGTCTATGGACGCCAGGAGGGGCGTTTCCCACTTATCGTAGTGCGTGGCCATGGGCCCAGCCTGTTGGGTCGGGACTGGTTGCGCCATTTGCGGTTGCAATGGCAGCACATCCTCCAAACAGTTTCTGGAGGGTTGACTGAGGTGCTAGGACGATACCCAGAGGTATTCCAGCCTGGTCTGGGGAAAATAAAAGGGGCCGTAGCCCGTATCCAAGTTGAACCAGGAGCCACACCGCGCTATTTCCGGGCGCGCCCAGTGCCTTACGCTTTGCTCGAGAAGGTAGAAGGGGAGCTCACTCGTTTGGAGAGTTTGGGTATTATCAGGCCTGTCCGTTTTGCTGACTGGGCAGCACCAATTGTGCCAGTAATGAAGCCAGATGCCACAGTTCGCTTGTGTGGCGACTATAAACTTACAGTGAATACAGTTTCCCGACTCGACCGATACCCAATGCCTCGCATAGAGGATCTCTACGCGAAACTTGCAGGCGGACTCTCATTCACAAAATTAGATATGAGTCACGCCTACCTGCAGTTGGAGCTGGACCCTGCCTCCCGACCATATGTAACAATTAACACACACCGGGGCCTGTATGAATATACACGGTTGCCCTTTGGAGTATCCTCTGCCTGCGCAATTTTTCAACGTGTTATGGAGGGCATTTTGAGAGGTTTACCACGTGTGGCTGTCTACCTAGATGACGTGTTGATTACAGGGACGTCGGAGCAAGAGCATTTGGAAAATCTGGAGGCTGTCCTTAAACGCCTTTCGGAGGCTGGAGTCCGTTTACGTCACACACAGTACGTATTTCAGGCAAAAGAAGTAGTCTACCTAGGTTATCGGGTGGACCGCGAGGGTCTGCACCCCGTCGCAGAGAAGGTGCGTGCAATTCAACATGCCCCCACCCCGACTGACACTTCGCATCTTCGTTCTTTTCTCGGTCTCGTAAACTATTACGGGAAGTTCCTCCCCAATCTGGCAACTACGCTGGCCCCCTTACACCTGCTGCTAAAGAAAAATCACACCTGGGTTTGGGGTCAGCCGCAAGAAACCGCTTTCCGGCGGGTAAAGCAACAATTGTCGTCGTCTGGGTTACTAACCCACTATGATCCGGGAAAGCCTTTGCTCGTCACATGTGATGCATCCCCATATGGTATTGGGGCTGTCCTGTCCCACAAGATGGAGAACGGGGCCGAGCGACCGATAGCTTTCGCCTCCCGCACATTGACTGCAGCGGAGAAGAAGTACGCGCAGATCGAGAAGGAGGGCCTGGCAGTGGTTTTCGCGGTGAAACGCTTCCACCAGTATGTGTACGGCCGCCATTTCACTATCGTGACTGATCATAAGCCCCTGCTGGGACTCTTCAGAGAGGATAAGCCGATACCGCCCATTGCTTCTGCACGGATCCAGCGCTGGGCTTTGTTGCTTGCTGCATATGAGTGTTCTCTGGAGCACAAACCAGGTACGCAGATAGCAAATGCCGACGCACTGAGCCGATTGCCTTTTATCGACCGGCCCCATGTCGACCCCCACGACTGGTGAGGTGGTCGCAACCCTAAATTTTATGGACACCTTGCCTGTCACGGCATCACAGATCCGTGAGTGGACCCAGACGGAGCCAGTCCTGTCAAAGGTTCGGCACATAGTCCTGTATGGTGGGCAGCATAGACAGCTCCCAGGCGAGTTACGGGCATTTTCCTCCAAGCTGTCAGAGTTCAGCGTGGAAGATGGCATCCTCTTGTGGGGGACGCGTGTGGTTGTCCCGGAAAAAGGCCAGGAGCTGATATTATCAGACTTGCACAATGGGCATCCGGGCGTGACCAAGATGAAAATGTTGGCCCGGAGTTATGTCTGGTGGCCAGGCCTCGACACCGACATTGAGAAGGTGGCCCAAAACTGCTCCATTTGCCAGGAGCATCAGAAGCTTCCGCCGGCCGCGCCCCTACATCACTGGGAATGGCCAGGGCGGCCTTGGGCACGCTTACATGCAGATTTCGCAGGCCCTTTTCAGGGATCCATGTTCCTTCTACTAATTGACGCCCAGTCCAAATGGCTGGAGGTGCATAAGATGCAGGGGACAACGTCCTGCGCAACAATTGAAAAAATGCGTTTATCATTTAGCACGCATGGCCTCCCCGAGGTGCTGGTCACGGATAATGGCACTCCATTCACGAGTGAGGAGTTTGCTAGGTTTACAAAGATGAATGGCATCCGCCATATCCGCACTGCCCCTTACCACCCGGCTTCAAATGGGTTGGCAGAGCGTGCAGTGCAAACATTCAAAAGAGGCCTAAAGAAGCAGTCTTCCGGATCAATGGACATGAGACTGGCTCGGTTTTTGTTTACGTACAGGACCACCCCCCATACAGTGACTGGGGTAGCTCCCGCAGAACTCCTAATGGGCCGGAGACTTCGCACCCGCCTTAGTATGGTCTTCCCGGACATTGGCGCAAAAGTACGCCTCACACAAGAACGGCAGGGACCGGGATTGTCTCAGCATCGTCCGATTCGGCAGTTTGCGCCCGGTGACCCAGTATTGGTGCGAAATTTTGCTGGTGGTGCCCAATGGGTTCCTGGGGTAATCTTTCGCCAAACGGGCCCTATATCGTACCAAGTGCAAGCCCAGGGTCGTCTCCAGCGAAAACATGTAGACCACGTCCGGTCCAGAAGATCATCCCCGCAAAAGATTCCCCGCCCCCGGAGCTCAGTTCAACAGCGGCAAAGACCAGAAACAAGGGAAGGTAGTCCTCCAAATCTTCCACTGGTGCCTCACTCAAAGCCTGCGCAGGTCATGACGGGACCGAATGGGGACAGAGACGCTGACATGACGGAGGCAGCAGACTCTGACTCCGAGATGGAGACACAGGATGAATCAGAGGGGGAATCCTCGGGTCCACAGGCCGTGGATGTACAACCGCGCCGTTCATCACGGAAGCGCCGGTCTCCGTCTCGTTATACGCCGCCTGATCCAGCGCCGCGTGCAAATGGCGTCCGGCCTGCGGCCAAACGAGTTCGACGCCTCCCTTCGCCAGGGCCTACGGTGGATTCCTTGGACTTTGGGGGGGAGGGATGTTATAACCTGCCTACTGACGATTGGCTGGGGACTAATGATTATCCCACAATCCTATGGGAGTATGAACTTCCCCAATGAGGGGGGCGGAGAAACTCCTACTATAAATAAGCTGGCCAGTCCAGGAACCAAGAGGAAGGAGAAGGTAGCAAGGGAAGTTACTGCTACTGCTATGTATATATTGTTATAGTAAATAAACTTTATTATTTTGTATCCTTAAAACTCCTGCTGGATTCTTTGGGGCCCTTACAAAAATGGGCTTTAGAGTGGTTTCACAGGTCGGCGCAACATCGAGGGCCGAAGGGCCTGTACTGCGCTGTAATGTTCTATGTTCTATGTTAGGGTTTGAACGTATTGCCTGAGAGTGGAGGCAGGCTCAATAGAAGCATTTGAAAGGGAATTAGAATTATCTGAAAAGGAAGAATGTGCAGGGTTATGGGGAGAAGGCAGTAAACAGTACCAGGTAAGTTTCTCGCTGGGAGGGCCAGTGCAGACACGATGGGCCAAGTGACCTCCATCTGTGACCTTCACTTCTCCCTTACAGACTCCACTCAGATTGGCAGCTCTCATTTAAAAAAATTTTTTAGAGTACCCAAATTCATTTTTTCCAATTGCGAGGCACTTTAGCATTGCCAATCTACCTGCCCTGCACATCTTTGGGTTGTGGGTGCAAAACCCACACAAACACGGGAAGAATGTGCAAACTCCACACAGATAGTGACCCACAGCCGGGATCAAACTTGTTGTTATTAGGCAGATTTCTACCTGTTGCTGGGCAGATCCATGACTACATTTCTGAATTTTGTATCATCTTCAATCTATGAAACTGTGCCCTATATACAAAATCTAGATCATTAATATATATATTTTTAATAAGCGGTGATTCTAATACCAATCCCTGAGCAAACTACGATATAGCTTTCACCAGTCTGAAAAATAACTGTTCTTCATTACTCAGGGAGTGCTCAGGAGTTCCTCTGGGCAGTGTCCTAGGCCTAGCCATCTTCAGTTGCTTCATTAATGACCTCCCTCCCATCATAAGGTCAGAAGTGGGGAGGTTCGCGATGACAACACAATGTTCAGCACCATTTGCGACACTCCTCAGATACTTAAGCAGTTCATGCTCAAATGCAGCATGGACAATATCCAGACTTGGGCTTACAAGTGGCAAGTGCCACCAAAGTGCCAGGCAATGACCATCTCCAATCAGGGAGGATATAGCCACTGCCCCTTGACAATCAATGGCATTACCATCACTGAATCCTCCACTATCAAACCCTGGGGGTTACCATTGACCAGAAAGTGACCCGAACTAGCCTTATAAATACTGTGGCTACCACAGCAGATCAGAGGTTAGCAAACCTGCTGTGAATAACTCACCTCCTGACCTCCCAAATCCTGTCCACCATCTACAAGGCACAATTCAGCAGTGTGATGGAATACTCTCCGTTTCTCTGGATGCGTGCAGCTCCAACAACACTCAACTAGCTCAACACTATTCAGGACAAAGCAGCCCACTTGATTGCTACTCCTTCCACAAACATTCAATCCCTCCACCACGGATCAACAGTGGCAGCCGTGTGTATCATCTACAAGATGCACTGCAGGAAATTACCCAAGGTTCCTGAGGCAGCAACTTCCAAATCCATGACCACTACCATCTTGAAGGACAAGAACTGCAGAGACCTTGGATCACCATCACCTGGAGGTTCCCCTCCAAGTCTCTGACCACCCTGACTTGGAAATATATTGCCAGTGCTTCACTGTCACTGGGTCAAAATCCTGGAATTCTGTCCCTAACATCACTGTGGGTGTACTTACACCTCAGGGACTACAGTGCTTCAAGAAGGCAGCTCACCACCACGTTCTGAAGGGCATCTAGAGATAGGCAATAAATGTTGGCTTAGCCATCGATGTCAACATCCCGTAAATGATTAAAATCTCTATGCCACTGGTACTGAACCAATTTTGTATCCATGCTGCTAACACGTCTATTGTATACCCGTTGATAATCAATATGCATAGTAATCAAATAACTTTTCTTTTTTTTAAATAAATTTAGAATACCCGATTCATTTTTTTCCAATTAAGGGGCATGTTGGCGTGGTCAATCCACCTACCCTGCACATCTTTTGGGTTGTGGGGGTGAAACCCACGCAAACACGGGGAGAATGTGCAAACTCCACACGGACAGTGACCCAGAGCCGGGATCGAACCTGGGACCTCGGCGCTGTCACAGATTATCACAGAATTTACAGTGCAGAAGGAGGCCATTCGGCCCATCGAGTCTGCACCGGCTCTTGGAAAGAGCACCCTACCCAAGGTCAACACCGCCACCCTATCCCCATAACCCAGTAACCCCACCCAACACTAAGGGCAATTTTGGACACTAAGGGCAATTTATCATGGTCAATCCACCTAACCTGCACATCTTTGGACTGTGGGAGGAAACCGGAGCACCCGGAGGAAACCCACGCACACACGGGGAGGATGTGCAGACTCCGCACAGACAGTGACCCAAGCTGGAATCGAACCTGGGACCCTGGAGCTGTGAAGCAATTGTGCTATCCACAAGGCTACCGTGCTGGCCCCTAAGTGGCAGCAGTGAGGCAGCAATGCTAACCACTGCGCCACCGTGCTGCCCGTAATCAAATAACTTAATCATGTTAGTTGAACATGAATTGCCTTTAACAAATCCATGCTGACTTTCCTTTAGTCGTCCATAGTTTTCCCAATCGATTTTGGCCCAGAACGATATTCCCTGAATACATCATAGCTAAGAATATATGTTCCCAATCCTCCCTTCTTTGAGCCAGTTCTCTGTTATTGCTATTTTATCATAGTCCTGTGAACAAACAGGAGCTCGCCAGCCTTATTCACCATACTCCATGCGTTTACATAGTTGCGCTCAAATCTATTCTTTATTCTAGTTTTATTGGTCTCGCCCAGTCCTGTACAACTTGTTTCTCATCTTGAATATTTCATCCTGGTGTCTACCCCCCCCCCCCCCCCCCCCCCCACAACATTAGTCAACCTTCCCACAAGGACCCTGGTGGTCATAAAAATTTGAAAAATCTCAAGGCGGGGTGGGGGGGGGGATGCGATGGTGGAAAAGGTGCGTGGGAACAATGCCCAACCCACTCCCATGGTTTGGTCACTGAAATTCTTTCATGAGGCTGCAAGGCTAAGAATTGTTGTAAGCTTGTGTTCGAGAATGTGGATCAAGTTTAACACTGGCCAGCACTGCTTGTGGGCCAAGAGAAACAAGAGTGCTTTCCTCAGTCTGCCAAGAAAATCTATTAACCTTCCCAGCAATCAGTTGTCCCCACTGTGATCACTGAGACACCCATGGTAGCACAGTGGGTAACACTGTTGTTGCTTCACAGCTCCAGGGTCCCAGGTTCGATTCCCGGCTTGAGTCACTGTCTGTGTGGTGTCTCTGTGGGTTTCCTCTGGGTGTTCCGGTTTCCTCCCACAAGTCCAGAAAGCCCTGCTGTTAGGTAATTTGGACATTATGAATTCTCCCTCTGTGTACCCGAACAGGTGCCGAAATGTGGCAACTAGGGGATTTTCACAGTAACTTCATGTCACTGATAATGTAAGCCTACTTATGACAATAAAGATTATAAAAAATAAAAAAACATTACTGAATCCCCCTCATTCTCCCTTATCACTGGCTCTCCCTGGTGCACCTCTTAACATCTCTCCCTCTAATCTCTTTCCAATCACACTCTGACCACATTCCCAAACTCCTTCTCTTCATCTGATCCCTCCTCGAACACCTCTTCTGTCTCAGCATTCCATCTCTCCCTCTGTATCTCTCTAGCCCCCAAACTTGCCTTCCAATCTATCCACTCCTCCGTCCCCTACCCCACCCCTAAACATAGCACTGCCCTCAATTTTTCTTTCATCGTCTGTGGTCAATAATAATAATACTTTGGCCCTCCAGCTGTGCTGCATTCACCCAAATGCTCGCATGATCTTTCCCATGAGCAATGCAAAACATCCTGGGCTGCAGCCAATTCTTCAGACTTCTTTGTCAGATAGGGAACCAAACCTGTCAATCAGTGAGTCTGCTTAAAAAAAAGCACCAATATGCCTTGGGGGTAAAAACCTATGATGTTTCACACCATAGCTGCTCCCCCATTTCCTCACCTACCACTCACATATCCCGACCCAGTAGATAGCAGGACTGTCGAATGTTGCAGCAAAATGGAGCTAATAATAATCTTTTAAAAAAAATAAATTTAGAGTACCCAATTAAGGGGCAATTTAGCATGGCCAATCCACCTAGCTTGCACATCTTTGGGTTGTGGGGCGAAACCCATGCAGACACGGGGAGAATGTGCAAACTCCACATGGACAATGACCCAGAGCCGGGATCAAACCTGGGACCTCGGCACCATGAGGCAGCAGTGCTAACAACTGCGCCACCGTGTTACCCTACTAATAATAATCTTTTTAATAACCTTTTTAATAATCTTTATTATTGTCACAAGTAGGCTTACATTAACACTACAATGACATTACTGTGAAAATCCCCTAGTCGCCACACTCCGGCGCCTGTTCAGGTACACTGAGGGAGAATTCAGAATGTTCAAATCACCTAACAAACACCTCTTTTTTGGGACTTGTGGGAGGAAACCGGAGCACCCTGAGGAAAGCCGCGCAGACACGGGAAGAACGTGCAGACTCCACACAGACAGTGACCCAAGCCGGGAATCAAATCTGGGACACTGGCACTGTGAAGCAACAGTGCTAATCACTGTGCTGCTGAGCCACCCATGATTCAGTCTATCGTGGCTGTACTAGCTCTTTGAAAGATCTATCCAATTCAGCCCAGTCATTCCCTTTCCCCACAGCCTAGAAAATGTTGCCCTTTCAAGTGTATATCCAACTCTCTTTTGAAAGGTATGATCAAATCTGCTTCCATCATGTTTTCAGGAAATACATCCCAGAACATAATTATTAAAAATAAAATCTGCTTTTTCCAATTATGTTAAATCTGTCTTCTCTGGTTATCAATACACCCATCGGTAAAACCGGTTTCTCCTCATTTATTCTATCAAAGTCCCTCATCATTGTGAACACCTCTATTAAATATCCCTTTAATTTTCCTGCTTCTAGTCTATTGATGTAATTTTTGAAAAAAAATGTAAATAAATTTAGTGTACCCAATTCATTTTTTCAAAATTAAGGGGCAATTTAGCGTGGCCAATCCACCTACCCTGCACATCTTTGGGTTGTGGGGGTGAGACCGACGCAGACACGGGGAGAATATGCAAACTCCACACGGACAGTGACCCAGTGCCGGGATCAAACCTAGGACCTAGGTCTATCCATGTAAATTAAGCCCCTTAACCCTAGTATCGTTCCATTAAATCTCCTCTGAACCTTCTCCAAGACTTTAACATTCTTCTTGTACTGTGGAGCCCAGAACTGGATACACGTCCAGTTGTGGCTTAACCAGTGTCTGAAGGTGCAACATAACTTCCTTGCAATACCACTGTATGGGCAGGAACTTTCAGTCCTGCTGAAGTGACCCCCCAGCGGCAGCGGATCAGGCAAGTCACACACTCAGAAGATTTCACCGGTAGCCAATGGCGAACCACGAACCGCCTCCAGGAAACACAACATGGTTGGTGGGGGGGCTGGAAAATCCTACCCTATGTCTACATAAGACAATAGAGACACCCACGATTATTGAACCCCCATTTGTTCCATAAGGCTTTTTTAAAAACATCCTTATCAACTTGTCCAAGCACATTCAAAACTGTGTACATGAGCCCCCTGCTCCCACGACACCTTTAAAATTGTCCCATTTAGTTTACAGTCTCTCCTTATTCTTCCTCCAAGGGTGTATCACTTCACACTTCTCTGTATTACATTTTATCTGCTGTGTATTTTCCCATCTTCACGCATATCTCCTGATATCTGCTGCTATCTCATGGCAGAGGAAGGGAAGAACAGTGTGGGGGGGAAGGGGGGGGGTGGTGCTTGAAAAGAATGCCAACTTGAATCTGGAGGGAGATGGAAGACGAATATGTAATTGAAAAAGCTTAAACTGAGAGAAGACTGAAGAAGAGGATGTTGAAGAGGGAGGAAAGTGCCAGTTAAAGACTGGGTGGATTGGAAGAAGAGACTGTGAAAAGAGCAGCGCTGGGTGGGGTATGGTGGACCTACAAACTGGAGTGAAGATATTGAATGTAGGAGAAGGAGCGTTGAGGTAACCTTTGGGAAGGTAATGGCTTGGATAGTATGTTGAATATCCAAATATGTCCTTTTCAGATTAAAAATCTACCAATCTTTAAATATAAAGGTGCTTAAATTTAACCAAAAGACATAGGCAGGAATTCTCCAACCATTGGAATTCACTTTTCCCACAAGCAGCGCCCCCCTGCTCGCAGGTTTCCCAGCGGCATGGGGTGGCTTCAATGGGAAATCCCATTGACAAGCGGCAGGAATAAAGAATCCCTCTGATAACCTTTAATGCAAAAATTCAAAATTTTCTGAGGGAGCATTCCACAGCACACCTTGCTCGACTATGTACAACTGGCTTAGTCCCACCAACATTTGAATTTTCCACTTACATTTTATGAATTTATGTTTATTTTGTCTAACACAAGTGAAGAATGCACATATACCTACAGTTTAGTTACAATGCCCTTTTAACTACCTGTTTTCACATGTTTTAGACTTATATTAGGGTCATCCATAAATTATCAGCTTGTTTGAAGATGTCAGATTTTTTTGAAGCTGTTAAAGATTAACTTCTTTCTAGTTTTCTAGGTTGGCATATAGAGTGCTTGGTGGGCTGGTCTCAACTAAGCA
Source organism: Scyliorhinus torazame (assembly GCF_047496885.1). Lineage (NCBI taxonomy): Eukaryota > Metazoa > Chordata > Chondrichthyes > Carcharhiniformes > Scyliorhinidae > Scyliorhinus > Scyliorhinus torazame. The sequence goes on from NC_092720.1 coordinate 72,466,471, forward strand.
GCTGTTGGCGTGTTACAAACTGCCTCAAGTGCTCTAGGCTAGGCTGCACAAAACAAAGCCAGGATTCCTGTTCTTGGTTGTTATCTAGCGACCTCCTCTGGAAAGTGTGCACATATGGACCTTGGACGAGGACAAAATTGAACACTGTCGCAATAATCCCTATGGTCAAGTAGCTGGCTGACAGTCATTGTCTGGAAAAGGTTGAGATGTGAAGAATGCCCACTGGAGTGCTGATCGCAACAATGCAGTTGTGCCCCTGCAAAAATCAGCGTTGAAGAAAAAAAAATTGTATTTTTATAAATCAATCCAGTTTGTTTACTTTACTAATTTTGGGAATCATTCATATATCAGTTCTAAATCACAATTTACCATATATCCCAAATTTCCAATTGTACTGTCCAATTTAACAGGATCGTTGCTGCACAATTATATGCACTAATTGAAATACTGTATCATGATTTTAATGCAATTTTCATTATATTCAGTTCAATAATTAATGTCTAGCTTGTGCCTGGAGACTCAGCATTACAACACACAAGGTATTGTTTGGAGAGAATGTCATCATTTATGTGCCTTGGACAAAGAAAGATCAGACATATTTTGTACGTATGTTTCCACACATCTACAGGGGAGGACACGTGCTAATTATTGTGTAAAGATCGAAAGGGCATGTAGGAAACTCAATGGTGGGCAAAATGATACTCTACTCAATCCCGAGTGCTTTTGCCCCTTTTGGAATACAGGGGGAAGCGCATGCCCTGACAAATGATTTCAAACTATCGTCCCCGTCTCAGCAAAGTGAAACTGGAAAAGAGCGATGGAAAATATGCTCGTCCACTTCCCTGCAAAGGAAATCCTGTGCTCAAAGGCGAAATGCCCCATTTTGTTTTTTTGGCAGCTAAACACAGGGGAGCCTCGACATAACAAAGATCAGAGTTGGGGGGAAAAATGTTATCAGTTCTCAATCTGCCTGTACTTGGGTAACACTGACAGGGATAAATTACCCGACATGAAACAGGCACGGTGTTTTGTGCGTTTATTTGACCGGGGAGCTGCTTCCAGGTTTCAGTGCCCTATTGTGAGGGAGCTTCTGGGTGCATCAATCAGGCTTTGATCAAATTATCATTCAAATACGGATATGGTGTAAAACTTTATTCAAGATGAGCGTGCAAAAGCAACAAAACAAAGGAGAAAATCTGTCTTTCGCAACAGCAATCCCTGAAATTTTATGAGAAAAAAACCCCAAACGCTTCACGGAACTTCTGAACATTAAGCAGTCATATTTCCATTGTGTGCACGACACGACGGGGAAGGGAAGGGGATCAGCTTTGTTGTGAGGTGGAGCAAATTAAAATGGTCTAATTTACGTCAGCTCCTTTTTAAAACATTTTTTCTGTCTGCAATGCCACCCTCGCGGACTCTTGAGCACAGTATCATCTGCTTTGGAAGCGCTGATAGTTTCTGCAGCCACACGGGCTGCTGCTACTCGCCCTCCATGATACACTGTGACAAAAGCTCTCTGAAAGGTTATGAAATGGCGGATCGTGCTGAAAAGTCAGGAAATGAAACCGAAGCCGGCGCAGTCGAAAGGTTAGACGCAAAATGTGGATGTTTTTCTGATGGAAGTCTGCCGGAATCAGACTAACCCGGAATGGAGTCGCGCGCAGCACTGTCCTGCACAGCCGGTGCCCAAAGGCTGACAGAAATAAAACATGATTTGCACCCGCTTACGGCGGGCAATAGGTTGTGAAAAATAGACGAGAGGTTTTTTAAAAAAAAAAATGTCAACAGCTGAGGTCATTGGGGCAGCAAAATACAACCAGGCGGAAGCTTTGGGATCACAATAAGCGAGCTCTGTGGGTTTTGACTCCTTAAGTGTGTTACAAACTTGATTTGTGCACACAGTAATGGAATAAAAATCTGTGCGTGTCTGCATTGTCTCATGAAGTCTTTCCCATTTTGGAACAAAGCTCCCAACTTTCCAGTACAGCAGATTTTGTTACGGGAGACAGAAGATCCCCATAGATCCCTGAAAGTTGCCACCCAGGTTGATAGGGTTGTGAAGAAGGCCTATGGAGTGTTGGCCTTTATTGGTAGAGGGATTGAGTTCCGGAGTCGGGAGGTCATGTTGCAGCTGTACAGAACTCTGGTACGGCCGCATTTGGAGTATTGCGTACAGTTCTGGTCACCGCATTATAGGAAGGACGTGGAGGCTTTGGAGCGGGTGCAGAGGAGATTTACCAGGATGTTGCCTGGTATGGAGGGAAAATCTTATGAGGAAAGGCTGATGGACTTGAGGTTGTTTTCGTTGGAGAGAAGAAGGTTAAGAGGAGACTTAATAGAGGCATACAAAATGATCAGGGGGTTGGATAGGGTGGACAGTGAGAGCCTTCTCCCGCGGATGGAAATGGCTGGCACGAGGGGACATAACTTTAAACTGAGGGGTAATAGATATAGGACAGAGGTCAGAGGTAGGTTCTTTACTCAAAGAGTAGTGAGGCCGTGGAATGCCCTACCTGCTACAGTAGTGAACTCGCCAACATTGAGGGCATTTAAAAGTTTATTGGATAAACATATGGATGATAATGGCATAGTGTAGGTTAGATGGCTTTTGTTTCGGTGCAACATCGTGGGCCGAAGGGCCTGTACTGCGCTGTATTGTTCTATGTTCTATAAGACACTTGAGACCATAAAATAGGGGAGCAGAATTAGGCCTTCAGGCCCATTGAGTCTGCTCCGCCATTTGATCATGGCTGATGTGTTCCTCATCCCCAATCTCCTGCTTTTTCCCCATAACCCCTGATCAACCTTATCAATTAAGAAATCTCCTTTCTGGATGAGTATGAATAACTAACAAGAACAGTGCCTGTATTTCTGGTGCTACAGGTGCCATGATAGGGCCAAAATGCTGTCTGTGCCATGCAGTCACACCTCCAGTACAATCCATGCAAGATGGTGGTAAGCACTGAGAGCATGTACTGGACATATGCAGAGTAAGCAGATTGTGATATCAGCATGGATTTGATATCACTCCAATGGTGCCATTTCCTCAATGCTCCATCAACTGCACTGTCTGAACCTTGCACAGGAATATATGTTCAGCAGCATGAAGGACCCTCTACCATTTCTATTTAAAGGAATAATCAAATATTTAAAAGTTAGTTGCTGATTGATTTCTATATTCTGCTGCTGAGTTAGTAGAAGCCGATGGTGGTTTATGCTGTTAGTTAAAGAGACGTCTGCAGGGAGTGTTTTGGCACATGTTGAAGGCATAACGAGCGGCACGGTAGCACGGTGGGTAGCGCTGTTGCTTCACAGCACCGGGGTCCTAGGTGCGATTCCCGGCTTGGGTCACTGTCTGTGCGGAGTCTGCATGTTCTCCCTGTGTCTGTGTGAATTTCCTCCGGGTGCTCCGGTTTCCTCCCATAAATCCCAAAAGACGTGCTTGTTAGGTGAATTGGACATTCTGAATTCTCCCTCAGTGTACCCAAACAGGCGCCAGAATGTGGCGACTAGGGGATTTTCACAGTAACTTAATTCCAGTGTTAACATAAGCCTAGTTGTGACATTAAAGATTATTATAATTTCAAGAGTTTATAAAATTTCCTACAGAGCAGAAGGAGGCCATTTTGCCCATCGGGTCTACACCAACCCTCCGAAGGATCACTCTACCTAGGCCCAGTCCCCTGCCCTATCTCCATAACCCTGTGCATTGACCATTGCCAATCCAGCTATCCTGAACACCTTCGGTCACTAAGGGGCAATTTAGCTAGCATGGACAATTCACCTAACCCGCACATCTTTGGACTGTGGGAGGAAAGGAGCACCCGGAGGAAGCCCATGCAGACATGGGGAGAACGTGCAGACTCCAACCAGACAGTCATTCAAGTCCGGAATAGAACCCGGGTCCCTGGCGCTGTGAGGCAGCAGTGCTAACCACTGTGCCGCCATGCCGCTCCATTTACCAGTCATGGGTGCTGTAGCTTCCACCCTCCTTGGCCTGCAGCATGACAAGGAGAATGAGCAGCAACAATGAAGTGGAAGACAAGCTGCTTGGAGAGAGTTGTGTGGGGAGAGGAAGGAAAGGTGCATTTTCTTTAAAAATAAAAATTTTTTTTCTTCTCCCTTTTCACATTTTCTCCCACATTTACATCCATCAACAATAAACAATAATCAGCAAGATATGTCAGTCCCCATAATAACAACGATCCCATCTACCCACCAACCCCCGAACCTCAACCCGCATGTTTACATAAACAAATGACAAAAAGGAATCAGGGATTACCCGTAGTCACCCTTAATCTACACGGCTCTCCACCCCCCCCCCCCCCCCCCCCCCCACCGCAGGTCTCCAGCTCCTCCCGTCCACTGCCTCTTGTAAAACTCCTCCTCCCAACCTCGGTTCCTTCCCCCCAACTTTCCACCCCGGCTAGACCACTCGGACCCTGTTCTGCCAGGCTCCGATGGCCGCAGCCCCTCCTCCCACCTCACTCCCGTTCACTGGCCGGCACACACCGGCCAGCGTGGAGGCCCCCGCCCGGGTCCCTTTCCCACTTGCCCGGCCCTAGGAAAGCCCAAAGATCCCCTTTTAGCACACAAACCCCGCATATCCACCTACCCCCCCAAAGAACTCTCATTTCGAGTGAAAGTCCCGTCCCTTCCCTTGTCCAAATATATACCACATTGGCTCATTTGATCTCTACACAGTGAAACAAAAAAGAAGAAAATACAGTCATGAGGTTACATCGGCACATGGCCATTCCTCAATTTGTCAGTTCTGCCACAGTCCTTCTGCTTTCGCAAACTCCTCCGCTGCTTCCGCCGTTCCAAAATAAAAGTCCCTGAGCTTGTAAGTCACCCTCAGCTTCGCTGGATATACAATGCCGCACCGCACCTTGCTAATGTACAGTGCCCTCTTCACCCGGTTGAAGGCAGCCGGCCTCCTTGCCAGCTCCACCGTAAAGTCCTGGGAAAGGTGCATTTTCAGCAGGAAACCATATCCAGTCAGTGCCTTAAGGGAGCAATTCTCCTCCCTCAACCTCAGTGAGGTAGAGTCACTGTGATGTTTGTACTTCACTAAAGGGCTAGGTGCTCACTCACTTTCAGCCTTAGAATAAGGCAAGGCAGGCATAGCCAAGATAACTGTGTCCATTAACTTCTTTATTCTATGTTTCTTGTCGACTGAAGAATAGGATATCTCCAACTTCTCAATGTTCACCTTTCACTTGTGGGGTGACTGACACTGATGGACCATCAATTCACACGAGTCGAGTTGTAGAAGAGAACAGTGGTTTTAGTAAGCTAAGAAGTATGCCAGCCTGCTGCTGCTCCCGCACTGAGAGCTGGCCACAGGTCTGCCAATTATATACCTCCCCCGAGGGGCGGAGCCACAGGCGAAGCCAACAGAAGCATCAACAAAACAACAGTAAGTAACAGTGAATAAGAACAACAGTGAACATATATACAGTGGTGGATAACAGTAGGACGAATAACGGTAAATATATATATAGTAGCAATACGTGGTTCACCACATTCACCCCCAGTTAAAAAAAGTCCAGCGGGGTTGAAGTAAACTCAAAGTTGAGTCTGACGGGAGCCTTGATCTTCCGCTGTGATCGCCTCAGCCCCAGCTGCGGTGTGGACACGGGTGTCGGGACCTTCGACTCTGGGAGCATGTCGTCTGCAGTTTCATCGCAATGTGTTGGCGGAGAGGGAGACGGTGGAGGGGCGGGGGCGGTGGTAACGGCCCCAGGGAGGGCTGCCGATGCCAAGTCCTGCCACATTCGAGTGATGGTGATAGGCGGTGTAGGGGTGGGCGCATTGGTGATGGTTTTTAGGGAACCTGCGGGTGCCAAATCCCGGAGGGAGACTGTGTCCTGCTGTCCGTCGTGGGCTGCCATGTATGCATACTGAGGGTTTGCATGGAGGACCTGAACCCTCTCGACCAGGGGGTCGGACTTATGGCTCCTCACATGCTTCCTGAGGAGGACAGGCCCTGGTGTTGTCAGCCAGGACGGAAGCGAGACCCCGGAGATGGACTTCCCAGGAAAGACAACCAAATGTTCGTGATGGGCCTCGTTAGTGGCGGTGCAGAGAAGCGACCGGATGGAGTGGAGCGCATCGGGAAGGACCTCCTGCCAGCGGGAGACTGGGAGACTTCTAGACCGTAGGGCAAGAAGGACGGCCTTCCAGACCGTCGCATTCTCCCTCTCCACCTGCCCGTTTCCCCGGGGGTTATAGCTGGTAGTCCTGCTTGAGGTGATGCCCTTCCTAAGCAGGAACTGATGCAGCTCATCACTCATAAAAGAGGAGCCCCGATCGCTATGGATGTAGGTGGGGAAACCGAACAAGGTGAAGATGCTGTGCAGGGCCTTGATGACAGTGGCCGAGGTCATGTCGGGGCATGGGATGGCAAAGGAGAAACGGGGGTACTCGTCAACGATGTTGAGGAAGTACACATTACGGTCAGTGGAGGGGAGTGGCCCTTTGAAATCAATGCTGAGGCGTTCAAAGAGGCGGGAGGCCTTCACCAGGTGAACCCTGTCTGGCCGATAGAAGTGCGGCTTGCACTCCGCGCACACTTGGCAGTCCCTGGTCATGGTCCTTACCTCCTCGGTGGAGTAGGGCAGGTTGCAGGCCTTGATGAAATGGAGATGCCGGGTGACCCCCGGATGACAGAGGTCATTGTGGATGGCCCGAAGTCGGCCTTCTTGCGTGCTGGTGCATGTACCACGGGACAGTGCATCTGAGGGCTCATTGAGCTTCCCAGGACGATACAAGATATCGTAGTTATAGGTGGAGAGTTCGATCCTCCACCTCAAGATCTTGTCGTTCTTGAACTTGCCCCGCTGTGTATTGTTAAACATGAAGGCAACCGACCGTTGGTCAGTGAGGAGAGTGAATCTCCTGCCGGCCAGGTAATGCCTCCAATGTCGCACAGCTTCCACAATGGCTTGAGCTTCCTTCTCGACAGAGGAGTGTCGAATCTCGGAGGCACGGAGGGTACAGGAAAATAAACCACGGGATTCCTGCCTGGTTGAGGGTAGCAGCTTGGGCAAAGTCCGACGCATCGCTCTCCACCTGGAACGAAATGGACTCGTCGCCAGCGTGCATCGTAGCCTTGGCAATGTCTGTCTTGATGCGGTCGAAGGCCAGGCGGGCCTCAGCCGTCAGAGGAAAAATGGTGGATTTGATAAGTGAGCGGGCCTTGTCTGCATAATTGGGGACCCACTGGGCATAGTAGGAAAAGAACCCCAGGCATCTCTTCGAGGCCTTGGGGCAGTGGAGGAGGGGAGGCTGCAGGAGAGGGCGCATGCCATCGGGGTCGGGCCCTAAGACTCCGTTTTCCACGACATAGCCAAGGATGGCTAGTCGGGTTGTGCGGAAAACGCATTTCTCCTTGTTATAGGTCAAATTAAGGAGTTGGGCGGTGTGGAGGAATTTCTTAAGGTTAGTGACGTGGTCCTGCTGATCATGGCCGCAGGTGGTGACATTATCCAAATACGGGAATGCGGCCCGCAGCCTGTACTGGTCAACCATTCGGTCCATCGTTCGTTGGAAGTCCGAGACCCCATTGGTGACGCCGAAGGTGACCCTGAGGAAGTGGTAGAGGCAGCCGTCTGCCTCGAAAGCAGTGTAGTGGCGGTCCTCTGGGCGGATAGGGTGCTGGTGGTATGCGGACGTCAAGTCTACCATGGAGAAGAGGGTACGCATCAAGTTGCGTGTACCAGTTGATTGTCTGACTGTAGTCGACGACCATCCGGTTCTTCTCCCCGGTCCTGATGATCACCAGTTGGGCTCTCCAGGGCCTCAATGATCCCTTCCCGCAAGAGTCACTGGACCTCCGACCTGATAAAGGCCTTGTCCTGAGCACTGTATCGTCGGGGGTGAGGTTCACAGAGAGCGAGGGAGGGGCGACCTTAAGGGTCGCTTGTTCGGTAAATCCTGCTCTTGTATTCAGAGAGAGAAAAATACATTGGCTTCTTTGTTTCCAAAGAGAAGCAGGCACATGGCTTTGTGAAGGGTAGGTCATGCCTCACAAACCTTATCGAGTTCTTTGAGAAGGTGACTGAACAGGTAGACGAGGGTAGAGCAGTTGATGTGGTGTATATGGATTTCAGCAAAGCGTTTGATAAGGTTCCCCACGGTAGGCTATTGCAGAAAATACGGAGGCTGGGGATTGAGGGTGATTTAGAGATGTGGATCAGAAATTGGCTAGCTGAAAGAAGACAGAGGGTGGTGGTTGATGGGAAATGTTCAGAATGGAGTTCAGTTACAAGTGGAGTACCACAAGGATCTGTTCTGGGGCCGTTGCTGTTTGTCATTTTTATCAATGACCTAGAGGAAGGCGCAGACGGGTGGGTGAGTAAATTTGCAGACGATACTAAAGTCGGTGGTGTTGTCGATAGTGTGGAAGGATGTAGCAGGTTACAGAGGGATATAGATAAGCTGCAGAGCTGGGCTGAGAGGTGGCAAATGGAGTTTAATGTAGAGAAGTGTGAGGTGATTCACTTTGGAAGGAATAACAGGAATGCGGAATATTTGGCTAATGGTAAAGTTCTTGGAAGTGTGGATGAGCAGAGGGATCTAGGTGTCCATGTACATAGATCCCTGAAAGTTGCCACCCAGGTTGATAGGGTTGTGAAGAAGGCCTATGGAGTGTTGGCCTTTATTGGTAGAGGGATTGAGTTCCGGAGTCAGGAGGTCATGTTGCAGCTGTACAGAACTCTGGTACGGCCGCATTTGGAGTATTGCGTACAGTTCTGGTCACCGCATTATAGGAAGGACGTGGAGGCTTTGGAGCGGGTGCAGAGGAGATTTACCAGGATGTTGCCTGGTATGGAGGGAAAATCTTATGAGGAAAGGCTGATGGACTTGAGGTTGTTTTCGTTGGAGAGAAGAAGGTTAAGAGGAGACTTAATAGGGGCATACAAAATGATCAGGGGGTTAGATAGGGTGGACAGTGAGAGCCTTCTCCCGCGGATGGAAATGGCTGGCACGAGGGGACATAGCTTTAAACTGAGGGGTAATAGATATAGGACAGAGGTCAGAGGTAGGTTCTTTACGCAAAGAGTAGTGAGGCCGTGGAATGCCCTACCTGCTACAGTAGTGAACTCGCCAACATTGAGGGCATTTAAAAGTTTATTGGATAAACATATGGATGATAATGGCATAGTGTAGGTTAGATGGCTTTTGTTTCGGTGCAACATCGTGGGCCGAAGGGCCTGTACTGCGCTGTATCGTTCTATGTTCTATGTGAGCATGCGTCTTCACCAGGATAGTTTCTCCCGAATGTCAGTGAGTGCATATACATTGCATCTAAATTCAGAGATGTACCACAGCAACAAAGGTTTCCACTCCCACAATGTGCAGCTAATGTGTGACTGTATTCAGTGCATAATTTTTAAAATTCATTAACAGGATGTGGGCGTCACTGGTTAGGTCAGCATTTATTGCCCATCCCTAGTTGTCTTTCAGAAGGTGGTGGTGAATTTCCATCTTGAAACGTTGCAGTCCTTGTGAAGGCACACCCACTGTGCTGTTAGGGAGAGAGTGCCATGATGTTGCCCCAGCAACAATGAAGGAACAGCAATATATTTCCAAGTCAGGGTGGTGAGTGACTTGGGATGGGGGGGGGTTTCCCAGGTATCTGCTGCTCTTGTTCTTCTAGATGGTAGTAGTCGTGGGTTTGGAAGGTGCTGTCTAAGGAACCTTGGTGAGTTACTGCAGTGCATCTTGTAGATAGCACACATGGCTGCCACTGTCCATCGTTGGTGGAGGGTTTGAATGTTTGTGGAAGGAGCAATCAAGCGGGCTGCTTTGTCTTGGATGGCGTTGAGCTTCTTGAGTGTTGTTGGAGCTGCACTCATCCAGGCAAGTAGAGAGCAAGTAGACTGCAACCAGCGGAGAGTTTTTCCCTGATTCCCATTGTCTCCAGTTTAAGCTAGGGCTCCTTGATGCCATACTCGGTCAAATGCTGCCTTGATGTCAAGGACAGTCACTCTCACCTCACCTCTGGCATTCAGCTCTTTTGTCCATGTTTGAACGAAGGCTGTAATGAGGTCAGGAGCTGAGTGACCCTGGCAGAACCCAAACTGAACTTCCAGGAGCAGGTTATTGCTGAGTAAGTGCTGCTTGATAGCACTGTTGATGACTTCTCCCATCACTTTGTTGATGATGGAGAGTAGACTGATAGGGCGGTAATTGGCTGGGTTGGATTTCTCCTGTTTTTTTGTACAGGACAGACCTGGGCAATTTTCTACATAGCCGGGTAGATATCTGTGTTGTAACTGTACTGGAACAGCTTGGCTCAGGGTGCAGCCAGTTCTGATGCACAAGTTTTCAATACTATTTCCGAGACAGTGTCAGGGCCCATAGCCTTTGCAGTATCTAGTGCCTTCGGCCGTTTCTTGAAATTACGTGGAGTGAATCGTATTGGCTGAAGACTGACATCTGTGATGCTGGGGACCTCTGGGGGAGACCGAGATCGATCATACACTTGGCACTTCTGGCTGAAGATTGTTGCGAATACCTCAACCTTGTCTTTTGCTGGGCTCCTGCATCATTGAGGATGGGATATTTGTGGAGCCTCCTCCTCCAGTGAATTGTTTAATTGTCCACCACCATTCATGGCTGGATGTGGCAGGACGACAGAGCTTAGATGTGATGCGTTCGTGTGCAGTCGCTTTGCTCGGTCTATTACTTGCTGCTTATGCTGTTGGCACACAAGTAGTCCTGTGTTGTAGCTTCACCAGGTTGATACCTCATTTTTTCTGTATGCCTGATGTTGCTCCTGGCATGCTCTCCTGCACTCTTCATTGAACCAAAGCTTGGTGGTAATGGTAGACTGGGGTATATGCCGGGTCATGAGGTTGCAGATTGTGATTGAATATAATTCTGCTGCTGCTGCTGGCCCACAGTGCCTCATAGATGCCCAGTCCTGAGTTGCTAGATCTGTTCGATGTCGATTCCATTTAACACGGTGATAGTGACACACCACACAATGGAGGGTATCCTCAATGTGAAGACAGGACTTTGTCTCCACAAGGATTGCGCAGTGGTCACTTCTATCAATACTGTCATGGACAGATGCATCTGCAGAAGGCAGATTGGTGAGAATAAGGTCAAGTATGTTTTCCCCTCTTGCTGATTCCCTCATCACCTGCTGCAGTCTCAGTCTAGCAGCTCGGCCTGTGGTGATACTACCAAGCCACTCTTGGTGATGGACATTAACTCCCCCACCCAGAGCATATCCTGCGCCCTTGCCACTCTCAGTGCTTCCTCCAAGTGGTGTTCAAATGGAGGAGTGGCTGGTACATGGTAATCAGCAGGAGGTTTCTTTGCCCATGTTTGACCTGAAGCCATGAGACTTCATGTAATCCAGAGTCGATGTTGAGGACTCCCAGGGAAACTCCCTCCTGACTGTATACCACTGTGCCGCCACCTCTGCTGGGTCTGTCCTACCTGTGAGACAGGACATACCCAGGAATGGTGAAAGTGTTGTCTGGGACATTGTCTGTAAGATATGATTCTGTGAGTATGACTATGTCAGGCTGTTGCTTAAGTGGTCTGTGAGACAGCTCTACCAACGTTTTCACAAGCTAGGGCAGCACGGTGATGCAGTGGCTAGCACGGCTACCTCACGGCGCCGAGGTCCCAGGTTCGATCTCAGCTCTTGGTAACTGACCGTGTGGAGTTTGCACATTCTCCCCGTGTTTGCGTGGGTTTCGGCCCCACAACCCAAAAAGATGTGCAGGGTAGGTGGATTGGCCACGCTAAATTGCCCCTTAATTGGAAAAAATAAATTGGGTACTCTAAATTTCTTATAATAAACTTTGACACATGCCCCCAGATGTTAGTAAGGAGGACTTTGCAGGATTGGCAGGGATGGATTTGCTCTTTCCAGTGCCTGGTTTGATGCCGGGTGGTACGTCCGGTTTCATTCCTTTTTTGTGTTTTCATAGCTGTTGAATACAACCAAATGGCTTGCTCGGCCATTTCAGAGGGTGCGATCGCAGCGACTGCGCGGGCCTGGCACACAGCCGCGAAATGGCACGGCACTGGAGGTCATGCATATTTATACAGTTCTCAGTGGGCGGAGCCAGCCGGCAGGAGCTACCGGCGAACCTGTATTGCAGGTCCTACCTTACATCCCCTAATACAGTGGTTCACCACAGAGTGATGGTGCTCCCTCTTTATCAGTCTCATCTCTGTCTTCCATTTCTTGCTCCTGCACAACTATCTGGGTATGTTCACGTCTGGGTGTCTGAAAGGACAGAAGCGCAAGGATAGGATTGCATTGACGGGAGGGAATAAAGAGAGGGATGTACCATTAAACAGTCAACAGCTTGTAAATCAAAACAGATTGGAGGATGAAAGGGAAAATAAATGTGAGAAGATGGATTAGGCAGAAGCACACTGTTATCTTCAATGGTTTCAAGCTCACTACTGACTACGGCCTCAGTCATGGCTGCTCCAATGATGACCTGCCCCATTTCCTTCATGAGGTTGAGGGCTCGCAGCCAAGCCTGTCCCCTGCCAGTTAGCTCCTGCTGCCGACTGTTGTGTGCCTCCTTTTCCTGCAAGGTCTTCAGTGACTGTGGTCCAATGTGTTTGGCTGATGTGCCTGTAATGGTTGAATAGCTGACAGTGTTCGAAGTTGTGAGGTATGAGGGAGACTCGCAGTGGTACATATGTGTGTGAGTGAAGTGAAGCAACAAATGTGAAGTATGAGTCGTGATTGATAGAGAACGATTTTTTCTCATTTAAAATTCTATTTTTCCAATTAAGGGGCAATTTAACGTGGCCAATCCACCTACCTTGCACATCTTTTTGGGTGTGCGGGGCTGAGACCCACGCAGACACGAGGAGAATGTGAAACTCCACACAGATAGTGACCCGGGATCGAACCCGGTTCCCCGGCGCCGTGAGGCACCAGTGCTAACCACTGCACCACCGTGCTGCCCCTATAGAGAACGTATTTGGTAGGTGAATGAATTGAATGTGGTGAATTGAATAGTGTATGATGTCATTGTTTTAGTTGTAAGGAGATGACATTTGAGGATGAATTCACTGAGCTTGACCACTTCTATGGAATAAACATTTTTTCCTGCCCTGCTTCCAAATTCATGGAGCTGCACAGCTTACCTCAGTGTCAATGGCTATCTGTTCCTGCTGCCTTTGCAAAGTTTGCTTGGAGGGCCTCCTGCTCCACTGTGGATAGAGGACATGTCCTCTCCTGTGCACCTCCTCTGTTGAGGTATCCAGTGCATCATTGGAGAACCGTGAAGCATGTTCTCTGTCCAGTTGGACCACATTTACTCTTTCTGCGGGTCAGCCACTTCCAGCACCCACTCCAGCCTGAATGCACCCCCACTTCAAAAAGGGCAGGCTGCCATTAAGTTTCGCAGGTTAGCTTTAATTGTATTAACCTCACATGGACTTGAGTTCAGCTGTAGCTTGCAACCGTTCAACAGTTCATTTAGTAATGAACCTCAGACAGAAATCATTTAAATAAGCACAGCATGCACATTTGAATACGGCCTGCAATTTAAGGATGGGGTATCGGTTTGTCCCACATCACAACACTGATTCTGTTTTGAGGGGCTTAGTGAAAATTGTCCCCTCAGTTTCTTGAAACCAGTTTGTCAATAATGCACAGTACTACAATTTCTAAAAAGACAGTGGAGGAGAAATGATTAAAATATTTGAATATTGATTTCAAAGCAAATTTGTGATGCGAGCCAAATACTGTATAAGATAAATTGGACAATGCTGCACTCCTGGGATGGAAACACAACTGGCAGGTCACCAAATTGGCTTTAAAGTGCTACAGCATGATGCTTGACTTATGTTACTGTTTAGCAAGGCTTTGTGTGGAAGCACAACTTTTCGGCACCTCACACTTATATAAAATAAGAATACTACGTAAAATCTATTTTGAGGTAGCTTCAAATAAGAAGTTCGACACCATCAGAGACAAAGCAGCACATTTGATTGGCATCTAATCCACCATCTTAAATACTCACTCTCTCCACCACCGGCGCACAGTAGCAGCAGTGTGTACCACCTGCAAGATGCACTGCAGGAACTCACCAAGGCTCCTTAGACAATACCTTCCAAACCCACGACCGCGACCACCTAGAAGGACAAGGGAGCAAATGCATGAGAACACCACCACCTGCAAATTCCCACACCATGCTGACTTCATAGAATCATAGAATTTACAGTGCAGAAGGAGGCCATTCGGCCCATCGGGTCTGTACCGATGCACTGAAAGAGCACCCTACTTAAGTCCACGCCTCCACCCTATCCCCGTATCCCAGTAACACCACCTAACGTTTGGACACTAAGGGGCAATTTAGCATGGCCAATCCACCAAATCTGCACATCTTTGGAGGAAACCGGAGCACTCGGAGGAAATCCACATAGACACAGGGAGGAAGTGCAAACTCCGCACAGACAGTCACCCGAGGCAGGAATTGAACCCAGATCCCTGGAGCTGTTAGGCAGCAGTGCTAACCACTTTGCCACCATGCCACCCTTAGAATTGTATCACTGTTCCTTCACTGTCACTAGGTCAGAAACTTGGAACACCCTTCCTAACAGCATTATGGGTGTACCTACACCACATGGCTGGCAGCACTTCAAGAAGGTAGCTCACCATCACCTTCTCAAGGGCAATTAGGGATTGACAGCAAATGCTGGCCTAGCCAGTGATACTCACAGTCCTTGATGAGATATTAAAAAGATCATTTTACCATCCTATTGGTGAAACCATCCCATGCACAATGTACACAATTTCTCCCAAAATTTCAAAATGTGCAAACCAGAGGGCAGCATGGCGATGTAGTGGTTAGCACTCGCCAAGGTCCCAGGTTCGATCCCGGCTCTGGATCACTGTCCGTGTGGAGTTTGCACATTCTCCCCCTGTTTGCGTGGGTTTCGCCCCCACAACCCAAAGATGTGCTGGTTAGGCGGATTGACTAAATTGCCTCTTAATTGGAAAACATTTATTTAAAAAAACAAATTAAGTTTGGGCTGTTTATGTTACAGATTAGAAATTACTCATATTCTGTCAAAGACACAGTGTGCACATAAATCCAACCCGTTACATTAGGTGCCTTTCAGCCTCCTCCCCATCATCATAAAGTCATGAAGGGAGTCACCAATAGTGCATCAAGCAATGCCTATCTACCAATAAACTGCTCATTGTGATTCAGTGTGTGCTGCCAAAAACACTTGGCCACTCATCTCATCACAGCTTTGACTTGGAAGTAGAATGTCAGAAGAAAAGTGTGAGTTCCAGCCACAGGCAGCAAAGTAGAATTTGAGCGGAAATGGCACAAAAAGGCTCTAGAATAGGACAATGTCAATTGAGGTTAAAAGAGAAAATGTCCAGTGGTTGGAATCATACCTGACACAGGGCAAGTGGACTATGGCTGTCAGAGGTCGATCATTGCAGCTTCAAGACAACGCTATCGTAGTTCCTCAGGGAAGCACCTTGGACAAAACACCTTCAACTGCTTCGATGGCATTCACTAAGTCATAAGTTCAGGAATTGAGTTGTGGTAGTCACCACTGATGTATATATAGGATGTTGATATTGGTGCTTTCCGGTAAGGCCCCTGTACTACAGGTACGGGGGTAGATCCCTGCCTGCTGGTTCCGCCCAGTAGGCGGAGTATATATATGTGTGCTCCCAGTACAGCAGCCATTTCGTCAGTTGCTGTAGGAGGCCACACATCTCAGTGTAATAAAGCCTCGATTACATCCTACTCTCATCTTTGTGTAATTGATCCGTGCATCAATTTATTACACTGAGTTTTTCAGAAGATGGACCTCCACATCAAGCCGGATCGCCTGCAGCTGCAAGCAGACAATGCCAAAAAGGACTTTGAACATTGGCTAGCCTGTTTTGAAGCGTACATCGGGTCTGCGCCAGACAAAATTCCAGAAGCACGGAAGCTCCAGATCTTTACACACGGCTGAGCTCCAACGTCTTTCCACTTGTCCAGGACGCGCCGACCTACGCAGAGGCCATGACGCTACTGAAGGAAAACTACGCTCAGCGGACTAACACACTCTATGCCAGGCACCACCCCTCCACGCGGCATCAACTTCCCGGTGAATTGGTGGAAGATTTCTGGCGCGCCCTGCTCCCCCGAGTTAGAGACTGTGACTGTCAGGCCGTTTCGGCCATGGAACACTCAAATTTGCTAATGAGAGATGCATTTGTTACGGGCATAGGGTCTGACTACATCCGGCAGCGCCTCTTAGACGGCGCCACGCTCGAACAGGCGGCAACCAAAAAACTAGCGCTTTCACTTACGGTCGCATCATGCAACATTCAGGCCTATGCCCCCGACCGCGCGGCCCAACACGCCTGTGCATCGTGGACTCCGCAGACGGCTGCCCCATCATTGACCCCATCAGCGACCACCCTCAGCCAATCCCACGCCTCTGCCGCGTGGCAGCCAACCAACCACGGGGGGCCCAAATGCTACTTCTGTGGGCAGTCAAAACACCCCCCGACAGTGCTGCCCGGCGCGTAGCGCCCTCTGCAAGGCCTGTGGCAAGAAAGGGACATTTCGCTGCAGTGTGCCAGGCGCGCTCAATCGCCGCTATTGTCCAGGCACCGCCCACCTGCAGCCAGTGGGCAGCGCCATCTTCCCCTCCTAGGACCACATGTGGCCAGTGGACACCGCCATCTTGCCCAACTCGCAACACGTGCGGCCTGTGGGCGCCGCCATCTTGTTCCCCCCAGGACCAACGGGCACTGCCATCTTGCTTCCTCCACGACATGTGCGGCCCGTGGGCAATGCCATCTTACCCGACTCAGGACCCAGGCCCGTCGGGCACCTCATCCGGCCGCTCATCGGCTGCAATCGCCAACGACCAGCCGCGTCTCGCCTTGGTCACGATTGACCAGTCTCGACCACACAACCTCGCGACTGCTTCAACCAAAGTGAAGGTCAACGGGCACGAGATCTTCTGCCTGCTGGACTCCGGGAACACTGAGAGCTTCATTCACCCCGAGACAGTAAGGCGCTGCTCGCTCGCGGTACACTCCGCTAACCAGAGAATCTCCCCAGCCTCCAGGTCCCACTCCATGGCGATCC
This sequence comes from Scyliorhinus torazame, assembly GCF_047496885.1. Classification (NCBI taxonomy): domain Eukaryota; kingdom Metazoa; phylum Chordata; class Chondrichthyes; order Carcharhiniformes; family Scyliorhinidae; genus Scyliorhinus; species Scyliorhinus torazame. The sequence goes on from NC_092720.1 coordinate 72,483,591, forward strand.
GGGAGTACTGCATCGCCACTCTCACTGTCCAGGGCATGGGGTTCAGCGGCTTCCGCCTCTACGTCCTCCGCATCATCTGTGCTGCCTTGTTACTCGGCCTGGACTTCCAGTGCAACCTCCAGAGCCTAACCCTGAAATTCGGCGGGCCCCTACCACCCCTTACTGTGTGCGGCCACGTGACCCTTAAGGGCAACCCACCTTCCCTTTTTGCAAACCTAACCCCGGATTGCAAACCCGTCGCCACCAGGAGCAGACGGTACAGCGCCCAGGACAGGACCTTCATCAGGTCTGATGTCCAGCGGCTGCTTCGGGAAGGCATCATCGAGGCCAGCAACAGCCCCTGGAGAGCCCAAGTGGTAGTGGTCAAAACTGGGGAGAAAAATAGGATGGTCATTGACTACAGTCAGACCATCAATCGGTACACGCAGCTCAACGCGTACCCCCTCCCATGCATATCTGATATGGTCAATCAGATTGCACAGTACCGGGTCTTCTCGACAGTAAACCTGAAATCGGCCGACCACCAGTTCCTCATCCGCAAGGCGGACTGCCCATACACTGCATTCGAGGCAGACGGCCGCCTGTACCACTTTCTTAGGGTTCCCTACGGCGTCACCAATGGGGTCTCGGTCTTCCAACGTGAGATGGACCGAATGGTTGACCGGTACGGGCTGTGGGCCACTTTCCCGTACCTGGATAACGTCACCATCTGCGGCCACGACCAGCAGGACCATGACGCCAACCTTGCCAAATTTCTCCACACCGCCACTCTCCTCAACCTCACGTATAACAAGGAGAAGTGTGTGTTCAGCACAAACCGCTTAGCCACCCTCGGCTATGTGGTCCAGAACGGAGTTCTGGGGCCCGACCCCGATTGCATGTGCCCCCTCATGGAACTCCCTCTCCCCCATTGCCCCAAGGCCCTCAAATGTTGCCTGGGGTTCTTTTCATATTACGCTCAGTGGGTCCCAAACAATGCGGACAAGGCCCGCCCACTCATTCAATCCACTGTTTTTCTTCTGACGGCCGAGGCTCTCCAGGCCTTTAACCGTATCAAGGCCGACATCGCCAAGGCCACGATGCACGCGGTCGACGAGACGCTCATCTTCCAAGTCGAGAGCGATGCATCAGACATCGCTCTGGCCGCCACCCTCAACCAGGCAGGCTGGTCCGTGGCATCCTTTTCCCGCACCCTCCATGCCTCCGAAATTTGGCACTCCTCCGTCAAAAATGAGGCCCAAGCCATCGTTGAAGCTGTGCGGCATTGGAGGCATTACCTGGCCAGCAGGAGATTCACTCTCCTCACTGACCAACGGTCGGTTGCCTTCATGTTTAATAACACACAGCGGGGCAAGATCAAAAATGATAAAAGGATCGAGCTCTCCACCTACAGTTACGAGATTTTGTATCGCCCCGGTAAGCTCAACGAGCCCCCCGATGCCCTATCCCGAGGTCCATGTGCCAGCGCACAAGTGGACCAACTCCGGACCCTGCACGACAACCTCTGTCACCCAGGGGTCACACGTTTTTACCATTTCATCAACACCCGCAACCTGCCCTACTCCATCGAGGAAGTCAGGGCGATCACCAGAGACTGCCAGGTCTACGCGGAGTGTAATCCGCACTTCTACGGGTCAGACCGTGCGCGCCTGGTGATGGCCTCCCGCCCCTTTGAACGCCTCAGCGTGGACTTCAAAAGACCCCACCCCTCCACCGACCGCAACACATACTTTCTCAGTGTGGTCGATGAATATTCCCAATTCCCCTTTGCCGTCCCATGCCCCGACATGTCATCTGCCACCGTCATCAAAGCCCTCAACACCATCTTCGCTCTGTTCGGCTTCCCCGCCTACGTCCACAGCGACAGGGAATCCTCATTCATGAGCAATGAGCTGCTCCAGTACCTGCTCAACAGGGGCATTGCCTCGAGCAGAACGACCAGCTACAATCCCAGGGGAAACGGGCAGGTGGAGCGGGAGAATGGGACGGTCTGAAGGGCCGTCCAGCTGGCCCTACGGTCCAGAAATCTCCCGGCCTCCCGCTGGCAGGAGGTCCTCCCCGACGCACTTCACTCCATTCGGTCGCTCCTGTGCACTGCGACTAATGAAACCCCCCATGAACGTCTCTTTGCCTTCCCTAGGAAGTTCACCTCCTGGGTTTCGCTCCCGACATGGCTGCAGCCCCAGGACCCGTCCTCCTCCGTAGACACGTTTGACTCCACAAGGCGGACCTGTTGGTTGAGAGGGTACAGCGATCTTGCGGGTGGACAGGAGATACGCAGAGGCCCCGGAGGAAAGATTACTTGGGGAAAGGCGACGGCTCCAGACGGAGTTTGACCTGCTGACCACGGGCAAGGCGGAGGCACAGTGGAGGAAGGCGCAAGGGGCGACTTACGAGTATGGGGAAAAGGCTAGTCGGATGCTGGCGCTCCAGCTCCGTAAGAGGGCGGCAGCGAGGGAAATAGGGGGAATCAAAGATGGAAGGGGAGCCACGGTACGAAGTGCAACAAAAATAAATAAGGTATTTAAGGACTTTTATGAAGAGCTGTACAGGTCCCAGCCCCCAGGGGGGGAAGGGGGGATGAGGCGATTCCTGGACCAGCTGGGGTTCCCGAGGGTGGAGGAGCAGGAGGCGGTTGGTTTGGGGGCACCAATTGGGCTGGAGGAGTTGAGTAAGGGTTTGGGGAGCATGCAGGCGGGGAAGGCCCCGGGGCCGGACGGGTTCCCGGTGGAATTCTACAGAAAATATGTGGACCTGCTGGCCCGCTACTAATGAGGACCTTCAACGAGGCAAGAGAGGAGGGAACCCTGCCCCAGACAATGTCGGAGGCGACAATCTCCCTAATCCTAAAGCGAGACAAGGATCCACTGCAATGTGGATCGTACAGGCCGATTTCGCTCCTCAATGTGGATGCTAAGCTATTGGCGAAGGTACTGGCCACTCGGATTGAGGACTGTGTCCCGGGGGTGATACACGAGGACCAAACGGGATTTGTAAAGGGCAGGCAGTTAAATACCAATGTGCGGCAGCTCTTAAACGTGATAACGATGACACCGGAGGAGGGAGAGGCGGAGATAGTGGCAGCTATGGACGCGGAAAAAGCCTTTGACCGAGTAGAGTGGGAGTACCTCTGGGAGGTATTGCGCAGGTTTGGGTTCGGGGGAGGGTGTATTAGATGGGTTAAGCTCCTTACAGCGCCCCGGTGGCGAGCGTAGTGACAAACCGGCGGAGGTCAGAGGACTTTCGGCTGTACCGAGGGACGAGACAGGGGTGCCCCCTGTCCCCCCTGTTGTTTGCATTGGCGATCGGACCCTTGGCCATATCACTTAGGGAGTCTCAGAAATGGAGGGGGATAGTCCGCGGGGGAGAGGAGCATCGGGTATCGCTATATGCGGATGACCTGCTGCTATATGTGGCGGACCCAATGGAGGGGATGGTGGAGGTCATGCAGACTCTGAAGGAGTTTGGAGAGTTTTCGGGCTACAAGCTTAATGTAGAGAAGAGTGAGCTTTTTGTACTACAGGCAGGGGACCAAGAAAGAGAGATAGGGGACCTGCCGCTGAGGAGGGCGGAGAGGAGTTTTCGGTATCTGGGGATCCAGATAGCCAGAAGTTGGGGGGCCCTACATAAATTGAATCTGACGAGGGTGGTGGAGCAAATGGAGGAGAATTTTAAAAGATGGGACATGCTCCCGCTCTCGTTGGCGGGTAGGGTGCAGTCGGTCAAAATGGTGGTCCTTCCGAGGTGGGTTGGCTTTGCCAAACCTAGAGAGTTACTACTGGGCAGCAAATGTGGCGATGATCCGTAAGTGGGTTATGGAGGGAGAGGGGGCGGCATGGAAGAGGATGGAGATGGCGTCCTGCAAAGGAGTCTAGGGGCACTGGAGGAGAAATTTGAGTTACCCCCGGGAAATGTATTTAGATATATGCAGGTGAGGGCTTTTGTGAGGCGACAGGTGAGGGAATTTCCGTTGCTCCCGGCACAAGAAGTTCAAGATAGGGTGATCTCGGGGGTATGGGTCGGGGAGGGCAAGGTATCGGAAATATACCAAGAGATGAAAGAAGAGGGGGAAGCGCTAGTAGAAGAACTGAAAGGTAAATGGGAGGAGGAGCTGGGGGAGGAGATTGAGGAAGGGCTATGGGGCGACGCCCTGGGTAGGGTTAATACCTCTTCCTCGTGTGCCAGGCTCAGTCTGATACAATTTAAGGTGGTCCACAGAGCGCATTTGACGAGGGCGAGGCTGAGTAGGCTCTTTGGGGTAGAGGATAGATGTGAAAGATGTTCAGGGAGCCCGGCGAACCATGTCCATATGTTTTGGTCATGCCCGGCATTGGAGGGGTTCTGGAGAGGAGTGGCGGGAGTAATATCCCAGGTGGTGAAAGTCCGGGTCAAGCCAAGCTGGGGGCTAGCAATATTTGGAGTAGTGGATGAGCCGGGAGTGCAGGAGGCGAAAGAGGCTGGAATTCTGGCCTTTGCGTCCCTAGTAGCCCGGCGAAGGGTCTTGCTATTGTGGAAGGAGGCGAAGCCCCCTAGCCTGGAGGCCTGGATTAATGACATGGCGGGGTTCATAAATTGGAGAGAATTAAGTTTGCTTTGAGAGGGTCTGCACAGGGGTTTTACAGGCGGTGGCAACCGTTCCTAGAATATCTCGCGGAGCGTTAGAAGAAGGTCGATCAGCAGCAGCAACCCTGGTGGGGGGGGGGGGGGGAAACGAGAGACTGTCTGAGGGGATGGACGAGCGGGAGATAGCATGGAGGGTGGGGGGGGAAACGGTACGCGCGGCCAAGAGCCAGTGTATAAAGCTATGTAAATATACCATCTTGCCTTGTATATATCTTGCTCAGGGAGAATTTGCATTATTTTGTTACGGGGGGGGGGGGATTATTGTTTGTAAGGGGAAAAAATTGTGTTGTTAAAAAACCTTAACAAAAATATATTTTTTTAAAAAAAAGAGGGTACAGCTACTTCACGCCAACCCGCTGTACGCCTACATGGCATGCCCAGACGGCCGCCAAGACACAGACTCGCTCAGGGACCTGGCACCAGCTGGTTCCACATCCCCCCCCCCCCCGCCTCCCCTGCCCCGGTGCCACCCTCCCCTCCCCCGGCGCACCCCACCGCAACCCCCACTCTGGGACAATCCGTCCTCCCCTTGTTCACACCCGGGGATGAAGAGGATTTCAACACGCTCCCGGAGTCACCGAAGACCAAGCCGCCGCCAGGGTTGCCACCAGCACTGCGGCGCTGTCAACGACAGATCAAGACACCGGACCGCCTGAATTTGTAATATTATCTGTACTTTTAAAACACAGCTTTCTGTAAATAGTTTTCCACCACCCCCGCCGGACTCATTTTTTAACAGGGGGTGAATGTGGTAGTCACCACTGATGGTGATATCGGTGCTTTACGGTAAGGCCCCTGTACTACAGGTACGGGGTAGATCCCTGCCTGCTGGTTCTGCCCGGTAGGCGGAGTATAAATATGTGTGCTCCCAGTACAGCAGCCATTTCGTCAGCTGCTGTAGGGGGCCACACATCTCAGTGTAATAAAGCCTCGATTACATCCTACTCTCGTCTTTGTGTAATTGATCGTGCATCAGTTGTTCACTGGCAACTCTGGAGTATTCTATTCCATTCAGAATTCCTCCAATAATGGAGCAGTCTAAATCAAGCTACAGCAGGAACTGAATAAAATTCAGCACTGGGTTGACAATTGGCAGGTAAGACAAGCGCCACATAAATTCCAAGCAATTACATTTTCCAACATAAAAAACGTCCATCAACCCCATGTAACTTTGCATGGAACACCACTTGCCTGGACTGACGCAGCCTAAATAATACGTAATAGGCTCAACCTCATCCAGGGCAGACTGTTCACTCAGCTAGCACCCCTGCCAATTAACTCAATGACCACCCTTTCTGTCACCAGTGCATTATCAACATATGTACTTCTTACAATTATGAGGTTTATAAGATTGTTATGTTTTTGGACTGCATCCTTAATTTAAGGTGCAATGAAAGGATTTAATGTGACTTGTTCTGAAATTTGGCTGACAGCAAGCCTGGGTGGTTTAATTGTTGGAGGTTAAAGTGGGCCAGAACAGAGGGGGCATGTGGGGCAGTGGTTAGCACTGGGACTGCGGCGCTGAGGACCCGGTTTCGAATCCCGGCCCTGGGTCACTGTCCGTGTGGAGTTTGCACATTCTCCCCATGTCTGCGTGGGTTTCACGCAGATGTGCAGGTTAGGTAGATTGGCCACGCTAAATTGCCCCTTAATTGGAAAAAATAATAATTGGGTACCCTAAATTTATTTGAAAAAAAAAGGGGGCCAGAATGTTTTATTTGGAAGAAAGTGCAAATGTGATGCCACATTTGGAGAAATTGGCAGTAATGTATGTGCTAACAGTGGGTCTCCAAGGTCCCAGAAAGTTGTTGATAATGTTGGTTGTAAACAGCTGTGCTTTAAACTGTCCATCTACCTCCCAAAAGTAAGATACAAAAGTGATTTGGGGTCTCACAGATAGCTGATCAGCATTTCTACCTGGATACAAGGCTCATGTTATTCCCATTGCCACGGAGATGGGATTTGAGAAGGGAAGGGTTTTTAGGATATTCCTGAACCTGACAGATAAGTTAGTCTGCCAGGATCCAGGACAGGGATATCAACTATAGGGAGCAAGACCATGCTGTGGTTCACCAAGTAGGACTTTGAGTCAGAGCTCATAATTGGTTCAGCAGACAAAAGCTGTGAGCAGTTCAAACAAGGTTGAAAGATTTGCAATAGTGGAAGAATCTCAAGAGAAAAAAATAACTCACAGTGAAAGATAGTTCTAAGATTAGAGGCTCACAGGCTGGAAAAGGAGGGCACAGACGTAAACCCTTAGAAGCTAAGAACTATCTTGGACTGGTCCCATAAGAATTGAATGTCCACTGAAAGGACAGGATAAAATACAGCTGTGAAATATGTTTCCAGTTCTGTTTTGTGGTTTCAAGTATAAGATGCCTACAAAAATGATGTTTGTTAAAAGTGATTTTAGGCTTTTGTTACGGTAAAAGTCTTAAAACATGAAATCGTGTTGTGTCATCCTTTAAGCTGGGGACTGCAAATTCATTTTTTTAAGTTAATAATATACCTAGAGGTTTTTATGGAGATCGTAATATACTGCAGGAATGAATCAATTTTAATTTGAGAGCATTTTAACTCCCTTCTTACTGTTTCTACTGAGCAGGACAAGAGCAACAATGACAAGGAACACCATGATTGACAAATAAAGTGAGATAGGACTGGGTTCTTAAGTTTTCCAACAGTGGCAATTTAACCATAAGAAAGTCTGTGCCTAGGTTTCTACCACTACGTCAAATGGATTTTCAAAACCTGACCCCATATGTCCATTAATATAACTTGTACCTAGAACAAATCCTTTCCACAACAAAATTGAGATCACATACATACATATCAGGGATGCTTTTAACCTTGTTTGGCAAGAATGAAATGGGTGCACGGCCAAAATTGTCCAGATTACTTACCTGTCAAAAAGCTGGCAGGATGATGATTTTTTTTAATATATAAATTTAGAGTACCCAATTATTTTTTTCCCAATTAAGGAACAATTTAGTGTGGCCAATCTACCTAACCTGCACATCTTTGGGTTGTGGGGGTGAACCCCACGCAGACATGGGGAGAATGTGCAAACTCCACATGGACAGTGACCTAGGGCCGGGATTTGAACCCGGGTCCTCAGTACCGTAGTCCCAGTGCTAACCACTGCACCACATGCTGCCCCAGGATGATGATTTTTAACTTGCTCCCTCGAACTAACAAACCTATGAATTAGGAGAAGGGACAGGCCATTTGGCCCCTCAAGCCTGCTCCGCACTTAATACCCTTATCCGAAATTCTGAAAAATGAGAAATTCCAAAATTCACACTTTTTTTTGAGCGCCGACATGACGGAACAAGTGGCTCCCGAGTGATGCGCAGTTCCCAACGCGTGCCGCACATGTGAGTTCCCAACCTTTCCAAATGCGCAGACCCCAATGTTCCGCACATGCACAGTTCCCAACACGTGCTGACATGCGCAGTTCCCAACCCACCGCAAATGCGCAATTCCCAACCCGCCGCACATGCGCAGTATATTCCAAAATCCGATAAACACTCGGCCCCAGCATTTCGGATAAAGGGATTTTCAACCTGTAAGATCACGACTGATCTAATTGTGGCATCAATTCCACATTCTGCCTGCCCCTGATAACCATTGATTTCCCCGCTGTCAAGAATCTATCTACCTCTGCCTTACAAGTGTTAATTGATCCTGTTTCCACCACTCTCCACGGAAGAGTTCAAAAGATTCACAACGCTCTGAGAGAAAACATTTATTCTCATCTCTGACTTAGGTGGAGGACCCTTTATGTTTAAACCATGTCCGCTAATCCTAGTCTCTCCGACAAGGGAAAGGGTATCACAGTAGCACAGCGTTTAGCACTGCTGCTTCACAGCACCACGAACCTGGATTCAATTCCCGATTTGGGTGACTGGCTGTGCGGAGTCTGCACGTTCTCCCGTTTCTGCGTGGGTTTCCTCCGGGGACTCCAGTTTCCTCCCACAAGTCCTGAAAGATGTGGGGCTGGATTCTCTGCCTTCGGGATGCTCCATTTTGCCGGCAGCCGGGGGGTTTCCGGACTGTGTGGGGCTGCCCCACAATGGGAAATCCCATTGTCCAGCCAGCGAAACGGAACATTCCGCCGGCGTGCTGAACCAGAAATCTGGCACGGCGGGACGGAGAATCCATCCCCTGCTTGTATGTGAATTGGACATTCTGAATTTTCCCTCAGTGTAATTTTCCCACCGCTATTCAATGACACAGTCACATTTTTGGGCACTGGAGAATTTCTCACCAGTTTAGGCCACACTAATAATTTTGTTTAGTACTGGGAGCTAAACTCAGAGATCGGGCCGCCATTTTGAGAGGGTACTCCGATCTCTTGAGTGAGCGTGTGGGCCACACCCCCCCCACCCCTCCCATGGGCAATGTCACCCCCCATACACATGGACACTACTCCATACCGCCTGAGGACACCCTTCTATGAGGTACCTGGGGGTCCCCCCTCTTCAGGCTCCCCCAGCCCCCTTACAGCACCCCTCCCTTCCAGGATTCCAACCTGTCACCCGTCCAACCTCCCAGAGGCCCCTACTTACATGCCATACACCCTCCTACCATTCAAACCTCCCTTAACCCTCATTTTATGAGCATGATCCCCTTCATCCCCTGGCCCTTGGCAGTACCTCGCTAGCACTCGGGCACTCTTGCACTGCCACCCTGGCACCCATGCAGTGCTCCTGCTGGCTTGTCAGTGCCATCCAGGCACCTTGGTAGTGCCAGGGTGGCAGTACCAAGGTGCCCACATTCCATGGGGAGGGCCACCCTGTCTCTGATGGCCCAGGAGACCCCCGGGTGCCGTTCCGCCAGATCCACTTTGTGTGGCCCAGCACTGATCGGCGCCCAGTTGCAGCCTCCCTGGGGAGACCGAAGAATCAAGGGAGGCTGATGAATCCCGCGCAGGTGGGTCGTAGGTAGGTTTACGACCTACTTCCGCGAACGTCATTCGGTCCTGCCCATTTGCGGCGGGTGTCTGACTCTGACGTCTCGCGGGACTCCGGAAAATCCCAGGAGGTGTGGGGGTTGTCGGGAGGCTCGCTGGAGGGCTTTCCTGGTATTCACTGGTCGTGTTGCGCTCAACAAGAGCACACGCGGCCAGAGATTCGCGCCCTATGTGAATTCAGATATTGCAGCTATGTCTGCAGGATCCGGCTGGTCTAAAGACCAAAAAGTCGGCGGCGCCCCCGCACTGATCCTCCGCCCGGAGTGGGGTGTAAAGTCCCCGGCTTTGCATGCGGAAATGGCCGTAGAATGGCCGGGTCCTTGGCTGCAGATGCACATGGCACGTGTACAACATGGCACCGGCTTCGCGCGCACCCGGCCTGCCAAAAACTGCCTCCCTGTAATCCCGCGCGCCACCCCTGGACCACCCCCCCACCAGTCCCCCCCCAGCCCCCGTGGAAGCCCCCCCTCCTGCCAGCGGAACGCCACTGGACACAGTCCTCAGCGCCCCACGCCATCGGGTCTCGGCCTAACGGGGGCAGAGCATTAGGGGAGGGCTTCAGGTGATGTTCTGAGGCCGTCCCGACGGTATGCAGTGTACTCCTCGAGTTCATCGTTTTTGAGAGGGCCGAGCATCGGAAAAAAGGCACCGCCCCCAATTCCAGCATTAAAACGCATTCTCCGGCCGATCTTTGAATGCGATTTCAGCGTCGGCGATGGTAGAATCCAACCCAGAGCCTTTAGTTCCGACTTTTTTTGTAACTTTTAGTATTATCTGTAGGTGCACTCTTAGTTTTGTACACTATGTCCCTTCCTGCCCTGCTCTGATCATCATTTCACTTATTCCTACCTTGCTCATTTGCCTTGTCTTCTCTATTTAATTTCTCACATCTTCCCAAACTTGATGCGCCCAGTAATTAATATTAATTTATCTCTACTGCCCTAATTATACGATTCGCCAGAACACTTGTTCCAGTGCAGTGCAGGTGAAGACTGTCCCAACATTACAGATATCCCTTTCCCCAGTATTTATGTCAGTGCCCCATAAATTGAAACCTATTTCTCCCACATCTTTGAGCCCACAATTAACTCTCTAATCTGATTTACCTACCCCACACTCACCCTCGGAGAACTGTGTCTATCCCACTGACTATGCTGTCCTCTATTATCACTACATTCCTATTAACTCCCCCGTCCCAACTTTAATAGTTCCGTGTACCATGTTGCCATGGTCAGTTTGCAGATCCACCCTGCAGCCACCACTTTCACTCATACAGGCTGCAAGAAACTGCAACCTGTTGGATAATTGCAATGGCAGAGGCTCCTCCATTTCTGCCTTCTTGCTCCCCATACCAGCCTCACTCGCAGTCACGCCCCCCCCCCCCCTGTCCCTGACAATTGACCAAATGAGAAGACCCTATCCAATGGGGTGTGACTGCCTCCTGGTGCAAAGTGCCTAGGTAACCTTGCCCCTCCCTGATGCAGTGCAGTGTCTACAGCTCAGCCTCCAGCTCAGCGAATCTGAGCTGAAGCTCGCCTCAAGCCACAGACTCTTACTGCAGACGTGTTTGCCTGGATCACCCGAGTGTCCAGGCACTCCCACATTCTGCACTTACAACACATCACCTGCCCTTACCATCTTTATTATGTGTTAATTAATTTATTCCTCATTGATTTCTAATTAATAAACACTTCTACTCCTAATAACATTTACTTCTCCAATAAATCTTACTATATCTAATAAAGCGTTACAATTGTTAATAAATTCCAAAAGTTTTGTTAATAAACTAGAAAATATTCACCAACCAATCACTTATCTGTTTTACTATGAATCACACTTTTATTCTCTCAGCATGCAGCTGCTTTTCTCTGAAGCCACAGATTTGACTGGATTGGATTAGATTGGATTGAACTGGATTAGTCTGGACTGGACTCAACTGGACTGGACTGGATTGGACTGAACTGGACTGGATTGGATTGGATTGGACTAGACTGGATTGGACTAGACTGGATTGGATTAGGCTGGATTGGATTGGACTGGACTGGATTGGATTAGATTGGACTGGATTGAACTGGACTGGACTAGGCTGGATTGGACCGGATTAGATTAGGCTGGCTTGGATTGGACTAGACTGGACTAGACTGGATTGGATTGGATTGGACTAGACTGGATTGGACTAGACTGGATTGGATTAGGCTGGATTGGATCGAACTGGACTGGATTGGATTGGATTGGACTGGACTGGATTGGATTAGATTGGACTGGATTGGACTGGATTGAACTGGACTGGACTAGGCTGGATTGAATTGGATTGGACCGGATTAGATTCGGCTGGCTTGGATTGGACTCGACTGGACTGGATTGGATTGGACTGTACTGGATTGGATTAGATTGGACTAGATTGGATTAGATAGCTCTTCTTGGTTACTGCCTCCTGGTTCCCTTTTCACCTGCTCTTCTCGTTGATGGTTATTGCTCTGGAACCTCGTCTAGATTTCCCCCCCCCAAATATACTTTATTCACAAAGGGCTGGATTCTCCGATTCTGGGACGCCGGCATGGGAATGGTGACATTTTACGCCAGAACAACTGGCGCAAAAAGGCCACCGATTCCCCGTTTTGCTGGGGGCTAGCAGGATGGCAGCGTAGAACACCAGCTCAAGCTGCCAATTCGCCCCGGAGAATTTCCGGGTCCTTGGCCATGCATGCGCATGGTGGCGGCTTGCAGCGGCCGCACCGTGCTAAATGGCGGCGGCTGCTAGCGGACCCGGCCTGCAAAATAGATCCCCCCCTTCGGCCGGCTCGCGCACCCCGGACCACATCCCCACAGTGCCCCCAGCCCCGAATAATGCCCCCCCCCCCCGCCTGCGGATCGGCCATCCCCGACTGTGGCGGCGCTGGACTGAGTCCGCAGCTGCCACGCCGAGTTCCTGACGGATGAGACCACACGTGTCCCATGCAGTTGGGAACTCGGCTGGTCGGGGGCGGAGCATCGTGGGGGCGGGCCTCAGGCAATGTGCCGCCGTGTACTCCTAGAGGGGGCAGAGCATCTCGAAAGCGGTGGCACCCGTGATTTGGTTGGGAACTTTGATTCCCCGGCCGTTCGCCGAACGCAATTTCACCATTGGCGACCGGAGAATCCAGCACAAAATATCAGAAAGAACATTACAAAGTATTTCAAAATGGCCATCATAGAAAGTGCAGTGATATTAAAGTTTTCTATCTAGATCATGCTGCACTACAATCAAAAGAACATTGCAAACATTTCAAAATGGTCATGACAGCAAGTTCAAGAGTATTTAAGTTGTCTACATAGAACATGCTGCACTCTGAGGTGCTCCAAAACAATTTTGATACATGGAATATTTACTGTATACATCCAATGTGAGTCATACAGCCCAAGGGGTTCTATATAATGCGAGCCCCTGGGTGCACTGTGGCTGAAAGGTCGTCTGTGGGCGGCATGGTGGCACAATGGTTAGCACTGCTACCTCACAGCTCCAGGGACCCGGGTTAAATTCTGGCCTCGGGTGACTGTGTGGAGTTTGCACTTTCTCCCCATGTCTGTGTGAGTTTCCTCCGGGTGCTTCAGTTTCCTCCCACAGTCCAAAGATGTACAGGTCAGGTGGATTGGCCATGCTAAATTGCTCCTTAGTGTCCAAAAAGGTTAGGTCAGGTTATTGGGTTTACGGGATAGGGTGTAGGCGTGGGCCTCTTTCCATGCACCGGTGCAGACTCAATGGGCTAAATGGCCTCCTTCTACACCGTAAATTCTATGATGCTATGACAGTGATCTTTTCCCATTGCATCTCTGCAGCAGCTGCCCCAAGCTTTAGTGCATCACTTGGTGCATAGTCCAGGACTTTAAGTGCCAGTCTGCAACACTCAGTCGAGGACAACTCTTTGACCTGGAAGACCAACACTCTCAGGCAGACCAAAGTGCGTCTTTCACCGAGTTGCTGATCCTCCAACAACAGCTGATGTTTATCTCAGTGTGCGTCCTGCGAACAGCCCGTAGCGCACAGAGTCCTGCGTCGCAGAACTGCTCGCAATGAACCTTTACAAAACCACTGCACCTCTTTTCAGACCATCTTTGCAAAGACACATTCCACAAAGAGGTGACAAGTCTCTCCCCCTCTACACTCACCTCGAGGGCAGTGTGCGGATGGGGTGAGATACTCAGCATGTAGAAAGGACCTTACGATGAGGGCTTTATCACCACCAGCCAAGCTACGTCTTGGTGCTTGTTAGAGTGTTCTGGCAATGAGCCATTCTGCTAAATGACTTTGACAGTCTGCTCAAGGAACCAATTGCCCAGAATCCACCGTCTCCTTTTCCCAAAGGGCCTGTGGGTTGTTACGTGCAGACCACTGCATGATGGACTGTGGCCAATGGCGCTGCTCTGCATACATGTTTCCAAGAGGGACAGGTGGTACAGCACAGTCGAAATATGCCCTTCGAGATGGTGGTTCCTGTCTCCAGGCCCTCTTTTAGCCCACTCTTCTTGTTGGTGATTATTGCCTCCGGATCCACTTTTCACTCAGTCTCAAGTGAGTGGTAAAGTCATGAACAAAAGCAGAGGGGTTCCTCTTTATTTATGCATTTCAGATCCCAGTCACATCATCGGGACCCAATTTTAAATCAGGTATGAGCAAGGAAGCCACTCAGCTCAGCAGCTTGAAGCAGGATGTAAAGGATCAACCTTAGAAGCAGTTGAAAAAGGTGCATGTTTTCCTCTTGTGGATACAGGAGAAGCAGGAGTACTCTTCCAGCCCCCACAAGAAAAACTTAAGCATCTCCATCTGGAAATCACTCATTTATGAACACGAAACCTCAGTGACACTGCCCAAAAGCCAATCCCATCTATGCTTCTGTGCAAGAAGTCAGGCAGTGGGATTTAAATAAGGCCAGAAAGTTAAAATAGCTTGGATCTGATTTCTGCCACAGCAGATGAGATTCCAGCACCCTATGCCCAGAATTAAAATATGAAATATTAAACTCTGAAACAAACTCACACAAGGAGTTTATTTTCACACTGAAGTTATATTTTATTCTGCCTTTGCATTGATATAATACTTGGACGTATTTTAGCAGGAGTCAATGTATGAAGCTTGAACACTGCTGGTAGCTGGAAAGAGAATTGCAGCATTCCATGGCGCTTAGATTTAGACATGGAGGGCGAGATTCTCTCAGCCCTGGGCCGGGCCGGAGAATCCCCGGGACCGGGCCACCCCGCCACGACGCCGGCACGCGATTCTCCGCTCTACATGGCCGGCCCGCCGATTCTCGAGCCGGGATGGGCCGAGCAGAAGTCGTGGAAACGCTGAGTCCCGCCGGCACCGTCCACACCTGCTCTCAGCCGGCAGGAACTCAGCGTGGAAGGGTCGGGTGGTGGCCTGCGGGGGGGAGGGGGGCTCCAACCCGGGGGGGGGGGCCTCCGATGTGGCCTGGCCCGCGATCGGGGCTCACCGATCGGCGGGCCGGCCTCTCTGGCTGGGGGACTCATTTCCTACGCGACGGCCCCTGTAGTCCTGCGCCATGTTGCGTCGGGGCCGGTGCATTGAAGGAAGCCACTGCGCATGTGCGGATCCCGTGACGCCCAGTTCGCGTCGGGATCGGCAGCTGGAGCGGCGTGAACCGCTCCAGCGCTGTGCTGGCCCCCTGCAGGGGCCAGAATTAGTCCTGGGAGCGGCCCTTTCATGCCATCGTAAAATACGACGATGTGGACAGCGGGATGAGAGAATCTCGCCTGGAGTTTTCCTTTCCTGCCTCCAACTACCATTGAGACTTTCACTGACACTAATGACATTTAGCTCTTTTTCGTGGGTAAGAAAATGGACAAGGTAGCGGAGTCTTCGTTTAATTCTAAACCTTAAAGAGTAGCATGATTTACATTGGTGGCATTTATACCACTGCCAGAGCAATGATATAAGCCATGCAACAAGGCTGTGGTAAATGTATAATTACTGATCATTCACCAGTGCACTGTGTTATGTTATTAGCCCTGTGGGCTCTACCTATGGGCCATTGTGTGGCTTCACCCACAGGGGATATGTTGGGGCATGTACGGGCTCCGCCCATGGCTCCACCCCCTTTACAGGAAGTATAAGAGTTGCTGACCTGCTGGGCCGCCTTCAGTGTTGTACTTGTCACAGGGAGGCTCAGTTCTAAGCTGATTAAAACCACGGTTTACTTCTCCACGTGTCTTCGAGTGAATTGATGGTCGCATCAATTTAATCAGCTTAAAATACTACTATGGAATCAGCCCTCAAACCTGACAGACTGGAACTCGATCCACAGGCCGCGGAGGCAAAAGAAATGTTTTCACATTGGCTTCGATGCTTCAAGGCCTAACTCGCCGCGTCGTCTACGCCATCCGCCACTGGCGAATAGAAGCTGAGCCTCCTCCACGCACGGGTGAGCCACCGCATTTCTGACCAGCTCGACGAAACCGCTTCCTATACAAAGGCCCTCGCGATACTCGAACGCCTCTACGTGCAGCCTGTGAACGGGGAATACACGCGACACGTCTTCACCACTCGCTGCCAGCGCCCCAGGGAGTCGCTAGATGATTACCTACGCGACCTCAAAGCCCTCACGCGCAACTGTAACTACCAGGCCATTACGGCCACTCAGTACATGGAGCTCGCCGTCCGAGACATTTACGTGGCGGGGGTCCGATCGAACTATGTGAGACAGCGCCTGCTCGAAAATGGGGCCCAGGACCTGGATGACACAGTAAAACTGGCTACCTCTCTGGAGGCCGCTTTTCAGAGCCTTACTGCGTTCCCGGCTGATCACGCGACCCCCTCGTGGGCCCCTGACCCGAGACTACCCCAGGCCTGTGTCGCGTAGCCGCCCGCCAATCATGGGGGGCTACCCTGCTACTTTTACGGCCAGTCCCAACACCCCCGACTGCACTGCCCGGCCCGCAACGTGAACTGCAGCAGCTGCGGGCGAAAACTACACTTTGCCAAGGTCTGCCTGGCCAGATCTAAGAACTCGAACTCACAGACCCGATCCACAGACTCACAGGCCCGCAGACCCCTCAAGGTGGCAGCGTGTCTGCCGACTCCGCCTCCGCATAACATGTGCGACTAATGGGGGCCGCCATCTTGGCCATCCTCCCCCATGCGGCTGACCACGTGCGATCCATGGGGGCCGCCAGCTTGGACGCCCTCTTCCTCACCGCCCACCTCGTTTGCCATCTTGACCGCCATCTGCTACGCCGCTTGACGCGTACGACCTACCCGGACAGCCATCGCGGGGCGGCCCCAGCACCTCCGAACACACCGCCGGCTACCCACACCTCAGCGCGGTCACCCTGGACCAGTCGCAACCTAAGCACCTCCGGAGCTCCATGATGGCCGTCCGGGTTAACAGGTACGAGACACCTTGCCTTTTCGCCTTGCCTTGACTCCGGGAGCACAGAGAGCTTCATTCACCCGGACATGGTAAGACACTGCTCGCTCCCAATATTCCCGACGCAACAAACCATATCCCTCGCCTCTGGGTCGCACTCGGTGCAAATCCAAGGGTGCACTACTGCAACCCTAGCGATGCAGGGCGCTGAGTATGCTAATTTTCAACTATATGTGCTCCCAGACCTCTGCGCTCCTCTCCTTTTGGGACTCGACTTCCAGTGCAACCTCAGGAGCCTAACTCTTAAGTTCGGGGGGCCCCTGGCCCCGCTCACCATATAGATTTCATAGAATTTACAGTGCCGAAGGAGGCCATTCGGCCCATCGAGTCTGCACCGGCTCTTGGAAAGAGCACCCTACCCAAGGTCCACACCGCCACCCTATCCCCATAACCCAGTAACCCCACCCAACACTAAGGGCAATTTTGGACACTAAGGGCAATTTATCATGGCCAATCCACCTAACCTGCACATCTTTGGACTGTGGGAGGAAACCGGAGCACCCGGAGGAAACCCACGCACACACGGGGAGGATGTGCAGACTCCGCACAGACAGTGACCCTGGAGCTGTGAAGCAATTGTGCTATCCACAATGCTACCGTGCTGCCCCGTATTCGGGTCCGTACTCCGTTACGGATAAAGTGAGCCCATCGGTATATAAAATCAAATACCCATATGGTAAGACTGCGTGGTTTCACATAAACCAGTTAAAGGCTTATGGAGCACAGTCAAACCACGCCAACACGTCATGCTTTACGCAGCAGACCACACCCCGCCCACAGCCAATGTAACCAGACCTACCCCCACCACGTCCAGCCCAGACACGGACTCACCCTCGACTCCACCCCCAAACTCTACACTCCGCCCCGGAACGCCCACAGACTGCAGCAGCAGAGACAGCGACTGTGACTCTGACGATAGCCACAGCACACCTCCCTACTCTTCCCATACAAACGGACCCACACCCAGCGACTCCGATTTCGACTCCAGTGATCCCTTCATGATCACTTTTCTAAACAAATCACACCACCGACCACCGAACCACACGGACGACCCCGACTTTGTCCCCACACAACTCGACGAAACTCATTGGCACCGTGACACCTACAGACTCGTCCGAAACGACGAAAGCAACCCCAACTCACACCACGCAGCCCTCTCAACATTAATTCACTCCAGAGTTTGGCACCCGGGAGAAGGGGACGACCTCGAGTTCGACCCCCAATCCGCCAACCCCTTTGCGACCCTATTCGCAACAGAGAACTGAGGTGTCCACATGATGATTTAAAGGATATGCAGCCTCGCGACCCTAAAAATTGACCCCCCCCCCTCTTTGCAAATCTCACCGCCAATTGCAAGCCAATAGCTACCAGAAGCAGGCGGTATAACATGCAGGACAGGATGTTCATTAGGTCCGAGGTCCAGCGTCTCTTGCGGGACGGGGTCACAGAGGCCAGCAATAGCCCCTGGAGAGCTCAGGTGGTGGTCGCCAAGACCGGGGAAAAGTTCCGGATGGTGGTTGATTACAGCCAGACCATTAACTGGTTTACGCAACTCAATACGTACCCCCTTCCCCGGATTGCGGACATGGTAAATCAGATCGCGCACTACCGCGTGTTCTCCACGGTGGATCTGAAGTCTGCATACCACCAGCTCCCAATCCGCCCAGAGAACCGCCACTACACGGCGTTTGAGGCAGACGAACGCCTTTTCCATTTCCTCCGGGTCCACTTTGGCATCACGAACGGGGTTTCGGTGTTCCAACGAGCGATGGACGAATGGTGGACCAGTACGGGCTGCAGGCCACGTTTCCGTAGTTGGACAATGTCACCATCTGCGGCCATGATCAGCAGGACCACGACGCCAACCTCCACCGATTTCTCCAAACCGCCCAAAAACTCAACCTCACCTACAACAAGGAGAAATGCGTTTTCCGCACAACCAGACTAGCCATCCTCAGCTACGTCGTGGAAAACGGTGTCCTAGGGCCCGACCCTGACAGTCTGCACCCCCTCCTACAACTCCCTCCCCCTCACTGTCCCAAGGCCCTGAAGAGGTGCCTTGGATTTTTCTCGTATTACGCCCAATGGGTCCCCCAGTATGCGGACAAAGCCCGCCCACTATTTAAGGCCACCCTCTTTCCACTGGCAACCGAGGCTCACCAGGCCTTCAACTGCATCAAGGCGGACATCGCCAAAGCTGCGATGCGCGCGGTGGCCGAGTCCGTCCCCTTCCAGGTGGAGAGCGATGCCTCAGAGGTCGCTCTCGCCGCCACCCTCAACCAAGCAGGCAGACCGGTAGCGTTTTTTTCACGCACCCTCACCACCTCCGAAATTTGACACTCCTCGGTCGAAAAAGAAGCCCAAGCCATCGTGGAAGCCATGAGGTACTGGAGGCACTACCTCGCTGGTAGGAGGTTTATCCTCGTCACCGACCAACGATCGGTTGCCTTCATGTTTGACAATACGCAGCAGGACAAGATCAAGAATGATAAGATCTTGAGGTGGAGAATCGAACTCTCCACCGGTAACTACGATATAGTATATCATCCTGGGAAGCTCAACGAGCCCCCAGATGCTCTGTCCCGCGGCACATGCGCCAGTGCGCAAGATGACCGACTACGGGCTATCCACGATGACCTCTGCCACCCAGGGGTCACCCGGCTCGCCCATTTCATCAAGGCCCGCAACCTGCCCTACTCCACCGAGGAGGTCAGAGCTATAACCAGAGACTGCCAAATCTGTGCGGAGTGTAAACCGCACTTCTATCGACCGGATAAGGCCCACCTGTTAAAGGCATCCCGGCCCTTTGAATGCCTCAGTATAGATTTCAAAGGGCCCCTTCCCTCCAATAACTGCAACACGTACTTCCTTAACATCATAGATGAGTTCTCCCGCTTCCCGTTTGCCATCCCCTGCCCTGATATGACCATCCCCACTGTCATTAAAGCCCTGCATAGTGTTTTCACCCTGTTTGGTTTCCCCAGTTATGTCCACAGCGACAGGGGCTCGTCGTTCATGAGCGACGACCTGCGCCAGTACCTGTTCAGTAAGGGCATCGCCTCGAGCAGGACTACCAGTTATAACCCCAGGGGAAAAGGGCAGGTGGAGAGGGAGAACGCAACGGTCTGGAAGACCATCCTACTGACCCTGCGGTCCAGGAATCTCCCAGTTTCTCACTGGCAGGAGGTCCTCCCCGATGCGCTCCACTCTATTAGGTCCCTCCTTTGCACGGCCACAAACTAGACTCCTCATGACCGTTTGTTTGTTTTCCCTAGGGGAGATACCTCAGGGGCCTCACTTCCACCCTGGCTGATGACACTGGGTCTAGTCCTCCTCCGAAAACATGTTCGGAGCCATAAGACCAACCCCCTGGTAGAGAGGGTCCAGCTCCTGCACTCCAACCCACACTATGCGTACGTCGAACACCACGATGGCTGGCAAGATACCCTCCGGGACCTGGCGCCCGCAGGCTCCGACTCCACTCCCACTACTGCATCCCCCACACTATGACCCGTCCAACCTCCCATGTTCAGTACCCCCACCCCTATATGGTTCCCGCGCTCCCTCCCACCCTCCACACCAGTCCACAGGAATGAAGATCCGGAAGAGCCGCTCCCGGAGTCCACGCCTATGCCGGCTCCGGACCCACTTCCACAGCCACCCGAAGCGGCTGCAACACCAGTGCATCGGCGGTCACAACGTACAATCCGGGCACCGGACCGACTGAATCTATGAGCCCGTTGTCACGTTGGGTGTTCCGCTATACAAACGAACCAACATGGTTGTAGATGGTACAACTCTGTTTTATTACTCTTGATAACAACATCTGTAAACGTATGACTGGTTCGTACTTTACCCGTTAACCTGTGGACCTAGCCCTAACACTACCTTAGAGAGGCACTCAGCACATGGTGTATGTCTGAGTGGCACGCTGTGAGCTCTGTGCCCTGACCTGTCTCCTGCTGGAATGAGCGGGAACTGTGGTGTTCCCCGTTTCATAGTGCGTGTGCTCTCACTGGTGATTGGCTGTGATGTTGTGTGTGTGTTGATTGGTCCATTGATCTGTCCATCAGTGTGTATGTGTGTTTGCACCATATGTTTATCTGAATATCATGACATCCCCCTTTTTACAAGAATATGTGCCTATGTGCTAATAAATATTGGTGTGTACTGAATGCAGCTGAATATGTGTGTGCAATATCTACAACATGTACATGAGGCTAAACTATATACATAGAAAGGTGTCAGGTGCAACATAGCAACGAGGTTGTACCATAAACAAAACAAGTGCAATCATCAAACATCGAAAACAAACTCCTGTAACGACAAAAAGAGAAACATATTAACATTGTGGCATAACACTTTAGTGAGTCCAGTGTGCAAACATGCTCATAAGTCCAGCCTAGTAGGTGGGCAACGAATTCGGGTTGACCGTTAGGGTGGCACACCATTCATCACCCGGATTAACGCTGTTCACTGGCATCGGCTGGTGGGTTCTGCTTGGGGACATCCGATTCCTGTCAATGACCGCAACGCGGAAGGCTTCCCGGTCGTCGGTATCACCGGTCTGTACGTCGTCAGGGTATGACTCGGTGTATGGAGGCTGAATGGCCCGCACGTCCCTGCGACGCTGGCGGAATTGGGGAGCATTGGCAAGTTGAGGTGCTCGACAGCAGGCAGCGTAGTGTCCCATCTTGACACAGCGGAGGCATTGTCGATTCTTTGCTGGACATTGCCGTTTTAAATGTGTGGATCCACAGTTGCCGCACATCATGACGTCATGGCGTTCGTTGCGCCACCGCGCATGCGCAGTTCGGTCCTGCGTAGAGCACGCCTGCGCGTCACGTCCCTCTGTGTCGATGTCTCTTTTGGCGCGTACAAGCGCGGGAGACCGTGGAAAGCGCACAAAATGGCCGCCCTCGTCCGGGCCGCGGGCCGGGAGGAACTCGATCGACTGGACCTGCTCGGCCTCGTAGGACCCCTGCCGTGCCGATTCGGCCGCTTGGAATTGCGAGTAGCGGCTGGTCGCGTTTTCATGGAGGACGCAGGCTTCGATGGCGGTGGCTAGGGTGAGGCTCTTAATTTTGAGGAGCTGCTGGCGTAGGGTGCCCGAGGTGACCCCAAAAACTATCTGGTCGCGAATCATAGAATTGGAGGTGGCCTCATAGCTGCAGGACTGTGCGAGGATACGGAGGTGTGTCAGGAAAGATTGAAAAGACTCATCCTTACCCTGCAGGCGCTGTTGGAAGATGTACCTCTCGAAGCTCTCGTTCACCTCGACGCTGAAGTGTTGCTCAAGTTTTAGAAGGACCGTCTTGTACTTCGTCTTGTCCTCACCTTCCGCGAACACCAGGGAGTTGTAGATGTGGATGGCGTGTTGCCCTGCCTTGGAGAGGAGGAGGGCGATTTTCCTGGTGGCCGATGCATTCTCCCTTTCTGTGGCTTCTAGGAAAAACTGGAAGCGCTGTTTGAACAGCTTCCAGTTGACGCCAAGGTTTCCAGCGATTTGGAGCGGCTGCGGCGGGCTGATGGTGTCCATGGCGCAGGATGGCGGATCCCTGAAGATGCATAGGTAGGTCTCACAGTTGCTGGGTTCCAATCCTGGTACTATGTCGTGTTGGGTGTTCCGCTACACAAACGAACCAACACGGTTGTAGATGGTACAACTCTGTTTTATTACTCTTGATAACAACATCTGTAAACGTATGACTGTGGTTCGTACTTTACCCGTTAACCTGTGGACTTAGCCCTAACACTACCTTAGAGAGGCACTCAGCACATGGTGTATGTCTGAGTGGCACGCTGTGAGCTCTGTGCCCTGAGCTGTCTCCTGCTGGAATGAGCGGGAACTGTGGTGTTCCTCGTTTTATAGTGCGTGTGCTCTCACTGATGATTGGCTGTGATGTTGCGTGTGTGTTGATTGGTCCGTTGATCTGTCCATCAGTGTGTATGTGTGTTTGCACCATGATATGTTTATCCGAATATCATGACACCTGTCACCCCCGCCGGACTTCATTTTTAAACAGGGGGTGAATGTGGTGAATGTATAATTACTGATAATTCACCAGTGCACTGTGTTATGGTATTAACCCTGTGGGCTCTACCTATGGGCCATTGTGTGGCTTCACCCACAGGGGATATGTTGGGGCATGCACGGGCTCCGCCCATGGCTCCACCCCCTTTACAGGAAGTATAAGAGCTGCTGACCTGTGGGGCTGCCTTCAGTGTTGTACCGGTCACAGGCAGTCTCAGTTCTAAGCTGATTAAAACCACAGTTTACTTCTCCACTTGTCTTCGAGTGAATTGATGGTCGCATTAAAGGCTGTCTCATTATTGCTGATACTAACTTATAGGGTAGCTTCATAGAACCGAACAGCGACAATCATGACATTACACCAGAGCCAAAAGTGCATTATGGGACACCATAATTCTTAAATGGTACCGCATTCATTTTACCAGCCAATTAGATAAAACAGAGACGCCACGTGTGTTCTAACCCAGTGTATTAAAAGTAATGTGTCTTTTGTTCATTTCTGCAGACAGGATTAATCTGTCCAGCCATATCAATTACATGGTCAACAATTATTTGCTCAACATATGGCAAGGACTCCTCCTGCCTCTCAGTTTCCCCATCTCCATGCTTGATCTGTCCCATTCTAAAATCCCCCTCCCCCCACTGACTGCACATTTCCAACATTGTTCCTTGATTTACAATGGACAGCTGTTAATTGCAAACAAAACAGCGCTTTACCAATTAGTTTATCGTAAATGAATCGCACAGTATTAGCAAGCCTAGCTGGCTTCAGCAATTGTTCCTGATCTAGTTGATTTTGCAACAGAACCTTATGCTTGGAAACAAAATTCAAAGCTTCTCACTAGTCCATTAATTTGTTCCTGGGGAAATCTGCTTCAAGGATACCTGTTTCCAGAACATGCCAGAATTCTATGGTTGACAATTTTGTACAGTATTGCTCTGTGAAACATTCCACCTCTCGGATAACATTAGTCAGCTCCCTCTGCACCCTGTTTGGTGCATTTTTTGTTTACTCAGGAAATAAAATCATTTGGAACTGCAGCAAGTACTCCTGGGCCCCAGGGATGTATTTCATCAACAAAAACAGCTGTTTTCAGAAACAAATTCCTTGCAATAACAAATTCCTAATAAGGTCACTCCTACTCACTCCCTGAAATTGTCTCAATTAAAGGGATGTAACTAGAAATACTGTATCAGGGCATGTTTCTTCCTGCAGTAATGCTGGCTCATTATGCTATGATATTAACATATGATTATATTTCTGTAAATAAATTCTCAGTGCACCATTCCCATTGTAATGTTTACCCTAATATCCCAATATCTGGATTTGAAAGTTGACGCTCATTAAACAATTTTGTTTCACAGTAACAAGCCAGAGTTTGGATAAACACATTTCTGGGCAGTGAACCATGTGAGTAGGCTGTGGTGGAATTTGTGTGGTAAGTATAATAAGTACACGCGTCCTTACATGTACTGTCTGCGCAGTAAAAAATGAAAGCAACAATTTTTTTTAAATCAGTAGGCTGAAAATGACACATACTTTCTTACAAAGCCTGACATTGATCTTGTAATGGTTTATTCATGTGAAGTACATGTTTCGTCAAGATGGCACAGATTTTGAATCAGAATACTAGGCTTCCTGAACCACCATTCTAATGCAATATACTCCTTTAAGTACTACTCTGTTTAGTAAGTGTTTTTTGTAGGCTATCAACTCAATTTTCTTGGACTCTGGCAAATGTGTAACAAAAAGGAACATTCCATTTAAATAGTTTCACAGCTGAAACACACTGCTCTGCCGATTAAAAGACCAATCATCTTTGCAAATGCTAAATTAATTGTCCTTCTCCCCATGAACAATAGTTTTCCAAATGTGAATATCATAGCTGTGTTAAATCCTCAACCTTTTCCAAATCCAAACATCCAAATTTCAACTTAACCTTCCCTTGTTGATGCCAATGGTGAGTAATGAGCATTGTGTAAAATTGACACTCCGCCCAATCCTGTGTGTTTTCAGCCTGGTGAATTTGGTCAAAATTGCAGCGGGCAATATCTGTTTTAAAGTTCTTCAAAGTGAAAGTTTTTAGGTTCCCAGGAGTCTCATAGGTTTTACTTCATTTGTGCCATTGCCTCCTTCTATACTTGACATGTGATGTTCTGTTGTACAGAGGAAGATCACAGGCCAAATCCTGTTTTGTTTTGAGTTACTGACTGTCATCCAGTATAGCAGTCGGAATATCTTAACAACATGAGCAATGAGTATAAAATCATAGCACTTCAAAATTGCTTCAGGAGAGAAAGCAACGTTAGCAAAAAGTTGATTTAATGGCACAACACATTTGTGTATCAACTTGCTCAGCAGTAGACCATACATTCCTTGCATTTCTTTCTTGTGTGCCTGTATAGGAGTGGGCCAGGCTTAGTTATGTTAAGCTATTAGCTTGATCTAATTATTCATGTTGCATAAGGGAAAATTACGAGTGTTGTTGGATTCTTCATGATGTGCAATAATGAAAATTTTAAAAAAGCACTGGAGAAAGGAAGAGAGGAGGACCCAGAGATAGACAGCAACACCTAAAAGAGTGGGAGAGAGGAGGACCCAGAAGCTGAGAGCAACTGAGGAAGACTGCAGGGACCGTCCTCCATTTTAAAAATAGGGATAGAATTCCCATTTTACATGTCCATGGCCAGAATCTTATCATGACATGAATCATGTCGCTTGTGGTGGCCTGTGATGCAGTATCAATTACCACAAAGACGAGAGTAGTGGAATAATCAAGGCTTTATTGAGCAAAGATGTTGTGCCTCCTGTAGCTGGAACCAGAATGGCTGCAGCACCGGCGAGCACACACATTTATACGCCGCCTACTGGGCGGAGCCAGCAGCCAGGGATTTACCCATGTACCTCTACTATACAGGCAGTGCCGTTAAACATGTAATACAACTAGTGGTGACTACCACATTCACCCCCCATTAGAAAAATGAGTCCAGCGGGGGGAGGTGGAAAGCATTCCGGCAGAGGTGGTGGAAAACATTACAAGTTAAGTCTGTCAGGGGCCTTGACCCTCCTCTGCGATCACCTCAGTCCTGGTGGTGATGTGGGCGCCGACTTGGTCACCTGTGACTCCAGGAGCGTGTTGTCCTCGTCTTCGTCACCCCTGAGTGGAACCAGTGGGAGGACGGATCCTACTGGGGCGGGGGCTGCAGTAAGGTTCGCTGGAGGGAGAGTGAATGGTGCAGGGGTGAATGAGATAACCGGGGGGGGGTTGGTGTCAGGTCAGGTGTCGTGGGTGGGGATCCAGCGGGTCCCAGGTCCTGGAGAGAGACTGTGTCCTGGCGCCCATTGGGGTGTGCCACGTAGACGTACTGCGGGTTCGCATGTAGGAGGTGGACTTTTTCGACCAAGGAGTCCGACTTATCCGCACAGGCCTCCGAAGGAGGATGGGTCCAGGAACTGTCAGCCATGTTGGGAGCGAGACCCCGGAGGTGGACTTACTGGGGAAGGCAAACACACGTTTGTGAGGGGTCTCGTTGGTCGCGCTGCAGAGGAGCGATCGGATGGAGTGGAGCACGTCATAGAACATTACAGCGCAGTACAGGCCCTTCGGCCCTCGATGTTGCGCCGACCTGTGAAACCACTCTAAAGCCCATCTACACTATTCCCTTATCACCCATATGGCTATCCAATGACCATTTGAATGCCCTTAGTGTTGGTGAGTCCACTATTGTTGCAGGCAGGGCATTCCACTCCCTTACTACTCTCTGAGTAAAGAACCTACCTCTGACATCTGTCCTATATCTATCTCCCCTCAATTTAAAGCTATGTCCCCTCGTGCTAGACATCACCATCCGAGGAAAAAGGCTCTCACTGTCCACCCTATCCAATCCTCTGATCATCTTGTATGCCTCAATTAAGTCACCTCTTAACCTTCTTCTCTCGAACGAAAACAGCCTCAAGTCCCTCAGCCTTTCCTCATAAGATCTTCCCTCCATACCAGCCAACATTCTGGTAAATCTCCTCTACACCCTTTCCAATGCTTCCACATCCTTCCTATAATGCGGCGACCAGAATTGCACGCAATACTCCAAATGCGGCCGCACCAGAGATTTGTACAGCTGCAACATGACCTCATGGTTCCGAAACTCAATCCCTCTACCAATAAAAGCTAACACACCATACGCCTTCTTTACAACCCTCTCAACCTGGGTGGCAACTTTCAGGGATCTATGTACATGGATACCGAGATCTCTCTGCTCATCCACACTGCCAAGAATCTTACCATTAGCCCAGTACTGTGTCTTCCTGTTATTCCTTCCAAAATGAATCACCTCACACTTTTCTGCATTAAACTCCATTTGCCACCGCTCAGCCCAGCACTGCAGCTTATCTATGTCCCTCTGTAACTTGTAACATCCTTCCGCACTGTCCACAACTCCACCGACTTTAGTGTCATCTGCAAATTTACTCACCCATCCTTCTACACTCTCCTCCAGGGCATTTATAAAAATGACAAACAGCAGTGGTCCCAAACCAGATCCTTGTGGTACACCACTAGTAACTGGACTCCAGTCTGAACATTTCCCATCAACCAACACCCTTTGTTTTCTTCCAGCTAGCCAATTTCTGATCCAAACTGCTAAATCACCCTGAATCCCATGCCTCTGTATTTTCTGCAGTAGCCTACCGTGGGGAACCTTATCAAACGCTTTACTGAAATCCATATACACCACATCAAATGCTTTACCCTCATCCACCTGTTTGGTCACCTTCTCAAAGAATTCAATAAGGTGTGTGAGGCACGACCTACCCTTCACAAAACCGTGTTGACTATCTCTAATCAAATTATTCCTTTCCAGATGATTATACATCCTATCTCTTATAAATCTTTCCAAGATTTTGCCCACAACAGAAGTAAGGCTCACTGGTCTATAGTTACCGGGGTTGTCTCTACTTCCCTTCTTGAACAAGGGGACAACATTTGCTATCCTCCAGACTTCTGGCACTATTCCTGTAGACAAAGATAACTTAAAGATCAAAGCCAAAGGCTCAGCAATCTCCTCCCTAGCTTCCCAGAGAATCCTAGGATAAATCCCATCCGGCCCAGGGGACTTATCTATTTTCACACTTTCCAGAATTGCTAACACCTCCTCCTTATGAACCTCAATCCCTTCTCATCTAGTAGCCTGAATCTGAGTATTCTCCTCGACAACACTATCCTTTTCCTGTGTGAATACTGACGAAAAATATTCATTTAGCACCTCTCCTATCTCCTCGGACTCCACGCACAACTTCCCGCTACTGTCCTTGACTGGCCCTACTCTTACCCTAGTCATTCTTTTATTCCTGACATATCTATAGAAAGCTTTAGGGTCATCCTTGATCCTACCTGCCAAAGACTTCTCATGTCCCCTCCTGGCTCTTCTTAGCTCTCTCTTTAGGTCCTTCCTAGCTAACTTGTAACTCTCGAGCGCCCTAACTGAACCTTCATGTCTCATCTTTACATAAGCCTCCTTCTTCCTCTTGACAAGTGTTTCGACTGCTTTAGTAAACCACAGTTCCCTTGCTCCTTCCTCCACTTCCTCCCTGCCTGACAGGTACATACTTATCAAGGACATGCAGTAGCTGTTCCTTGAACAAGCTCCGCATTTCCATTGTGCCCATCCCCTGCAGTTTTCCTCTCCATCCGATGCATCCTAAGTCTTGCCTCATCGCATCATAATTGCCTTTCCCCCAGATATAACTCTTGCCCTGCGGTATATACCTATCCCTTTCCATCACTAAAGTAAACGTAATCGAATTGTGGTCACTATCACCAAAGTGCTCACCTACCTCCAAATCTAACACCTGACCTGGTTCATTACCCAGTACCAAATCCAAAATGGCCTCGCCTCTCGTTGGCCTATCTGCATACTGTGTCAGGAAACCCTCCTGCACACATTGGACAAGAACAGACCCATCTAAAGTACTCGAACTATAGCGTTTCCAGTCAATATTTGGAAAGTTAAAGTCCCCCATAACAACTACCCTGTTGCTTTCGCTCCTATCCAGAAGCATCTTTGCAATCCTTTCCTCATCATCTCTGGAACTTTTCGGAGGCCTATAGAAAACCCCTAACAGGGTGACCTCTCCTTTCCTGTTTCTAACCTCAGCCCATACTACCTCAGTAGACGAGTCCTCATCAAACGTCCTTTCTGCCACCGTAATACAGTCCTTGACTAACAATGCCACCCCTCCCCCTCTTTTACCACCTTCCCTGAGCTTACTGAAATATCTAAACCCCGGCACCTGCAACAACCATTCCTGTCCCTGCTCTATCCATGTCTCTGAAATGGCCACAACATCAAAGTCCCATGTACCAACCCATGCCGCAAGTTCACCCACCTTATTCCGGATGCTCCTGGCATTGAAGAAGACGCACTTTAAACCACCTTCCTGCCTGCCGGTACACTCCTGCAACTTTGAAACTTTACTCATGACCTCACTACTCTCAACCTCCTGTATACTGGAGCTACAATTCCGGTTCCCAAGCCCCTGCTGAACTAGTTTAAACCCTCCCGAAGAGCATTAGCAAATTCCCCCCCCCCCAGGATATTCGTACCCCTCTTGTCCAGGTGTAGACCATCCCGTTTGTAGAGGTCCCACCGACCCCAGAATGAGCCCCAATTATCCAGAAATCTGAAACCCTCCCTCCTGCACCATCCCTGTAGCCACATGTTCAACTCCTCTCCCTCCCTATTCCTTGTCTCGCTATCATGTGGCATGGGTAACAACCCAGAGATAATAACTCTGTTTGTCCTAGATCTAAGTTACCACCCTAGCTCCCTGAATTCCTGCCTTACATCCCTATCCCTTTTCCTACCTATGTCATTGGTACCTATGTGGACCACGACTTGGGGATGCTCCCCCTCCCCCTTAAGGATCCCGAAAACACGATCCGAGACATCACAGACCCTGGCACCTGGGAGGCAACACACCAACTGCGAGTCCCTCTCATTCCCACAGAATCTCCTATCTATCCCCCTAACTATGGACTTTCCAATGACTAATGCTCTGCTCCTCTCCCCCCTGCCCATCTGAGCAACAGGGACAGACTCTGTGCCAGAGACCTGTACCCCATGGCTTACCCCTTGTAAGTCCCCCCCCCCAACAGTATCCAAAGCGGTATACGTGTTACTAAGGGGAACGGTCACAAGGGATCCCTGTACTGACTGCCTCCTCCCAGGCCCTCTCACCGTCACCCATCTATCTTTATTCTTTGAGTAACTACATCCCTGAAGCTTCTATCTATGACCACCTCTGCCTCCCGAATGATCCGAAGTTCATCCAGCTCCAGCTCCAGTTCCCTAATGCGGTTTCTGAGGATCTGGAGATGGGTGCACTTCCCACAGATGAAATCAGCAGAGACACTGACGGCGTCCCTCACCTCAAACATTCTGCAGGAGGAACATTGCACTACCTTCCCTGCCATCCCCTCTAGATAAAAAAAAAGAAAGAAAGAACTTACCTGTTATTCACTCCCCTTCTCAGCAAGCACTCACTCAGCAACCTCTGCGCCCCACACGATAACACCTGAGGGAAAATAAAAGAAAAACTACTTACCAGTCACCAGCCAATCCCTTACCTGCAGGCTGTGACGTCACGGTTCAACTTCTTTCTACTTCTACCTGCCCTCGAGCCTTCCTCTTGATCTTTACAGCGGTTGGTATTTTTTGGTTAGAGAAGGGGTTAGGGAGGGAAACACTGAAGAAGTGTTTCGGGTTTAAGTCTCACTTGACACGTGACACTGTGTCGGGGAGGACCTCCTGCCAGCGGGAGACTGGGAGATTTTTAGACCGCAGGTCCTGCAGGACAGCCTTCCAGACCGTCCCGTTCTCCCTCTCCACCTGCCCATTTCCCCGGGGGTTGTAGTTGGTCGTCCTGCTCGAAGCAATGCCCCTGCTGAGCAGGAACTGATGCAGCTCATCGCTCATAAAAGAGGATCCCCGGTCGCTGTGGATGTAGGTGGGGAAACCGAACAGAGTGAAGATGCTGTGGAGGGCTTTAATTACCGTGGTGGTGAGGGCTTTGATGACGGTGGCAGACGTCATATCGGGGCATGGGATGGCGAAAGGGAACCGGAAGTACTCATCAATCACGTTCAGAAAGTACGTGTTGCGATCGGTGGAGGGGGAGGGGCCCTTTGAAGTCCATGCTGAGGTGCTCAAAGGGGCGGGAGGCCTTCACCAGGTGCGTTCGATCTGGCCGGTAAAAGTGCGGCTTGCACTCTGCGCAGACCTGGCAGTCTCTGGTGACAGCCCTCACCTCCTCAATGGAGTAGGGCAGGTTGCGGGCCTTGATGAAATGCACAATCTGATTGACCATGTCAGATATGCGTGGGAGGGGGTACGCGTGGGAGGGGGTTCGCAAACAGGGAAGGTGGATCGACCTTAAGGGTCGTGAGGCCACATACGGTGAGGGGAGGGGTTAGGGGTCTGCTGAATTTTAAAGTTAGGCTTTGGAGGTTGCACTGAAAGTCCAGGCCGAGTAACAGGGCAGCGCAGAGGTGGGGGAAGACATAGAGTCGGAAGTTGCTGAACTCTACGCCCTGGACGGTGAGGGTCACGATGCAGTACCCGCGGATATCCACGGAATGGGATCCGGAGGTCGGGGAGATTTTCTGGGTGACGGGGTGTACCGGGAGGGAGCAGCGCCTTACCGTAGTGGGGTGGATGAAGCGCTCTGTGCTCCTGGAGCCAAAAAGGCAGGTCGTCTCGTGGCCATCGATCTTCACCGTTGTCGTCGCGGTCGTGGGGCCGGGACTGATCCAGGGTGATAGAGGCGAGCTGGGGCAGATGCTGGGAGGTCCCGGGCTGGGTCAGCGATGGTGGAGGTAGTGGCAGGCGATGAACGGCCAGACGAGCAGGGGTCCTGAGACGTGTCCAAAATGGCGCCAAAGATGGCGGCGCCCACGGGGCGCACATAGCGGGCGACATCAAAAATGGCAGCGCCCGTGGGTCGCACGTGGGGGGTGTAGGAACGCCGGGCCTGGAAACAGCGGTGACCAACCGGGCCTGGCAAACAGAACCAAAGTGTCCCTTCTTCCCACAGCCGTTGCAGGTCGCGCTCCGCGCCGGGCAGCGCTGCCTGGGGTGTTTGTTTTGCCCGCAAAAATAGCACTTGGGCCCCCAGAGTTGGCTGGCCACGAGGGTGCCGCGCGGTCGGGGGCACAGGACTGGATGTTACGGGAGGTCACTTCTAAAGAATTAGCGAGCTGCCTAGTTTCCGCAAGATCAAGCATGGCCCCTTCCAGTAGCCACGGGTGGACGTACGCAGACTTCATGCCCGTAACGTAAGTGTCTCGAATTAAAAGTTTGGTGTGCTGGACTGTCGAAACTGCCTGGCAGTCACAGTTCCTACCTAGGGTGTGAGGGCACATCAGAAATCATCTAGAGACTCCCCGGGGAGTTGCTGTCTCGTGGCCAGGAGGTGCCTGGCGTATACTTGATTGAGTGGTCGAACGTAATGTCCCTTCAGGAGCTCCATCGCTTCGGAGTAAGTGGCCGCATCCCGGATGAGAGGAAAAATGTCAGGGCTCACCCGTGAATAGGGGACTTGGATCTTCTGCGAGTCCAAGGGTTCCTCAGCGGATGTTCGGAGGTAGCTTTCGAAGCAGGCTAGCCAGTGGTCAAAGGCGGACGTAGCGTTGGCTGCTTGAGGGCTCAGCTGCAGGCGGTCAGGCTTGATGCGGAGATCCATCGTTTAAAAAAAATCTTTGCTCAAGAAATTGATGCACTATCAGTTACCACAAAGACGAGAGTAGTGGAATAATCAAGGCTTTATTGAGCAAAGATGTTGTGCCTCCTGTAGCTGGAACCAGAATGGCTGCAGTACCGGCGAGCACACACATTTATACGCCGCCTCCTGGGCGGAGCCAGCAGGCAGGGATTTAGCCATGTACCTCTACTATACGGGCAGTGTCGTAATACATGTAGTCATCGTCAGCCAAAAGTCCCACATCCAACCTCCAGTGCGGGTGCTGGTTACTGTCTTTACTAACTTGCAGGTCAACCCAGTACGGAGCATGGTCTGAGATTGTGATCGGCGAGTACCCAGTGTCCACCACCCCAGCCAGGAGGGCCCGGCTCAAAATAAAGAAATCAATCCGGGAGTACACTTTATGCACGTGTGAGTAGAAGGAGAACTCCTTCACCCTCGGCTGCCCAAATCTCCATGGATCCACCCCCCCCCACACCCCCCCCCCCACACCCCATCTGCTCCAAGAAGCCTTTTAGTTCCTTTGCCATTGCTGGCACCCTGTCTGTTTTCGAGCTTGACCGGTCCAAGCCAGGGTCAATAACTTCCATGACCAACCTGTTCGGGTCCAGGTCTGGTGTCTTCCCCAGCATCCTCTTTATAAACTCCACAACATCCCAATTTGGCGCATACACATTTACTAATACCACCTGCACCCCCTCCAGTTTCCCACTGACCATAATGTACCGACCTTCTACATCTAAGACTATTCTACCCGCCTCAAACACCACCGCTTATTGATCAGCATCGCGACCACTCTAGTCTTTGAGTCTAGTCCCGAGTAAAAGACATGACTCACCCAGTCTTTCCACAATCTAATCTGGTCTAAGGTGTGTCTCCTGCAACATTACCACATCCGCCTTCAGTCCCCTAAGATGCGCGGACACACGTGCCCTCTTGACCGGCCCATTTAATCCTCGAACATTCCAGGTGATTAGCCTAGTTGGGGGGCTCATTGCACCCCCCCTTCACCAACCTGCCATCCCCTTTTTTGGGCCCGCCTCTAGCCCATGTTCCACGCCTCCACCGGTCCGCCCTCAGACAGCCTCCGCCCCCAACCTCCTCTCTGTCCCTTTGACCCCCTCCCTCCCCTAGTAAAAACACTCTGTAACCAACCCCTTTAATAAACCAAACATATGCAGCCCCCCCCCCCCCCCCCCAGTGTGCTTCTGTGAGTTAGCCCGCCCAGCTAGCTTGGTGGCCCCCATCCCTGGCGCCGGATAGTCTCCCACCTATTGTTCCCCCCCCGCCCCGCTCATACAAACATACTCCAACATCAAACAATCCCCGCACAATTGCCCAACAGAAAAACACCAAGATCTAAACAAGCACACCTCCATCCCCCAACAGTGCAAATGAAAACCTTAACTCACTCAGCTCTACCGCTGGTCCCAAATCAATGCAAAAGGCATTACAAACAAGTTCCACAAAACGGTAAACGAGAAACTTTTTAAAAAAAGAACAGAAAAAAAAAAGAACATTGCAGCAAAGTTCAAGAGTTCTCAGTCCACCACCAGTCCTTTCCTTTTTGCGAAGTCCAGCGCGTCCTCAGGCAACTCTAAATGAAAGTACTGTTCCTCGTGCGTGACCCAGACACGGGCCGGATACAACAGTCCGAACTTCACCTTTTTCTTCAAAAGGATTGACCTAATCTGGTTGAAGCCTGGTCTTCTCCTGGCCACCTCCACACTCAGGTCTTGGTAAACCTGCAGGATACTGTTGTCCCACTTACAGCTCCGTGTCTGCTTGGCCCACTGTAGAATGCGCTCCTTATCCAAGTACCTGTGGAATCTCACCACCATTGCCCTCGGTGGGGGGGGGGGTCTCCCATTTGCGGCTTCCTCGCGAGTGCTCTGTGAGCCCTGTCCACCTCCAAGGGCCAGGAGAATGCCCCATTCCCCAGCAGCTTCTCAAACATGTCTGCGATGCATGCCCTAGCGCCGGCTCCTTCGGACCCTTCCGGGAGCCCAATGATTCTCTAGGTCCTCCACCTTCTCCAGGAGCTTCTTGTGCTGGTAACTCAGCACGATATTTAACCGCTCCATTTAGTTTCTCTTTTTTATTCAGATTTTGGAACAAGGAAGGGCTATTTTATTAATAACAAAATACTAAGCCCCCTGAGTAATTTCCTTTTGCTTGATCTTTTCCAATGGTGTGCACCCACTTCAAACAAGCAAGCATGTACATAGAGGCTGAGACTTCAAACACCCTCTGAAATTCAAGACAGCAGATTTTCATGATCCTGCTTCTCAAGCTACTGAAACACCTGGACACAGCCACAAAGATTAAAAATGGGATGGGAAATTGGCTGGCTCCCTCATGGAACATGATTCCCCCCACCTGAGTTTTCTCGACGCTCTGTACCTGGATGATTCAATATGCCCAATTTAGGAACTATTATGGGCGAGGCGTTTTCAGAACCCCAAAATGTATCATGGAGTTCAACCGACCTCTCCCTTTAATGTAAACATTGCTTTTCCTAGCACACGGCTTGTTCCCTTGGTGTGGGATTACAATTATGGACACGTGGGTTTTTAAACACAAAACAATGTTTATTCCATGAACTCAACTTAGCATCTTAAACAAACATTGGCTCTCTTAACACCCCTTACTTCAAAGATAATTCCGAAAATATTACAACAGTAAATAATTCGTCAAAATGTTCCTTCAAACTTCCAAGAGACTTAACACCTTTAAACAGAATCACATCAGGTTAAAGGCTTTACTATTATGAGTTAAAATCACCCAAATGATCCAGAGATAGTTTTTCATGGCAGAGATCACAGCAAATCCAGCTCGCTGCAAAACACAGGCACTCCCCAAGCTCTTTTCCTCCAAACTGAAACTTCAAAACTACAAATTGGCTGATCTAAAGCCCAGCTCCACCCACACTCTGATGTCACTGTTTTCTTAAAGGTACATTGCTTGAACATCCATGTCTTAAAGGTACTCTCACATGACACGAACACAAAACATCTGCACCAACGTTTTAAAAATTCAGTCAGAATACCAAATATATAAATCATTGTTTATCTAACCTCAAATTCTGAGTGGGGCAACTTAAATTTGTGCATCTGTTTTCCATGGTGGGCACGATTCAGCTTTAGATTTTCTGTGCATGTAAGGATAAATGAACATGCAGAGAAAGATGCAGGTGCATTGGGAGGAGACATAGAGCCTTTTTAATGCTTTTTGTCGGTAGGCCAAAATGGCCACTGTTACCTGTACAAGAACAATGAGTCACTTTCCATATAAAACAGCTTCCTCTCATCTGTGGTTTGACCAAGGCAACATTTACATTCTCATAATGTCGCAAGAAAAAAATCCTTATCTCCTGGCTGAGGCCACATTGAACCACAATTAAGTTAAGGATTTAGGTGATCCTGGAAGGCAAAAGACAAGACACATGGGGCGGGATTCTCCCCTACCCGGCGGGGCGGGGCTCCCAGCGTGATGGAGTGGTGGGAACCACTCCGGCGTTGGGCCGCCCCAAAGGTGCGGACGTCTCCGCACCTTTAGGGGCCAAGCCCTCACCGTGAGGGGCTAGGCCCGCGCCAGAGTGGTTTCCGCTCCACCGGCTGGCGGGAAAGGCCTTTGGCGCCATGCCAGCCGGGGCCGAAAGATCTTCGCCGGGCGACGTGGGTCGGAGCATGCACGGGAGTGTCAGCGGCTGCTGACGCATCCCCGCACATGCGCAGGTGAGGGGGTTTCCTCCGCCTCTGCCATAGTGAAGACCATGGCGAAGGCGGAAGAAAAAGAGTGGCCCCACGGCGCAGGCCTGCCCGCCGATCGGTGGGCCCCGATCGCGGGCCAGGCCACCGTGGGGGCACCCCCCCGGGACCATATCGCCCCGCGCCCCCCCCAGGACCCCGGAGCCCGCCTGCGCCGCCTTGTCCCGCCGTTCGATAGGTGGTTTAATCCACGCTGGCGGGACAAGCATTCCAGCAGCGGGACTTCGGCCCATCGCGGGCCGGAGAATCGGCGGGGGTGGGCCCGCCGACCGGCGCGGCGCGATTCCCGCCCCCGCCGAATCTCTGGTGGCGGATACTTCGGGACACGGCGGGGGTCGGAGAATCCCGCCCCTGGTGAGATCTTGGGAAGGAGTGGTCTGTGGAAGAGGGGTGATTCACTTGCTACAGGGACATTATTTTGCATTCGGACCTCAGTTGGTTGTCCCATGCCAACCTCCACCTCAGAGATAACCCTTTCCTGTACCTCCCCGGATAATATCATCGTCTTCTGATCAGTGGGGGTGAGAGCCCCCTCCAATCTCCTCTCGCTCCCTTTTGTTATGAGCCATCTTTTCCAAGGGGACACATAAAGGACTTGTGAGACTCATGGATCTATAACAGAGATCTATAACTCACCTGGCCAGAGAAGGTAGTGCAGGTGTTGGGGTTTGGTGCAGGGTGGGATGTAAGGGAGATGCAGGCTGATGGGTTTTGATTCGCCTCCAGGGGACTGGGGGATTGGGGACAGGAGTGATGTCAGTGAAATAGAGGTGGTGACTCACCCGAGCTGCCCTAAGGAGATTGTTCTTCTTGTGGCACTGCGTGCCAGTCCGCCTGGTGAGACTCGCAGCACTCACTGCCTCTGCCACCTCTGCCCAGGCCCGGTTGATGACCATGAGCGTAGCTTCCTGACTACCCTGGGGAAGAGTGTGCCCCGCTACTGCTCCACCGATTGCAACATTTGGTAAATTAAGAGTGTGTGGGGAAAGGAGTGCTGATAGGCAGCTCCAGCTTGTCAAGCTCTCCAGTGCCCATCCCAGCCACAACAAATCTGATGCCAGCGGGAATGGGAATTGCTCTGGAATCACGTAAGTAGAGTGTTGGCCCATTATCATGTCCTAAATTGTTCCATAAATAGTGCCCCAATGGGAACGCGGACTGCACGTCCGGAATTCAGTTCGGGCATCATGACTCGTGAAATCCGATTCGGCGGAGAATAGCTTCCGACGTCAGAATCGCGGTATGTATTGATTTGACGCCAAATCGCAATTCTCCGTCACCTCGACAGCGGCATCGATGCAGTCCAGAACGTACAGTAAGCACCATTTGCATGTCATTAGCGGGCCTGACCCAGTATTCTCCAGGGCCTTTGCGATGCTCCACCTCCGATGGGTCGAGTTCCCGATGACATGGTTCACTTCTGCTTTTAAAAATCATGAAACTAGCATTGTGGCTGCTGAGGGAAAGAGAGGGGGTTACGGAATGTGTCCAACATCGTCATAGTTTGCTGACAGTTGTGCCGCTGGCCAGGGGGCTTCTGCCAGGACAGGGGTGAGTAGCGGGGTTAGCCAGGAGGTGGGCTGTTGGGTCAGGGTGGACGGGCACAGAACACCATTGCCACGCAGCCAGCAAGGCAGCCATGCAGCTGCGCACTCCGCTAAGAGCCTATTGTGAACCTAGGGCCACGGGTGGGGGAGGTGTCCACCAGGCCACACCCCTAGGTGCCTTCTGGCTCCAGCCAACCCATCAGTTGCACTGGCGTGCTCCAGCGCAACAGTGCCATCTTGTTGGCTGGGATGAATTTGTGTGGGGAGTGTAATGTATATGTACGGCTGCAGCTTGTCAGCCTCCCGAGTGTCAATCACGGACCCGGCGAATCCCGCACGACTTTTCATTGGAATCGATTGTGTTCCATGTGTTGCCGGTGCTAGCCCCTCTACAGTCGCTGAATCGATCCAGGTTCAGTGCCAGTTTTGCTGTCGTGAAAGTCCACAAATTCTGCCTTCGTCAACCCTTCGTCTCAGGAATGGAGAAACCAGCCCACAATCTTTGAAGAATTTCTGGCGGTCTAATGGTGGGACAGGATCTGCATTCGCCACTTTGACCTCTCAACCCCAAGTCACACTCCTGGATCAAGGTTACTAAATATGTGGGATGAATTTCATAAACAATCGCTACCGCTCCAATGGTGGCGTTTTCTGGCAGTGCGACAGAGAAACCACTGCCACAGCATTGGAACAGCCCTGCAAGGAGAAATGAATTTTTTTTTAAAGTCTTCGTCCTGAACCAAGATCTACAAAGATAGGTATTTAAGATAGAGGGAGAGGATATTATTTCTCGGCCCACTTCCTCCATCCAGCAATTTAAGGGGCTTACTGCAAACCCAACGACTACCTCTACCCTTCAGCTGTCAGTGTGCAAGGTTGGCGGAGACAGTGTCGACAAGGAGGAAAATGTATGTTGCTGAACCCAACTTCCCTGTCTGTATTTACAAGGAGCAGGCAGGGGAAAGACAGACTCCAGCTGTCCTGACATTGGCACAGAAAATAAATAGAGTTTGGAGAAGTGACCTTATTTTTACCTTATTGCCAGATTTTCCCTTTGTTTCTGTCACTGTCCCAATATTGGATAGTGACTGCAGAGGAAAATCCAGCCCAAGATTGAAGCAGTCCATGTCTATTATGCAACATGATCTGGGTGACATTCAGGCTTAGGCTGGTAAATTACACAAAATGTTTGTGTCACGTAAGTGTCCAGCAAAAACCATCTCCAACCAGGGAGAAACTAACCCTCCATTGACATTCAAAAGCATTCCCATCGCTGAATGCCCCATCATCGATTTTGTGAACTAGCCCAGCCATATAAATATTGTGCTACAAGAGCAGGTCAGAGGCTGGGAGTTATGTGGCCTTACTTCATGACTCTTCAAAGTTTGTCGACAAGGCACAAGACAGGAATTTGGTGGAATAGTCCGGACTTGTCTGGATGAGTGAAGCTCCAATAAAACTCAAGAAGCTCAACATTATCCATGACAGAGCAGCCCAATTGGTTGGCACCCCATCCACACCTTAAATATTCACTCCATCCACCACCATTGTACAATGGCAGCCATGCGTACCATCCATAGCAACACTGCAGAAACTCACCAAGCCGCTATCGACGGCAAACCTTCCAATTCCCTGTCCTTTAGACGGGCAAGGGCAGCAAATGGATAGGAACATTATGACCCGCAAGTTCCCTTCCAAGCCACACCATCTGTGGTGAACCACTGTAATAGGAGATGTAAGGTTGGACCTGCACTACAGGTTCGCCGGTAGCTCCTGCCGGCTGGCTCCGCCCACGGAGAACTGTATAAATATGTATGACCTCCAGTGCCCTGCCATTTCGCCAGCTGCAGCAGGAGGCCACGCATCCGACTGTAATAAAGCCACAGTTGGACCCAACTTTAGTCTTTGTGCAATTGATCGTGCATCAATTTATTACAGTCAGATTTTCCACAGAATGGATATCCGAATTAAGTCCGATCGCCTGCAGCTGGATCCGCACTCGCCCGACGCCAGGAAAGACTTTACTCACTGGCTAGCATGTTTTGAGACCTGCATCAACGCGACGGACCCCGCGCCAACGGAGGCTCAGAAGACAAACGTCCTGTACTCCAGACTGAGCTCCAGCGTGTTCCCGTTGATCCAAGACGCCATGAATTACACAAAATCAATGGAACTCCTGAAGGAACACTACGCGCAGAAGTCGAATACGCTCTTCGCCAGGCATGTAATCGCTACCTGCGCGCAACTACCTGGTGAGTCCATCGAAGACATCTGGCGGGCCCTAATTCCACTCGTCCGGGACTGTGACTGTCCGGCCGTTGCGGCCGCTGAACATGCGAAACTCCTCATGCGCGATGCCTTCGTGACGGGGATTGCGTCGGACCGCATCCAAGAACAATTACTGGAAGGGGCCACGCTCGAACTGGCGGAGATGAAAACCTTGGCGCTCTCCATGACGGTCGCATCCCGTAATGTACAATCGTACCTCTCCCGCCGCGCTGCCCACCCTTCTACTCCTTCCTACCCCTTCTGGACCCCGCCGACGACCTCTTCAGCCGGGGCCCTGCCTTCCCAATACGCCTATGCCACATGCCGATCCCGGGGGTCCCCTCTGCTACTCCTGCGGTCAGCAGCAGCACCCCCGCCAACACTGCCCGGCCCGCACTGCAGTTTGTAAAGCCTGCAGTAAAAAGGGTCACTTCGCAGCTGTGTGCCAGGCCCGCGCAGTCGCTGTGATCGCGCCCGCTATCGCCCCATCCCCCACACCAGACGCACAATGGGAGCCGCCATCTTCTCCTCCCGGGTCAATGTGCGACCAATGGGCGCCGCCATCTAGTCCCGCTTTGGCCATGTGCGCCCCATGGGTGCCGCCATCTTGCCCCGACCCCGCAATGTGCGCACCATGGGCGTCGCCATCTTGTCCCGACCCCGCAATGTGCGCACCATGGGCGCCGCCATCTTGACCCGACGCCGCAATGTGCGCACCATGGGCGCCGTCATTTTGTCCCCCACAGGCTCGCCACCCGAAACATCCGATGGCTACCCACAGCTCGCTTCGATGACGCTGGACCAATCTCGCCCGCACAACCTGGCCACCGCGTCGACGACGGTTAAAATCAACGGCCACGCGACCTCGTGCCTGCTGGACTCCGGGAGCACCGAAAGCTATGTCCACCCAGATACGGTAAGGCGCTGCTCCCTCGCGGTCCACCCTGCCAATCAAAGGATCTCCCTAGCACCCGGATCCCACTCCATCCCAATCCGAGGCTTTTGTACAGTCACCCTCACGGTCCAGGGCGCAGAATTTAGTAACTTCCGCCTCTATGTCCTTCCTAATCTCTGCGCTGCACTCCTGTTGGGCCTGGACTTCCAGTGCAACCTCCAGAGCCTCACCCTCAAATTCGGCGGGCCTTTACCCCCCCCCCTTACCGTTTGCGGCCTGGCGACCCTCAAGGTCGATCAGATTGCGCAGTACCGGGTCTTCTCAACAATTGACCTGAAATCCGCCTACCACCAGCTCCCCATCCGGAAGTCGGACTGGCCATACACTGCCTTCGAGGCGGACGGTCGCCTCTACCACTTCCTTAGGGTCCCTTTCGGTGTCACAAATGGGGTCTCGGTCTTCCAAAGAGAGATGGACCGAATGGTCGACCAGTACGGTTTGCGGGCCACCTTTCCGTACTTAGATAATGTCACCATCTGCGGCCATGACCAGCAGGATCACGATGCCAACCTCGATAAATTCCTCCGGACTTCTCGGGCCCGACTCCGCCCCCTCACGGAACTTCCCCTCCCCCACTGCCCCAAGGCCCTCAAACGCTGCCTGGGGTTCTTTTCCTACTACGCTCAGTGGGTCCCAAACTCTGCGGACAAGACCCGCCCACTCATTCAGTCCACCCAATTCCCCCTCGCGGCCGAGGCACAACACGCTTTCGCCCGCATCAGAGCAGACATCGCCAAGGCCGGGATGCGTGCAGTGGACGAGTCACTGCCTTTCCAAGTAGAAAGCGACGCTTCAGAGGTCGCCCTTGCCGCCACTCTAAACCAGGCAGGCAGACCCGTGGCATTCTTTTCCCGCACCCTTCATGCCTCTGAAATTCGACACTCATCCGTCGAAAAGGTGGCCCAAGCTATCGTTGAAGCTGTGCGGCATTGGAGGCATTACCTGGCCGGTAAGAGATTCACTCTCCTTTTAAAAAATATATATATTTATTAAAGTTTTTTAACAAAACAATTTTTTCCCCTTACAAACAATAAATCCCCCCCACCCCATAACAAAATAACACAAAATCGCCCTGAGCAAGATATATACATGGAAAGATGATATATTTACATAGCTTTATTCACTGACTCTCGCCCATTCATGCCAGTTTCCCACACCTCCATGTTATCCCCCGCTCATCCATCCCCTCAAACAATCCCTCGTCGTCGCCCCCCCACCCCACCCCCCCCCCCCCCCCCGCCCCCAGGGTTGCTGCTGCTGCTGACCGACCTTCCTCTAACGCTCCGCGAGGTAGTCTAGGAACGGTTGCCACCGCCTGTAGAACCCCTGCGCAGACCCCTTTAAGGCAAACTTAATCCTCTCCAACTTTATGAACCCCGCCATGTCGTTTGTCCAGGCCTCCATGCTAGGGGGCTTCGCCTCCTTCCACATTAGCAAGATACTTCGCCGGGCTACCAGGGACGCAAAGGCCAGAATGCCGGCCTCTTTCGCCTCCTGCACTCCCGGCTCGTCCACTACTCCAAATATTGCTAGCCCCCAGCTTGGCTTGACCCGGACTTTCACCACCTGAGATATTGCTCCCGCCACTCCTCTCCAGAACCCCTCCAGTGCCGGACATGTCCAGAACATGTGGACATGGTTCGCCGGGCTCCCTGAACATCTTCCGCATCTGTCCTCTATCCCTAAGAACCTACTCAACCTCGCCCCCGTCAGGTGCGCTCTGTGAACCACCTTAAATTGTATCAGGCTGAGCCTGGCACATGAGGAGGAGGAATTAATCCTATCCAGGGCGTCAGCCCACAAACCTTCCTCGATCTCCTCCCCCAGCTCCTCCTCCCATTTATCCTTCAACTCTTCTGCTAGCGCTTCCCCCTCTTCTGTCATCTCTTGGTGTATTGCCGAAACCTTGCCCTCCCCGACCCATACACCCGAGATCACCCTGTCTTGAATTTCTTGTGTCGGGAGCAGCGGGAATTCCCTGACCTGTCGCCTCACAAAAGCCCTCACCTG
This sequence comes from Scyliorhinus torazame, assembly GCF_047496885.1. NCBI lineage: Eukaryota > Metazoa > Chordata > Chondrichthyes > Carcharhiniformes > Scyliorhinidae > Scyliorhinus > Scyliorhinus torazame. The sequence goes on from NC_092720.1 coordinate 72,526,948, forward strand.
CATATATCTGAATGCATTTCCCGGGGGTAGCTCAAACTTCTGCTCCAGTGCCCCTGGGCTCGCAAATGTCCCGTCGATGAACAGGTCCCCCATTCTTCTAATCCCCGCCCGATGCCAGCCCTGGAACCCCCCGTCCATCTTCCCCGGGACAAACCGGTGGTTACCCCTGATCGGGGATCACACTGAGGCTCCCACTGCACCCCTGTGCCAACTCCACTGGCCCCAGATCCTTAACGTTGCCGCCACCACCGGGCTCGTGGTGTACTTTGATGGCGAGAGCGGCAGCGGTGCCGTCACCAGCTCGTTCCTTTGCAGGACGCCATCTCCATCCTTTTCCATGCCGCCCCCCTCTCCCTCCATAACCCACTTACGGATCATCGCCACGTTTGCTGCCCAGTAGTAGCTCCCTAGGTTTGGCAGCGCCAGCCCTCCTCGGTCCCTACTGCGTTCCAGGAACCCTCTCCTTACCCTCGGGGTCTTGTTCGCCCACACAAACCCCATAATACACCTACCTACTCTCTTGAAAAAGCCCTTGGTAATCACGATGGGGAGGCACTGGAACACAAACAAAAACCTCGGAAGGACCACCATTTTGACCGACTGCACTCTACCCGCCAACGGGAGCGGCAACATGTCCCATCTTTTGAAGTCCACCTCCATTTGGTCCACCAACCTCGTCAGATTCAATTTGTGTAGGGCCCCCCAGCTCCTGGCTATCTGGATCCCTAAATACCGAAAACTCCCCTCCGCCCTCCTCAGCGGTAGGTCCCCTATCCCTCTTTCTTGGTACCCTGCCTGTAGTACAAAAAGCTCGCTCTTCCCTACATTGAGCTTATAGCCCGAGAACTCCCCAAACTCCCTCAAAGTCTGCATGACCTCCACCATCCCCTCCATTGGGTCCGCCACAGACAGCAGCAGGTCGTCCGCGTATAGCGACACCCGATGCTCTTCTCCCCCGCGGACCACCCCCCTCCATTTATTAGACTCCCTCAGTGATATGGCCAAGGGTTCGATCGCCAATGCAAACAACAGGGGGGACAGAGGGCACCCCTGCCTCGTTCCTCGGTACAGCCGAAAATACTCCGACCTCCGCCGGTTCGTCACCACACTTGCCACCGGGGCGCTGTAAAGGAGCTTAACCCAGCTAATAAACCCTCCCCCGAACCCAAACCTACGCAACACCTCCCAGAGGTACTCCCACTCTACTCGGTCAAAGGCCTTTTCCGCGACCATGGCTGCCACGATCTCCGCCTCTCCCTCCTCCGATGGCATCATTATCACGTTTAAGAGCTGCCGCACATTCGTATTTAATTGCCTGCCCTTTACAAATCCCGTCTGGTCCTCATGTATCACCCCCGGGACACAGTCCTCAATCCTCGTGGCCAGCACTTTTGCCAATAGCTTAGCGTCCACATTAAGGAGTGAAATCGGCCTGTACGATCCACATTGCAGTGGGTCCTTGTCTCGCTTCAGAATCAAGGAAATTGTCGCCTCCGACATTGTCGTGGGCAGGGAACCCTCCTCTCTTGCCTCATTAAAGGTCCTCACTAGTAGCGGGGCCAACAGGTTCGCATACTTTCTATAGAACTCCACCGGGAACCCGTCCGGCCCCGGGGCCTTCCCCGCCTGCATGCTCCCCAAACCCTTACTCAGCTCCTCCAACCCGATTGGTGCCCCCAAACCAACCACCTCTTGCTCCTCCACCCTCGGGAACCATAGTTGGTCCAGGAATCTTCTCATCCCTTCTTCCCCCCCTGGGGGCTGGGATCTGTACAGCTCTTCATAGAAGGCCTTGAATACCTTGTTTATTTCCATTGCACTCTGGGCCATGGCTCCCCCACCATCTTTGACTCCCCCTATTTCCCTCGCTGCCGCCATCTTACGGAGCTGGTGTGCCAGCATCCGACTGGCCTTTCCCCCGTACTCGTAGGTCGCCCCCTGCGCCTTCCTCCACTGTGCCTCCGCCTTCCCCGTGGTCAACAGGTCAAACTCCGTCTGGAGCCGTCGCCTTTCCCCAAGTAATCTTTCCTCCGGGGCCTCTGGGTATCTCCTGTCCACTCGCAAAATCTCCCCCACTAACCTCTCCCTTTCCATGCCCTCTGTCTTCTCCCTATGAGCCTTGATGGAGATTAGCTCTCCCCTGATCACCGCCTTCAACGCCTCCCATACCACCCCCACTCGCACCTCCCCGTTATCGTTGGCCTCCAGGTACCTTTCAATACACCCCCTTACCTTCCCACACACCACCTCATCTGCCAGCAGTCCCACATCCAACCGCCACAGTGGGCGTTGGTCTCTCCTCTCCCAGCCCCACTTCCACCCAGTGCGGGGCATGGTCCAAAACGGCTATGGCCGAATACTCCGTCCCCTCCACCCTCGGGATGAGAGCCCTGCCCAGCACAAAGAAGTCTATCCGGGAGTATGCCTTGTGCACGTGGGAGTAGAAAGAAAATTCCCTGGCCTGCGGTCTTGCAAACCTCCAGGGGTCCATTCCCCCCATCTGGTCCATAAACCCCCTGAGCGCCTTGGCCGCCCCCGGCCTCTTTCCCGTCCTTGATCTGGAGCGGTCTAGTGCTAGATCCAGCACTGTATTAAAATCCCCTCCCATTATCAGTGCTCCTACCTCCAGGTCTGGGATGCGCCCCAACATGCGCTTCATAAATCCAGCATCATCCCAGTTCGGGGCGTATACATTTACCAACACCACCCACGTCCCTTGCAACCTACCACTCACCATCACGTATCTCCCTCCATTGTCCGCTACGATAGTCTTGGCCTCAAATGACACATGTTTTCCCACCAGAATTGCCACCCCTCTATTTTCCGCGTCCAGTCCCGAGTGAAATACCTGTCCTACCCATCCCCTTCTTAACCTAACCTGGTCCGCCACCTTCAGGTGTGTCTCTTGGAGCATAGCCACGTCTACCTTCAGTCCCTTCAAGTGCGCGAACACTCGAGCCCCCCCCCCCCCCCCCCCCCCCCCCCCCTGCCGACTAGCCATCTCCTTTTCTGGGCCAGTCCCGTGTCTGCGTCTCCCTCACCCTCCAGGCCCCCAATCGGGGGACCTCCGTCCCGGCCACCTCTTCTGTGGCCCATTCCCTTTCGGCCAGTGCAGCAGTAACCCTGTTTCCCCCCCCTCCCCCCCTTCCCTCCCCCCCCCCCCCCCACTAGATCCCTGTCTAGCTTTTTTGCTCCCCCCATATCACTCCCATAAGTCAGCTGACGCCTGCTGACCCCGGCTTTCCCCGCCATCCATTTGACCCCCCCATGTGGGAATCTCCCCATCAGTAGACGTTCCTACGTGCCCCCTCCCACCTTTCTTCCCGCGCACGGGAGAAAAACCCTGCGCTTTCCAGAGCCTGCCTCACCCCCCCCGACGCAGCTTCTGTTGCGGCCTTGTCTCTCGTCCCCAGCCCATATAACATTCCCTGCGCGTGCTTGCCCCCCTGTATACAACCGCCATCATACTTCAACCCTCAAATACCCCCACCCTCACAAACCCTCAATTAGAGTCCAACTTTTCAGTTAGTATAAAGGTCCGCGCCTCTTCGGGCGTTTCAAAGTAGTGGTGTTGGCCGTTATATGTGACTCACAGTCGCGCTGGCTGCAACATTCCAAATTTCACTCCTTTCCAATGCAGCACCGCTTTGGCCCGGTTTAAACCCGCTCTCCGCTCAGCGATCTCCGTGCTCCAGTCCGGGTATATTCTGATCTCAGCATTGTCCCAGTTGCTGCTCCGCTCCTTCTTGGCCCATTTCAGGACCTTCTCTCTGTCTGTGAACCGGCGAAATCTCACCACCATCACCCTTGGCGGCTCGTTTGCCTTGGGCTTCCTCGCCAGCATCCGGTGCGCCCCTTCCAGCTCCAGCAACCCCGGGGGGGCCTCCGCGCCCATCAGCGCCCCGATCATTGTGCCTGCATATGCCGCGGCGTCGGCACTCTCCACTCCTTCTGGGAGACCCAGGATCCTCAGATTGTTTCTCCTCGACCTGTCCTCCAGGTCTTCGAGTCTTCCCGCCCATGTCTTGTGTAGCGCCTCGTGTCGCTCCACTTTCACTGCCAGGCCCAAGAGCTCATCCTCATTCTCACTCACTTTTTCCTGGATCTCCTGGATCTTCACCTCGTGGGCTTTCTGGGTTGCCCCAAGTCCTTCCATTATTGCCAGCATAGGCGCCACCATCTCCTTGCGCAGCTCCTCAAAGCAGCGCTTGATGAATTCTTGCATCTCCTCTTTGTCCCCGGCCGCCGCCATTTTGTTTGTTTTCCCCCTCTTCTCCCGCTGCTCCAGTGCCGTTTTTTTGGCCGTTTCGCTGCGAGTCCGGTCCATACAGGTTAGTGGGGGACCTCTCTCCTCTCTTCCCCACGGGTTGGCTATGTAAAAGGTTCCGTTGGGGCTCTTCTATCGAGCCCGAAAGTCCGTCTTCGCGGGAGCTGCCGGATCGTGCGGCTTAGCTCTGCCTAGCCACAACCGGAAGTCTATTCTGAGATTCACTCTCCTTACGGACCAATGGTCAGTAGCCTTCATGTTCAATAACACACAGCGGGGCAAGATCAAAAATGATAAAATCTTGCGGTGGAGAATCGAGCTCTCCACCTATAATTACGAGATCTTGTATCACCCCGGTAAACTCAACGAGCCCCCAGATGCCCTCTCACAAGGTACATGTGCTAGCGCACAAGTGCACCAACTCCAGGCCCTACACGACAGCCTTTGTCACCCGGGGGTCACTCGATTGTACCATCTGATCAAAGCTCGCAATCTGCCCTACTCCGTCGAGGAAGTAAGGACAGTCACCAGGGACTGCCAGGTCTGTGCGGAGTGCAAGCTGCACTTCTACCGGCCAGACCATGCGCGCCTGGTGTAGGCTTCCCGCCCCTTTGAACGCCTCAGCGTGGATTTCAAAGGGCCCCTCCCGTCCAAGGACCGTAACACGTACATTCTCAGTGTGGTCGATGAATACTCCAGATTCCCCTTCGCCATCCCATGCCCCGATATGACGTCTGCCACCGTCATCAAGGTCCTCACCACCACCTTCGCTCCGTTCGGTTTCCCTGCCTACATCCACAGTGACAGGGGATCCTCATTCATGAGCGATGAGCTGCGTCGGTTCCTGATCAGCAGGGGTATAGCCTCCAGCAGGACGACCAGCTACAATCCCTGGGGAAAGGGGCAAGTAGAACGGGAGAATGGGACGGTTTGGAGGGCCGTCCAGCTGGCCCTACGGTCCAGGAACCTCCCAGCCTCTCGCTGGCAGGAGGTCCTCCCTGACGCTCTACACTCCATCCGGTCACTATTGTGCACCGCCACTAATAACACACCCCATGAACGTGTTTTTACCTTCCCCAGGAAGTCCACATCTGGGGTGTCGCTCCCGACGTGGCTCACTGCTCCAGGACCGATCCTTCTCCGTAGGCACGTCCGACTCCACAAGGCGGACCCCTTGGTGGACAGGGTTCACCTGCTCCACGCCAACCCTCAATATACCTACGTTGAGTTCCCCGACGGCCGCCAAGATACTGTCTCACTCAGGGACCTGGCACCGTCAGGTTACACCCCAACACCTCCCCCCCCCCCCCCCCCCCCCCACCAATGCGCCCCCCCCCACCTCCTACCGCACCGCCAATATTGACACCACCAGACCACCACCCACTCCCCTTTTCCGCACAAGAGGACGAAGAGGACTTCTGCACGCTCCCGGAGTTCCCCGATGACAGGGCAGCATCAGCACCGCCACCACTGCCATCGGTGCCACCTCCACCACCGACTTCGCCGTCACCATTACGCCGCTCCCAACGAAGCACCAAAGCACCGGACCGGCTGAACCTTTGACGGACTTCGGACCGTCAACATGGACTTTTCTTTCCCTACCACTGTACATAATTGCACTAATTGTATATAGTTTCACGTCACCCCCGCCGGACTCATTTTTAACAGGGGGTGAATGTGGTGAACCACTGTAATAGGAGATGTAAGGTAGGACCTACACTACAGGTTCGCAGTAGCTCCTGCCGGCTGACTCCTCCCACGGAGAACTGTATAAATATGCATGACCTCCAGTGCCCTGCCATTTCGCCAGCTGCAGCAGAAGGCAACGCATCTGACTGTAATAAAGCCACAGTTGTACCCAACTTTAGTCTTTGTGCAATTGATCGTGCATCACCATCCTAATTTAGAAATATATTGCCGTTCCTTCACTGCCACTGGATCAAAAACCTGGAAGTCCCTAGTACTGTGAGTGTACTTACACTAGATGGCCTGAAGCATTCAAGAAAGAAGTTCACCACCTTCTCAAGGGAAATTAGGAATGAATGACAAATGCTGTCCTTGCCAGTGACACTCACAAAGCATGAAAGAATATAAATGATTCTTGTTATTTCGTTGAAAGTAATGAAGATGTCTAAAATCTAATGATTCACCCAATGCACTGTGACAGAACTGGAAGATGTGAACACTGAGGGTATATTAATCTGAAGGAAATTGATGAATGGTCAATGCAATTATCACCTAAAGGGTACACAGAGTTGGATGACAAGTGAAGTCATTGATATAAAGAAAACTCATATTGAGAAATTTGTGTGTCAGTGGAAAAAGAGTCAGACAATAAACTATCAGTAGAGTTAAACGGCAGAGTTAGAAGTGATTTAAGCGAAAAATGCACATAGTTTTGGAATGAGTATATTTATTGTAATTGCTTGAGGGATATTCTGTGCCAGTGTTTGGAGATATCCAAAACATTGTCAGATGATTTACCAGATTACTTGGAGCACAATTCCAGAAAAATATAAGGAGGCTCAATATGGATTCACAGGTAATAGGTAGAATATGTAAGAACCAAATAAAATGGGAAGGACTAGAGATAATTGATATAATTGATACTAGAGACTAATGATAGTTGATTGGCAGTCATTTAAATTCTCCCCAAAAGATTAGCTATGATCTGTATATGTTACCACAGAAGTTTCACTCTGCGTATTAAGTGGAAACATTATCATTTCTCTACTGTATCCAGAATGCCTGGCTCAGATCTATTCAAGTTTTGAAAATGGCGCAGTTGTTTTTCTTGACTGTTGTACCATTAGAAAGTTCTCAAGCACATTATTATAACAAATTGATAGTAGAATTGAGTTACATCAACAAATCAAAAGGATTATATTTTCTGACGGGCATGCGTAGATACAAAATTGGGAGGCCACTACGGTGTAAATGGGGTTGGGGTTGTAACCTGCACAGATCATATTGGGTAACAACAATTGGTTATCCCTTGAATCTTGGGGAATATGAGCTCCCTCGATAAAGGGCCGGAGCAATCGTTAAGCTTTCTCTTGTATAAATAGAGCCGGCCAATTAGGTACCGGCTAGAGAGAAGACCAATAGCCAACCACTGGTGCTGTGTAAATATTAATGTAAATTTACATTTCATTTGACTCACAAACTCATGTTGGACTCTTTGCGGCTCTCACAAAAGTTAGGACTACATGTTGGTTTGATGTGGGTTTTTCACTACTTTCATGCCACATCAACCTGGTATAGATGCTTAGACAGTGTGAAGGCAACGTTAATACAGAAGCATTTTCAATAGGAAAAGTAGCATTTCATCATGAAAGTTGAGATCTTGAAATCTTTACTCCTATATTTGTTTACCTGTTAAGAGAGCTATCTTATATCGTAAACAATACTCATTTTATTACAGTACCTGACCCATTAATGAGTTTACAATAGAAGTTATGTTTCAGTAAATGTATAATCGTTGATATGCTGTTGGATAAACATCTAATATTGCATTAAATGGAATCATGGAATTGTACAGTGCAATTATGGTCTGTGTAATCATCCTACAATGCAAAATGCCTTTGATGAATACGATTGTGACCATTTAGTGCAGAAAAAGACTCCACACCATCTTTTTGAAATATTATAGTTGAAAGGTTGTATATCACTGCAACAATATTGTCATGTTTCCTTCATTTGGTTCCATGGGACCATTACTGAAGGTACATAGCTGAATGAGCAAACATTTAGTTTGGTAATATTTAGTTCAGTAATATTTACTGAAAGCAATAATAGCTCATTTTTCCACAAAATGATCAATGGCCATTTTAGTATGTTATCAACTGGTTGGTTTAACTGAATTAGGGATTGCTGAACATATGTACACTGAAAGTATCACAGGAAATATTTATTTATTTGTTTATTTTTTAAATTTACAGTACCCTATTATTTTTTTTTCCCAATTAAGGGGCAATTTAGCATGGTCAATCCACCTTTCCTGCACATCTTTGGGGTGTAGGGGTGAAACCCATTCAGACATGGGGCGAATGTGTAAACTCCACACGGACAGTGACCCAGGGCCAGGATTCGAACCTGTGTCCTCAGCGCCGCAGTCCCAGTGCTAACCACTGCGCCACATGCCGCCCCTACAGGAAATATTTATAATCAGACGAAAGTGGAAATTAAAAATATCTGAAAGTGAAAAGGGGTAATAACTCAATGTTTAAATGTGCCATATAGTGTGGTATACATCATTCAGACTAGGAAGTTCCTAGGACTGTGTGACTGGGAGAGAAAGACATGTGGGTTTCCCCAGGGGTCAGTATTAGAATCACTGCCTTACTTAATCTATATTAATGACCTAATCTTGGGTGTGCAGAGTGTCGTGTTGGGTGTTCTGGTCTACAAACAGGTCAACACGGCTGGAGATGTATAACTCTATTTTATTAACAACTCAACTGTAATAACATACTGTAAGCTTGCGTACGTGCATTACCAGCTTATCTGTGGACCCTGTCCTATTACTATCTAGGTGAGGCACTCAGCACATGGTGATTGTCTGAGAGGCAGGCTGTGAGCTCTGTGCTCTGAGCTGGCTGCTGCTAGAATGAGCGGGAACTCTGGTGTCCCCTGTCTTTAAGGTGCAGGTGCTCTCACTGGCGATTGGCTGCGATGTTGTGTATGCTGGTTGGTCTTACTGTATGTCCATCAGTATGTCAGTGTGTGTGTGATTGCACCATGATATGCTGATGTATATCATGACACCCCCCCTTTTCGCAAAGAATATGTGCCTACATGAGAATAAATAAAGTGTATTGAGTGTGTCTGATCATGTGTGTGCATTATTTACATCAATATGTACATGTGGCTATGTTATATACACGGGAAGGTGCCAGGTGCAGAGGAAAACTATGTTACACCAAGAACGAAACAAATGCTATTAGCAAACAATGAAAAACTCTTAAACAATACGACAGAACAAGTCAGTGAGTCCAATAGTGCAAGGTTTATAAATCAAGTCTTTGGGGTGGGCGATGAATTCGGGTTGACTGCCTCAAGGGTGGTTCAGGATCCATCGGCTGAGGAATGGGCCGGGCCACGGTCGAGTGAGGAGGAGGCAGGGTATCCGGAAGCTCAACAAAGTCCATGTCAGGGACAACAGGAGGGCGTGGCACCGGTGCAGAATTTCGTAGCGAGCGTGGAACCAGACGAAGGGCACGCCGATTGCGGCGGTGAATGGAGCCAGCAGGCAAACAAACCATGAACGAGCGGGGAGCCAACTGTCTAAGAACCTCAGCAGTTGCCAACCAGCCACCCTCCGGAAGATGTATGCAGACATGATCTCCAGGCACCAGGGCAGGAAGATCAGTCGCCCGAGCATCATGAGCTGCCTTGTGTTGCTCACGCTCTTGTTGCATCCGCTGAAGTACCAGAGCATGGTTGAGGTCTGGGACGTGAATGGACGGCACAGTGGTCCTGAGGGTGTGACCCATAAGCAGTTGGGCCGGCGATAGGCCCGTGGACTGTGGGGCCGAGCGATAGGCCAGCAAGGTGAGGCAGAATTCAGATCCTGCACAGGAGCCTTTTTACAGAGCCCTTCTCTGCTTTGCCATTTGACTGAGGGTGCAGGGGACTGGACGTCACGTGTGCAAAGTTGTATGCACTAGTGAAGGAAGACCATTCCTGACTCGAGAAGAAGGAGCCATTGTCTGACATCACGGTGAGCTGAATGCCGTGGCGAGCAAAGGTCTCCTTACAGGCCCGGATAACAGCCGATGACGTGGTGTCGTGCAGGCGTATGACCTCAGGATAGCTGGAAAAGTAGTCGATGATGATGATGTAGTCCCTGACGAGCGCATAGAACAGGTCCACGCCCACCTTCGACCAGGGGGACATGACCAACTCATGGGGCTGAAGGGTCTCACGTGGTTGTGCCGGCTGGAACCGCTGACAGGTGGGGCAATTGAGCACAGTGTTGGCAATGTCCTCATTTATTCCCGGCCAGTATACAGCCTCTCGGGCCCTCCGTCGGCACTTCTCAACGCCGAGATGGCCATCGTGCAGCTGTTCTAAGACAAGCCGGTGCATGCTGTGTGGGATCACAATGCGGTCCAGCTTCAGGAGGACACCGTCCACGACTACCAAGTCATCCTGAATGTTGTAAAACTGTGGGCATTGTCCCTTGAGCCACCCGTCCGACATGTGGCGCATCACACGTTGCAGAAGGGGGTCAGCCGCAGTCTCATGGCGAATGTGGGCAAGGCATTCGTCAGTGGCCGGCAGATTGGCAGAAGTGAAGGCTACATGTGCGCCGACTTGGCCAACGAACCCCTCTGGGTCGGACGGAGTGTCGACTGCCCTGGACAGAGCGTCTGCTATGATCAGGTCCTTACCCGGGGTGTATACAAGTTGGAAGTCGTACCTCCGCAGTTTGAGCAGAATGCGCTGGAGGCGGGGGGGGGGGGGGAATGTCATTAAGGTCCTTTTGGATGATGCCAACCAGCGGGCGATGGTCAGTCTCCACGGTCAATTGGGGAAGGCCATACACATAGTCGTGGAACTTGTCAACGCCAGTCAACAGGCCTAGGCACTCCTTCTCAATTTGCGCATAGCGCTGCTCTGTGGGGGTCATGGCACGTGACGCATAGGCGACAGGGGCCCACGATGAGGCATCATCTCGTTGCAGGAGAACCGCCCCAATGCCGGATTGGCTGGCGTCAGTCGAGATCTTCGTCTCCCTTGCAGGATCGAAGAACGCCAGAACCGGGGCGGTGGTAAGCTTGACCTTGAGCTCTTCCCATTCACGCTGGTGGGTGGGAAGCCACTGGAATTCAGTTGTCTTCCTGACAAGGTGCTGGAGAGCTGTGGTGTGGGAAGCGAGGTTAGGGATGAATTTTCCCAGGAAGTTGACCATTCCTAGAAAGCGTAGCACCGCCTTCTTGTCTGTCAGCTTCTGCATAGCCGTGATGGCTGCCACCTTGTCAGCATCCGGCCACACACCCAACCGGGAGATGTGGTCCCCCAAGAACTTGAGCTCGGTTTGGCCAAAAGAACATTTGGCTCTGTTAAGGCACAGGCCCTGGTCCCGTATCCGTTGAAAGACGCGTTGGAGGTGACTGATATGCTCCTGTGGTGTGGTAGACCAAATAATGATGTCGTCCACATAGACACGCACGCCTTTGATGCCCTCCATCATCTGCTCCATGATGCGATGGAAAACTTCAGAGGCCGATATGATTCCAAATGGCATCCTGTTGTAGCAGTATCTGCCAAATGGAGTGTTGAAGGTACACAGCTTCCTGCTGGACCGATCCAATTGAATCTGCCAGAAGCCCTTTGAGGCATCAAGCTTGGTGAATATTTTTGCCCGAGCCATCTCGCACGTGATCTCCTCACGTTTGGGTATAGGGTAATGTTCCCTCATTATATTGCGATTTAAGTCTTTCCGGTCAATACAGATCCGGAGCTCGCCGGAAGGCTTCTTGACGCACACCATGGAGCTGACCCATGTAGTTGGCTCTGTCACCCAGGAAAGCACTCCTTGGTCCTGAAGGTCCTGCAGCTGCTGCTTGAGGCGGTCCTTGAGGGGTGCTGGGGCTCTGCGAGGTGCATGAACTACCGGGGTGGCATCCTGTTTGAGCAGGATTTTGTATGTGTAGGGCAGTGTACCCATGCCCTCGAAAGCATCCTGGTTGTGAGAGAGGATTGAGTTTAGTTGCATCCTGTATTCCGCATCTTGGAAGTCAGACGTGTCTTCTGGAGAGAGTGTACTCGCTGAATGAGGTGGAGGAGTTTGCACGCCTGTGCGCCTAGCAGAGAGTCCTTTGAAGAGCCCACGATCTCGAAGGGTAGGATGGCTTTACGCGAGTTGTGCGTCACTTCGAGTTGGCACGACCCCGTGGTGGGGATGACGTGCCATTATAGTCGACCAGTTGACAGATGGATGGAAGAATTGCTGGCTTGACCCTCAGAGTCAAAACTATCTGGTCGCGTATCATGGAGTCAGAGGTGGGCCCATAACTGCAGGACTGCACGAGGATTCATCATAGATTATCATAGAATTTACAGTGCAGAAGGAGGCCATTCGGCCCATCGGGTCTGCACCGGCTCTTGGAAAGAGCACCCTACCCAAGGTCAACACCGCCACCCTAGCCCCATAACCCAGTAACCCCACCCAACACTAAGGGCAATTTTGAACACTAAGGGCAATTTAGCATGGCCAATCCACCTAACCCGCACATCTTTGGACTGTGGGAGGAAACCGGAGCACCCGGAGGAAACCCACGCACACACGGGGAGGATGTGCAGACTCCGCACAGACAGTGACCCAAGCCGGAATCGAACCTGGGACCTTGGTGCTGTGAAGCAATTGTGCTATCCACAAGGCTACCATGCTGCCCCAGGATGCGGAGGTGTGTGAAATAAGACTGGAAAGGCTCGTCCTTATCCTGCAGGCACTGCTGGAACAGGTACCTTTCGAAGCTTTCGTTGACTTCAACGCTGAAGTGTTCATAAAATTTTAGGAGCACCGTCTTGTATTTGGTTTTGTCCTCGCCTTCCGCGAATGTAAGGGAGTTAAAGATGTGGATGGCGTGTTGCCCTGCCGTGGAGAGAAGGGCAATCTTCCTGGTGTCCGATGCATTCTCCCTGTCTGTGGCCTCTAGGAAGAGCTGGAAGTGCTGTTAAAAAAGTTTCCAATTCACCCTGAGATTGCCAGCGATGCGTAGCGGTGGCGGCGGGTTGATGTTCTCCATGCTGCAGGATGGCGGATTGCTGATAAGTTGCAGGTAGATCTCACAGGGGCTAGTATGCATCCACTCCTGGAACCATGTCGTGTTGGGTGTTCTGGTCTACAAACAGGTCAACACGGCTGGAGATGGTGTAACTCTACTTTATTAACAACTCAACTGTAATAACATACTGTAAGCTTGGGTACGTGCATTACCAGCTTATCTGTGGACCCTGTCCTATCACTATCTAGGTGAGGCACTCAGCACATGGTGAATGTCTGAGAGGCAGGCTGTGAGCTCTGTGCTCTGAGCTGGCTGCTGCTAGAATGAGCGGGAACTCTGGTGTCCCCTTTCTTTATAGTGCGTGTGCTCTCATTGGTGATTGGCTGTGATGTTGTGTATGCTGGTTGGTTCTACTGTATGTCCATCAGTGTGTCAGTGTGTGTGTGATTGCACCATGATATGCTGATGTATATCATGACACAGAGCACAATTTCAAAATTTGTGGATGACACAAAACTTCCTATTGTGAACTATAAGGAAGAGAGTGATAAATTTCAAGCTAACATAGACAGGCCAGTGGAATTGGTGGCGAATTAAATTAATGCAGAGAAATGTGAAGTAATACATTTGATAGAACGAACAAGGAGAACCAATACAAAATAAAGTAAAAATAAAGGCTACAATTTTAAAAGGGATGGGGGTATATGAACACAAATCTTTGAAGGTGGTGAGGCAAGAAGGGAAAGTGTTTATAAAGGCATACGAGATCAGAGGATTTGCAAATAGAGGCACAGAGTATCAAAGCAAGGAAGTTGTGCTGAACCTTCAGAAAACACTGGTTTAGCTTCATATAGAATATTGTGCTCCATCACATTTTAAGTAGGATGTGAAAATATGAGGGAAAGTGCAGACAAATTTAGATGAATAGTTCCAAGGATGCGGGACCTCAATTACATTGACAGATTGGATAAATTGGCAGATTTTTCTTAGAGAACAGAAGATTCAGAGTAGATTTGATAGAGGTGTTGAACATCCTGAAGGATCTGAACAGAGCTGATAGGGAGAAACTATTCCCATTGATGGAAGGGTCAAGATCCAGAGTATACTTGTTTAGTTTGAATAGTAAAAGAAGCAAAATTGACATGAAGAAAAAAACGTTCTTACATATTGAGTCATTCGGATCTGGAATGCACTACCTGAGATTATGGTAGAGGCAGATTTGTTATGACCGCCGTGGAGATCAATAATTTTGAATATAGAAATTCAAAATTCCCATCAATAGCTGAAAGCATAACCCAGCCAGATTTCACATCTTGAGACTTTTACTGCAACACAAGACTAGAACTCTATGACTAAGCACTATTTTTGAATGCAACAAACCACAGAAAAGTACTTTTCCTTTTTTACCTTTAGCACAGCCAGAAAAACATATTTCATTGGTATACTTTACACAGTCCTTTAGGTAGATATTCAATTCCTCCTAAACCAGTCCAAGGGGATCCGAAGCCCATCGGGGTTTACTTGTGTCAGCCTAAGTATCTTTAATCCCAGAATCATCAGAGATCCTTCCTCTTGCATGAGTTAGTTGATTCTTCTAATCTCATTTTAACTTTTTTCAATCAGATTGTGAGCTCCCACCTGCATGCATGTGTAGTGAACCTATAACTGCTCTCCTTCACCCAGATCTTGGAAGATTAACTTTGTCTTGAGTTTTCATGGGTATTTTAAACCCTTTGCCTCTCCATGGCAACATGAATCACATGGGCCTTGTATCCAAGTAGGTATGCTGATTAGATTTCCGTGTGACCCCAACTCCCTCTCATCGTGGAACTAAATTGACAGTTTAAAGCACAACTGTTTGCAGCCTGACATATCCATCAGCTTTCTGGGACTCTGGAGATTCACCGTCTATCTACTCTTACCCTAGGGCAGCACGGTGGTGCAGTGGTTAGCACTGCTACCTCAGGCGCCGAGGTCCCAGGTTTGATGCCGGCTCTGGGTCACTGTCTGTGTGGAGTTTGCACATTCTCCCTGTGTTTGTGTGGGTTTCGCCTCACAACCCAAAGATGTGCAGGGTAGGTGGATGGGCCTCGCTAAATTGCCCCTTAATTGGAAAAAATTAATTGGGTACTCTAAATTTATTTTTAAAATAGATCTACTGTTACCCTGCAAGCTGCTGCCATTGTCTCAAAGTGTAAATACCTTGCACCTTCTTCCCAGCAGAACAATCTGGGCCCTCTTAAATCTCTAACAATCATACTACCCAAACTTGTTGTCAGACAAATTTCATAACAAGCCACATGACTCTCTTCATTTTACCTGAAAGATGCAGTCCGAAAATATAATCTTATAAACTCCATAACTCTACTATTCAATTCTGACTTTCAAAAAGTACTGTACAATTATCTAAAGAGAGAAAATTTGCAAGGCTCTGCATTGGGCGGCAGGGCAGCACAGTGGTTAGCACTGTTGCTTCCCAGCTCCAGGGTCCCAGGTTCAATTCCTGGCTTGGGTCACTGTCTGTGCGGAGTCTGCACGTTCTCCCTGTCTGTGAGTGGGTTTCCTCTGGGTGCTCTGGTTTCCTCCCGCAAGTCCCGAAAGACGTGTTGTTAGGTCATTTGGACATTGGAAATTCTCCCTCTGTGTCCCTGTGGTAGTCACCACTGTTGTATTGTACTGTATATATGGGTATTACGGTAAGCCCCTGTACTACAGGTACGGGGGTAGATCCCTGCCTGCTGGCTCCACCCAGGAGGTGGAGTATAAATGTGTGTGCTCTCCAAACAGCAGCCATTGCGTAAGCGGCTTTAGGAGGCCACACATCTCTGCGTAATAAAGCCTCGATTACATTCTACTTGCGTTTCGTTGTAATTGATAATGCATCAATTTATTACACAGAGATTTTTCAGAGATGGACCTCCGCATCAGGCCAGATCGCCTGCAGCTGCATCCTCAAGCAGACAATGGCAAAAAGGACTTCCAACATTGGCGAGCTTGCTTTGAAGCATACATCGGGTCTGCGCCAGACCCAATCTCAGAAGCACAGAAGCTCCAGATTCTGTTCATGCGGCTGAGCTCCAACGTTTTTCCCCTCGTCCAGGACGCGCCTACATACGCAAAGGCCATGGCGCTACTGAAGGATAATTATGCTCAGCAGACCAACAAGATCTCCTATCCAGGCGGCACCAACTTCCCGATGAGTCTGTGGAAGATTTCTGGCGTACCCTGCTCGCCCTGGAAAGAGACTGTGACTGCCAGGTCGTTTCGGCCACTGAACATTTGAACCTGCTAATGAGAGACATGTTTGTTACGGCATAGGGTCTGACTACATCCGCCAGCGCCTCTTAGAAGGGGCCACGCTTGACCTCGCGGCGACCAAGAAACTAGCGCTCTCGCTCACGGTTGCCTCACGCAACATACAGACTTATGCCCCTGACCGCACGGTCCACCCCCCTCTGTGCATCGTGGACCCCGCCAGCGGCCACCCCATCGTGGACCCCATCAGCGACCGCCCTTAGCCAACCCCATGCCTGCGTCGCGCGGCAGCCAATCAACCCCGGAGGACCCAGTGCTACTTCTGCGGACAGACAAAACACCCCTAGCAGCGCTGCCCGGCGCGGAGCGTGCTCTGCAAGGCCTGTGGCAAGAAGGGACATTTTGCTGCAGTGTGCCAGGCCCGCTGAATCGCCGCTATTGTCCCAGCACCGCCATCTTGCCTGCCCCAGGACACGTGCGGCCCGTGGGCGCCGCCATCTTACCCACCTCAGGACCCCTGCCCATCAGACTGCTCATCGCCTGCAACCGCCGACGACCAGCCGCGTCTCGCCTCGGTCACGATCGACCAGTCTCGACCGCACAACCTCGCGACCACTTCGACAAAGGTGAAGGTCGACAGGCACGAGGTATCCTGCCTTCCGGACTCCGGGAGCACTGAGAGCTTCATCCACCCTGATACGGTAAGGCGCTGATCCCTCGCGGTGCACTCCGCTAACCAAAGAATCTCCCTGGCCTCCAGATCCGACTCCGTGGCGATCCAGTGGTACTGCATCGCCACCCTCACCATCCAGGGCGTACAGTTCAGCGGCTTCTGGCTCTACGTCCTCCCCAACCTCTGCGCTGCCTTGCTACTCGGCCTGGACTTCCAGTGCAACCTCCAGAGCTTAACCCTGAAATTTGGCGGGCCCCTACCCCTTACTGTTTGCAGCCTCGTGACCCTGAAGGTCGACCCGCCTTCCCTGTTTGCAAACCTCACCCCGGATTGCAAACCCATCGCCACCAGGAGCAGACGGTACAGCGCCCAGGACAGGACCTTCATCATGTCTGAGGTTCAGCGGCTGCTGCGGGAAGGTATCATCGAGGCCAGCAACAGCCCCTGGACAGCCCAAGTGGTAGTGGTGAAAACCGGGGAGAAAAACAGGATGGTCGTTGACTACAGTCAGACCATTAATCGGTACACGCAGCTCGACGCGTACCCCCTCCCAGGTATATCTGATATGGTCAATCAGATTGCACACTACCGGGTCTTCTCGACAGTGGACCTGAAATCTGCCTTCCACCATCTCCCCATCCGTAAGGCGGACCGCCCATACACTGCGTTTGAAGCAGACGGCCGCCTTTACCATTTCCTTCGAGTTCCCTTCGGCGTCACCAATGGGGTCTCGGTCTTCCAACGGGAGATGGACCGAATGGTTGACCGCTACGGACAACAAGTCACTTTCCCGTACCTGGACAACGTCACCATCTGCAGCCATGACCAGCAGGACCACGACGCTAACCTTTCCAAATTTCTCCACACCGCCACACTCCTCAACCTAACTTACAACAAGAAGTGTGTGTTCAGCACAAACCGATTAGCCAATCCTCGGCTATGTGGTTCAGAACAGCGTTCTAGGGCCCGACCCCGATCGCATGTGCCCCCTCATGGAACTCCCCCTCCCCCACTGCCCCAAGGCCCTCAAACGATGCCTGGGGTTCTTTTTGTATTACGCCCAGTGGTCCCAAACTATGCGGACAAGGCCCGCCCACTCATTCAATCCACCGCTTTCCCACTGACAACCGAGGCTCTCCAGGCCTTCAACCGTATCATGGCCGACATTGCCAAGGCCGCGATGCACGCGGTCGACGAGACG
The DNA here is from genome assembly GCF_047496885.1 of Scyliorhinus torazame. Classification (NCBI taxonomy): domain Eukaryota; kingdom Metazoa; phylum Chordata; class Chondrichthyes; order Carcharhiniformes; family Scyliorhinidae; genus Scyliorhinus; species Scyliorhinus torazame. The sequence goes on from NC_092720.1 coordinate 72,545,079, forward strand.
CTCCCCTTCAAAGTCAAGAGCGATGCATCAGATGTCGCTCTGGCCGCCACCCTCAACCAGGCAGGCAGGCCTGTGGCATTCTTTTCCCGCACCATCCATGCCTCCGAAATTCGGCACTCCTCCGTCAAAAAGGAGGCCCAAGCGATCGTTGAAGCTGTGCGACATTGGAGGCATTACCTGGCAGACAGGAGATTCACTCTCCTCACTGACCAACGGTCAGTTGCCTTCATGTTTGACAACACACAGCGGGGTAAGATCAAAAATGATAAAATCTTGAGGTGGAAGATCGAGCTCTCCACCTACAATTACGAGATTTTGTATCGCCCCGGTAAGCTCAACGAGCCCCCCCGATGTCCTGTCCCGAGGTACATGTGCTGCGCACAAATGGACCGAATCCAAACCCTGCACGACGACCTCTGTCACCCGTGAGTCACCCGCTTTTACCACTTCATTAAGGCCCGCAATCTGCCCTACTCCATCGAGGAAGTCAGGGCTACCACCAGATACTGCCAGGTCTGCACGGAGTATAAATCGCACTTCTACCGGCCAGACCGTGCGCGCCTGGTGAAGGCCTCCCACCCCTTTGAACGCCTCAGCGTGGATTTCAAAGGGCCCCTCCCCTCAACCGACCGCAACACATACTTTCTTAATGTGGTCGACGAATATTCCCGATTCCCCTTCGCCGTCCCATGCCCCGATATGACGTCTGCCACCGTTATCAAAGCCCTCAACACCATCTTCGCTCTGTTCGGTTTCCCCGCCTACGTCCACAGCGTCCGGGGATCCTCATTTATGAGCGAGGATCTGCACCCGTACCTGCTCATCAGGGGCATTGCCTCGAGCAGGACGACCAGCTACAACCCCAGGGGAAATGGGCAGGTGGAGAGGGAGAATGGGACGGTTTGGAGGGCTGTCCAGCTGGCCCTACGGTCCAGAAATCTCCCGGCCTCCCGCTGGCAGGAGGTCCTCCCCGACGCACTTCACTCCATTCGGTCGCTCCTGTGCACCGCGACCAACAACCCCCCCCCCCCCATGAACGTCTCTTTGCCTTCCCCAGGAAGTCCACCTCTGGGGTTTCGCTCCCAACATGGTTGGCAGCTCCAGGACCCGTTCTCCTCCGCAAGCACATGCAGCTCCACAAGGCGGACCCATTGGTTGAGAGAGTACAGCTACTCCATGCGAACCTGCAGTATGCCTACGTAGCCGCCAAGACACAGTCTCCCTCAGGGATCTGGCACCAGCTGGGTCCTCACACGCCCCACACCCCCTGCCCCGGCATCACCCTCCCCTCCCCCGGCGCACCCCACCGCAGCCCCCGCTCCAGGATAATCCGTCCTCCCCTTGCTCCCACCCGGGGATGAAGAGGATTTCGACACGTTCCCGGAGTCACTGAAGACCAAGCCGACGCCTGAGTCGCCACCAGCACTGCGGCGCTCTCAAAGACAGATCAAAGCGCCCAATCGTCTAAATTTGTAACCTTCTCTGTAATTTTACAAACAATCTGTATGTATATAGTTTTCCACCACCCCCGCTGGACTCATTTTTAACAGGGGGTGAATGTGGTAGTCACCACTGTTGTATTATATTGTATATATGGGTATTTCGGTAAGGCCCCTGTACTACAGGTACGGGGGTAGATCCCTGCCTGCTGGCTCCGCCCAGGAGGCGGAGTATAAATGTGTGTGTTCTCCGAACAGCAGCCATTTTGTCAGCTGCTGTAGGAGGCCACACATCTCTTGATTACATTCTACTCTCATCTCGTCGTAATTGATAGTGCATCAGTACCTGAACAGGCGCCGGAATGTGGCGACTAGGGGCATTTCACAGTCACTTCATTGCAGTGTTAATGTAAGCCGACTTGTGACAATATAGATTATTATTATTATTAAAAGGTGGAAGCGTTGCATTGCTCTTGCAGAAAGCTGGCACACACACAATGGACTCTTTCTGTGCTACAACCACCCTATTATTTTTTTAATCCAAAGTAGCTGGAATTAAAAGGGACATAAATGGATAGATTAGGTAAAACTGTGGCAGGTGGAGTTCAATCTGGAAAAGTGTGAGGTCATCCTTTTTGAGCAAGTCAAAGTGGATTACTTTCTTAATTTTGAGCAAATGGATCGATGATGGAATAAAGGGATTAAGGTGCCTGGATGTAAATCACCAAATCCTAGCACTCAGACACAAAACGTAATCAAAAAGGTTATTGGGAAGTTGGTCCTTACCTCAAAAGTGAAGCAATGATGCTTAGTTGTACAGAGTTAAATACATTTTCAACACTGAGATCGATAATTCTTTGTCGAACAGCAGTTTCTAAGGATTTGGAGTTCATGTTCCTATGATTCTCATGTAAGATGCACCTGCCCAGAGCCCAACATTGATATTCATGTTAACTATAATTGCATGCTCATCAGCTACTATAGGAATCCAATCATTTCAGAAGGATTATCTATCATTTCAGCCCCCAACATCACTGCAAGAGTTCCTCAGGGCAGTGTCCTAGGCCCTACCATCTTCAGCTGCTTCATCAATGGCCTCCCTTCTATCATAAGGTCAGAAGTGGGGATGTTTGTGGATGACAGCACAATGTTCAGAACCATTTGTGACTCCTCGGATAATGAAGCAGTCTATTAATGATCTGGAGGATGGAACTGAAGGCACTGTTGCTAAGTTTGGGGATGATACAAAGATCTGTAGAGGGGCAGGGAGTATTGAGGAAGCAGGCGGGTTGCAGAAGGACTTGGACAGGCTAGGAGAGTGGGCAAAGATGGAATACCATGTGGAGAAGTGTGAGGTCATGCACTTTTTAAGGAGAAATGGAAGCATAGGCTATTTTCTAAATGGGAAGATGCTTTGGAAATCAGAAGCACAAAGGGACTTGGGAGTCCTTGTTCACAATTTTCTTAAGGTTAATGTGCAGGTTCAGTCGGCAGTTAAGAAGGCAAATGCAATGTTAGCATTCATGTCGAGAGGGCAAGAAGACAAGATCAGGGATGTACTTCTGAGGCTTTTTAAGGCTCTGGTCAGACCACATTTGGAGTATTGTGAGTAGTTTTGGGCCCCGTATCTAAGGAAAGATGTGCTGGCCTTGGAAAGGGTCCAGAGGAGGTTCACAAGAATGATCTCTGGAATGAAGAGCTTGTCGTATGAGGAACAGTTGAGGACTCTGGGTCTGTACTCGTTGGAGTTTAGAAGGATGAGGAGGGATCTTATTGAAACTTACAGGATACTGCATGGCCTGGATAGAGTGGACATGGAGAGGATGTTTCCACTTGTAAGAAAAACAAGAAGCAGAGGACACAATCTCATCTGGCCCAATTAACTTTCTTGAACCAGGACATTTCAGGGGATTACAGTATCCAAAAATCCTGCCAATGGTAATTGTATCAATTTAGTTTACTTACATACAGGTGGAGGGCATAGATTGGGTGGTTAGGTGGTTACCTGAGTACATATAAAGAAACACTTACATGAGTGGAGTCAGGTACACCTGCAATGTTTCACTCTGTGAATAGATCTACTGGAGTAAAGAATGGTTCTAGTTTCTTCCTTCACCAACTGGCTGTCAGTAGTACAACAGCCATCACGAGTTAGCAATATTTTCCATTAGGGTACACTGATCCTACTATAAAGCTACATATGAGGGCTACAGCGGCTCAGTCATGATGTATATTCAAGACAAAGATCGATAGATTTATAGATTTTAAAATTATCAAGCAAATGGGGGAGTGTGGAGAAGTTACATTGTGTTTGATCAGAGCTGAATGGCTGGGCAGGCTCAAGGGGCCAAGTGGCCTATTCCTACTCCTGTGTTCCTAAGTTGAAGGGTAATTAGTGATGGCAGCAAATGCTGGGCTCACACGTGATACCCACGTCTCACTAAAAAGAATTTTTAAACCTGCACTCACCACCACCCACTGTAAGACTTCCTTCCTATTTTCGCATGTTCAACCTCCACTCAGTCATTTGGACTGCTGCTAGACTTCCTTTCTGATATGTGGAAGTTGAACATGTGAGCAGTCATTTTGCCTGTTCTGCTGCAACATGATCTTGTTGGTTGCTCTCCACCTCAATGTTATGAAAGGATTTAGTAGGGTGGACATGGAGATGTTTGCACTTGCAGGGAGATCAAAACCACAGGACATAGATACAAGATAGTAATAAATCCAATAAGAAATTCAGGAGCAATTTATTTAACCAGATAGCGATTTGAATGTGGAACTTTCTTCCATCCGTAGTTGAAGTAAGTAGGATAGATTCATTTAAGGAGAAACAAGAGTGAGAATGAAGAAGACTATCCTCATGTGACCAAATGATGAGAGGAGGTGCGCGTGGAACACAAATATCAGCACTGAATTGGGCTAAACGCCGTTCCCATGCTTTTTATTCTATGTAATCATCAGGTATCCTGAAGGAAGACTTGTCTTTCAAAAAATAAAGATGAAACTTCTATGTGGACACTGTTGTGAAGTTAAGTGGGCATAATTGAAACTGATTCTTGTCGACCAATTAAATGTGTCTTTGGAAATTAAACCGTAAATTCTCAGGCCAATGTCAATTTCAAATCATGTCATCATATGAACTCAGAATTGGCAGCGATATTGTGCAGCCCATTTTTGAAAGCGCGCGATAATAATTATAATATTATAAAGGTAATATAAAATATTATATACTCATGCAATTGCTCCTAAATTCTGTGACTAAGATTCACTGGTCAGTGAAGAATAATTTGGTCAATGATGCTCATTTGCCTTCATCCCTAAAACAGTTGCTGACAAATGTCAACTGTACGTTAAGAACTTCGGGCAGAATTAATAAGCAATGGTCGGTCCTTGCGTGTCTCAAGCTCAAAAAGAGCCCACTTTTCCCAAATGTTGGTTCACCTGAGACAAATGCTAATGATGAGACCAAAAGTATTGGATACAATACCTACCAACACATTGAAAAAGAATACAGAATTGCACCAGGTAAAACTCATTCAAGCTCCTGGTGCAGAGGAGCGACTCTTAAAAGGTTTCCTCTGACTGAACATACATTTGTTCATCCCTCGACTGTTCCTAAGGGCGGGGGTGGAGGCACAGATCGCACAGTATTCATGCATGCGATTTTACTCCCAAAGTATTATTTCACAAATGGGAACATCAGGTCAAGTGGTTGCTAACTCGGCATTGAAGACGGGGTTACAAGGACTTGAGAAAAAAATTCACGTTGTAGCTATCTGCCTGCATATTCATTCAGTCGTGTAACCTCGGCGCTGCAACGTTAACATTTGAAAGGTTTTAAGAGATCAATGGGGGTTTGCAACGGCCGTGTGTCTTTTCAGTGTTAATACTGGATTGACTTTGTGCATTCAAGTGGCCGCCTTCGTGTCTTGCAGCTTTGGCGAATTTCTTACCTCGCTTGACGTTTAAAGAAAGGTTAAATTACTGCTGTGGCTCCCCTATAATGGTGTTTACGTCTGGCTGCAATATGTATAGATACACAAGAGACATAAGGGTTTAATAACCGGAAGGTTTTTACATTATTGATCGTGGGTGGGTGATTGCTGGGGAAATCATCACGTTTTACAACACGCGGCAACTTTAGTAAATTATTAAACCACACAGATTTATATTAAAAATATTTTAATCCCGACAATATAAAGCACCGTATTTTTAAAAAACTCTTGGCACTATTTTTCGCCTACGTTATAAGAAATTGCTGACTTCGAAAACGTTATGAAAATGAAAATTTCACTTTTTAACAAATTCCTATGAATCTACTAACGATCGTACCAAGTTATTTGGCAAACATGAGAGAGAGAAAATCCGTCAACGTACATGTTATTCTGCAATTTAACCAAGATTTTCAAAATGAGCAGCAGCCATTTCAGCTCTTAAAAAAAAACCCAGCCGCTATTAATTCAGTTCCGAACTGGTTTATGGAACCCTGAACAAACAAAAAGACATGTTTCCCCCCCATAATTCTCGTGCATGACCCTCACGCTGATGTAGGAAGGCTTTTTAGTGCCTTTTTGACGAGCAGGTTTATTTTGAAATAACAAAAGGGTTGCTCTCGTGTGTCGCAAAATATAATCGACCTTCTCGAATGTTCTCTCAAGCTGCCGGCTCACACAGGCGGGAAATAAAGAGCCAGTAAGTGTTCGCGCCTGGCTGCTATTTGCAGAGAAAGGCTTCTCCGGAAAAGGTCTGCACAAGCAGCTCTTCAGAAAGCAGCTTGGGCTCTACCACTAGAAAAAGGGGCCTCAGGAGGGAAAGGGACATGTTACTAGTTGATCATTAACCATTCGCCTTTTATTTAAAAACAAAATCAGACGTTACACCCGGATCATGGCAAGGGACGATCAGAGTACGAATAAAGTGCCTTAACACCGGGGGGAGGGGCGAGAAGTGCATTTGATAACAACAAGTGTTGATATTCACCATTTATTGATAACTGCAACATCCTGGTGACATTGTTCAGGATGCTCTCCTTGCGCGAACGAAGAGCCGTCCCCCCAGTAATCGCCTGCAGTGCAGCTGCTGACAGAGAAACCACCCATGAAGATAATCCGTATTATCTAAAAGCACCAGCAGGAGCCATCTTTGGTCCATCCATTGCGCGCGGCACAATCTGCAGTTTGCCTTTATTCATCAATAGGTAATGAAATAAGATGGTTTGCTGAGATCCGACACTTGGAGGTTAGGAATACAGGGCACTGCGAGCTGCTCAGCACCTTCACTGTGAAATAAAGAGATTTTATCGAGAGCTGTAAGAGTGCAGTGGCGTGAATAGTGTTTGTGAAGGAATAATGAATGCAGTTATCTTGTGGCCAAGAGGGGTGTGTTAAAGCGATTTATAACTTCAACAAAATTGGTTCAAACTGAAACCTTTTAAGGCTGCTGAAGCAAGTTGCACTTCCCTCCACCCATCCATAACATGTGCCCCCATTTTATGTTCGCTGTTGATAGTCTTGGCAGTCCTAAATCAACGCGTTTATAGTCTTATAACCTCGCGAGAAACCACCAGCAGCAGCAATTCCGCGCCTTGCCCCCCGTGCACCGAACGTAACCGAGTCTCCTTTGTGGAAATGCATCGCAACCTTAAACACAATTCGAACATAAGTTCAATAGAGAACTTTATTTCTGAAGCGACTTTGTCTCCCACTGAACGAGACACGATGAGCTCCCCCCCCCCCCCCCCAAACGCACACAAGGAATTAGAAAAACAGAAGTTCGATCACATCTCTGTCCCCACGCCGAACCCTCCACTCCGTGTGTGCACAATATAAGAGAGGAATGGTGCAATGGAGGCAGCATTTCAGCACTCACTGCCATTGGCTGCCATGAGGGGTGATTTATACCGGCTCTTTATATGGACTTCGTAGCTGGTTTACGCCCTGCTTTGTCGAGGCTACAATGTGGAAGGACTAGACAAGGAGAACAAGCCGCTCCCCCATTGCCCCGGGACGCTGTAGCGCCAGTCTAAGCTGCGGGGTGTGTTGCTGTGGGGGTGGGGTCAGTGTGGTGTATTTGCTGTAAGGGGAGTCACTGGGGTGTGGTGTATTTTAATGGGGGGTGGTGGGGGAGGGGAGGGGTGGGGGCAGTGGCTGTATTGCTGTAAGAGGGGGTCGGTGGGGTGTATTGTAAGTGGTGGGTATTGCTGTAAGTGGGGGGTCGGTGGACTGTTGTAAGTGGTGGGTAGGTGGGGTGTATTGCTGTAAGTGGGGGGTCGGTGGAGTGTATTGTAAGTGGTGGGTAGGTGGGGTGTATTGCTGTAAGTGGGGGGTCGGTGGAGTGTATTGCTGTAAGGAGGGATCGGTGGGGCGTTTTGTTGTAAGTGGGTCGGTGGGGTGTATTGTCGGGTGGGTCGGTGGGGTGTATTGTAAATGGTGGGTCGGTGGGGTGTATTGTAAGTGGTGGGTCGGTGGGGTGTATTGTAAGTGGTGGGTCGGTGGAGTGTATTTTAAGTGGGGGTAGGTGGGGGGTGTATTGCTGTAAGGGGGGGGTCTGTAGGATGTATTGCTGTGGTGGGGTCTGGGGTGTATTGTGGGGGGATTGTTGGGGTGTATTGTAGGGCGGTCGGTGGGGTGTATTGCTGTAGGGGGAGCTGGGTGGGGTGTATTGCTGTAAGGGGGGTCAGTGGGGTGTGTGTATTCCTGTGGGGTGGGGGTCATGTGGTGTATTGTAATGGGGGGGGGGGGTCAGTGGCTGTATTGCTGTAAGAGGGGGTCGGTGGGGTGTATTGCTGTAAGGGGGGGTCGGTGGGATGTATTGCTGTGGTGGGGTCTGGGGTGTATTGTGGGGGGATTGTTGGGGTGTATTGTTGTAGGGCGGTCGGTGGGGTGTATTGCTGTGGGGTGGGTCGGTGGGGTGTATTGCTGTGGGGTGGGTCGGTGGGGTGTATTGCTGTGGGGTGGGCCGGTGGGGTGCATTGCTGTGGGGTGGGTCGGTGGGGTGTATTGCTGGGGGGGGGGTCGGTGGGGTGTATTGCTGTAAGGGGGATGGAGTTGGTGGGGTGTATTGCTGTAGGGGGAGCTGGGTGGGGTGTATTGCTGTAAGGGAGGTCAGTGGGGTGTGTGTATTCCTGTGGGGTGGGGGGTCATGTGGTGTAATTTAATGGGGGGGGTCAGTGGCTGTACTGCTGTAAGAGGGGGTAGGTGGGGTGTATTGCTGTAAGGGGTGCTGGGTGGGCTGTATTGATGTAAGGGGGGTCGGTGGGTTGTATTGCTGTAAGGGGGAGGGGTTGGTAGGGTGTATTGCTGTAAGTGGGAGGGGTCAGTGGGGTGTACTGCTGTAAGAGGGAGCATTGCTGTGGGGGGATTGTTGGGGTGCATTGCTGTGGGGGGAATGTTGGGGTGCATTGCTGTGGGGGGATTGTTTGGGTGCATTGTGGGAGGACTGTTCGGGTGCATTGCTGTGGGAGGACTGTTGGGGTGCATTGCTGCGGGGGGATTGTTGGGGTGCATTGCTGCGGGGAGATTGTTGGGGTGCATTGCTGTAAGGGGGGAAGGTTCGGAGGGGTGCATTGCTGTAAGGGGGGAAGGTTCGGTGGGATGGATTGCTGTGGGGGGGAGTCACTGGGGTGTATTGCTGTGGGGGGATTGTTGGGGTGTATTGCTGTGGGGGGGTCGGTGGGGTGTGTTTCTGTGGGGGAGTCGGTGGGGTGTATTGCTGTGGGGTGTATTTTGTAGGGGGTCGGTTGGGTGTATTGCTGTAAGGGGGAGGGGTCAGTGGGGTGTATGGCTGTAAGGGGGATAGAGTCGGTGGGGTGTATGGCTGTAAGGGGATGGTGTCGGTGGGGAGTATTGCTCTAAGGGGGATGGAGTTGGTGGGGTGTACTGCTGTAAGGGGGGCTAGTCAGGGTGCATTGCTTTAGGTGGGGTCACGGGTGTATTGCTGTGGAGGTCGTTGGGGTGTAAAGCCCTGGGGGGGATCGTTGGCGTGTATTGCCTTGGGGGAGATCGTTGGCGTGTATTGCCGTGGGGGGGATCGTTGGGGTGTATTGCTGTGGGGAGGATTGTTGGGGTGTATTGCTGTGGGCGGGTCGGTGGGGTGTATTGCTGTAAGGGGGAGGGGCCGGTGGGGTGTATTGCTGTAAGGGGGACGGGGATGGGTCTGTGGGGTGTATTGCTGTAAGGGGGATGGTGTTGGTGGGGTATACTGCTGTAAGGGAGGCTGGACGGGGTGCATTGCTGTGGGGTTGCTCGGTGGGGTGCATTGCTGGGGGTGGGTCAGTGGGGTGCACTGCTGTGCGGTGGGTCTGTGGGGTGCATTGCTGTGGGGTGGGTCTGTGGGGTGCATTGCTGTGGGGTGGGTCGGTGGGGTGCATTGCTGTGGGGTGGGTCGGTGGGGTGCATTGCTGTGGGGTGGGTCGGTGGGGTGCATTGCTGTGGGGTGGGTCGGTGGGGTGCATTGCTGTGGGGTGGGGTGGGTCGGTGGGGTGCATTGCTGTGGGGTGGGTTGGTGGGGTGTATTGCTGTAAGGGGGATGGAGTTGGTGGGGTGTACTGCTGTGGGGGGGGGGTCAGTGGGATGTATTTCTGTGGGGAGATTGTTGGAGTGTATTGCTGTGGGGGGGGCGTTGGGTGTAAAGCTGTGGGGGAGTCGTTTGGGTGTATTGCTGTGGGGCGATTGTTGCGGTGGGGTTATTTGGGTTGTATTGCTGTGGGGGGGGTCAGTGGAGCAAATTGCTGTGGAGGATTATTGGGGTGGAATGCTGTGGGATGTATTTGGGATGTATTTGGGGTGTATTGCTGCAAGGGGGGGGCGGTGGGATGTATTGCTGAGGGGGGAATGTTGTGGGGTGTATTGCAGTAAGGGGGGTCGGTGGGGTGTATTGCTGTTTGGGGGGGGGTATTTGGGGTGTATTGCTGTGTGGGGGGGCGGTGTTTGGGGTGTATTGCTATAAGGGAGGGTCGGTGGGGTGTATTGCTGTGCGGGTGTATTTGGGGTGTATTGCTGTAAGGGGAGGGTGTTTGGGTGTATTGCTGTAAGGGGAAGGTGTTTGGGGTGTATTGCTGTAAGGGGAGGGTGTATTGCTGTAAGGGGAGGGGTCGATGGGGTGTATTGCTGTAAGGGGAGGGTGTTTGGGGTGTATTGCTGTAAGGGGAGGGCGTTTGGGGTGTATTGCTGTAAGGGGAGGGTGTTTGGGGTGTATTGCTGTAAGGGGAGGGTGTTTGGGGTGTATTGCTGTAAGGTGAGGGCGTTTGGGGTGTATTGCTGTAAGGGGAGGGTGTTTGGGGTGTATTGCTGTAAGGGGAGGGGTCGATGGGGTGTATTGCTGTAAGGGGAGGGTGTTTGGGGTGTATTGCTGTAAGGGGAGGGTGTTTGGGGTGTATTGCTGTAAGGGCAGGTGTCGATGGGGTGTATTGCTGTAAGGGGAGGGTGTTTGGGATGTATTACTGTAAGGGGAGGGTGTTTGGGGTGTATTGCTGTAAGGGGAGGGTGTTTGGGGTGTACTGCTGTAAGGGGAGGGTGTTTGGGGTGTATTGCTGGGAGGGTGTTTGGGGTGTATTGCTGTAAGGGGTGGGTGTTTGGGGTGTATTGCTGTAAGGGGAGGGTGTTTGGGGTGTATTGCTGTAAGGGGAGGGTGTTTGGGGTGTATTGCTGTAAGGGGAGGGTGTTTGGGGTGTATTGCTGTAAGGGGAGGGTGTTTGGGGTGTATTGCTGTAAGGGGAGGGTGTTTGGGGTGTATTGCTGAAAGGGCAGGGGTCAATGGGGTGTATTGCTGTAAGGGGAGGGTGTTTCAGGTGTATTGCTGTAAGGGGAGGGTGTTTGGGGTGTATTGCTGTAAGGGGAGGGTATTTGGGGTGTATTGCTGTAAGGGGAGGGGTCGATGGGGTGTATTGCTGTAAGGGGATGTTGTGTGGGGTGTATTGCTGTAAGGGGAGGGTGTTTGGGGTGTATTGCTGTAAGGGGAGGGTGTTTGGGGTGTATTGCTGTAAGGGGAGGGGTCGATGAGGTGTATTGCTGTAAGGGGAGGGTGTTTGGGGTGTATTGCTGTAAGGGGAGGGTGTTTGGGGTGTATTGCTGTAAGGGGAGGGGTCGATGGGGTGTATTGCTGTAAGGGGAGGGTGTTTGGGGTGTATTGCTGTAAGGGGAGGGTGTTTGGGGTGTATTGCTGTAAGGGGAGGGTGTTTGGGGTGTATTGCTGTAAGGGGAGGGTGTTTGGGGTGTATTGCTGTAAGGGGAGGGTGTTTGGGGTGTATTGCTGTAAGGGCAGGTGTCGATGGGGTGTATTGCTGTAAGGGGAGGGTGTTTGAGGTGTATTGCTGTAAGGGGAGGGTGTTTGAGGTGTATTGCTGTAAGGGGAGGGTGTTTGGGGTGTATTGCTGTAAGGGGAGGGTATTTGGGGTGTATTGCTGTAAGGGGAGGGGTCGATGGGGTGTATTGCTGTAAGGGGAGGGTGTCTGGGGTGTATTGCTGTAAGGGGAGGGTGTTTGGGGTGTATTGCTGTAAGGGGAGGGTGTTTGGGGTGTATTGCTGTAAGGGGAGGGTGTTTGGGGTGTATTGCTGTAAGGGGAGGGTGTTTGGGGTGTATTGCTGTAAGGGGAGGGTGTTTGGGGTGTATTGCTGTAAGGGGAGGGTGTCTGGGGTGTATTGCTGTAAGGGGAGGGTATTTGGGGTGTATTGCTGTAAGGGGAGGGTGTTTGGGGTGTATTGCTGTAAGGGGAGGGTGTTTGGGGTGTATTGCTGTAAGGGGAGGGTGTTTGGGGTGTATTGCTGTAAGGGGAGGGTGTTTGGGGTGTATTGCTGTAAGGGTGCTGGGAGATGTGGTGCGGGCGCGCTATTGTCTCCCTGGCTGCGCGCGGTGGCTCGCTCGGGCGGGCGGACGGACGGGAGGGGTCGACAGCCTCTCTGTGTCGGGTGCTGACTTGGCGCAGCGACATTGAAGAGCTGCGAAGTCAGTGGGTGGGCTGCCATGGTAACCGGCTGCAGCCTTTGATGTCACGGAGAGTTTCCATAGCAATGAGCCTGGATTTCATGTCACCGCATTGAGGTCAATGTTTCCATGGAGACGTGCTGGGTGTGCGCTCATCCCGCTCTTTATGCATTGTGTGCATTTTGCGCAGGGGAGGGAGGAGAAGGATGCATAATTAATATTTATTTTTGAAAAAAAAAAGACGCCCCGCCCTTTTTTTCTGTGCGAAATTGTCTTTTGTTGGCAAGGGGAGTCGAGCTGCGTCAATTATTTGCCCTGTGGAAGAGCCCCGTTTTTAGTGCAGAGACGGGGTTGTCAAAGGAAGACACCAGGGTTCGCCAAACCGAGTCACCGCTTGCACACGATGCTCCACAAAGAGAAATAGAACCCCTCAACAGCGCCGACCCTTTTCACATCTGTTCACCCTCCAAATAATACCGTTCACATCAAAACATTTATTTTTAGTATTGAGGCTTTATTGATATACAAGCACACATTTATGCATTGAAGCAGCGAGGAGTCAGTCGCCAGAGCGGATGTTTGTGTGATTCTATAAGCGTGTTGAAAGCCAAACCTCTGTACACAAGTCTTTCTTTGATTCTAAATGTATTCTGCGGAATGCACATAATTTAACCTATCGGAAAACACCAGCGACCCGCACAAAAGTACTGCTCTTTGTTTCGCTAACAGAAGCTTCCAGTATGTTTTTACAAATTGCCTGTGTTTGCTGCCACCTGGTGTCTTGGACACTGAGTTTAATTAATTGCATTCTTGAATGGGCGGGTTCTGGGGTTGCTGCACAGAGTGAATTTACCAAAGGGCATTGCAGTCAACTAATTACTTTTGAAGTGCAGTCACTTTTTCCGAGGCAAAAATAGAAACATGCACACAGCAACAAGATAATTGGAATCAGATCCTTAAAAAAAAATTAAAATTTAGAGTACACAATTATTTTTTTTTCCAATTAAGGGGCAATTTAGCGAGGCCAATCCACCTACACTGCACATCTTTGGGTTGTGGGGGTGAAACCCACGCAGACACAGGGAGAATGTGCAAACTCCACACAGACAGTGACCCAGAGCCCGGATTCGAACCCGGGTCCTCAGCGCCCTAGGTCCAGTGCTTGCCACGTGCCGCCTTAGAATCAGATCCTTTTTCAAACGTGTATATTCTGGGCATATCTGTCAAGGGCAAGAATTTCTTCCCCTTCCAAACTGACCATTGAGAAGGTAATGGTGAGAAGCCTTCTTGAACTGCTGCAGTACATGTAGCGTAGTTACCCACACTACAATGCTGTTAAAGGGGGAATTACAGATTTTTGTCCCAGGGACAATGAAGGAATGGTGATATATTTTGTCCTTCTAAATAGCAGGTGTCCCATATTTTGAAGGTTCTGTCAAAGACACTAGATCAAGGTTTTTCAAACTGCGGGTCGTGACCCATGCGCCGGTGTCGGGGGTCGCAGAGCGATCAGCCATGGCGTTCGGGAGAAGGGCCCAAAGGGCACAACAGGCTTTTAAGTACGTTGATATGTCAGTGCATAGGCCTGAGATCTGAGGCCCTCTTCCTCCTGTCTCTGTTCACCCACTCAGCCATTTCGCTGCCCTCCCCAGCAGTCTGTCCTGTTCACTGTCCTTCCCGGCACACTCGGTTCTCAGAGCCGCAATTCCGCTCACCCTACTCCCCACGGCTTCCGTGTATTCCTCCATAACCCGGAGAGCGGCGTGGAGCCCAATGTAGTCAGTCATCTTCACATATAGAATAATAATTTTTATTATTGTCACAGGTAAGCTTACATTAACACGACAATGAAGTTACTGTGAACATCCCCTAGTCGCCACACTACGGCGCCTGTTCGGGTACACAGGGAGAATTCAGAATGTCCAATTCAGCTAACAAGCACGTCTTTCAGGATTTGTGGGAGGAAACCGGAGCACTTGGAGGAAATTCACACAGACACAGGGGGAACGTGCAGACTACGCACAGACAGTGACCCAAGCCAGGAATCGAACCGGGGTCCCTGGTGCTATGAAGCAACAGTGCTCACCACTGTGCTATAGAAAAAAGAATGCCGGTCGCAACCAGCTTTTAAGTTGAGAATGCCTGCTGCGACCGGCCTTCAAATACAAATGGTGGAGTCTTCCTGCCAGAAAAGGGGTGAGCCTTGCGGGAGGGGCAAGCGTGTGTGGGAGGCAGGGAGTGAGGCGAATATGTGAGAGAGACAGAAGGGGGGGGGGGGGGGGCGAGTCTGTGAGGGAGAGCAGGGCGAGTGTGTGAGGAAGGCAGAGTGGGGACGAGCATATGAGGGAGGGATAGGGACGGGGGTAGGAGAGTGAGTGGCGAGAAGGTGAGGGAGGGATGGGGCGAGAGTGTGGGCAGTGGGGGTTGAGAGTTTGTGGGAGGTGGGGGGGGTTGAGAGTTTGTGGGAGGTGGGGGGGGGTTGAGCGTGAGAGGGAGGCAGAAGGGGGTGAGCGTTTGAGGGAGTGTGAGGGAGCGAGAGGGGCAGCGAATGTGTGAGTGAGGGAGAGGGGGTGTCGAGCGTGTGAGTGAGGGGGGAAGCGTGTGAGAGGGGGGGATGGAAGCGTGTGAATGAGAGAGGGGGTGAGTGACATGAGAATCAGCTATTCAGCATTGCTCCTACCATTAAAAATGACAAAAGCCAAGAATTAAGTATATTTTATAATAAGTTGACTTTTTAATTATTCCCAGATTTCCCACTCCTAAAGTGGCTACGTCATTCAGAGGTTAATGTGACGAGGCCATGTAGCTGGTGAATATATGAATGACTGTGTGCCTTTTTATAATTGCTAATATACGCACAGCTATGGCTAGACAATAATTGTATACATTTTATTTCTGTGTTCGCACCTATTTCGCTGCAAAAATTGGGAGTCAACATTATGAGAATGTTTGGGGTTCCCTGATTCTTTTTGGAGGTCAGCAGTTGTAATGTTTGGGAACCCCTGTGCTAGCTAAAGCCGCATATCAGCCAGACTGGGAAAAGAGGAGAAATTTATTTTCCTGAAGGTGATCCAGCTGGGCCTTCGCAACAATTGCTAATAGCTGTCATGGGGGGTATTGAGACTAGTTTTATATTTCCAGGTTTATTAACTGCATTTAAATTCCACCAACTCGGGGGCAGCATGTGGTGAAGTGGTTAGCATTGGGACTGCGGCGCTGAGGACCCGGGTTCGAATCCCGGCCCTGGGTCACTGTCCGTGTGGAGTTTGCACATTCTCCCCATGTCTGCGTGGGTTTCACCCCCACAACCCAAAGAAGTGCAAGTTGGCCGCGCTAAATTGCCCCTAAAAAAATTGGGGAAAAAATAATTGAGAACTCTAAATGTATATTAAAAACAATTCCACCAACTCCTGTGGTGAGATTTGAACCCATGTTCCCAGGCCGTGAGCCTGAGTCTCTGGATGACTAGTTCAGTGATAGTACCACCATGCATGGAAGTACGACAAAAATGCTGCTTCTCGTTTGCGTTGTGTGTGGAAAGGTTGATTGATTGGATTGGATTAGTTTATTACCGAGGTACAGTGAAAAGTGTTGTTCTGCATGCAGCTCAGACAGATCATTCCGTATATGAAAATAAAAATACATTGGGTGGCACGGCGGCGCAGTGGTTAGAACTGCTGTCTCATGACGCTGAGGGCCCAGGTTCGATCCTGGCCCCGGGTCACTGTCCGTGTGGAGTTTGCACATTCTCCCTGTGTTTGCGTGGGTCTCACCCCCACAACCCAAAAGATGTGCAGGCTAGGTGGATTGGCCATGCTAAATTGCCCCTTAATTGGAAAAAAACTAATTGGGTACTCTAAAATGAAATAAAAATTATAAAAACAATAAAAAAGAAAATACATAATAGGGCAAACATAAAATACACAATGTAAATACATAGATACAGGCATTGGGTGAAGCATACAGGAGTGTAGTGCTACTCAGTAGAGAAGATGTGCGAAGAGATCACATCAGTCCATCAGTCCATAAGAGGGTCATTTAGGAGTCTGGTAACAGCGGGGAAAATGCTGTTTTCAAATCTGTTGCTGTGTGTTCTCAGACTTTTGTATCTCCTGCCCGATGGAAGAAATTGGAAGAGGGAGAAAGCCGGGTGGGAAGGGTCTTTAATTATGCTGCCCGCTTTACCAAGGCAGTGGGAGATGTAGACAGAGTCAATGGATGGGAGACGGGTTCATGTGATGGACTGGACAGACTGGATTGTTGCTGCTGGAGTTTAGAAGAGCGAGGGTGACTTAATTATGGAGTAATTTTAGCAAGGCCAAGCTACCTACCCCACACATCTTTGGATTGTGGGGTGAGACCCACGCAGATACGGGGAGAACGTGCCAATTCCATACGGATAGTGACTGAGGGTCCTCCGCGCCGTGAGGCAGTAGTGCTAACCACTGTGCCACTCTGCCGCCCCAGAGTGAGGGTGATTTGATTGGTGTGTATAAGATACTGAACGGTCTTGATTATTTCTTTCAAAAATGGTGAGAGTGCGTGGCGACTCTCTGCGAGCTCTCCCCTACAGATCTTCTTCTTACATCTTTCATTTTTAATTTAAATTAAGAGTGTCCAATTCATTTTTTCCAATTAAGGGGCAATTTAGTGTGGCCAGTCCACCTACCCTGCACATCTTTGGGGGCGAAACCCACGCAAACATGGGGAGAATGTGCAAACTCCACATGGACAGTGACCCAGAGCCGAGATCGAACCTGGGACCGCGGCGGCGTGAGGCAGCAGTGTTAACCACAGCTCCACCGTGCTGCCTGCTTACATCTTTTATAACCGTTATTTATAGTAGATCATAGAATTTACTGTGCAGAAGGAGGCCATACGGCCCATCAAGTCTGTACCGGCCCTTGGAAAGAGCACCCTACTTAAGCCCACATCTCCACCCCATCCCTGTAACCCAGTAACCCACATAACCTTTTTGGACATTAAGGGCAATTTAGCATGGCCAATCCACCTAACCTGCACATCTTTGGACTGTGTTTTTCATGTATGGAGCAATCTACTTGGACCGTAAGCAGAACAATAATTTTCACTGTACCTTGATACACATGACAATAAATAAATCAAATCAGAAGCAGCGGCAGAGAGCAAGTCACAAGCCCGGCTCATACACTGACATCATGTGCTCTGAACATCCACACTTTTGGCACAAAATCACGGAGCAGAGCAAGCAAGGCAACAGGAGAACTAAAGATGGATTGTTTTAAAAAAGAAAAAAAGTGAAATTGGGAACAAAGCAGTATACAGATGATTTCTTGAGGTATGGCTTTGTCAATTGTGCCCATGCAAATCAGAATGCAAAGCCCATGTATGTTATATGCAGGAAAATACTGGCAAATGAGAATTTTAAACCTACAAAACTTGAACTGTGGGCCAAACAGGCTTACCTATTGCATTTAAAGTGAGTAAAAACGGTGTGTTGCGAAGGTCGGCTGGCGTGGGTCGATAAGGTTGGCTGCTGTGAGTCCCAAAGATCGGCCGGTTGGTAAAAGTGGGTCCCGGGAGAAAAAGTTTGAAAAACACTGGACTACATGGTTCTGATGCCAGCTCATCAAGCTGAAGAATTAACTTTGTTATCTCTCCACAGATGCTTCCTGACTATTTCCAACATTTTCTGTTTTTATTTCCAACATTTTCTGTTTTTATTTCCTCCAACATTCACAGTATTTTGCTTTTGTTTGGTAGAATGCACACACAGGTAGCTTGTAGATGGTAAATACTGGACCCATATTGTGCCATAAGTGAATGTTTAAGGGGGTGGATGGGGTGCCGATGAGGTAGACTATTATGACTTGAATGGTATCAAGCTACTTGAGTGTTGTTGGAATTGTACTCATTCAGAAAAGTGAAGAGCATTTCATCACATTCCTGACTTGTGCCTTGCAGATGATGGGCAGGCTTTGGGGAGTCAGGAAGTGGGCAACTCACTGTAGAATATGTAGCCCATCTCTTTTATACTATTTTACACATAGCCAATAGTCCTGAAGACTTGTGCTTCAGAACTTGCTGCGTCCCTAGCAAAGCTTTTCCAGTACAGCTACAACACTGTCATCTGTCCGGCAATGTGAAATATTGCCCAGGTATGTTCAGTACACAAAAAGCAGGACAAATCCAACCCGGCCAAATACCACCCTACCAGCTTATCTCAATCATCATTAAAGTGATGGAATGGATCATCAATAGTGCTATCAAGCGACACTTAGCAATAACCTGCCTACTGACGCTCAGTTTGGGTTTCGCCAGGGTCACTCAGCTTCTGACCTCAT
Organism: Scyliorhinus torazame; assembly: GCF_047496885.1. NCBI lineage: Eukaryota > Metazoa > Chordata > Chondrichthyes > Carcharhiniformes > Scyliorhinidae > Scyliorhinus > Scyliorhinus torazame. The sequence continues at coordinate 72,563,764 of NC_092720.1, forward strand.
TGCAGTCTTAGTTCAAAAATGGACAAAAGAGATGAACTCCAGAGGTGAGGTGAGAGTGACTGCCCTTGACATCAAGGCAGAATTTGATGGTGTATGGCATCATGGAGCTCGAGCAAAACTGGAGTCAATGGGAATCAGGCAGAAATCTCCACTGGTTGGAGTCATGCCAAGCACAAAGGAAGATGGTTGTGGTTGTAGGAGGTCAGTCATCTCAGTCCCGGGACATCACTAGGAGTTCCTCAGGGTAGTGTCCGAGGCCCAACCATCTTCAGCTGCTTCATTAATGACCTTCCTTCCAACATAAGATCAGATGTGGGGATGTTCACTGGTGATTGTACAATATTCAGCACCATTTGTGACTCCACACACACTGAAGCAGTCCACTTGCAAATGCAGCAAGAACTGGACAATATCCAGGCTTGGGCTGACAAGTGGCAAGTAACATTTGCGCTACACAAGTGCTCGACAATGACGATCTCCAATAAGACAGTAGCAAACCATCACCCCTTAACATTCAATGGTCTTACCATCACTGAATCTCACACTATCAACATCCTGGAACTTACCATTGACCAGAAACTGAACTGGATTAGCCATGTAAATACTGTGGCTGCAAGAGCAGATACGAGGCTTGAGCTCCTGCAGTGAGTAACCCACTTTCTAATTCCCCAAAGCCTGTTCACCACCTACAAGGCACAAGTCAGGTTTGTGATGGAATACTCCTCACTTGTCTGAATGAGTGCAGCTGCAACAACAATCAAGAAGCTCGACACCATCCAGGACAAAGCAGTCCACTAGATTGGCACCCCTTCCACAAACATTCACTCCCTCCACCACCGGCGAACAGTGGCAACTCTGTGTACCATCTACAAGACGCACCGCAGGAACTCACCAAGGCTCCTTCGGCAGTACCTGCCAAACGCACAATCGCTACCATCTAGAAGGACAAGGGTAGCAGATACATGGGAACACCACCACCTGGAAGTTCCCCTCCGAAGTCATTCACCATCCTGACTTGGAAATATATCGCCGTTCCTTCTCAGTCGCTGGGTCAAAATCATGGAACTTCCTCCCTAACAGCACTGAGGGTGTACATACACCACTTGGACTGCAGTGGTTCAAGAAGGCAGCTTGCCACCACCTTCTCAAGGGCAATTAGGGGTGGCCAACAATGCTGGCCTAGCCAGCGAAGCCCACACCTCGTAAAAATGAATTTAAATGAAAAGTATTTATGTGGCTGCTGCAGTTTGGTTTCTGGTCAATTATGACATATCTCCTCTCCCCCCCCCCCCCCCCCCCCCCCCCCCCCACCTCTTCCAGGATGGTGATGGTGGGGATTCAACAATGATAATGCCATTGAATGTTAAGGGAAAGTTATTATACTTGTTGAAAGTTGTCATTGCCTGACGTAATGTTATTAGCCCAATCTCACATGCAGACACAAACTGTATCATTATCTGAAGAATTGTGAATGGAACTCAAAACTGAAATAATCAGCAAATGCATCCACATCTGGTCTTATGATGGACGATGGTCAATGATGAAGCAGCTGAAAATATTTAGGTCTAGGCACTGCCTCAGGGAAACCTGACAGCAATTTCCTGGAGCTGAGATAATTGGCTTCCAATAACCATAACAATCTTCTTTTGTATTAAGTATGATTCCAGCCATACTCATGAAAGTTTTCTCATGTTTATCCAATTATTCTCTGAAAGTTATTACTGAGTTTACTTTCACCACCTTTTCAAGCACGCATTCCAGATCATCAATAACAATTTCCTCATCTCGCCTCTGGTTCATTTGTCAATAATCTGAAACCTGCGTCCTTTGGTTATTCACCCTTGTGTCACTGAAAACAGTTTGTACTTGTTTACTCGAATGAAACCGTTTTTGAGTTTGAACACCTCTATTAAAACGTCTCGTAAACATCTCTCAAGATGCCTGGTGTCTTTATTTTCTCGTTCTTGGGATGTGGGCATCACTGACTGCGCCAGCATTTTTTGCCCATCCTTAATTGTCCTTGAACTGAATGACTTGCTTGACCATTTCAGATGGGGGGCAGTTAAGAGTCAACTGCATCGGGGCAGCACAGTGGCACAGTAGTTAGCACTGCAGTCTCACGGCGCCGAGGTCCCAGGTTCGATCCCAGCTCTGGGTCACTGTCCGTATGGAGTTTGCACATTCTCCCCGTGTCCGCGTGGGTTTCGCCCCCACAACCCAAAAAATGTGCAGGGTAGGTGGATTGGCCATGCTAAATTGCCCCTTAATTGGAAAATATGAATTGGGTACTCTAAATTAAAAAAAAAAAAGATTTGTGTAGGACTGTTGTTTCTTGTTGCCCCTCCCCAGTGAAATTGTGCCCTCGAGTCAGTCATTTTCAAACCCAGGGTTGTGATCCGCGGGCAGGTAGAGGAGCCATGAGTCGTGGCGTTCCCGATCACGGGAACATGCCCAATGACGCAACCAGCTTTTTAAAATGCTGGCCACGGCCGTCTTTCAGAATGCCAGCCATTTGCGCATGCGCGCCCCCAGCGGGGCAGACCGCATCTTCCTGATGCCAGCGCGCTGACCCAGGAGCAGATTATTTTTAAATCGCGGGAATCTTCCTTCCTGGAGCGGCGGCAGAGATCAAGTCACGCGCCCCATGCACTGACGAGACGTATTCTGGGCGTGAGCAAGATTCCTCCATTTTGCAGCTGCTTCAGCAGTGCTGCTGAGAACTCCAGGGCCTCTGGTGAACAACCCATGAAGTAGAAGTTGAAATCAGGAACAATGAAATGAAAATCGCTTATTGTCACAAGTAGGCTTCAATGAAGTTACTGTGAAAAGCCCCTAGTCGCCACATTCCGGCGCCTGTTCCAGGAGGCTGGTATGGGAATTGAACCGTGCTGCTGGCCTGCTTGGTCCGCTTTAAAAGCCAGCAATTTAGTCCAGTGTGCTAAACCAGCCCATGCTGAACAAAGCAGCATAGAGATGATTACTTGAGGTGTGAGTTATTAATTGTGCCACAGCAAATCAGGATTCAAAGTTCATGTGTATTATATACAGGGAAGCACTGGCAAATTAAAGTTTAAACCCCTCAAAACTTCAAAGACGTTTGATGACTAAGCATAGCGAGTTCGAGGACAAGCTTCTTGATTTTTTTTCAACAGATGCAGTGAAAACTTAAAACATCAGCTGTCATTATCAGAAGTGTAACATTGAATAACAATGATGTGGAGATGCCGGCGTTGGACTGGGGTGAGCACAGTACAAAGTCTTACAACACCAGGTTAAAGTCCAACAGGTTTGTTTCGATGTCACTAGCTTTCGGAGCGCTGCTCCTTCCTCAGGTGAATGAAGAGGTATGTTCCAGAAATATACATCAGAAACATGTTTCTGGAACATACCTCTTCATTCACCTGAGGAAGGAGCAGCTCTCCGAAAGCTAGTGACATCGAAACAAACCTGTTGGACTTTAACCTGGTGTTGTAAGTCTTCGTATTGAGCAATTGAGATTGTGAGGACCAAGCAAGCTCACCTGTCACATTAAAGGTATGTGAAAATGGTGGGGTGCGAAGTTCGGATGGCGAGGGCTGCGAAGGTCGGCCAGCATGGGGCGTGAAGGTCGGCTGGTGTGAATCCTGAAGGATGGCGGTTGGTAAAAATGGGTCCCAGGCAAAAAAGTTTGTAAAACACTGCTCTAGTTTATATCCCCTCTCACGCAGTACTTCATGCTTCTCTGCTCAAAATTGCAACTGTCATGATCTTTCCGTCTATGACCTCCTGAACTCTGTTCCTAACCACCTCACTGTTTACGACATTCCCTTAGCCAGTTTCATATCCAAGCTGCCACTGCCTCTTTAATTCCATGGGCTTCAATTTTGCTGACAGGTCTGTTATGTGGTACTTTATCAGACATCTTCTGAAAGTCCTTATGCACGGCATCAACTGCACTATGTTCACCAACCCGTTCCATTACTTTTTGCAAAAAAGAATTTAATCAAGTCAGTCAAATATGATTGGAATACTGAAATCCACCTGAAATAATGTTACATTTTTTCTTGATCTGGATAACTTTGGATGGGCTCACTGTCTCTTTGCACTAGAAACAACTAGATGATAGATCTTTTTGTTCTTTTTAAGATGCATTCAGGTCACTTGAAACTAAACTAAAGTCATTTGATAGTTTAAAACTTGAATATTGGTGAAATAAAGACATGCTGGACTTGTGTAAAAGTAACAAGCTGCCAAGTAGCATACGATAGATTCGCCCTCACAGCTCACTGTGTCCACGTACGTATGGGCCTTCCAAGACAGAAAAATAATGATGTCCCTTTATGTTCTATCTTAACTATGATTGATTCTGCACAACAATTGTTTGCACGGGCCCATAACAGCTGATTACAGTTCTCGTGCGGGGCGCAGTGGTTGCTGGTTAAGTGCTTTATTTTTACCTGAAGTTGGGCAGTTCCTAAACCCTAGACACTACACTTGTAGTGTCCCCCACCCTTCCACCTCCTCTAACCTAAGGGGTAGAGTGAATAACAGGTCAGCTCTTTTTTTCTTGTTTTATCTAGAGGGGATGGCAGGGAAGGCAGTGCAATGTTCCTCCTGCAGAATGTGTGAGGTGAGGGACGCCGTCAGTGTCCCTGCTGTTTTCACCTGTGGAAAGTGCACCCATCACCAGCTCCTCATAAACCGCGTTAGGGAACTGGAGCTGGATGAATTTCGGATCATTCGGGTGGCAGAGGTGGTCATAGATAGTAGCTTCAGGGATGTAGTTACCCGAAGAATCAAGATAGATGGGTGACGGTGAGAGGGGCTGGGAGGAAGCAGTCAGTGCAGGGATCCTCTGTGGTCGTTCCCCTTAGTAACAAGTATACCGCTTTGGATACTGTTGAGGGGGATGACCTACCAGGGTTAAGCCACGGTGAACGGATCTCCAGCACTGAGTCCGTCCCTGTGGCTCAGAGGGGAAGGAGGGAGAGCAGGAGAGCAATAGTTATTGGGGACTCGATAGTTGGAGGGACAGATAGATGGCTCTGTGGCAATGTAAGAGACTCACGGATGGTATGTTGCCTCCCGGATGCCAGGGTCCGTGACGCCTCGGACCGTGTTTTCAGAATCCTTAAGGGGGAGGGGGAACAGTCACAAGTCGTGGTACACATCGGTACCAACGACATAGGTAAGAGAAGGGACGGGGATTTAAAACAGGAATTTAGGGAGCTAGGGTGGAAGCTGAGAGCCAGGACAAATCATGTTGTCATCTCTGGTTTGTTGCCGGTGCCACGTGCTAGTGAGGTGAGGAACAGGGAGAGAGTGCAGATAAACACGTTGCCGCAGGGATGGTGTAGGAGGGAGGGTTTCAGTTACGTGGATAATTGGAGCACAATCTGGGGAAGGTGGGACCTGTACAGACAGGATGGTTTGCACCTGAACCAGAGTGGCACCAATATCCTGGGAGGGAAATTTGCTACGGCTCTTCGTGGGGGTTTAAACAAATTTGGCAGGGGGATGGGAAAACGAGCTGGAGTCCAGAAGCCAGTGTTGAGAGTAGTGAGGTACTGAGGAGGGTATCAAGGTCGCAGGAGTGTACCGGCAGTCAGAAAGGTGGGTTGAAGTGTGTCTACTTCAATGTAAGGAGCATCCGGAATAAGGTAGGTGAACTTGGAGCGTGGATTGGTACTTGGGACTACGATGTTGTGGCCATTACGGAGACATGGTTAGAACAGGGACAGGAATGGTTGTTGGAAGTTCCGGGGTATAGATGTTTCAGTAAGAGTAGGGAAGGTGGTAAAAGAGGTGGAGGAGTAGCATTGTTAATCAAGGATAGTTTAACGGCTGCAGAAAGGCAGTTCAAAGGGGATCTGCCTACTGAGGTAATATGGGCCGAAGATAGAAATAGGAAAGGAGCGGTCACATTGTTTGGAGTTTTCTGTAGGCCCCCCAAATAGTAATAGAGATGTGAAGGAAGAAATTGCAAAACAGATTATGGATAGGTGTGGAGGTCTCAGGGTAGTTGTCATGAGTGACTTTAACTTTCCAAATATTGATTGGAACCTCTATAGGTCGAACAGTTCGGACGGGGCAGTTTTTGTACAGTGTGTGCAGGAGGGTTTCCTGACACAATATGTGGATAGGCCGACAAGAGGGGGGGCCACATTGGATTTGGTACTGGGTAATGAACCGGGCCAAGTGTTAGATTTGTTTGAGCACTTTGGAGATAGTGACCACAATTCGGTGTCTTTCACTATTGCAATGGAGAGGGATAGGGCCATATGGCAGGGCAAGGTTTATAATTGGGTAGGGGTAATTATGATGCGATTAGGCAAGAATTAGGGAGCATATATTGGGAACAGAAACTGTCAGGGAAAGGCACAAATGAAAAGTGGAATTTATACATGGATTTTAGTAAGACGTTTGATAAGATTCCTCATGGTCGGCTGATGAAGAAAGTAAGGAGGTGTGGGATAGAGGGAAATTTGGCCAATTGGATAAGTAACTGGCTAACACATAGAAGACAGAGGGTGGTGGTAGATGGAAAATTTTCAGACTGGAGACCAGGAGGAGGTGTTAGCAATTCTGGAAAGGGTGAAAATAGATAAGTCATCTGGGCCGAATGGGATTTATCCTAGGATTCTCTGGGAAGCTAGAGAGGAGATTGCTGAGCCTTTGGCCTTGATCTTTAAGTCATCTTTGTCTACAGGAATAGTGCAAGAAGACTGGAGGATAGCAAATGTTGTCCCCTTGTTCAAGAAGGGGAGTAGAGATAACCCCGGTAACTATAGACCAGTGAGCCTTACTTCTGTTGTGGGAAAGATTTTGGAAAGGTTTATAAGAGATAGGATGTATAATCATCTGGAAAGTTATAATTTGATTAGAGATAGTCAACACGGTTTTGTGAAGGGTAGGTCGTGCCTCACAAACCTTATTGAGTTCTTTGAGAAGGTGACCAAACAGGTGGATGAGGGTAAAGCAGTTGATCTAGTGTATATGGATTTCAGTAAAGCGTTTGATAAGGTAGACTTATCATGGTAGGCTACTGCAGAAAATACGGAGGCATGGGATTCAGGGTGATTTAGCAGTTTGGATCAGAAATTGTCTAGCTGGAAGAAGACAAAGGGTGGTGGTTGATGGGAAATGTTCAGACTGGAGTCCAGTTACTAGTGGTGTACCACAAGGATCTGTTTTGGGGCCACTGCTGTTTGTCATTTTTATAAATGACCTGGAGGAGGGCGTAGAAGGATGGGTGAGTAAATTTGCAGATGACACTAAAGTCAGTGGAGTTGTGGACAGTGCGGAAGGATGTTACAAGTTACAGAGGGACATAGATAAGCTGCAGCGCTGGGCTGAGAGGTGGCAAATGGAGTTTAATGCAGAAAAGTGTGAGGTGATTCATTTTGGAAGGAATAACAGGAAGACTGAGTACTGGGCTAATGCTAAGATTCTTGGCTGTGTGGGTGAGCAGAGAGATCTCGGTGTCCATGTACATAGATCCCTGAAAGTTGCCACCCAGGTTGAGAGGGTTGTTAAGAAGGCGTACGGTGTGTTAGCTTTTATTGGTAGAGGGATTGAGTTTCGGAGCCATGAGGTCATGTTGCAGCTATACAACACTCTGGTGCGGCCGCATTTGGAGTATTGCGTGCAATTCTGGTCGCCGCATTATAGGAAGGATGTGGAAGCATTGGAAAGGGTGCAGAGGAGATTTACCAGAATGTTGCCTGGTATGGAGGGAAGATCTTATGAGGAAAGGCTGAGGAACTTGAGGCTGTTTTCGTTAGAGAGAAGAAGGTTAAGAGGTGACTTAATTGAGGCATACAAGATGATCAGAGGATTGGATAGGGTGGACAGTGAGAGCCTTTTTCCTCGGATGGTGATGTCTAGCACGAGGGGACATACCTTTAAATTGAGGGGAGATAGATATAAGACAGATGTCAGAGGTAGGTTCTTTACTCAGAGAGTAGTAAGGGTGTGGAATGCCCTGCCTGCAACAGTAGTGGACTCGCCAACACTAAGGACATTCAAATGGTCATTGGATAGACATATGGGTGATAAGGGAATAGTGTAGATGGGCTTTAGAGTGGTTTCACAGGTCAGCGCAACATCGAGGGCCGAAGGGCCTGTACTGCGCTGTAATGTTCTATGTTCTATGTTCTAGTTACCAGCGGTGTACCACAGGGATCAGTGCTGGGTCCTCTGCTATTTGTGATTTTTGTCAATGACTTGGAGGAGGGGGCTGAAGGGTGGGTCAGTAAATTTGCTGATGACACCAAGATTGGTGGAGTAATGGATGAGGTGGAGGGCTGTTGTAGCTGCAAAGAGACATTGATAGGATGCAGAGCTGGGCCCAAAAATGGCAGATGGAGTTTAACCCTGATAAGTGCGAGGTGATTAATTTTGGGAGAAAAAATTTGAATGCGGATTACAGGGTCAACGGCAGGGTTCTGAGGAATGTGGAGGAACAGAGAGATCTTGGGGTTCATGTCCACAGATCGCTGAAGATTGCCACTCAAGTGGATAGAGCCGTGAAGAAGGCCTTAGGAGGCTTCAGTTTAAGAGCCACGGGGTTATGCTGCAACTGTACATGACCCTGGTGAGACCACATTTGGAGTATTGTGTGCAGTTCTGGTCACCTCACTTTAGGAAGGATGTGGAAGCGTTGGAAAGGGTGCAAAGGAGATTTACTAGGATGCTGCCTGGTTTGCAGGATAGGTCTTATGAGGAAAGGTTGAGGGAGCTAGGGCTTTTCTCTTTGGAGCAGAGGAGGATGAGAGGTGACTTAATAGAGGTTTATGAAATGATGAGGGGGATAGATAGAGTGAACGTTCAGGGACTATTTCCTCGGATGGATGTAGCTGTTACAAGGGACATATCTATAAGGTTCAGGGTGGGAGATATAGGAGGGATGTCCGAGGTAGGTTCTTTACTCAGAGAGTGGTTAGGGTGTGGAATGGACAGCCTGCTGTGATAGTGGAGTCGGACACTTTAGGAACTTTCAAGCGGTTATTGGATAGGCACATGGAGCACACCAGAATGACAGGGAGTGGGATAGCTTGATCTTGGTTTCGGGCCTGTTCTGTGGTGTACTGTTCTATGTTTTTACCAAATGGTCAGGCAACTTGCTACAACCAGTTCTGAGCAAGTGTTCTACACACACAGTGAATGACTCCTTCACCTTTACAAAGACCATACAGGACTTGCAGATTGATTGCAGCGCTGTGCTCGCTCATCTACACGTTCAACAATGCTGGTCTATTCACCAGTGTATTACTCAAGGAAGCTTTTGCAACATGTCACTATACTGTGGCGATCTAGATGCTGAAGGCCGAGCAGGCCTCAGCCGTCAGGGGGAATATAGTGGCTTTGATAAGTGGACGGGCTTTGTCAGAATAGTTGGGGACGCACTGGGCGTAATAGGAGAATAGCCCCAGGCACCGTTTGAGGGCCTTGAGGCTGTGGGGAAGGGGAAGTTCCATGAGGGGGCGCATGCGGTCAGGGTCGGGCCCTAGAACTCCGCTTTCCGCGACATAGCCGAGGATGGCTAGCCAGGTTGTGCGGGAAACGCACTTCTCCTTGTTATATGTGAGATTGAGGGATTGGGCAGTCTGGAGGAACCTCTGAAGGGTGGCGTCGTGGTCCTGCTGATCATGGCCGCAAGTACATAACATTGTCTCCATAAGGTATGGAGCCCGCAGCCCGTACTGGTCCACCATTCGGCCCATCGTTCTCTGGAAGACCGAGACCCCATTAGTGACGCCAAAAGGGACCCTGAAGAAGTGAAAGAGTCGGCCGGCTGCTTCAAAAGCAGTGTAGTGGCGATCCTCCGGGTGGATCGAGAGCTGGTGGTAGGCAGACTTCAGATCTGCCGTGGAGAACACCCGGTACTGTGTGATCTGGTTGACCATCTCCGCTATGCGGGGGAGGGGGCATGCATCAAGTTGCGTGAACCGGTTTATGGTCTGGCTGTAGTCCACAATCATTCAATTCTTTTCCCCGGTCCTGACAACCACCACTTGTGCTCTCCAGGGGCTGTTGCTGGCCTCGATGACCCCCTCCCTCAAGAGTCCTCCGACTTGATAAAAATCATGTCCTGTGCACTGCTCCTGGTGGCGACGGGCTTACAGTCGGGGGGTGAGATTCGCAAAGAGTGAAGGGGGGGTGACCTTAAGGGTCACGAGACTGCATACAGTGAGAGGGGGTAATGGTCCGCCGAACTTTGGGGTCAGGCTTCGCTGACTGCATTGGAAGTCAAGTCCAAGCAGTAGGGGGGCGCAGAGGTGAGTGATACAGTTTAAAATGAGCGTACTCAGCGCCCTGTATCGCGAGGTTTGCGGCACAGTACTCCCGGATCTGTACCGAATGGGATCCGGAGGCAAGGGAGATTGTCTGGGACGTGGGATAGATGTGGAGGGATCAGCGTCTTACCGTGTCGGGATGGACGAAGCTCTCTGTGCTCCCGGAGTCGACAAGACAGGGGGTCTCGCGCCCATTGACCCAGACGGCCATCATCGAATTCTTCAGATGTTCTGGCCACGACTCGTCGAGGGTGACTGCGCCGAGCTGCGGGTAGTCTGCGCGGTCAGAGGTATCGGAGTCACAAGATGGCGATCCCACGAGTTGTACGTGTCGGGCTGAGTTGAAGATGGCGACCAAGCTGGCCGCCCCCATGGGTCGCATGTGTCGATTGGTGTTGAAGATGGCGGCCAATATGGCCGCTCCCATGGGTCGCAGTTGTCGGGCTGAGTTAAAGATGGCGCCCCCCACGAGCTGCACGAGGCAGGTGACGCGTCTGAAGTGGACGGTATCGGCAGGCACGCAGCCACATTGTGGCATCGTGGGGTCTGTGGGCCTGTGAGTCCGTGGATCGGGCCTGGTAAGCTTTTGACTTCGGGGCTTTGGGATCGGTCCAGACAGACTCTGGCAAAATGTCCCTTTTTGCCGCAGTCGCTGCATGTCGCGGTGCGGGCTGGGCAACGCTGCCGGGGGTGTTGGCCCTGACCGCAGAAGTAGCAAGATGGTCCCCCGGGCTGAACGGGCAGCCGCGCGGCACAGGCCTTGGACGTAGTCGGGTCTGGTGAAGGCCGCGTCTGTGGTGCCCAAGAGGGGTTCACTGGGTCTGCTGGGAACGCGCTGACGCTCTGGTAGTCCACCACTAACGAGGTGGCTAGTTTTACCGTGTCCGGTAGCTCAGTGGTACCGTTTTCCAGCAGTCGCTGACGGACGTAGTTAGACCGGACCCCAGCCACGTAGTTGTCCCGGATCATCAGCTTCATGTGCTCATCGGCCTTCACATCCCTGTAGTTGCAGTTGCGGGCGAGTAGTGTCAGGTTCTCTAGATACTCGTCTAGCGATTCTCCGGCACGTTGACGTTGGGTAGTGAGGAGGAGCCGCGCGAACACTTCGTTCACGGGCTTCACAAACTGTCTCTTTAGAATCGCGACCGCTGCTTCGTACGTGACTGTGTCCTCAATCATACCCGAGATTCGGTGGCTCACCCGGGCGTGGAGGAGGCGCAACTTGAGGGCGTCGGAGGGAGGCGTTTCAGAGGAGTCGAGGTAGGCCTCAAAACAGCGGAGCCAGTGGGATAAGATTTCCTTAGCTTCTGCTGCTCGTGCGTCGAGTTCCAGTTTATCAGGCTTCAGAGCGGCTTCCATAGTGATGTCTTTGGATAATAAATTGATGTACCATCAATTCACGACAAGACGATGAGAACGAGTGAACATAGGCTTTATTATCCAAGAACCTGCCTGCCTGTGACTGCTGTAACAATGAGCGCCGCCAACAGGTGGCAGGTCTATATACCACTCGGGGGCGGGGGGTTGGGGGGGGGGGGGGGGTGCCAGAGGCAGAGCCCACCAGGATGCCAGTACAATACATGGAAGGAGATCATATTACCCTTCTCTGGCCATAGGCCACAGTACTATTCAGACAACTTATATTATGGTGAATACATTCACCACAAAGCCGTGTCCTTAATGGCATTCCTGCTGAGGCCTTCAAAGGTGGTAGGCTTTGCTCACATCAAGATTCCATGCACTCATCCTCTGGATTTTGAAAAAGAACTACCTCCCCTGACTTCAGGAATGAGACAATTGTAACTATATTCAAGAAGGGAGATACATCATGCTATGGAATCGTTTGAAGTATTTCCCTCTTGTCCATAGCAGAGAAAATTCTGACACACATTCTCCTGATATGCCCACTTCCTGTGACTGAGGAAATCCACCCAGACATACAGTGTGGTTTTAGAATTCCCAGAAGAGGGCAGCACAGTGGCGCAGTGGTTAGCACTGCTGCCTCATGGTGCTGAGAACCCGGGTTCGATCCCGGCCCAGGGTCACTGTCCATGTGGAGTTTGCACATTCTCCCCTTGTCTGCGTGGTTTCACACCCACAACCCAAAAAGATGCGCTGGGTAGGTGAATTGGCCAAGCTAAATTGCCCCTTAATTGGGGAAAAAAAAATTGGATCCTCTAAATTTATTAAAAAAAAAGAAATCCCAGAAGAACCGTGGGCAGCATGGTAGTATAGTGGTTAGCACTATAGCTTCACAGCACCAGGGTCCCAGGTTCGATTCCCAGCTTGGGTCACTGTCTGTGCGAAATCTGTACGTTCTCCCTGTGTCTGCGTGGGTCTCCTCCAGGTGCTCCGGTTTCCTCCCACAAGTCCCAAAAGATGTGCTATTAGGTAATTTCGACATTCTGAATTCTCCCTCTGTGTTTCTAAACAGGCGCCGGAATGTGGCGGCTAGGGGCTTTTCACAGTAACTTCATTGCAGTGTTAATGTAAGCCTACTTGTGACAATAAAGATTATTATTATTAATATGAACCTGTAAGAAGGAGGACATGGTCTTCATTGCCATGAAAAATGTTGAGAACAAAGTCAGGAACTCTTCATTGCATCAACCGGACCAAACCATTTGACTCAGTAAATTGCAAGACTCTGTGAATTGTGCACCAAAGATTTGGATGTTCACAATTCTGCAATTGCTTCATGATAATATGACTGCAGCTATCTTGAGCGGGAGATCTAAAAAAGTCATCAAAATCTGGATCAGGGTCATGCAAGGCTGCGTGATAGCTGCATACTATCTGCAATATATGTGAGAGTGGCTATTCATTTCTTCAAAGACCAAATGCCCTCTGGTGTGAGTATTAAAAAACTCTTCAACAGAAAACTCTTTAACCTCAGTTGCCTCCATGCTGAAACAAAACTGACCACCATTGACATACATGAGGAACAATTTGCAGATGACTGCAGGGGCGTTGCTCACTTTGCGCCAGATTTGCAAACACTCTTTATCTCTCAAATACTACATACAAGAAACTTGGCCTGTCTTTGAATTTAAAAAAATAAATTTAGGGTACCTAATTATTTTTTTCCAATTAAGGGGCAATTTAGCATGGCCAATCCATCTAGCCTGCACATCTTTGGGTTGTGAGGGCAAAATCCACGCAAACACAGGAAGAATGTACAAACTCCACACGGGCAGTGACCCAGAGCCGGGATCGAACCTCGGCGCAGTGAGACAGCAGTACTAACCACTGCGCCACTGTGCTGCTCTAGGCCTGTCTTTGAATGTTACCAAGACAAAACCCATATATCAATCCACACCCGGTCTGCCAAATATTTCATCTCCCATATATGCTGGAGGAGATGTCTCATTGTGAAAGGTGGTTATTGTGAAAATTAAATCATAGGATCTTTACACATTGAAAAATCAATTTTTGCTAGGTCTCTCGCTGATAGAAAAATATCCAGCAAAATACTTTTGACAAAAAGCCAAATTGATTGCAAATAAAATAATCCTCCTCTAGAGGTGGGAAATTACTCAACCAGGTTGATATTAACTCTTTGAATAGAGTGACTGTTGCAGATTTCACTTTAAAAAAAATAAATTTAGAGTATCCAATAATTTTTTCTCCACTTAAGGGGCAATTTAGCATGGCCAATCCAACTAACCTGCACATTTTTGGGTTGTGGAGGTGAAACCCACGCAGACATGGGGAGAATGTGCAAACTCCACACAGACAGTGACCCAGGGCCGGGATTCAAACCCGGGTCCTCAGCGCTGCAGTCCCAGTGCTAACCACTGTGCTACATGCTGCCCTTGCAAATTTCACTTCAACAGTAAATGCATTATGTAGTACACAGTCCTCGCGTAGGATTTCAGTCAGGCCTTAAAGGCCTTAAAGGGAGGTTGCATTCACTCATCGAATATTTCTGTTGTACCACCCAAAAGAGGTGATTGTGAGAAATGGGCCAAAACCAAGCAGCAAGTTCTCTGACACCTCCCTACAGACCCCACTGGAAGAGATGAGGGGAAAAAGGCAGATTCTCTTTCCAGTGAATGGAAAGAAGATAGTAAAGGCCTATATCTGAACAGGTTTGGAGAGATGTGGAAGAAGTTGTCAGTTCAAAGACCACCTGCACAGCTGAATATCGAAATCCAGAAATCAGTGATTCTGCGTTTCTCCAATGGGTGTGCTGTTGACGTCCCCACAGATTGCAATCAATTAGAAATCACCAAACTTAAAGGAACACTATAATATCATTGTTAACATCCCTTGCAAAGGTTATGCCTTGTTAATGAGTAATAACCAGGTTTTAATGGTATACTTTCGGCTTTGGGATTTTGACTAGGATTCCTTTTGTGGATTCCTCTCATGAAGCTTCCTTTGGAATTTAGCCTGCTGGTAGGATCATTAGCTTCTCCAGGCAAGCCTGGGTACTGGTGTGGGGCACGACGTGAATGCTGATCCATTGCGTATCATTACTGGAACACCACACCCTTGGTCCCTGTCCTGGCAAACATCAGTCCTCCACTTATTGCTAACTTGCAACAACCCACAAAATGATAGGAAAAGTTTGCAATGACCGCCCCCCCCCCCAACTGCCACTTAGAACATAGAACAAAGAAAAATACAGCACAGAACAGGCCCTTCGGCCCACGATGTTGTGCCGAACCTTTGTCCTAGATTAATCATAGATTATCATTGAATTTACAGTGCAGAAGGAGGCCATTCGGCCCATTGAGTCTGCACCGGCTCTTGCAAAGAGCACCCTACCCAAAATCAACACCTCCACCCAACACTAAGGGCAATTTTGGACACTAAGGGCAATTTAGCATGGCCAATCCACCTAACCTGCACATCTTTGGACTGTGGGAGGAAACCGGAGCACCCGGAGGAAACCCACGCAGACACGGGGAGGATGTGCAGACTCCGCACAGACAGTGACTCAAGCCGGAATCGAACCTGGGACCCTGGAGCTGTGAAGCAATTGTGCTATCCACAATGCTACCGTGCTGCCCCTAAGAACAAATAAATCTACGCTATATCATTTTACCGTAATCCATGTACCTATCCAAGAGCTGCTTGAAGGTCCCTAATGTTTCCGACTCAACTACTTCCACAGGCAGTGCATTCCATGCCCCCACTACTCTCTGGGTAAAGAACCTACCTCTGACATCCCCCCTATATCTTCCACCATTCACCTTAAATTTATGTCCCCTTGTAATGGTTTGTTCCACCCGGGGAAAAAGTCTCTGACTGTCTACTCTATCTATTCCCCTCATCATCTTATAAACCTCTATCAAGTCGCCCCTCATCCTTCTCCGTTCTAATGAGAAAAGGCCTAGCACCCTCAACCTTTCCTCGTAAGACCTACTCTCCATTCCAGGCAACATCCTGGTAAATCTCCTTTGCACCTTTTCCAAAGCTTCCACCTCCTTCCTAAAATGAGGTGACCAGAACTGTACACAGTACTCCAAATGTGGCCTTACCAAAGTTTTGTACAGCTGCATCATCAACTCACGGCTCTTAAATTCAATCCCTCTGTTAATGAACGCTAGCACACCATAGGCCTTCTTCACAGCTCTATCCACTTGAGTGGCAACTTTCAAAGATGTATGAACATAGACCCCAAGATCTCTCTGCTCCTCCACATTGCCAAGAACTCTACCGTTAACCCTGTATTCCGCATTCATATTTGTCCTTCCAAAATGGACAACCTCACACTTTTCAGGGTTAAACTCCATCTGCCACTTCTCAGCCCAGCTCTGCATCCTATCTATATCTCTTTGCAGCCGACAACAGCCCTCCTCACTATCCACAACTCCACCAATCTTCGTATTGTCTGCAAATTTACTGACCCACCCTTCAACTCCCTCATCCAAGTCATTAATGAAAATCACAAACAGCAGAGGACCCAGAACTGATCCCTGCGGTACGCCACTGGTAACTGGGATCCAGGCTGAAAATTTGCCATCCACCACCACTCTCTGACTTCTATCGGTTAGCCAGTTCGTTATCCAACTGGCCTACCATGGGGAACCTTATCAAATGCCTTACTAAAATCCATGTACACTACATCCACTGCTTTACCTTCATCCACATGCTTGGTCACCTCCTCAAAGAATTCAATAAGACTTGTAAGGCAAGACCTACCCCTCACAAATCCGTGCTGACTATCCCTAATCAAGCAGTGTCTTTCCAGATGCTCAGAAATCCTATCCTTCAGTACCCTTTCCATGACTTTGCCTACCACTGAAGTAAGACTAACTGGCCTGTAATTCCCAGGGTTATCCCTATTCCCTTTTTTGAACAGGGCACGACATTCGCCACTCTCCAATCCCCTGGTACCACCCCTGTTGACAGTGAGGACGAAAAGATCATTGCCAACGGCTCTGCAATTTCATCTCTTGCTTCCCATAGAATCCTTGGATGTATCCCGTCAGGCCCGGGGGACTTGTCTATCCTCAAGTTTTCAAAATGCCCAACACATCTTCCTTCCTAACAAGTATTTCCTCGAGCTTACCAGTCTGTTTCACACTGTCCTCTCCAACAATATGGCCCCTCTCATTTGTAAATACAGAAGAAAAGTACTCGTTCAAGACCTCTCCTATCTCTTCAGACTCAATACACAATCTCCCGCTACTGTCCTTGATCGGACCTACCCTCACTCGAGTCATTCTCATATTTCTCACATATGCGTAAAAGGCCTTGGGGTTTTCCTTCATCCTACCCGCCAAAGATTGTTCATGCCCTCTCTTAGCCCTTTCTTCAGTTCCCTCCTGGCTATCTTGTATCCCTCCAGCGCCCTGTCTGAACCTTGTTTCCTCAGCCTTACATAAGTCTCCTTTTTCCTCTTAACAAGACATTCAACCTCTCTTGACAACCATGGTTCCCTCACTCGCCCATCCCTTCCCTGCCTGACAGGGACATACATATCAAGGACACGTAGTACCTGTTCCTTGAACAAGTTCCACATTTCACTTGTGTCCTTCCCTGACAGCCTATGTTCCCAACTTATGCACTTCAATTCTTGTCTGACAACATCGTATTTACCCTTCCCCCAATTGTAAACCTTGCCCTGTTGCACGCACCTATCCCTCTCCATTACTAAAGTGAAAGTCACAGAATTGTGGTCACTATCTCCAAAATGCTCTCCTACTAACAAATCTATCACTTGCCCTGGTTCATTACCAAGTACTGAATCCAATATTGCCTGCCCCTCCTCTGGTCGGACAATCTACATACTGTGTTAGAAAAGCTTCCTGGACACACTGCACAAACACCACCCCATCCAAACTATTTGATCTAAAGAGTTTCCACTCAATGTTTGGGAAGTTAAAGTCACCCATGACTACTACCCTGTGACTTCTGCACCTTTCCAAAATCTGTTTCCCAATCTGTTCCTCCACATCTCTGCTACTATTGGGGGGCCTATAGAAAACTCCTAACAAGGTGACTGCTCCTTTCCTATTTCTGACTTCAACCCATACTACCTCAGTAGGCTGATACTCCTCGAACTGCCTTTCTGCAGCTGTTATACTATCTCTAATTAACAATGCCACCCCCACCTCTTTTACCACCCTCCCTAATCTTATTGAAACATCTATAACCAGGGACCTCCAACAACCATTTCTGCCCCTCTTCTATCCAAGTTTCCGTGATGCCACCACATCGTAGTCCCAAGTACCGACCCATGCCTTAAGTTCACCCACCTTATTCCTGATGCTTCTTGCGTTGAAGTATACACACTTCAACCCATCTCCATGCCTGCAAGTACTCTCCTTTGTCAGTGTTCCCTTCCCCACTGCCTCATTACACGCTTTGGAGTCCTGAATATCGGCTACCTTAGTTGCTGGGCTACAAATCCGGTTCCCATTCTCCGGCCAAATTAGCTTAAACCTTCCCGAAGAGTACTAGAAAATCTCCCTCCCAGGATATTGGTGCCCCTCTGGTTCAGATGCAACCCGTCCTGCTTCAGTTCCCACCTTCCCCAGAATGCGCTCCAATTATCCAAATACCTGAAGCCCTCCCTCCTACACCATTCCTGCAGCCACGTGTTCAGCTGCACCCTC
The DNA here is from genome assembly GCF_047496885.1 of Scyliorhinus torazame. Taxonomy (NCBI): domain Eukaryota; kingdom Metazoa; phylum Chordata; class Chondrichthyes; order Carcharhiniformes; family Scyliorhinidae; genus Scyliorhinus; species Scyliorhinus torazame. Next base: position 72,582,113 of record NC_092720.1, read on the forward strand.
TCCCTATTCCTAGCCTCGCTATCACGTGGCACCGGCAACAAACCAGAGATGACAACTCTGTCTGTCCTGGCTTTTAACTTCCAGCCTAACTTCCTAAACTCATTTATTACCTCCACACCCCTTTTCCTACCTACGTCGTTGGTACCAATGTGCACCACGACTTCTGGCTGCTCCCCCTCCCCCTTAAGGATCCTGAAGACACGATCCGAGACATCCCTGGCCCTGGCACCCGGGAGGCAACATACCTTCCGGGAGTCTCGCTCGCGACCACAGAATCTCCTACTATTCCCCTAACCATTGAATCTCCTACAACTATTGCTTTTCTATTCTCCCCCCTTCCCTTCTGAGCCCCAGAGCCAGATTCAGTGCCAGAGACCTGGCCGCTAGGGCCTTCCCCTGGTAGGTCATCCTCCCCAACAGCATCCAAAATGGTATACTTGTTTTGAAGGGGAACGGCCAAGAGGGATCCCTGCACTGTCTGCCTGTTTGTTTTTTTTCCCCTGACTGTAAACCAGCTATTCTTGTCCTGTACCTTGGGTGTGGTTACCTCCCTGTAACTCTTCTCTATCACCCCTTCTGCCTCCCGGATGATCCGAAGTTCATCCAGCTTCAGCTCCAGTTCCTTAACACGGTCTTTGAAGAGCTGGAGTTGTGTGCACTTCCCTCAGGTATAGTCAGCGGGGACACCGGTGGTATCCCTCACCACCCACATCCTACAGGAGGAGCATGCAACTGGCCTAGCCTCCATCCCCTCTTATCTTACAGAATATAGCTGCCCTGTGGACCAACTGGGTCTCCGCCCTCCGACTCTGCTCCCAGTCAGCTGCACTCTCTGTAAACTCCTGGCTCTCTTCTCACTCTTTGCGGAAATGTAGGAAACAAAATGAAAGGAGCACCTTACTCCCTCCTCACCTAACTCACCTTACTCCCTCCTCACACTTCATGCTGACCTATTCAGCCCATCCAAGGTACGACTCCCATCAAGAAGGTCGATCTGGAAAAACCCTCCTACCCAGGACTTCAACACAAATTCCACCTGGACAAATGAATGGGAATCATTGGACATGACAAACAAGTACCTGGTCTCAAATCCAATCCAAGAGTTACCTGGTTTGAACATTTCAAGGAAAGATTGGTCCACCCTTAAGAAGTTCAGGACCTGCCACGGCCCCTGCTTGCCCAACTTCCATTAGTGGAGCATTGGTGCCAGCACCCTATGTGCCTATGGGAGACAGCAATCTATGCACCACATCATAGAAGAATGTCCAATGCGTAGACTCAGCGAGCCTCTCCACACTCAACACAGAAGGAATGGAAGGAACTGCTTTTTAAAAAAAAAACATTTTATTCAGGCATTTATGATTTTATAACGATAAACAAAACAAATACATCCACCATTGTTCCCGTCTACTCCAAACACAAAACTGACAGTTTTTTCTCCGAGGAAGTCGATAAACGGCTGCCACCTCCAGACGAACCCTAACGTTGATCCTCTCAGGGCGAACTTAATTTTCTCAAGTCTCCAGCCATGTCACTAACCCAAACCGCTGATTTTGGGGGCTTCGAGTCCCTCACGCTAATAAGATCCGTTTCCGGGCTACCAAGGAGGCAAAGCCTCTCTCGCCCCCTGGACTCCTGGATCGTCCTACACTCCGAAAATCGCCACCTCTGGACTCGGTGCCACCCTTGTTTTTAGTACCGTGGACATGACATCCGCAAATACCTGCCAGCATCCCCTAAGCTTCGGGCATGCCCAAAACATATGGACATGGTTTGCTGGCCCTCCTGCACACCTCACACACTTGTCCTCTATCCCAAAAAACTTGCTCATCCGGGCCACTGTCATGTGTGCCTGCTGAACCACTTTGAATTGTATCAGGCTAAGCCTGGTACATGATGAGGACGTGTTGACTCTGCTTAACGCATCCTCCCACAGACCCGCCTCTATCTTCCCTCCTAGCTCATCTTCCCATTTACGCTTTAGCTCGTATCTGAGTTTCTTTCCACTCCATGAGTTCTTTATAGATATGCAAAACCTTCCCCTCCCCTACCCCCATTTTAGAAACTACCTTGTCCTGTATCCCCTGTGGCGGTAGAAGTGGAAAGGTCGCAACCTGCCTTTGCACAAAATCCCTTATCTGCAGATATCGAAACCCATTCCCTCCCGGCAATTCAAACTCCTCCTCTAAATCCTCTAAACATGGAACGTTCCCATCAATAAATAGATCTCCCAGCCTCTCAATCCCTGCTGGAGGAAACTGCTTGACTTTGAAACTTATCACTCGCGAAATAAATAGTACACTAAGTCATAACTGCTGATGAAGAACCTCTCTACCTCTGGAAAACTATTTTCATATTTGTGTAATGTCAAATGGTTGCACGTAGTGGTTAGCACTGCTGTCTCACGGTGCCAAGGACCCGGGAATGGTCCCGACTCCGGGTCACTGTCTGTGTGGAGTTTGTACATTCCCCTCATGTCTGCGTCGGTCTCACCCCCCACAACCCAAAGATGTGCAGGATAGGTTGATTGGCCACAATAAATTGCCCCTGAAGGAAATGATGGGAGCAGTGAAGGTATTGGTGGAGGATGCGATAGCCCTAGTGAAGGCGGAGGTGCCAAAGACATCGGCCGAAGTGCGGGAGCAAGGAGAGAAGCTGAAGGGGGTGGAGGAGGCTTTGTCACAACATTGAGGCCAGTTCACTTCAATGGGTGAAGAGCTGTGGAGGGCAACAAAAGACTGAGAGCGAAGGTGAAGAACAAGTCTAGGCAGCCGAACCTAAGAATTGTGGGTCTGCGCGAAGGGATGGACGGCCCGAGGCTGACTGAGCACTTTGCCAAGATGTTGGCAGAGTTGCTGGCAGAGGGGGTGCCATATACAGTCACCAGTGCCACCAACCTCCCCTCCAATGCCCCTGTTACATTCTACAGTGATTTGTGATTGTAACAGGGGCATTGGAGGGGAGGTTGGTGGCACTCGCGAGTGTATATGGCACCAACTGGGACGAGGCAGGGTTTGCAAAGAGGGTGCTGGGGCCATCCCGGACTTGGACACACATGAGCTAATAGTAGGAGGGTATTGGAATAGGGTGCAAGAACCGAGGATGGACAGGTCACAGCCATATTCGAGGATAGACTATTTTGTGGTAGGGAAGTGTTACTGGCTGGAGTTAGGGGAGTATTCGGTGATAGCGATCTCGGACCATGCGCCATATTGGGTGGATGGGGTCCTGGAGAGGGGGGTTAGCCCAAATGCCGGGATGGAGAATGGATGCGGGGTTATTGGGGGACCAAAGCTTTTGTGATAAGATCAGGAAGGTGATTGAGGAGTCTGTAGAATTTAACTGTACAGGGGAAGTATCGCAGGTGATATGGGAGGCCCTGAAGGCAGTAGTGAGGGGGGAGGTGATTAAGGCCAAGTTGGATAAAGAGGGAGGAGCATCAAAGGCTGGTAGAGGAGATGTTGGAGGTGGACAGGAGGTATGCGGTAGATGCAGATCCGACCCTTCTGGACAAGAGGAAGGAGCTTCAGGCTAAATTTGACCGGTTGTCTATGGGAAAGGCTGTGCGCCAACTGAGGTGGGCGAGGGGAGCAGTTTATGAACATGGGGAGAAGGGGAGGAATATGCTGGCAGGCCAGCTTCGGAGGGAGGCGGAGGTGAGGGAGATAGTCCAGGAGCGGAATAGGTCGGGGAATTTGGTGGCTCCGGAGGTCAATATAATTTTTGAGGAGGAGTTTTACGAGAAGCTGTATAGGTCGGAGCCACTGGGAGAGGAACAAGGGAGGAGGGAATTCCTGGACGGGCTGGAGTATCCAAGATTGGGGAAGGCGCTTAGGGCTAGGCGGGAGGGGTCGGTGGGAGAATAGAAGGTGAAGGAGACAATTGGGAAGATGCAATCGGGGAAGGCGGCTGAGCCGGATAGGTTCCCAGTGGAGTATTATAAGAAGTTCAAAGACGAGTTGGCACCACTGATGGTGGGGATGTTTGAGGAGACGATAACGAGGGCTACTACCACAAACGTCAGGACAAATTTCGATCTCCCTGTTATTAAAGAAGGACAAGGACCCATCTCTTTATTGAATGTGGATGCCAAGATACTGGCGAAGGTGCTGGCGGCTAGGCTGGAGGGGTGCCTCCCGAAGATGATAGGGGAAGACCAGGCAGGGTGTGTGGAAGGAAGGCAGCTATTCTCGAATGTCAGAAGGTTATTAAATGTGATCATGACACTGGCTGAGGGAAGTGAGACGGAGGTGGTGGTGGCGCTAGATGCGGATAAAGTGTTTGATCAGGTAGAGTGGGGATACTTGATGGTAGTCCAAGAGAGATTTGGGATTGGGCTGAGGTTTACGGAGTGGGTACGGTTACTGTATAGGGAACCGATGGCATGTGTCTGCACAAATAATATGAGTTTTGGGCACTTTGCTCAGCACCGGCAGGATTGTCCTATGTCCCACCTGCTATTTGCATTAGCAATAGAGCCATTGGCCATTGCTTTAAGGAGTTTGGGACTGTGGAAGGGGGTAGTGCGAGGGGGGATGGAACATAGGGTATGCTTGTACGTGGGCGATTTATTGCTGTATATTTCAGAACGGAGAACGTCGAGATAAGGGGAGTGCAGCAAATGTTTACCAGGCTGATTCCTGGGATGGAGGGACTGACATATGAGGAGAGATTGAGTTAGTTATAATTATATTCACTGGAATTCAGAAGACTGAGAGGGTATCTCATAGAAACCTAGAAAATTCTTACAGGATTAGACAGGGGTGCAGGAGGGATGTTCCCGATGGTGGGGCGTCCAGAATCAGGGGTCAAAGTGTGAAGGATACTGGGTAGGTCATTTAGGACAGAGATGAGGAGAAATGTCTTCACCCAGAGAGTGGTGAGCCTGTGGAATTCACTGCAACAGAAAACAGTTGAAGCCAAATTGTACGTTTTCAAGAAGGAGTTACATAGAGCTCTTGTGTCTAAAGAGAGCAAAGGATATGGGGGGAAATTGGGAACAGATTACTGAGTTGGTTGGTCAGCCATGATCATAATGAATAGTGGAGCAGGCTTGATGGGCTGAATGGCCTACTCCTGTTCCTATTTTCTATGTTTCTTTGTTCTCCTCTAAGGTGGGATATTCTTACCTTGCAGGGGGTGCAAAGAAATTTTACTAGGTTAATTATTTGGATTGAGTAGAATAGACCTTTAGTCTCAAAAACCTAATAGTATGAGAGATAATCTCATTGAGATATATACCATTCTTAGAGGCTTGACATTGTAAATTCTGAGAGACTGTTTCCCATGGCTAAAAATTCCAAAACTTGATGTCATTTTGTCAGGATGAAGGGGTCAACCGTTTAACACGGAGATGAGCGGGATTTCTTTCATTCAGCGCTTTGTAATTCTCTACCCTGAGATGACTGTGGATGTCTAGCTGATGAGTATATTCAAGACTTAGATTTTAGGGCAGTAAAGCAATCAAGGAATATTGTATAGTAATAGGGTGGGAAAGTGAAGTTGATGTAAAAGATCAATCGTGGTGCTATTGAATGGGAGATCAGGCTCGAGGAACCATGTGGCCCACTCCTACGCCTATTATGCATTTCTTAGCCAAAAATCCGAAGGAACACTGTGGCACCTTTTTTATTCATTCCCAATTTCTCCGTTTTTGTTTGCTGTCTTCACAACAGGTATTAACAACTTTCTGTTCTCATAATTGCAATTCAAAACAAGGAAGTCTTCTGATAACTCGTTTCTCCTTTCACACTCCAGCCACTTGAACATCACCTCACATACTTGCAACATACAGCATCTCACTTTCATCATGTGCATTACGTGAAGGAACCCGATAAGTACCAATCCTTCAAGCAGGAGGATTCGAGTAAACGAGTCGGGATATCTTTTTTTTTCTATAAATTTTGAGTACCCAATTAAGGGGCAATTTAGCGAGGCCAATCCACTCACGCTGCACATCTTTGGGTTGTGGGGATGAGACCCACGCAGACACAGGGAGCATGTGCAAACTCCACATGGACAGTGACCCGGGCCCAGTATCGAACCCGGGTCCTTGGCGCCGTGAGGCCGCAGTGCTAACCACTGCACCACCGTGCCACCCAGGAGCAGGGGTGTCTTGCTGCAGTTATACAGGGCTTTGGTGAGACCACAGCTGGAATAATTAGTGCAGTTTTGGCCTCCTTATCTGAGGGAGGGTGTTCTTGCTATAGAGGGAGTGTACAGCAAAGGTTTACCAGGTTGATTCCTGGGATGGCGGGACTGACATATGAGGAGAGATTGAGTCAGTTAGGATTATATTCGCTGGTGTTTAGAAGAATGAGTGGGGAATCTCATAGAAAACCTATACAATTCTACCAGGACTAGACAGGTGTGATGTCACAAGGGGTTAGGTACTGGTGGGGCGGTATTTACAATACTCACTCCTCTACATTATTATTACTTTCTGGATCGCATCGGTCACTCACTCAACATGGCTGCCGAGTACAGACAGACCTTACAGAAGATGACCGTCTGTGATCCCAGAAGGTACTGGCGACGTTCAACCCACAAGTGTGTTCGTGTCAGTCTTGGAGATGAGGTTCAGCTGCAAACTTATACTGATGGACTATATAAGTAGATCACCGAGCAATAATAAAATGTGGAAGGGTATGAGGTGGAAGCGAGGAGGATGTTTGATTCCTGTGAGAAATTACTTGCTGTGTGCTTTATGTGTTATAAACCTGTTTTGAAACCTGACTACAGACTGTATGAGAACCTGCCTTCGTAACTTGAGCGCATTCATATGACCATGAACTTGGCGACGTGTCTTCACTTGTGTCCATTAATAAATTGTTTATTGATTTGACTTGGTCTTCTGGTTGCTTACCTTGTGTCTCTAAACCCGACCTATATCGTCACCCGACCCCTTGCAATTGGTGGAGAATGTGGGCATAGGTTGTGGGTTGGTAACAGAAACCAAAGAGACAAGGATACTCTTATCCAGCAGCTCGCCCAGACAATGCTGACTCATCAGGAGGTAACCATGGTACAACAAGAAGCGGCGTGGTGATACAGTGGTTAGCATTGCTGCCCCACAGCTCCAGGGACCCGGGTTCAATTCCGACCTCGGGTGACTGTCTGTGCAGAGTTTGCACTTCCTCCCCATGTCTGCGTTGGTTTCCTATGTGTGCTCCGGTTTCCTCCCACAGTCCAAAGATGTGCAGGTTAGGTGGATTGGACATGCTAAATTGCCCCTTAGTGTCCAAAAAGGTTAGATCGGGTTATTGGGTTTACGGGGATAGGGTGGAGGCGTGAGCTTCAGTAGGGTACTCTTGCCAAGGACTGGTGCAGACTCGATGGGCTGAATGGCCTCCTTCTGCACTGTAAATTCTATGATTCTATGAACTCAGATACAAGACACTACCAACCAGTTGCTTTGGAAGAGCAAAGACGGGGTGAAGAGCAGCTCTGGGTGGAGCTCCAGGAACTCACCGGAATGCTCTCCAACCCCTCTCCACAAACTCCACCTGGCATGTCTGGGGATGTCAGGTTACAGAAGATGACAGACACACAGATGATGTAGAGGCATACTTGAGAATCTTTGAGAGAACTGCTAACTGGTAAACCTGGACTAAAACACAGTGGGCTGGCATCATTTCTCCTTATATAACCGGTGAAGCACAGAATGATTTGGGAGAGGCAGAGAATGGTTCGCCCCACGCTGAGGAGCCCTTGGAAGGTGGGACAAATGGGGAGGAGAAATGATATCATCGACCATAGATTGAACTACCAGAACTGAAGGTAAGGGAACAACAGGGTGAATTTGGGATGGCCCGGTTGGAGGACTCAAAATGTAACTGGACCTGGGCCAAGTGCAATTGATTCACGGGGAATGGAAGGAACCAACCACACCTCAGAAGCTGGAGAAGCAATTTAAAACTTGGAAGATTGAAAAGAGCCGCATTCTGACCTGGCTGAAGACACCAGAGGAGAAAGCACAGAGAGGAGCTGGCCAGAGAGAAGCTCCGAAGCAAGATTGGAAGCTGAAGGCAAAAATAAAACTTTTCAGTCAGCAGCACTCAGAGTTGCTGTCTTAAAACACACCCCAAACAGTCCCGATCTGGCACCTGACCACATGATAGTGTCACAAACCACGTTAATGATATCTGCGAAGGTATCCCAAGAACTACCGGTTCGTGGGCGTGTATAGTTTTGTTTTTGGAATGGTGTGACAGGGTTTGTGAAACTCCAGTGAGAATAACCAGCTTACTTAATGTGTAACCATTATTAAAGGCTGTTTATTAAATTAAAGGCAACTATACATGAACAGGATTACAGCACTCTCGGACAATTAAGTGTATGAATCACTAAACACACACACACAGTCTATGTAAAATGTACTCCTTGTTCCAAAATATATCTAACAATCCTGAACTCCTTAAGACTTCCCCTTTCCCTAAACAACATTGAAATTAAATAAATCTAAAAGTCGAATCCAGCTTATAGTTACCACACAATTCAGGGATGATAATCAAGTCTGGGAAATGTCTTTTCCTGGTCCAGTGGAGATATTTAAATAGCCTTTTGAAGGTTTCTGCACTGCCTTGGCTCTAAGACCGTGATTTAAAACTAGCCTCCTGGCTGGAGGTTGTGGACTCATCTCTCAGGCTGTTACATGTAAACTGGCCTTCCAGACTGTTGGATCTAAACTGGCCTGTCTGCTTCTGAGGGGGCTGACAATTGTACTTTAATTCTGCATTCTGCGTTTTTGGCTGTCTGCCTCCCTCAAATTCCTTTCCTCCAGAAATTAACATGTGAATGCCTGATCTCTCATTCATCTAGGTAAGCTGTTTCTACTAATAGTGCGATGTACACCTGATTCTGTCTAAATGCCTGCTAATCTCATTACTGGGGCAGTCACGTCTCATCATGCCTTTTGAATGTTGGATAGTGCTGTCACGAGGAAGATTAAAAGTTGTTTGGCAGATCGCATTCTATTATGCCTTGTTAAATTTGATTATTGCTGTAACTATGCAGATCCGTGACATCAACCAAGCTCGCTCAGATCAAAGAAAAATATGCAGTATTGAATAAAAAAGAATCGGCAGTTGGAAGATGCAAAAAAAAAATCCCAGCATCTATGGTTTCACAACCCTAAAATACTTAGTTACTGTGGGGAACACAAAGAAAGATCGATCCAGGTAGTCATTGCTGACAATTTAAAACACAGAAATCACAAACATAATTTCTGCGGGAAACCATCAAAACTGGCAGGCATGGGGAACCTCATTGAAATGAGGGGACAACAGTGCCATCTTGGATTTCTGAACAGCATTTCGAACTGTACACACCTTTATTTTTAAATGACGATGGGTCAAAAGTCTACCTTACCAGACTGGATTTATGCAAGGGTCGAATCCAGTGCAACCTGGAGAAGAAACATGTAAAATTACCCAAGTACATCAGGTCTAAGTAGGAAATCAAAAGAAGTCCAGATTAATATGTTTTTATACTTGTTTGGCGAACTAGGTGATGAAGTAATCCTAATGAAGTGCATTGATGAATCTTCAACCAGCTTTGTTGAGATATTAAAAGCCTTTGACAAATACTTTAACCATAAGGTGGGGAACGCACAGAGCTTAAAAAGAGAGATTTAAAAAAAATCCAGTAAAGCTCCTAAAGGAAAAAAGTAAATTCTCAAGCAAACCACACAATGGTGCCAGAGAGATAGAGAACTTCTCAGAAGCCTTAAACATAAGTTTAAAAAAAAAACTTTCGACATATCAGCCAAACTGGAACAGCAGGTGGTGGGCTGAGCCATCTGACTATGATTGAAGAGAAAGTAATAGAGTGCTCCAAATTGCAGGCAGATAAAGAAAAACGGCATCAAGGTAACAGATTTGGAGCTAAACACTAAGAAATTAAAAGAAACACCGGGGGCAGGATTCTCCATTGGCTGACGCAAAAATCACGAAATGTGATTGGGCGGAGAATAGGTTCCGTCCCTAAAATTGCAGCGGGCACCGATTTGACGCCAAATCGCAATTCTGAAGGGTCGGCTGGGGTCAGAGGACACCTACGGGAGTGGCCTGGGGGGACACCTATATGACCCGTGGCCCTAAGTTCACAGTGGGCTGTTAGTGATGTGCGCATACGGCAACGGAGAATCCCACCCCAGATACGTCAAACTAGTTACCTCGACAGCGGCGTCAATGCGGTCCTGAATGCACATACAGTAAACATCGTCTGCAGATCATTAGTGGCCCCGACCCAGTATTCTCTGGGACCTCCGCCTCTGATGGGTCGAGTTCACGACGGCGCAGTTCACTTGTGCTTTTAAAAATCGGGAAGCCGGTGTGGCAGCTGCTGAGGGAGAGAGAGGAGATGCGGAAAATGTTCAACTTTGTCATTGTTTGCTGACAGTTGTGCCACTGGCCGGGGGCGCTCCTGCCAGGGATGGGGGGAGTAGCGGGGGGTGGCCACGAGGTGGGCTGTGGGGTGGATGTGGACGGGCACGGAACACCATTTCCGCAGTCAGCAAGGCAGCCATGCAGCTGTGCACGCCACTAACAGGGTCATATAGGTGTCCCCCCAGGCCACTCCCGTAGGTGCCCTCTGGCCCCAGATGACGCATCAGTTGTGTGGGCGCGCTCCAGCAGAACCAGTGCCATCTTGTTGGCTGGGATGGGTGTGTATGGGGATTGTAATGTGTATATGCGGCTGCAGCTTGTCAGCCTCCTGAGTGTCAATCGCAGATCCGGCGAAACCCGCACCGTCTTTCATTGGAACCAATTGTGTTAATCTCAGCCCCTTAGTCTCAGAAACGGAGAATCCCACCCCAGATACGTCAAACTTACTGAGAACCACCGAAACGTTATAAAGTGAAATGGCTGAAACAGAAATCAAGAATGTAATTCTCACAAAGGACTATGAAGAGTCACAGAAACAATTGTCAGAGGTGCAATTACAGAATATGAGCTTGAGGATAGCACAGAGGAATGATGCTCTGCTAAGGAAAAACTGACCATTGCAGAGAACCAACTATCATGTATGAAAGGTGAGTTTGATAATAAAAAACAAGAACTAAAGGGAACACTAGAATGTTGCTTACAGGAAATAGAACAGTTGAAACAGGACTTGAAACACCTGAATGATAAACTTGTCGAAACTAATTCAACAAAGGTAAATCTTCAGTTTCAACTTGATGAATTTCAAGCATCAAAAGTCTCTGGTAAGCATTGTGGAAAATTCTTGGAACAGGAGAAAGAAGTGCTGAATGAGCTCTACAGACACGCAGAGAGTGTTGCTCTTTTTTGCAATGATGCTCTTTAGAGTCGCCAGGTATCAAATTATACCACCACAAGGCTTTACCGGATATTGATCAAAGGACCACACAACCAGTTAGTCAGTTCAAGTTCAAAGATGGTTTATTTACACACAAGGATTACTTCGACATGCAACACAAAACACTACAAGTTAAACTACACCTAACAACTACAATAACCTATACTTAACTTCAGGGCAACCGGCTCTTTGCAGATGGACAAGGCCTTTGTCCGAATCTTGCGTGGCTGGGTGGAAGAAGTGGCTCTGTTTCTGCTGGGCTCATCCGTCTGGTAGCAATCGTTGGTCTTGAACTTGTCTGTCTGGTCGTTATGCTGCACTTGGGTTGGCATAGGCCGGATCCAAGAGAGACCGAATACATGGCTGTGTCTCGTCTTATCCCTCTGGGATTTTGCGCTCTTTGCGGCGGTCCTTAACTTGGACCCAATAATTCGACAGGCTTCGATCACTGCCTTCGATTTTGGCCAATAAAGGGGCGGGTACCTTGATGGCTGGGCGTGTCCTTAGCGGTCATTGACTTTGGCTGTTTGGGCTCCCTGAGTTAAGAGAGTGACGCCGATTAGTCTGTATCTGTATCGGTTACCTGAGTACAGTTCTTTTGTTCTGGGGAAATGGGCCATTAGAATGCAAATAAGCGGGGGTTTCGATCGTGTCTAGCTATCTGGGTTGCAAATACACACACAAGCTCTGAGTCTGTCTGAGTCCTGGGTTGGCCATAATTTCCATGGCCCTTTGCAGGTGGCCATCTGAGATGGCTACAAGAGTTCCTTTTTTCTGTAAGGAATGAGGTAAACCAAGGACCATCGCAAATATCAGATGGGGAGTTGAGAAGGAGTGGTTCAACTTCATAGAATGAGAAAAGACAATTAAGCTCAACCAACCAAATGTCAGAATGATCACATCCAAACCAACCCCCTATTCATCAGGTTTTACGCAGTACAATATGTGGTATTATCAGCATTGCAAGGGTTAATGTAGTGTTGAGAGTAGCCACTAGAGGGAGCTACAGTTACAACTATGTAATGCAGTGATGCTGGGCCTTAGGGGAGGAGTGTATGCAGGAGTTAGCTAGTGAAGGTCAAAAGAGCAGATAGTGCAAATGAGTATAGATCATAGTTTAAACCAGTAGTGAGATTAGCTATAGATGAGTGTAATTAGATGTTATTTATCAACTGTGTATTCTTAAGGAGCACATGGCAAATCCAAGTTAGTAGTGTAAATAAATTCAAAGCTTTGTTTAAGTCAAAGCTATTTTGTGGTCTTTGTAAACATTACGCCAACCATCCTGAAATAAGCAACACAAAGAACATCACACAAAAGAGTCAACCACTCCTCCAACTGTTGCAAAGACAAGATCTGGAAGAATTATAAAGACTGTAGACAACCTGAACCTGTAAACACAGAAACTTAAAGGAGGGGGTGGCGGAGCTGGTAGAAATAACATAAATATGTTGGCTAAACAGGAATGTATTGTAAATATGTTGGATAAGGACTTGGGAAGGTGTAGCATATGGGTCTGGCATGGAAAAGACTAATGTGAAACTATGTCTAGTATAAGGGCCTGGCATGGAGTTAACGTGGAACGAGGTACAGTACCACCCATAGTGTCATGTAAAGGAACACATGACCCAAGACTTGTATGGGACATAGATGTGTGTAGAGGCAAACATGGAGCTAGCTCCTAGATTAGACCGTACACTATATATATGTATATAGTTATGACCAGCTGATAAACAGTTACTATTAAACAACACAAGACTCAAAACCACTTTGTGACACCTACCAAACTGCACACATCTTACAACAAACCTGAAGCTTCATGTTGTGCTGCATTTGAGGTCTGTCAATTGCTACTGTTCAGCCTCTTACATTTCTCACGCTTGGCCTGGAGAACGGATGGGCTGGGTCCCATGAAAGGAGTGTTGGCAAGTATTGTTGAAAGAGGACTATACTCATTCTTTCTGGCCTTGTGAGATTATATTGAATCTCCTCCTATGCTGAAACCAGCTCCTTGGGGGCCTCGAGTGATGGGTGATACTGTTGGTACTGACCCGTTCAGCTAGCCCTGCTTAGATAGTTGTGCTAGAGATGCTCCTGCAGGTGCTGGTAAACAATACTTCTCTTCTTGTCCTGACCTCCCTCATGAGCATCTCTGAGCAGGTAACAGAAAACTTGGGGCCATCGCTGTGAATCACAATGGCAACAATTCTGTCCACACAGTTGTACAATAAATCTTGTAACAGAGAATTAAATCTTATCTTATGAAGTGTATTCCCACTTACATAGGCTTTGAGTGGCTCATCAGAAATAATACATGACAATGACCAGTCAGCCTACCTGGAGGCCTAGCAATTCCATCACAATGACACTTTGGAATTAAAATAGCTTGAGCCTCACAGTGCTTGCTGCTGTGCCCACTCTCCGCCTGTTCGATTCCTGCCCTGAATGAATAACAGGCATCTGTACTTTATGTAGCATAAAATTCACCAAGTATTGCATACTATCTAGTACATGCCATCTAGCGTTCTGTCATATGGACAGCAAAATGTAACTAATAGTTCATGAAGTGTGTACAGATAATGAATAATTTAGAAAAACGTACACCCACTACTAGTTCCACTATCGGTCGACCTGTGATGAAATGGTGCTTTGACATATCTGATGCATTTAGCTACAGTAGTGTTGTACTGTGAGACAATTCTCTTAATGCACATGTTAATTAATAAGTTAATAGAGTGGTATCTGGCTTTAGCAAAATACTAATTTAACAACTATAGGTCAAAGTTGAATTGGAGAAATGGCTACAATATCATCAAACCCACTGAATCTTCATAACAGCCTTTCAGAAGAAAAATTGGAAGTATAACTACAGCAGTATGCTACCAAAGTGTCTTTATTAGAACACACAATACAGCTGTTCCACTATATGCTTTCTGGAACATAAAGGCAGATAAAGTGATAAAGCCCAATTTGCAGATTTTATTGTGGATTGTTTTGTACAATTGTTATGTATTGTGTCAAAACTGAAATGTGTAACATGAATTATCCAGGATAATAGTGAAACCATGGGTATCTCTGACAGTTCCTGACAGTTCAGCAGGAATAGTTTACATTGTTACAAAACAAAATGCAAATTTGTTTAAGCTAAAATAATATATAGTTGGCAATAATTGAAGGATCTCGACACTATTTTGTTCTCTTGCTACTGTTTTATTTAAAGAACATTTGAATGAAGAATTTTAAATGGACTTTTTAATTTACTAAAGTAGCATAACTAATGGATATTATGCTAAATAATTAAATGCTAAGTAAAAACACCCATTTTAAATCATCAGCAGATTAAACACAATTAGTTCTCTCTTTTGTTCTAATTGCTCATTTTAAGAAGACAACAGAAACCTTCATTCATAGATAAAATCATCCACAAATAGTTATTATCATTCTTAAATAAATATTTTTCATGTGTGAATTTCTGAAAGAAAAAATGTTGGGCACAATTTAATGGGAAAAGTTCGAAGTATCAAATCAGGCGCAACTTCCCAAATGCTTGACGATGGCCAAGCCGGCGAGACCACAGCCCGTATTTAATGGCAATTAGTGCTGAGAAAATGATCCCACGAGCTTCACGGCGGAACTGGCTGCCCTGCCAGCTGATTCACCGGAACCACGTCCGGCATCAACCCACTAAGAAGGCAGAGCTGCTCATAAACGATCCCTCTGAATCCACTCCCAGGCAGAACATTACCATGACACCACATAGATCTGCTCTACGCCTTCTGGATGCCAACCTGGCCAGGCTGCTGGACACCTTGGAGGCGAGATGAGACACTGTGTTCCCCCGAGGGCATCAGAGGACCAACAAGAGCACCGTCAATGCCGCCTGGGAGGCAGTGGCAGCGGCCGTCAGTTCGGGCAGCATGACCAGGATGACCACTGTCCAATGACGGAAGACGACCTCCACCGGGCCGCAAGGGTAAGTTAACAACGGTCCCATGACATCAGTCCCGCCTGCCACCCCCCTGACCTCCGACATCACCCCCCACCCCCAAGACGTAGACGGCTGGCACCTCGCACCCTCTCCAACATCCCCCTGCCCAAACCAACAGCATATCACAGCGCTTGTGCCCCAGAACACCCTGGCATGCACCAGTGCAAGCCCCCCATGCCCAGGAGGCGTGACCACACATGCCATCTGCCATAGACCCCTCAGATGCATCAAGCATGCAACTCATAATGCCTGTTCTCTGTCCCCGCAGGAGAAGTTGGCCTATAACAAGCGGAAAAGGGCCCAGAAGGGCAGCAGTGTTCCAGGAATCAGAGTTCTCATCACCTGTGAGGAATGGGTCCTGGAGATCATGGGATTCGCTGAGGAGAGAGTGATCACCAACAGCGAGGTTGGCCTGTGTCGCAAAAGTGATGATTCACTGCCCCTTCACCCAGATGACCTGTTGCAAGTGAATTGTTCATGTCAAACAAAATGATCCTTCCCTCTCACTGACCGCAGATCCATTCACTCGCAGAATCTCCAACTGATGGGGCCCGGCCATCCAGAACACCTTGGAAGACTGCTCCAAGGATACTACCATCGGCATCATAGCTACCAATCCCACCTTCCACCGGCGCAGGGACACACATCTCGGCGGGCGACATTAGGGGACAGACTGCTGGGGTACAATCCGGTGAACATGACATAGTTGCTGATGCACATCAGGTGAAGGCAGGAACATCCAAGGGAGTCAGTAATCGGCTCTCTGCCAACTTCCCCATCCGAGGGCTACCGTGTTCAATTTTCCTGAATAGTACCCAACTGGCCTCTGTTGATCCCCATGTTTCTGGGCTGTGATTGCTGTCATGTATACCTCTCTCACAACTGAGACTTGGGCCAATTTCAACCTGGATGTGTTCGTAAGGGCTGCGTAGGAAGTCACCCGACTTTAAACGGTCGCAGAAGTGAGGGTCTCTCATCTCGGTTCTGCCGATGCGCTGCCCAATGCCTTAGTGTGGTGTTCAGTCTCTTCCTCCGAGCACTCCTGGCTGGCTCGCCTAATGTTGGAACTCTTGTTTTACCTTCTTCCAATAAGAGTCAATTGTCCGGTTGATTGGAGGTGCCGAAAATACAACTTTATTGCTAATTATTCACTTTAATACACTCACATAAGAACTGAATCAAAACTTAGAAACAAATATCAAGCAATACATAAATGGGTCAAATATATGGCAAAAAAGCATTGAACATAAAAGCATAAAGAAATCACTTTAAAACAAGCTGATAGATGATGCAAGAATTCAGGAAGGTAGAAATTCAGGAACGAGATCTCGACCACGAGGTCTTACTATAAGGGAATCCTTATATATGGTCTAATCCCTCGTTTACTCTCATTGGTTTCTAATTCTCAGCAGAGACCTCCTGATTTGTTCAAATGGATGTCTGTTAAGATTGGCCAATACGTAAGATTGACTGGTGTCCATCAAAGTTAGTTCAGTGTCTATGTGCACAGTCTCATGAAAAAAGGTTTCTTAAGCCAATGCTGACGATAGATATTGTTGTAACTAATTAGTTGATACATTCTTATTGCTAAATCCACTGAAGCACAATAGTCAATTCATTATATGAAACATTCACTGAAACAATATCTACATTTCCACAGACAAGACAGGAAGAGGAGGAGGCAATTCAGTCGCTATAGTCTGTTACACATAAACAGGAGGAAGAGGAGGTCATTTAGTCCCTTGAGTCAGTTACACCATAGTAAGAGGAGGAGAGGGCCTCAATAGTTGATTTATCATCTAAAACAATGACTGTATTTTCACAGTAAAGGCATTTTTAATAATTTCACTCTTTAGCTATGCATTCAATGAGCACTTAAAACCATGAATAAATCAATGAATCAAAAAATCAATAATCTATCAGTCAGATGCTGAACCTCTGGGAAAGGTTATCCCAGAGCTGATGCAGACGCTAGAGCACGGACGTGAAATTCAGGAGGGGATGTCAGTGACACTCTCCCCGGAGAGTACATAGCGTTGGAGGAGTCCCACGGCTATGGGACATGAAATGAAGTCAGAATATATGGCACTGAGGCGCACACTGCTTGGGTAGTGGCCGCGGTGGAAAACATGGAGCACAACATCAGCATCATGAGTGGCAGTGTTCAAGGCGTGGCTCAGTTAGCATCGACCATAGCTGACGGCCTCAACATAATGTTCCAGTTGCTGAGGGATGCGTCCCAGATGCAGGTGGACATAATAATAATGATAATCCTTATTAGTGTCACAAGTAGGCGTGCAATGAAGTTGCTGTGAAAATCCCTTAGTTGCCACACCACAGCGTCTGTTCGAGTATACTAAGAATTCAAAATGTCCAATTCACCTCACAAACACGTCTTTCGGGACTGGCAGGAGGAAATCGGAGTACCCGGAGAAAACCCACGTAGACACGGGGAGAATATGCAGGCTCTGCACAGACAGTGACCCAAGCCGGGAATCGAATCTGGGACCCTGGCACTGTGAGGCAACAGTGCTAACCATTGTGCTACCATGCCGCCATTGTCGAGGCACTGCCGAGTGTGGGCTAGTCACTGAGGGATTGCTGAGGGCATCAACACTATGGTGCAGACAACGGGGAGATGCCAGGACCGGCAGAGCTGGAAGATGTAAGGGTCTCTGGAGCTCACTCCAGCTGCCTCTCAGTCCCATGGAGACCCCCCCCAGGACACTGTTCGGGAGGAGGGAGCACTGGAGGCTGACCTGGGGCCTGCCACCAGGAAGATGACGGCGATCTCCAGCTCCTTCCTGACACCGGTGCGTCTGAAGGTCAGCAGGCAGAACAGGGTGGCACGGGGCTGCCAGTGACACCGGTAAGTCATCCAAGGCTCTCTGGCTCCAGGTCCCCCCGGAGGACGCTCGCCAAGGGCATCAAAGGCCACAGGTCATGAGAAGCAGCAGGCTGCATCCACCTCTGTTGTGCATGCTGGGGATGCACCGAGACGTAGATGAAGATGATTGAAGATAACTGAGCGGGCAATGGCTGCTCACAGCCACAGGGAGTTAAAGTGACCATCAGCATATAACCATGACCAGGCTATGTCCTGGAAGTGTTTGGTAAGACAGACAGGCTGCAGTTCTTGTTACCCCAGTTCTGGGTATGTACAATGTAGGAGGATAATAATAATCGCTTATTGTCACAAGTAGGCTTCAATGAAGTTACTGTGAAAAGCCCCTAGTCGCCCCATTCCGGCAGCTGTAGGATGACCTGTAGGCCGCAGACACTAGCCCCCCCCCTCCCCACCCGAGGGCGACCCCCGATATATGCCGCCCCCCCCCAAGGCTGAATGCCGGGGATATTGGAAAGACTACTCACCTCCACAGCTCCCCTCAGCAGCTATTGCGCTAGCTTCTTGTTTTTATATAGTACTGCTAAACGGTGCCTGCACGACCACTCACTGGGGAGCCAGTTGGTGGCCTCATTCTTGACACTGATATAATATTGACAATGGTGATGCAATTGTTTGGGGAAACAACAGAAGAGTACATCTGCGACAGAATATTTGTTATCCTCAGAGTACAGCAGCATTTCACACAAAGCTGGTGACTATATATGTACATAAAGTGTGATTTTGTTAACCAGTAAAATGTAATAAAAAGCACAAAATTTGACCAAACTGATAAAGCTTGCACTTTTTAAAGAGTAATGTTTATTTTTTTAATGTTAACTACTATTTTTTCCGCACTGTTAAATAATAACTTTTTCTTTGATAGCATAAGGTTTCTTACTGATCTGCTCAGGTTTCTGCAACACATTTGTGGTTATATTCTGGAGCCCCCTGCTGATTTGTGAAAGAACTACAGGTGCTTTTTGAACATATTATTGAAGCAAGGCACAAATACACATTGACTCTTGATCAGGAGCAATAGAACAATGTCAGTGAGAATGGGTCAATATAACATCACTCTAGCATGTGCCCATGCACACATTAAGTTCTTCCTTCAGTAGAACGAGAGTAGACATTTAAAATGGGTTTATGGTGACTAAATAAACCAAATTTCACTTTTATTGCATGGCATTCTGCCACTTTTACCAATGTTTTATCAATTAACTTCTGTGCAGTTTTTGATGAAAACTTTAAATTAATAGTCTTGTGGGTGGCACGGTAGCACAGTGGTTAGCACTGTTGCTTCACAGCTCCAGGGTCCCAGGTTCGAATCCCGGCTTGGGTAACTGTCTGTGCGGAGTCTGCACGTTCTCCCTGTGTCTGCGTGGGTTTCCTCCGGGTGCTCCGGTTTCCTCCCCCAAGTCCCGAAAGACATGCTGTTAGGTGGATTGGACGTTCTGAATTCTCCCTCAGTGTACCCGAACAGGTGCCGGAATGTGGTGACTAGGGGATTTTCACAGTAACTTCATTGCAGTGTTAATGTAAGCCTACTTGTGACAATAAAGATTATTTGATTTGATTTGATTTATTGTCACATGTACCGAAGTACAGTGAAAAGTATTTTTCTGCGGCCAAGGGAACGTACACAGTACGTACATAGTAGATGTCATAATATACACCAGTATATCATGGTGCAGACACACACTGATGGACACACAGTGGGACCAATCAACATACACAGCACCGCAGCCAATCACCAGTGAGAGCACATGCACTATAAAGACAAGGGACAGGAGAGTTCCCGCTCATTCGAGCGAGCTAGGAGCACAGAGCTCACAGCCTGCAGCACAGATCTTCACCATGTGCTGAGTGCATCGACTGATTAGGACAAGGCAGAGGTCTTTAGTTAAAGCTAGTATTATATTAACCCACAGTCTAAGTATGTTTAAATAGTTAATGATTCAATAAAATAGTGTTGCACTATTTCAAGTGTTGGTGACCTGTATGTGATCCAGAACACACAACACATCACGATACCAGGAGTGGTGGGATACTAGCACATCTTAGACCTACCTGCAAGTGATCTGCCTTCCGCTAGCATTCCGTCATCCTGCAACATGGACAACATCAGCCCGCCGCCGCCGCTCCGCATCGCCGGCAACCTCGGGGCCAACTGGAAGATTTTCAAACAACGCTTCCAGCTCTTCCTCAAAACCACGGACAGGGAGGGCGCCTCGGACACCAGAAAGATTGCTCGTTTCCTCTCCACGGCCGGGGACCATGCCATCCACATTTTCAACTCTCTCACCTTCGCAGATGATGAAGATAAGACGATGTTCAAGACGGTTCTCCTCAAGTTTGACACTCACTGCAGCGTAGGGGTGAATGAAAGTTTCGAACGCTACGTGTTCCAGCAGCGTTTGCAGGGTAAGGAGAACCTTTCCAATCCTTTCTCACGCACCTCCGCATCCTTGCGCAATCTTGCAGCTACGGGCCCACCTCCGACTCCATGATATGCGACCAGATCGTTTTCGGTGTTCAGTCGGACCCTCTACGTCAGCAGCTCCTCAAAGTAAAGCAACTCACCCTAGCGACCGGCATCGAGACCTGTGTCTTACATGAAAACGCCACGAGTCGGTATTCCCATATACAAGCGGCTGAAACGGCACGGCAAGGTCCCCACGAGGCGGAACGGGTCCGTGATTGAGCACCTCCAGGGCCTCAGCCTGGATGAGGGCAGCCATTTCGTGCGCTTGTACGCACCAAACGAGGGAATGGCGATGCTGAGGAACGTAATGCGCAGGCGCGCACCACGCACGACTTCACCGCGCATGCGCGGTGGCGCAGCGAACGTGCTGACGTCACAGCGTGCGACAACTGTGGCTCCGCCCTTTTAAAGCGGCAATGCCCCGCAAAATCTCGACAATGTCTACGATGTAGAAGACTTGGCCACTATGCTGCCCTCTGTCGAGCAGCTCAGTCTGCCAACTCCCATCACTTCAGCCAGCCTCGCAGGAATGTTCGGGCAATTCAACCCACGGGCACCGAGTCCGATATGGACCTCCCTCACAGCAGTGACACCGAGGACCCGAAGGCGTCTTTTCGAGTCGGTGTCATAACGAAAAACAGGGCTGTCCCCGAAGCAAAGACACCAGCCGCTGACGGTACACAGCATCGATCCAGACGATGAGTGGTGTGCCACCCTGACAGTCAACCGGTCCCAAATACGATTCCGCCTGGACACTGGTGCCTCCGCCAATCTCATGGCATGGTCTGCTTTCCAAAGCCTTTGTGTCAAACCAGCCATCCTTCCATCGGCCTGCCAGCTATTGGACAACAATGGCAACATCATTCCTGCTACCGGCTCGTGCCAACTTGAAGTGATGCACAAGTCACGGAAGGCCATCCTTCCTTTCAAGATTGTGGGCTCCTCGAAGGACTCCCTGCTTGGCGCACAGGTGTGCAAGCTGTTGAACCTCGTTCAAAGAGTTCACTCTCTCCCTCCTGATGACATGCCTGCCTTCCAGGATGCTGACTTCAGGGCGCAAATCGACACCATCATTGGCCAGCACCGCGATGTCTTCGAGGGCATGGACATGCTCCCATATACTTACAAGATCCTACTCAAACAGAACGCCACGCCTGTGTGCATGCACCTCGCAGAGTCCCAGCGCCCCTCAAGGACCGCCTCAAGCAGCAGCTGCAGGACCTCCAAGACCAAGGAGTGATCTCAAGAGTTACGGAACCAACCGACTGGGTCAGTTCCATGGTGTGCGTAAAAAAGCCTTCCGGCGAGCTGAGAATTTGCATTGATCCCAAGGATCTGAATCGCAATGTCATGAGGGAGTATTATCCAATTCCCAAGTGCGAAGAGATCACATGCGAGATGGCTCGCGCCAAGCTCTTCACCAAACTTGACGCCTCGAAAGGATTCTGGCAAATCCAGCTCAACAAATCCAGCAGGAAACTGTGTACCTTTAACACCCCCTTTGGCAGATATTGTTACAACAGGGTGCCGTTTGGGATCATATCGGCTTCAGAAGTGTTCCACAGGATCATGGAACAAATAATGGAAGTCATTGAAGGTGTTCGCGTCTATGTCGACGACATAATCATTTGGTCCATCACCCCGCAGGAGTATGTCAGTCGCCTCCAGCGTATGTTCAAACGCATATGGGAGCAGGGCTTACGCCTCAACAGAGCCAAATGCTCCTTTGGTCAGACGGAACTCAAGTTCCTAGGGGACCACATCTCCCAGTTGGGTGTACGGCCGGATGCGGACAAGGTGGCTGCTATCACAGCCATGAAAACGCCAGAGGACAGGAAGGCGGTCCTTCGATTTCTGGGCATGGTCAACTTCGTAGGGAAGTTCATCCCTAACCTCGCCTCTCGTACCACGGCTCTCAGGAACCTGGTCAGGAAGACGACAGACTTCCAATGGCTCCTTGCCCACGAGCGCGAATGGAGAGAATTCAAAACCAAACTCACCACGGCCCCGGTCTTAGCCTTTTTTGATCCAGCGAAAGAGACAAATATTTCGACCAATGCCAACCAATCTGGCAATGGGGCAGTGCTCCTGCAACGTGATGAGGTCTCATCATGGGTCCCCGTTGCATATGCGTCACGCGCCATGACCCCCACGGAACAGCGCTACGCACAGATAGAAAAGGAGTGCCTGGGCCTGTTGATCGGTGTCGTCAAGTTTCATGATTATGTGTACGGCCTTCCCCAATTCACCGTCGAGACCGACCATCGCCCGCTGGTCAATATAATACAGAAAGACTTGAACGACATGACGCCACGCCTCCAGCGTATTCTACTCAAGCTCCGGCAATACGACTTCCAGCTGGTATACACCCCGGGCAAAGACCTAATCATTGCCGATGCTCTCTCCAGAGCAGTCAACATTCCGTGTGACCCAGCGGGATTCGTCTGCCCAGTTGACACCCATGTGGCCTTCGTGGCCTCCAATCTACCTGCCACGGATGAATGCCTCGTCCAAATCCCCCACGAGACAGCGGCTGACCCTTTGATACAGCGTGGCATGCGCCACCTAACAGACGGGTGGCTCAAGGGCCATTGCCCGCAGTTCTACAACATCAGAGACGATCTGGCGGTAGTCTATGGTGTTCTCCTGAAACTGGACCGCATTGTCATCCCGCATAGCACGCACCAGCTCGTCTTGGAACAGCTGCATGAGGGCCATCTTGGCGTGGAGAAGTGCCCCCGACGGGCCCGAGAGGCAGTGTACTGGCCCGGCATCAATGACGACATTGTCAACACAGTGCTCAACTGCCCCACTTATCAGTGGTTCCAGCCGGCCCAACCACGTGAGACCCTACAGCCCCATGAGTTGGTCACGTCCCCTTGGTCTAAGGTCGGCATTGACCTGTTCCACGCACTGGGCAGGGACTATGTCCTGATTGTAGACTACTTTTCAAACTACCCGGAGGTGGTACGTTTACATGACATCACATCGTCTGCAGTCATCCGTGCCTGTAAGGACACCTTTGCTCGACACGGTATCCCACTCACTGTGATGTCGGACAATGGCCCCTGCTTCGCAAGCCAGGAATGGTCCAATTTTGCCAGCAGGTACAACTTTGTGCATGTGACATCCAGTCCCCTGTACCCCCAATCCAACGGCAAAGCGGAGAAAGGAGTCCACATAGTCAAATGGCTCCTCTGCAAGGCTGTCGATACTGGGTCCAACTTCTACCTCGCCCTGCTGGCCTATCGCTCGGCCCCACTGTCCACTGGCCTGTCGCCAGCCCAGCTGCTCATGGGTCGCACCCTGAGGACGATGGTGCCATCCATTCATGTCCCAGACCTCGACCACGTTTGAGTCCTTCGACGAATGCAACTGTCTCGTGCACAGCACAAGGCGGCTCATGAGACTTCCGGGTGCGGCGATGACCAGCTGAGTCGCACGTTTCGGCAGCTCCCTGTGAAACGGACTTTTGGGCTCTTGATAGGAGCCCCAACAGCAATTTTGACGGCTAAAAACACTGTGCGGTAAACCAGAAGGGAATCCCCCCTGGATACGGATGGAAAAAGGAGGAGAGAGTGGCCAGATTGCAGTGGATCCTTTAGAACAGCGGCAAGGAAGGCAAGCAAAAACCAAGATGGCGTCGGAAGGTGGCAGTTTAACATGGGGCCCTGAACAACAAGAGTTCTTGAAATGCTGTGTGGAAGAGATCAAAAAGGAAATGAAGAAAGAGCTGTTGGCCCCGATACTACAGGCGATCGAAGGGCTAAAGGAGGAACAAAAGACCCAGGAGCGGGAGCTTCGGGTCGTGAAGGCAAAGGCAGCCGAGAATGAGGACGTTATACAGGGCCTGGTGGTGAAGACGGAGACGCAGGAGGCACATCAGAAACGATGTGTGGAAAGGTTGGAGGCACTGGAAAACAACGCAAGGAGGAACAACCTGAGGATTCTTGGTCTTCCTGAAGGTGTGGAGGGAGCGGACGTCGGGGCATATGTGAGCACGATGCTGCACTCGTTAATGGGAGCGGAGGCCCCGGCGGGTCCGTTGGAGGTGGAGGGAGCATACCGAGTGATGGCGCGAGGACCGAGAGCAGGAGAAATTCCCAGAGCCATAGTGGTGAGATTCCTCCGTTTTAAGGATAGAGAAATGGTCCTTAGATGGGCGAAGAAAACTCGGAGCAGTAAATGGGAGAACGCGGTGATCCGCGTTTATCAAGACTGGAGTGCGGAGGTGGCGAGAAGGAGGGCGAGCTTTAATCGGGCCAAGGCGGTGCTTCATAAAAAGAAGATAAAATTTGGAATGCTGCAACCGGCAAGACTGTGGGTCACATATCGAGGGAGGCACCACAACTTTGAGACGGCGGATGAAGCGTGGACTTTTATTGTGGAAGAAAAACTGGAATGAGCGGGTTATTAAAAAGAACGTTCGAACAAAGTGGTGGGGCGAATGTGGGGGGCAAAGAGGGGTTTTATGTACTAATCCT
This sequence comes from Scyliorhinus torazame, assembly GCF_047496885.1. Taxonomy (NCBI): domain Eukaryota; kingdom Metazoa; phylum Chordata; class Chondrichthyes; order Carcharhiniformes; family Scyliorhinidae; genus Scyliorhinus; species Scyliorhinus torazame. The sequence continues at coordinate 72,607,279 of NC_092720.1, forward strand.
GCGATGTGGTAACTTTTCTCTCTCCCACAGGTGGTGATGGGGGGAGGAGGGGAGGTGGAGGAGATGGGGCGTTGGCCATTGGGGGCGGGGCCAAGGGAGAAGCGCGGGCTTGGTTCCCGCGCTATGATAATCATGGCGGGAATAGAGAAGCAGGAAGGAGGGGGCGTCGCACGGTGCGAGCCGAGGTCACGGGGGGAAGCCGAGGTCAGCCAGAGTTTGCTGACTTCTGGGAGCAACATGGGGGGAGTAATTACGCTAGCGGGGGATCTAGCGGGGGGGTGGGAGGGGGGAATTACTGGGTTGCTGCTGCTGGGGAGAGGAGGGAGCTGGTATGGGAGAGGATGGGCGGGGGGGGCACCGCCTGGGGGAGATACAGCTGCGTGGGAACCGGGTGAGGAGCTGGAAAAAGGTGATGGCTAATCGACAAGGGGGGGGGGGTAGGAAGCCCCCCAACTCGGCTGATCACGTGGAACGTGAGAGGGCTGAACGGGCCGATAAAGAGGGCACGGGTACTCGCACACCTTAAGAAACTTAAGGCAGATGTGGTTATGTTACAGGAAACGCACCTGAAACTGATAGACCAGGTTAGGCTACGCAAAGGATGGGTGGGGCAGGTGTTCCATTCGGGGCTAGATGCGAAAAACAGGGGGGTGGCTATACTAGTGGGGAAGCGGGTAATGTTCGAGGCAAAGACTATAGTGGCGGATAACGGGGGCAGATACGTGATGGTGAGTGGCAAACTACAGGGGGAGACGGTGGTTTTGGTAAACGTATATGCCCCGAACTGGGATGATGCCAATTTTATGAGGCGGATGCTAGGACGCATTCCGGACCTAGAGATGGGAAAGCTGATAATGGGGGAGATTTTAATACGGTGTTGGAACCAGGGCTGGATAGGTCGAAGTCCAGGACTGGAAGGAGGCCGGCAGCAGCCAAGGTACTTAAAGATTTTATGGAGCAGATGGGAGGTGTAGACCCGTGGAGATTTAGCAGACCTAGGAGTAAGGAGTTCTCGTTTTTCTCCTATGTCCATAAAGTCTACTCGTGAATAGACTTTTTTGTGCTGGGTAGGGCATTGATCCCGAAGGTGAGGGGAACGGAGTATACGGCTATAGCCATTTCGGATCACGCTCCACACTGGGTGGACTTGGAGATAGGGGGGGAAACAGGAGGGCGCCCACCCTGGAGAATGGACATGGGACTAATGGCAGATGAGGGTGTGTGTCTAAGGGTGAGGGGTGCATTGAAAAGTACTTGGAACTCAATGATAATGGGGAGGTCCAGGTGGGAGTGGTCTGGGAGGCGTTGAAGGCGGTGGTTAGAGGGGAGCTGATATCAATAAGGGCACATAAAGGGAAGCAGGAGAGTAAGGAACGGGAGCGGTTGCTGCAAGAACTTTTGAGGGTGGACAGACAATATGCGGAAGCACCGGAGGAGGGACTGTACAGGGAAAGGCAAAGGCTACATGTAGAATTTGACTTGTTGACTACAGGCACTGCAGAGGCACAATGGAGGAAGGCACAGGGTGTACAGTACGAATATGGGGAGAAGGCGAGCAGGTTGCTGGCACACCAATTGAGGAAAAGGGGAGCAGCGAGGGAAATAGGGGGAGTGAGGGATGAGGAAGGAGAGATGGAGCGGGGAGCGGAGAGAGTGAATGGAGTGTTCAAGACATTTTATAAAAAATTATATGAAGCTCAACCCCCGGATGGGAGGGAGAGAATGATGGGCTTCTTGGATCGGCTGGAATTTCCCAAGGTGGAAGAGCAGGAAAGGGTGGGACTGGGAGCACAGATCGAGGTAGAAGAAGTGGTGAAAGGAATTAGGAGCATGCAGGCGGGAAAGGCCCCGGGACCGGATGGATTCCCAGTCGAATTCTATAGAAAATATGTGGACTTGCTCGCCCCGGTACTGACGAGGACCTTTAATGAGGCAAAGGAAAGGGGACAACTGCCCCCGACTATGTCTGAAGCAACGATATCGCTTCTCTTAAAGAAGGAAAAGGACCCGCTACAATGCGGGTCCTATAGACCTATTTCCCTCCTAAATGTAGATGCCAAGGTCCTGGCCAAGGTAATGGCAATGAGAATAGAGGAATGTGTCCCGGGGGTGGTCCACGAGGACCAAACTGGGTTTGTGAAGGGGAGACAGCTGAACACGAATATACGGAGGTTGTTAGGGGTAATGATGATGGCCCCACCAGAGGGAGAAACGGAGATAGTAGTGGCGATGGATGCCGAGAAAGCATTTGATAGAGTGGAGTGGGATTATTTGTGGGAGGTGTTGAGGAGATTTGGTTTTGGAGAGGGGTATGTTAGATGGGTGCAGCTGTTGTATAGGGCCCCAGTGGCGAGCGTGGTCACGAATGGACGGGGATCTGCATATTTTCGGCTCCATAGAGGGACAAGGCAGGGATGCCCTCTGTCCCCATTATTGTTTGCACTGGCGATTGAGCCCCTGGCGATAGCGTTGAGGGGTTCCAAGAAGTGGAGGGGAGTACTTAGGGGAGGAGAAGAGCACCGGGTATCTTTGTATGCGGACGATTTGCTACTATACGTGGCGGACCCGGCGGAGGGGATGCCAGAAATAATGCGGATACTTGGGGAGTTTGGGGATTTTTCAGGGTATAAATTGAACATGGGGAAAAGTGAGTTGTTTGTGGTGCATCCAGGGGAGCAGAGTAGAGAAATAGAGGACCTACCGTTGAGGAAGGTAACAAGGGACTTTCGTTACCTGGGGATCCAGATAGCTAAGAATTGGGGCACATTGCATAGGTTAAATTTAACGCGGTTGGTGGAACAGATGGAGGAGGATTTCAAGAGATGGGATATGGTATCCCTGTCAATGGCAGGGAGGGTGCAGGCGGTTAAGATGGTGGTCCTCCCGAGATTCCTCTTTGTGTTTCAGTGCCTCCCGGTGGTGATCACGAAGGCTTTTTTTAAAAGGATTGAAAAGAGCATCATGGGTTTTGTGTGGGCCAGGAAGACCCCGAGAGTGAGGAAGGGATTCTTACAGCGTAGCAGGGATAGTGGGGGGCTGGCACTACCGAGCCTAAGTGAGTATTATTGGGCCGCTAATATTTCAATGGTGAGTAAGTGGATGGGAGAGGAGGAGGGAGCGGCGTGGAAGAGATTAGAGAGGGCGTCCTGTAGGGGGACTAGCCTACAGGCCATGGTGACAGCCCCATTGCCGTTCTCACCGAGGAACTACACCACAAGCCCGGTGGTGGTGGCTACACTGAAGATTTGGGGACAGTGGAGACGGCATAGGGGAAAGACTGGAGCCTTGGGGGGGTCCCCGATAAGAAACAACCATAGGTTTGCCCCGGGGGGAATGGATGGGGGATATGGAATGTGGCAAAGAGCAGGAATAACGCAACTGAAAGATCTGTTTGTGGATGGGAAGTTCGCGAGTCTGGGAGCGCTGACCGAGAAATATGGGTTGCCCCAAGGGAATGCATTCAGGTATATGCAACTGAGGGCTTTTGCGAGGCAACAGGTGAGGGAATTCCCGCAGCTCCCGACACAAGAGGTGCAGGACAGAGTGATCTCAAAGACATGGGTGGGGGATGGTAAGGTGTCAGATATATATAGGGAAATGAGGGACGAAGGGGAGACTATGGTAGATGAACTAAAAGGGAAATGGGAAGAAGAGCTGGGGGAGGAGATCGAGAAGGGGCTGTGGGCAGATGCCCTAAGCAGGGTAAACTCGTCGTCCTCGTGTGCCAGGCTAAGCCTGATTCAGTTTAAGGTATTACACAGGGCACATATGACTGGAGCATGGCTCAGTAAATTTTTTGGGGTGGAGGATAGGTGTGCGAGGTGCTCGAGAAGCCCAGCGAATCATACCCATATGTTTTGGTCATGCCCGGCACTGCAGGGGTTTTGGATGGGGGTGACAAAGGTACTTTCAAAAGTAGTAGGAGTCCGGGTCGAACCAAGCTGGGGGTTGGCTATATTTGGGGTTGCACAAGAGCCGGGAGTGCAGGAGGCGAGAGAGGCCGATGTTTTGGCCTTTGCGTCCCTAGTAGCCCGGCGCAGGATATTGCTAATGTGGAAAGAAGCCAAGCCCCCGGGGGTGGAGACCTGGATAAATGACATGGCGGGGTTTATAAAGCTAGAGCGGATTAAGTTCGTCCTAAGGGGGTCGGCTCAAGGGTTCACCAGGCGGTGGCAACCGTTCGTCGAATACCTCGCAGAAAGATAGATGGAATGGGAAAAAGAAGGCAGCAGCAGCAGCCCAGGATCGGGGGGGGGGGGGGGGGGGGCGGGGGGGGGGGGGGGGGGAGGAGGAACCAGAAGGACTCTCAGGGTCGTTAATATATACTGTATAGTATGTATAGGTCGTTGCTACAGATAATTATATATTGGACTGTTAAATTATATTTTTGGAGAGTGTTACTTGTGACAAGGCAGTTGCCAATTAGGGCTAGTTTTCATTTTTGTTATTTATTATTTATTCATTTTTTGTTTATAAAATAGGTCATTGTTATTTGTGTTGTTATAATAGTGTAAAGGATGCACAATGTACTGTGTTGGTTGACCAAAAATTTTCAATAAAATATTTAATTAAAAAAAAAAGGCGGCTCATGACACCCGTGCAGCTGATCTCCCTGCTCTGGCTCCAGATGACAATGTCCGCATCCATCTTCCGGATGGTGGCTGGTCTGCAACCGCTGTGGTTCTTCGGCAGGTGGCTCCCCGCTCGTTCCTGGTTCGTCTACCGGATGGCTCCATTCTGCGCCACAATCGATGTGCCCTTCATCTCGTTCAACGCTCACTACGTGATCCTCCACCATTGCCACGCCCTCCTGTTGACCCTGACCTGGACTATGCAGAGATTCCGGTCACTCTGCATCCTCCTCACTCTGACGCAGTCCAGCCCACTCCTCAGCCGGCGGCTCCCGACCCACCCTTGAGGCGGTCAACCAGAATTCGTCGCCCACCTCAGAGACTTAATTTGTGAACTTTTCTGGACTTTCTGATTTGTTCTGTTCTTCCGTTTAATCGTTCAAGTGGTTTGTATATAGTGTTCATCTCGTTATTCTTGTGACACACTGTTTTTTCTGTACCAGGCACCTTCCCATGTAAATAGCTTAGTTTTTATGTACATACTCCTGTAAATATTTTGCACACACGTAGTCAGGAACATTCACAATCACTATTTATTGCCACGCAGGTACATTTTTTTATAAAAGGGGGGATGTCGTAATATACACCAGTATATCATGGTGCAGACACACACTGATGGACACATAGTGGGACCAATCAACATACACAACAACGCAGCCAATCACCAGTGAGAGCACACGCACTATAAAGACAGTTCCCGCTCATTCGAGTTGCAGCTAGCTAGGAGGACAGAGCTCACAGCCTGCAACACTGACATTCACCATGCGCTGAGTGCATCGACTGGTTAGGACAAGGCAGAGGTCTTTAGTTAAAGCTAGTATCATATTAACCCACAGTCTAAGTATGTTTAAATAGTTAATGATTAAATAAAATAGTGTTGCACTATTTCAAGTGTTGGTGACCTGTATGTGATCCAGAACACCCAACACATCAGTAGACAAAAGAATAATCAACAGAGAGCATTGATAAATGGTACATCGACAAACAGTGATTGGTTACAGTGCGGAACAAGAGTCCAAACAAAGCAAATACATGAGCAAGAGCAGCATAGGGTGTCGTGAATAGTGTTCTTACAGGGAACAGATCAGTCCAAGGGGGAGGGAGAGTCATTGAGGATAATAATAACATTATTATTTTAAAATATATATTCTGTTACCAGCTGAATTGCCTCTTGTTACATGTTTGCAATGAATTTTTTGATGTAAGTCACATTGCAATTTAAACTTCAGGCTGCAAACATGTTTCTTGAATAAAATACCATTATTATTACCTATGTGCTCAGTATATGAAGTTGTGGTGGGCTCGATATATTGCAACCACCGCTCCAATTCAACTATTGTGTGACTTTTGTCATCAAATTAGTCTTGTGAATATATTTGGATACCACTCTATTATCTTATTAATTCACCTGAGGAAGGAGCAGCGCTCCGAAAGCTAGTGACATCGAAACAAACCTGTTGGACTTTAACCTGGTGTTGTAAGACTTCTTACTGTGCTTATTAATCAGCACATGAGTTATGAGAATAGTCTAACAATATTACAATACAGAAGCTAAATGCATCAGATATGTCAAAGCAGTGTTTCACCAGAGGTAGACCTATAATGCAACTGGCAGTGGATGCATGCTTTCCTAAATTATTGTTCCTTCTCCATATTCACTTTGTAATCTCTTAGTTTTTAAAAAGCGCAAGAACACTGTAAGCAAAATGTTCTATATTCAGGGTGTAGCACCGTCAATATGACGCGAGGCAGGTTGAGGTAATGTCAATTGAAGGCTTTATTAAGCAGAACTTTATCCCCAGCAGCGTGGTTACAGAATGCAGCTGCTGAGGGAAATGGAGGGAAAAGCTGGGTTCTTATACCGGCATTTCTGGGTGGAGTCCAGTAGGTGGCAGATCCTATCAGGACCTGGCATCCCTCCACCAATAGCCTGTCGACACGTGGTGTACCGTTTTACCCCTAATACATACCACCACATTCACCCCTTGTTGAAAAAGAACCCGGCGGGATGGTGGTTCGCATGGTGGTAGGGGTTTACAGAGTCGGTACTGTGCCGTAACTTTGAACAAAACACAAAATTATCGCTTCAACTGGGCCAATGGGCCAAACAGTTGATGCCATAACTATAACAAGACACAATGACTGAAAACTGGGCCAACGGGCCAAACAGGGTCGGCATGGTGCCATAACTATAACAAGACACAATAACTGAAAACGTTGAGAGTTAAAGTGATTCGATGAGCCGGATGGGCGCCCTGGTCGTTATTTCTGATAGTCTCGGGCGTGGTGGTGATGGCGCTGGCTCGGGTCCCGTCGACTCTGGGAGCGTAACGCTGTCCCCTGTGTCCTTACTCCTGGGCGGGTCTGGGAGGAGAACCGAACCCCCCGGGAAGGGGGTGGCTGCGGGATGAACCGGCGGGAGTGAGGAGGTGGTGATTGGCGTGGGGGGGGGGGTAGCTCCGGCAGGCACCAGGTCTCGCAGGGAGACCGTGTCCTGTCGGCCATCGGGGTATTCCACATAGGCGTATTGCGGGTTGGCGTGAAGGAGATGCACCCGTTCCACCAATGGATCTGACTTGTGCGCCCACACATGTTTCCGGAGCAGAATGGATCCCGGAGCTGCTAGCCAGGTCGGAAGTGGCGTTCCAGAGGAGGACTTCCTAGGAAAGAGGAGGAGGCGTTCGTGAGGCGTTTGATTCATGGTGGTGCACAGCAGGGACCGGATAGAGTGAAGGGCATCCGGGAGGACATCCTGCCAGCGGGAAATTGGGAGACTCCTAGACCAGAGAGCCAGCAGGTCGGCCTTCCAGACCGTTCCATTCCCCCTTTCTACCTGCCCGTTCCCCCGGGGGTTGTAACTGGTCGTCCTGCCCGAGGCTATGCCCTTGCTGAGCAGGAATTGACGCAGTTCGTCACTCATAAAGGAGGACCCCCTGTCGCTATGGATATAGTCGGGGAAACCGAACAGTGTAAAAATGGTACCGAGGGCTTTAATGACCGTGGACGCTGTCATGTCAGGGCAGGGGATGGTGAAAGGGAAGCGGGAGTATTCGTCAACGACGTTCAGGAAGTACGCATTGCGATCGGTGGAGGGGAGGGGGCCTTTGAAATCCAAACTGAGGCGTTCAAAGGGTCGAGAGGCCTTAACAGGGTGCGCTCTATCTGGCCTGAAAAAGTGCGGTTTGCACTCAGCGCAAATCTGGCAGTTTCTGGTGACTGTTCGGACGTCCTCAGTGGAGTAAGGGATGTTGCGGGCCATAAGGAAGTGGTAGAAACGAGTGACCCCCGGGTTTCAGAGGTCCTCGTGGAGGGCTTGTAGACGGTCCCCTTGTACATTGGCACATGTGCCGCGAGATAGGGCATCGGATGGCTCGTTCAGCTTTCCAGGATGGTACAAGATCTCATAATTGAAGGTGGAGAGTTCGATCCTCCACCGCAAGATCTTGTCGTTCTTGATCTTGCCCCGCTGTGCATTATCGAACATGAAGGCAACCGACCGTTAGTCAGTGAGGAGAGTGAATCTCCTACCGGCCAGGTAATGCCTCCAGTGTCGCACAGCTTCCACTATTGCTTGTGCCTCCTTTTCCACTGAGGAGTGGCGGATTTCTGAAGCGTGGAGGGTTCGGGAGAAGAAGGCCACGGGTCTGCCTGCTTGGTTGAGGGTGGCCGCCAGAGCGACATCCGATGCGTCGCTCTCGACCTGGAAGGGGAGGGACTCGTCGATGGCGCGCTTCGTGGCCTTTGCGATATCCGCTTTGATGCGGCTAAAGTCCTGGCATGCCTCTGTCGACAGGGGAAAAGTAGTGGACTGGATTAGTGGGCGGGCCTTGTCGGCGTATTGTGGAACCCACTGGGCGTCATAAGAAAAGAAGCCCAGGCAACGTTTCAGGGCTTTGGCACAGTGGGGGAGGGGGAACTCCATGAGGGGGCGCATGCATTCAGGGTCGGGGCCTATCACTCCATTACTCACTACGTAGCCCAGGATGGCTAAACGATCGGTGCGGAACACGCATTTGTCTTTGTTGTAAGTGAGGTTCAGGGCGTGAGCGGTCTGGAGGAAGTTTTGGAGGTCGGCGTCGTGGTCCTGCTGGTCGTGGCCGCAGATGGTGACGTTGGCGAGATACGGGAACATGGCCCATAAACCGTGCTGGTCAACCATTCGGTCCATCTCTCGTTGAAAGACCAAGACTCCGTTCGTGACGCCGAATGGAACCCTTAAAAAGTGGTATAACCGCCCGTCTGCTTCGAAGGCAATATAGTTGCGGTCACCGGGACGGATGGGGAGCTGGTGGTAGGCGGACTTGAGGTCCACGGTGGAAAAGACCTGGTACTGTGTAATCCGATTGACCATGTTGGATATGCGGGGGAGAGGGTACGCATCTAGCTGAGTGTACCTGTTGATGGTCTGACTATAGTCGATGACCATCCTCTGTTTCTCCCCGGTCTTAATGACTACCACCTGGGCTCTCCAGGGACTGTTGCTAGCCTGGATGATGCCTTCCTTCAGCAGCCTCTGGACTTCGGACCGGATAAATGCTCAGTCCTGGGCACTGTACCGTCTGCTCCTTGTGGCGACGGGTTTGCAATCCGGGGTGAGGTTCGCAAACAAGGAAGGCGGTTCAACCTTGAGGGTCGCGAGGCCGCAGACAGTCAGTGGGGGTATAGGGCCGCCAAATTTAAATGTTAAACTCTGGAGGTTGCATTGGAAGTCCAACCCTAGGAGTGGGGGCGCACAGGGATGGGGGAGGACATACAGCTGGTAATTTCGGAACTCCCTCCCCTGCACCATTAGGTTAGTGATGCAGAACCCCGTGATCTGAACGGAGTGGGATCCCGCCGCCAGGAAAATTTTCTGGGTGCTTAGCCGAATTACGAGGGAACAGCGCCTTACCGTGTCCGGATGGATGAAGCTCTCCGTGCTCCCAGAGTCGATGAGACACGGCGTCTCGTAGCCATTCACTAGGACTGTAGTGGTTGCAGTCGGGAGCGTCCGGGGTCGCGACTGGTCGAGGGTCGTCGAAGCCAGACGTGGTTGTTGAAGTTGAGCATCGTAATCAGGCAGTATGTGGCCGTCTGTGTCGGGGTCCTTCAGCCAAGGTGGCGGCGTCCACGGATCGAGCGCGGTCGGAGGTGGACAAAATGGCGGCGCCCATCTCTCCCTCGTGGCGTCCGGGGTCCAAAATGGCGGCGTCCATTGGTCGCACGTGGATCGCTGGGCGGGCTGGGTCTGTGGTCCCGTTTCTTCCCCAGAGATAGCGGCGACCCCGCGGGACTTGCACACCGTCGCGTAGTGGCCCTTCTTCCCGCAGCTTTTGCAGGTAGCCGCGCGGGCCGGGCAGCGCTGCTGATGGTGTTTCGGCTGGCCGCAAAAATAGCAGCGGGGCCCCCCCGGTTGGTCTGGTGTTTTGGCCGCGCAGGTTTGCGGGGGTGGGGGGGTGTCGGAGAGTCGACCGCAGCGGGGGTCCACGGAGCCCAAGGGGCTGTAGTGCGGTCGGGGGCGTAGGCACGGGCGTTACGCGAGGCCACATCGAGGGATGCCGCCAGGGCCCGAGCTTCTGTAAGTCCCAGAGATTCTTTCTCCAGAAGCCTCTGGCGGATCTGGGAAGAGGCCAAACCTGCCACACACGCATCGCGGACCAGGAGCTCTGTGTGTTCACTCGCCGTTACCGCCGGGCAGTTGCAGTTTCAACCCAGGATCTGTAGGGCGTTATAAAACTCGTCCAGCGATTCCCCCGGAAATTGCCGTCATGTGGCGAGCTGGTAGCGAGCAAAAACCTGGTTGGCAGGCCGGATGTAGATATCCTTCAGCGCCGCGATGGCACCGGTGAAATCATCCTCATCCTCGATAAGGGAGTAGACGTCAGGACTCACCCTGGAATAGAGGACCTGCATCTTTTGTTCGGCAGTCGGTGTGCCGGGTGCCGTTCGGAGGTAGCCCTCAAAGCATGCCAGCCAGTGCTTGAAAATAGATGTCGAGTTAGCTGCTTGGGGTGCGATGCGCAGGCACTCCGGGGTGATTCGGAGCTCCATGTTCCCACGTCGTTTTCTACAATTTAAATTCTGCTTAATAAATTGTAGCACCGTCAATATGACGCGAGGCAGGTTGAGGTAATGTCAATTGAAGGCTTTATTAAGCAGAACTTTATCCCCAGCAGCGTGGTTACAGAATGCAGCTGCTGAGGGAAATGGAGGGAAAAGCTGGGTTCTTATACCGGCATTTCAATGTGGAGTCCAGTAGGTGGCAGATCCTATCAGGACCTGGCATCCCTCCACCAATAGCCTGTCGACACGTGTTGTACCGTATTACCCCTAATACATACCACCACACAGGGTAGGTAAGTATTTAGCAGCACTTATTGGGAAGGCATAGTGCTTCGCAGCACTGGGGGAGACAGGGTGATCTGGGATTTGATGACGCTGGAGGGTAGTGCTGAAATCTGATGGTATTGAGGATCATTTGCATGGTGGTTGAAAAGTGTAAAGCAGGAAAAAATGGCTTAGCCTACAGATCAAATCCTTTTGCTTACCGCTTTAATGCGTTAGTGGAATTTCTACTCAAGATATAAATTGTCTGATTTTACTTATTTGCCCATTCATTTTTAATAGTAAATAATATTAATTTACACAATTACTGAATAGTTTAAATATAGAATCAGATTTGATGTGATGCTCTATTGCTTTTCCAGAACTGAAGATAGTGTGGAGGCACATGATTGTAAGGCTGGTGATGACGTTGTCAAAGATCCAGGAATTTGAGACTGCACAATAAACGCTGAGTCAGAAACAAGAGATGAAAATCATTGTCAAGATTTGCGGAAAAGGTAAAAAAATTGCAAACTGGGGAGACCTAAGGAGTAACCAGAAAAGGAACAGACTATGCTCTCACTAGAGTTGACTGGCATATGTTGTCACTTTGTTGCAGATTGAAAAATGTTAGAAGACTAAAAAAAATCCACATGGCTCATGTAACTCATAAACAAGCAGGAAACTATTGATAAAAATGTGAGGTTTTATAAGGTTATTTTGTTGCAGGACTGTGTTTTTAACTTCAAATAAAACGGAGGAATGAAGGGGTCATGTGACCTGCCTGGCTTTTGACTGACAACAAGCTTGGATGACTTGGTACAGGTTACAAACCAAGTTCATTTCTGGGAAGGTACAAAATAGTCACACCTGTTAAAAATGGCCCACATATATCACATAGTTTACACTGCAGAAGGAGGCCATTCGGCCCATCGAGTCTACACCAGCCCTGAAAGAGCAGCCTACCTATGCCCACACCTCCACCCTGTCCCCGTAACCCAGCAACCCCACCTAACTTTTTTTGGTCACCATGAAGTAATTTAGCGTGACCAATCCACCTAACCCGCACATCTTTGGACTGTGGGAGGAAACCGGAGCACCCGGAGGAAACCCACGCAGACACGGGGAGAATGTGCAGACTCCGCACAGACAGTGACCCAAGCCGGGAATCGAACCTGGGACCCTGGAGCTGTGAAGCAACTGTGATGACCACTGTGCTACCGTGCCGTCCACAGACAGCTAGTCTCCAAGTCTCAGGGAAGTGTTAGGAATGTCAGGTTTTATAAAAAGTTATTTTTTAAACTGTCTATTAAATTCCAAGATTCAATTAAGTTGGGGGACTAGAGGCTAGTTAATTAGCATTTCTATCTTGTCACAGGACCCATGTGATTCTCATTGGCATGAAGATTGAAGATGAGTTTTGAATGGCGAGGAGTCCATCAGAAGTCATTGTACGACTGGATTACAGGTTTTCCTGAAATATCACTGCACCTCGCAGACAGAGTTTATCTACAAAAATCCGAGAGTGATGGAAATTATAGAATCATAGAATTTACAGTGCAGAAGGAGGCCATTCGGCCCATCGAGTCTGCACCGGCTCTTGGAAAGAGCACCCTACCCAAGCCCACACCCCCACCCTATCCCCATAACCCAGTAACCCCACCCAACACTAAGGGAAATTATGGACACTAAGGACAATTTATCATGGCCAATCCACCTAACCTGCACATCTTTGGACTGTGGGAGGAAACCGGAGCAACCGGAGGAAACCCACGCACACACGGGGAGAACGTGCAGACTCCGCACAGACAGTGACCCAAGCCGGGAATCGAACCTGGGACCCTGGAGCTGTGAAGCAATTGTGCTAACCACTATGCTAGAGAAAGAATGAAAGCAGAGAGATCGAGGCAGCAAGTGTTTAATATTCATTGTGCAAAATGCAAATAGGAGCTCATGCTTGGATTGAAACGACCAAGGTTGTGAAGGTTCAAACAAAGCTAGAAGATTCGCACAGCTTTAACTGGGTGGGGGGCGGGAGGGGACACAGAGGGAAGCCAGTGTGACCCAAGCTGTGAAAATCAGTTTGGGAATTAGAAGATATCAGGCTGGAAAAGGGGAGAATAAACAAAGAATCATGTTGGACTAGTTCCTAGAGAATCAAGAGTCTGTAGCAACAGGGTTGGGCTGTGAACTCTCCCCTGTAGCCCTCACCCATGACTGTTTCTGCATTTTCACTTCTCCCTCGACCCTCTGTTGGCTCTTGGTTTGTAGCCAGTTTTCAGTGATCCCAATTCTACTGCATTTGCTGTTTGTATTTTCTGATGGGCAAGGCATTTAATGGAGCTGGTGTTAGCCAGGTCAATTTTAGGAGAGCAGTACAGTGGGACAGCGAGCCACCCACAAAACATTGCTAAGGGGCAAGATAAACATTATGCCTTGGCAGGACCTGGAATGGGCATAACAAGGAAGAAATGTGGATCAGGCCAGGCCAGGAAGAAGGGCAGCACGGTAGCCTTGTGGATAGCACAATTGCTTCACAGCTCCAGGGTCCCAGGTTCGATTCCGGCTTGGGTCACTGTCTGTGTGGAGTCTGCACATCCTCCCCGTGTGTGCGTGGGTTTCCTCCGGGTGCTCCGGTTTCCTCCCACAGTCCAAAGATGTGCGGGTTAGGTGGATTGGCCATGATAAATTGCCCTTAGTGTCCAAAATTGCCCTTAGTGTTGGGTGGGGTTATGGGGATAGGGCGGAGGGGTTGACCTTGGGTAGGGTGCTCTTTCCAAGAGCCGGTGCAGACTCGATGGGCCGAATGGCCTCCTTATGCTCTGTAAATTCTATGAAAAAAAAAAATTGAGGCAGACAGTTGAATTGGGCAATACCAGAGCACTGGCTTTTTAAAAAATAACATGCCAGGGAACCAGAATGAATCTCTTGTACAGGCACTCAACAGAGAACATCCATTGAACTGGAGAACATCTGACCAGCCAAGTCCTTCAAAACATGAAAAAGGTACTGAAATTAGAATGGGAGTCTCTCGCGCGTGAATTACCCGGCGCGGGGACTAGTGACAGAGCCCACCCCCCGCGATTCTCTGCGCAAAACTGGCCGAGTTCCCGATGGTGTGGTTCTAACCACCTATTGGCCGTCGGGAACCTCGGGTGGCAGCTGCGGACTCAATCCGCAGCCGCCCTGGTGTGGGGCGGGGGGATCGATCACCGGGGGGGGGCTCATGGACGGCCATGGGAGCGATCGGCGTCACGGACCCGCGGGCACCGCGATCTCGGGGGTGGCCTACATTTTTGATGCCGCTCCGCGGTCCGAGTCCGCCATGTCCCATGGGGCGGCCGCTGCAGGCGCGGACTCCCTCCCGGAAGTGCCCCGTATCCGCAGCCAGAGCTGCGGGGAGCACTCCGGGGCTCTGCCAGCCCCCTACAGCTAGGAGAATCGCTCAGGACTTTCTTAAGGAAAGTCCAGAGTGAAACGCCAGCGCAAGGCATAGCCCCATTATTAGAGAATCCAGCCCATGATATTTAGATAGATGCTGATCTAACAGAATATTAATTTTGATTCACTTACTTTGTAGTATTCTATAGTCTAACAGGCATAATGCGGGGAATGATTTTCACAGAAACCTACTTCTAATTATGTCTCGCACTATTAATCTACACTTGCTGCACTAGTAACTGCAGGAAAAATGTTTACATTGTCCGGTTGAAATTGAGGTCTTGACAGGGAGAGAGCTATGTTCTGCAGGCATGGATACTGGTGGGGGCTGAACTCTCAAATAGTTTTAAATTTATACGGATCAAAAGAAGAGAGGGGAAAATCATTACTCTCTCAATGTTTAATGTCAGGTAGGTTTATATAATCGTTCAAGGGTCCATTGAGCTCCTTCTGCACTTTATAAATTAGATTTGATGTGATATTGAGTTTATGCTCGAGTTGGTGTGAAACCAAAGTAGTTTGAAGTGACGCCATCAAGGAGTCCAGTTCATACTCACATTTTATACAAAATTCAAAATGCTTCGTGGAGAATAAATATCAATACAGACTGTATGGATCAAACAGTCGGTTTGATTAATATATAATGCTAAAATGGAATTGTGTTAATACAAACTTAGTTTTGAATATCGAAGGTGGAACTCTATATTGAATTTGGGTCAAATCTCCAGGACATGTTTGTAACACAAAATATTTAATCATTAATTAAATATGAAAAACGCAACATTTTAGAGAAATAAGTGCTCGTTGTACTACCTTTCGGGTGCTCTGGTTTCCTCCCACAAGTCCCGAAAGACTGTTGCTGTTAGGTGAATTGGACATTCTGAATTTGTCCTCTGTGTACCCGAACAGGCGGCGGAATGTGGCGACTAGGGGCTTTTCACAGTAACTTCATTGCAGTGTTAATGTAAGCTTACTTGTGACAATAAAGATTATTAAATTAAAATTAATCTTAGAATCTCGAAGAGCTCAAGTTTGAAGTCAGCATCTTGCATGTCTTGTCCAGTTAACTTCTGAGTACCATAGCATGCATGGTCGAGAGTCTGGTGAGAGAAGATGCGATATCATCCTGAGAACAAAATGTGCCGTTTCTGTTGTGTCACTGATTTTCCATGGGGTGCGGTACATTACTCTCACCTAACTGCAGGAGGAGAGCAGGAAATCAGTTGTGTTTAAGGACCCTATTATGTGATCCACCAGATTTTACAAGGTGATCTAAGTTTGAAGGTCCAACGGTTGGCGATACAGAGAGCCGATGGGAGATCCCGGCAGCACCTGCATCAAGGTGACTGCACACTCAGTAGCAGACCACAGATTGCTAATGCCTTGCAACGTAATGCCACACATACTGGATGCAGCCATTTTCTAAATGCGGCAACAGTTTATCGGCAGTCTTTCCAATACCTCATGCAAATTCCTACTTGCAGAAAACAACTTTCTTTTAGAAGCTAAACCGCTCATACCAGGATCTTTGATCACTTTAGCAGGAGTGAAGCTTTCCCTCCAGCAAGCAATCAATCGAACTGTCCCTTCCAGTAGTGCCCGCTCTTCCTCACTTGTAGGACAGAATTTAATCTGTAAGGCTTGGATCCCAACTGTTGGAGTCACTTTGCTTCTGGGAGTGGAAACATGTGGAATTCAAAGATAAGTTGAAAGAGCGAATGCAGGCCACATGACGCATGTGTAATCACATGGCAGGGAGGGCAGCAATTGCCCAAACTTGCTGTTAGGTGACTCTATGTAGCTCCAAGTCAGCTGAAGAAGAGCCCCTTGATAAGCATGCAGGCTCTGCAGGCAGGGAGCAAACAGGTCAACTGGAACCTAAAGAGTTGAAATTATATTGGACGAGAATCACCGGTCTCCGACGCCAAAATTACGTTCGGCGATCGGGCAGAGAATCCACGTTAGCGCCAAAATCAATTTGCAATGCTCCAAAACAGAGTACTCCAGGTGTACTCCACGCACCGTATGGACGGCCTCAGGACTTTACCTGAGGCCCTTCCCCCGATGCTCCACCCCCGATTGTCCATGCTCCCGACTGCGTGGGTCTCTCATGCTATTTTTTTTCGGGAACGCGACGTGGCGGCTGCGGACTGAGTCCAGCGCCGCCAGTCGGGCAAGGGCCGATCCGCGGGCGGGGCAATGGGGGGGGGGGGGAGTGCTTTGACAGGGGCTGGGGCACTGGTGGGGGGGTCGTCTGGTGATGGTGAGCCTAGCCAATGGGGGGTCACTATTTGGCAGGCCGGGTCCACGCGCGGCCAGCGCCATGTTGCACGGCGCGGCTGTAGGTCGCCGCCATGCGCATGCGCGGCCACGGACCCGGCCATTCTCCGGCCGTATCTGCAGGTAGAGCCGGGTGCTCTATACTGCGTGCCTGCTAGTCCCCCACCAGACGGAGGATCGGTGGCCATTTTGCGCCAATTTTCCAGTCGTAAAACGCCACCGTTCCCACGCCAGTGTCAGGACATAGTCTCCAAATTGGAGAATCCAGCCCATTGTTTTAAATACAACTTCTCATCCCTCTTTGAAGCTGTCACACTTCTACCCCGATCAATTCCCCATCAGACTTTCATTTAAAGACACCCAATCGCCTCCTCCTGCTGTCCATTCACCATCTGCTATCCCCATCACTCCCGACCTTCCCACCCCGCCTGTCATGTGCTTGAGGCTACGACCAAAAGACCCCCCCCCCAAAGTTTAATAATACCTCCCTTGCCGCCAGGAATGATGGGAGGTGCTCTTCCCCACTGATGCCTCATGCCTGACCCCGGCAGCCTGAGCAGAGATCGCAGTTATCCTCAAGAACAGTCATGAGTTATGTGTGAAAGAGGTCCACTCTTCATGCCCTTCTACATGGTAGAAGAAGCGGGTTTAAATCTAATTCTGGGGGACATTGACGAAGTTTAGCAACCATCCTGAGTAGGTAATAGTTTGCAGGCAATCGGGCACTGACCAGTTAGGTGTCTCACAAAACAAAACAAAACAAAACAAGTTAAAAATCAAATGGTCTCTGGCACCCCTGGCACATCGCTCCATGGTGTTCACATCTTGGAATGGTGCTGCAACATTCAAAATCCTCACCCTCATCTAAGTCAGGGTGAAGCACAAAATCTCCTCATTGCAATGTCACATTATGGGGCTGTGGGAATGCCACAATGGTGTCACGAGCTACATCCAAGGGGATAGCCCTCATCACCCATAATTCAACCATTGACTTGAGCTGGAATTGGCATCATTGGAGTCATGAAGACTCCAAAATCAAGTACAAATCTGCATAATCAATTCTGTATTGTCACAAACCACTTGCACATTAAGGGAGTAAAGGTCCTTGTAATTGACATGTGCTGCTGGCTGTTTCCTGGAAGCTCTAATGGCCACATGAATGCAGTCAATCACTTCCTGCACTCATGAAACCGAGCGAAGGTCCCAAAGGCAACCGTCCCTTCGGCCTGGTTCTCTGCATCGGTCTCTGCATCAGTCGAAAAACCTGATTGGTCCTTTCACACAGGGTATTGGTGACCTCGTATATGTGGCAGCCAGGGCTATGCCACTTACATCCCCTGTGGAGCCCTGCAAAGATCCAGTAGCATAGAAATTCAGCGCTGCAGTCACCTTGCGACTGACATCAGATTCCCTCCAAATCCACGGGGCTGCAGGCCTTGTACAAGGAGCACACACAGGCCAGTGACTGCTTCCCAGGATAGCCTCAGCCAACTCTGGCATTGCCTCTCAGAGTGGAGGTAATTGGTGTGTCTTCAGAACACGCGCTGATGCACCAATGCTCTGTAGGACCATCAATATGACGTAAGGCAGGTTGTATTAACATCAATCAAGGCTTTATTGAGCAGACTTGTTCCCCAGCAGCTCGGTTACAGAATGCAGCTGCTGGAAGAACCTGGGTTCTTATACCCGGATTTCTGGGTGGAGCCCAGTAGGCGGCAGATCCTATCAGGACCCAGTATCCATCCACCAATAGCCTCTCGGCATCATGGTGTACCGTATTACCCCTAATACATACCACCACATTCACCCCTTGTTAAAAAAGAACCCGGCGGGATGGTGGGTCGTATGGTGGTAGGGGTTTACAGGGTCGGTATTGTGCCGTGACTATTAACTATATAAAATAATGCCACTTTAACTGGGCCATGCATGGTCGGCATTGTGCCATAACTATTAACTATATACAATAATGCCGCCTTACTGGGCTTCTGAATCATTGACATGACTTAAAGCAATTCGATGAGCTGGGTGGGTGCCCTGGTCGTCCTTTCCGATCGTCTCAGGCCGGGTGGTGGTGATGGTGCTGGCTCGAGTCCCGTCATCTCTGGGAGCGTAGCGCTGTCCGTCCCTGTTTCCTTACTCCTGGGCGGGCCTGGGAGGAGAACCGATCCCCCCGGGAAAGGAGTGGCTGTGGGATGCGCCGGCGGGAGTGAGGGGGTGATTGGTGTTGGGGGGGTGTGGGGAGCTCCGGCGGGTGCCAGGTCCCGCAGGGAGACCGTGTCCTGTCGGCCATTGGGGAACGCCACGTAGGCATATTGCGGGTTTGCGTGGAGGAGATGTACCCTTTCCACCAACGGGTCTGATTTGTGCGCTCGTACATGTTTCCGGAGCAGGATGGGCCCCGGGTCTGCCAGCCAGGTTGGAAGTGATGTTCCAGAGGAGGACCTCCTAGGGAAAACAAGGAGGCGCTTGTGAGGCGTTTGGTTAGTCGTGGTACACAGCAGGGAGCGGATAGAGTGAAGGGCATCCAGGAGGACTTCCTGCCAGCGGGAAATTGGGAGATTCCTAGACCGGAGGGCCAGCAGGACGGCCTTCCAGACCGTTCCGTTCTCCCTTTCTACCTGTCCGTTCCCCCGGGGGTTGTAACTGGTCGTCCTGCTCGAGGCTATGCCCTTGCTGAGCAGGAATTGACGCAGTTCGTCACTCATGAAGGAGGACCCCCTGTCGCTATGGATGTAGGCGGGGAAACCGAACAGTGTAAAAATGGTGCAGAGGGCTTTAATGGTCGTGGCCGCGGTCATGTCAGGGCAGGGGATAGCGAAGGGGAAACGGGAGTATTCGTCAACGACGTTTAGAAAGTATGTGTTGCGATCGGTGGAGGGGAGGGGGCCTTTGAAATCCAAACTGAGGCGTTCAAAGGGAGGAAGCCTTTATCAGGTGCGCTCTATCTGGCCTGAAAAAGTGCGGTTTGCACTCTGCGCAGATCTGGCAGTTCCTGGTGACTGTACGGACCTCCTCCACAGAGTAGGGGAGGTTGCGGGACTTTACGAAATGGTAGAACCGAGTGACCCCTGGGTGGCAGAGGTCTTCGTGGAGGGCTTGGAGGCGGTCTATTTGTGCGTTGGCACATGTGCCGCGGGATAGGGCATCGGACGGCTCGTTGAGCTTTCCGAGGCGATACAAGATCTCATAGTTATAGGTGGCGAGTTCGATCCTCCACCGCAGGATCTTGTCATTTTTTATCTTGCCCCGCTGTGCATTATCGAACATGAAGGCTACCGACCGTTGGTCAGTGAGGAGAGTGAAACTCCTACCGGCCAGGTAATGCCTCCAATGTCGCACAGATTCCACGATGGCTTGGGCCTCCTTTTCCACTGAGGAGTGGCAAATTTCTGAAGCGTGGAGGGTCCGGGAGAAAAAAGCCACGGGTCTGCCTGCTTGGTTGAGGGTGCCCGCCAGAGCTACGTCGGATGCGTCGCTCTCGACTTGGAAGGGGAGGGACTCGTCGATGGCGCGCATCGTGGCCTTTGCGATATCCGCTTTGATGCGGCTGAAGGCCTGGCGTGCCTCTGTCGACAGGGGAAAAGTAGTGGACTGGATTAGTGAGCGGGCCTTGTCTGCTCATTGGGGAACCCACTGGGCGCAATAAGAAAAGAAGCCCAGGCAGCGTTTCAGGGCTTTGGCACAGTGGGGGAGAGGGAACTCCATGAGGGGGCGCATGCGTTCAGGGTCAGGGCCTATCACTCCATTACGCACTACGTAGCCCAGGATGGCTAGACGGTCGGTGCTGAACACGCATTTTTCCCTGTTGTAGGTGAGGGCGTTAGCGGTCTGGAGGAATTTTCGGAGGTTGGCGTCGTGGTCCTGCTGGTCGTGGCCACAGATGGTGACGTTGTCGAGGTACGGGAACGTGGCCCGTAAACCGTGCTGGTCAACTATTCGGTCCATCTCCCGTTGGAAGACCAAGACTCCGTTCGTGATGCCGAATGGAACTCTTAAAAAGTGGTATAGCCGCCCATCTGCTTCAAAGGCCGTGTACTTGTGGTCACTGGGGCGGATGGGGAGCTGGTGGTAGGCGGACTTAAGGTCCAATGGTGGAGACGACCTTGCATTGTGCAATCCGATTGACCATGTTGGATATGCGGGGGAGAGGGTACGCAGCTAGCTGAGTGTACCTGTTGATGGTCTGACTATAGTCGATGACCATCCTCTGCTTCTCCCTGGTCTTTACGACTACCACCTGGGCTCTCCAGGGACTATTGCTAGCCTGGATGATGCCTTCCTTCAGCAGCCTCTGGACTTCAGACCGGATAAATGTTCGGTCCTGGGCGCTGTACCGTCTGCTCCTAGTGGCGACGGGCTTGCAATCCGGGGTAAGGTTCGCAAACAAGGAAGGCGGTTCAACCTTGAGGGTCGCGAGGCTGCAGACAGTCAATGGGGGTATAGGGCCGCCAAATTTAAATGTTAAGCTCTGGAGGTTGCATTGGAAGTCCAACGCCAGGAGAGTGGGAGCGCAGAGATGGGGATGGACATACAGCCGGTAATTTTCAAACTCCCTCCCTTGCACCGTTAGGTTTGCGATGCAGAACCCTTTGATTTCAACGGAGTGGGACCCCACCACCAGGAAAATTTTCTGGGTGCTTGGACGAATTACAAGGGAACAGCGTCTTACCGTGTCTGGATGAATAAAACTCTCCGTGCTCCAGGAGTCGATTAAACACGGCGTCTCGTACCCATTCACCAGCACTGTCATCGTTGCTGTCTGGAGCGTCCAGGGCCGCGACTGGTCCAGGGTCATCGATGCCAAGCGTGATTGCTGCATCAGGTCATTGTTGTCAGGCAGCATGGAGCCGTCCGTGTTGGGGTCCTTGCCTGTCAGCCAAGATGGCGGCATCCACGGATCGGACGCGGTCTGGGGTGGACAGAATGGCCGCCCCCATGGATCGCACGTGGGCTGCGGGTAAGAAAATGGCGGCGCCCATCTCTCCCTCGTGGCGTCCGGGGCCCAAAATGGCGGCGTCCTTTGGCCGCACGTGGGTCGCTGGGGGGGCTGAGTCGGTGGTCCCGTTTCTTCCCTGGAGATCGCGGCAACCCCCCGGGACTGGCACACCGCGGCGTAGTGGCCCTTTTTGCCGCAGCTTTTACAGGTAGCCGAGCGGGCCGGGCAGCGCTGCCGGGGGTGTTTCGGTTGGCCGCAAAAATAGCAGCGGGGCCCCCCCGGGTGGTCTGGGGTTCTGGCCGCGCAGGTTTGCGGGGGTGGGGGGGGTGCCGGAGAGTCGATCGTGGCGGGGGTCCACGGAGCCCAAGGGGCTGCAGTGCGGTCGGGGGCGTAGGCGCGGGCGTTTCGCGAGGCCACATCGAGGGATGCCGCCAGGGCCCGAGCTTCTGTGAGTCCCAGAGAGTCTTTCTCCAAAAGTCTCTGGCGGATCTGGGATGAAGCCAAACCTGCCTCATACGCATCTTGGACCAGGAGCTCCATGTGCTCGTTCGCCGTTACCGCCGGGCAGTTGCAGTTTCTTCCCAGGATCTGCAGAGCATTGTAGAACTCATCCAGTGATTCTCCGGGAAGTTGTCGTCGTGTCGCGAGCTGATAGCGTGCAAAGGCCTGGTTGGCGGGCAGGATGTAGATCTCTTTCAGCGTGGCAATCGCCGCTTCGAAATTGTCCTCGTCCTCGATGAGTGAGTAGATGTCGGGACCCACCCTGGAATGGAGGACTTGCTTCTTCTGTTCGTCCGTCGGTTTGCCGGGGGCCGTTCGGGGGTAGCCCTCAAAACACGCCAGCCAGCGTTTAAAAACAGAGGTAGAGTTAGCTGCTTGGGGACCGATTCGCAGGCACTCCGGGGTGATCCGGAGCTCCATATTCCTACTTCGTGTTTTAATTCTGCTCAATAAATTGTAGGACCATCAATATGACACAAGGCAGGTTGTATTAACATCAATCAAGGCTTTATTGAGCAGACTTGTTCCCCAGCAACTCGGTTACAGAATGCAGCTGCTGGAAGAACCTGGGTTCTTATACCCGCATTTCTGGGTGGAGCCCAGTAGGCGGCAGATCCTATCAGGACCCAGTATCCATCCACCAATAGCCTCTCGGCATCATGGTGTACCGTATTACCCCTAATACATACCGCCACATGCTCATCAACAACTAAGCCTTCCTCCTTACCAACCTCTCCCTCTGATGCTATCTGTTGATGGCCTTGTGGTCTCTGTTGTTTGTTTGGCCATGGCCCTCCTCCAGCAAATCTCCTCCTCCACCTCCCAAGATTGGCAATAAGACTGTGAGAAGAGGGCAGGCAAAGATATGAGCACCTCTGTGTACACAGCTTTCATCCATACAGCAATTCACCTATGGAAATCACTGAGCCTCCCATGTACCACACCCAAGAGCCCTCCTATCCCACAATTGCCTCCTCCCTTTAAACCTAGACTTCCCCCAGCTGAACCTGTTTGGAGCAATATCGTCAGACACGCCCACTATAATCCTTTTGTTGTCAGCCATCACCCTCCAGCCTCTGTCACCCTCAAGCTTCTACCTATTGACATAGATTCTCCAAAAATCACCATGTGCCTCCCCTCAATCACCTCCCGACCCATGACCCAATCACAGTGACCCTCGACCCTATATCCCTTATTCTTGATCATAACCCCCTGACACCTTGCTTCTCAAAATCTTGGAGCTCACATTCGTCACTTTTTTTTGAAAATCATTTTATTGAAGGCATTTTCAATATATACATTACCAAGAAATACAAAAGCCAACTGCAGCAACTGGAAACAAACCCCTCCCTCCCAACATGGCCCCCAACAAACACCTCCCACAGACCATTCTGCCACCCTAGCCCCTGCCCCGCTTTTCCAGTTTTCACCCCACCGAAACAGGAAATAAAACAAACCCACCACCCCACAGGCAACTCAAAACCCCTTAAAGAAGTTGATGAACAGCTTACAAATCGAGGTGAACCCTTCTCTGCACCTCGAATGGTGAACTTGATCTTTTCCAAATGCCAAAAGTGCTTATCCATACCCCTGCCTTCGGCGACTCCGAGTCCTGCCAACACAACAAAATCCATCTCCGGGCAATCAGGGAGGCAGGCATCTCTCCCCACCTGCACTCCTGGATCCTCCAACACAAATATCGCTACCTCCGGATTCGGAGTTACCTCAATCCCAAAATCTTTTACATCACATCCAAAAATCCATTCCAAACTCGGATACGCCCAAAACATATGCACATGATTCGCCGGTCCCCAGCCCCTACACCGGCCACAACTATCCTCCACCCCGGAAAGATCCGAATTACCCTGGAAATGGTCATGTGGGCCCTGTAGACCACCTTTAATTGGATAAGGCCTAGTCTTGCACACAAGGACGTATTCACCCTCCAGAGATTCATTCCATACTCCAGCCCTCAACGTCCCACCCAACTCCTCCTCCCACTTACGCCTAACCTCATGGGAGCACTCTCACTCTTCATCAACTCACCATACATTTATTTATTTTTTCCAATTAAGGGGCAATTTAGCGTGGCCAATCCACCTACCCTGCACATCTTTGGGTTGTGGGGGCGAGAGCCACGCAGACACGGGGAGAATGTGCAAACTCCACAGACAGTGACCCAGACCGGGATCGAACCTGGGTCCTCGGAGGTGCTAACCACTGTGCTGCCCTTAACTCACCATACATGTCCTCAAACATGCCCTCCCCTATTTCATCCTTGGACAGAAGCCTAACCTGCAGAACCGAGGGCGGCAGCATTGGAAACAATGGCATCTCCTTCCTCATGAAGTCCCTAAGCTACAGATAACCTACCTGAACCCATTCCCCTTCGGCAACTGGTACACCCCCTCCAGCTCCTCCAAGTTGACAAACTTCCCTCCAACAAACAAATCCGTGAAATATTCTATCCCCACCTGCCACCACATTGCATCCAACCCCGTCAATGCAAACATACGACTATCGCAAATTGGTGCCCACAGAGACATGCCTTCCAATCCAAAGTACTACCATCATTGGTTCCAAACCCTCAGTGCTGATACCACCACTGGACTCGTGGGGTACTGGACTCGTGGGGTACTTGACCGGCGAGAATGGAAGGGGCGCCAACAACAGTGCCCTCAAGCTGGTCCCCTTACACGAGGCCGTCTCCGACCTCTCCTTGCTAGCCATTGCAATATTTGCTGCCCAGTGGTAGTTCAACGAGCTTGGCAACGCTAACCCCAATTGATCCCTCTCTGAGAACACCCTCCTAATCCTCCATTCGTCATTCTTGGTCTGCCCTCTGTAACCCTTGACTCACCCTCAGACATCATTAAACTCCCCTCTTTGAATGTGGTCCTTTCCTCTGTGGTATAGATGCTTTGTTTAGATATTCAAATCGCAGAATCTGACAGGAACAACCACTCTAAAGGCCAACTGCTTAACTGAAATGGTTTCCCTCAACTCCCACTATGCCAGTTCCTTCCCTTTCATGTCCCAATTCTACCCTTGCAAGTTCCACTGTTGCGCATTTTCATGCCTTGACCCCACCTGCAAGAACACCCCCACTTCACCCTTGCTGCTACCGCCAGTGAATATTCTTCTGCTCCCCTTCCCTTTTCTGCAGAGTTCAACAAAGACACTGCTCACATCTAATCCAAATCGATTATCTCACCTGGTAAAGATGTAGTCATTAGTCAGGTGGCATGACTTTCCCACTCACTATGGACTTAATTAGGAAACTTTATGAAAATTGATGGAATGGTAATGTACGAAAGAGATTCTAGGCACCAGACTGCGCGAGTCCCAACCAACTGCCTGAAATGTCACCGACTTAATCGCTTAAACTTAACCCGGTGCCAGGAAGCTGAGATTTGGCTCCCGCCTGATTCAGTCACCCCGCCTGCCATGTTTCCCGCTCATTAAACTCTACTCATACTATGTGATTCACCAAGTACAGGTTCCTCGAACACACTATCCCCACCCGTGGTGCTGATTTCTGCACCAGTGCTTGGTTGGGATTGACACATTGCTCTTTCGCTTAATCAGCAAACCCCAGACATGGGCCGAGCGACTCCTTCTGCACTGTAGGGATTCTATTCTATGGACACCTGAGAAGGGCCTAAAAGAGTAGAAATAGACAAAATTTGGTACTCAGTGACAAGGATAAGCAGAGTAGCAGAGCAATGCACTATCAGATTTCCTGGACATACATGATTTCCAGGTAGAGCCACAACATGCAGAAAATACACGGTCTTGCCACTTTAAATTGATTCAAAAATTTAAGTAACCTGATATCAACTACACACTGAGCATTCAAGCCAAATTCACCCTATTCACTCCTTTGTCATATCACCTTGACAGTATCAAGCTTATACAATTGGCTTTAATCATTCAAAACATCAGTCAGTTTAAAAGATGCCATTTACCAAAAGAGTCAATCAAAATCATTCCCAGTCACCAGTAATGACACTCAATTAATACCTAGAGCATCAGTCAAGCCAATAAAATGAACAATTACAATTAACCCACAAATTACTGGTAGCTGTTTAATCAAACAGTTAGACATATGGATTTTGTGACAAAAACAATAGTGATACCATCAGCACTCAACTATTAAAGGGTAAATTAGACACCAATTTCTGCCAACCACACATACACAATTAAACTTTGAAATCAGGAATCAGTTGACCCGAGTTACCCTGCTCCTCCGGAAGCTCCACTATAATAGCATCTCACCAAGAGACTTACCATTGAAAGGAATGGAATGGAGTGAAATTGCAACAAGTAGATACCCACTAGGCAGCACGGTGGCACAGTGTTTAGCACTGCTGCCTAAGGCACTGAGGACCCGACTTCCGGTTGCGGCGATGCGGAGCTAAGCCGCACATTTCGGCAGCTCCCGCTATCACGGACCTTTGGGCTCTCCAGAGGAGCCCCAACGGAAATTTTCTGATTGAATCCCGTGTGGGAAGGTGAAGTAAGGTCCCCCTCACGTTGTATGGCAGGGATTAGCGGTGGAGCGTCGGAGAAAGGGGCTTTGGAGCAGCGGCAAAAACGAGGGGGAAAAAACAAAATGGCGGAGGGCGGAGATCGAGCAGCATGGGGGCCGGACCAGCAGGAATTCCTCAGGCGCTGTGTGGAGGAGCTTAAAAAGGAGGTGCTGGCGCCAAAGCTGTTGGCAATCGAGGGGCTGAAGGAGACCCGGAAGGCCCAGGCGGTGGAGCTCTGTGAGGTGAGGGATAGAAATAATGAGAACGAGGATGAGATCCTGGGCCTGCCGGTAAAGTTGGAGGCGCACGAGGCGGTGCACAGGAGGTGGACCGAGAGACTCGAGGTCCTGGAGAACAGGTCGAGGAGGAAGAATCTCCGGATTCTGGGTCTCCCCGAAGGAGTGGAGGGAGCTGATGCAGGGGCGTATGCGAGTACGATGCTCCATTCGCTGATGGGTGCGGAGGTCTCTCCGAGCCCCCTGGAGCTGGAAGGAGCTCACCGGGTCCTGGCGAGGAGACCCAGGGCTGATGAGCCGCCAAGGGCGATAGTGGCGAGGATCCATTGCTTCGCGGACAAAGAAAGTGTCCTGCGATGGGCCAAGAAGGTGCAGAGCAGTAGATGGGAGAATGCGGTGATCCGAGTCTACCAGGACTGGAGTGCGGAGGTGGCAAAGAGGAGAGCTGGCTTCAACCGGGCCAAGGCGGTGATGCACAAAAAAAGTCAGGTTCGGAATTCTGCAGCCTGCGCGACTGTGGGTCACTTATCAGGACCGACACCACTATTACGAAACGCCAGAAGAGGCTTGGACCTTTATCCAAACGGAAAAATTGGACTCGAACTGAGGGGCTGTGGTTGTGGGGGGGGGGGGGATGTTGACCGTATAGAGGGTTGTAAATATGGGTAAAGAATGTTTCATGGGTGGGATGATAGATGGGGATGTGGGAAGAGTTTTTGTTAAATTTTTTTTCAGTTGACGAGATAGTGGGAAATTTGGGCGTCGGTGCTGGAGGGAGGTGAGACTCGGGGATGGAGGAACTGGGATAAGGCCGCAACAGGAGCTGCGCCACAGGGAGCGGGGCTGGCTCAGGAAAGCGCGGGCTTTTTCCCGCGCTAGGGAGGGGGGGATGGAGTAAGGTAAGGAGGAGAGACTCCACACGTGGGAGATCAACGGGAATGCGGGGGAAGCCGGGGTCAGCAGATGTCAGCTGACTCACGGAAGTAGTATGGGGGGAGCAAAAGAGCTAGATGCGGATCTAGAGGGGAGGGGGGGGAAGGGGGGACAATAGGGTTGCTGCTGCACTGGCCGAGGGGGAACTGAAAATGGAAGAGGTGGTCGGGGCGGGGGATCCCCGTCTGGGGGGGTGCGTGAGGCGCGGGCACGGGACTGGCCTAAGATAGGAGATTGCTAGTCAAGGGGGGGGGGGGGGGGGGAGAGCCCCCCCAATCCAGCTGATCACGTGGAATGTGAGAGGCCTAAGCGGGCCGGTTAAGAGGGCCCGTGTTTTCGCGCGCCTAAAGGGACTGAAGGCAGACGTGGTCATGCTTCAGGAGACACATCTGAAGGTGGCAGATCAGGTCAGGTTAAGGAAGGGATGGGTAGGACAGGTGTTCCATTCGGGGCTGGATGCGAAGAATAGAGGGGTGGCAATATTGGTGGGGAAGCGGGTGTTGTTTGAGGCCAAGAACATAGTAGCGGACAATGGAGGCCGATACGTGATGGTGAGCGGTAGGTTGCAGGGGACGGAGGTGGTATTGGTTAATGTATACGCCCCAAACTGGGACGATGCTGGATTCATGAAACGGATGTTGGGGCGTATTCTAGACTTTGAGGTAGGGAGCTTGATAATGGGTGGGGATTTCAACACGGTGTTGGACCCAGCATTAGATCGTTACAGATCTAGGATGGGGAAGAGGCCGGCGGCAGCCAAGGTGCTCAGGGGCTTTATGGATCAGATGGGGGGGGGGGGGGGGGGGGGGGGGGGGGTGGGAGTAGACCCGTGGAGATTTGCCAGGCCTTTGGCCAGAGAATTTTCTTTTCTCTCCCATGTACATAAGGCCTACTCCCGGATAGATTTTTTTGTTTTGGGCAGGGCATTGATCCCGAAAGTGGAGGGAACGGAGTATTCAGCCATAGCCATTTCAGACCACGCCCCGCATTGGGTGGAGCTAGAGCTGGGGGAGGAGAGGGACCAACGCCCGTTGTGGCGGTTGGACGTGGGACTGCTGGCAGACGAGGAAGTGTGTGGGAGGGTGCGGGGGTGCATCGAAAGGTACTTGGAGGCTAACGACAACGGGGAGGTGCAGGTGGGAGTAGTATGGGAGGCGCTGAAGGCGGTGGTCAGGGGAGAGTTAATCTCCATCAGGGCTCATAGGATGAAGAGAGCGGGCAGGGAAAGGGAGAGGTTAGTGGGGGAGATTTTAAGGGTGGACAGGAGATATGCAGAGGCTCCTGATGAGGGACTACTCAGGGAAAGACGAAGTCTTCAGGCGGAGTTCGACATGTTGACCACAGGGAAGGCGGAGGCACAGTGGAGGAAGGCACAGGGGGCGATATATGAATATGGGGAGAAGGCGAGTCGGATGCTGGCACATCAGCTCCGTAAGAGGATGGCAGCGAGGGAAATAGGTGGAGTCAAGGATGGCAGGGGAACTACGGTGCGGAGTGTGGTGAAAGTGAATGAGGCATTTAAGGCCTTATATGAGGAGCTGTATAGGTCCCAGCCCCCAGGGGGAAAAGAGGGGATGCGACGATTCTTGGACCAACTGGGGTTCCCGAGGGTGGAGGAGCAGGAGGTGGCTGGTTTGGGGGCGCCCATTGGGGAGGAGGAGCTGGTTAAAGGACTGGGGAGCATGCAGGCGGGGAAGGCCCCGGGGCCGGATGTGTTCCCGGTGGAGTTTTATAGGAAGTATGTAGACCTGTTAGCCCCGTTGCTGGTAAGGACCTTCAATGGAGCAAGGGAGGGGGGGACTCTGCCCCCGACAATGTCGGAGGCGGCGATCTCTTTGATCTTGAAGTGGGATAAAGACCCACTACAATGCGGGTCGTATAGACCGATCTCGCTCCTCAACGTAGATGCTAAGTTGCTGGCAAAAATGTTGGCTACGAGGATTGAGGACTGTGTCCCGGGGGTGATTCACGAGGACCAGACGGGATTCGTAAAGGGTAGGCAGCTAAATACCAATGAACGAAGGCTCTTAAATGTGATAATGATGCCATCGGTGGAGGGAGAGGCGGAGATTGTGGCAGCTATGGACGCAGAGAAGGCCTTTGACCGAGTAGAGTGGGAGTATCTCTGGGAAGCGTTGAGGAGGTTTGGGTTCGGGGGAGGGTTTATTAGTTGGGTTAAGCTCCTGTACAGAGCCCCGGTGGCGAGTGTGGTCACGAACCGGCAGAGGTGGGAGTATTTCCGGCTGTACCGAGGGACGAGGCAGGGGTGCCCCCTGTTCCCTCTGCTGTTTGCATTAGCAATTGAACGTTTGGCCATGGCGTTAAGGGAGTCGGGGAAATGGAAGGGGGTGGTCCCAGGGGGAGAGGAACATCGAGTGTCGCTGTACGCAGACGACTTGTTGCTCTATGTGGCGGATCCAGTGGAGGGGATGGTTGAGGTCATGCAGATCCTAAGGGACTTTGGAGACTTCTCGGGCTATAAGCTCAATGTGGGAAAGATTGAGCTCTTTGTGGTGCAGCGGAGGATCAGGGAAGAGGGATAGACGACCTACCGTTGAGGAGGGCGGAAAGGAGCTTTCAATACTTGGGGATTCAGGTAGCTAGGAGCTGGGGGGCACTTCACAAACTTAATTTGACGCGGCTGGTGGAACAGATGGAGGAGGACTTTAGAAGGTGGGACATGTTGCCACTCTCGCTGGCGGGCAGGGTACAGTCGATGTTTCTCCCGATGTTTCTTTTTGTATTCCAATGCCTCCCAATTGTGATTACCAAGGCCTTCTTTAAAAGGGTAAGCAGGAGCATTATGGGATTTGTGTGGGCGAGCAAGACCCCGAGGGTAAGGTAGCAGAGATAGAGGGTTGGCGTTGCCGAATCTGGGTGGCTACTACTGGGCAGCCAACGTGGCGATGATCCGTAAGTGGGTGATGGAGGGAGAGGGGGCGGCGTGGAAGAGGTTGGAGAAGGCGTCCTGCAAAGGAACGAGCCTGGGGGCGCTGGTGACGGCACCGCTGCCACTCTCGCCGACAAGGTACACCACAAGCCCGGTGGTGGCGGCAACGTTAAAAATCTGGGGGCAGTGGAGACGACATAGGGGAGCGATGGGAGCCTCGGTGTGGTCCCCGATCAGGGATAACCATCGGTTTGTCTCAGGAAGGATGGACGGGGGTTTCAGAGCTGGCATCGGGCAGGGATTATAAGAATGGGGGAACTGTTCATCGACGGGACGTTTGCGAGCTTAGGGGCGCTGGAGGAGAAATTTGGACTACCCCCGGGAAATGCTTTCAGGTATATGCAAGTGAGAGCGTTTGTGAGGCGGCAGGTGAGGGCGTTCCCGCTGCTCCCGGCACAGGGGATTCAAGACAGGGTGATTTCGGGCGTATGGGTCGGGGAGGGCAAGGTGTTGGCGATATACCAGGAGATGAAAGAAGAGGGGGAGGCTTTGGTAGAGGAGCCAAAAGGTAAATGGGAAGAGGAGCTAGAGGAGGAAATTGAGGAGGGGCTGTGGGCTGATGCCCTAAGTAGGGTTAATTCCTCTTCCTCGTGTGCCAGGCTTAGCCTGATACAGTTTAAGGTAGTTCACAGAGCGCAGATGACGGGGGCGAGGCTGAGTAGATTCTTTGGGGTGGAGGACAGATGTGGGAGGTGCTCAGGAAGTCCGGCGAACCATGTCCATATGTTTTGGTCATGCCCGGCACTGGAGGGGTTCTGGAGGGGAGTTGCGGGAACAGTATCTAAGGTGGTGAAAGTCCGGGTCAAGCCAAGCTGGGGGCTAGCACTATTTGTAGTAGTGGACGAGTCGGGAGTGCAGGAGACGAAAGAGGCCGGCATTCTGGCCTTTGCGTCCCTAGTAGCCCGGCGAAGGATCATGTTAATGTGGAAAGAGGCGAAGCCCCCCAGCGTGGAGACCTGGATAAATGATATGGCAGGGTTTATCAAGTTAGAGAGGATAAAGTTTGCCTTGAGGGGGTCTGCGCAGGGGTTCTACAGGCAGTGGCAACTGTTCCTAGACTATCTCGCGGAGCGTTAGAGGAAGGTCGGACAGCAGCAGCAACCCAGGGGGGGGGGGGGGGGGGGAGACAGCTTTCTTGGGGGGGGGGGGGGCGGGGGAAGAGGAAGTGGAAGGGGGGCATTTGAGCAAGAAAATACATGAATGATCCGGGAAACTGATATGTACGGGAGGAATCCAATGTACAAAGTTCTGTATCATATTGACTTGCCATGTTCATGTCTTGCTATGCAAGCTTTCTTTCTTTTGTGTTACAGAGGGGGGGGGGGGTTGTTTTGGATGGTTGAAAATTTTGTTAATAATTTTTAATAAACATATATTTTTTAAAAAAGGCACTGAGGACCAGGGTTCAGATCCTGGCCCTGGGTCCACTGTTCATGTAGAGTTTGCATATTCTCCCAGTGTCTGCGTGGGTCTCACTCCCACAACCCAAAGATATGCAGGGTAGGTGGATTGGCCTCGCTATATTGCCCCTTAATTGGAAAAAAATAATTGGGTACTCTAAATTTTTTTTTTTTTAAAGTAGATACCCACTAAAGGTAGGACTGGTCTATTCAAGTGTGAGTGAATTTTTAACAGCATGTTAAGCTATTTACTGCCAAACAACCTTTCTGGCACTGAAAATTAACTTTTACAAGTGTAGAGTTTTATTCCTTTATATTTTAAATATTGTTGATGATTTAAAAAATGTAATCATGTACATTTATTAAAACATATTTTATCCCCTTTCTCTTAATCCATTTAATTTACTGTGCTTGATTTGGCATTGAATTAATTGTTCTATCATATATTTTGTTGTTTAGTCTACATGCCTCTGTAAGGATTCTTCAATCTGATATATTAAGGAAACACGCAACTGCTTGTCCTGTCCACACAGGTCCCAGATCCCTTTAGAGGGCATCACGAGTGTGCAAAAGCTCACAGAAAGACTTTGGTCAACTGTAATGAATGGCTAGCACCATTTGTTTACTGCTGACTGCAAAGTTTGGGCCAATATTTATTGCTTACCCACTCAGTCCATGTTAAGGCCACTACCATCGCATTGACTAGCCTCCTTTTTTACTTCACGGTTTTTTGAGCGAAAGTATGCGGAAAGCAGGGCCTTCTTAGGATTGTTCACCGTCCTGAAAACACCAACAGTAGGTTGACAGGGGACCCCAACACAGTAATATGTCAATACTCAGTTGCAACAGGCCACTTATGTGTGCCCCAACCACCCAAGCAGCAAATATAGGAACCAGATAGTTGGTGCATTTGCTGAAATTACAATGTAGTTGTGGTGAGGAAGTGATTTTTCTGGCTAGATAGTTGTTGTGGATAGAGATAGTAAGCTGCAGAGTTCTTGCAAATCTTTAATTTACTATCTGTAGGCAGGGCACTGTAGGCAGGGCAATGTATGCAACATAGTTCGTTCATAGATAACCCAATGCTAGCAAAGTAGCACCTACATTCTATGTACAGTCAAAACCATGAGTTTCAGAGAGAACACACCTATTAAAAGTGTCAAACCATATTAGGAAGTGTGTGTGGGGTTGGGGGGGGAAGTATGGCAGAAGTTTATCTGGGTCATAATAATGGAGTCAAATTAAAATATACTACATTAAGGGGCAGCATGGTGGCGCAGTAGTTAGCACTGCTGCCTCACGGCGTTGAGCACCCGGGTTCGATACCGGCCCTGAGTCACTGTCCGTGTGGAGTTTGCACATTCTTCCCTTGTCTGTGTGGGTCTCACCCCCATAACCCAAAAGGTGTGCAGAGTAGGTGGATTGGAATAATGCTATAATTGAAAAAAGAAAAAGAGAATTGGGCACTTTAATTAAAAAAAAAAAAATATATATATATATATATACTGCATTAAAATTTACACAGAACTTTGAAGGAGTTAATTGTTAATATCCTGTGTTGCTGGGCAAAGGCTGGGTATTTTTCAAAGGGGAAACCACAGCCAGGCAGCCTACAAAGGAGCGTGAGAATTACAAGTGAAGAAACAGAGATTAAGGCAAAATTTGCTGACAAATACAACTGCAATCCAACAAATGATTTCCTGGTGAGAGTAACAGTTCTGCAAAAAAAGATTTAATATTTGTTTCATCTACCCAGTTGAAACCTGTACTGCTTATGCATGCAGAATTGCTGGAAAAATATTATAAATGGGTAGCTTACTTAAGGGATGCAGTGGCTGGCAGCAATCAATTTGCCACTGAATGAATAACCTTTGCCACTCTTCACTAACATATTGTACATATTTTGTATTGCATCTCTGGTGGTACAGCAAAATCTGAGCTGCTAATCCTTTAGTTATGATTCAGAGATTGTGATTATCCACTTAATAGTTATTTTAAGCTAATCCATTTAATACTGAACCTTAAATTGTAAACAAAACATGCTATAAAATGATACTGCACCGTTATGTACAGTACAAATGAACTACATTTGACTTTAAAATACAGAAGCAACAGCTTTTATTTCACTGAGACTGCACTGTTGCTCAGCCCTATCATTTACTTCATTATGGATTATAATCATATATGACATATAAGGAGTATTTTACACTTTGTTACAACTGAGGAATGTGCCACAAATTACAGCAATGACTAAAAAGGAACTAAATAATTAACATGGCCAAAATTCTAAAGTAACTTGAAGTGCAACAATGTACGGTACAATTTATGGAAGGAAAATAGTGTATAGAGATTCAAAGCAAAACAAATAGCATTTAAAATAATGTACAACATTGGTCTCAAGAAAGTACTGTATTAAGTATCACTGCCCATATTTCTTATACAAAAGTCTTGTTCTTTTGTACTGAGAGTCTTGCTCATTTCAAATCTTCTAAATCAATTCTGAAGAACCTAATTTGCCAGTTGCCATCCAGGTACAGCTGGTCCATTGGTCACATGACGCTGAAAAGTGTCTCATCCATCTGCCATCAGCAAGACATTTTGTACTAGACGGTAGACAATTCACTTCAGACGTAGAAAAGTCTGACTTTGGAAGTACTTACAAGAAGATTATCGTCATAGAATTTGGTTTCTATGACTACATTCCCACTGTTGGTTAAAGAGAAAAAAAATTAAAACAATTAGAATTACAACATTTAGAAGTTACATTTGTCAAAAATCTCTAAATAATTGGATGAAAGCAAACAACTCTAATGGCCGAGGGTTTTTCTATACGCACAATATATACAGTTCCTTTCTTCTTTTCGTATGCTTAAGAATTTATTGTGGGTGTAATTTATTAAAAAAAGATATATTGTTTCTCTCGATGTGTTCTTTCCTAAACATCTTGAAGCTTTTTTTTTACAAATTTTGAGTACTCAATTCATTTTTTCCAATTAAGGGGCAATTTAGCGTGGCCCATCCACCTACCCTGAACATCTTTTGGGTTGTGGGGGTGAAACCCACGCAAACATGGGGAGAATGTGCAAACTCTACACGGACAGTGACCCAGAGCCGGGATCGAATCTGGAGCCTCGGCGCCACGAGGCAGCTGTGCTAACCACGGCACCACCGTGCTGCCCATCTTGAATCATTTAAGCAGAATATTAGATAGCACAGTGATGTAGCATTAGCGAACAGTACTATAGAGTGAGAGGATGGTGATTCAGTCCTCTATTAAGCTTGTAGTTAAAGATAACAGAATTGTCTTTGACCTTATCTGCAGATTTTTTCTTTACCAATTGACAACAATGAATCTATGCACTCCTGATATAAAAACAAGGAGCATGCATGACATTGTAGAATTTACTATTGTGCAAGAGACTAAATTAAAAAAATTAAGTAATGGGGATAATGGCATAATGGTAATGACACTGGACCAATAACTCAGAGGGCCAGCCTAATGCTCTGGGGACCAAAGAGAAAATGCTGGAAAATCTCAACAGGTCTGGCAGCATCTGTAGGGAGAGAAAAGACGCTTCGAGTCCAGATGGCCCTTTGTCAAAGCTAAAGACAGAGAAAATGGCAAATATTTATACTGTGGAGTGAGAATGAAAGATGAGTCATGGCCACAGAAACCCAGGGAAATGGAGTGTTAATAGCCACAGAAACCAAGGGGAAAGAGTGTGAATGGCAATCCCCAGAGAGAACAAAAGATGTGAAAGGCCAAACTGCAGAGAAACTAACATCAGAGGGTAAACTGTGACAGATGTAGATGTGGGGGGAGGGGAAGGGGGGAAAGGGATAGGAAAGATGGTTAAAATGAAATGGGATGAAAACAAATGGGTCGAGGTGGGGTAGAGCTAATCATCTGAAGTTGCTGAATTCGATGTTGAGACCGGAAGGCTGTAGCGTGCCTAACCAGAAGATGAGATGTTGTTCCGCCAGTTTGCGTTGAGCTTTACTGGAACATTGCAGCAGGCCAAGGGCGGACGTGTGGGCAAGGGAGCCGGGTCTTGTGTTAAAATGGCAAGCAACAGGAAGGCCGGGTCCTGAATGTGCACAGACCGAAGGTGCTCAGCAAAGCAATCACCCAGACTGCGTTTGGTCTCTCCGATATAGAGGAGACCACATTGGGAGCAGCAAATGCAATAAACCAAATTGGAAGAGGTGCAAGTAAAGCGCTGCTTAACCTGGATTGAGTGTTTTGGGCCTGGGATATTAAGCATGGAAGAGGTAAAGGGGCAGGTGTTACACCTTCTCCGATTGAATGGCAAGGTCCCATGGGTGAGGTGTTTTGTGTGGTGGAGGAGTGGACTAGATTATCTCGGAGGGAACGGTCTCTGCAGAATGCTGACAGAGGGAGGGAAGGGAAAATGTGTGTGGTGGTGGCATCACGCTGGAGTTGGCAAAAATGGCAGAGGATTATGCTTTGCATACGGAGGCTGGTGGGGTGAAATGTGAGAACGAGGGGGACTCTATCCTTGTTCTGGGAGGAAGGGCGAGAGTAGTAGCGCGGGAGATGGACCCCACACTGTTGAGGGCCCTGTCAACAACTGTAGGTGGGAAATCTACAGTTTTGCTCTACAGATTTGCTCCCCATAATGCTCTGGGGACGTGGGTTCACATTTCTCCATGCAGCTGATGAAAATTAAAATAAACTGGAATTGAAAGCAAGTCTCAGTAACCATGAAATGATCATTGATGGTTATAAAAAAAAACAATCTGTTTCAGTAATGTCCTTGAGGGAAGATGTGCTTACCTGGTTCAGCTTGTATGTGATTCCAGACCTGCAGCAATATGGTTAACTCCTAACTTCTCTCGAGGGAAATTAGGGCAACAAATGCTAGCCTTGCTGGTGACACCCACATACATGAACAAATGGAAAAAAAAGTTCTGATAGCCCTGAAAGGAATTTTGAAGGGACAAATTGATGGTTATATAGCAGAACTCTTCCCAAGTTACTGTGATTACTCGATCCTCCTAATAGAAATTTGTGACAACAATGTTAAGGTCAAACCAACTCGAGACCAACGGACAATATTTGCTTCAATTGAGAACACAGGAATTGATTAATGACCAGTTCCAATGCTGGGCCATTTGGTTTGGAAGGCTTAAAAAACATTTTACATAATCTTGGTACTCCACATGTTCTAGGCATATCCAGCAGGCTAACTGGCATAATGCTGGCTTCAACCTTTAATGAGCAGAGTAAGGTATAAGACTATTTTTGTGTTTTCACTTTATCTTCAGTTAATTCATCTTTTTTTAAAAAATATATATTTTATTCAAGATTTTTGGCCAAACATAACAGTACGTAGTGTTTCTTTTACACAACAATAAAGCAATATAAATAACAGTGGCCAGTTTTAAACAAATAAATGAATAATATATAAACAAAAACAAAACTGAATGGCAACTGCCTTGTCCAAAATAAATACTCTCCAAAAATACAATCCAACAATCCAATATACAATTACCTATAACAAATACCTATACATATTATACATATACAATAACATCTCTGCGAGTCCGTCCAATTCCTCCCCCCCCCTCCCCCCCCTTCCCTGGGTTGCTGCTGTTGTCTACTTCTTTTCCATTCCCTCTATCTTTCTGTGAGGTAATCGACGAACGGTTGCCACCGCCTGGTGAACCCCCGAGCTGAACCCCTTAACACGAACTTAATCCGTTCTAACTTTATAAACCTTGCCATGTCGTTTATCCAGGTCTCCACACCCGGGGGTTTGGCTTCCTTCCACATTAACAATATCCTGCGCCGGGCTACTAGGGACGCAAAGGCCAACACCGGGCTACTAGGGACGCAAAGGCCAACACGTCAGCCTCTCTCGCCTCCTGCACTCCCGGCTCTTCTGCAACCCCAAATATAGCCAACCCCCAGCTTGGTTCGACCCGGACCCCCATCACCTTCGAAAGCACCTTTGCCACCCCCACCCAGAACCCCTGTAGTGCCGGGCATGACCAGAACATGTGGGTGTGATTCGCTGGGCCTCTCGAGCATCTCGCACACCTATCCTCTACCCCAAAAAATTTACTAAGCCGTGCTCCAGTCATATGCGCCCTGTGTAACACCTTAAATTGTATCAGGCTTAGCCTGGCACACGAGGACGGTGAGTTTACCCTACGTAGGGCATCAGCCCACAGCCCCTCCTCAATCTCCTCCCCCAGTTCTTCTTCCCATTTCCCTTTCAGCTCATCTACCATGATCTCCCCCTCGTCCCTCATTTCCCTGTATATGTCCGACACCTTACCATCCCCCACCCATGTCTCTGAGATCACTCTATCCTGCACCTCCTGCGTCGGGAGCTGCGGGAATTCCCTCACTTGTTGCCTCGCAAAAGCCCTCAATTGCATGTACCGAAATGCATTCCCTTGGGGCAACCCATATTTTTCCGTCAGCGCTCCCAGACTCACAAACGTCCCATCTACAAACAGATCTCTCAGTTGTACTACCCCAGCTCTTTGCCATGCTCCAAATCCCCCATCCATTCTCCCCGGAACGAACCTATGATTGTTTCTTATCGGGGACCGCACTGAAGCTCCCGTCCTTCCCCTATGCCGTCTCCACTGCCCCCAAATTTTCAATGTAGCCACCACCACCGGGCTTGTGGTGTATTTCTTTGGTGAGAACGGCAACGGTGCCGTCACCATTGCTTGTAGGCTAGTCCCCCTGCAGGACGCCCTCTCCAATCTCTTCCACGCCGCTCCCTCCCCTTCTCCCATCCACTTACACACCATTGAAACATTGGCGGCCCAGTAGTACTCACTTAGGCTCGGTAGTGCCAGCCCCCCCCTGTCCCTACTATGCTGCAAGAATCCCCTCCTCACTCTCGGGGTCTTCCCAGCCCACACAAAACCCATAATACTCTTCTCGATTCTTTTGAAAAAAGCCTTCGTGATCACCACCGGGAGGCACTGAAACACTAAAAGGAATCTCGGGAGGACCACCATTTTAACCGCCTGCACCCTACCCGCCAATGACAGGGACACCATGTCCCATCTCTTAAAATCCTCCTCCATCTGTTCCACCAACCGCGTTAAATTAAGCCGGTGTAATGTACCCCAGTTCTTGGCTATCTGGATCCCCAAGTACCGGAAGTCCCTTGTTACCTTCCTCAACGGTAAATCCTCTATCTCTCTGCTCTGCTCCCCTGGATGCACCACAAACAACTCACTTTTCCCCATGTTCAGTTTATACCCTGAAAAATCCCCAAACTCCCCAAGTATCCGCATTATCTTCTGGCATCCCCTCCGCCGGGTCCGCCACATATAGCAACAAATCATCCGCATACAGAGATACCCGGTGTTCTTCTCCCCTCCCTGAGTACTCCCCTCTACTTCCTGGAACCCCTCAATGCTATGGCCAGGGGTTCAATCGCAAACAATAACGGGGACAGAGGACATCCCTGCCTCGTCCCTCTATGGAGCCGAAAATAGTCAGACCCCCGTCCATTCGTGACCACGCTCGCCATTGGGGCCCTATACAGCAACTGTACCCACCCGATATACCCATCCCCAAAACCAAATCTCCTCAGCACCTCCCACAAATAATCCCACTCCACTCTATCAAATGCTTTCTCGGCATCCATCGCCACCACTATCTCCGCTTCCCCCTCTGGTGGGGGCATCATCATTACCCCTAGCAGCCTCTGTATATTTGTATTCAGCTGTCTCCCCTTCACAAACCCAGTTTGGTCCTCATGAACCACCCCCAGGACACAATCCTCTATCCTCATTGCCATTACCTTGGCCAGAATCTTAGCGTCCACATTCAGGAGGGAAATGGGCCTGTAGGACCCGCATTGCAGCGGGTCTTTTTCCTTCTTTAGGAGGAGCGATATCGTTGCCTCTGACATAGTCGGGGGCAACTGCCCCCTTTCCCTAGCCTCATTAAAGGTTCTCGTCAGAAGCGGGGCCAGCAAGTCCATATACTTCCTATAAAATTCAACTGGGAATCCGTCTGGTCCCGGGGCCTTCCCCGCCTGCATGCTCCCAATCCCTTTCACTACTTCCTCCGTCTCAATCTGTGCTCCCAGTCCCAGCCTCTCCTGCTCCTCCACCTTAGGAAATTCCAGCTGATCCAGAAAGCACATCATTCTCTCCTTCCCATCCGGGGGCTGAGCTTCATATAATCTTTCGTAAAATGCCTTGAACACTCCATTCACTCTCTCCGCTGCCCGCTCCATCTCTCCCTCCTCATCTCTCACCCCCCCTATCTCCCTCGCTGCTCCCCTTTTCCTCAGTTGGTGGGCCAGCAACCTGCTCGCCTTCTCCCCGTATTCGTACTGTACACCCTGTGCCTTCCTCCATTGTGCCTCTGCATTACCCGTAGTCAACAAGTCAAATTCTACATGTAGCCTTTGCCTTTCCCTGTACAGTCCCTCCTCCGGTGCCTCCGCATATTGTCTGTCCACCCTCAGAAGTTCTTTCAACAACCGCTCCCTTTCCCTACCCTCCTGCTTTCCTTTATGTGCCCTAATAGATATCAGCTCCCCTCTAACCACTGCCTTCAGCGCCTCCCAGACCACTCCGACCAGTACATCCCCATTATCATTGAGTTCCAAGTACCTTTCAATACACCCCCTCACCCTTAAACACTCCCCCTCATCTGCCAATAATCCCATGTCCATTCTCCAGGGTGGACGCTGTTGTTTTTCTTCCCCTATCTCCAGGTCCACCCAATGTGGAGCATGATCCGAAATGGCTATAGCCGTGTACTCCGTCCCCGTCACCTTTGGGATCAGTGCCCTTCCCAAAACAAAAAAATCTATTCGTGAATAAACTTTGTGGACACAGGAGAAAAACGAAAACTCCTTACTCCTAGGTCTACTAAATCTCCAGGGGTCTACTCCTCCCATCTGCTCCATAAAGTCCTTACGCACCCTAGCTGCAGCCGGCCTCCTTCCGGTCCTGGACCTCGATCTGTCCAGCCCTGGGTCCAGCACCGTATTAAAATCTCCACCCATTACCAACTTCCCCACTTCTAGGTCCGGGATTCGTCCGAACATACGCCTCATAAAGTTGACATCATCCCAGTTCGGGGCATACACGTTCACTAATACCACCGCCTCCCCATGCAATTTGCCACTCACCATCACGTATCTGCCCCCACTATCCGCCACTATAGTCTTTGCCTCAAACATTACCCGCTTCCCCACTAGTATGGCCACCCCCCTATTTTTTGCATCTAGCCCTGAATGAAACACCTGCCCCACCCATCCTTTGCGTAGTCTGACCTGGTCTATCAGCTTCAGATGCGTCTCCTGAAGCATAACCACATCTGCCTTAAGTTTCTTTAGGTGTGCGAGTACCCGAGCCCTCTTACTCGGCCCGTTCAGCCCTCTCACATTCCACGTGATCAACAGGGTTGGGGGGCTCTTTACCCCCCCCCCCCCCTTGACGACTAGCCATCTCCTTTTTCAATCCAGCTCCTCACCCGGTTCCCACGTAGCCGTATCTCCCCCAAGCGGCGCCCCCCCGCTCCGACCCCCCCTCCCAATACCAGCTCCCCCTTCTCCCCAGCAGCAGCAACCCAGTTAACACCCCCCCCCCCCCCCCCGCTAGATACCAAACTAGCGTAATTGCACCCGCCATGTTGCTCCCAGAAGTCAGCAAACTCTGGCCGACCTCGGCTTCCCCCCCGTGACCTCGGCTCACACTGTGCGAGGCCCCCTCCTTCCTGCTTCCCTGTTCCCGCCGTGATTACCATAGCGCGGGAACAAAGCCCGCGCTTCCCTTTTGGCCCCGCCCCCAATGGCCGGCGCCCTCAGCTCCTCATCCTCCCTCCCCTCCCCTCCCCCACGACATGGGGAAGAGAGAAAAGTTACAGGGTCGCAGGATTAACAACTTGGGAAGTCATCTCTTCCCTCTTTTCCCCCCCTTCATCCCACATATTCACCCCCCCACTTTGTCCCAAACGTTCTTTTTCTGGCCCGCTCACTCCAGTTTCTCCTCGATAATAAATGTCCACGCCTCATTTGCCGTTTCGAAGTAGTGGTGTTTCCCTTGATGTGTGACCCACAGTCTTGCCGGTTGCAGCATTCCAAATTTAATCTTCCGTTTGTGCAGCACCGCCTTGGCCCGATTAAAGCTTGCCCTCCTTCTCGCCACCTCCGCACTCCAATCTTGATATACGCGGATCACCGCGTTCTCCCACCTACTGCTCCGAGTTTTCTTTGCCCATCTGAGGACCATCTCTCTGTCCTTATATCGGAGAAATCTCACCACTATGGCTCGAGGAATTTCTCCAGCCCTCGGTCTTCGCGCCATAACTCGATAGGCTCCCTCCACCTCCAGCGGACCCGTTGGGGCCTCCGATCCCATTAACGAGTGCAGCATCGTGCTCACATATGCCCCGACGTCCGCGCCTTCTACACCTTCGGGAAGACCAAGAATCCTTAAATTCTTCCTCCTCGCATTATTCTCCAGCACCTCCAGCCTTTCCACACACCTTTTGTGTTGTGCCTCGTGCATCTCCGTTTTCACCACCAGGCCCTGTATGTCGTCCTCATTCTCAGCAGCCTTTGCCTTCACGACCCGAAGCTCC
This sequence comes from Scyliorhinus torazame, assembly GCF_047496885.1. Classification (NCBI taxonomy): domain Eukaryota; kingdom Metazoa; phylum Chordata; class Chondrichthyes; order Carcharhiniformes; family Scyliorhinidae; genus Scyliorhinus; species Scyliorhinus torazame. The sequence continues at coordinate 72,650,022 of NC_092720.1, forward strand.
TGTTCCTGGGTCTTTTGCTCCTCCTTTAGCCCCTCAATCGCTTGTAATATCGGGGCCAACAGCTCCTTCTTCATCTCCTTTTTGAGTTCTTCCACGCAACGCCGCAGGAACTCTTGTTGGTCAGGGCCCCATATTAAACTGCCTCCTTCCGATGCCATCTTGCTTTGTGCCTGCCTTCCTGGCCGCTGCTCTAGAGGATCCACCGCAATCCGGCCACTTTCCTCTCTTTTTTCCATCCGTGTCCAGGGGGGATTCCCTTCTGGATTACTGCACAGTGTTTTTTGCCGTTAAAATTGCCGTTGGGGCTCCTATCAAGAGCCCAAAAGTCCGTTCCACCAGGAGCTGCCGAAACGTGCGACTTAGCTGGTCATCGCCGCACCCGGAAGTCCAGTTAATTCATCTTGAGTTGATGTTTGTTTTGACAACTTTTGATCAACTTTGTTTGCTTGAAATGCTCTCATCAGCCCTTTTTGGGTGGAATGAAAATCATGGGCGGGATTCTCCGACCCCCCACCGGGTCGGAGAATCGCCGGGGGGGGGGGTGAATCCCGCCCCCGCCAGCTGCCGAATTCTCCGGCGCCGGGGATTTGGCGGGGGCGGGAATCACGCCGCACCAGTCAGCGGGGCAGCGGCCCCCCCGGCGATTCTCTGGCCCGCGATGGGCCGAGTGGCCGCCTGTTTTTTGCTGGTCCCGCCAGCGTAAATTAGAGTAGCTCCTTACCGGCGGGACCTGGCGGCGCGGGCGGCCTCCGGGATTCTCGGGAGGGCGTGGGGGAATCTGGCGCGGGGAGTTGCCCCCAAGGTGGCCTGGCCCAAAATCGGGGCCCACCGATCGGCCTGTGCCGTGGGGACACTCTATTCCTCCATGTCGGCTTTGTGGTCCTCCGCCATGGCCGACGCGGAGATGATCCCTCTGCGCATGCGCTGGGATGACGTTAGCACACGCTGGTGCTCCCGCGCATGCGCCAACTCGCGGCAGCTGGCGGAGGCCCTTCAGCGCCGGTTGGCGTGGCGCCAAGCTCCTTCCCTGCCGGCCGGCGCGCGCAAACCACTCCTCGGCGCCCGGACCCCCACCCCGCCGGGTTGGGGAGAATCCCGCCCCATATTTCTGACAAGACTATCTTCAGTCAAATTTTGTAATAGCAACTGACATTTATGTAATTCCATGGCTAATCACGTTATCTTTGTCCTCTTCTATACACTTTCACAAATGTAATGAGCATTGCAATATTCATATGGTCTCTTCAGAATGGGATCAACTAATCATAAACAAAAGAGGGAAGAAGTAACAGGAACATATCTGCTTTGTGCCTTTAACTGATATGTCTATTTTAGGGCCAAGTAACCAAAAGTCCACCTATCCCAGACAGTTTCATCATTTAGACATCAGTGTACCTGTAGTAATAGCATGTTGTGTGGCCAACCACTGGTCATCAGCTGAACCCAGGTACTTTTAGATGTCCAACCTGAAATAGTGATCTTATTTTCAGTCGAGATGTTCAATTTTACAAAGATTGGGTAGGTTATCCAAAACTATGCTCTTAGGCAGTCTCAGCACTTGTATGCAGTCTGCTGGCACAGTAAAGTCTTCACATTTCTTTTTTAAATTTAGGGTACCCAATTATTTTATTTTCCAATTAAGGGGCAATTTAGCTTGGCCAATCCACCTAACCTGCACATCTTTGGGATGTGGGAGTGAAACCCACACAGACATGGGGAGAATGTGCAAATTCCACACGGACAGTGACCCAGGGCCGGGATTCAAACCCGGGTCCTCAGCACCGCAGTCCCAGTGCTAGCCACTACGCCACATGCCGCCCCCAAGTCTTCACATTTTGATAGACCTGCTTTACTGGGAGATGAAATGTAAAAAGAGAAATATGACAGGAACGATACTGTAGAACCAAAGGGATATCAAGAACTACTGGATAATCAAAGTACAGATATTAGATTTAATACAAAGTTGGTACTCCGAATGCAGAATTAGAGCTGGCTTAAGCATAGAGCTGCTTTAAATATGGTAGTGCCAAAAACACACCTGCAGCTTAATTTGGGTCACTTAAGGGAAAGACATAGAATCAAAACATGCTACTGCCTGGAATCAAGTAGGAATGTTTGATTTCTGGGGCGGCAAAGTGCTGCAATGGTTAGCACTGCTGCCTCACGGCGCTGAGGACCCGGGTTCGATCCCGGCCCCAAGGCACTGACTGTGCGGAGTTTGCACATTCTCCCTGGGTCTCACCCCCACAAACTTAAAGATGTGCAGGATAGGTGGATTGGCCACATTAAATTGCCCCATAATTGGAAAAACTAATTGGGTTCTCTAAATTAAAAAAAAAGAATGTTTGATTTTGGTTTCAAAGATATTGTAAGAATAATTTATTGGACTGTAAAGTCTCTCCAGACAATCTGAATAATATGCTAACTATTGTAGATGTAAAATGGTATGAGGAAATAGGAAATAAAGTTATGGAAAAAGGACACAACATACAAACCTTGATGAGAATTGAATTTGATAATCTGAACATCACCTGGGTGGGAGATAAGCCAAGAAAAAGAGCATGACCTAATTGCCGTGCCGGGTTCGAATGTGAACAAGATTTTTAGACGGCAGGAGAGTTCGAAATCAGGAACCATGCCGAGTGCCAATCGGTTTCCAAGCTTTAAAAAAAATAAATTTAAAGTATCCAATTATTTTTTTCCAATTAAGGGGCAATTTTGGTGTGGTCAATTCATCTAGCCTGCACACCCTTGGGGTTGTTTTTTGGGGGGGGGGGGGGGGGGTGGGGAGACACCCAAGCAGCAGACACGTGGAGACTGTGCAAACTCCAGACGGACAGTGACCCGGGTCGGGATTGAACCCGGGTCCTCGGCGCCATGAGGCAACAGTTCGCCACTGCCCCACCGCGCTAATCATTTTCCAATCTAACCAGCCCACACCCGTTGGCGAGATCTGACTCCCGCCGCGGCGTGGCGAGAAACCAATGATCACCATGGCCAATCTCTAATCCACTAATGGGAATGACCCCCTATTTAATGGCCTCCCTAGTGAGCAGTCACGTGGCCACCGCCTTTGGAACACCTATTTAAAAATGTGAAGCTAGTGCAATGGCTGCTGTGGGGATCGGAGGAGGTGAGTAAACATCTTTGAAAATGGGCAGTCAGCCCAGGGGCCCAGTCGGGTTGACCGCCATTGGTGGGGGTCGCCCCTGGGCTGGGGGCTCAGCATCCATGGGTCTGACTCGCCACCCTCCCCCCGGATTGTGTATACCCATACCAAGGGCAACTTCACCTGCTACCTCTCCGTCCCACCAAAAAACCCCAGGACAGAGCCCCATCCGCGGTAATATGGTGCAGGGTTGGGGGGGTGGGGGGGGTTTAACCTGAGCAAGGTTCTTCCAGTGCTGTTCCCAGCGTTGGTCTAGTGCTCAGGGGTCCCTTCTGTGGCCAAGGGTGCGTATAGAGGGCAGAGTCCCCCTGCATAACTGGCTCGTTGGATGGCACCCCGAGAGATGGCAGGGAATGCAAGGATGGGGGAGGCTTTGGGATTTTAGGGTACCGGGGTGGAAGCCATAATTGGTCATCAGTGTCTCACCCTCTCCAATTCCTTACTGATATCACAGTATCGATGATATTGTCGACCCTGCAGCAGCTGCCCTCCTGATGGCGGTGGTAGTCCAGGCGGCCAGACGCCGGCGACTGCCCAAGGTGTACAGGCGTCGCTGGTCATTTGAAGAGACGTCAGACAGCATGTGCCGCAAGAAGCTTTGCCTCAACAAGGGGATGATGCGGCACCTGTACCATGTCCTTGCGGACTTGGCACCAAGTGGAGGAGCAGGATACCTGCTCCCAGTGGCCGTCAAGGTAACCGGTGCCCTGAATGTTTATGCCTCGGATTAATTCTAGGGCTCGAGCGGGGACTCACAAGCTACAGCCCATAAGTGCATCCGTGAGGTTACGGATGCCCTGTTTGCCCGGGCAGCTGACTATATAAACTTTGTCCTGGACCAAGCCCAAGATGCCCGAGCTAATGACGCCAAAGCGGAGGCCGATGACCGATGCGGAAATCCGCTATCACGTGGCCTATGTGCCTGTGGCGGTATCCACCCATATTAAAGGCTGATCAGAATTGATTTTATATGAAATCATATATTTAACCCTATATTAAAAACTGATGACTGATGAAGTCCATTATCAATGTAAACTATTACTTATTGCAATAATGTTTTTTAATATGTATTATCCTTGTAAGAGTCCAGATGCAGTGAACTCATTAAGTCTTGTGGTCTTGTCTGGAAATAAGCTCTGCCAACTAAGGGGGGATATCATTTGTAGAGTGGCCTTGCTACTATGGGGGCTACTGCTTGGCAAGAGACCCTGCCAAGAAGGGAGGCTGGTGTTTTTCTGGAGATAGCTACCGGAGGTATCAACCTTGTATCGTTAGGAACAGATGCCCTGTTAGGCCTTCCTGAAACTAAGGCCTTGCCAACCAAGAGAGAGACTGTTCTTTGTCTCGAAATAACTGTGGGGAGTTAACTTGTTTTTCAGAAACAGGGGCTATGCTAAAACTCCCCTCGAACTCCCTAGCTCTGTCTGAGTGTAAAAACAATATAAATATTCAAGCAAAAGCTGCGAAGGTTAGAGTTTCGCTTGGAGAGCTGTTTAGGATATTACTAGGTGTTTAAACTGCAATCTCGACTCGTAGAATTCTGCTCGTGATTGAGCATCGAATTCCGAGACAACTAGTCGTTGTGAGTATGAAATGTTTGTAGCTTAATCAATTATGTAGTTAAGAATGTCACAGGCTAACTCATCACGTATCCTGTATCTGTCAAACTGTATCATTTATCAAAACACTTGCATTACCCTTTAAAAAAAAAAAATTGCGTATATATTTTACCATACAGATCCGTGTCTATTTTAATAAATAAGAGTAACATTTAACTAAGACTCATATTCTCATCCTTTGAGGCTGTCTGGAGGCTCACTTGCCCATGCCTAGCTCTCAAGAATTAGAACTATTTAGTCGACGTTAAGGATAAGATTGTCATCTAAGCCACAGTCTCGCCTGTACACTGAAGGTAGTGAACGCAAGGCACATTGCGGATACTATAATTAGAACTCCCATATAGCGAGTCTTACTTTAGATATTCACAAGACCTTGTCTGGTAGCTCACAACCTCGACTAATCAGGCAGATCTTAGATAAATACTCCTCAACTGTCACATGCCCACCCTGGCTGTCATTGAGCAGTGCATCACCGTGCTTAAAATGTGGTTGCGATGTCTCCACCGCTCTGGTGGTGCACTTTAGTACACCCCCTGGAGGGTCGCCTTCTTTGTGGTGATCTGCTGTGCCCTTCACAACCTGCCACAGCAAAATTGTGCTATCCACAATGCTACCGTGCTGCCCTAGGGGGGTTCCTCGTAGGGGGTGAGGATTCTGATGACTGGCACCCCGCCGCCCTTTTCCGTCTGTTGTGGGCCAAATTCTCATGCGGGGACAAAGAGAGAGCATCATGAGCCGCACGCTTCAATCATCGGGGAGGGAGGGGGGGGGGGGGCGCGTTGGAGCACTGGTGCGGTATTGTGCTGGGGGGGGGGGGGGGGAAGAGAGAGAGAGAGAGAGAGAGGGGTGGTGCGGTGCCAACCACAGGGCCGTCTGGGATGGGGGAGCAGGGTTGGCAGGCAGGACTGATGCCAGGGGGCCGATGTCAACTCACCTGTGCGGTCCGCTGGAGGTCGTTAAGCTTCTTATGGCACAGGGTGGCAGTCCTCCTAGTTACACTTCATGCGCTGATGGCTGCTGCCACTGCCTCCCAGGCGGCACTGGCTGCCCTGTGGCTGACCCGTTACCCCTTAGAGGATCAGGGTATGCCGTTTGGACTCCATCGCATCCAACAGTTGGGCCACCCCATCACCGAAACGTGGGGCTGGTCTGCCTGGTGGCATGGCTGCGTGTCGTCTGGGGTTTGCTCCACGGGATTGGTTTAAGAGCTACTCCCCCCTTGTTAGTGGGGAGCTGCTTAGCGCAGTCCAGACAAATCAGCTCGGGACAGCTAGTTCCAGCGTAAAGCCCATGGGGCTTCATTATGTGCCCTAATGAATATTAGGTACCAGTAACTGCCTCGTCGGATCAACTGACGGGAAACACCCGGCAATTCCCACTCGCCACCATATTAGAAGTCTTTCCTTTAGATCATGCCCAAAGCACCCCACCCCAGCACCTTTTTGACATGAAATGGTTAATATGGCCTACAGAATAAAAAAACATTTTTAGAAAAATCAAGACTAGAGAAACTACCTTTAAAAGAACCTTAATATGATCATGGCCAGAGAGAGAGAGTAAAAAATAATTAACATAGTGGTACAAAGAATTTTTGCTTGAGACAATTGAAGGTCAAAGAGAACAAAAAAATACTCAATATAACAATTTACTACAAGAGTAACACCATGACCATAGCAGAGTTCTGCACCTCCTCGAGTGAACTGCCTGGAAGTGAAGATACTGAGCCAACGAATGAGAGGAGAAGGTGTGTTGTCGTGTTGTTTCTACAGCTTCAGGAATTGAGGTCCAGGGTGAGACAGCTGCAGGAGATAGTGGACCGGGCAGTCACCGAGGCAGAGGTCAACATCGGGGAATCAACTGAGCTCCCGCTGAGTTGCAGTGTCCCCGAGTTGCACCGCCCCCACACCAGCCCCCGCCCCCCAACCCAGCACCCCCACGCCCCCCCCCTCCACCATCCCCACCCCAGCACCCCTCCACCATCCCCACCCCAGAACCCCACCACCATCCCCACCCCAGCACCCCACCACCTCCACACCCCCCCCTCCACCACCCCCACCCCAGCACCCCTCCACCATCCCCAACCCAGCGCCCCACCACACCCTCCCCTCACCATCCCCACCCCAGCACCCCACCATCTCCACACCCCAGCACCCCCACTCCACCATCCCCACCCCAGCAACCCCACCCCCCCTCCACTATCCCCACCCCAGCACCTCCACACCCCAGCACCCCCACACACACCCTCCACCACAGCACCCCCCTCCACCACCCCCACCCCATACCCCCCTCCACCCCAGCACCCCCGCAACCCCCTCCACCATCCCCACCCCAGCACCTCCACCCCACCACTTCCACACCCCAACATCTCCACCCCACCACCTCCACACCAACCCTCCACCGCGATCCAACCATGCATCATGTCTTGCAGGATCATCTGGCGACGAGGTGGGCCCTTCTGGTACCACCCCTCAGAGGGTCTCAGGGTCAACCCTTTAAGCCCCACTCCCCACCTTCCCTCTGCAGCCTAGTAGCAGCAGTGGGCACATGAATAATGGGCTAACATCCATGAGCTGTTGTAGTCCCCGCATTGACATGACGATAAAGCGGGCATTAATTTCCCAATTAAGGGCCTCAATTGGCATGTCGGAAAGACCATCTACAGGTCTTTCCACACCAGACTTGATCTGGTGGAGGCAGGAAGGTGGTGGGATCCCCTCCTATCACCCTCATGCCTGATTAAATGCCACTCTCCCCAATTCAAAAATGAGGTGGTGTTTCTCAGTTTCTCTCTTCACAAATGCTGTCAAACCCGCTGAGTGTATCCAGCATTTTCTGTTTTTATTTCATATGTCCAATTATTGGGCAGTAACCCGAAAGTAAGAGAAAAAGTGAGACTTCTTCTGAACAAGTACGAGAAAATACACCCTTGAGGCAAAGATGTAACACGAGGATACTATATAAGAAACACTCTTTCCCATTTACTTGTTCAGGTACAAGCTTTCCTCTTGTATATTGGAGGGCAATTTGCCATGTCATTGGTTTTATTATTTTATTTAGATAAAGTAGGTAGGGAAGGTGAATTCCTCTATATTAAGAAGCGTGACCGATTCTCTAATGTTGCCTTGCAGATTAATACAAAGAGCACAGAATAAGATGACAACCCTCGCGTTTCAGCTTAAATTTTCACTGCAAAATACATGCTTTTGGATTACTCCTCAACACTTTCTTCTAAACAAAATGGCTTACAGTGTCAAATATGTACCACCTTCAAATCAGAAACATAGATGGGACAAAGATGAATCAAGTAAAAAAAACCCACAATGTGTTCATTTTCACTAGTCATTAATACTCCATGCACACACAGGAGTGTATAAAACTACAATTGATTACAATATTATGTTCGCAACCTCGCTATAATATTTGACCCTAAAATGAATTTCTGACCGTATATCCGTGCCATCGCTCAGACCACCTGATTATACCTTTGTAAAATCACATGACTCGTCTCATCCTCTGGCAAAACTCATCCATGGTTTTGTTACCTCCAGACTTGATTATTCCAATACACTCCTGGCTGGCCTCCCACATTGTACCATCCATAAATTTTAGGTCATCTAAACCTCTGCAGCCCACGTTCATCCTTCCACCTCACTGACCTATATCAGCTCCCAGTCGAGTAAAGGCTCAATTAAAAAATTCTCATCCTCATTTTCAAATCTCACCATGGCCTGACTCCTCCCCCATCTCTGTAATTTCCTCAAACCCCACAACCCTTGGGTATCTATTCAACTAATTCTGCCAACTTAAGCATCCCCAATTTTAATTACTTCACAATGAGTAATGGTGCCTTCAATTGTCTAGCCCTCAAGCTTTGGAATTCTCTCCCTCACCCTCTCTGCCCCTCTTTTCTCCTTTAAGATGCTTCTTAAAACCCAGCTCAGTTATCAGGATTTTGGCCATTTGTCATAATATTGCCTGCACGTTATTCCCGTGTCTGCATGGGTTTCCTCCGGGTGCTCCGGTTTCCTCCCACAAGTCCCTAAGGACGTGCTTGTTAGCGGAATTGGATATTCTGAATTCTCCTTCAGTGTACCCAAACAGGTGTTGGAGTATGGCGACTAGGGGATTTTCATAGTCACTTCATTGCACTGTTAATGTAAGCCTACTTGTGACCCTAATAAAGATTATATTATATATATTATTTAGGTGACTCAATATCAAATTTTGGGTTATAACGTTCCTGTGAAGTGCCTTGGGCCATTTAATTACATTAAACGTGCTATATAAATACAAGTAGTTATTGTTGTTTCAAGGACTTCAGGAAAAAGAAAAGATTAAGCCATGTGAACTGACTCAATTGAGAGATGGGCTATTTTAATGAACTAGAAAGATAATCTGACACAGGTGGAATTGAATCAGATTTAAAAAAGGAAGAGAATTAGGTAAATAATTGGAAGTGGAATGTTTTGCAGGGAGTGGGACCATTTGAATGGCCCTTTCAAAGAGCCTACACAGGCACAAGGGGCAAAGAGTCTCCTTTTATGCAATATCATTCAAAAACAGCAGCCAAAGTACTGTGCAAGATTGTCATAGGTTCAAAAACAGCCCAAGAACATTTAAATCATGCAATAGATTTGTACTACATGCTTTTAGAAAGGCAACAGCCCAAAATCATCTCCCTTTGTTCATTTAGGGATTACTTAGATGTAGTAAGCAGAAGGATAGAGTAGCAAGAATTTGGTAAAGAAATCAGGAACTTAGAAAAATATAATTAAAAAGGAAAAGAAAATGCGAAGAAAGTCAGCCAACTGCAGGTCGCAGTACATGTTCCATCAGAGGTAGTCTACTTAATTTTTTATTATCAACGTAACCTTTTTATAATAAAAATAGAAAGTAAGTAAAGTCGCCACAGTCCCAGATGACTATAGGCTGCTTTCCCCTTTGAGGGGAGAGCTGACTGGTGGTGATTTAACCTGAAGATCACCACGCCTCAGGCGAGGAGCAAGGTTGAGAAGACGGAACTTCATGAATAACCTCAGCCGGTAACGGAAACTGAACCCACACTCTTAGCCTCACCCTGCATCAGATGTCCAGCCAACTGAGCTAAACCGGCCCCTTTTTATAACACAAATGCAAAAACACGCTATAATACATTGCATCACTGGTCACTTACGTTAACACATTAGCTGGCATCATCTGTGATTCTGGTGCTGCTTCTATTAGTGATTGCCAAGTGTTTGTGGAGTTAGGGATGACAAAGCCAAATTCAAAAAACCATTCTAGAAAAAAATATATGGAAATAAGTTTTCATAAAGATTAAATATAACAATTACCATCTCTCATTAAATATTTACAATTGTTAAATTTTACTGGGTATCTTCTGGCCTTTTACATGATAATACAGGATCTGAAGCACAGTTCCTGATGCTTTTGTGGCCTCGCCATGAAATTTTGGATGGATAATTTTCCAGTGTCTATGCTTACCAAATGGAAGGTCGCCTACTGCTTCAAAGAATCAAGTGTTCAATTGGTATAGTGCAAATTCGTAATTGTGGTCTTAACTATTCTCTAACTACACAAATGAGTCAACAGGTGAATATTGGCAGTAAAACTGATCTCTAGTTTCTTTTACTAATCTAACTGTGTTACGTACTTTTCCCTTTCAGCAAGCTAATCTGCATGTATGGTTTGCTCCTCTTTTTCTGTGTTTTAATCTGTACAATTTCGAGGGTTAGAATATCTCTCTTGAGTTTGATTAGCAAATCTGACAAGAGTATTTAAAATGCAGTTTGACCAACATTGTACAGTTTCAGCAATGATATACTCCAACTTGTGCAGGACCATTTTACCTACATGGGTGTACTTGTAGCTGCTATGCAATGACCAAAAGTGTTAAATAGCAAGTTTAATACACCTGTATCTCTTTCAACTTCATTCATTGTTATTGCAGCACTATTCATAAAGGTTATATGGTGCCCAATGTTTAATCTTTTATTTAAAAATATTTTTATTCTCCATTTTCACATTTTCTTCAGAATTTACACCCCACCAACAAATAGTAAATGGTAACAAATGCAATGTCAATCCCCTTATCGACAACATTGATCCCATCCTACCACCACCCCAAACAATGGCCCACCTGACAATATAAGCATCAAATAAAACAAACCCTTCCACGGCGGAAAAAAAAAAGGAAGAAAAAGAAAAAGGAATCAGGAATCGCCTATGGTCACCATTGACATATATAGTCTACCCCCCGTAATATTCAGTGCCATCCAATCCCCGAAAGAGTACCTTGAATGGCACCAATGAATTGTAGAACCCCCCCCCCCCCACTCCTAGATTCCTCCCCTCCACTTCCTCTTGTAAACTCCTCCCCCCAACTTTTCACCCTGGCTAGACTCACCGAAACCTGTGCTATAAGGGTCCGATGGCCGCAGCCCTCCCCCACCTCACTCCCGTTCACTGGCCGGCTTAAACCGGCCAGCGTGGAGGCTCCCGCCCGGGTTTCCTTCCCCCTTTGCCCGGTCCCAGGTAAACCAAGAAATCCCCTTTAGCACACAACCCCAGCACAAGCCCCAAAGACCCAACATTGCAAATGAAAGTCCCATCACTTCCCTTGTCCAAATATATACAGCGTCGACTCATTTATTACATACACCAACACGCAGTGAAAGAAATAAAGTTACATGAGGCTACATCAGTACACGACCATTTTTCAATTCTGCCACAGTCCTTCTGCCTTCGCAAACTCCTCTGCCGCCCAAAATAAAAGTTCTTGGATTCGTAGGTCACCCTCAACTTAGCTAGATATACTATGCCGCACTGCACCTTGCTGATGTACAGTGCCTTCTTCACCCGGCTGAAGGCAGCCCGCCTCGCCAGCTTCACCGTAAAGCCCTGGTATATGCATATACCAGCTCCAGCCCACTGTACCACTCGCTTTTGCTTTGCCCAGCACAGGATTTTCTCCTTCACGCTATACCTACGGAAATACAGTTACTACTCTTGGCGACTCACTCGCCTTTGGTATAGGCCTCCACGACCGATGAGCCCGATCCAGTTCATATCGGGAGGGTTCGTCCCCCTCCAACAGCTTCGCCAACATCGTGGCAAAATACTTTGTCGGCCTCGGGCCTTCCACCCCTTTGGGCAGACCCGCAATCCTCAGATTCTGTCGCCTGGATCGGTTTTCCAGGTCTTCCATTTTGGCTCGCAGACCCTTGTTGGTCTCTATCACCCTCTGCAACCCCTTCCCCATCAAGGTGAGTTGATCACTGTGCTGCGATAATGCCTCTTCCACTTCCTTCAGTGTCCCACCTTGCTCCTGCACCTCCGCCGCTGCGCTTGATCTGCCCTCACCGGGCCAATCAACTCCTCCACCAGCACCGCCCCCATCTCCTTCTTCATCGCTTCCATGTGTTTTGTGAACTGTTTTTCAAGTTCCACAGCCATCACCTTGGTCATTTCTTCTGCTGTGAGCGATGTGGCCTCCCCATGTGCTCCAGCCTCCGCTTTCCTTACAGTTCCTGCACTGACTTTTCCACTCACCGGTGGACTTTCATTAACCCTCTTTTTCACGGCCGTTTTTGTCCCAAACTTGGACATTTCTCCTCCCTGTGCCTTCTTACAGCTTTTTCAGCCTCCGTTGCCCCCGGGACCTGGCGTTAAAACTCTGAAATTTCTATTCCCGAGCGGGAGCACTTCAGTGTGGGGCTGCCTCCCGCCCGCCGTCACCGGACGCCCGCCCAATGTTTAATCTTGCATGCATGTTCAATTTTATTTATCACAAATCATTCAATTTATAATTTATATATTTAAACCAATTTATTTTGTGGATCCTTTGTTCCTTTTTAAAAAAAAAGTTGACTGCTCTCACGACCTATCCCCATTCCAATTTGTTTGTATATTTAAACATTTCCATTAAGCTTCTGAAATAAGTTGTTAGTATAAATTACAAACAGTAGATTACTAAAAACTATTCCTTTAGATGTTTCACTCAGCACTCTCCATATTACCCTCCCATCTCTTCCCTGAGTTTACCATTCAGCTAATTTCTTATCCCAGATTCTAATTTTAAGCCTTTCTGGAAGAACACTGTCAAATGTTTTTTTTGTTGGAATTTTTATATGACATACAGTAAGGATTTTCATAGCCTTTCATTGGAGAGGATATCACTCCCTCTAAACGTCTAGGAATTTAATCAAGCAGAATCCTCCCAGAGATACAAAAGCAAAAAGCAAATACTGCAGATGCTGTAACTCAGAAATAATAGAAAATGCTGGAAATACTCAGCTGGTTGGCAGCATCTGTGGAGAGAGAGAAACAGGGTTAATGTTTCAGCTCAGTGACCTTTCATGAAGACTGATGATGTGCAAACCATACGAATTTAACATGTCAATTTCATTTGCCAGAAATTATCGACCTGGCTTAGATTTCATAGAATCATAGAATCCCTATAGTGCAGAGGGAGGCCATTCAGCCCATTGAGTTTGCACCAACCCTCTGAAAGAGCACCCCATCCAGGCCCTTACCCCCATCTTATCCCTGTAACTTCACCTAATGTTTTGGACACTAAGGGACAATTTAGCATGGCTAAGCAACCTAACCTATACATTTTTGGACTGTGGGAGGAAACCGGCGCACTTGGAGAAAACCCCCGCTGACACGGGGAGAACGTACAAACTCCACACAGTCACCCAAGGCCCCTGGCGCTGAGAAGCAGCAGTGTGCCACCCACGGTTTTATGAAGAAGGAATTCTTAGAAAAGGAAGGTGGGCAGTGATACCAATGATAGCCTATTTGTTCAAGTGTATAAAGTTGGTTGCTTGAAGAATTGAGAATATTATTGCAATTAACTTAGACTTACTGAAAGCATGAAAGATTATCCCAAGACCCAGGCTAAGACATGCCCTTGCTCGCATCCATAGAGAATATAAAATTGGTAAAAAGAACGAAAAAGAGCATTCTCACAGAAGTCTGAGAGTAGGTTTGGAAACAAGTAGACTCCTGAAGGGCTCAGGTTTTGAACCAATGCTACTCATTCGTTTTATAGTTTGAAGGAAGGCATTAAATAGTACAATTCTCAAGATTGTAGGTTCTAAAAATCAGTACAAAAATTGGGCTTTGAACCAAATTAATATATAGTAAACTGATTCAATTAACAAAGGGAACCGTACCAATATGTGACAGGTTTCCTTTGTTATCAGCAAGTACAGTTTTTGGCTTCTTGATTTGGAAAGTTCCCCGCATGTATATAAAAAGTGTTACAAAGCAAGTGAGGTTCTGAGTTGAATTGCTAGCAATACAATGGCTGGGAATCTCCATTTGGGAGAATAAGTGTTCCCGCCAGGAATGAATAACCTGTGATTCGCATTTCCGTTGAGGGCGCTAATCGTTCCGTGATTCAGGACATTCCAATGGGCCAGCACTCTGCCTGTGCGAATTAAAAACAATTCCCGGCCCAGCAAGCGGTGTAACTGCTGGGGCCGGAATTAGCACTTAAGAGCCTGACAGCTGGAGCTGTTTTTAAGCGCTCCATTCACCACACACTTATTGCAGCCATGAAGATGGCTCAGAGAAGACCTGCCCCCAACCCCCAAATTTTGGTAGTTTTTAGTGGACCCACTGCTTGATGCCAGTGAGGAGAGTAGGGACACCCTCTTCCCCAGGGTGGGCCACAGAATCAAGCCTGCCCTCCTAAACAGTGCCTGGGAAGAGGCGGCAGAGGCAGTCAGTGCTACCAATCTCACCAGGAGGAGACAGCTCAAGGTCCTGAGGGGTCACTCGTGAGGCCTCTGCCCTGAGAGGGGCAGAGAACCAGAGAGGGTTCCATAGACCAGGATGCAGGGTGAGCTCTGCTAATCCCCTGCTTCCTCTGCAAAGGGGCAGCGTTTCGGAGGAGTGTGTAATGAAAAAATGGAAAAATGTGGCATTTGGGCCATGAATGTTGTCCTGGGAGGACTTGGGATTTTTGTTTGGGGAACCGATGTTGGGAAAGCGTGAGGCGCGCGCTGGGACTCGTGGGGGCCATTGCTTTTCAGGGAGAAGCGGTGGTTGGGAGCGCGAGCAGGAGGCACGCGCTGGCGCTCGATGCGGCCGATATTTTTAAAAGAAATGGCAGTTGGAAGGCAGTTGAAAAAGCAGTTAGAAGTGAATTGGAGAAAGACAGCCGGAAAGGAAGGCAGCTGACGACCGGAGCAGAATAAACAAAAAAGCTAATGGCGTGCGGGGACTGGAAGGACGGCTCCGCAAAATGGACAAGGAGCCAGCTGCGACAAAGAACAAGGTCATAAATAAATAAAGAGCTGGAGGAAGGAAGGAGAAAAGGCTGTGAGGCTCACTTTTAAAAACCAAGCAGCCCAGAAAATACATCAGAAGATCCAAAATTAAAAGAATAATGATTGACAAGGAAGACCTGAAGGTCTTACAACTGGCCTAAAGCTTCCAAAGAAAAGATCTTTTATATCCTTTTTTAAAAGTAGTTTTAATCTTTGAATTTGAAAATAAAGTTAAGTTAAGTTGATAACCTGAAAGAGTGGATATCAAAAAGTTTACTTACTCTACTTATAAAAGCCTGACCCGTGAGTAGAGCTATTGAGTGGTAAGTAAACAAAATCTTCTAGGAAGATATGGGTTATACCGGTGACTAACTTGAAATATTCATTTGACCCGAATAGCACCCACCTAAGTCTGCCCAGGAGTCAGGGACTCGAAGGAATCCCTGTTCACCACTTGGAATTTCTTGACCCCTTTTTTGGTTTGGGGGAGATTTCTTGGTGATTACAACTTCAAGTGGCAACAGTTGTTGGGCCACTGATTGAACAGGGCCACCCCCATCCCCTTGATGATACCACTGGGGTAGGAGGGTTTCCACAGGGGTGGCCTGGGTGGGCTCCCTTATCATCAGATGATCTCTGAACATTCATAGGACACAGTGAGCAGTCAGCAGTGTGAGCAGCAAGGAGCCTGTAAGTAGCATCAAAGCAATGACGATCTGAGCCAGGCCACCCCGATCCCGAGGGGGACACACCGAGTCCAAGGACTTGGCACTTAATCATTCTCCACTACTGCCCCTGGTCCGGGCAGCCAAACCACCCCCCCCCCCACCCCAGCAAGTTCGACAAATTTTGAGTGTTTGTTTAGCCGCCTGCTCCCCTTTAACAGCCATGGTGCTCTGGTCCCGCTTGTAAATACTTGCACCAACCCGCGCACGCAAGACTTCCGACCAAGAGGAGTGGAGCATCACGGAAGGGTGGAGCATGAAATGCCCAACCTGCTAATGATATTGAAATCCATGCAAATGACGGTTTTGCATGGACCCGCTGGCACGGGGCACAAAACTTTGATAGTGCTGCCAGCGAGGGACCAGAGCATGGCAACGGAAATGGTGCCGGAAATCGCTCCTCCGCCTCCCTCATCCCATCGCTCCTCTGCCTCCCTCAACCCCTCTCGCTCCTCCACCTCCCTCGCCCACCAGCTCGCTCCTCTACCCCCCTCGCCTAAACCTTTCTTTAAACAAAGAAATCAGAAACCCCAGTTATTTACGGAAAGAATGAAGTCACCAGATTTCATGGTTTAAAACAAAGGAATTTTTACTATACAGGAGTCAAGCAAATCTATCTTGGGTAACCATCTATACTCGAAAACCCAGAATCAACATAATTTAAACATGAATTAACAGGCAAATTGAGGTTAATTATAAATTACACATTTGACAGTAGATATATGATAAAGACCGATATTACAAATTGGCTCAACAATCAATTCAGCATACAAGTCATCAATTTCAGGCAAAGCCCTGTCTTGGCTCACTCTTCTAGGATTTATCCTGATCCTAGCCGACAACAGCACACAACTAACCCAAGCTCCAAGGGCATGGTCTTCACCAGAAATGGCATCCATCTGCAGAACCACCTCAACCCTGCTTACGACGGTCTGGATGGTATAGATCCACCAATGTTATCTTTAAGTACCAGAAACAGCTGCAGCAATTGTATGTTTGCCTATTCTCAGCACCTGGATCTAATCGGTCTTCTTCAGCCTCGACTGCACCACTGGGATCATCAGGTGTTCTTTTATATGATTTCAACCAGTTTCAGGTTTTCGATCTCAGTTTAATTCTCAGAAACTGGAAGGGTCAATTTCTTTTCTGGGTTTCCCTTTTCAATTTGGGTCTCTCTCAAAAAATACAAGCTTTGAAACCATGGATTACATGACAGTAGCTATATAATTTCTGAATCGGGCTGGCTTAATGAGTTAAGTGACCTTTTCCCATCCCTAATTTTATAAGTTTGTAAGAGTACAAAAGTAGCATCTTGTTTAGTTAAAGTAAAAAAGTGAATAGTGTGTCACATAGCATCTGTACAGCTTTGAAGCCAGGTGTATACTTTAAACTTCATTATAGCTTTCCTCTTTAGAAATGGCTTACTGCGTATTTTCACCTATTTTAGGCGGTTAGTGACCCAGCCTACAGTGACAAGTGCTAAGAATTAACAGGTAAGGAGAAAATTCCAAGGCAGGTACATAATAAGCAGAGAATATCATGTTTCTTTGTTTTATTTTGGCTCTTAAATGTCCGAATGTGACTGGCTATCCAAAGCCATGAAACGCAGAACAAAAAGCAAAACAATGCAATATTGGTTCAACATAGATTGAACATGAATAACATAAACAGCTATCAAGTCATGTCGCTCCTGCATAGCAGCAAAACCTTTAGATTTTCAGTGCTATTTCCCCTTAAGTTGCATAGAAACATAGAAAATAGGAGTAGAATTAGGCCATTCAGCCCTTGAGCCTGCTCCGCCACTCAATATGATCATGGCTGATGATCCAACTCAGTAACCTGTTCCTGCTTTCCCCATATCTTTTGATTTGTTTAGCCCCAAGAGCTATATCTAACTCCTTCTTGAAAATACACAGGGCGGGATTCTCTGCCGACGGGATTCTCCGTTTTGCTGGCGCCCGGGGGTTTCCCGAAAGCCTGGGGCTGCCCCACAACAGGAAACCCCATTGAACGGCTGGCGTAACGGAGAATCCCGCCGGAGGGTCGGGGCAGAAATGTGGCGGAGCGGAGAATCCAGCCCCCAATGTTTTGGTCTCAATTGCTTCCTGTGGTAGTGAATTCCACAGGCGTACCGCTCTCTTGGTGAAGACATTTCTCCTCATCTCAGTTCTAAAAGGTTTATCCCGTATCCTTTTATTATAACCCCTGGTTTTGGACATCCTTACCATCGGGAACATCCTTCTTGCATCTTCCCTGTCTCGACCTGCTAGAATTTTATAGGTTTCTATGAGATCCCCTCTCATTCTTTTAACACCAGCAAAGAAAATCCTAACTGACTCAACCTCTCCTTGCACGTCAGTCCCACCATCCCAGGAATCAGTTTGGTTAAACCTCCGCTGTATCCCTCGAATGCAAGAACATCCTTCCTCAGATACGGAGAACTAAACTACACGCAATATTCTGGGTGTGGACTCACCAAGGCACTGTATAATTGGAGCAAGACATCCCTGTTGCTCTACTCGAATCCTTTTGCTATGAAGGCCAATGTACCATTTGCTTTGTTTCCAGCCTGCTGCACCTGCATGCTTACCTTCAGCGACTGGTGTACAAGGACACCCAGGACTTGTTGCACATTCCCCTCTCTCAATTTATGGCCATTCAAATAATGATTTGCCTTCTTGTTTTTGTTACCAAAGTGGAGAAACCTCACATTTATTCATATCTGCCATGCATTTTCCCACTCACTCAGCTTGTCCAAATCATACTGACCTATCCCTGCATCCTTTTTGCAGCACCCACTTCCTCCCAGCTTTGCGTCATCTGCAAATTTGCGGATATTACATTTAGTTCCCTCGTCTAAATCATTAACATATATTGTGAATAGCTGGGGTCTTAGCCCCGATCCATGCTAGTTATTCGGACAAAGACCCATTTATTCCTACTCTTTGTTTCTTGTCTATCAACCAGTTTGCTATCCATCTCAATGCACAATAAGTTGCAGTATAATGACAGTATATCGGTTTGCTGAGGATGTAGCAAAAATTGTGGTTCACAGCCCTAAGTTTAATAAGCTAAACTCTTAAATATTTGTGCACTGCTTCTCATTTTCTAACCTGCCTAGATTTCCTATAGGCCCGCTAGAGGAAACATAATGCATTCCATGACAATAGCATAAAAATATTCAGTTCTAGTGTCTCATTTGACTTTGTTCAATTTACTCAGTTCATTAGTACCCATTAGCAAAACATGAGCGTCTCCAAGGGTCCCAAGGAAGAGCGAAAGTTATTAATGTAAGTATCTGAACATTTACACTGACGTGTACTTTCTGCTCCTCCAATAATATGCATGCTTAAATAAGAATTTTAAAAAAAATTTCACAACAAACTATGAGATGGATGAAAAATTACTAAACACAAACATTTGTTTACCGATGTTGCTCTACTACACCTGGACAAATTATGATTATTACATGAATTACTGACCGTTTGCATAATCTTTTCATGCAATATCATGCAACTGTGACACTATGAAATACAAGATAATCACCTTCTAAGCATTGTCCTTTGAAGAAAACTTTTTGTTCTAGCCTGAATTTTTCCATCTGTTCGGATGAGGAAAAGTTTAGTTCTCTGGAAACAGCTTTGCATTTCAGGATCTTTTTTGGAACTCGAGCTGCAAAGAAATCAAAATGGAGATTTTTCCATTCTAAACTATTTAACAACATTAGAACCATGAGGAATCCAAATCCTTCATTTCTGGTGGAGAAAGGAAAGGAAAGAAATTAGCACAGAAACCAAATTACAATGGGAACGAAAAGAAACATAAGGGCATGATTTAACGGAAATGAAACAGAGTTCTGTGTCGGCATGTTTAGCCAAGTGTTTCCCAGCGCAGGCAGCATCGAGAATGACACCGCTATTAAACGGGATTCTGCTTCATTTCTGGGCTTTGGCGAGGAACCGCACTTAATCCCATCTCCTGCACTAACGAGCTCTGCTCGCCAGTGCAGGAAGAGATCGGGGTGCCATATTTAAATGGCGCTTCAATCTCCAGACCCGCCCCCCGAAAACAGCACAACTTACCGATTAGGTCCCCGAGCCCCCAGTGCCCCACCTCATAAGGGCAGGGCATCCTGGGCCAGAGTGGCACTGCCAGGTTCCAGGCTGACAGTGCCATGTGGCATCGGGGGTGCCGGGGTACTACCCTGCCCAGAGCTCGACCACCCAGGTGCCCCCCCCCCCCCCGATCACCTGGGACTACTGGCATCACTAAAAGATCACCCATAGCACTGCTCGCAATCAGTCAAGATGTTTTAGAAGAGCAAGGGTATTACCCCAAGAAATATCATCAGAATCACTGTTTTATCAAGATGGTGGGGGTGAGGGAACCGAGAACCTGGAAAGAGGGTCAATGGCCTGCCAGCACTGGAATGGGATTTCATTCTAGCGTTTGAGCAACTCTGAATGAAGAAATAGGCCAGTCACCATTATCAGTTTCTTATGCAAATATAAAGTTTGATACTTTATTATTTAGAAGTATTTTTGATAATGGGTCAAACCTTTTAGCATTCTAAGGGGGAGAACTGCAAACATTTTTGAAAAACCTTATGGAACACTGGAGCACGACCAGAGATCTGGGATAATTAAGAGGACAATTGGGATCCACAAGCACTGAGTACACAGTCTATGTGGTTTGCAATAAATCAAAGCAGGTGAAAATCTTCTTTTTAAAAAAAACTTAGAATACCCAATTAATCTTTTCCAATTAAGGGGCAATTTAGCGTGGCCAATCCACCTATCCTGCACTTCTTTGGGTTGTTGGGGCGAAACCCATGCAAACACGGGGAGAATGTGCAAACTCCAAATGGACAGTGACCCAGAGTCGGGATTGAACCTGGCACCCCGGCATCTTGAGGCAGCAGGGCTAACCCATTGCGCCACCGCGCTGCCCCAGGTGAAATTGTAACTTCATCTTGCTCTCCATTTGAAAAAAAAACTCCTGCCCACCCTGGTGTTTCACAATGACTTTTCTCTGCCTCCAGTTGCACTTCCAATTCTATGCCAGGTCCTGTTTCCTGACACTGGACCTCCTGCTGCAGTCAGTATTGCCCTCCCCCTTTACCGCTACCCTAATTCTTCCTGAGAGATGCACAGCGAGACTCCTGTTGCTGCTGTTTGCCTTCTCAAAGAAACAAACTTTAAATTTCCACCCAGTTGTTGGCGTTCACTGCTCCTTACTTGCACTGTTTAGTAACTGGCTCATTCAGAGACTCCTCTGCTCCCATTACTTCATTCTTGAATAATTTGCTATAAATAAATAAATATATGTATAGAAAGTGTACGGCAGTGTGTGAGTTATCTGCAGCAGAGAGGACTGCATATTCAGATTATTATAAGACCATAAGACATAGGAGTGGAAGTAAGGCCATTCGGCCCATCGAGTCCACTCCACCATTCAATCATGGCTGATTTCAACTCCATTTACCCGCTCTCTCTCCATAGCCCTTAATTCCTCGAGAAATATAAGACCATAAGACATAGGAGTGGAAGTAAGGCCATTCGGCCCATTATGCTCTGTTTCAGTCCAGTTTCAGCACTAGGAAGAGCATAGATCTAAGTACTCATCGAGGTATTTGCATATCAATAGCTCACTCACAACCTGCAGCAGTGATTGAACCATCTTCCTTCCAATTCACTGCCTCAGGAGAGCATCAGTGAAAGGATGTGTGGTAATAAGGCAGTGCCATTTTGAGGTTATGCCAGTTGTTTTTTGGCTTGCTGTCATTCCCTTGCATCTCCCACCGACCATCTGCTTTGTACCTTTTTTGCCCTATATTTAAATCACCACTGGTTCTTCCTGGGTCATAATTGAAAACTCTTACTCCATACACTGACTACTAGAATGTATCACATACCGGGAATCGCAGTCGACGCATTTTTTGCACCTAACATTCTAAAAGGTTATTTTAGGTTGACAGCTGTTTTTCCCTGTGGTTCCCCTGTGGCAGGGCGACTGGGTGACTTTGGGTACACCACGTTAGAATTGAATAAAATTAAAAATAGAAACATTTAATTATATAACTGTGCTAGCTATTATTTAATTGCAGTGGTTAAGGGAAAACAAAGGAACAGAAGAGAAGATGAATTTTGGATTCTTTTTGAGTAAAAATGGTTCATGAGTAAACTATTACCAACCCACACAGCAATGCTACTAAAACCAACAACACCCCTCGCCCTTCCTCTCAGATGCTGTTAAATACTACGTATAAAGACAGTAAATCATATTTGTTTGAAGGTAAAAATAAAGTTTGGGTTTTTGGTATAAAATATACAAATATTGGCCCACTCATTTGCACCCGAGTCATATGCACCTTGTGCACCACCTTAAACTGTATCAGGCTCATCCTTGCACAAGAGGAGGTCCCGTTTACCCAATGCAGTGCCTCGCTTCATACTCCCCAATTGATCTCCCCTCCCAACTCCGCTTCCCATTACTCCTTCATCTTCACCACCCGCTCGCCTCCCTGCTCCCCCAGTCACTTGTATATATCCCCAATTCTTCCCTCCACTTCCACATCCGGAAGCAGCAATCGTCCAGCAGGGTGTATCCCGGCAACCTAGGGAACCCCTCCAGACCTTTCGCGCAAAGTCCCTAACCTGCAGATACCTGAACTCACTCCCCCTCGGCAGGTCGACCCTCTCCCTTAGCTCCTCCAGACAGGCAAACCCATCCTCCAAAAACAGATCCCTCACCTTGACTAGCCCCACTTCCCTCCACCTCCTACCCATCCCCCCCAGCTCAAACCCATGATTCTCGCACAGTGGCGTTAGCACCGACATCCCTTCCACCCTAAAATGCCCCTCAACTGATTCCATATCTTCACCGTGGACTCCAGCACTGGGCTCCCTGAATACCTACTTGGAGCCATTGGCAACGCTGCTGTCACCATAGCCCTCAAACTAGACCCCTTACAAGATTCCTCCTCCATCCTAACCCACTCTACCCCTTCTCCTTCCCACCACCGCTGCAGCTTGTCCACATTCGCCACCCAATAATAATGAAGCAGGTTCGGCAACGCCAACCCCCCCCCCCCCCCCCCCCGCTGCCTCTGCCTCTCTAGCAGGGTCCTCCCCGCCCTCGGCACCTTTCCCGCCCATACAAAGTCTGAAATGATCGTGTCCACTTTCCGAAAAAAGGCCGTTGGTATAAAGATCGGGAGAGCCTGAAAGATAAACACAAACCTCAACAGAATATTTATTTTCACCACTTGGACCCTCCCTGCCAACGTTAAATGCAGTGTATCCACCTCTTAAGATCCTCCATGGCCTGCTCCACCAACCCATCCATTCCCTCGCTACCTGAATCCCCAAGTACCTAAACCTATCCCTCGCTATCTTAAATGGCACCCCCTCTAAATTAGTCCACTGTCCCAGCTCATTCACCGGGAATACCTCATTTTTCCCTACATTCAGTTTGTACCCAGAGAACCCTCCAACCCTCCCCAGTAGGCCCATAATCCTTCCCATACTCTCCAACGGATCTGAAAAATACAGCAAGAGGTCCCTCTGCATTGAGTGACACCCGATGCTACCTCTGCCCCCTCATAATCCCCCACCACTCCGCTTACTCCCCTGAGAGCCATTGCCAACGGCTCAATGGGCAGCGCAAACAGCAAAGGCTACAGCAGGCACCCCTGCCTCGTACCTTGTGTAAGTCAAAGCTTTGTGAGCTCATATCATTCGTCCTCACCCTCGCCCTCGGTGCCACACACAGCAACTGCATCAATGCCACAAATCTCGGCCCAAGTCCAAACCTTCCCGAAACCTCGAAAAGGTACCGGCACTCCACCCGATCAAATGCCTTCTCCGCGCCAATGGACACAACCAGCTCCGGTACCAAAGCTCCTGACAGATTCATCACCACATTCAATAGCCGTCTTATGTTACTCGTGAGCTGCCTGCCCTTCACGAAGCCTGTTTGATCTTCTGCAACCAACCCCGGGACACAATCCTCCATCCTCCCCGCCAACAACTTTCACAATACTTTCACATCCGTGTTTAATAGTGATATGGGCCTATACGAACCACATTCCACTAGGTCCTCCCCCTTTTTCTGGATTAGTGTGATTACTGCCTGTGTCATCGTCTCTGGCAAATCCTTCTGCAGTGCTTCATTAAACGCCCCCAACAGATGTGGTGCCAGGCCTGTCGCAAATTCCTTATAAAATTCCGCCGGGTACCCATCCAGCCCAGGGGCCTTCCCCGGCTTCATGTACCTGATACTATCCAGCACCTCCCTCAGCCCTAGGGGCTCCTCCAACGCCTGCCTCTTTGCTTCCGCCACCTGGGGAAATTCCAGCTCGTCCAGAAACCACCCCATGTCCCCCTCCTCTCCCCCCGGGTCTCATAAAGTCCCTGATAGTACTCCCTAAACGCCTTGTTTATCGTCCCATGTCTCCGACACCACATCCCCAGCCCGTATCTTCAATATTTCCCTGGACGCAGCCTGCCTCCGCATGCAGCTCACCATCTCCCCATACTCATATTGCACCCCTCTTGCCCTACACAGTTCCCCTACCGCCCTCTTCGTTGTCAGCCTGTCAAACTGCTCCTGCAACCTTTTCCTCCTCGCCAATCCCTTCACAGTGTGCACCCTCGAATATTCCCTGTCCACCTCGCTCACGAGGCGGTCATGTTCCGCCCTCCTATCCCGATCTGCACGAGCCTTAAACAAAATAATTCCCCCCCCTCAACACCACCGCCACTGCCTTCAGGTATCATCTGTAAACTTAGCAACGGTGCCTTCAGTTCCTTCTTCCAGATATGTATATCATAAAAAGTTGTGGTCCCAACACGGACCCCTGAGGCACACCACTAGTCACCAGCTACCATCCTGAAAAAGACCCCTTTATCCCACTTTCTGCGAGTCAGCCAATCCTCTATGCATGCCAGAATTCTACCCTGATCAGCATGGGCTTTGAACTAATTTAACAATCTCCTATACGGCACCTTGTCAGAGGCCAATGGTTCTTCTTTGTTTAACTTCCTTGTTAATTCCAACAAAATTGTCAGATATGACCTCCCCTTGACGAAGCAGTGCTGACTCAGTCCTATTTTATCATTCACTTCCAAGTACTCCACAATCCCATTTTTAATAATGGACTCTAAAATCTTACCAATGACCGAAGTCAGGCTAACCAGCCTATAATTTCCGGTCTTCTGCCTCCCTTCTTAAACAGGGATGTTACATGAGCCATTTTACAGTTCTCTGGGACCCTTCCTGCCTCCAGTAATTCCTGAAAGATCACCACCAATATCTCCTCAGCTATCTCCTTCAGAACTCTGGGGTGTAGTCTATTTGGTCCAGGTGATTTCTCCACCTTCAGACCTTTCAGTTCCCCCAGAACCTTCTCCTTAGTGATGGCCAGTACATTCATCTCTGCCCCCTGATTCTCCTGGAGTTCTGGTATCCCACTGGTGCCTTCCACCGTGAAGACTGATGCAAAGTAACTATTCAGTTCCTCTGCCATCTCTTTGTTTCCTCTTCCCATTTTTGCAGCCTCATTTTCCAGTGGCCCAATGTCTATTCTTTCCTCTCTCTTATCTTTTATATATTGAAAAAAAACTAGCTAGCTTACACTCTTGTTTCATCTTCTCCACCCCCACCGGTCTTTGCTTTTTTAGTTGCCCTCTGCTCCCTTTTAAAGGGTTCCCAATCCTCTGGCTTTCCACTAATCCTCGTTACCTTGTATGATTTTTCTTTTGCTTTTATGCTGTCCTTGACTTCCCTCGTCAGCCGTGGATGCCGCATCCTTCCCTTAGCATATTTCCTCCTCCTTGAATTTCTGTTATATCTCCCAAATAATTCCCCCAAACTCCTGCCATTGCTGTTCCACTGTCTTCCCTGCTAGGCTCCACTTCCAATCAACTCTGGCCAACTCACCCCTCATGTCTTTGTCGTTACCTTTATTTAATTATAATACCGCAACGTCTGATTCCAGCTTCTCTCTCTCGAACTGCAGGGTACATTCTATCATATTGTGGTCACTGCTCCCCAAGGGTTCCTTCACTTTAAGTTCCCTAATCAAGGCTGGGTCTTTAAAATAGTTACTCTGAAGTTTGAAGGGCTTTTTTCCTTTTAACTCTTTCAGAGTCATTACAAGGGCAAAACTAGCCTAACAATCTGCCCAATTTAGAAGTGAAAGCTTTCTGCTTTGGAGATATACAAAATGGCTGCAGAACTGCCTTTTTTCATTTGACTCATCTATTTATGAAACTGTGGTGCTTTTATTTAACTATCTGCCATGGATAAAGAAAATATAGGCCTGATCTTCAGTATCGAGATGATCGCACATTGGAAAATGTGCTGGGGACCCCTCAGTAGTCCCAATGCAGGAACTCTGTGGGAATTGCCTGGGAAGTTTGGACTTCCAATGGGCAATTCTCCTGGATCCAGAACCTTCCGACATGGTCTCCAACTGAGACGTCGAAGGGTTCCAACTCATCAGAATAGTTGTCTCGGAAATATTAAGACAAGAAAAAGCCATATCTAACACTTAGGTAACGATGAAATTGACAGTCCCCACCCAACCCCCAGTTGACCCTCTGATACCCCTCCTGACCCTTTGACTCCACCCCTCGAACTGAGCTGACCCGACTTGGCCACCGTACCTCCTATCCAGCTGGTATCCTAACACCTTGCAACCTAACACCCTGACCAGCTGGCATTCTCTCAGCCTACTACCCCACCCACCTTGCTGCTTACTCAGCTGACACCCTAACATCCTACCCACTTACTTCACTCACATTTATTCGTTAACACGTAAAAAGCTAGTTAAATGCCCCTCAGCATTTCACTGTCAGCGAATGAAGACTTATCAAATTGCACAGTTAGTGCGATAAAAAGGGGACATAGCTTGGCTTCCCCCAACGATCCTGCCCTATGAAGAAGGACTTCTAGAACAGTAACTAGATGCCTGGTTGGAAGTCTGGGCTGAAAATGTGGAGCTCTGGCACGGTGTAAAAATAGGAGCAGAGTGTCAATCTGATAGTGATTGCCACTCCTGGGACGATTCAATTCTGCATTTATTTTCCAGGAATTAATTAATACACAACTATGAGGTTAAAATATTCTTTAAAAAAAAAAAAATCCAAATTCTTTCATTTAGGATACAGAGTGATCTAGGTTTGAAAAATCATTAAAAGTAGCACTGCAGACTAGCCAGACCATAAAAAATACAAAGCACTGCAGTTCCGTAGGGAATTTATGTTAAATTTGTATAGAAACTTGGATAGCCTCTCACTGAGAATATTGCATGTAGTTCATATTGCAAAAAGGATCTAGAGGCTTCAGAGATGGTGCAAGAATAATACTAGAACTGAGAGGTAATAACTTTCAGGAAAGAATGAATAGGATGAAGATCTTTTGTCTAGAAAGAGGAGATAGAGGGCTAACTTCGTAGACGTCTTTAAAGTTATGTAGACGGATGTTAGAGTGGACATAAAGAAGATGCTTTTACTTGTGGGGAGTTCAAAAAAGAGGAGGCATAAATATAAGTAGCTTCAAATAAATCCATGAGAAATTCAGGAGAAACCTCTTTACTCAAGAAGTGTTAGAATATGAACCGTGCTATCACATGGAATAGTTGTGGTGAATGGCATTGTGCATTCGGGAAAAGCTAGACAAGTATAAAAGGGAGAAAGGATGAAAAGGATATGCCAGTAGAGTTCGATAAAGCAGAATGGGAGATGGCATAAACACCAGTGCAGACTAATTAGGCTGAATGGCCTGTTTATATGCTGTAAATTCTATGTAATCCCCACCCCTTGGAGAATCTGACACGGCAAACTATACATGGGGATCCGCTAGCAATCTCACCTCAGAGTCTGGAGATTGTGAGTTTTTTTTAATGCTGCCTATCCTGTTCCTTCCACATGCATCTCAGATTCTTAAATAATATGCTTTGTACCAAAAATCTTTCTTGGGTACAGTAAACAGGTTTGAAGCCCTTTTACTGGGTTGTACAGGATATCTCTAACTACTGCTTCTCATTAGTGATAATGAATCCAAGGCCTGCACAATTGGGATGTCTTAAATGTTGGGTGTTAAAAACAGATCTATAAACAGACCTTTGTGACTGTTCCACGTGATGGGGTCATGAGTGCTCTCATAAAAGCTGCCTATTATGTTCAATACAAGATCGAGAGGAAAGCAATCGCTCTGGAATTAGTGAGCTCAACCTGACGCAGCTATTTACATGAGGGAGATTTTCCACCCCTCTTTTCGGGAGACAGGAATGGGGGGTGGGGGGGTTTATAATTCAATGGGAGTGGCTGCCCAAAGGAGTTGAAGGACCGAAGCCGACTGAGTATTTTGCCGCGATGCTGGCAAAACTATTGGGGGAGGGGGAGGACCCCTCCCGATATGAACTGGATCGGGCTCATCGGTCGTGGAGGCCTGTACCAAAGGCGAGTGAGCCGCCAAGGGCAGTGACTCTGTGCTTCCGCAGGTACAGTGCGAAGGAGAAGGTCCTGAGCTGGGCCAAGCAGAAGCGGGTGGTGCAGTGGGCTGGAGCTGGTATACGTGTATAGCAGGACTTTACGGTGGAGCTGGCGAGGAGGCGGGCTGCCTTCAACCGGGTGAAGAGGGCACTGTACATTGGCAAGGTGCAGTGCAACATTGTATATCCAGCGAAGCTGAGGGTGACTTACAAGCTCAGGGGCTTTTATTTTGGAACGGCGGAAGCAGCGGAGGAGTTTGTGAAGGCAGAAGGACTGTGGTAGAACTGACAAATTGAGGAATAGTCATGTGCCGATGTAACCTCATGACTGTATTTTCTTCTTTTTTTGTATCACTGCGCGCGGGTGTAGAGGCTAAAGGAGCCAATGTTGCATATATTTGGACAAGGGAAGAGACGGGACTTTCACTCAAAAGGAGGGCTCTGTGGGGTGTAGGTGGATATGCGGGGTTTGTGTGCAAAAAGGGGACCTTTGGGCTTTCCTAGGGCCGGGCAAGGGGGAAAGGGACCCGGGCAGGGGCCTCCACGCTGGCCGGTTTAAGCCGGCCAGTGAACGGGAGTGAGGTGGGGGGAGGGGCTGCGGCCATTGGAACCTGACAGAACAGGGTTCGAATGGTCTAGCCGGGGTGGAAAGTTGGGGGGAGGGAACCGAGGTTGGGGGAAGGAACCGAGGTTGGGGGAGGAGTTTTGCAAGAGGTAGTGGACGGGAGGAGCTGGAGACTTGGGGGGGGGGGGTACAACTTTGGGGTATCATGCACGGTACTCTCTTAGAGGCTGGATGGCATTGGTTGGGGGGTGGGGGGGGTGGAGAGCCGTGTAGATTAAGGGTGACTACGGGTAATCCCCGATTCCTTTTTGTCATTTGTTTATGTAAACATGCGGGTTGAGGTTTGGGGGTTGGTGGGCAGATGGGATCGTTGTTATCATGGGGATTGACATATCTTGTTGATCATTGATTATTGTTGATGGGTGTAAATGTGGGAGAAAATGTGAAAAAGGAGAATTAAAAAATAAAAATAATTCAATGGGAGTTCCAAGCCATCTTTAAGCTGGTGGGATTTCCCCACTCGATGGTCCCCTGCACCTCCACCAGTAATGTAACGGGGGTTCCCGCCATGCAATAATGGGATGCCTATTTGAATACATTTTAATATTATTAGCGGGTCTCCGCAAGTGGGTTCACTGCCACCCCTGGTGGTATGATATCATATGAGGTAGGGTTTACGACAGGTTTTTAGAAACGGGGAACTGGCGAGCAGAACCCAACCGGGGAGCACAGTTAAGCACAGGCCTGAGGGGGGAGTGGGTCATGC
The DNA here is from genome assembly GCF_047496885.1 of Scyliorhinus torazame. Lineage (NCBI taxonomy): Eukaryota > Metazoa > Chordata > Chondrichthyes > Carcharhiniformes > Scyliorhinidae > Scyliorhinus > Scyliorhinus torazame. The sequence continues at coordinate 72,679,645 of NC_092720.1, forward strand.
CCACACAGAACCCTGGCAGCGCCATGCTGTCTGTGGGGATGTGCCGGGGGTTCAGTGTCTGTTGATGGTGGGGGGGTCCGCGTTTTCTATTTTTATCATATTTACACAGTGAAGCCTTTTCCTGTCAGGAGCTGCGGTTGCTGCTGGGGTGAGCTCAGTCAGAGTCCTACTGCCCACGTGACATCATGGGGCCTGCCCTTTCACCTGTGTTTTGGTCTAAGTGTTTAAGAATATGGTGGGGAAAGCCAGCAGTGCAGCCGGTGAGCTCCACTCTGCTTTTCCCACCCAAGATCACACTTAGACAAAAAATGAAAAAATTCCACCCATGGTGTCTTTAAAATAGAAAGACAACTCAAGGCTCTTCAAGGAAGGCTCTACAGTGAATGGTAGAACCCTCAAGAGTATTAAAAGTCAAAGAGATCTAGGAGTATAGGTCCACAGGTCACTGAAAGGGGCAACACAGGTGGAGAAGGTAGTCAAGAAGGCATACGGCATGCTTGCCTTCATTGGCCGGGGCATTGAGTATAAGAATTGGCAAGTCATGTTGCAGCTGTATAGAACCTTAGTTAGGCCACACTTGGAGTATAGTGTTCAATTCTGGTCGCCACACTACCAGAAGGATGTGGAGGCTTTAGAGAGGGAGCAGAAGAGATTTACCAGAATGTTGCCTGGTATGGAGGGCATTAGCTATGAGGAGCGGTTGAATAAACTTGGTTTGTTCTCACTGGAACGAAGGAGGTTGAGGGGCGACCTGATAGAGGTCTACAAAATTATGAGGGGCATAGATAGAGTGGATAGTATGAGGCTTTTCCCCGGGGTAGAGGGGTTAATTACTAGGGGGCATAGGTTTAAGGTGAGAGGGGCAAGGTTTAGAGGAGGTGTACGAGGCAAGTTTTTTTTACACAGAGGGTAGTGGGTGCCTGGAACTCGCTACCGGAGGAGGTGGTGGAAGCAGGGACGATAGTGACGTTTAAGGGGCATCTTGACAAATACATGAATAGGATGGGAATAGAGGGATACGGACCCAGGAAGTGTAGAAGATTGTAGTTTAGTCGGGCAGCATGGTCGGCACAGGCTTGGAGGACCGAAGGGCCTGTTCCTGTGCTGTACATTTCTTTGTTCTTTGAAGCATAAATCATATAGAAGTCAAGAATTAACTAAAAGGTGACATTAAGAGGAATGGCTAAACACTTGAGTCAAAGGTTCAGGAGATAATCACATCCTTAGGTGAGGAAATGGTGAAGGTTAGCGGTTAGGGGTGAGGATCAGACTATGGGTCAGGCTGGTAAAGGGACCCCAGGTGCAGAGCTAGAGGAGCCTCATTCGCACTATTTCACCAGATATGGTGTTCTTTTTTTAACCTGTATAGATGAGAAAAGTCTGCAGGATGCATTAGCAGACCATGGACAATGGTACAAGCTGACATTCAAGTGGGGGATGTGAAAAGGAATGTGGTAGGGGACAGTAAAGTACAAAAACTGTTTCCGCAGCTGCATTCATGTGTTCTGATGGTGGTTTACTGTCAGGTGCCAGGGTTAAGAACATATCCTCACAGCTGGAGAAGAACTTGGGACTGGGAGGGGGAAGAATCTGCTTCCAATGTTGATTGTGGCAACTACTGACAAACATAGAACTAGAAATGAGCTCCTGGTGAAAGAGTCTGAGGAGCTGGAGGCAAAATTAAAACACAGAAATCCAAAGGTGATAATCTTTTAATGTTACCTAAGCAAAATGCAATCTGATATAGGGACAAACAGATTGGAATGTGTGGCTGAAAGAGGAGTATGTAGGCAGGGGTTTCAATTCATGGAGATTTAGCACCAGCATTGAGGAAAGAGGGAGTTCTTTCATTGGGGCAAGCTCCACTAAATTGGGCTGGGATCAGTGCCCTGTCAAATCAAATAACTAGGGTAATAGTCAGGTTTTAAATTAATTTCTTCATAAGATAACTCCCCAATCCCATATATCAGTTAAGTGAACCTTCTAATGCATGCTTCCATTTTGCATGCTCATCTTTTTTTGAGAATACAAAGGATCAAAGGTGAAAAATTTGAAACAAATTTTGAAAATGTGATAAGCAGAATGTGAAAGATAGCAGAAGTAGATCAAGCATAAAATCCTGTGCCTCCCCCAAAGATGAATCAAACCTCAAAATGTAAAGAAAGGATATAGGAGAGCCTGCTGGAACTGATTTTTACTGAAGTCGTTAAGATTGAATACACAACTTAACTTGTTTAAAATGTTCTAAGTAGTCTAAAATTAAATCCACCGGGTACCTAGCATGTTTCTGATTGACACCATGGCCTAGATTTTCCAACTGTAAAGCTAATGGTAATCTATTGACCTGTATATGAAACATATGATTCCAATACCTTCATGTTCCACTCCAGGTAACGAGAGATCTTCTGTGCCTTGCCACAAAACTTTTCCTGTCTCCGCATCACGCAGATTCATCCAGTTACTGAAGAATGAGATTGGTTAAGTAAATAATAATTGAGCATATCAAACATATGGGGCGAGATTTACCGACCAACCCGTCGTGTATTTTCCGGCAGCAGAGACAGCCAGCCAGCAGGATTTATCGACCCCACTGTTGTCAACGAGATTTCCCGGTGACTGCACCCCTCATCGGCGGGAAACCCACGCGCCGGTGTCGGTCTGGAATATCCCATCGGCATGAACAGCAGGTAAATCCCGCCTATGATTTCACTTTGAAACATAATTCGCACTGCCCTTACAACAAACTGCTTAAAGTATAATATAATGCTAGCATTTACAGGTATTTCAAATTGTTATTTTTAACACAATGGTTTTAAGACTAAAGTCTCATTCCCATAAGGACTCATCGAAACATAAACAACTTCAACAGCATAATTGCATTTTTGTATTCACAATATTAGCAATAAGATACAAGTTTTACTTTAATTATTTTTGCATAAAAGAGCTTGGATGCGAATGCATCTCAAATAGAACACTCTCAAAGCTTCCAGTGAAACAAAAGGTCATACATTGAGAACTCCAATACTGTTGTAATTGGTTCATGCTAGGTTCAGAAAATGACAATTATTTAGCATATTCACTACACTACTCTCGGGTACAGCCACCGCTGTTCTGTAGGAAAACATACCAGCCCAATTGATTACAGCAAGATCCTGTAAATGGTCATGTGATGATAGAGTGGAAGTTTTATTTTTGGGATTTTTTTTGCTGAGGGAGGAAGAGTTGTATTTTAAATAAACAACATACTACTTCAATGTTCTGTTTATTTAAAGTGCATCAACTGTAATATTTCTGTGGAAAAGTTTTACTTTTCAACCCATGGCTCATTAAAAATTAAAACATTAAAAACAATTAGTTCAACAAAACAAATAAATATTAAATGCAGTCTCAAAACATAAACAAAAGGTCTGTGCGCATTCAAGACCCTGACCTTCCCTTTGCTTGCGATTTTGTTTATAAATTTAGAGTATCCAATTCATTTTTTCCAATTAAGGGGCAATTTAGCATGGCCAATCCACCTATCCTGTACATCTTTTTGGGTTGTGGGGGTGAAACCCACGCAAACACGAGGAGAATGTGCAAACTCCACACAGATAGTGACCCAGTGATTGACACTGAACCTGACACCCATCCTCTCCAGATTGGAGAGGCTATCCAGACTATCCAATGCCAGATAGCATCCTATGGAGCCAGGCTGGAGCTTCCACTGCAGTCATTGCAGCTTCTATGGAATAACAAACAGGCTGCAATGAAAGCGGAGGAAACTTCCATGATGGTTCTCTGATCCCCAAATTGCTTGAACGAAGGTCCTGAGATGGTGCTGTGAGAATCATGGAGCATGAACTTACTGACCACTGTCTGAATACCAGTATTACTTCTTCCTACACTATTATTTTATCATTGTCCTTGATTGAGCTATCAGCCAAATGTCCAGACTGTTCAAACCCATGCTGAGATGGTACAGTCTGAGGCAGGGCCATCATGGCTCACAACATTTTGAAGGAATCCTAGGAAGACTTCTGAACTTCCCTGTCCTGAATCGCAGCAGCTTTCCACCTCACCTGCAGATGCCATTGAGGTTGCACTCCGTAGAAGTACCAGAGTTGTCAAGGGCACTTATAGGATAGCCATTAAGGGTAATCGCCAAGGTAAAAAGTTTAATACTTGCTGGTTATGCCATGCTTCCAATGTTTATTTTGGCATGCAGTTAAAAGATTGGATATGATAAATGGATGTTAGTGCCCTTTATGGGGAAGCTGTTTAAAAGACTGAGTGCAGTGAACTTCCTGATGGATCCTCATTTGTGAACAGTAAAGTATATGGCATTGTTCTCCAAACACTCACAGCAGAGTGCATCTTTCAAAAGAGCATTTGAATTAAATGTTGGCAAGCGTCCCTCCCAAGTATGGTCAAGCCATCTAAATCTCTACTGAGGACCCAAATTGTTTGCTCAATGACATTCCTGGTGGCAGAGTGTCCCTCATTGTATGAGTGCTCAGTTGGTGGCCAAAGGATTCTCAGGGGGATCATGAGCTATGGACTCGGGCGGTACTCTGTCACCCAGTAGACAGCCAGGCACACTACACTGGAACTCCAAAACCTGTATTATGGATGGCTATCACAGTATAAATGCATCATGGCAGTCCCCTGGCTAACAGACATTCACCTGTACAAAGGGCTACAAATAGTTATACACAACAGAATTATTTCCTGAATACCTCAGAGTTTAAATGAGGGGCTCAGATGGCGATGTGTATAGACGATGGTTCCCTGAACCATGGGGAATCCTGCAATCCTGTTGAATCCTAGAATTCTCGGTCTCTGGTCTTCCCTAGAAACAGGAATTTTTAAAAAATGCATTCATGAGATGGGGGCTCTGCTGGCTCAGTCAGCATTTATTGCCCATCCCTAATTGACCTTGAGAAAGTGGTGGTGAGCTGCCTTCTTGAACCACTGCAGTCCATGTGGTGTAAGTACACCTACAGTGCTGCTAGGGAGGGAGTTCCAAGATTTTGAAACAGCAATAGTGAAGGAACGGCGATATATTTCCAAGTCTGAATGATGAGTGGCTTGATCTTCCAGGTGGTGGTGTTCCCATATATGTACTGCTCTTGTCCTTCTAGATGGTCATGGGTTTGGACGGTGCAGTCTAAGCTCAGGGGAAGCAGCAGTGTAGTGGTATTGTCACTGGACTAGTAATCCAGATGCACAGGGTAATATTCTGGGGACCTGGGCCTTTTTTGTTGTAAAAGCCCATCTGGTTCACTAACGCCATTTAGGGAAGGAAATCTATCATCCTTACATGGTCTGGCCTACATGAAACTCCAAACCCACAGCAATGTGGTTGACTCTCAAATGCCCTCAGAGATAGGCATTAAATCTTGGCCCAGCCAGCGACACCCACATCCTATGAACGAACAAAGAAGTCTGTAGTGCATTTTGTAGGCAGTACATACTGCTGTCACTGTTCGTCCGTGGTGGAGGGAGTGAATGTTTGCGGAAGGATGCTAATCAAGTGGGTTGCTTTGTCCTGGATGGAGTCAGATTTCTTGATTGTTGTTGGAGTTGCACTGATAAGGCAAGGGTAGCGTATTCCAACACAACCCTGACCTGTACCTTGTAGATTGTGGACAGGCTTTGGGGAGACAGGGGAATTACTCACTGCAGGATTCCAAGCCTCCGACCTGCTCTTCCATAGACTTTCTACAGTGCAGAAGGAGACCATACGGCCCATCGCATCTGCTCACATCCTCTGAAAGAGCACTCTGCCACTCCCCCACCGTATCACTGGAACCCTGCACATGGATCATGACCAATCCACCTACCCTGCATATCTTTGGACTGTAGGAGGAAACCCAAGCAGACATGGGGAGGACGGGCAAACGCCACACAGTCAGCCAAGACCGGAATTGAACCTAGGTCCCTAGTGCTGTGAGGCATCAGTGCTAACCACTGTGCCGCCACCATATTTGTAAGGCTAGTCCAGTTGAGTTTCTGGTCAATGGTAACCCCAGGATATTGAGAGTGGGAGGTTCAGTCGTGGTGATTCCATTGAAGGTCAAGATTTGATGGTCATATTCTCTCTTGTGTGGCACGAATGTCACTTGCCACTTGTCAGCCCAAGCCAGACTAATGTCCAGGTCTTGTTCCAACTGGAGGAAATCATACAGGTCCCCGAGCCAGGCTGCCACCCCTGGCGGTGTTGCCGACCGCCATTCCAATAAAATTCTCCGCTGGGCAATCAGAGAGGCGAAGGCCACGACATCGGCCTTCCTCCCATCTATCAGCTCCGGCTTCTCCGATATCCCGAAGATCGCCACCATTGGGTCCGGCCTGACCTCCCCCCACCCACAATCTTTGTTAAGTGTCCCGAAAATTCCCGGCCAGTATCTCTCCAGCTTCTCACAGCCCCAGAACATATGCACATGGTTTGCTGGTCCCCGCTCATATTTCTCGCACTCGCCTGTCACCCCCTGGAAGAATACACTCATCTTCGCCCAGGTCATATGCACCCTGTATACCACCTTAAATTGAATCAAGCTCATCGTCGCACATGAGGTCGAGTTTACCTTGCGCAATGCCTCACTCCACACTCCCAATCTATCTCCCCTCCCAACTCCTCCCACTTCTCCTTGTCCTCACCACCTGCTTACCCCCTTGCTCTCCCAGCCACCCACATATGTCCCCAATCCTGTCCTCCCCATCCATGTCCGGAAGCAACAACCGTTCCAATAGGGCATATTTCGACAGCCTGGGAAACCATTTCAACACCTTTCGTGCAAAGTCCCTTACTTGTAGATACCTAAATTTGCTTCCCCCTCCGGAATGCCACCCTCTCCTTCAGCTCCTCTATGCTTGCAAACCTCTCTTCCAGATACAAATCCCTCACACTCCAGCCCCACCTATTTCCACTTCCTGCACATACAGCACCCCCCCTCCCCCCCGGTTTCTCACATAGCAGCGTTAACACCGATATCCCTTCCATCCTAAAATGCCTCCTCAGCTGGTCCTACGCCTTAATCATGGACTGTACAACCGGGCTCTCCGTATATCTCCTTGGTGCCAATGGTAACGCCGCCGTCACCATTGCCTTCAGGCTGTACCCCCTACAGGACTCTTCCTCCATCCTAACCCATTCTACCCCCTCTCCTTCCCACCACCGCCTCACCTTCTCCACATTTGCCACCCAATAATAATGCAGCAAAGTTCGGTACCTCCACCCCCACCCCTGCCTCATTGTCTCCAGTAACTCCCCATTCTCCAGCACCTTGCTAAACGGCTCCAGTGGATGTGGTGCCAATTCCACTGCAAATGCCTTATAAAATTCCGTCAGGTAACTGTCCGGCCCCGGGGCCTTCCCCGACTACATCCGCCTTATACTCGCCATTACCTCCCTCAGTCCTAAAGGCTCCTCTTGCAGCTGCCTCTTCTCTTCATCCAGCCAGGGAAACTCCAGCCTGTCTAGGAACTGCCCCATATCCGCCCCTCCCCCCCCCCCCCCCCCTCCACACCCACCAGGCCCACCCTGTCCAGTTCTTCGTAATATTCCCTAAATGCCTTATTTATCTTCCTCGGTTCCAATACCAGCTCCCCCATCGATGTCCGTACCTTCAAAACGGTTGGCCTGCAATCCGTAACTGATGTGCCAACATATGGCTTGCCTTCTGTCCGTACTCATAGTGCACCCTGCTCACCCTCCGCAGCTGCCCAACCGCCCTCCTAGTCATCAACCAATCGAACTGTCCCTGTGGTTTTTCACTTTTCGCCAATCCATTCACGGTGGGGGCCCTCTAATACTCCTCGACTATCTCGCCCAATAATCGTTTGTACTCCTCTCCCTTTTCCTATCTTCATGCGCCTTGAACGAGATAATCTCCCCCCCGAACCACCGCCTTCAATGCTCCCAGAATGTGGCTGCCGACATCTTCCCATCTTGGTTCAACTCCACATAGTCCTTAATCACCGACCGCTCCTTATCACAAAACCCTCTGTTTGCTAACAACACCGAATTCAAACTCCATCCCGGCCTCTGCTCCCGTCCCGATACAAGTCGAACCTCCAGCCAGTGCGGCGCATGGTCCGCGATTACTATCCTCGCGTATTCTACTCCCACCACCCTCACCAACACCTCATGGCTCACCACAAAGTCAATTCTGGCTTCTAGACATGCGAGAAGAAGGACCCCCCCCTCCCACACATGCCCCCTCAGGTTCTTAAATTGCCACGGGTCCACCATTTCCATAAACACTCCCAGCTCCTTCGCCATCCACAGCCTTCCCATTGACCTGGAGCTCGACCTGTCCACCCGCGGCTCCAGCACACAGTTAAAGTCTCCTCCCACAATCAATTGATATGTGGCCAAGTCCGGAATCGTTCCCAACAACCCCCCACAAAGCCCACATCGTCCCAATTCAGTGTAGATACATTCACCAACACCACCGGCGTTCTCCATTCTCCAACATCCTGCTCACCATCACAATCTCCCAACCGGGTCCCTCACTTCCTTTGCACTTACAAACGTCATCTTTTTACTCAACAAAATGGCCACCCCCCCTCGACTTCGAGTCAAACCCGAGTGGAATACCTGACCCACCCATTCCTTTCTCAGCCTGACCTGGTCCCTCACACAGAGGTGCATCTCCTGCAGAACTTCAAACTCCAAAGGTGCGCAAAGACCAGAGATCTCTTCACAGGCCCATTGAGTCCTTGAACATTCCACATTATGAGCTTTCCCAGAGGCCTACGCCTCCATTCCCCTCCACCATCTGCCATCCTCCTCTATTGCCTCTATACCCTCTAATTTTGCCCTGACCCGGGCCCATCCAATATGGCCCCCTTCCCTGCCCCTGACCACGCTTCTTCTCCAACCCTGCCATGTCGCACTCTCCCCCACCCCCATTCTCCCCTCGGTCATCTCCTCCACCACACTTCCGTTCACCAGCATTACCTGCCAGCGTGGCAGCTCCTACCCGAAGGCTCCTCCTACTAGCCCCCACCCTCTCCTATTTGATCTGTGTAAGGGGCTCCCCAAGGACTTCACCCTCCTCCACCCAAACATGAACACATCCCAACCACAGGTCGCCTCCTCCAAAAAATAAACACTGCCGCAAGCAGCAGGAGGAGGGTGGGGGGACCACTGTCCCCATATAAGCTTATGATCCCTACAACAAATAGCCGACCCAACAAAAACCCTCCACGTTGGAAGAAAAGAAACCCGTCCCACCCTCCAACCCCCACACTACCCGTATTCACCAAACTCCATTGTGCCAGCTCCTCCATCTCCCATTAAAGTTCAGTTCTCCCCCAGTTTGTGCTCTTTAATTAAGTCATTGGCCACCTCTCAGCCTTCGGAAGTCACCCACAGTTTTGCCGGGTAGAGCACCCTGAACCTGATCTGTCGGCGATAAAGCATCGCCTTGACCCCGTTAAATCCAGCACGCCAGTTCTGCTCCAATGTTTTGGTATATTCGGAACTTGTTCCCCTCCCATTCCCAGTTCAGTTTCTCCCTGGCCCACTGCAGGATCTTTTACTTTTCCACGAACTTGTGGAGTTTTACAATCTTTGCCTGCGGCAGCTCTCCTGCTCTTGACTTCGGTCTTAAGAGGCCTGTGCGTTCTATCCACCTCCGGGGCCTTGCCCAGCACCCTCTCCTCCACCAACCCTGCCAGCATCGAGACATGCCTCGTGGCACCTGTGCCTTCCATACCTTCAGGCAGTCCAAGTATATGCAGGTTCTGCCTTCTAGACCTATTCTCTTGCTTTTCCATCTTTGCTCTTAACGTCTTGCAAAGGTCTCCCAGGAGCCCCAGCTCCACCTCCAATGCTACCACCCAATCACTGTGGTCTGACATCACCCGCTCCAAGATCTGCGACCCGTGTGCCTCCATACACTTCTCAACCCTTTGCATCGAGCCCTTCAGGGGTGCCACAGCCCCTTCGATCAGTCCTCCTGCATCTCTTCCCTGATAAAAGTCATCAACTGCTCCATCTGTGGCTTTCAAATTGCACCGGCCCTTCCCCCTCCGTCATCTTTCCAATAATTGCTGCGACACAGGTCTCTTCCAGCTCCTTGGCCAGGTCTTTCACCTTCTTCTGCCATGACTGGGAACCAGCAGACATGCCACACCCGGAGGGGAACTTCTCCTCCAACCGTCTACTGCACTTTCCCATCAAAATTTCTCCCGTTTTCGGGTTAAAAAAAAAGAGCTTGGTTCTACGCCTTCGAGCAGGAGCTGCCCTGTGTGCGACCAATCAGTCCATGGCCGCCACTGGAAGTCAAAACATCCCCACTTCTGATTTTATGAAGGAATAAAGATGATTGATGAAGCAGCTGAAGGTGGTTGGGCCTTGGACACTACCCTATGGAACTCCTGCACTGATGTCCTGGAATTGGGATAATTGACTCCAACCACCAAACCACCTTCCTTTATGCTAGGTATGACTCCAACGAGCAAGAGAGCTTTCTCTCCGATTCACACGGACTTCAATTTTGCCAGGGCTCCTTGATGCCATACACTGTCAAAGGCAGCCTTGATGTCGAGGGCAGTGACTCTCATTTCATGTCTGGAATTCAGCTCTTTTCTCCAAGTTTTACCCAAGGCTGTAATGAGGTCAGGAGCTGAATGGCTCTGGCGGAACCCAGATTGAACGCCAGTGAGTAGGTTATTGCTAAGCAAGTGCTGCCTGATAGCACTATTGATGACCCCTTCCATAACTTTACAGATAATTCAGAGTAGATTGGTAGGGTGGTAATTGGGCGGGTTGGATTTGTCCTGTTTCTGGTGTACAGAATATACTGGGCGATATTCCACATTGTTGGGTAGATGCCAGTGTTGTAACTGCCCTGGAACTTTGCTATGGGTGCGTCAAGTCCTGGAGCACAAGTCTTTAGTATCATTAGCAGAATATTGTCAGGGCCCATAGCCTTTGCAGTATCCAGCGCCTTCAGCCATTTCTTGATATCACATGGAGTGAATCGAATTGGCTGCCGGCTGGCACCTCGTGATGTTGGGGACCTCAGGAGAAGGACGAGATGAATCATCCACTTAGCACTTTGGCTGAAGATACGTTTTGTGAATGCTTCAGCCTCATCTTTTGCACTTGCGTGATGGGCTTCCCCCATCATGGAGGATGGGGATATTGTGGAGCCTCCTTCTCCAGGGCGTTGTTTAAGTGTCCACCACAATTCACAGCTGGATGCAGCAGGTTTGCAGAGCTTAGATCTTATCCATTGGTTGTGGAATCACTTAGCTGTGTCTTTCACTTGCTGCTTATGATGTTTGGCATGCAAGTAATCCTGTGTTGTAGCTTCATCAGGTTGATACCTCATTTTTGTTTATGGCTGGTGCTGCATAATTTATTGAACCAGGTCCCCTGGCTTGCTGTTAAGGTTAGGGCCGGGCCATGAGATTACAAGTTGAGAGTACAATTCTGCAGCTGCTGATGGCCCACAGTGACTTGCCCAGTCTTGAGCTGCTAAGTCTCTTCGAAATAAATCTCATTTTGCACAGTGGCAGTGCAACACAACACAATAGAGGGTGTCAACGTGAAGACGGGACTTTGTCTCCGCAAGGACTGTGCCGACACTATCACGGACAGATTCATCTGCAGCCATTGGAGAGGATGTTCTTCTCTCTTGTTGATTCTCTCCATGTGCCACAGCCCAGTATAGCAGCTATCTCCTTCAGGACTCGACCAGATCGGTCAGTAGTGGTGCGACCAAGCCACTCTTGCTGATGGGCATTGAAGTCCCATAGTTCTGCACCCTTGCCACCTTCAGTCCAACATTCATCAGCTGTGGGTGGTGGGGTAATCAGCAACAGATTTCCTTGCCCAGGTTTAGCCTGACTTCGTGGAGTCCGGAGTCCAGTTAAGGACAGCAGGTTTCCTTCCCACCTCAGGATTAGTACTCCCTCTTTTCAGGTATATTCTGAGAGGATTTCCAGGAAAAAACATTGATAATAAACCATGGTTTCATGGCCATCAGTAGATTTTTAATTCCAGATTGTTTTTTAATTGAATCCAAATTCCACTATCTGCAGATGTGGGATGTGAACCCAGGTCTTTGGTTTACTAGTCCAGCAACTATACCATTACGCCACTAGTCCTCAGAGCTGCGGTTACCTCCCAAGGCAGAAGTGGGCAGAGGATGAAATATGTGGCAGCCTGAAACTTGGTAATACTCTTCTTGGTCTCATCACCTCCCATCCTCCTGTGGACCAAGGAGACCCTTAACAAGATGCCCATGACCAATCACTCCCTTTCACCCGGAGAATCCTGGAAGGTGTCCAGAAGAGTACTATGGTCTAGCATAGTACTCTCCTCTTTTCAGGTATATTCTGAGAGGGTTTCCTCTCAGAATATTGGTGAAAGCAAAGTATCCAGAATGTCTGCCAATGTATCTCAAGAGTTGCCTTTAAATGTAATCAGTTGATCTCCAGCAACAAGTGAGCACAGAAAACTGAGCATTGCTTTAGGCAGTGCTCTAAATCCTCAACAATTTTCTCATTGCTGTTTACCTGGTCGCAGTTAAGAGAGAGGTTGCTATTGAAGCACTACCCACCAAAATGCCATGTGACTTCTTTAATGAGCACTAGCAGACAATCTAATTGTCCATCAGCCTCAACCATCCTCTGGGCAAACATTAATAGCACATGTTTCAAATCCTCTGCCAAGATAGCATCTTAAGCTAAATGCATGCTAAATCACTGTTGCAGCTTAAGACTCAATCATTGGAACCTCTTGGCTCCTTTGCACATCAGGGGCGAGATTTTCCAACCCCCCGCCGGGTCGGAGAATTGCCGGGGGCTGGCGTGAATCCCGCCCCCGCCGGTTGCCGAATTTTCCGGCACCGGATATTTGGCGGGGGCGGGAATCGCGCTGCGCCGGTTGGCGTGCCCCCCCCGCGATTCTCCGGCCCGGATGGCCCAAAGTCCCGTTGCTAGAATGCCTGTCCTGCCGGCGTAGATTAAACCACCTACCTTACTGGCGGGACAAGGCGGTGCGGGCGGGCTCCGGGGTCCTGGGGGGGGCGCGGGGCGATCTGGCCCCGGGGGGTGCCCCCACAGTGGCCTGGCCCGCGATCGGGGCCCACCGATCCCCGGGCGGGCCCGTGCCTTGGGGGCACTCTTTTCCTTCCGCCTTCACCACGGTCTCCACCATGGCGGAGGCGGTAGAAACTCCCTCCACAGCGCATGCGGGGGGGTTGCCGTGAGCGGCCGCTACCGCTCCTGCGCACGCGCCGCCTGGAGATGTCATTTCCGCGCCAGCTGGCGGGGCACCAAAGGCCTTTTCAGCCAGCTGGCGGGGCGGAAATTAGTCCGGCGCGGGCCTAGCCCCTTAAGGTTGGGGCTCGGCCCCCCAAGATGTGGAGGATTCCGCACCTTTGGGGCGGCGCGATGCCCGACTGATTTGCGCCGTTTTGGGCGCCGGTCGGCGGACATCGCGCCGATACCGGAGAATTTCGCCCCAGGTATCCAATGAAAATAACCACCCCTTTTCCACATTGGTAACAGCATGAGACCAAGTGAAAATGGCTCAAGCATCTTTGGATTTATCTTACCGTGTGTAACAGACTTGTTTCTATTAATAGACCTTTAAAAAATCTAATTAGCACTGCCTAGGATTCTAGTGAAAAGCTAATGAGGAAATTGAACAGAAGATTTAAAACAGGACTTGCCTGAAATAGAGGATATTCAATTTTAATTTATTAAGAGCTACATTTATATTCAGGCTTGAAGAGGACACAGTAACTCACAGAACTGAAATCAGAACTACTTCAAGTAGGAATCATATTTTACAGTAAAATGGAACAAAGCTGAAAATGGTAAAAATTTGACATAAAACTGAACACCCCAGATGTACACAGCAGGATACCCAGTATCGGCAAAGTATACACAGATTGTGAAGTTTCAGATGTGTACTTTTCATAAGAACTGAAAGAACAGGACGACATGTGGCACAGTGGATAGCACTGGGACTGCGGCGCTGAGGATCCAGGTTCGAATCCCGGCCCTGGGTCACTGTGGAATGTGGGCCAGGGGGAATTTGCACATTCTCCCCATGTCTGCGTGGGTTTCACCCCCACAACCCAAAGATGTGCAGGTTAGGTAGATTGGCCACACTAAATTGCCCCTTAATTGGGAAAAAAATAATTGGGTACTCTAAATTTATCAAAACAAAAAAAAGATAACTGAAAGAACATTGAACATCTTTCAGGCTTTAGTTTAGAAGTGTAGCCACCTGGGTTGGCCACTTCCCGACTTTAAAATGGAGATCCGCAAAGACTGCAGGGAAATTCAGTCAAGCCAGGAAAAACTAGCAGGTGCAAAGTTTCCTGTGTATTAGACTTTGCAGAAACCCAGACAGCATTGGAACTCACAGCCATCTGCATATTAATGAGCGATCCACGGGAACAATTGAAACATTTAAGGTGAATAAGGCCAAGCCAGACTCCTCGGCGCCAGCAGGAGCCAAGACAAAGGAAAGCCAACGGACACTCAGGAACCGTCCAGCGATCAGGGAACGGCTCCAGTATTGGAGAAATCGATCCAAGTGATCGGAACGTAGTCCAATTACTTGGAACCAGATACGGGGTCTGGCCCGAATGGCGCGAAGCCCCTGGGGACTATAAAGTAGTGTCCCCAAGTTCAAATCGTCCTTCTTGGCAAGGTCACTCAGCAACTCGAATCAACCCTTGACAGTGAACTGCCTAGCTGCCGCAACAACCAAGTAAGTCTCCAGTCAACGCTCGCTACGAGATAGGCGCTCCTAGCTACCAGTCCATACCAGCCTTGAATCCTGCAGACTCAGAATCGAACGAAAGGCCATTTGTTCCCCTGACCTGGTGGGCCAGTTCCAAGCTAAGTATCGGCCTTTTAGTGATAGAAATAGCCTAGTAAGTAGAGTTTTATGCATGAGTAATGATTTACTGTGTATAATAAATGTGTTTTGATTTGAATCTTACTAATTGGTGTGTTGAGTTATTGATCAGTACTTGAACTTGAACCTCGTGGTGGTATCATAAAGATACCTTGCGACTCTAGAGCAAAAGTTATAGAAACAGAGCAAATTAAGTAAAGATACAACGGGCAACATTTAAGAGCCAAACAAAAGTGAGCAACAGAAGAAAAGTACGCACCCAAAACTACATAATCTGCTTTCTCCCCATAATCTTGCCTTTGTAACCCTGCTTCACCTAAAGACTACAGTCTAAATTCCTCATGTGGACAGACACAGGAGATTAGTTAGCAGCTTTAACTCAATAAAATGCCCCAAAATGTTTCACATTGACAAAAATAGGGATGAATGAGGTTAAGAGATGGGGAAGAGCAAGGCCACATAACCTGTAAAGGAGACAAGTAAAATAACCTGTAAAGGAGATAAGCTTGAAAATCGCTTATTGTCACATGTAGGCTTCAATTAAGTTATTGTGAAAAGCCCCTAGTCGCCACATTCCGGCGCCTGTTCGGGGAGGCTGTTAAGGGAATTGAACCGTGCTGCTGGCCTGCCTTCAAAGCCAGCGATCTAGCCCTGTGCTAAACAGCCCCTTTTCCAATACAGGACAATAGGTTTATTGTGTTTTAAAAAAAAACTTAGACTAAAATGGAATAAGCATGCATGAAAATGTTACGTGTTTCCAAGTTTTAGTATTAAATATATTCTAGGATATATTCACATCAACTCTTGTTACTGACAATCTCCAATTTTAAACTGCAACTGTACACAACAAAAGAGATGAAGTCCAAGCACTTCTCTGATGCCACAAAACATTAGTTTGTGACATTCTCTGATACTCACCGTCTTCAGCAGCTGCTGGCAGTTCAATGCACCATCTGGACATGTAATACCAGCAAACCCTATCAGAAAGTTTCCATTATTACAATCAGTTATCTTTGTTTGAGCCTATATATGCCTTCTATAAACTAACGACCTAATTTAAACATACACTCAAACTCTTAATTAACTATTTCCTACCATTCTGTAATTTATTCATTCTGGTCAGGTAATGTTGAAGTCAGTGACTATTTCTTTACAAGTTTGTTAAGCTGCTGGGATATTTGAATAAACATAGCTGCAGAGAACCAAGAAGGTTTCAGTTTTCAAAAAAAATGCCAGTAAATTAAATACTTGCAGAGGATTGTTTCAAATGGAACATTAAATACAAGGACACGTTTCTCATAACAATGATATATTGCCCTCAAGATGATCTCTAGTGTTCATAATGTGGTTCAACAGGTTCATAATCAGCTCAGGAATCCTTCCACCATTTCCCCCACTATTTCACCAGTTTGGGGGTGAAGATACACAAAAAAAAGTGATCTCCGCCCTTTACCTTCCTTCATGCTTCTCTGAGTTGATCCTACCTCAAGCAACCCGCTTCTACTCTCTTTAAAAAAAAATATTTAGAGTGCACAATTCATTTTTTCCAATTAAGGGGCAATTTAGCGTGGCCAATCCACCTAATCTGCACATCTTTGGGTTCTGGGGGCAAACACGGGGAAAATATGCAAACTCCACATGGACAGTGACCCAGAGTCGGGATCGAACCTGGGACCTCGACGCCGTGAGACAGCAGTGCTAACCACTGCCCCACCGTGCTGACCCACTTCCTACTCTATTAACCCTGTCCCACTAAACTGCTGATCCTTGTGGAGACAAAGTAGCTGCTGATCCTTGTGGAGACCAAGTCCCATCTCCACATTATGGATACCATCCATCATGTTGTGTGGGACCGACACTGTGCTAAATGGGGTAGACTTCGAACAGATTTAGCAACTCAAGACAGGGAATCCATGAGGCGCTGTGGGCCAATCAAGCAGCAGAATTGTACTCAACCCCAATCTGCTACCTCATGGCCCATCATATCCCCCACTCTACCATTACCAACGAGCCAGGGATCAATACTGATTCAATGAAGAGTGCAGGAGGGAATGCCAGGAGCAACACCAAGCATACCTAAAAAGAAAATGAGGTGTCAACCAGGTGAAGCTACAATACAGGACTATTTGCATGCCAAACAGCAAGTAATAGACAGAGCTCTGCAATTTCAGACCAAATGGATAAAATCTAAGCTCAGCAGCCCTCCCACAGTTAGTTGTGAATTGTGAACATAGAACATACAGTGCAGAAGGCGGCAATTTGGCCCATCGAGTCTGCACCGACCCACTTAAGCCCTCACTTTCCACCCTATCCCCGTAAGCTAATAACCCCTCCTAACCTTTTTTGGTCACCAAGGGCAATTTATCATGGCCAATCCACCTAACCTGCACGTCTTTGGACTGTGGAAGGAAACCGGAGCACCCGGAGGAAACCCACGCAGAAACGGGGAGAACGTGCAGACTCCGCACAAGACAGTGACTCAGCAGGGAATTGAACCTGGGACCCTGGCTCTGTGAAACCACAGTGCTGTCCACTTGTGCTACCGTGCTGCCCTGAAGTACTGAAGGCCTGTGCTCCAGAACCCGCCGTACCCCTAGCCAAGCTGTTCCAATATAGCGCCAACACTGGCACCTACCTGCCAATGTGGAAAACTAACCAGGTTTGTCCTGTATACAAAATGCAGAACCAGTCCAACCTGGCCAATTACCACCCCATCAGTCTACTCACAATCTTCAGTAAAGTGATGGAAGGGGTTTCAAGCTATCAAGCAGCACTTGCTTCGCAATAATATGTTCACTGACGCTCAGTTTGCCATTCAGCTCCTGGCCTCATTACAGCCGTGGTTCAAACATGCTCAAAAGAGCTGAATTCAGTAGGTGAGATGAGTTTAAAAAAAATTAATTTTGAGTACTCAATTATCTTTTTCTAATTAAGGGGCAATTTAGCGTGGTCAATCCACCTAACCTGTACATCTTTGGGTTGTGAGGGTAACACGGGGATAATGTGCAAACTCCACACAGGCAGTGACACGGGGCCGGGATCGAACCCAGGTCCTCAGCGCTGTAGACAGCAGTTCTAACCACTGCATCATCGTGTCACCCGAGATGAGAGTGATTGCCCGTGACATCAAGGCTGCATTGGACTGAGTATGGCATCAAGAAGCACTAGCAAAACTGAAATCAATGGGAATCAGGGAGAAACTCCACTGGTTGGAGTCATATCTGGCACAAAGAAAGATGGTTGTGGTGGTTGGAGTCAATCATCTCAGCTCCAGGATATCACTGCAGGAGTTCCTTATGCTAGTGCCCAAGGCCCAACCATCTTCAGCTGCTTTATCAATGACTTTGCTTCCTTCATAAGGTTACGGTGGGGATGCTTGCTAATGACTGCATAGTGATTAGCGACTTCTCAAATAATGAATCAGTCCATGTCCAAATCACAAGGACCTGGACAATATCTAGGCTTGGGCTGACAAGAAACATTCACGCCACAAAAGTGCCAGGCAATGATTAACCCCAACAAGAGAATCAAACCTTTGCCCCTTGACATTCCAAGACATTACCATCACTGAATCTCAAACTATCAGCATCCTGTGGGTTACCTTTGACCAGAAACTGAACTGGGCCATCCATATATACTGTGGCTACAAATGCAGGCCAGAGGCTAGGAATCTTGCGGCAAGTAACTCGTCACCCAACTCCCCAAAGTCTGTCCATCATCTACAAGACACAAGTCAGAAGTGTGATGGAATACTCTCTACTTGCCTGGGTGAGCGCAGATCCAATACCACTCAAGAAGCCCAAAGTCCTCTCGGACAAATCAGCTCTCTTCATTGGCACCCCTCCACAAACATTCATTCCCTTGTCGCCATTTGGGATGGCCACTTAGAAAGGGAAACATGGTCACTTGCAAAGAATCACGGGAAAAATGGCCAATGCAGGATCCAGACGAACTCAGAGCTGAAGTGTATATTTGCCACTAGATAACCAGACACTATAGAAACCCCCAGCCGATTTGCATTCTAATGGCCCATTTCACCAGAATAAAAGACTTGTACTCAGGTATCAGATACAGATACAGACTCATCGGCGCCACTCCTTCACCCAGGAAGCCCAAACAGCCAAGGTCAATGACCGCTCAGGACACGCCCAGC
This sequence comes from Scyliorhinus torazame, assembly GCF_047496885.1. Classification (NCBI taxonomy): domain Eukaryota; kingdom Metazoa; phylum Chordata; class Chondrichthyes; order Carcharhiniformes; family Scyliorhinidae; genus Scyliorhinus; species Scyliorhinus torazame. Next base: position 72,698,679 of record NC_092720.1, read on the forward strand.
CATCAAGGCACCCGCCCCTTTATTGGCTAAAATCAAAGGCAGTAATCGAAGACTGCCGACTTATTGGGTCCAAAGCTAAGAACCGCCCAAAAGAGCGCGAAACCTCCGAAGGATAAAAAAAGAGACACTGCCATGTGTTCAGTCTCTTTTGGCCCCGGCGCACCGGCACTCTCTTGGCTCCGGCTTGTGCCCAAAACCAATTGCAGCACCACGACCAGAAGTAAGTTCAAGCCCAACGATCGCTACCAAACGGATGAGCCCAGCAGAAACGAAGTCACTTCTCCAGACCCAGCCACGCAAGATCCGAACAAAGGCCTTGTTCCTCTGCATAAAGCCGGGTGCCTGAAGTTAAGTACAGGTTGTTGTAGTGTTAGGTGTAATTTAGCTTGTAGTGTTTTATGTTGCATGTCCAAGTAATTCTTGTGTAAATAAACTATCATTGAACTTGAACGAACTAACTGGTTGTTGGGTCTTTGATCGATATCCGGCTAAACCTTGTGGTGGTATCATCTGATACCTGCCGATTCTGAAAGGAATATCATCATTAATAACTGTCATATTAGTATCCAGTTAAAAAGAGCAACATTATAGGTGTCTCCGAGCCGAATTGGCAACATTATTAGTGACTCTGACGGGACTCGACCTAGAAGTGATTTTGTCACTCCGAGAGAACCCACAAAGCATTGAATTAGAAATCCAATTGGGAAAAGTGCAAGAAATCACAAGTGTAAGGCCCGTATCGACCAAATCTCCAAGATTCGGAAGTGTGTATTAACTTGCATGCGAACTAACAGGGATGCAAGGTAAACTCGTTAGATTTTGTTGCGTAAAACTATCGGGTTTATTGTGAACCGGAAAATCGCTTAGGCCATACCCATTGTTCGAATCGCCGCCTTATTCCCTGTTCCAAATTTATGGTAGAGAAACAGAGATTACGGTAGGAAAAGAGATACTAGTAGAAATGGCAGCAAAGGCAATGGGACGCCTGATGAATCCGCAGGCACCCGAGGTCGCAGCGACCAGTAGAGCAGAGCAGTGCCCCATATGGGAAGAGGAATTGAGAAAGTACTTGAAGGGGAAAGGATAGCCTCTCTGGTCCGAGTTTTTTTCGAATGAAGAGTCAGGTCCAGGTAGTATAGGACAAACTTGGTGGTATAACCTAACCGAGATACATAAAAAGAATGTAGGAAAAGTTCGTAAGCCGATGGCAATCATGTCCTGTCTGGCACAATTGCGAGACACAGAGGAGGTCGTGAGGATGCTCCGCAGACAGCATGCAGAGAAAGAGGAGAAGAGTGAGGGAAATGTTAGTGAATGTAAGAAGGTTAATGAGCAACTCCGAGAGCAGATAGCAGCTAAAGACAAGGAGATGGCTGATGTCAAATGGGCACACCAATCTTGTTTAGTTCACCTAAGCAGCTTTCATACACAATACGATAAGGCCTACCAAGATACAAACACACAGTTTTGGTAAGAGAAGAGACGGAACAACAGGTAGAACAGTTAAAGAAACAATGCGCAGATTTGAAGGCAGCTTTATGAGCACTCCATAGTTCCACAACGGAACAAAGGCAGAGTTCGGTAGATCAGGCATTGTCAAACTCGGGGGCGAGACCCACAGGTGGGTCGCGGGCGGGTGTCGGGAGGGTTGCGGAACAGTCCGCCGCGGCGCTCCTGATCGCGCAAATCCACGCGCCATAGCCGCAGCAGCCGGCTTTTAATAATGCCAGCTGCGAGCGGCCTTGAAAATGGCCAGGAACAGATTAAAAAAATTCAGCCACACTGCGCATGCGTGCCCGATCAACAGTGTGCATGCGCAAAACTATGCACATGTGCGCCGATGATGGGAACGCATGCGCATTTTGTTTTATATGGTCGCAGCCTTTTTTTTCCCCCCAAGTTCAGGGGGCCAAAGGGATCAAAGGAACCATTGGGGCCAAAGGGACTCAAAACCATTTCCTCCATTTTTGTCAGCAACAAACAAGGTAAGATAAAATGGTGGGTTGCGCAGGTCGGCCGGCGTGTGCCGCAAAGGTCGGCCGGCGTGTGCCGCAAAGGTCGGCCGGCGTGGGTCGCAAAGGTCGGCCGGCGTGGGTCGCATAGGTCGGCCGGCGTGGGTCGCAAAGGTCGGCCGGCGTGGGTCGCAAAGGTCGGCCGGCGTGGGTCGCAAAGGTCGGCCGGCGTGGGTCGCAAAGGTCGGCCGGCGTGGGTCGCAAAGGTCGGCTGGCGTGGGTCGCAAAGGTCGGCCGGCGTGGGTCGCAAAGGTCGGCCGGCGTGGGTCGCAAAGGTCGGCCGGCGTGGGTCGCAAAGGTCGGCCGGCGTGGGTCGCAAAGGTCGGCCGGCGTGGGTCGCAAAGGTCGGCCGGCGTGGGTCGCAATGGTCGGCCGGCGTGGGTCGCAAAGGTCGGCCGGCGTGGGTCGCAAAGGTCGGCCGGCGTGGGTCGCAAAGGTCGGCCGGCGAGGGTCGCAAAGTTCGGCCGGCGTGGGTCGCGAAGGTCAGCTGGCGTGGGTCGCGAAGGTCGGCCGGTTTGGGTCCCGAAGGTTGGCCGGTTGGTAAAAATGGGCCTCCGGAAAAAAAGTTTGAAAAACACTGCAGTAGATCACGCCAAATGTAGACGACAAATAGAGAAGTTGCAGTCACTGCTCTCAGTGCAAAATGGTTTCAGAGACACCTTTGGACCGGTTAGACTAGGAAAATGGCCCCGATTGGCAGGAACTCAATGAAACTGCCCATAGATATGTAGGAGACACTGAGAATCAGAATAGAGCCCCCCAGGCCCCGAAAAGGAAAGCACCCACAGCACCGACTGCACAGGCAGCACATAACCCCATGAATCCAGTCACCACGCAGCGCAAGTCACCGATTGACGATGAACCCGATTTTGTGTACACCACCCCACTAACCATCACACAATTGAGAGATGCCTGCGCCAAAATTGAACCATTCCAACCCACAGCAGACCCACACCATTTCTTTGAGCGAGTAAGACAACAGACAGTTATGTACGGTCTGGACGAACCGGAGGAAGTGAAGCTTATAGTAATGAGCCTTGACCTATCCATTAGCTCAGCGTTACGAGACCGACAGAATGTAGCAAGCCTCCAGGAGATGAAGGCAGCTATTTTAGACGCAATTGGTTACAACAGAGGAGACCCCGTAAAAGGTCTAAACCGTTGCAGACAAAAGGAGAGCATCCGACTGCATACGCAGGATGCCTTTGGATACACTTTAAAGCGGTCTTTGGGAATTTAGTCCGCGCACACTTAGATAATGACAACACAACAAAATGGGCCTGCACTTTAGTCTCTCACGCCACAGAAGCAGGTCAAAAAGCCTGTGTGAATTATGACCCCGCAGACGCCACATATAATGAAGTGTGAGTTTTAAAGAGACTCTCCAGAGCTTGGGAACAATCCCTACATAGAAAGGCAGATCAGGAGAAGGCAGAAGCAATTGTGAACCCAGTAAGGACCCATCAGCACCCCGCATGGGTAAATGAGGGTAGAAATGAAGGACAGCACCTTAGAGCACAGGCACTATGAGGATGCTATAATTGTGGACAGCAGGGACATTATGCCCATGAATGCAACGCCCCCCTGAACCAGCAATCGAGCGCCCCATCTAGTAACAATATTAGGCCCATACATAGCAATAGCGCCCGATCAGGTCATGCCGCGACCAAAGCACAGATTTGCGGTGTTTGACTCCCCAACTTGGGTTTGCAACACACTCTGGGACAAATCAGGCAGACTAGTAGTCACAGGCACAGTCCGGGGACATCAGTAGAGTTCCTTTGGGACACAGGAGGGTCCCGCACCACTTTAACTCCTCCACAATGTTTCAGCGCGACCACCAAATGGCCCACCACACACACCATCACTCTTAGTGGATTTACAGGACATGCACAGCAGGGATACATCACGGCCTCCGTAGATATTTGACTCGGAAACATAAATACCAAGCACCCCTTTGTTTTAGTGGATTTTCCCCAAAGGGCCAAGCAGATTTTAGGAATCGACTTTATGAGCTCACACAACCTTTCCTTTGACCCTGTGTTTTTGGAAAATGGCCAGAACAGCACAAGCCCCCGCCACGCTCACAGTAGGAGACTACGAACACAGAATATGCTCAGTGGGAGATTATTGGTTTGACTCACAAGCGATTACCACAGATAAGACGATTAGAGAGGTCCTAAGAAAACATAAAGCATCCCTCGCCCAGCACAAGCACGATTGTGGAAAAATTCCAGGAACATCACCATTACAGGTCCCGATCCCAAGCCCCAGAAGCAATACGGTTTCCCACAGCCAGCTGAGGGAGAAATTGCAAAAGTAATTCAAAGTTTGCGAGATCAAGGCGTAATTCGGCCTGTAGCCTCAACAATGTCTCCAATTTGGCCCGTAAGAAAACCAGACGGTTCATGGAGACTAACCATAGATTACAGAGAACTCAATAAAGTAACTCCATTAGCAGCCCCCACCGTTGCCACGAGTCCTGAAACAATGCTAAAGCAGGAAGTACATGCTAATGTCATGTGAGAGTACCTTTAAGAAATGGGTGTTTAAGAAATGTACCTTTAAGAAATGGGTGTTTACTACTGTAGTGATGTCAGAGAGTGGGTGGAGCTGGGCTGTCTGTCAGCTTTTTACTTTCATGTTAGGCTGTTTTAGTTTTGTTTTCGGTGTTGGAGCTGAAGCCAGATAGAGCAGCTGTACTGTTGATCTTTCTGCCATGAAAAGACTATCTCTTGATCATTTGATGAATTCAGAATTATAAATGTTTTCAATAGTGAATGTAAACCTAATGTGCTTCTGTTGAAAGGTGTTTCTTCTGGATGTTGTTTGGGAAGTTATTAAGGATTACTTAGTGTTGTATTCTTTGGGGGTTGTGTTTGAATTGATGGTTGCTAAGATGTTCACTGTATGTTTCAAAAAGGTTAATTTGAGTTCATAGAATAAACACGGTTTTGCTTAAAAAATACTTTTCAATTTCTGCTGTACCACACCTGAAGAGTGGGCCGTGTGCTACCCATACCACAATCTATTAAAAGTTGTGGGTCAGGTGAACTCCATGATACACTTTGGGGTTCTCTAAACCCTGGCCCATAACACTAAGTACTTTACTGTACTGGACATTAGCAATGGCTTTTGGTCCATTTCTTTAGATAAGAATTGCCTATACAAATTCGCGTTCGCGTTCCAAAGACAGCAATATACATGGACATGCTTTTCGCAAGGTTTCCACAACTCCCCCTCCATTTTCCACCGACAATTGGCAAACAGACTATCCAAATTTTCCCGACCCGAATGCCTCATTCAGTATGTGGACGACTTGCTCCTACAAACTGACACAAGGGAAGAGCACGTTAAGCTTCTATCCGAATTAATAGGTCTCCTACACTCAATTGGATGTAAAGTTAACCCGGAAAAAGCCCAGATCCTAAAAGAAAAGGTCCTTTACTTAGGCACCATTATCACACACGGAAAAAGAGAGATAGAACAGAAACAGATTGAATCGATAGTTAAATTGCCCTTACCCCACAATGTCACTGCACTCCAGTCATTTTTAGGATTAGATGGTTTTGCCACAAAAGCAGCCCCACTTACTGAGCTCCTTAAAAAGAACGCCCCATGGGAATGGCTTCCACAGCACACAGATGCCATTGATGCATTAATATGCATCTTCTTCCATCGGGCAGGAGATACAGATGTCTGAGAACATGCACGAACAGACTCAAAAACAGCTTCTTCCCCACTGTCACCAGACTCCTAAATGACCCTCTTATGGACTGACCTCATTAACACTACAACCTGTATGCTTCATCCGATGCCAGTGCTTATGTAGTTACATTGTATATGTTGTGATGCCCTATTATGTATTTTCTTTTATTCCCTTTTCTTCTCATGTACTTAATGATCTGTTGAGCTGCTCGCAGAAAAATACTTTTCACTGTACCTCGGTACACGTGACAATAAACAAATCCAATCCAATCCAAAACGCACCCTAGGTACAGCCCCCGCTTTGCGTGTACCAGACCCACACTCTCCATACGCCATAGAAGTAGCGACCACTGACCGAACCCACTCTGCAGTACTACTACAGGAAAGACATGACCGTTTAGGACCCGTAGCCGATGCCTCACGAGTTTTGGATCCCGTGGAGCATGGATTTTCAGCCTGCGAACGGCACTTGCTCGGTCTTTTGGGCAGTTCACTACTTCGCATATATCACAGTCCTCAACCCCGTAACGATTTTAATCGAGCACACCCCAAAGCAGCTACTGTTAGATGGTAGGTTAAAAGACGGTTCAGTTAGCCAGATCAGAGCAGCTCGCTGGACCCTGCTCTTACAACGGACAAAGACCCACACATTTTTAGCGGACAATTTACAGTATGAAGGAACCCCACATGAGTGCCAGATCATTGCAGCCAAACACCACACAGGACCCTTTATTCCAAAATCGCTACACCCACCTGTAGGTAGTAAAGATCAGAATCCCCCGACCACGGATAACTCTTAAAAAATTGTATGTAGATGGTTCCTCCACCATTGATAATGGAAAAAGAATAACAGGATGTGGTATTTATGTGGAAGATGCGCAGGGACACGCATTAGAGGAGATATTGCTAAAATTGCCAGGTCACTTAGGATCGCAGGCAGCCGAATTGGTAGCAATTGCATATGTAGTACAGCACCCAGATTCTTTCCCGATATATATTCGGACAGTTTATATGTCTGTAACAGTTTGATGGAATTCCTGCCCCTGTGGGAATCTAGAGGATTTATATCCGCTGACGGTAAACCCCGACCCTCAGCCCAATTATTGAAGCATATTCTTGAAACAGCTAAAGACCGCACATATGGCATAATAAAAGTCTGGAGCCATCATCGTTCCTCCCCACCCGGTAACGTAGACAGACGCCCTAGCAAAGGCAGGATCACGACAGTCACTTTTGGCAACCCCCCCCCCCCCCCCCCCCCGAGAGTGAGCCGATACACGCAGTCCAGATTTCACAGATAAATATCGATGATTTAGCCCAGGCAAAGGCAGACGACACTCTTATAGACAAATTTTAGACGGTACCTTCCCAGCCCCCTACGACAAATTCAAGGACACACTGACGGTACAGGACGGAATAATTTTAAAGAATGGAATTTATGTGGTCCCCACCCAGAACAGGAACCAGATAATTTGCCAATTTCACGATGGACACGGACATCAGGGGATAGAAACCACCATTGCCCACTTAAGACCTTTGTACTGGTGGCCCGATTTAAAAGCAGACGTCACGCATTATATTGACAATTGTTTAATTTGCGCACAGAATAATCCAGAAAGGTACTCCAGAAAGCATTTCCCTCCAGGACAAACACGGCAAAGGCAACAGCCAAGATTTTAACGCAGCAGATATTTACACAATGGGGGCTCTCCCACATGCATTGAACCGGACCAAGGTTCTCATTTTACAGGCAGAGTTATGCAGAATGTCCTGACAATTTTCGGCATAAAACAGAAGTTCCATATTGCTTATCACCCACAATCCAGCGACACTGTGGAACGTATGAATCGGGGAAAATAGTGCAACAGCACAACACCACATGGGACACGGTTCTCCCATTCGCCCTTGTGTTTATTAGGAACACAGTATCAAGTTCCACAGGATTCACCCCCCACACCCTCATGACCGGACGACCCATGAAAGGAACTGAATATTTATTAGAACTCGATTTGGCCAGCCCGACAGTCACCACCCTCACCCACGAAAAAGCAGTCCAACAGGTCACGGAAAATATTAAACCAGCCCAGCTCGCTGCAGCTGATCGACTAGGCGCTAGGAAAAAGCAGAGTAAGTCATGCTTTGATAAAATAGTCCACCCAGTAGAGTATACAGTCGGTCAGCAAGTGATGGTTTCCCTATACAACCCAAGTTTGTTCCTCTCCCCTAGATTTGCAGGACCCTACTCCATTTTGGACAAAGTGAGCCCTTCTGTATACAAAATAACTTACCCTAATGGAAAGTCAGGTTGGTTCCATATCAACCAGCTTAAAGTTTATGGAACCCAATGCAGCCACTCACACCATGTCTCCCTGGCAATGGCAGACGAGTACACCCTGCCCACTGACAACCTAGACCGACCCCCAGCCAGGACAGCACGTCCACAGACCCAACCTTGTATCCGCCCCAGGAATGACCTTCCACCTTGAACTTGAATCAGATGCAAGTGAGAGCACTCAAGACTTATTAGAAATCAACGACCAATGGCACAACCGCCCAGGCTGCAGTCGCTCCAGCCCCTGGAACCACGACCAAGAAATGTTTGGCCCCCTATACCCCCTTTCATTGCCAAAGCCAGAGCCACCACCACCGCCCGACGAGAGAAATTTGCCCTTTGCAGCTACCGCCCTAATGACCAAAGAACTCCCTATTGGCACCGCGATAACTTGTCGATTAATACGGAACGATGATTCGGATCCCACAACGGCCCACGGCAGGAAAACGCCAGACACGAGTTTGGCAACCGGGAGATGGTGATGACTCAAGAGTCTGACTCCCATTACGGTAACCCTTTTGTGACGTTTTTTGATACTGAACCCTGAGGTGTCCAGATGATGAGAAACAGGAACCGGCTGAGATTTATGGTGTCCTATTTCCTGATGGAGCCTGCATGGTCTGATCTTACATGGTTTTAGTTAATGTCACTTCGACATGGAATTTCTTGATACAGTTTATTCTTCTGGTCTCACATGTTTTAATTAATGTCGCCCATCCACTAAATTTCTTGATGAAGCCATGATTACTCTTCTGCACATTGTCGGAGTCCATATGTTACAATTTCTTTCCGCTCGTGTAAGGCCACCCAGGCAGTGGAGCAACGGCACTAATCCCCACCCTGCCTGAGGACCCCCTATGTATTCGGTCAGCCAAGCTCGGGTAGTGAAGCAACGGCACTGATCACCGCCCTACCCGAGGAAGTCCACCCATTCTTGCCCTGCCGCGGCTCACATGCACCCCATGTTCTCGTCATTGCAAGTGATTTGGAAAACTTCTGAACACTAATTACTGTCCTTGGCAGGTCTTTGTTTCTCCTTTTCTGCTCTTTCATGTGGGTTAAGGAATGCTTTATGTCACAGTCTCTGCACTCAACTCTTTACTTTCAGCGACTCTTTGGTCACTACCCCAACTGCTATTTACATGTTCAACACACTTGGTTGTAACAAAATTTGCTGCTACACGCATCGACCACAAGCTGCGAGATTCCTTGCACTTAAACAGAATATTGTTTTTTCTGATGTCTTATCTCCAAAATGGTTATTTTTTTAAAAAATGAGGGAGTCACACATGGTGACGATTCTAATTGAAGTTCAGAAGAGAAAGACAAACAAAACGAGATATTAACCAAGGGTAATAACAGATATTATGCTTGCACCCCCAGGAATATACAAAGAACGAAGAACAAAAAGACAAGATGAAGACAGAACTGATGACCTCCATTATGATCATCATTGGATCACTACAGTTGCGCGCGTTGACAGCCTTTGTACCCCACACCACACCGGCCCCAAAAATAACCACACAACATGATACCCCTAGCCGGGACACCACACCACACATAGAGATACACACTGATACCCTCACATGGTGCGAAAACATTGTAAAGTAGTATTCCCTCTCCTATACAGTAGAAGCCCTTTTGGTAATAGCAATACTCTGCAGTGTCGATCAGACACTTGGACTCCGCAAATGGCGAAGAAGAGCCTCCTGCTCCCCGATATATGCACTCCAAGCCCGTTTTCTTGGAATTCAGTAGACCCCACAAACATTTTGAACCCCTTTTTCTGATGAATAAAGTTTGCGTTTTCTGTAGATGTAATGAGTTAAGTAGAAATGTGATGCTGCTGTTGTTTAAAATTTTTGTATTGTAATATAAGTTCTTTTTTGTTATTTGCCAGCAGCATGAGTGTAGTTTAGGTAATGACAGTTAGAGGTTCCCTTGTGTAAAGAAGTTAAATGCATGATTAAATGTTTATAGTGGCCCCTTAGAATTTATGAATGTGCGATGTATGTGCAATGTATTAAAAACTTAGGTAAATGCTCCAAAAACATAGGACAGAGTAGTGTAGAACCTGTCCTTAACCAAGGGTAACTGCGGTGCACACCGAAGATGGATGAAGGACCAATAATGTGATCCACCACGTTTCACCTTTGGGATCAAAAGGATGGGATGTAGCCATCTGGGATGGCCACTTACAAAGGGAATCATGGCCACTTGCAAAGAATCACAGGAAATATGGCCAATGCAGGATCCAGACGAACTCAAGAGCTTAAGTGTATACTTGCCACTAGATAACCAGACACTATTGAAACCCCCAGCCGATTTGCATTCTAATGACCCATTTCCCCAGAACAAAAGACTTGTATTCAGGTATCAGATACAGATCCAGACACATCGGCGCCACTCCTTCACCCAGGATGCCCAAACAGCCAAGGTCAATGACTGCTCAGGACATGCCCAGCCATCAAGGCACACGCCCCTTTAGTGGCTAAAATCAAAGGCAGTAATCGAAGCCTGCCGAATTATTGGATCCAAAGCTAAGGACTGTCCAAAAGAGCGTAAAACCCCCGAAGAATAAAAAGAAACACTGCCATGTGTTCAGTCTCTTTTGGCCCCGGCGCACCCACCGGCACTCTCTTGGCTCCGGCTTGTGCCCAAAACCAATTGCAGTACCACGACCAGAAGTAAGTTCAAGCCCAACGATCACTACCAGACGGATGAGCCCAGCAGAAACGAAGTCACTTCTCCAGACCCAGCCACGCAACATCCGAACGAAGGCCTTGTTCCTCTGCATAAAGCCGGGTGCCTGAAGTTAAGTACAGGTTGTTGCAGTGTAGGTGTAATTTAGCTTGTAGTGTTTTATGTTGCATGTCGAAGTAATTCTTGTGTAAATAAACTATCATTGAACTTGAACTAATTAACTGGTTGTTGGGTCTTTAATCGATATCCGGCTAAACCTTGTGGTGGCATCATCTGATACCGGGTGACTCTGAAAGCAATATCATCATTAATAACTGTCATATTAGTATCCAGTTAAAAAGAGTAACATTATTGGCGTCTCCGTGCCGAATTGGCAACACCCTCCACCTTCAACAAACAGTGGCATAAGTGTATACCATATACAAGAGGCACTGCAGGAACTCACCAAGACTCCTTAGTACACAGCACCATCCAAACCAAAGGCAACTACCATCTAGAAGATCAAGAGCAGAAGACACACCAGTACACCACCACCTAGAAGTTTCCCTCCAAATGTCTCAGTATCCTGACTTGGAAATATATCGCCAGTCTTCCATGGTCACTGGATCAAAATCATGGAACTCCCTCCTTAATATCACTGTGGGTGTACCTATACCACAGGGACTGCAGCGGTTCATGAGGGAAACTAACCATCACCTTCTCAAGGGCTATTAGCGATGGGCAATAAATGCTGGCCTAGCCAGTGATACTCACATCCCATAAATGAGCAAAGAAAACCTTTGATTCCCTTGTCTAAGAAGAATCGATCTACGTCCACCTTGAAAATATCCAATGTCAGAGGTCCCAGGTTCGATCCCAGCCCTAGGTCACTGTCCGTGTGGAGTTTGCACATTCTCCCCGTGTCTGCATGGGTTTCACCCCCACAACCCAAAGATGTGCAGAGTAGGTGGATTGGCCATGCTAAATTGCCCCTTCATTGGAAAAGAAAATAATTGGGTACTCTTCCACCTCCACTACCTCAGAAGCACACATTTCCAGGGTCGCACAGTCCACAGGAAAAAATTCTCCTCAGCTTTGTCTGAAAAGGGAGACTCGTAATTTCAAAATCATGCCCTCGCTCTGGATCACCCAGAAAAGGAAACATCCTTTCGAGGTGCACCTTGTCAAGGCCGTTCAGGGTCGTATATGCTTCAATCAAGTCACACCTCACTCTTCTGAACTCCAATGGAAACAAGCTTGATCTGGCCAATCTTTCAAGACAACATACTCATTCCAGGTATCAATCTAGTAAACTCCCTCTGAACCACCTCCTATGCCTTTACATCCTTCCTTAAATAAGGAGACCAAACTTCACACAGTATTCGAGATGTGATCTCACCAATGCCCTGTATAAACAAAACATAACATTCTTAGTTTTATGTTCAATTCCTCTCGTAATAAAGGACAGCATGCTATGTGCCCTCTTTTTTAAAAAAAACATTTTTTTCCCCAATTAAGGGGCAATTTAGTGTAGTCAATCCATCTACCCTGCACATTTTTGGGTTGTGGGGTGAGACCCATGCAGACACAGGGAGAATGTGCAAACTCCACACAGACAGTGCACCAGGGGCAGGATCGAACCCGGGTCTACGGCGCTGTGAGGCAGCAGTGCTAACCACTACACCACCATGTCGCCCACCTATGCACCCTCTTAACTACGTGTTGTGCCTGTGTACTAACTCTTTGTGACTCATGTACTAGAACACCTAGATCCCTCTGTATCTCAGAATTCTGCAGTCACTCTCTGATTGAGTAATACTCTGCTTTTCTATTCTCCCTGCAGAAGTGAATAAATTCACATTCTCCCACATTATACTCCATGTACCACATTTTTGCTCTCCCAATCTATCTATATCCATCTATATCCTCTTCACGACATACTTTCCTGTTTTTGTGTCATCTACAAATGTAGCTACCGTGCCTTTACTCCCTCCGTCTAAGCCATTGATATAAACTGTAAAAAAGCCCCAGCCCAGGCCCCTGCCGGACTCCAGCCATCACTTCCTCCTAATCAGGAAAATACCCATTTATGCATACTCCATTTTCTGAGAGCCAGCCGATCTTCTAATACATTACCCCGATACTTCGAGCAATTAGTTTCCACAATTACCTTTGATGCGGCACCTTATCAAATGTCTTCTGGAAATTCAAGTACAGTCATCCACAGACCCCCTCCCCCCCTTTATCCACTGTGCATGTTAATCCTTCAAAGAACTCCAATAAATAGGTATAGCAACTGTGACTGTGCACTGAAATTTTGGTTTACTTTTCCAGCAAGTAGCCTAGTTGCAGTGAACAGTACCCATTACATGGCCAGAGCTATGTTTGTAATCATGCTTTTCATTCAATAGAATAATATATAGAAAATAGTATTTTAGTTGTGATACAGTGTGGTCTAAATCAAGTGGCAGGAGTGTAAGTCTTTGATATGAGGCAATTGCTGCAGTCGCATTAATTCCACTACTGTGGCAATTATGCAAAGGATTCCACATTCAATCTACTGCACTGAGTGAACTGATCTCGATGGTTATGATGGCACGGCAAGTGATCCGAGTAGCATTATGCAGTGGCTCCCAGTCACTATTCCACAGCATCCAGTGGAAGTATAGATTTTAGATGTGGTGATTAAGCTGATGACCAAAATACCCCCTGGTTGCATTACCAGCAAGAGATAAAAACTGGAGGGTGGGAATGGGAGGGAAATGAGCGATGGTTCTAGTCCAGGCTCGAGTTACTAGAATCAAGTTTGGGGCTGTACATCTTATTAATTTAAAGTAGTAGTGGGGGGGCGGGGGAGAGTGGTCTGAAGCTCTTTCGGGGATGTAGTTTTAAACAGCACACATGTTTGGAGTGATTTTCCACAGATAAACAACTATAAAGGGGGTTGCAAAGAAATGCATACAGGGGGAGGTGGTAGTGTAGTGGTATTGTCACTGGACTTGTAATCCAGAGACCCATGCTAATGATCTGGGGATCTGGGTTCGGATCCCACCACGGCAGGTGGTGGAATTTCAACTCAGTAAAATACTGGAATTAAAAGTCTAATGATGACCATGAAACCATTGTTGATTGTCGTAAAAACCCATCTGGTTCACGAATGTCCTTTAGTGAAGGAAATCTGCTGTCCTTACCTGGTCTGGCCTACATGGAACACCAGACCCACGGCAATGTGGTTGGCTCTTAAATGCCCTCTGAAATGCCAGTTGTACTTAAAACTCTACAAAAACACAAAAAAAGGATTGTAACCAGATGGACCCCCCAGCATCGACCCAGGCATTAGAAACGCCAACAGCAAACCCAGCCCTGTCTGCAAGGTTTTCTGTACTAACATCTGGGAGCTCGTGGCAAAGTTGGGAGAGCTGTCTTACACACTAGTCAAGCAACAGCATGACATAGTCACAGAATCATATCTTATAGTCAATTCCCCATATACCACTCTCATCATTCCCGGCAAGACAGACCCAGCAGAGGTGACCACACAGTGGGTATACAATCGGAAGGAAGTTCCCCTGCGAGTCCTCAAAATCGACTCTGAACCCCATGATATCTCATAGCTTCAGGTTAAACATCGGCAAGGAAACGTCTTTTCGATTACCTTGTACCGTCTACCATCAGCTGATGAATCAGTACTCCTCCATGTTGAACATCACTTGGGAGGAAACACGGAGAGTGGCTTGGGAATACCACCACAGACTGAGCTGGCTAGATCCTAAAGGGCATAGCAGCTGGACTGGGACTGCAGCATGTGGTGAGGGACCAAAAAGAGGGAAAAACATACTGTGGCTCTGTTCCAATTAGGGCAATTAGTGAATTTGTCTTTCTTCCTGTGCTATCTATGTCCGAATGCTTAGAGTCGCCAGGTATCAAGTGACACCACCACAAGTGTCAACCGGCTATCGATCAAAGAGCCAAACACCAGTTAGTTAGTTCAAGGTCAAGGATACTTTATTTACACACAATTAGTCATGCAACATAAACACTACTAGTTAACTATACCTATCAGCTAAGACAACCTGCACTTAACTTCGGGCCCGGCTTAGGTCAGAAAACAGTGGCCGCTGTTCGATTCTGGATCTCTCGGGTTGGAAGGAGTAATTGCTGCTCAGCTGGGCTCATCCGTCTGGCAGCGGGCGTTGTACTTGGGACTCACTTCTGGTGTTGCTACGATTGACGATGACCGTGACCGGGGTACCAAGGCCAAAAGAGAGTGAACATATGGCGAACTCTTCTTCTTTTACTCAGGGGGTTTTCGTGCTCTTTTGGGCGGTCCTTCGATTTGGGCCTTATTAATTGGGTGATCCATGATCACTCTGTTCGATTCCTTAGCCAATAAGTGGGCGGGGATCTGGATGGCTGGGCGTGTCCCAAGCGGTCACTGTCCCCGTTGTTTGCGTTTCCTTTGAACAGGGAGTGGCGCCGAAATGTCTGGGACTCTCCCGGTTGCTTGAGTACCAGTCCTTTGTTTGCTAATCAGCCTGATTAACATGCTATTGGGACGGAGTTTCGATACCGTCTGGACTTTTGCTGACAAATATGCATTTCAGGCTCTGAACCTGCCTGATTCTTGGCTTGTCCATTTTGCCCGCCAGTCTTTGCGAGTTCCTCTGCACCTAGTTGGAAGTGGCCATCCCAGATGGCTACACGACCCTGCACATCTTTTTTTGGGTTGTGGTGGTGAAATCCACGCAGACTCGGGGAGAATGTGCAAATTCTACACAGTGACCCGGGGTCGGGATCAAACCCGGGTCCTCGGTGTTGTGAGCAGCAGCGCTAGCCACTGTGCCACCGTGCCGCCCTAGGGAAAAACATACTTGACCTCATCCTCACCAACCTGCTTGCTGCTAACGCTGGTGCCCATAACAGTATCAGTAGAAGTGACCACCACACAGTGCTGGTCTTGTCTTCACATTGAAGATACACTAGAATTGTGCTGTGTTGTGTGGCACTACCACCATGCTAAATGAGATAGACTTCAAACGATCACGCAACTCAAGACTGGCCAACCATGAGGTACTGTGGGCCATCAGCAGTAGCAGAATTGTACTCAACCACAATCTGCAAACTCATGGCCCGGCATATCCCCCACTCTGCCATTACCGCTAAGCCAGGGGATCACCCCTGGTTCAATGAAGAGCATTTCAGGAGCAACACCAGGCATACATAAAAATGAGCTGACCACCTGGTGAAGCTAGCACAGAAGACTACTTGTACGTCAAAGAACATAAGCAACAAGTAATCGACAGAATTAAACGATTCCACAACAAACGCATCAGATCTAAGCTCTAAAAGTCCTGCTACATCCAGCCGTGAATGGAGGTTGACAATTGGAGAAGACTCCATAAATATTCCCATCCTCAATGATGGAGGAGCCCAGCACATCTGTCCAAATGACACGGCTGAAGCATTCGCAACAATCTTCAGCCAGAATTGCCCAATGGATGATCCATCTCGGCCTCCTCCAGAGGTACCCAGCATCACAGATGTCAGTCTTCAGCCAATACGATTCACTCCACCTGAAATCAAGAAATGGCTCAAGACCTTGGATACTGAAAATGCTAAGGGCTCTGGCAATATTCCGACAATAGTTCTGAAGACTTGTGGTCCAGAACTTGCCGCACACCTAGCCAAGCTATTCCAGTACAGCTACAATACTGGCATCCACCCGGCTATGTAAAAATTGTCCAGGTGTGTCCTATACACAAGAAACAGGACAAATCCAACCTAGCCAATTGCCCCATCAGTCTGCTCTCCATCACCAGCAGTGATGGAAGAAGTTAGCAACAGTGCAGTCAAGCAGTACTTACTCAGCAATAACTTGCTCACAGATGCTCAGTTTGAGTTCTGCCAGGATCACTCAGCTCCTGACCTCATTGCAGCCATGGTTCAAACATGGACAAAAGAGCTGAATTCCAGAGGTGAGGCAAGAGTGACTGCCCTTGACATCAAGGCAGTATTTGACCGAGTACAGCATCAAGGAACCCTGGCAAAACTGAGTCAATGGGAATCAGGGGGAAACCTGGCACAAAGGAAGATGTTGTGGTGGTTTGAGGTCTATCATCTTAGCTCCAGGACAAAACTTCAGCTGTTTCATCAATGACCTTCCTCCATCATAAGGTCAGAAGTGGGATGATCACAGATGACTGCACAATGTTCAGCACCATTTGCAACTCCTCAGATAATGAAGCAGTCCATGTCCAAATGCAGCAAGATCTGGACAATATTCAGACTTGGGCTGGTAAACAATATCCAGGCTTGGGCTTACAAGTTACATTCGGCCACACAAGTGCCAGGCAATGGCCATCTCCTACAAGAGAGAATCTAACAATTGACCCATGACATTCAATGGCATTACCATCGCTGAATCCCCCACTATCAACATCCTGGGGGTTATCATTGATCACAAACTGAACTGCACTAGCCATATTAATACTGTGGCTATCAAAGGCTAGGAATCCCACAGCAAGTAACTCACCACCTGACCCCCTCCAAAGCCTGTCCACCATCTACAAGGCACAAGTCAGCACTTCTGGCTAAAGCTTGTTACGAATGCTTCCAGCCTTATCTTTTGCACAGATATGCTGGGCTACCATTAATCATAGACATTTATCACCTGCAATGGCTTCTCTTCCCCCACTCCTGTATCACGACCTTTGGTATTGTTGAGGATTTATTTTGGCCCCTTCCTATTTCTTATCTATGTGTTGCCCCTCGGTGACATCATTGGAAAATACAGTATTAGTTTTCACATGCAAGTTAATAACTAACCCCCCATCAACTCTCTCAGCTCCTCCACCCTTGCCAAATTATCAGACTGCTTGTCTAATGTTGATGTAATTATCCACAATAAGCTAGAGGATGGCAAGCAAACAGACACCCTGGGAAACGATGCAGAAAACATCAGCGATAACTGTTAGGCTGTTAGAGCTGAAAGGGTCAGCACAGGGAGAGGTGAGCAAGAAAGAAAGTAGACTGGTAAGTTTAACCCAGCTTGCCCACTGGGTGGGATAGCCATCGAGGAAGTGGAATGGGGAGGTTGAGGTTGCTGCTCATAAAAAGGAAGTAACCAGTGCCTTGATAGATGCGAATAGTCATGGAGAAAAGCCGTAGACTTATCAAAGGAGGAATCGAGTCTAGCACTGAAGGATAGCACTGACCGATCAGAGTAACCAACAGGGGAGAAATGAAAGGAGGAATGGAAACAGGAGGGAGGGACCTAGGACAGGTGAAGAGAAAAGGAGAAATTATTATTGAAACAGACCAACACCAATATAGTGTTTTGTTCGAGAATGGGAACAAAATATTGGCTCAGTTTTAGGAAACGTTCAAATTCTCGCCAATGTCAGATTTTGATTTTGCCTACAGATACATATTGAGAATGGTGTCTTTCTATTAAAATGCTTTAGATTTCAAAATATCTATTGAGCTTTAGATTTAATGAATCCAACTAGAAAATGTTCTCAGAAATACTATAGCTTTAATTCAGATTGCAACACATGCAAAAATGCAACACAATATAAATCATGCTGAAATTTCCTGGCATTTGTTATTGTTCTGTCAACATCCTGCACCAGAAAACCAAATAACCTAATGCTTCTCTCATTTCCCTGTAACCATCCAAACTTCTGCTGTTGAGGAGAGTGAGAAGTGAGGAATACTATTGAATAATAGGCAAGGAGAAACAAATGTTACAAATTTACACTTTGCTACAGTGCAGTCTATTCAGAAAGGTCTGCAATTTGTATAAATTTAGAAGTTTAAAAAGTTGCATTCTACAGACACATTTATACTCAAGAGTATAGACATATTTTCCAGAGCCGTATTATCAATTAAATTACATGTAAGTCATGTAGAACAATCAAACAATCATAACTCTGTTCACATCCAACTTCACACAGCAAGTGGTACAGATTCCATTCACCATGACCTAAAGAAGCATCCCCATGACACCTTCTATTTAATGATATAACTTGCTTTCAGTGAATAACTAAATCATTCCCATTTTTAAAAATATATATTTCTTTATCCTTTTTCGCATTTTCTCCCAAATTAACAACCACCAACAATAAACAATAATCAGTAATAAATAACCAATAACAAATATGTCAATCCCCATATTGATAACAATGATCCTATCCTCCCACCAAACCCAAAACATTCACCCACATGTTCACATAAACTGACATAAAAGAATCAAGAATCATCCATGGCCACCATTAACACCCACCGCCCCCCTCCCCCAACCCTCCCACCCACCTACCCCCAACTAATGTTCGATGTTAACCAGTTCCTGAATGTGCATAATGAATAATGCCCATGGGCTTCCGGTTGCGGCGATGCGGAGCTAAGCCGCACGATTCGGCAGCTCCCGCGATCACGGTCTTTCGGGCTCTCTAGAAGAGCCCCAATGGGAATTTTTTGAAGACGTTCCGTGTGGGAAGGGGAGAGTGAGATCCCCCTTCACCGTTTATGGATCGGACAAGAAGCGAAATGGCCAAAAAAGTGGCGTTGGAGCAGCGGGAGAAGCGAGGGAAGAAAAACAAAATGGCGGCGGTCGGAGATAAAGTGGAATGTGGGCCGGAGCTGCAAGAGTTCATTAAGCGCTGTTTTGAGGAGCTGCGGAAAGAGATGCTGGCGCCTATGCTGTCGGCGATTAAAGGATTAGGGATGACCCAGAAGGCCCACGAGGTAAAGATCCAGGAGGTGCAGAAAAAGGTTAATGAGAACGAGGATGAGATCTTGGGCCTGGCGGTGAGGGTGGAGGCGCACGAGGCGCTGCACAAGAGGTGGGCGGGAAGATTCGAAGACCTGGAGAACAGATCGAGGAGAAAGAATCTTCGGATTCTGGGTCTCCCTAAGGAGTGGAGGGGGCCGATGCCGGGGCATATGCGAACACGATGCTCGAGTCGATGATGAGCGCGGAGGCGCCTTCGAGGCCTTTGGAGTTGGATGGGGCACACCGGGTGCTGGCGAGGAGGCCCAAGGCTAATGAGCCGCCAAGGGCGATTGTGGTGAGGTTTCACCGTTTCACGGACAGAGAGAGGGTCTTGAAATGGGCCAAGAAAGAGCGGAGCAGCAGCTAGGAGAATGTGGAGATCCAAATATACCCGGACTGGAGCATGGAGGTAGCAAAGAGGAGAGCGGGTTTCAACCGGGCCAAGGCGGTGCTGCACCGGAAAGGAGTGAGATTCGGAATGCTGCAGCCAGCGCGATTGTGGTCACATTCAAGGATCAACATCACTATTTTGAAACGCCCGAGGAGGCTTGGACCTTTATTCAAACTGAAAAGTTGGACTCAAACTATGGGTTTGTGAGGGTGGGGGGGGGGTGTTTGATGTTTGTTGTACATAGGGTGTTAATCACACGCAGGAAATGTTCCACGGGCTGGGGGATGGATGGGGATGGGGAAAGGGACCGGGTGAGAAGACCGTACGAGACTGTGGGCGCTGGTGCTGGAGGGAGAGGAGGCTCGGGGATGGGGGAAATGAGACAAGGCCGCGACAGGAGCTGCGCCAGAGGAGGCGGGGCAGGCTTAGGAAAGTGCGGGCTTTTTTCCGCGCTAGGGAAGAACGGAGGGGGGGGGGGAATGGAGGAGTGCATACTCATTGGGAGATTCCCACACGGGGGGGTCAATGGGACGGCGGGGGAAGCCGGGGTCAGCAGACTTACGGGAGTGCTATGGGGGGGGGGGGAGCAAAAGAGCTCGACACGGGTCTAGCGGGGGGGGGGGGGGGGGGGGAAATCGGGTTGATGCTTCTCTGGCCGAAGGGGAATGGGACACAGAAGAGGTGGTCGGGGCCGGGGCCTCCCGTCTGGGGGACTGGAGGGTGAGGGCAGCGCGGGCACGGGACTGGCCTAGAAAAGGAGGTGGCTAGTCGGCAGGGAGAGGGGGGGGGGCAGTCCGGCTGATAACGTGCACTTAAAAGGGACTGAAGGCAGAAGTGGTCATGCTCCAGGAGACACATTTGAAGGTGGCGGATCAGGTCAGGTTAAGAAAGGGATGGGTAGGACAGGTATTCCATTCGGGGCTGGATTCGAAGAACAGAGGGGTGGCAATATTGGTGGGGAAGCGGGTGTTGTTTGAGGCCAAGAATATCGTAGTGGACAATGGAGGTCGATACGTGATGGTGAGCGGTAAGTTGCAGGGGACATAGGTGGTATTGGTAAATGTATACGCCCCGAACTGGGATGATGCCGGATTCATGAAGCGCATGCTGGGGCGCATTCCGGACCTGGAGGTAGGAAGCTTGATAATGGGTGGGGATTTTAATACGGTGTTGGACCCAGCACTGGATCGCTCCAGATCGAGGACTGGAAAGAGGCCGGCTGCGGCCAAGGTGCTTAGGGGGTTTATGGATCAGATGGGGGGAGTGGACCCGTGGAGGCTTGCCAGGCCGCAGGCCAGGGAATTTTCTTTTTTCTCCCATGTGCACAAAGCCTATTCCCGGATAGATTTTTTTGTTCTGGGCAGGGCGCTGATCCTGGAAGTGGAGGGAACGGAGTATTCGGCCATAGCCATTTCAGATCACGCCCCGCATTGGGTGGAATTGGAGTTGGGAGAGGAGAGGGACCAACGCCCGTTGTGGCGATTGGATGTGGGACTGCTGGCAGATGAGGCGGTGTGTGGGAGGGTGAGGGGGTGTATCGAAAGGTACTTGGAGGCCAACGACAACGGAGAGGTGCAGGTGGGGGTGGTATGGGAGGCGCTGAAGACGGTGATCAGGGGAGAGCTAATCTCCATCAGGGCTCATAGGGAGAAGATAGAGGGCATGGAAAGGGAGAGGTTAGTGAGGGAGATTTTAAGCGTGGACAGGAGATACGCAGAGGCCCCTGAAGAGGGATTACTTCGGGAAAGGCGACGTCGCCAGACGGAGTTTGACCTGTTGACCACAGGGAAGGCAGAGGCACAGTGGAGGAAAGCGCAGTGGGCGACGTATGAGTATGGGGAGAAGGCGAGTCGGATGCTGGCACACCAGCTCCGTAAGAGGATGGCAGCGAGGAAAATAGGTGGAGTCAAGGATGGAAGGGGAGCTACGGTGCGGAGTGCGACGAAAGTAAATGAGGTATTCAAGGCCTTCTATGAGGAGCTGTACAGATCCCAGCCCCCAGCGGGGGAAGAGGGGATGAGACAATTCTTGGACCAACTGAGGTTCCCGAGGGTGGAGGAGCAGGAGATGGCTGGTTTGGGGGCACCAATTGGGTTGGAGGAGCTGAGCAAAGGTCTGGGGAGTATGCGGGCAGGGAAGGTCTGGGGAGTATGCGGGCGGGTTCCCGGTTGAGTTCTATAGGAAGTACGTAGACCTGTTGGCCCCGTTGCTAGTGAGGACTTTTAATGAGGCAAGGCAGGGAGGGACCCTGCCCCCGACAATGTCGGAGGCGATGATCTCTTTGATCCTGAAGCGGGACAAGGACCCACTGCAATGTGGGTCGTACAGGCCGATCTCACTCCTCAACGTGGATGCTAAGTTGCTGGCAAAAGTGCTGGCTACGAGGATCGAGGACTGTGTCCCGGGGGTGATTCACGAGGACCAGAAGGGATTTGTAAAGGGTAGGCAGCTAAACACCAATGTGCGGCGGCTCTTAAACGTGATAATGATGCCATCGGAGGAGGGAGAGGCGGAGATAGTGGCAGCTATGGACGCGGAGAAGGCTTTTGACCGAGTACAGTGGGAGTACCTCTGGGAAGTGCTGCGTAGGTTTGGGTTCGGGGGAGGATTTATTAGTTGGGTTAAGCTCCTTTACAGAGCCCCGGTGGAGAGTGTGGTTACGAATCGGCGGAGGTCGGAGTATTTTCGGCTGTACCATGTGACGAGGCAAGGGTGCCCCCTGTTGTTTGCATTAGCAATTGAACCCTTGGCCATGTCATTAAGGGAGTCTAGGAAACGGAGGGGGGTGGTCGGAGGGCGAGAGGAGCATCGAGTGTCGCTTTATGCAGATGACCTGTTGCTGTATGTGGCGGATCCAGTGGAGGGGATGGTGGAGGTCATGCAGACTCTAAGGGAGTTTGGGGATTTTTCGGGCTATAAGCTTAATGTAGGGAAGAGTGAGCTTTTTGTAGTACAGTCAGGAGACCAGGAAGGGGGGATAGACGATCTACCGCTGAGGAGGGCGGAAAGGAGCTTTCGGTACCTGGGGATCCAAATAGCTAGGAGTTGGGGGGCCCTACATAAACTGAATCTGACGAGGCTGGTGGAGCAGATGGAGGAGGACTTCAAACGATGGGACATGTTGCCGCTCGCGCTAGCGGGTAGAGTGCAGTCGGTCAAAATGGTGGTCCTCTGAGGTTTCTTTTTGTGTTCCAGTGCCTTCCAATTGTAATCACCAAGGCCTTTTTTAAGAGGGTAGGCAGGAGTATGATGGGTTTTGTGTGGGCGAATAAGACCCCGAGGGTAAGGAGACGGTTTCTGGAGCGCAGTAGGGACCGAGGAGGGTTGGCGCTGCCGAATCTGGGTGGCTACTACTGGGCAGCAAATGTGGCGATGATCCGTAAGTGGGTGATGGAGGGAGAGGGGGCTGCATAGAAGAGGTTGGAGATGGCGTCCTGCAAGGAAACGTGCTGGTGACGGCACCGCTGCCGCTCTCGCCGACAAGGTACACCACGAGTCCGGTGGCGGCGGCAACGCTAAAGATCTGGCCAGTGGAGACGGCACAGGGGTGCAATGGGAGCCTCGGTGTGGTCCCCGATCAGGGGTAACCATCGGTTTGTCCCAAGGAGGATGGACGAGGGTTTCAGAGCTGGCATCGAGCAGGGATTAGAAGGATGGGGGACCTGTTCATTGATGGGACGTTTGCGAGCCTAGGGGCACTGGAGGAGAAGTTTGGGCTACCCCCGGGAAATGCTTTCAGATACATGCAGGTGAGGGCGTTTGTGAGGCGACAGGTGATGGAATTCCCGTCGCTCCCGGCACAGGAAATTCAAGACAGGGTGATCTTGGGTGTATGGGTCGGAGAGGGCAAGGTGTCAGCGATATACCAGGAGATGAAAGAGGGGGAGGCGCTGGTAGAGGAGCTGAAGGGTAAATGGGAGGAGGAGCTGGGGGAGGAGATTGAGGAGGGGCTATGGGCTGATGCCCTAAGTAGGGTTAATTCCTCCTCTTCGTGTGCCAGGCTTAGCCTGATACAGTTTAAGGTGGTTCATAGAGCGCACATGACGGGGGCGCGGCTGAGTAGGTTCTTTGGGGTGGAGGACAGATGTGGGAGGTGCTCAGGAAGCCCAGCAAACCATGTCCATATGTTTTGGTCATGCCTGGCACTGGAGGGGTTCTGGAGGGGAGTGGCGGGAACAATATCTAAGATGGTGAAAGTCCGGGTCAAGCCAAGCTGGGGGCTAGCAATATTTGGAGTAGTGGACGAGCCGGGAGTGCAGGAGGCGAAAGAGGCCGGCATTCTGGCCTTTGCGTCCCTAGTAGCCCAGCGAAGGATCTTGCTAATGTGGAAGGAGGCGAAGCCCCCCAGCGTGGATGCCTGGATAAATGATATGGCAGGGTTTATCAAGTTAGAGAGGATAAAGTTTGCCTTGAGAGGGTCTGCGCAGGGGTTTTACAGGCGGTGGCAACCGTTCCTAGACTATCTCGCGGAGCGTTAGATGAAGGTCGGTCAGCAGCAGCAGCAAACCGGGGGGGGGGGGGGGGTTGTCTGGGGGGTATTTGAGCAAGTAAATACATGAAAGATCTGGAAAACTGACATGTACGGGAGGAATCCAATGTACAAAGTTCTGTAACATATCGATTTACCATGTTTATGTCTTGCTATGTGCGTTTTCTTTCTATTTTTTATGGGAGGGGGGTTGTTTGTAAGGGTGAAAAATTGTGTTCAAAATCTTAATAAAATTTTTTTTTTTTTTTTTTTAAAGTATAATGCCCATGAATTGTAGAACCCCTCCATCCTTCCCCTCAGTTCAAACTTAACCTTCTCAAGAGTCAAGAATTTCAACAGATTCCCCCGCCACGCCAGGGCACAGGGTGGAGAGGTTGCTCTCCATCCCATCAGGATCCGCCTTCGGCCGATCAACGAGGCGAAGGCTACAACATCTGCCTCCGCACCCGTTTCCAACCCTGCTGGTCCGACACCCCGAATATGGCCTCCCGGGGGCCCGGGTCCAGTTTCACGTGCACCACTTTAGAAATTATCCTAAAAACCTCCTTCCAGTAATCCTCTAGCTTTGGACAGGACCAAAACATATGAATGTGGTTAGCGCCCCCCCCCACCCCCCGCAACGTTCACACACATCTTCTGCTCCTTCAAAGAATCAGCTCATCCTCGCCCTCGTGAGGTGTGCTCTGTATACCACCTTCAGCTGTATCAACCCAACCTCGCGCACGAGGTGGAGGCATTCATTCTCCGGAGCACCTCACACCAGAACCCTCCTCCTTCTCCTCTCCCAACTCTTCCTCCCACTTTGCTTTAATCCCTTCCAGCGGTGCCTTCTCCTCCTCCAAAATAGCTCTGGAGACCACTGACACTACCCCCTTCTCCAGTCCCCCTGTCGTCAGCTCCTCCTCCAGCAATGTGGAGGCCGGCTCCTCCGGGAAGTTCTGTATCTCCTTTCTGGCAAAATCTCGAACCTGCATGTATCTAAACATTTCCCCCTGTTCCAGCCTATATTCGCTCCCAGTTCCTTCAATCCTGCAGACCGACCCCTAAGAAACAAATCCTTCAGTGTCTTAATCCCCTTCTCCTCCCATTTCCGAAAATTTCCATCCCACCTCCCTGGCTCAAATCTGTGGTTCCCCCGAATCGGCATTTCTCTTGACCCTGCCCCCAACCCGAAGTGTTGGCGAAACTGCCTCCAAATTCTCAATGAAGCTATTATTAACGGACTCCCCGAGTACTTCCCCGGGGCTATCGGGAGCAGCGCGGTTGCCAGTGCTTTCAATCATTCCCATTTATACAAAACTTTACTGGAAAAGACTGCAATGTATTTTTGAAATATATCTGCAAAAAAAGAGACAATATGCACAGGGAAGTCTGAGCTTTCGTTTTCATGGGATGTAAAACAAGAATTTAAGCAAAAATAGGATTGGGTTTTCTTGACTTCAAAGGCTCAATTGCCAGAGCTCAAGCTCTTGAGCTGCAGGTTAGACAGCCATGCTGTATGTCAACCCACACCTTGATTCTTCGGACTCGGAACAGTGGGTTGCTTCTCTATCAATCAAACTTGGAATAGTATTTTCCTGTATGACTCAGTGCCATGCATTTCTCCCATACTATTCTGGCACAGTTAATCAAACAAAACTACTACAACATTTGACTATCACCCTTTCAATTCCATTATTTATATAATTTATAGGCAATGTCTTGTTTCAGCCTGATTCAGAAGACCTTCTTGTTCAGTCACAAAAGTTTCTTGTCAGGCTTTTCAAATACCTTCCGAAAGTCTCTGAAAGTCAAACTTAAACAATTCTCCGACATACCAAAGCAATTTATCCACATGACAAACACAGACCCTCTCTCCCTAGAGAGGCAATTCTCTTACTCAAGTCCAGAGAATTAAGTAATGGCTTGATAAAGCCAAGGCTTTTCCACTTCCCTCCCATTCTCAAGCGTGAAAAGATATACGGTTGGTGTTTAAAGTGCAAAAGCAGTACAGCTTACTCATACCATTTCTTCTTAGCCCAAAGAGTTCCATCAAACTGATTAGAGGTTTGGCTTGAAGAGTTACCTGGTTCCATTAGTGAGCCATGATGCCCGGTCAATCTTATTATGGTATTCTGGAGCACTGCAGACCAAACTGGTTTAATGATCAGATGACTGAACACATTGCAAATAACTGACCTGGTTCTGAAATTCTAACAACAGACATGTCGTCTTCAAGCCACCTCAACTCAAAGACCCCACTTACTAATCACTTCACACAGTGTTTGTCATGCAGGCAGCAGCCATTTGTACCAGTGTCCTATAAAGAGCAGAAAACGACTAACCAGTTAATCCATTCTTTTGTGTCAGTGGTTAGAGGGAACATTGGTCAAGGCACTGGGACAGCTTCTTGCTATGTTTTGAATAGTAGCAGTGTATCTTTAATTTCATTGGAACCATTTGAATAGGTGGATGCAATTTTGGTTTAATATCTTAAAGAATGACATTCCCTCAGTAACACACTGATATATCAACCGAGAATACGTGCTCAAGTTTGACACAATATCACCAGTGACTAGCGTTCCCTGTGAAACGTACAAGGGATCCACAGGAAACAATAGACTACAAAATGAAATGATCCAACAGCCACTTCAAGCCACAAGACCATAGGAAGTAATGCTTCTTCACCAGGTGGCATCCTCAATATTCAAGGTTCACCATGATTTTACTGCAGGACAGGATGAAGAGGCTAGCCCCAGGCCTACCTCAGCCAGAATGGAGATCGAACAACATTCTAGCTGTCTATGCAACTGAGTGACCCAGCCACCCCAGAAGCTATTAGCATTTGGAAATGCAACCTCCCCAGTATAACATGCTGTAGGTTCACAGAAGGAGCTTTGGCGTCAAGTTATAGTCCCTGATGTTTTCTCTGAAGTCGCTCTTGAATGCTCTCTATTTGGAATGTCCCCACAGCTACGACGAAGGGAGGGAGATTAATTTTAAAAAGTCAATCAAATTGTGCCCAGAGTCCATATTTTCTTCACTTGGTTGGGAAGACCAAACACATTGTCCCCAGTCCACACAAGTTCTGTTAGGTGGGGTTATGGGATAGGGTGGAGGTGTGGGCTTAGATAGGGTGCTCTTTCCAAGGGCTGGTGCAGACTCGATGGGCCGAATGGATTCTATGATATGTTCCTAGCCACCAACTCCATGCCTCTTCCTGGCAACTGCCTGAAGTTAAACCAGGCTGTTTCGCGACCTGGGTATCTATCACATCTAACTCCAAGATGAGCTTCCAACAACGTAACCACCAAGTCTGTCAAAATGACGAAAACCACATCTCTCCCTGATACATCTAGATTTGACGTTTGGCTGGCCTCCAACATTATACCCTCTATCAACTAAAAGTCATCCAAAATCCTTCTCCTGGGTTCTTACACACACCAAGTTCTGATGTGGAGATGCCGGTGTTGGACTGGGGTGAGCACAGTAAGAAAGAAGTCTTACAACACCAGGTTAAAGTCCAACAGGTTTGTTTCGATGTCACTAGCTTTCGGAGCGCTGCTCCTTCCTCAGGTGAATGATGCTTCACCTGAGGAAGGAGCAGCGCTCCGAAAGCTAGTGACATCGAAACCAACCTGTTGGACTTTAACCTGGTGTTGTAAGACTTCTTACTGTGCACACCAAGTTCTGTTCACCAATTATTTTGTACTTGCTGCCCTACATTTCCTCATGATGTGAAAAAGCATAGATTTTTAAATTCTCATCCTTGTTTTCAAATCCCTCCATTTTCCTCGCCCCGCTCCATCTCTATAATCTCCCTCAGCACCACAACTCTCCAAAATATCTGCACCTCTAATTCCGGCCTCTGGAGCATCCCTAATTTTTATTGTTCCACCATAGACAGCCATGCCTTTAGTTGTCTGGTTAGAAAACTCTGGAATTTCCTGAACCTCTCTGCATCTCCTTTAAGATACTTTTTATCATCTGCCCAAATATCTCCTGATGTGACTGTGACATATTTTGTTTGATAAAGCTCCTGTGAAATGCATTAATGTACTATATAACTATGTGGTTATAGCTCTGTACATTTTCCCTTTTGTTCTATTTCCTTTTGAAATTCCCTATTGTATCTGCTTCTACCACCATTTCTGGCTCATTGTAACTTAGCTGGAGTTCAAGTTGGAAACACTATGACACATAAGGGAGAGGGTGCAGTGTCTAGACAGTTTGTTCTGTTTCGGACTTTGGTCAAACCACATACAGAGATGCAGGTCTGTATTTTCATATTTACAATTGTGTTTTTCAGCTTTTCCTTTTCCACCATTTTTCTCCATTACGTCCTCCTCTACTAAAGATGCTTAACTCTTAATGCAATCGTTTTTCAGATGCTAGTTATCATCCTGTGCTGTGCCTTTGGCATTTAGCAGAGACATCTTTCATTATCTAGCAACTGTTGCTAATTCCAGTTGTACCATTAGTATCTTAGTTAAGTCATGCATCCTTGCAATGTTTGTTGCAGCAAATGTAAAGATATGCATCACATTCAAGAACCTTGGAAGAATGATAACTCTATGAATGTACAGTAAACTTTGCATTATCCAGCACCATACTAACAATTCTCTAGTAACTGGAATTTCTGACAACTCGAAAAAAAGCCAATCATTTTTAGTGTTCAGGTAATGCATTATTTAAGAGCCCAATATGTAAATCTTCAGAAATTGTTCTCAGGTTTTACACTGAAATTATTAAATTATTGGATCAGTTTTGTTTTTTGCGCCTGAACAAACATATACTACAGTTGTAATTGCATCCAGAGTAATGTGACTTCCCATTAACCAGCATTTTGTGTTTAACCGGCATGCCAAATAACAAAGATTTGACTGTATCAATTAATTCATAGAATCCCTACAGTGTAGCAGGCCATTCAGCCCATCGAGTCTGTATCAACCCTCTGAAAGACCACCCCTTCGCCCCATCCAAGTAACCCAACCCTCATATCTTTTGGGCATTCAGGGGCAATTTTACCATGGCCAATCCACCTAAACTTCATATATTTGGCCTGTGGGAGGAAATCAGAGCACCTGGAGGAAACACACGCAGACACGGTGAGAAAGTGCGAACTCCTGGCGCTGTGAGGCAACAGTGCTAATTACTGTGCCACCGTACTGCCCTATTGTCAGACTATTCTCTGAAAGACTATTCAAGTTGGCATAGACTTTGTGGGCAAAATATGCGAACGGCACTCACTATTATTAAAGTGTAAATCAGATGGCAACTTCTGCTGACCACATTTGCACATTTAAATGCAGAAATCAGGAAGCTGCTGTCCAAGCTGCCTTGCTCTTCTAGAAACTTCACCGTAATAATATCACACTGGAAGATTCAATAATGAAACACATGGAAAAGTGTGACATTTGGATGGATACATACATGAGATACCCATCAAATGCAGCAGAAAAAGTTAGGGTTTGTCCATTCCAGAGCAAGTCTTCTTTTAATGGCATGATAAGCCTTAATTAATTCCAAATCACCTCAGTGGCTCTGAAAATTTGTTTTTTGCACCATAGAAAGCATCCAATCTGGCTGCAGCACAGCCTGGTACGGCAACTGCTCGGCCCAGGACCGCAAGAAACTTCAGAGAGTCGTGAACACCGCCCAGTCCATCACACGAACCTGCCTCCCATCCATTGACTCCATTTACACCTCCCGCTGCCTGGGGAAAGCGGGCAGCATAATCAAAGACCCCTCCCACCCGGCTTACTCATAGAACATTACAGCGCAATACAGGGCCTTCGGCCCTCGATGTTGCGCCAACCTATGAAGCCAATCTAAAGCCCATCTACACTATTCCCTTATCATCTACATGTTTATCCAATGACCATTTAAATGCCCTTAATGTTGGCGTGCCCACTGCTGTTGCAGGCAGGGCATTCCGTGCCCCTACTACTCTCCGAGTAAAAAACCTACCTCTGACATCTGTCCTCTATCTATCTCCCCTCAATTTAAAGCTATGTCCCCTCGTGCTAGCCATCACCATCCGAGGAAAAAGGCTCTCACAGTCCACCCTATCTAATCCTCTGATCAACTTGTATGCCTCAATTAAGTCACCTCTTAACCTTCTTCTCTAACGAAAACAGCCTTAAGTCCCTCAGCCTTTCCTCATAAGATGCTTCCACATCCTTCCTATAATGCGGCGACCAGAACTGCATGCAATACTCCAAATGCAGCCCCACCAGAGTTTTGTACAGCTGCAACATGACCTCCAAAACTCAATCCCTCTACCAATAAAAGCTAACACACCGTACGCCTTCTTAACAACCCTATCAATCTGGGTGGCAACCTTCAGGGATCTACTTCACTCTTCCAACTTCTTCCATCAGGCAGGAGATACAGAAGTCTGAGAACACGCACGAACAGACTCAAAAACAGCTTCTTCCCCGCTGTTACCAGACTCCTAAATGACCCTCTTATGGACTGACCTCATGCCGGTGCTTATGTAGTTACATTGTATACCTTGTGTTGCCCTATTATGTATTTTCTTTTATTCCCTTTTCTCCCCATGTACTTAATGATCTGTTGAGCTGCTCGCAGAAAAATACTTTTCACTGTACCTCAGTACACGTGACAATAAACAAATCCAATCTAATCCAAATTTACTTTTTGATTTTAGTCATTGTTGGGGATTTAAGCAAATAAATAATTTATTTTCCCTCCTATCTCTTTCACTCCACTCACACTGTTTGTACCTGTAAAGACTTGTTTGCCTGCAAAGACTTGTATTGCAGCCATTTTTCACATTCCAACCTGTAATTATCGTGCAATGTGTCTCTGCCATTATATGCTGTTTGTGAACCAGCCTCTACTTCACCTGATGAAGGAGCTGTGCTCCAAAAGCTTGTGATTTCACTTAAACCTGTTGGACTTTAACCTAATGTTGTGAACCTTCTTAACTGTGCACACCCTAGTCCAGCACCTTAACTGTGCTCACCCTAGTCCAGCACCAGCATCACCACATCATGTCTCTCGCTCAATCTCATACTTCTTTCCTTCTCTTTATTTTGCCTACACTACCTACTTTAGCTTTATATTAATTATTCTAATGAATACTTCCTGGTTCAGACTACATGCTTCAGTGAGGTTCTTTCAATCTCATTGTTCAGATACACAATTGCTTGCCCAGTTCACACAGGTCCGAAATCCCCTCTAGAGGGCACTGCACCAAAATGGCTTTCATTTCACCCACTGCAAGTTTCTTCTGTACAATAACCCTTATAGAGTTTGTCGACAAGTGAAAGTGTAATGAAAGGCTAACACTGTTCGTTCATCACCGATGACAAAATGCAGGCCATATATCATGCCTTCAGACATAATTTTCAAATATGTAGCTTCCAAGAGATTAAAGTACATTAGAATGGTACAATTCTCACCTGATTGGTACATTACTTCAGCTTTACTCTAAAGTGGTGGATATTAATTCCACAGTATTGTTAAATCCTACAGCAGCACGCCCCTACCTTCTCATTTAGCGATGGACAACAAATGCTGACATTGCCAGCGAAAGTAACATCCTATGAACAAATAAAAATTATACTATTACATCATAAAATTATCATCAACTACTTATCTCATCCTTTGGATCAAGACAGGAAACTTGTCCAATTGTCATTAAGCAGAAGTGACATATTCTGGTTTAATATGTGATGTACATTATTTGCATTTCACATCATAAATGTCACTCCCAACACCAGGGTGTTGACAGCTTTTAAATAACTCAGCAAAGCATATGCAGAATGGTATAGAGTTAATCTTAATGGCAATGGGGAAAGTACAAATCAATCATCTGGAGCTGCACTGAAATTCAGGTGTTTTGTCACCAGCGTGTTCATGTTCTGACTCGAGTTAACCTTTGGACGTTTTTGCCCCAGAAGAGGAGTATTTGCGCTGACGAGTGTCACGAGCCCACAGCCCTGCCGTGTGTCCTCCACTGACGCTGCCGCTGCATTAAACCGCTCTGCTTGCAGCTAGCACAAGGTGGGATTTGGGAATTGCCGGGTGCAGCCTCCTTGGCCCTGTCCTGTGGAGTCACCTTCAGCGCCCTGGGCCACTGCAAACTCGGCGCCCTTAATTCCTGAACGGGTTGGGTTGCCTTTTGAGTTTAGATCTTTTACAGCCGCACACACACACACACCAATATATATGTATATATATTTGCACGCCCCAGGCCCCTGGTCCAGGGCCGCACTTACCCCGGGAACAAGCAGCTCACACAGCGGGTGAAAGAGGAGCATTCAGACGGGTAAAGGATACAGCTTAAAGCCCTTCAGGATCTCCTTAGCCCTGTCTTCCTTCGAAGACATTGCAGTTCTAGTCCGTCTCTGATAAATCGGAACAAAGGGATTAGAGCGATTAATGTGCGAGAGAGAGAGAGAGGAGGAAAAAAAAATCTGTAATGTCAATAAATTTAAAATCGAGCAACAAGCTGATTATCGCCACAGCAACGCTCGGCTCAGCGCCGCCGGACCCGCCTCCGCCCCCACAGCCAATCGGGAGGGGGCCCGCCGCCACCGCGCCAGACTGACAAGCGGCCCGGCCAATAGGCGGAGGGCAGCCCCGCGGAGCGGCCAATCAGCAGATGGGCCTGCGCGGTGTGGGCGGGGGGGCCGTTGGCAGCCCCAGCCTCGCAGGAGCTGATTGGTTAGCCTGACCGTCAATCAACTTGCAGCAAGTTTGCAACTCTCCTCCACTCACTGCATTGTGCTGGAGAAACTGGGGCAACTGCTCAGACCAGGCCAAGGCCACACTTTCAAGTATTAGCTCTACACTGTTGTCGTCCTGGAACATGGCAGTTTTTGTTTCACAGCGATATGACAATTAGAGTCTAAATGCAACCTAAATCTTGAGCTAACAAAGACAGAAAAATGCTGGGTAATCTCAGCAGGTCTGGCAGCTTCTGGGGAGGGAGCTAACTTTTCGAGTCTGGATTACTCTGTCAAAGCTCCAAATCTAGAGCTGCTGCCTTTCAGCTGAGCCCTGGGCATTAAACTGGGGCAGCACGGTAGCACAGTGGTTAGCACTGTTGCTTCACAGCTCCAGGGTCCCAGGTTCGATTCCCGGCTTGGGTCACTGTCTGTGTGGAGTCTGCATGTTGTCCGCGTGGGTTTCTGATGGGTGCTCCAGTTTTCTCCCACAGTCCCAAAAGACGTGTTGTTAGGTCATTTGGACATTCTGAATTCTCCCTCTGTGTACCCGAACAGGCACCGGAATGTGGCGACTAGGGGCTTTTCACAGTAACTTCATTGCAGTAAGTCTACTTGTGACAATAAAGATTATTATTAAAAACTGAATTCCTCTTATCCCGGGTTTCCCTTGTTCCGATTGATCAGATACGGACTGAGAGAACTGCAACGTCTTCAAAGGCAGACTGAAGGAAAAGATTCCAAGCGCTAACTGAAGGAGATTAGGGAGAATTTATCTGATCTCGTACCCAATAATTATCCCTCCAGCAACATCACTAAAACAGATGCGAAACAGAAAATGCTGGAACCCGATGAAAGGTCATTGAGCCAAAATGTTTCCCAATGTAACGGGTTAACTGTTTTCAGGATTTTCTGTTTTTACTTCAGATTTCCAGCATCTGCAGTACTTTAGTTTTCATTAAATCGGCAATCAGATCATTTAGAAATCATAGGAATTTACAACACAGGTGAAAGCCATTCAGCCCATCCTGCCTGTACTAACTAAAAAAGAGGCATCCAAACTAAATGCACTTTCCAGCTCTTAGTCCAAACATATCTATAAGGCTGGACACTTGAAGTGTGATGTAGGCTTCAGGAAAATAATTCCAGATCGACCCCCAAAACCATCTGGGTGAAAAGGTTTCTCTTGAACTCCCCTCTAATCCTTGTACAAATTAATTTATATCTATACCCCAGTTATTAAACTCAATACTCAGGGAAACAGGTTCTTCCTACCCGCTCTATCCAGACCCCTCATAACTTTTTACAATTCAATTAAATCTCACCTCAGTCTCCTCTTTTTCAAGAAAACAACCTCAGACCAAGTAATCTTTCCTCATAGTTTAGTCTTTCCAATCCTGCCAACATTCTCATAAATCTCCTCTGCAGCTCTTCTTCCAGGACAGGCAAAAATGCATGGAAGACAGGCATTAAGGGAATGAAAGAAGGTGATTTGTTGACTTTTGTTTGCAACATGATATGGTTTGATTTCTAAATTTTGTTTTCAATGTTAACTTTTTAGTGAATTTATGGCATTGTAACCAAAGGGATGCTCTGAAGATCAGTAACAGAGATAAGTTAAAGCCTGTTGTTGGATGGTGAATTGGGTTGCATTGCTGTTATCTGAGTCAGATGTGTCGATGGTAGATAGTCCAGCCAGAAAGGGACTATGTTGCTGTTTGCAGAACGTTGCTGTGTGCCAATTGGCTGATGCATTTTCCAATGTTACAACAGCGCTTACAATTCAATAATACTTTACTTGTTGTGAAGCATTCTGGAGTGTACTGAGGTCACGAAAGGCACTATACAAATGGAAATTGTCAGTGCTGAAAGCACTTCACACCAATTTGCAATGTAAGTACACTCTTAAATATTAATTGCTCAAAAATGGTTTAACAAAATGCATCTGAATTTAAACACTTGAAAATTCAATTTAAGTGTTGGAACTTGTGATTATATTTAAGGGTAGGGTGTAAAAATACAGCATAGACTTGGGCTACTCAGGGATTTAATCGCCTAAGTGAAGGACAGACAGGTGGAACCTGCCTCATCAACGTAGACCAGGAGAAGGCCTTTGACAGAATATCAGATGATGGATGTGCCCTCTAAAATGGGATTTGGAAAAGGAATTGGGTCCAACTGCTCTACACAAACTTCAATAACGCAGTTTCAACAGTGACCAGAAAGCTTTTGTGATCAAACTTGCAGTCAGGCAAGCCTGTTGTCTCTCTGCCTTGTCTGTATGCTGTATCGAACCATTTACCAAGTCCCCCAGGAAGGATGTGAGTGTAAGAGGGGTACTGATCCTGTCAGATGGTTTCCTGAGCAGACTATCCAAGTCAATTGGCAGAATGTCTCATTGCCAGAAGAAGGTGTAGCTTGATTGGTGGTAAAAAGGGTCGTCCCTGGGACTTCCGGCTGCGGCGATGACCAGCTAAGTCGCACGTTTCGGCAGCTCCCGGTGGAACGGACTTTTGGGCTCTTAATAGGAGCCCCAACGGCAATTTTAACGGCTAAAAACACTGTGCGGTAAACCAGAAGGGAATTCCCCCTGGACACGGATGGAAAAAGGAGAGGAAAGTGGCCGGATTGCGGAGGATCCTCTAGAGCAGCGGCAAGGAAGGCAAGCACAAAGCAAGATGGCGTCGGAAGGTGGCCGTCTAGTATGGAGCCCTGACCAACAAGAGTTCCTGCGGCGCTGTGTGGAAGAACTTAAAAAGGAGATGAAGAAGGAGCTGTTGGCCCCGATATTACAGGCGATTGAAGGGCTAAAGGAGGAGCAAAAGACCCAGGAGCAGGAGCTTCGGGTCGTGAAGGCAAAGGCCGCTGAAAATGAACACGAAATACAGGGCCTGGTGGTGAAGACAGAGATGCACGAGGCACAACACAAAAGGTGCGTGGAAAGGCTGGAGGTGCTGGAGAATAATGCGAGGAGGAAGAATTTAAGGATTCTTGGTCTTCCCGAAGGTGCAGAAGGGGCGGACGTCGGGGCATATGTGAGCACGATGCTTCACTCGTTAATCGGATTTGAGGCCCCGACGGGCTCGTTGGAGGTGGAGGGAGCTTATCGAGTTATGACGCGAAGACCGAGGGCTGGAGAAATACCTCGAGCCATCGTGGTGAGATTTCTCCGATAATGACAGAGAGATGGTCCTCAGATGGGCGAAGAAAACTCGGAGCAGTACGTGGGAGAACGCGGTGATCCGCGTATATCAAGATTGGAGTGCGGAGGTGGCGAGAAGGAGGGCAAGTTTTAATCGGGCCAAGGCGGTGCTTCACAAAAGGAAGGTCAAATTTGGAATGTTGCAGCCGGCAA
Organism: Scyliorhinus torazame; assembly: GCF_047496885.1. Lineage (NCBI taxonomy): Eukaryota > Metazoa > Chordata > Chondrichthyes > Carcharhiniformes > Scyliorhinidae > Scyliorhinus > Scyliorhinus torazame. The sequence goes on from NC_092720.1 coordinate 72,735,099, forward strand.
GACTGTGGGTCACACACCAAGGGAAGCACCACTACTTTGAGACGGCAGAAGAGGCGTGGACATTTATTGTGGAGGAGAAGCTGGAATAGGTGGGCCAGAAAAAGAACGTTTGGGACAAAGTGGTGGGGTGATTACGTGGGTTGAAGGGGGGGAAAAAGGGGGAAGGGATGATCTCTCAAGTTGTTAATCTTGCGACCCTGTAACTTTTCTCTCTTCCCCATGTCGTGGGGGAGAGGGGGGGAGGGAGGATGAGGAATTGTGGGCGCCGGCCATTAGGGGTGGGGACAAGTGGGAAACGCGGGCTTTGTTCCCGCGCTATGGTAATCATGGCGGGAACAGGGAAGCAGGAAGGAGGGGGCCTTGCACAGTAGGGGCCGAGGTCACGCGGGGAAGCCGAGGTCAGCCAGAGTTTGCTGACTTCTGGGAGCAACATGGGGGGTGCAATTACGCTAGAAAAGGATCTAGCGGCGGGGGGGGGGGGGGGGGGTTAACTGGGTTGCTGCTGCTGGGGAGAAGGGGGAGCTGGTACGGGGTGGGGTGGTCGAGGCGGGAGGGCGCCGTCGGGGGGAGATACGGCTACGTGGGAACCGGGTGAGGAGCTGGATTAAAAAAGGGGATGGCTAGTCGACAAGGGGGGGGGGGGGGGGGTAAAGAGCCCCCCAACCCGGCTGATCACGTGGAATGTGAGAGGGCTGAACGGGCCGATTAAAAGGGCACGGGTACTCGCACACCTAAAGAAATTAAAGGCAGATGTGGTTATGTTGCAGGAGACGCATTTGAAACTGATAGACCAGGTCAGACTACGCAAAGGATAGGTGGGGCAGGTGTTTCATTCGGGGTTAGACGCAAAGAACAGGGGGGTGGCTATATTAGTGGGGAAATGGGTACTGTTTGAGGCAAAGACCATAGCGGCGGATAGTGGGGGTAGATACGTGATGGTGAGTGGCAGATTGCAAGGGGAGGCGGTGGTTCTAGTGAACGTATATGCCCCGAACTGGGATGATGCCAATTTTATGAGGCGTATGTTGGGACGTATCCCGGACCTAGAGGCGGGAAAGTTGGTAATGGGGGGAGACTTCAATACGGTGCTGGACCCAGGGCTGGACAGACCGAGGTCCAGGACCGGGAGAAGGCCGGCTGCAGCTAGGGTGCTCAAGGACTTTATGGAGCAGATGGGAGGAGTAGACCCCTGGAGATTTAGCAGGCCTAGGAGTAAGGAGTTCTCGTTTTTCTCCTATGTCCATAAAGTATATTCACGGATAGACTTTTTTGTTTTGGGAAGGGCGCTAATCCCGAAGGTGACAGGGACGGAGTACACGGCTATAGCTATCTCGGACCACGCTCCACATTGGGTGGACCTGGAGATAGGGGAGGAAAAAGAACAGCACCCGCCCTGGAGAATGGACATGGGATTATTGGCAGATGAGTGGGTATGTTTAATGGTGAGGGGGTGTATTGAAAGGTACTTGGAGCTTAATGACAATGGGGAGGTTCAGGTGGGAGTGGTCTGGGAGGCGTTGAAGGCAGTGGTTAGAGGGGAGCTGATATCTATCAGGGCACATAAAGGAAAGCAGGAGAGTAGGGAAAGGGAGCGGTTGTTGAAAGAATTTCTGAGGGTGGACAGACAATATGCGGAGGCACCGGAGGAGGGACTGTACAGGGAAAGGCAAAGGCTACATGTAGAATTTGACTTGTTGACTACGGGTAATGCAGAGGCACAATGGAGGAAGGCACAGGGTGTACAGTACGAATATGGGGAGAAGGCGAGCCGGTTGCTGGCCCACCAACTGAGGAAGAGGGGAGCAGCGAGGGAGATAGATGAGGAGGGAGAGATGGAGCGGGGAGCGGAGTGAGTGAATGGAGTGTTCAAGGCATTCTACGAAAGATTATATAAAGCTCAGCCCCCGGAAGGGAAGGAGAGAATGATGTGCTTCCTGGATCAGCTGGAATACCCTAAGGTGGAGGAGCAGGAGAGGGCGGGACTGGGAGCACAGATTGAGATGGAGGAGGTAGTGAAAGGGATTGGGAGCATGCAGGCGGGAAGGCCCCGGGACCAGACGGATTCCCGGTGGAATTTTATAGGAAGTATATGGACTTGCTGGCCCCGCTTCTGACGAGAACCTTTAATGAGGCTAGGGAAAGGGGGCAGTTGCCCCCGACTATGTCAGAGGCAACGATATCGCTCCTCCTAAAGAAGGAAAAAGACCCGCTGCAATGCGGGTCCTATAGGCCCATTTCTCTTTTAAATGTGGATGCTAAGATTCTGGCCAAGGTAATGGCGACGAGGATAGAGGACTGTGTCCCGGGGGTGGTTCATGAGGACCAAACTGGGTTTGTGAAGGGGAGACAGCTGAACACGAACATACGGAGGTTGCTAGGGGTAATGATGATGCCCCCGCCAGAGGGGGAAGTGGAGATAGTGGTGGCGATGGATGCCGAGAAAGCATTTGATAGAGTGGAGTGGGATTATCTGTTAGAGGTGCTGAGGAGATTTGGCTTTGGAGATGGGTATATGGGATGGGTACAGTTGCTGTATAGGGCACCGATGGCGAGTGTGGGTACGAATGGACGGGGGTCTGATTATTTCCAGCTTTACAGAGGGACGAGGCAGGGGTGTCCCCTGTCTCCGTTATTGTTTGCACTGGCGATTGAGCCCCTGGCCATAGCACTAAGGGGTTCCAGGAAGTGGAGGGGAGTGTTTAGGGGAGGAGAAGAACACCGGGTATCTTTGTATGCGGATGATTTGTTGTTGTATGTGGCGGACCCGATGGAGGGGATGCCAGAGATAATGCGGATACTTGGGGGGTTTGGGGATTTTTCGGGGTATAAATTGAACATGGGGAAAAGTGAGTTGTTTGTGGTGCATCCGGGGGAGCAGAGCAGGGAAATAGAGGATTTACCGCTGAGAAAGGTAACAAGAGACTTCCGGTACTTGGGGATTCAGATAGCCAAGAATTGGGGAACCTTACACCGGCTTAATTTAACACGATTGGTGGAACAGATGGAGGAGGACTTCAAGAGATGGGACATGGTGTCCCTGTCACTGGCAGGTAGGGTGCAGGCGGTTAAAATGGTGGTTCTCCCAAGATTCCTCTTTGTCTTTCAGTGCCTCCCGGTGATGGTCACGAAGGCTTTTTTTAAGAGAATCGAGAAAAGCGTTATCAGTTTTGTGTGGGCCGGGAAGACCCCGAGAGTGAGGAGGGGGTTCTTGCAACGTAGTAGGGATAGGGGGGGGCTGGCACTACCGAGCCTAAATGATTATTACTGGGCCGCCAAAATTTCAATGGTGTGTAAGTGGATGGGAGAAGGGGAGGGAGCAGCGTGGAAGAGATTGGAGAGGGCCTCCTGCAAGGGGACCAGCTTACAAGCAATGGTGACGGCACTGTTGCCGTTCTCACCGAAGAAATACACTACAAGCCCGGTGGTGGTGGCAACATTAAAAATTTGGGGGCAGTGGAGACGGCATAGGGGAAGGACGGGAGCCTCGGTGCGGTCCCCGATAAGAAATAACCATAGGTTTGTTCCGGGGAGAATGGATGGGGGATTTAGAGCATGGCAAAGAGCTGGGGTAGTACAATTGAGAGATCTGTTCGTAGATGGGACGTTTGCGAGTCTGGGAGCGCTGACGGAAAAATATGGGTTGCCCCAAGGGAATGCATTTCGGTATGTGCAACTGAGGGCTTTTGCGAGGCAACAGGTGAGGGAATTCCCGCAGCTCCCGACGCAGGAGGTGCAGGATAGAGTGATCTCAGAGACATGGGTCGGGGATGGTAGGGTGTCGGACATATACAGGGAAATGAGGGACGAGGGGGAGATCATGGTAGATGAGCTGAAAGGGAAATGGGAAGAAGAGCTGGGGGAGGAGATTGAGGAGGGGCTGTGGGCTGATGCCCTACGTAGGGTAAACTCGTCGTCCTCGTGTGCCAGGCTAAGCCTGATACAATTCAAGGTTCTACACAGGGCGCATATGACTGGAGCACGGCTCAGTAAATTTTTCGGGGTAGAGGATAGGTATGGGAGATGCTCGAGAAGCCCAGCGAATCACACCCACATGTTCTGGTCATGTCCGGCATTACAGGGGTTCTGGGCGGGGGTGGCGAATGTGCTTTCGAAGGTGGTGGGGGTCCGGGTCGAGCCAAGCTGGGGGTTGGCTATATTCGGGGTTGCAGAAGAGCCGGGAGTGCAGGAGGCGAGAGAGGCTGATGTTTTGGCCTTTGCGTCCCTAGTAGCCCGGCGCAGGATATTGCTTATGTGGAAGGAAGCCAAACCCCCGGGCGTGGAGACCTGGATAAACGACATGGCAGGGTTTATAAAGTTAGAACGGATCAAGTTCGTATTAAGGGGTTCGGCTCAAGGGTTCACCAGGCGGTGGCAACCGTTCGTCAACTACCTCACAGAACGATAGAGGGAATGAAAAAGAAAGAAAGACAACAGCAGCAACCCAGGGGGGAGGGAGGGGGGGGGGGGGTGGGGAGGATCCGGGCGGGCTCTTAGGGATGTCATTGTATATGTATAGACATTTGTTATAGGTAATGTATATTGGACTGTTGGATTGTATCTTTGGAGAGTAACTATTTTTGACAAGGCAGTTGCCATTTAGTTTTGTTTTTGTTTCTGTTTATATATTATTTATTTATTTGTTTAAAATTTGCCACTGTTATTTATATTGCTTTATTGTTGTTTAAAAGAAAAACTATGTACTGTTATGTTTGGCCAAAAAATCTTGAATAAAATATATTTTTTAAAAAAAGGGTCGTCCCTGTCAGATCTTTCATGCTGTAGACTAGTCTCAGCTGTAGACTACACTCGAGGTGGCTATAGTGGGGAAGACACCATTGACCACTTTCTTCTGGGGTATTCCTTTGCAAAGAATGCCTGGAAAGCGATGGAGATGTTTTGTCGAGGCTCATCCCAAGAAGCGCCGTAACCCGAGGCTCTAAGCTTTCTCAGCTGTTCCCGAGGTTGCACATCAAAACAATATTCAACTGTCTGCTGGAGGACCATCAACTTGGTGAAAGATGCTCTTTGGTCTGCCCAAAATCTGCTAATCTTCCTGTGCCATAAGGTGTCCACTACTGAGTGTTCCAAACTGGCACATTCCTAACACCAGGATTATATGCTCAGGGCAGCCTCTGCAAAAGCTGAATGAGAAAATGCCCTAGCCTACCATAGTACACCTGATGGGCTGGAATCCATGTAAAATCCCACAGGCTGTCTGCACACAAGAGAATTTTTGATTTGAAAAGTATATGGTAAATATAACCCGTAACTGTAAGTATAATGAGGCACTGGTTGCAGAGTGCCACATGCTGTATTGGAAAAAATGAACTGTGTTGCATTCTATGTAATGTCAAATCTTAACAGTTGATTCTCACTCTTTGGCAAATTATGATGGCCTACACTATAAGTCTGAGATGCCGTGGTTCTGCTACTACATAATTTGCTTCAAGTTTTAAGGTAACCTGTACAGACACAAGAGTGCCCACCCCTCACTATTTGCTGCCACCTCCTGAGTAGTATTTGCATTACATCGCAGATCTCTCAATTTGCACTGCTGCCTTGGTCCTTGTAGACCTCGGCAACTTAGGAGTGAAATTGTCTGCATGGGTTTCACCCCCACAACCCAAAGATGTGCAGGTTAGGTGAATTGGCCACGCTAAATTGCCCCTTAATTGGAAAAAAAATAATTGGGTACTCAAATTTATTTTAAAAAATGTCGGAGTGAAATCAGGAAGTACATTTTTACACAAAGGCTGGTGGAAATCTGGAACTCTCATGCTGCACAAAGGTTGTGGGGATTCTGGGTAAATCAAAAGTTTCAAGTTTGATTTTTGTTGTGTAAGGGCATCATCAAGGGATATGGAATAATGGAAATGAGGTACAAATTAGTCATCACCTTAGTGAATGACAGAACAGGCTTGAATGACTGAAAAACAATAAATTGTATTTATATAGTCAAGTTCCTTTCATGACTTCAGGACATCCCAAGGTGCTTAATTTTAAGCTAATTAGATAGTTTTCAACTTGAAATTGGGAAGCCAATTTATGGACAGCGAGATTCCACAATAAAATAACTAATTTTGGGTGTTAATTGAAGGATAAGCATTGGTCAAGGAGAAGTCTCATGCTCTTCCTTCAATTGTATTGTACATGGGATCTTTTATATTCACGTGAGAGGACAGACGGGGCCTCAGTTTAATGCCTCATGATGCCTCCAATAGAGTAATACTACCTCAGTTTGGTTTGGACCAAACCGTGGAACAATGGACATGATTTTCACTTCTTGGCAACTTCCAAGAGAAATGTCAGGAGCAATATCAACCGCTCTACATGGTCTTCATCAATCTGACCAAGTCTTTCGACTCAGTCAATCGAGAATTGCTATGGAACTCCCTGTCAAGCTATCCAGAGAAATTCATCAACATCCTCTGACTTCTCCATGACAAGATGTTGGTGACAGTCCTCACCGATGGGAATAAGACAGAAACCGTTGAGGTCAAGAGTGGAGTTAAGCAGGAATGCATCATAGGCCCCACCTTTTTCTCAATTTTCATTGTCCCCATCCTTCACCTTCTCAAGAACAAGGGCAGCACGGTAGCATTGTGGATAGGGCAGCACGGTAGCATTGTGGATAGGGCAGCACGGTAGCATTGTGGATAGCACAAATGCTTCACAGCTCCAGGGTCCCAGGTTCGATTCCGGCTTGGGTCACTGTCTGTGCGGAGTCTGCACATCCTCCCCGTGTGTGCGTGGGTTTCCTCCGGGTGCTCCGGTTTCCTCCCACAGTCCAAAGATGTGCGGGTTAGGTGGATTGGCCATGCTAAATTGCCCATAGTGTCCAAAATTGCCCTTTGTGTAGGGTGGGGTTACTGGGTTATGGGGATAGGGTGGAGGTGTGGATCTTGGGTAGGGTGCTCTTTCCAAGAGCCGGTGCAGACTCGATGGGCCGAATGGCCTCCTTCTGCACTGTAAATTCTATGATAAACAAGCTTTCCAGTGGAGTGGACTTCGTCTACAGGATGGACGGAAACATTTCAACCTCCAACTGGTTGAAATCCAAGAAGAAAACGACACTGACATCCCGAGTGGAACTTCAGTATGCGATGACAACACCATCCTCACTCTCTCAGAAGAGAATCTTCAAGCTATGCCGGACACCTCCGTGGAAGCATACCAAAGAATCAGTCTCAGCCTCAATCTTAAGAAGACTCAAATCCTTTACTAACCTGCCCTTGGGCAAGATCAAGAGAAACCCTCCCAAATGTGGAACATTTTCCCCTACCCGGGGAGCCACTTTTCATCTAAGGCTGACATCAACGTAGATATCCAACATCATATCCAATCCACGAGTGCCGCTTTTGGACACCTAAGGATGATAGTCTTCCACAACCTTGATATCTGTGGTGATACTATGATGCTCATGTACAAGGCAGCCATCCGAACTCTTCTCTAGGCTCAGAAACCTGGACTATGTATAGACGCCACCTCAAGGCCCTGGAGAGGTACCATCAATACTGTCTCAGACGGATTCTCTGCATCAGCTGGGAGGACAGGTATATTAACATCAACATCTTTGAAGGTGTCAAGAGTACCAACATCGAGGCCAATATCATCCAAAACCAACTCCGCTGGGCCAGCCATGTGTTTAGGATGGCAGAATCCCACTTGCCAAAGCAAACTTTCTTCGTCCAACTCAAGGAACGCAAGCAAACTAGAGCAGGACAAAGGAAGCACTTCAAAGACACCCTGAAGGCTTATCTCAAGAAATGCAACATAGACTGCAACGCCTGAGAGACCCTTGCTCAGAAGAAACCTCCGTGGAGGAACCTCCTGATTGAAGGAACACAATTCTTCGGGAGCACCCGAAGGCAGGAGGAGGTCCGGAAAAGGAGCCTGAGAAAGGAAGGGCAGCGCTCTCAAGACCAAAGACTAGTCCCACCTCCTGGAAACATTTGCCAAATTTGTTGAAGATGCAGCTCTAGGATCGGGCTCATCAGGCATGCAAAGACCCAGAGAACCCATGACCAGTGACACAGAGTTTCTTAGGCTGACAATCAGACTCATTAGTGAGTGATCGCCAAAGAAGAAGAGACTACCTCAGTGCTACACTTCAGAGTAGATTATGTGCTCAAGCCTTTGTTGATGTTGTGAGATGCAGAGGTGTGCTTGAATCTACAACAATCTGACTCAGAAGAGAGTGCTATCCTGAGCCATGGCTGACACCTGATAGCCTACTTCATCTCCCATATATAGAAATCCACTTTCTCCTGGGTCAAAGACAATTTCTATGTTTGCTTCTGAACATTCATGACTCCACTGTTATTGCCAATTTCTATGGAGGCTATTTTCTGTTGCACCTATCTCTTGCATCAGTTTCCTGCTCCTCCACTAGTAATATTAAACCCTGATCTGCCAGTCTGCTCTGTAATCTGTCCCATTGTTGCTTAATAACTGATAACCGGCTTCCAGTTGCGGCTATGCAGATCTAAGTCGCACGTTCGGCAACTCCCTCTAGAAACTGACTTTTGGGCTCTTTTTAGAGCCTGTAACGGCGCTTGCTCGACGTTTCCCACTGTGGGAAGGGGATAGCAACATTCCCCCAATAGTGTATGGCTTTGACCAGGAGTGGGGCGATCAAAAAAGTGGCAGTGAAGCAAAAGAAGTTGCGAGGGAGGAAGACCAAGATGGCAGCGGGTGGAGACCAGGCAGCGTAGATACAGTGGGCGCAGGAGCAGCAAGAGTTTCTACAGGTTGGGGATTATTGTGTTGTATTTTGAGGGTGGGTTCTTTGTTCATTGTTTGTTCTTTGTTTTTCGGGGGTTGGTTGGGCACTGTTTCGGTTGGGTCCGCCGGGTGGGCTCTTGGAGGGGGGCAGGCTTGGGGAGTTGATGGCCGGCAGGGAGGATGGGGGGGCTGAGTTGGGGGCAAGGGGACCGGGCCTGAAAAGGGAGCTGTGCCAGAGGAGGCGGGGCCGGGCGAGTGGAAAGCGTGGGCTTTTTCCCGCGCTAAGCTGAAGGGGGCGGGGCCGGAGCTGGTAAGCACGGGCTTTTTCCCGCGCTGGGAGTGGAAGGGGGAGGGCGAGAGCCTGCTGGTGGGCAATGGGGGGGAGGGGAAGTTCCACACTGGGAGGGGTCGAGGGAGTGGCTTGGGTCAGCAGGAGTCGGCTGACTTACGGGAGTGCAATGGGGGGAGCAATGCAGCTAGGGGGGGACCTAGCAGGGGGTGTGGGGGAGGGGGGGGTGGTTGGGGGGTGGGGGTCGACTGGGCTGCTGCTGGAATGGCCAAGGGGAAGCTGGAGTCGGTAGAGGAGGTCGGGGCGGGGGTCTGCCGCTGTGGGGAACGCGCGTGCGGGGTGGCGCGGGCACGTGGCTGGCCTAGGAGGGGATATGGCTAGTCGGCGGGGGAGGCGGGGGCGGGTAGCCCCCTGATCCGGCTGATAACGTGGAACGTAAGGGGACTGAACGGGACGGTCAAACAGGCCTGGGTGTTCGTGCACCTGAAGGGGCTGAACGCAGCTGTGGCCATGCTTCAGGAGACGCACCTGAGGGTGGCGGATCAGGTAAGGTTGAGAAAGGGGTGGGCAGGCCAGGTGTTTTATTCGGGGTTGGATGCAAAAAATCGGGGGGTGGCAATCTTGGTGGGGAAGAGAGTGTTGTTCGAGGCGTCGAGCATCGTGGCAGACAATAGCGGTAGGTATGTGATGGTAAGTGGCAAGCTGCAGGGGGAGCGGTTGGTCAATGTATATGCCCCGAATTGGGACGATGCGGGCTTCATGCGTCGTATTTTGGGCCGGATTCCGGACCTGGAGACAGGGGGACTGATAATGGGGGGGATTTCAATACGGTGCTGGACCCGGCACTAGAACGCTCCAGGTCTAGGACGGGTAGGAGGCCGGCGGCGGCCAAGGTGCTGAGGGGGTTCATGGACCAGGTGGGAGGGGTGGACCCATGGAGGTTTGCGAGGTCAGGGGCCAGGGAATTCTCATTCTTCTCCCATGTCCACAAGGCCTATTTCCGGATTGACTTCTTTGTTATGAGTAGGGCGCTGATTCCGAGAGTGGAAGATACTGAGTACTCGGCGACAGCCATTTCCGATCACGCTCCGCATTGGGTAGACCTCGAGCTGGGGGAGGAGAGGGACCAGCGCCCGCTGTGGCGCTTAGAGATGGGGTTACTGGTGGACGAGGAGGTGAGCGGGCGGGTCCGAGGGTGCATAGCGAGGCACCTGGAGGCTAATGACAATGGGGAGGCCCATGTGGGGGTGGTCTAGGAGGCGCTGAAGGCGGTGGTCAGGGGAGAGCTGATCTCCATTAGGGCCCATAAGGAGAGGAGTGAGAAGAGAGAGAGGGAGAGGCTGGTGGGGGAGATGGTGAGTGTGGACAGGAGGTACGCGGAGGCCCCGGAGGATGGATGCTGAGGGAGCGGCGCAGCCTCCAGGCCGAATTTGATCTGTTGACCACCAGGAAGGCGGAGGCGCAGTGGAGGAAGGTGCAGGGGGCGGTATATGAATATGGAGAAGAGGCGAGCCGGATGCTGGCACACCAGCTTCGGAAGCGAGAGGCAGCTAGGGAGATCGGGGAGTTAAGGATGGGGGAGGGAGCATGGTGCAAAGTGGAGTGGGTATCAACGGGGTCTTCAGGGACTTCTACGAGGAACTGTATCGGTCCGAGCCCCCACTGGAGGAGGGAGAGATGGGTCGCCTTCTGGACCGGTTGAGATTCCCGAGGGTGGAGGAGAGGCAGGTGACAGGGCTGGGGGCGTTGGTTGGATTGGAGGAGTTCGTCAAAGGGATAGGAAGCATGCAGGCAGGGAAGGCACCGGGGCCAGATGGGTTCCCGGTCGTATTTTATAAGACGTATGCGGACCTCCTGGGCCCTCTGTTGGTAAGGACCTTTAACGAAGCAAGGGAAGGAGGGGCTTTGCCCCCGACGATGTCTCAGGCGCTGATCTCCTTGACCCTGAAGCGGGACAAGGAACCCCTACAATGTGGGTCATACAGGCCGATCTCACTCCTAAATGTAGATGCAAAGTTGTTGCCGAAGATTTTAGCCACGAGGATAGAGGACTGTGTCCCGCAGGTCATTCACGAGGATCAGACGGGGTTCGTGAAAGGGAGACAGCTGAATACGAATGTACGGAGGCTCTTGAATGTTATAATGATGCCGGCGGTGGAAGGGGAGGCGAAGATAGTGGTGGCGATGGATGCGGAGAAGGCCTTTGATAGGGTAGAGTGGGGGTACCTGTGGGGGTTGCTGAAAAGGTTCGGGTTTGGGGAGGGGTTTGTCAGGTGGGTTAGGTTGCTGTATGAGGTCCCGGTGGCGAGTGTGGCCACGAACAGAAGGAGGTCAGAGCATTTTTGGTTACACCGGGGGACAAGGCAGGGGTGTCCCCTGTCCTCCCTGCTCTTTGCGCTGGCGATTGAGCCCCTGGCCATGGCATTGAGGGAGTCGAGGAACTGGAGGGGGCTGGTGCGGGGTGGGGAGGAACATCGGGTGTCGCTCTATGCGGACGTTTTGCTGTTATGTGTGGTGGACCCGGTGGGGGGAATGCCGGAGGTGATGAGGATTCTCAGGGAGTTTGGGGATTTCTCCGGGTATAAGCTCAATATGGGGAAGAGCGAGTTGTTCGTTGTTCACCCAGGGGACCAGGAGAGGGGGATTGGTGAGCTCCCACTAGAAAGGGCGGAGAGGAGTCTCAGGTACCTGGGGGTCCAGGTGGCTAGGAGCTGGGGGGCCCTGCATAAGTTTAACTTCACGAGACTGGTGGAGCAAATGGAGGAGGAGTTTAAGAGGTGGGACTTGCTGCCACTCTCCCTGGTGAGTAGGATGCAGTCAGTTTAAATGACGGTGCTCCTGAGATTTTTGTTCCTGTTCCAGTGCCTCCCAATCCTGATCCCTAAGGCCTTCTTCAGGCAGGTTAATAGGAGCATTATGGGGTTTGTGTGGGCGCAGAAGACCCCGAGGGTGAGAAGGGTGTTCCTGGAGCGGTGCAGGGATAGGGGGGGCTTGGCGCTGCCTAACCTCTGTGGGTATTATTGGGCCGCCAACGTATCGATGGTGCATAAGTGGTTGATTGAGGGGGAGGGGCGGCATGGAAGAAGCTGGAGATGGCATCCTGTGTGGGCACGAGCCTGGAGGCGCTGGTGATGGCGCCGCTGCCGCTTCCTCCAACGAGGTATACCACGAGCCCGGTGGTGGCGGCTCCCCTCAAAATTTGGGGGCAATGGAGACGTCACAGGGGGGAGGTGGGGGCCTCGGTGTGGTCCTCGATATGGGGGAACCACCGGTTTGTCCCGGGGAGGATGGACGGAGGGTTCCTGAGCTGGCACAGGGCAGGTATTGGCAGGATGGCGGACCTGTTTGTGGACAGGAAGTTCGCGAGCCTGGGTGAGCTGGAGGAGAGGTTCAGGCTCCCCCCGGGAAACACCTTCAGATATATGCAGGTTAGGGCGTTTGTTCGGCGGCAGGTGTGGAGTTCCCACTGTTGCCGCCACGCAGGGTCCAGGACAGGGTGCAGTCGGGGGTGTGGGTTGGAGAGGAGAGGATCTCGGCAATGTATCAGGTGATGCAGGAGGAGGAGGAGGCCTCAGTGGAGGAGCTAAAGGGTAAGTGGGAGGAGGAGTTGGGTGAGGAGATTGACGAGGGGACATGGGCGGATGCCCTGGGGATAGTGAACTCTTCCTCCTCTTGCACGAGCTCAGCCTCATACAATTTTAGGTGCTGCATACGGCTCACATGACCGGGGCAAGGATAAGCCGGTTCTTTGGGTGCAAGGACAGGTGTGTTAGGTGCTCAGGGAGCCCAGCAAACCACACCCATATGTTCTGGGCGTGCCCAGCGCTGAAGGACCTTTGGAAGGGTGTAGCGAGGACGGTGTCGAGGGTGGCAGGTTCCAGGGTCAAGCCAGGCTAGGGGCTCGCAATATTTGGGGTGGCAGAGGAGCCGGGAGTGCAGGAGGCGAAAGAGGCCGGAATTCTGGCCTTTGCGTCCCTAGTAGCCCGGCGAAGGATTCTTCTTCAGTGGAAGGATACGAGACCCCCAAGCGTGGAATCCTGGATCAACGATATGGTGGGGTTTATTAAATTGGAGAGGGTGAAATTTGCCTTAAGGGGATCGGTGCAAGGGTTCTTCAGGCGGTGGCAACCGTTCCTAGACTTCCTGGCAGAGCGTTAGAAGATGGTCAGCAGCAGCAGCAACCGGGTGGGGGGGGGGGGAGGTTGGTTGGTTTTTCTTGAGTGGGTGTGTATATTTGCTTTGATGTTGATGATGGCTGTTAATTTATTATTTATGTTTACGGGGAGGTGGGGGGGGGGGGGGTTGTTCTTTTCTTTCTGTATTTTGTTGTTGATATTTTGTGAAAATTTGAATAAAAATTATTTAAAAAAAAAAAATAACTGATAACCAGTACTGGCAGAAATTTCCTCCAGTTAAATGTTGGAAAAACGGAAGCCATTGTTTTTGCTCCCTGGTCTAAACTCCGCTCCCTAGCTACTTGTTCCATTCCTCTTCTTAGCCATAGTCTGAGATTAAGCCAATCTGTTCACAACTGTGTTGATATGTTAGACTCTGAAATGAACTTCCAAGCACATGTTCATTCCATCCCAAGACTGCTTATTTTCACCTCCGTAACATCACCTGACTTCACCCCTGTCTCAGCTCATCTCCTGATGAAGCCCTCCTTCACGCCTTTGTTACCTGTACACTTGGCTAGGATGCATCCTGGCTGGTCTCCCACATACTACCCTCCTTTAACTTAATGCCAACCAAAACTCTTCTGCCTGTTTCTTAACTCACAAGGTCTGTTCGCTTATCAGCTCTGTCCTTACTGACGGACATTGGCTCCGGCTCTCGCAATGACTTGAATTTAAAGTTTTCATCCTCGTTTTCAAATTCCTTCTTGGCCTCATCACTCTCCATCTCTATAAGCTTCTCCAACTCCATGAGCTTCCGAGATACCTGCATTCATCTAATCTTGGCCTCTTGAGTATCCCTGATTTTTATCACTTCATATTTTACCAAACTTATCTTCACACCAAAACTGTTTATTTTCTCTTCAGGAATAATAGGGGAAGTGGTGGAGGGATTCCTGAGCTGATGATAAGCCTGTTGAACCGCATTACCAACGCTTCTTCCGTGGCCAACAAAGCCTGGTATTGGACTTGAACCCAGAGGTAGCAACATGCCCATTGTGCCACAAGACCTCCATAATCACTTTGTCATTAGTGGTCATGGCTTCAGCTGCCTAGGCCCAAATCTCTGAATTCCCTCCCTTCTCTCTCTCTATCTCACTTCCCTCCTTTAAGACACTGCTTAAAATGTACGTCTTTGACCACGATTTTGGTCGTCTGATCTAATATCTCGTTATGTGCCTTGGTGTCAAATTTTGTTTTATAATGCCCCTGAGAAGCACTTTGGGATGTTTTATTATGTTAAAGGTGTTGTTTCTTTGTTTTGCTACTTTATACTTGTTTTCCATAGTCATTGCCTTCACACTTCACTTATTCTTCAGAACTGCTGAGTCACTATTCAGTAGCCTTCTCATCCAGCTACATCTGATGCCTTCGATCTTATGTGCTCCTCGCCTCTACTACTGCCCCTTGGACCAGTTCCTTCAAGTGTATGGTTCTTCCCCCTGTCTCTTCCTCTTCCTATCATCCAGTCATGTCACTTTTAATTGTTCACCCCTCAGGTATTTTGACCTCTCAATTCCCTTCCTAGCCTACCATTAATCATCTGTCTTCCCATTCAACTGCTACTGTCCCAAGCTTGAATCCCTCCCAGATAAGCCTACAGCCACCCTCTGCGCTTCTCTCAGCAATCTCTGGAAAATCTATCTGCACCCCTGTTGCTGCATCCTTACAAGGATGCCTCCAACCATCTCACCTTCACTTCTGACCAACCTTGCCTCCAAATCTTGCCAAACTCCTTCCCTTCCTGCTCACCCTACCCATCATTGCTCTCTCAGACATTGCCAGCAGAACACCGCCCCTTTCTGCTATCTCCTCCAAAATGTTCATTCAGTCACAGAAATGTTCTTGCATTTCATTCCCTTATTGTGGATAATCACATCACCACATCATAATGAAGGAAAATTGGCTCACAAATGGCACCTTCCCCTTTCTGAAGCCTCCATATCTAACTTTGCATAATCTATAACACCAAACCCATCACCGTGGCGATGTGATCCATAATCACCAAATCATTCCTTGGTCTCTCCCCATCTTCTCTGATGACCTCTTTTCCCGAAACACCACGCTTTTTCTCCTTTTCGTGTCTCTCAGTCATCATTCTCCACCACACATGCATACATCGTCCCTAAGTTTCCCACCAATATACCTTCTCTCCTTTCCTCACTCAGCCACTGCACTGAATGACTCCTCATCCTTGGTGATTTCCATCGTCATCTCAATACACCTTGACCCTAACTTGACTGCTCTTCTGCCTTTTTTCAATGTCTTACTTCATGAAACCCTCTATGACCTTGCCACCTGTGGAGACCTCTCCTACAACTCCTTTCCAGGCTCACTTCCATTTGCTCGTGGAATACATTCACCCTCTAGAAACTTATAACGGCCCTTTCAAACTTCCAACCACAATATTTCCATAGTGTCAATTTATTCAACTACTCTCTCACCTCCATCTTTGTTTTAAAAAAAATATTCATTCATGGGATGCATATGGCTCTGACTAGGTCATTGTTTATTGTCCATCCCTAATTACTGTTGAGCCTCCTTCTTGAACCTTTACAGTCCATGTGACGGTCAACTTGCTAGCCAGGCTGTTATAGAGGGCAGTTAAAAGTTAGTCACATTGCTGTGGGTTTGGAGTCAATATAGACCAGTTCAGACAAAGAGGGTAGACTTTCATCCATAAAGGACATCAATGAGCCAGATGTATTTTTAAAACAATTTGTAAGTTACATGGTCACCACGACTGGTGTTAGCTGTTTAATTCAAAACTTTTGTTTCATAAACTGAATTTGAATTTGATCCCATGCTTTCAGATTATTAGCCCAGGCCTCTGAATTATTAGTTCAGTAATGTAGCCACTGTGGTACTGTTGCTATTTGATGCCTGGGTTCCTAAAAAGACCTGTACTCTCTTCTACCACACCATTATTCCTGGTGGTCCGATCTTGGCTTCAAGTGCCAGGAACACAGACCTGGCCATATCTGGCGACAGTTATCCATCCATTGCGTGATCTGGCCTGGGCTGCTTCGAACACCATCACTAAAGATCAACACCATCCATTTACCTGTCTCATCAATGAGCCAGATATATTAAAGGGGCTAGTTTAGCACAGTGGGCTAAACAGCTGGCTTGTAATGCAGAACAATGCCAGCAGCTCAGGTTCAATTCCCGTACTGGCCTCCTCGAACAGGCGCCGGAATGTGGCGACTAGGGGCTTTACACAGTAACTTCATTGAAGCCTACTTGTGACAATAAGCGATTATTATTATTATCATCTCACCTTTCCCTTGCCCACCAAGTGAAAGCTTCCCATATGTTCCCTCTGCCGGAACCTGAATATAAAGGTTCCAACTCCATCTCCAAGTTTGCTGACGATACGACCATAGTGGGCCGGATCTCGAATAACGACGAGTCAGAATACAGGAGGGAGATTGAGAACCTAGTGGAATGGTTAGTGGTTTCAAATTCCTATGGGTACACATCTCCAAAAATCTGTCCTGGTCCACCCACGTCGACGCTTCTTCTTGATGGTCTGTTTACCAGAGGTCCTGGAGCTCACAACAACACTGCCTAGTCCTGCTGTGGACTCTCCTGCGCAGCTAACACCACCACTGCTTTGTCCTGTTGTGGACTCTCCTGTACTCTCCTGCGCCACTCTCTCCAGCAGGTTTAGTTGTGAGATCCTGGCCTGTTTGTGTCTCTGGCCCTCTCTTCCTTATTACAAAATGATCCACTTTAAATTCTTCAGTCCTGTTGCTTGTTTGCTGCTAACAAAATGGAGGAGTTGCAATCGCGCCCAGAACAGGCGACGTCAGTGTTCAGGGCGCGTGACCGTCCCTTCAGGCAGGAAGCCTGCCTTGAACTTTTAAAAAAATCTTCTCCTGTGTCAGCGCGCTGCCGTCAGGAGGAGGCGGTCTTTTCCGCTGGGCTCCGGGCCTGTGCGCGGATGAGCAGGCATGCATGCGCGGCACGGTTAGCTATCAAAACCAGTCGTGGCTATCATTCAGAAAGCGGGTCACGGCCATCATTTTTTAAAGCTGGTCGCAGTCGGCATTTTTAAAAGCTGGCTGCAGCCGTTGGGTAGTACTTCCCATGATCGGGAAAGCCATGATGCATGGCCCTATGACCCTCCTGACACCTGCCATGGTAGATCGCGACCCTGACTCTGAAAATGACTGCCCTACCCCCAACGCTATCCTATGCAATGTAATTTAACTGTTGGCTAATTGTCTAACCTTACGTGTCCTAATGCTCCTTCTAGGTGGTTCCCCCAGACGGTACATCAGAGGTGGAGGCGGCCTACTGCATATCCCGCTCTCTGACCTGGGTCCCCTTTGGCAGCTATCCTCTGGAGCAACTGGGCCTGAGATGGGCCCGGCAGTCTTCCGGGTGTCACAGTGGGTATGGTGCCATCCTATTTTTCCTGCTGTCCATCAGATGCACCAGGTACAGGTGGGGAGGGGGGGGGGGGGGGGGGGAAATTCAGAGGTGCTGCAGTATTCTGCCCTCTGCCCCCCCCCCCCCCCAAACCGGGTGTCACCACCATTGGCCCCATCACATCCTCCTCCCTCGGGGTGCCCAATGACACCCGGGGCTACTCCTTGGGACAGGGTGTGGCCGGAGTGAGCTCCAGGGGCTCCGCCATTACATGGTCTTGCCGGTCCTGGAGGCCTGCTCTCTGCACCACCAGGGTCTCACTGCTAGGGACCATGGAGCACAGGGAGTGAGCCATGTCCCTCTGGGACTGTGCTACATCACTCAGGGACTGTGCCGGATCCCTTGTGTCTGGCTCAGGTCAGCCAGTGCAAGGCAATGCTCTCGATGTCCGCAGGCATTGCCTGTTAAGACTGGGCCACGTTCTGGAGCAATGCAGTAATGTCCATGTGGTGCTGGTACATGGCTGCCTGTGACATGGCCACCCTGTCCTGTGACTCAGGCACCACCCGCACAGGATGCGCTTGCCCTTGGACATCCTGACCCGTAGCCGGTACCGTGAACGTCACCCGTGCGGTGTTGGCCTTGGTAGCACACATGGTCGGCACCACCTCCTGCTCCTGCAGATGGTTGGACTCCTCCAACTGCACCTGCAGCACTGGATGGTTGCTGCCACCCCCCCTCATATAGTCCCCGACACTGCATCTGCATCTCCAACATTGACGGGACCACCCATCGACCTGTATGGCAGCTAGTCTTGGGTTTGGGCCTTCAACCCTCCGCCCCCTCGGGGGTTCCTATATCCAACTGTTGCACCGCTGCATGTGTGGTGCACACCAGATAGTGCCCAGGAGTCTCTTCACTATAATGCCCAACTGAGGTGAGTGTCTCTGGGATGGTGGAGGGTGCCAGTGACAGCACTGACGAGAGGTTGATGTCGTCCCTGGACATGTGCTCCGGGGGTGTCGCGTGGTTGCAGCTGAGGCCGAGGGAGCCCGGACGGTCCTGCCTCGTTGCCCGATGAGTCACGTGGTTGTGGCTGGGGGCGGGAGACACCGGCCAGTTCCGCATTGTCAGGTGGTGACCCTGCAAGACACAATACATAACGCATGGTGCAATCGTGGGTAAGCGTGGTTTGTGTGGGTGGGTGTGTGGGGAGGGGGGTGGTGTGTGATTCATGTGCCATAGGGACGTCGCAAGGCATTGGGGCCACACTTGATTGCCCCATGCCACCCTCCACCTCTGCGACCACCCGCTTATCCACCCTACCGACCAGGTCCAACGTCCTCTGCTCCACGACGGTGAATGGCTGCAGGTCCGGCGGGCCCACTCCGGTCTTTTCCCTCTCTGTGATGAATGGTTACTGTAACACTGTACCCTTGTCATCATGTAAGGTGATGTCCCCTTTAAGACTGGGCTGGGAACTCTGGGGAACTCCGCCTCTGGCTCCGCCCATCTGGGAGCCGTATATAACGGGCTGCCTTATGGGCGGTGTAGCTGTTAGCACGCGTCTCGGCACCAGTCTAGTTCTTCGTTTATTAAAGCCTTCTTTACCGTTTACACTCTAAGTGTCGTTATTGAGGGTACCACACTCTCCCTGCGGTTGTGGGTCACCTTCTCCGGGGGGGAGATAATACTTGGACGAGGGCAGCGCAGGAGGTCTGCAGTTGGTGGCCTGTGAGTGTAGGGCACCCGGCCATAGCATGTGGCGCAGGGTGGTGTGCGAGTGGGCTGTGGAGTGTGGGTTGGGGGTGGTGCCAGGGGCAGGGAGGTGGTGACTCACCCAGGCTGCCCTGAGGAGCTTGTGCAGCTTCTCCCGGTCCTCGCGGTGGCGTCCACGGCCTCTGCCACCTGCACCAAGCCCGTTTGACGTCGGTGGGAGGCAGCCATCTTCACACCCCAAGGAACACAATGTCCTGCCTCTCCTCCACTGCATCTATCGCAATATCGCCAGCTCTGCATCCATGAATCTCGGGAC
The DNA here is from genome assembly GCF_047496885.1 of Scyliorhinus torazame. NCBI lineage: Eukaryota > Metazoa > Chordata > Chondrichthyes > Carcharhiniformes > Scyliorhinidae > Scyliorhinus > Scyliorhinus torazame. The sequence continues at coordinate 72,754,699 of NC_092720.1, forward strand.
TGCTCGCTGGGGTGGCATCTTCTTGGCTGGAATGAGAGTGTGTGGGGAGTGGCGTGTTTATATGCAGCCCCAGCTTGGCAGGTTCTCCGGTGCCAATCCCGACATCAGTGAATCCGACGCCAGCAACAGTTGGAATTGCACTAGTTCCAGGTGGCGTGAGTGCTGGCCCATTAGCATGTCCTGAATTGCTCCGGGACCCGCGCCGCCATAGGGACCATGGCACATACGCCATTCAGTCCCAGCATCAGCACTTAGTCTCTCAAACGGAAAATCCAGCCCTTGGTCTTTTCTATTGAATTCAAAAACAGACTAAAGAATGGCTTCTAAAACTTTATAGGCCCACTAGGTGGTGCCAGACTCAAGTAGATTTATAAAGCTGGACTGGACACACACAATAACATGCGATGGGAACAGAATAGAAAATATTGGTTTGCATTATGCTCGTAAATTAGATGTCAAGGGAATGTTTAAGTCCTGAGAGTGAAGCATGATAGTCACCTTGTTCTATAATATTCCAGTAACTGTCAGCTGTTGAATAACATTTTTATTATTGGCAATCCTTCAAGTATCCATCCATTGTGATGGGGGGATAAAGTGTAACGTAAAGAATGCACATCTAGTTGAGGCGACATCATTTTGAAGGCAGAAGACCTGGGCCGAGAAATTTGATTGTGTCCATGGTGAAGCACATGCCATAGCCACTCAGCTCCTGACCTCACTACAGCCTTCGTTCAAACATAAACAAAACAGCTGAACTCCAGAGGGGCACTGCCCTTGACACCAAAGCAGCATTTGATCAATTGTGGCATTAAGGAACACTCGCAAAGCTGGAGTCAATGGGAGTCACAGGGAAAACTCTCCACTGGTTGGAGTCATACCTAGAACAAAAGAAGATGGTTGTTGGAGGTCAATAATCTCTGTTGCAAGACACTCTGCAGGAGTTCCTCAGGGTAGTGTCCTTGGCCCAATCATCTTCAGTTGCTTCATCAATGACATTACTTCCATCGTAAGGTCAATACCATAGAATCATAAAATTCCTACAGTGCAGAAGGAGGCCATTCGGCCCATCGGGTCTGCACCAACCTTCTGACAGAGCACCCTACCGAGGCCCTAGGCCCACTCCCCTGCCCTATCCCAGCAACCCCACCTAACCTTTAGACATTAAGAGCAATTGATTATGGCCAATCCACCTAACCTGCACATCTTTGGACTGTGGGAAGAAACCGGGCACCTGGAGGAAACCCATGCAGACTCTGGGAGAACGTGCAAGCTCCATACAGACGGTTACCCAAGGTCAGAATCTAACCTGGGTCCCTGACGCTGTGAGGCAGCAGTGTTAACCACTGTTCCATTGCGCGTCCCTTCCCTGGAAACATGGAGATGTTCACTGACAATTGCACAATGTTCAGCGCCATTTGTCTGAAGCAGCCATGTCCAAAAGCAGCAAGATCTGTACAATTTCTGGCCTGGGCTGACATGTGGAAAGTAACATTTGTGCTACGCAAGTACCAGGCAGTGACCATCTCCAACCATTTCTCCTTGACATTCAATGGCATAACATTGCTGAATCCCCCATTATCAACATTGACCAGAAACTGAATGGGCCCAGCCATATAAATACCATGGCTACAAGAGTAGGTCAGAAGCTAGGAATCCTGCAGTGAATAACTCACCTCCTGACTCCCCAAAGCTTGCCCACCATCTACAACGCACAAGTCAGGAATATGACGAAATACTGTCAATTTGCCTGGTGTAAAGCTCCAACAACACTCAAGAGGCTTGACACCATCCAGGACAAAGCAGTCCACTTGATTGGCATCCACAAACATTCACTTCCTCCATCCCAGACGCGCAGTGGTGGTGGTGTGTACCATCTACAATATTCACTGCAGAAACTCACCAAGGCACGCTCGACAGCACCTTCCAAACACATGGCCGTTACCATCTAGAAGGGCATGGGAACACCATTGGGTGGAAGTTCCCCTCCAAGCCACCCACCAGCCTGACTTGAAAATGTATCACCATTCCTTCAATGTCACTCTGTCCAAAACCTGGAACTCCCTCGCTAACAGCATTGTGGGTGTACCTACACCACATGGACTGCAGCGGTTCAAGAAGGCAACTCACAACCAACTTCTCAAGGGCAATGAGGGATGGGCAATAAAAGCTGGCCTAGTCACACATCCCTAGATTGAATTTTAAAACTGCTGCTTGTGTTTGTCCACATGGTCCCAGATATCATGTTAAATTCATGCTGTGAGCTTATTAAAATGATGCAGGTGTGCAACCAGCACTACCTATACTATTCACTTACTGGCCATAGTATTAGATAGGAAATCGATAAAGTTAATGTCGTGTTGGGTGTTCCGCTATACAAACGAACCAACACGGTTGTAGATGGTACAGCTCTGTTTTATTACTCTTGATAACAACATCCGTAAACTTACGACTGTGGTTCGTACTTTACCAGTTAACCTGTGGACCCAGCCCTAACACTATCTTAGAGAGGCACTCAGCACTTGGTGTATGTCTGAGTGACACGCTGTGAGCTCTGTGCCCAGAGCTGTCTCCTGCTGGAATGAACGGGAACTGAGGTTTATAGTGCGTGTGCTCTCACTGGTAATTGGCTGTGATGTTGCGTGTGTGTTGATTGGTCCGTTGATCTGTCCATCAGTGTGTATGTGTGTTGCACCATGATATGTTTATCTGAATATCATGACAGTTAACTTGGAGTATTATTTTAAATTAAAATGGAATTAAAACAAGGGGACACAGTTCCATCAGTTCTAACGTTACCTTTTACTAATTTCTCTTGGACAAGTGAAATTCTGCTACCTCCCTGATACACAATCAATTAGCTTGAGTCCACGTGGAGTCATATCGATTCAGCTTTAATCCGATAGAACTGTACCCAGCAGCGAAGTTACAGAAGTGAAGGCTGCTGGGATGGCATTGGTTCTTATACCCCGCCTCTCAGGGCGGGGCTATGTACATTGCCCAATGGTAGACCCCGCGGTCTAACCAATGGTTATTCCTCTTTCTGGTACCGCAATACCTGGTATTATCACATTCACCCCCTGTTAAAAAAACGTCAGCGGGGTGATGGCCAGTGTTACTGTCGCCTTTTCATGGTAGGTCCAGGTATTGCAGGTACCATGCTATCGAGGGTTGCGGAGAAAGTTCTTGCGTTCTTAATTTTCTTCATGGTGCTGCAATCAGACGATCGGGCGGCCTGGTCGTCCTACTGGAGCGTCTAAGTTTCGGCGGTGATCCTGGTGAGGGCCCCGGCAGTAGTGACTCCGGGAACATGGTGTCTTCCTCCCAGGCAGTTTCGTCACCCCTAGGCGGCGCTGTAAGGCCGAAAGATGGGCAGAAGGACGGGGTGCCTGTAGGGGGCGTCGGTGCCTGCCCGGCTCTGGGTCGGGGTTCTGGCGGCAGTACTGACCCTCCGGTCAGGTACGGAGGGGGGGGTGGCAGTGGCTCGGGCGCGCGTGGGGCTCCGCCGGGCGCCAGGTCCCGGAGGGAGACCGTATCTTGGCGTCCGTCGGGGAACGCTATGTAGGCGTACTGGGGGTTGGCATGCAGCAGGTGGACCCTTTCGACCAGCGGGTCCGACTTGTGCGCCCTCGCATGTTTCCGCAGCAGGACAGTTCCGGGTGTTGCTAGCCAGGTTGGGAGCGAGGTCCCCGAGGAGGACTTCCTGGGGAAAACCAGGAGACGTTCATGAGGTGTCTGGTTTGTGGTAGTACATAGCAGTGACCGAATGGAGTGCAGGGCCACTGGGAGGACGTCTTGCCAGCGGGAGACTGGGAGATTCCTGGACCGAAGGGCCAGCAGGACGATCTTCCAGACCGTTCCGTTTTCCCTTTCTACCTGCCCGTTTCCCCAGGGGTTGTAGCTGGTCGTCCTGCTCGAGGCGATGCCTTTGCTAAGCAGGAACTGGCGCAGCTCATCGCTCATAAAGGAGGACCCCCTATCACTGTGGATGTATGCGGGGAAACCAAACAGTGTAAAAATAGTTTGGAGTGCCTTGATGACGGTGGTTGTGGTCATGTCCGGGCAGGGGATGGCGAATGGGAACCGGGAGTACTCATCAATCACGTTCAGGAAATATGTGTTGCGGTCGGTGGAGGGGAGGGGGCCTTTGAAGCCCATGCTGAGGCGTTCAAAGGGAAGGGAAGCCTTTATCAGATGCGCCCACTCTGGTCGGTAGAAGTGCGGTTTGCACTCAGCGCAGATTTGGCAGTCCCTGGTGACAGTCCTGACCTCCTCGATGGAGTAAGGCAGGTTCCGGAACTTAACAAAATGGAAGAACCAGGTGACTCCCGGGTGGCAGAGGTCCTCGTGGAGGGCTCGGAGGCGGTCTACATGTGCGGTGGCACAAGTGCCGCGGGACAGGGCATCAGGAGGCTCGTTCAGCTTCCCGGAACGATACAAGATCTCATAATTGAAGGTGGAGAGTTCGATCCTCCACCGCAAGATCTTGTCGTTCTTAATCTTGCCCGCTGTGCATTATCGCACATGAAGGCCACCGACCATTGGTCCGTGAGGAGAGTGAATCTCCTGCCGGCCAGGCGATGCCTCCAGTGCCGCACAGCTTCCACTATGGCCTGGGCCTCCTTTTCGACTGAGGAGTGGCGAATTTCGGAGGCATGGAGAGTGCGGGAGAAGAAAGCCACGGGCCTGCCTGCTTGGTTGAGGGTGGCGGCCAGAGCTACGTCAGACGCGTCGCTCTCGACCTGGAAGGGGAGGGACTCGTTGATGGCGCGCATCATGGCTTTTGCGATGTCCGCTTTGATGCGGCAGAAGGCATTGCGGGCCTCTGTCGACAGGGGGAAGGTTGTGGATTGGATTAGGGGACGAGCCTTGTCGGCGTAATTAGGGACCCATTGTGCATAGTAGCTAAAGAAGCCGAGGCAGCGCTTTAGGGCCTTGGGGCAGTGAGGGAGGGGGAACTCCATAAGGGGGCGCATGCGTTCGGGGTTGGGGCCTATGACTCCATTTCGCACTATGTAGCCTAGGATGGCTAGACGGTCGGTGCTAAACATGCACTTCTCCTTATTGTAGGTCATATTCAGGAGGTGCGCGGTCTGGAGAAATTTACGGAGGTTGGAGTCGTGGTCCTGCTGGTCATGGCCGCAGATGGTGACGTTATCAAGACACGGGAACGTTGCGTGTAAGCCGTACCGGATAACCATTCGGTCCATCTCACGCTGGAAGACCCCGTTTGTGACACCGAAGGGAACCCTTAAAAAGTGGTAGAGCCGCCCATCTGCTTCGAAGGCAGTGTACTGGCGGTCGCTATTACGGAGGGGTAGCTGGTGGTAGGCAGACTTGAGATCCACCGTGGAGAAGACTTTGTATTGCGCGATCCTGTTTACCAGGTCGGCAATACGGGGGAGGGGGTGCGTGTCCAGTTGCGTAAACCGGTTGATGGTCTGGCTACCATCATACCTCTCAGGGCGGGGCTATGTACATTGCCCAATGGTAGCCCCCGCGGTCTAGCCAATGGTTATTCCTCTCTCTGGTACCGCGATACCTGGTATTACCACACTCCTTCAAAAGCATCATTGTAGCCACCTAAAATGGCTGATTCCCGATTAATTTGGCCAAAACCCGATGTAAAATGGCTAACCGAAAAGGCTGATGGGAAAAGCAGCCAACAGGGCACAAACGGACAGCTGCAGACAGAATAGCGTATTCGGCTCTGGGGAAGTCGGCCCAGATCGATACCTGCGACCATTAGCAGCACATCAACCCAGACATCTGCAGTTTAATCAGCTATCCCAGGGAACAATTGCAACATATTAGCAATTGAATGCCAGGCCAGACCTCTCGGCGCCAGCAGTGGCCGAGACAAAGACAGGTGAACGACCACCCCCCGATCAAGGAATCGCCCCATTATTGGAGCATACCGAACCCAGTGATTGGGAACAAGTCCAATCACTTGGGACCAGGGTCAAGGTCCGCCCCGAGAGGCGGGAGGCCCCCGGGACCTATAAAAATAGGGGCCAAGTTCAGATTGGCCCTTCTCTCCCTTCTTCTCCTGCTCGCAACCTTCGCAAGAACCATCGACCAGCAACCGTAAGTTTGACTCCAGCGATCGCTACCCGATAGAGACTCCTAGCCATCGACCTGTATCAGCCTTTTGAATCCCGCAGGCCAGACCCAATACGATAAACCATTCGTTTCCCTGACCTGGTGGGCCATTCCCAAAAGTTAAGTATTGGCCAGTAGTGGTAGGTCGTGATATAGAAAGTAGGATTATTGTGTAAGTATTTATTGCTGTACATAATAAATGACCGTTGATTTCAATCTTACTAAGCGGTGTGCTGACTTATTAATCATAACTCGAGCTTGAACCATGTGGCGGTATCAGAAAGATACCTGGCGACTCGTGAGCAAAGGTGACATAATCAGAGCTAATAAAACTAAGGCTAATAAGAGCAACATCATCTAATATAGCACTATGACCTATATATATATATATATACCCCTTCATCATAACAAGGTTAGAACATTGGTATTCCCTATGAAGGAGTGACCAGCGGTTAAACTGTGTTCAGGAGAACTTCCTAGATCTGTATGTTCTCAGCCCAACTAAAAAGGAGATATTTCTGATCTGGTGTTGGAAAATGGGGTGGATCAAGTGTCTGTGGGGCAATATTTGAGTAAGAGTGATCATAAGGTTTAGATTAGCAATGGTGAACAACCAGGAACAATCTAATACCAAACTTCTAAATTGGGCTTATTTTGATGCGATAAGAATGGGCCTAGCCAGGGTAAAATTGCACAGTGACAGGAAAAATTGCATTGGAAAAATGGGTGATCTTTATGGAAGAGCTACATTAGATACAGGCTAGGGGTATTCGAACAAGAGCGAGGTAAGGGAGCCAGAAACAAGGTTCCTTGGATGACAAGGGAGATATTGATTATGATGGAACAAAAAAGGAGGGTGTATTATGCATGGCAGGATTTACAACTGAAAACCTGGTCAAATACAATAGGTTGAGAAGGGCAGTAAGGGGCAAATTAAGATTGACTGAATAGAATGTCAGTCAACATAAAGGAACCCCAAAATCTACTAGCATGTAAATAGTAAACCAGCAGTAAGAGGTAGAGTGGGTCATATAAGGGACAAAGAGGAGCAGAGCAAGGCCAGAATACGAATGAGTTCTTTGTATTGGGTTTTTCAAAGGAAGAGGAAGTTGACAAAACATCGGAGGAAGTGGAGATAGTGGAGGCAATGGACAGTGTAAAAATTGGGAGGGAGGAGATATTAGAAAATCTGGCTCTGTTTAACGTCAATAAGCCACCTGGTCTGGATGACTTGCATTCCAGCTTGCTAAAAGAATGGGAGTGGAGGTGGCAAAATGCCTTAGAGCTGGATTTTGGTTATTGAGATGGATAGTTTGAGTCAGGAAATTTCCTGACTCACCAGACGCCTTTGGTAAAAAAAATGCCCCAATACACACAATTTTCTGGGGGTGAGAGGGGTGGGGGCACAGGTGAAGGGTAGAGTTGAACCCTCTGACCCCGGAAGCAGGGCAACAGCAGCCACATGGGCGGGTGAGTGCCAAGGTGAGCTGGTGAGAAGACGTACTTTGGTTCTCTGGGACTTCATCCTAGTTATGTTAGAAGATTCAGACCTTCCCACCCTCATCCCTCACGCTCCTCATGGACCCTCCCTTGGCCACATACTTGCCATGCCAACTCATTGTCAACTCATGCCCCCCATTCAGTCCCCGTGGGTCCTCATACTGTCCGTGCCAACGTAATGCTAACTCATACCCTTTCCATGCCCATTTACCCAGTATGCACCATGTACATAACCAATGAGCCATATTATAACAATGGCCAGTGTGGAACTGCTAATTGAGAAAAGACAAACAATTCCCAAACCTTCTTTTGAAAAAAAAAACCTGTTCCTAAAACCTTATGAGAGTGTCAATCAGACAGACCATTAAATTATCAATAACAAAAGCTTCAAACATTTCACATCTCTCAATCTTGTTCATATAAACATTGAGACATTGAGAAATGGTCTGTAAGAGTTGATACTTACAATTCCCCTCACTGATGGTCCATCCCATTGGAGCTGTTCGTCTGTGAATCAGGTTGACCCTTCCAGACTCTCCTTGGTGACTGTAGTGCCAGGTGCTACTGCCTTGGCCTTTTTATTACAAAACTTTATCAAAAGTATCAAAGCGGAATTCCTGGAGACATTCTGTTTGGATGGTTAGAGCTCAGCACCTTTTAAATCTCTTTCCTGCCTTGGTCCAGACAAACCCATTCATTCATCGTGATGTTGTTTCCACGACATAAACAATGGACCCCACTCAAGTGTGATATCTCTGACTCCCAAGTTGATATGTATGTGATAAAGTCCATTTCTCCTTAACTGTTGTTGATGTTTGTTTGTATAATGGCTGTTGTCTGGGGCCAACAGCTCTGATGGGGAGGCAGTGGCATAGTGGTGTTGGCGCTGGACTAGTATTCCAGAGACCCAGGGTCATGTTCTGAGACCTGGGTTCGAATCCCGTCAGGGCAAATGGTGAAATTTAAATTCAATAAAAATCTGCAAAGTCTGAAGGTGACCATGAAACCATTGTCGATTGTCGTAAAAACCCATCTGGTTCACTAATGTCCTTTAGGAAAGAAAAATCTGCCATCCTTACCTGGTCTGGCCTATATGTGACTCCAGATCTACAGCAAGGTGGTTGACTTCTAAATGCCCTCAGGGATGGGCAATAAATGCTGGGCCAGACAGCGATGCCCACATCCCATGAACACATTTTTAAAAAATGGTCTCCCAATGTCTTTAATTGAAGGCCACTGTTTTGTGTCTTTGAGATGATAATGTCCCAATGTGTTTGCATGTTTTTAAGATTAACCCCTTACAGTATAGTTTGCCTCTGTGTGTTGAGTTTGACTTGATTGTTTATCGTTATATGTCTGTGAAGCTTTTGAAAGTTTTATATTTAGCAGAAGTCATTTGGAGGAGATTCTGATCCCACAGGTCAGAGAAATAACAACATACTATAATCACTTAAATATGTCCATCAAGCAAAGTCAACACTTCAGTTCGGTTGTCAAACAGCTGCTATGGAACTAATGCTTTTACTGGTCTGAGCTCACAACCAAGCATGCATAACAACACCATGAAAAGGCTGAGGGACATGAGCTGACATTGAGTTGACATGGAGGAGGCATGATGGCATGGACGTGGCATGGGCAAGACCATTGAACTCGTCTTTCAAAGCTTCTGTAATCCAGACTATGGGTCATGCCTCCTCTGAGAGGTTGTGAACCATGAGGCATGGAGAAGTTGGCTCGACTCCACAAAAATTAATGTGAGCTAAGACTTGCCTACCCTTGCAATGGAGCTAGTCAGGTCAGGAGTGCAGGGTGTAAGGTTGCCCACACCAGCAAAAATTGGATGCGCTGAGAATCCCGGAATCGAGTCTTGTCCGCCATTTTCCTCCAGAGTTGATCTGACTTAAAACTAAGCTATAGTTTTTCAAGCTTCCCTGCAAATGGGGGAGGAGCCAGAAGATTGGGATTGCGCCAGGAAAGGGTGCAAGAAAAACCTGAATGCCCACAGACCAATTAGTCTATCATCAGTGTTGATGAGGTTTTGGAATCTTTAATCAGGGAAAATAAAATCAGCATTCGCTTGGAGAGGTTGACTTAATTAAGGCGAGCCAAGACATATTTGCAAAAGGTGAACAATGCTTGGCATACCGAATTGAAACTTTTTGATGCATTTAAAAAGGTTTGTGAAGAGAATGAGGTAATGTCTAGAAAATCTGTCATGTAAATCCAATAAATTGTAATATTTTCTGTTGGTAATATTCTGATCTTTTTTGAAACTGGTGGAGTTTGTGTGTGGTAGTTAAGGCAGAAGACAGATTTCCATTCTGGGATCTGTTCTGTGTGCTAATAATTGCTGATTCTTATAGATCTTAAAATCTATAAGATGTTGCTGAATAGATTGGGGAAGGTTAGCTCTGAAGGTAGTTAAATTAAGGTTGTTTGGAACTGTTTAAAGTCTTGGTACTGCATGAAGGCATTGCCTTATTTTAAGTGTAACCCCTCTCCACCACCCCGCTCCTGCCCCCTCGCCCCCCCTTCGTTCCCCCTCCTCCCCCCTCCCCTACATTCCCTCAGCCTCAGGCCCTTCGCTCCTCCTCCTCCTCCCATACTATACAAATTGCAAATACAAACACGATGGGCGGGATTCTCCGAAAATGGGACTATGTTCCCATGCCGGCGGAAAACAGGCGCCAACCACTCCGACGTCAACAGCCCCCAAAAGTAAGGAATTCTCCAATTTTTCGGGGGCTAGGTTGATGCCGAAGGGGTTGGCGCCGCTCCAGCCGGCGGCGAAGGGCCGGCGCAAGTTCGCACATGTGCGGAACAGCCGGCGTATTCCCACGCTTGCGCAGACCGACCGGCGTATTTCCGCGCATGCGCGGGGGTTCCCTTTTCCGCACCAGCCGCCAGGCAATATGGCGGAGCCCTACAGGGGCCTGGCGTGGAGGGAAGAAGGCCCCTCATGGAACCAGCCCGCCCACAGATCGGTAGGCCCCGATCGCGGGCCAGGCCACCGTGGGGGGCCCCCCGGCGTCGGATCCCCCCGCGCACCCCCCCCAGGACTGCCCCCACACACTTACCTGCCAGGTCCCGCCGTGCGTGGGGGGTGAGTAATTCACGTTGGCTGGACTGGCCAAAACCTGTCAGCCACTCGGCCCATCGGGGCCCGGAGAATCGCCGGGGGGGGTGGGGGGGGGGCACGCTGTCAACGGCCCGCGACCAGCGTGGCAGGAATCCTGCCGGCCCCCGAAAAATGGCGCTGGAGAATAGGGCAGCTGGCGTCGGGGAGGCGGGGCAGGATTCGCGCCTCCCCCGGGGATTCTCCGACCCGGCGCAGGGTCGGAGCATCCCGAGAATAAATATCTTCTGCGATTTGAACAGGTTGACATTTACCATCAGCAGCGCTTTTAACAGTAGATATTTTCTGTATAGATTTTAAGAAAGTATTTGACAAGGTACTACATAAAAGACTTGTTAACAAAATTGAAGCTTATAGAATAGGAGGGTCTGTGTGCGGTTGGATGAAAAAATTAGCACAAGAACACAAAGCATTGAGTTACGGTAAATGATTGTTTTTTTGGACTGGAGGATTGTGAGACTGGTGTTCCCTAAGGGTCAGTGCTTGGATAAGTACTTATTTTGCTATATATAAATTACTTAGATTTTGGAATATAGAATAAAATGTCAAGATTTGCCCATGATACCAAGTCTGGATGATTGGCAAACAGTGAGGAAGATGCAAATTGTCTGGAACAGGACATAAATAGGTTGGTAGAATGTGTAGATAAGTTAGAGATGGCACTTAATACAGAGAAGTGTGAAATGATGCATTCGGCAGATGGGATGGGGACAAGCAATATAGACTTGATGGCACAAGTCTAACGAGTGTGCAGGTCAGAGACACCTGGGAGTGCATGTACATTAATCTTTAAAGGTGGCAGGACCTGTTGAGACAATGGTTAGCAATCATCTAGGATCTTGCGGTGCGATTCAACAAAAGAATCTCTAAGTGTCATTTTGTGTGGGTTTGGCGGAGTGTTTCCCACCGGATTTTGGGGTGAGATCCAGACCAGTATTCACCCACGCTTAGTTGTTTATTTGGACCTTGGGGAGTTTCTCCACAATCAGCCCATACTTAGAGATATTTTCACCAGTGGGGAGCTGAATTCACTGGCGAGACCGTCTCCTCAGGGATCAGGGCGCCATTTTGAAAGGATGGCCTGATCTCTAAGTGGGCTTGAAGTTCTCACACACCTGGGCAATGCCAACCCCTGCAGACTTGGGCATTACACCCCCTCCCCAGGTGAGCACATTCCGCAATGCGGTTGCTGAAGGCCCCCCTTTTCAGGCTTTCCAACCTCCCTCTTTTGGGTCCCCTCCCCCTTTGAGGACCCCCCTTTTACCCCCCCCCCCCAACTTTTATGATGCTCCTTCCTACTCTCCCTTTACTTCCCCTACAGTTTATACCCCCCTCACCTCCCTTTCCATGGGCATGCCCCCTCAGGCTCCAACCCTTGGCAGTGGCAACCTGGCACCCTGCCAATGCCAGCCTGGAACCCAGGCAGTGCCCCATGGCACCCTGGTAGTGCCAGGCATGCACAGCCAGGGTTCCAGGGAAGTGCCATGGTACTGCCCTGCTCTGTCCCCACCCTCCCGGGGTGGGCGCTACTGGCCTCCGAGACGCCTGAGTGGTCATCACTACTGGTCTCCGCTTCTGGAGATCAGTACTAATTGTCGCCCAGTTCAGGCTATGCTGGTGTGGCTGATGACTGTTGGGCATGGGTGAATGTGGTGTTAGCATATTTAAATGAGCCTAATAGTTCACTTAAGGGCGTGATCCAAATTGCGTTGGATGACTCGCTATCGGCC